>NW_025814834.1:73558541-75007291 GCF_022079265.1 Lynx rufus
ATTACCTTCATAACATGTTATTTTCTTTTTTCACTCTCATTCTCTCACCAGTGTACAGCGGCACATTATGAAGGCCACATGACATGTGAGGTCAGAACAGATTGAATCTAGAAGCAGGTATGAGAATACAGCCATATTCTCTTTTTCAAAGTTTATTTATTTTGAGAGAGAGAGAGAGGTAGAGAGAGGAGGAAAGAGATAATACCAAGCAGGCTCTGTGCTGTCAGAGGAGAGCCCAACAGCAGGCTCTATCCCACGAGCTGGGAGATCATGACTTGAGCTGAAATCAAGAGTCTGATGCTCAACCGTCTGAGCCACCCAGATGTCCCTACAGCTATATTCTATTAAACCAGACATGAAAGAGATTTTCAAAAATGTAAAGCAATGCCATTCTTCTTACTGATTTTTTTTGTTTTGCAAAATGATAGTTACTTTTCCTAAAATGTGTAGCTTATGTTAGCATGTAATGAATTTATTTTAAAATAAATTATATATTTAAAATTTTTCTGAGTTTTTAATTTCTAACATCATAAATATCCATAGATATAACCCACATATACAAGGATACTCTGGGGTTCTCAGTATTTTTTAAGAACATAAAGGGATCCTGAGACCAAAAAGTTTGAGAACTACTGAAGTTAGTGAGTGTACAGAACACCCTACCTCATTTAGAATTGGTACCTGTGGTCATATTATATGCCTATTCCTTACAGCTACAGAATAAATAAATGGGTCCAGATTTTAATTAGGCTATCTTATATTTAAGGGAACCTTACAGTCTAAGAAGGTAAATTTTAATTATAGAAGTATAGAATATGTAAGTAAAAAGGAAGCCTCACCTATGAGTGAGGGGGAAAAAAACCCTTTTATCTACTTTCATATTGCGTAGAATTCTACTGAATACTGTTTCTAAAGCAGGTACCCACTCCCCAAAGAAAAGCTTCTTTGGTCTAATAAACTTGAGAAATACTGGACTTCTGAATCCAGTGTTTACTACAAATCTTCTCAAAGCCTTCAATACAAGCATTAAAGATATTGTGAATCTCTGAGATACACTAGGCTGCATTTTCCAGACTTACCTGACCATAAAACTCTTAGGGACAACTTGTAGAACTAATCTTTCAAGCAACATGGGAAACTTCTCCACTCAGCAAAAGGATGAAGTGGTCTCTTGAGCGCTGAGAGCTGCTTAGTATCCAGAAATCCACCTGCTTGCTTCAGGGAGGTAAGTTAGGGATGGCTGCACAGAGGTGTGCAGATCTGAATTTGGCTGGGGGTAGTATGGACTGGGAAGTGTTCATTGAACCCAAAGAGAATGACGAGTGGGGATAGAGAGAGGTGATTTGGAAGTCCAGGGCAGACCTGGGCAGAACAGCAGAAATGGAGGCTTTCTAGAGCTAGTGGAGTACAGAGATACCGGGGACAGGAGAGCAGAGCTCCCCAGAATGGGGACAGTGACACAGTGAGGGAAGCCCATGGTAGGCCTGACCTGTCCTACACACCCAGTCACATGGGAGAAAGCTGGAATGGAGTTTCCACCTCGATACATAAAAGATGAGACGTCCATGCTCATTCCCCAGAGCACCATGGCTGCTTGAGAGGAATTCCTGACCCTTAATCCCTACTCTCCCCAGCAGATGGGCAGTTGTTAATCTGATAGGTGAGAGACTGGTATTCATTTTGGGATGTGGCTCTGGAAACAGACACTCTGCCATTGTCACTTGGGGTGAATTTCTTACCCTCCCTCTACTGGGGTTCCTCATTTGTGGAATGGAGTCAACAGTGGCACTTACCTCATAACCTGAGTAAAATAATCCACGTGAAGGGCTTTGCTCAGTGCTTGAGACTAACCATGAATATTGTGGCGTTATTATTTCTTGTGCCACTGGGGGGTGTATATGGGAGTATATGGGGGGCTAAAGGGACCCCACTCTCGAGTGTTTGCTTGGATGGCCTGCCGCTGCGGGGACGCCTGCCACATGGCCTTTCTCTAGTCTCCTTTCAGGACTCTAAGGGGTGGTAAGTTATGCTCAGGCCTGAATGATGGACTTGACTATCAATGTCAGGCTGAGAGGGGAGAAGAGGAAAATCTGCATTCAACACCAGATCCAGCCATGTACTGCAGAAAGAACTCACCGGAAGCTGGTTCCTGGGTTCCGGGTGCTGCCCAGGCTAGGGAGGCGGGACTTCCGCCCTCGGTGATGGTGGGCACACGCGCCGGAGACAGACTCCTTTGTCTCTTCCCAGGGAGGGGCCTGATTTACAGCTTGAGGGTCAGTGTGGTGCTGCGTCCTGAGGAGGCTAATCCACGCATTCGGGTGTGCCAGACACAGTCCTCTTCTCCCTGAGGAGTAAGCACGGGAGCTCTTAAGTATTAAAACGCCGGATCAGCGTTTTTCTTTGCGAAGTGGGACCTATAGCTTGAACCAGAGCAAAAAGGACTGTTCTGTAGATACCTGGATAAACTGAAGTCGCCCTGAACTTCCCAAAGTAGGACTTCAAGCCTCCCTGAGGACAGAGAGGGCCTGGTGATCCCACTGTGCGGGTGCTCTGGCCTTTACCTCAGACCGGACCATTGAGCACCCTGAGCTGACCTTCCTCATCACCTCACCACATGGCCCCTCCTTTGCCCTTGAAGCAGAGTGAGGAGTAAAAAAGTGAGTGGAGCGCGAAGGGAAACATAAAAAGTTTGTTTCAGCGTCTACCACAATGTCCGTAGTTACCTTTTTAGACTTTGGGGGGTTGTGAGTGACCATTGTTAGGGAAAGTCTTTCTCCACGAAAGCTTAGGGCAGCAAGGAGGGCCCTTCTTTCCGTCTGAGGCTGAGTTGCCCCTTCAGGCCGAGCTGGGGGCAATGGGCTGGCCCAGGTGGGGAAGGAGGTGCAGGGTTCATTTGACATGTGAGTCTTTTGCTGCAGTTCTGCTGAGACTCAGAGCATATATAGTTCATGAACAGGACACTTTATAGTTTTCTAGAGTTGTAAAAACATCAACTTTGATTTGTGCAAATAAGGTATTTTCCTAGTTATTTTGCTAAGCCAAACATTAAAACTAATTTTCATTCTTTGAGACTAATTTGGCCCAGGAGCTAGTAGGAAGCTGGAGGGGATTCTGCCCTGGAAGAGAGGTTGTCACATGGATTTACTTTAGCATAAACATAGACTACATGAAAGCTGGAGCCTTCTGGTCTCCTCAGGGAGACCCAAAGGGCTAATGGGGCTCCAGAATCCAACAGATCTAGGTTATAATCTCAGATTGACATGAGCTTGGAGCACTTCCTCTATCTTTCTGAGGACTGTTTTCTTTTCCTCTTGTACGCTGTTTTAGGACTGTTGCAAAGACTAAATAGGATGTGAGTAGGGCACTTAGCACAGTCTTTGACACCTAATACCCTAGTAAACTCTCGACAAAGGGTTATTCCTAGGTTTGTCTTTACCCAAAACCAGTGAGAGAAACTCACTGTTGTTTCCATCTCTTTCACTTGACCTTCTTCCTGTGCTGGGTTCAGCTGATTTTCTCCTTAGCCCCCTGCCATTCCTATTTATTCCCTGGCACCTTTGCTTAGAATTAATCCTAAGTTCTGGGGTGCCGGGGTGGCTCAGTCCGACTTCGGCTCAGGTCATGATCTCACAGTTTGTGGGTTGGAGCCCCGTGTTGGGCTCTGTGCTGACAGCTCAGAGCCTGAAGCCTGCTTCAGATTCTGTGTCTCCCTCTCTCTCTGCTCCTCCCTCACTCATGCTGTCTCTCTCTGTCTCTCAAAAATAAAAATAAAACATTAAAAAAATTAAAAAATAAAAGAATTAATCTTAAGTTCAGCTTGAGTCCTTCTTGTTCTCTGAGGCTTTCCTTGACAACTCAACTCAGACTTGATGGTTGCTCTCTGTTCTGATGGGTTCAGTGGGGCTCAAATTCTTGAGGTGATGGCAGCCTCATTGGCCTCTAGGTTTCTCCAAGTTGCCTAGGGCATTGTATGGGGATGCTCCATAGACTCATGGTGAGTTAAAGTGACTCACTGGAGAAGGCTGCTGCTGTGACTCCACCAGCCTTGCCAGTCAGGACCACACAGAGCTATAGGTCTCCAGGGAGCTGCTCGTAAGGTCAGTCATGGACCGTACAGTGGTTATCACTACTTTGCTTGGTTTTTAAGCCATAGAAACTTTGCTAAAATAATCTTACATGGACGTATGGTATAGGAAGCCGCTCGTGGTGGGCTGCTATTGGTACAGTGGAGAGAGGTGGCCACAGTTCCTCCCCTTGACTCCTGAGGTGCTTTTGTGGACTCCCGTGGCATTGCCCCTTGGAGATTGGAAGCCATAATGAAGGCAGGGTTTCTGACCACAGGTTGCTGATGGTAACTGGCTTTTGAAGGTTAACAACTGAACTGAGATGGAACAGTAAATTGAATCTGACCTGCTGGGAACAAGCTGAATTTGAGAAATTTCATCCAATTTTGGTTATATTTCATATCTAGGGAGGGATGGGTACTATGGCTTCTCCCCAAGCATGGGATTAATACAACACAGGTCTCTGGCGTGGAGCCCACATTCATAGGAACCAAAGTAATGGAAGTGTAGGGGATCCCCTCATAGAATCATCTGTATCCTAGGCAGAGACTGATGGTGACTTCCCCTTATCCATCTCATTTTCCTTATCAACAGAACCCCTGCATGAGTAGAGACAGCAATTGGCACAGGTAAAATAAGATGGGTGAGGATTATAAAGGTCTTTTAAGAGAATGACTCAGTTGGCAGGTTCCACTTTTGTAACTCCTTGTTGAAGAATGAGGGTGTGATGACTGGAGCTTCAACAGCCAGCTGGGAAACCATGAGGGTGAGGCTCATGCCCAGAGATAATTAGGGAGCCTGGGTCCATGAGAACATTATAGAACTACCATACACGCATTGGTCTGTCTTTCTCTGTTCATTTCAAAATGTGGAGGAGAAAAACCCCAAAACCTTCTATAACTTATCTTGTTGAAGCCTCAACTTTAGGGAACTTTGTTGTTATCAATTAAATATAATTCCTTAGTGATGATACATCACTACCACAACCCAGTGATGTGGACTTGGAGGACAATATTAGTAGTTTCAAGTGGTGTTGGACCAGCTTTTCTCCAATTAAGATGTTACATAGTGACAGGCTTGAAGGGTTTCAGTACCACCTTACATTTCCTTTGATAGCTTTTCTCCATAGAAGAGTTAATTATCAAAGTTACAATAAAAAAAGTAGGGCACATGAGAGAAAAATGAAAAAGGAGTCACCTAATTATTTGTAAACTGAATAAACACACCATTATCTTTTGACCATAGTTTACAGACAAGAATGAGCCTTCTGGCCGTGACTGCAGTAATGTTGGTGGACATGTAAATATTTTAATCACTTAGCTATACAATACACTTCCTGGTTTGTTTTCACAAAATATTTTTTTAAAGGCTTGAAATACATTCCTTACAGCACAACCATCTCTATAATGGCCAGCTCCCCTCCTATGATGGTTATTTCCATCCTGGAGCCCATCTGGGTTGAATTCTTTCCTCTAGTCTTCAGGAAGCTAGGCGTGTCTCACTACGCATTCTCATTTGTAGAAAGGAGAGAGAGCTCCCTGGGATTGGGCTGGGACAGCCACTGACTCTGAAGAGCCCTGAAGAGAGATACTAGAGGGATGTCATCCTCCCTGAAGTCATTTTATTAGATTAGTACTCAGTGGATGGCAGCTCATCAAGGCCAAAGCTCAACATGTTACATTTTATTGCCAGCAAATGAAGGCAGATTTTAGGGGTGTATGCCTGTGGGGGGAGTAAATAATCAGCTAAAGGGGATTTCTGAAGGAAGAATTGGATATTTTCCCATTGATCTCAGAATTACACCTTTGACCCAGTGCAAGTTGTGTTTAATTGTATTTTACAAGACAATGCGTTGGTCAGCTCTGGAATCAATGGGATGTGAATGGAGGGTGAAATAGTCCATTGTGTCATGAAGTCTTTATCAAAATTCCCCCAACCGTTGGATGGGCTTTAATAATGAAAGAGCTAGTTATGGCTCATGGAAATGATTATGACAGCACAAAATGGTTTTTAGTGATTTCGATTGCAACAGCAATAGGCACAAACAGCCACTTAGGGGACATGCCAGCTGCTTCCAGCGAAGCTGCTGACATAAAAACAGGGAATGGCACTAAAACAGATACAATTCAAGTCATAATTTGCTTGCTAATAATTTCCTTTTTGTGTCTGCAGCCTTGAAGGATTGTCCTGAATAAGTGCATTCATAAAGATAGCAAGTCAAGTCAAGCCATCCGGCGGATGAATTAACAGCAAACTGCTATCACAAGGGTGAGTGAGGCGGGGGACAAAAGTCAAGATTTCCTAAAGTGAGGCAGAACTGACAAGTACCAGCTGAGGAGTGTTATTCTGTATGATGGCAGCTCATGGCTGCATATAGTTCTCTGAGGATGAGTCCAGCCCTTGGCACAGGCCAGCAAAGGGCAGCTGTCCATCAGGGTGGAAAACTACCTAGGGAATTCCAGACATGGTTGCATCCTTTGCTCTCTTCCAGCTCCCTCTGCAGATGCACTCTAATTAAGAGTAAGACTATTCATTCCTTCTCTAGCAAGGATTTCCTTGACTTACAGCAAAGATCCTCTCTGAATTCAAGGTCTGCTCTGCATTTGTAGAGTTTAAAATCCCATTAGCTGTTCTGCCTCTGATTTCACTGATCTGTTTGTTTTGCTGCTAACACCTCTCTGGTACCTTGCTGAAAGGACTTCCCTCCCCTTCTTCCCTGTGGCTTGGGTAGCACTGAGGCGGGTGAGGTGTTTATTTACACATCTCTCTGGATCATTAGGTAAAAGGGGTGACACACTTCTCTCTCTTGGCAACATGTTTAAACATGAGCCTGTTTTACTTCTGAACTTACTTTCTTGTCAACACACACGTAAATCTGTACAATCATAGCTCATTCAAAAGACACTCCCATATAGTGCTTTTCAAATATGTATTTTCTAGAATTCTGTTTAAATTTAACTTTGGTAAGCTGTCAGCTTTTAAACAGACTTTGTGTATATAACTACAAAGAATTTTGTGCTAAAATCTTTTGTTTGAGAAACCACTTGTTGGTCTGCAAACTGGCCCCCGTGGATGGAGGGCCAGGGGAGACCAGAGGAGGCAGACCATCCAGATTCGTAGGTGTCAGATTTAATAAGCAAGAGAGTTTATGAAGCTTGTCTTGGGGGGTGACAGGACGAGCAGCTCTCTGCACCTGCCCACCAGGATCTTAGAAGTTTATATAGAAGCCTTAATGGGTTCAGTAACAGACGGCCTCACCACCACATTACTATCTCAAGGCTCTGTGGGGCAGCTTCCAGGGTAGTGAAGGCAAGCAGAGTGCACATTCTAAGGACGGGGAGGGGAATGGGGAGCCTCTGACTGCCTGGGTCCAGCTCTCAGGTCAACTGGTGGTCACATCCTCTCAAGAACCACCTCTAACACCACTCTTAAGTAGCTATTTTGGAAGGTTTAAAATATATTAATTGGATTTTTCTCCACTCAGTAAAATCACTGTGATTCTAAGATAGAAAACTATGTCTCAGATGATGTCATCACGTATTTCTTTAGTGCCTTTTAAAACAAATGTTAGTAATTTTTTAAATTGGAATAAACCTTACCTGTGATGAAATGTCTTGTGTGAACATTTTGATGAGTTTTGATTAATGTATACACCTATGTAAAAGCCACCCCAATCAAGATCTAGAATATTCCATCATCTCCAAATTTCTCTAGTCAATACCCACCCCTTTAGGCAACATTGTTCTGATGTCTATCACCATAGACAGGTTTTACCTGTTTTTTTTTTTTAACGTTTATTTATTTTTGAGACAGAGAGACAGAGCATGAATGGGGGGAGGGTCAGAGAGAGAGGGAGACACAGAATCTGAAACAGGCTTCAGGCTCTGAGCTGTCAGCACAGAGCCCGACACGGGACTCGAACTCACGGACCGCGAGATCACGACCTGAGCCGAAGTCGGCTGCTTAACCGACTGAGCCACCCAGGCGCCCCAATGATTGGATTAATTGATGGTTCTGTGAGGTCATTTCTGACACTCATGAGACATCCTTGGGCTTCAAAGGACACACATTTTAAATTTTAAACTGGCAAGAAGGAAAACCTCATCTTTCACGTTCCAAGTTTAAAATCTCAATGATAATACTCCAGATCTCTTACCACTCTCCCAGGCAAACTCCACACACCAAACTCCAACCACCAAAATTTCGGGTCACAGGGCAGGAAGGTACAGGGTAATAGTGTGTGGGCCAAGTGGCTCTCACCTTGACTGCCCATCACAGTCATCCAGGGAGCTTTTCAAGAATACTGGTGCCGGGACCCCCCCCCCCCCCCCCGCCTTGTGCTTCCGATTGGTCAGGATAGGGCCCTCTTAGTTGTGAAAGCTGCCCGGGTGATTCTAATGTACGGTCAGGGTAAAGACACACTGGTTTAGCTCTCCAACACTGGCTCAGTTCAGCCTTGACCTGCAGGATGCGGTTGAAGTGCACTGAGCAGAAACCACAGAACTCTTTTGGGGGGTATGAATTCCACATGCTACCTTGTGACATTAGGGTAGCAAAAGTCAGCTTTGTTCCAGCAGGGCTTGCTTATTCTTATACCTTGGAAGGAAGAGTAGGATGGCTTTTTGAGCAGGGATACAGTTTTGTATTTTTCAGGCTCTATCTATAGTTTCTTTTCTCTAGTTACAAGGAAGGGCATCAGGGCATCAGATCTTCTCTGTCCAATCCTCACCCAAAGGTCTCTTTCTGGCCCCAGTAGGAGGTCTGGGTGGACGCCCACGTGGGTTGTAACCCAAATTTGGATCAGTTTTTGAAATCCTGCCTGTCAGAGTTGGGTACCTGTGACCACTAAGTTATCTCAAAGACAGATGAGGTCACTAAAAGCAACAGTTAACTGTGATTCAGCTTAGGCCCGCTGTAGATCCTCTTCTATTCCTGACTCGAGTAAGGGTCTTCAACCCAGACATGAAAATGTCAGGTCCAAGGAAGTCAGTGATTGAAAGCTCAGATGGATACCGGACATCTCAAAAATCCTGATGCCAGTTCCTCAGGGAAATCTGGCAGTGTCTGCCACCTAGAGGGCTGTTTCTTGAGCTCTGCCGGGGCACATGAGGCTGGGGACATCCTGGCAGTCTTATTGTGTTGTCATTTCAGATAGCCTACACATCATTAAGTCCCCTCACCGGCAGACTTTAGGAATATTCCTGTTTGTACTTGGATTTCCATTTCACTTTGTACTCTAATCTTGGGCTACAGTCTGTTCAACAAAGGGAAGCACTATTCTCCTACATCTCCTTCCATATACTCACAAACATAAGCACGCATGTTTTAACCTAGGATTTGTACCTCAGTTGCAGGATATACTGAGCTGAGTCAACAGCTCTGGGTTTGACTTGCCATATGTGTTGTTTCCCATGTCAGATCCAGGGCGGAAACTGCAAAACTTGGGAAGGCCTGTCTTTGGCCCTCGTGGTGTTGGTACCCCTCGTCTTGATAAATGGAGAAAAGCTTACAAGTAATGCTGCTTGGTATTATTGGAACCCCTGTCACGTATGCAGGCCTTCTTCCACTCTGTCTCTAATCCAGGATTATTGTCTCATGGGATCATTCAGCAAAAGAATTATTTCGAATTTCTTTTGGTTTCCTACACTGGTGCCAACCAGTAAGTGCCCAGCCACTGTTCTTACGTAGTTATGGAGTTCTTTAAAAAATTGCCAAGAGGAGTCTTTGTCAATTTTAGTTAGGGCCGGTCTTGCCAGAGGGACTTTCACTCAGGTGAAAAGTGGTGTTAAATACATACAGCGGTCCAAAGGAAAGAAAAAAAAAAAAGATAAAATGGCAATGTACAATAGATTCAAAATAGATCCCCCCAAATAAAAATACTAAGGTGGTTAAGGAGGAGGAAATTTCACAGCTTCATTCTTTGGTATTGTCCATCTTACAAAGTGTATAAAACTAGGAAAAGTCCATAATACTTGGATATATTTAAGCTGTTTCCAACATGCATTTAGATTCACATTTATAGCATGTACTTTTCCATATTACACACAAAATAAAAAAAAAACGGGGAACAAATTTCCAAGGATGAAATTTCCACATTTATTTTTCTTTCATGTGCATAGAAAATGGCAGTGAAGTGTCCTATGAAAGAGGCAGGGAATGGGCATGGCGCTTCTATACCAGACTGGACTTTGTGCTTCAAAGGTACACTATTCATTTTGAAAACAAAGGATGTTATAGTTTGTTTTTAATTGCTAACAATTCCTCGGGTTTCCCATTTGTCTTTTAAGCTGTCAGTTTCTTCAAATCTCTTTTCAAATGACACACTGCATTACAAATGATGGCACTTAACCAATGTGGCATTTCCATATTTACACCAACAAAAGAAATTTACAAGACATAATAGCATACAATCTTGACATTTAGTAATAGCAATAAAACATGAAGGGCATCCATTTTATTATTTTTTTTCTGTACAAACTATCAGAACATAACTTTATTCACATTAAAAAAATCATCTTTAATTTGATTTGACCTACACATCCCCCACCTCCTTGCACCCATTTCTCAAACCTCTCATCACATCGCCCACACCTTCACCAGACTACAGAATCTATAAGTAATTAGATCTAACACCTAAATAGAGCTTAGAAAGTCCTCTCTCCCAAAGGTTTCCTCACTTCCCTGATAATTCCTCAAAAAAGAAAAAAAAATGCTCTTCACTCATTCCTTCCATTTCACTTTCACATTTCATCAGCAAATCAGCAAGACGGATTTTTCATCTCAATCCAAACAAGGTTAGAAAGAAGAGTTCCTCTCCCGAGCATCTTGATGCTACACCCATGAGTCCGGGGACCCTGGGTACTGTTCTGCTCTATAAGAAGGTCGTTTCGTGGAATAAAAGTCTACATAATTTGTAGTTGATTTCAGTCCATACTGTGTTGAATAATCAGTAGAAGCTGGAAAGTGAACTCGGTCATCAAAATAAGGATCTTCATAGCTATGAGGAGACTGCAAATACAATCTGTATGCGTCAAAGTTCTTTCTGTTGGAGTCATCTTGACTATAATACAGCTGTTGATGCTGTTGACAAAATGAAAAAGCAAATAAATCAAAGCAATTTTTGGCAATACATGTTTAAGGGAAATTAATGTGGGTTTCCTGCTTCATATTTTTAAAGCAGTATTCAATATTTGTGAACATATGGTTCAGAGTTGTTTCTGGTACATGCTATTATGTTTACTAGTAGATTGTAAGGATTTTAAACTATGTTTATAAGTAGGCTGGCAGAGTTTGCTCAAGCCCTGTTCTAAGGCCTCTAGAAGTTGGTGTCTCCAGAGAGCCTGAGGTGGCCTCTGGCTACCTCCTTCCTCACTAGAGGACCAGTTCTGCGCTCTGCTGTGGAGGGGCTTGTTACCTGGGCATGCTCAGTGAAAGGATGGCCTTGATTTTTGCTTTGACACGGGAACCACTAGTACATCATGAATTTAGTTGGAGGCTGGATTTTCATGCTTCAGATAGTTGTATATGTGCAGAACCATCTTTTAAACATTTACCTCAGAGATGAAGATTGAGTCCATCCCTCAGTTTTAGGACAAATGTGAGGTACTATTAAAGGAGTAAGCAATCTCCAGGCAGCAGAGTAATAAAATTGGAAGAGACATGTGAGCAAATGGTTCGAAAGGAAAAGACTTCCCCAAGCCAGGACTAATCGATTTGTAAGGAAGCAAGGTGAGCACATGTGGGCATCCACATCAGGGTACCCTGCCCCCATGTCCTTTTGTGTTGTCTTAGCTCATCTCTGATCTCACATTAACTTCTTTAAATATGTTTAGAGAAAAACTGTCCTGGTTGTTATGTCTGATTTCCCTCTTGATCATGTCCAAATCCCCTCACTTAGTAAGATGTAACAAATTTACCACGTAGGTATCAAAACATCATGTTCTGGAACTAAACACATTCTAACATTATAAGCATTTCAAAGCTAAATTCTCTTTTTAAGTTAGAGTTATGGTTTTCAGTTTTTTTTCCCCCTCTCTTGACTTAAAAACTATGGCATAAATTATAAATAATTTGGGAAATTCTTTTTTTGTCCATCTAGAGAAAAGATGAAATGGAGGGAGGTTTTAGAGCATCCTTATCTGAAGTTGAGGATACAGGCTTGTTTGGAAAACCCCAGTTGTTCATGTATTTTTGGAAGGTAGGAGGAGAGATCAGATGACCCACGTGGGCATGGCATCAGGAAGGACTGAAATAAATTTTAGGTCCCCATGAAAGGAGAGACTGGATGTTATAATCACTAGTACCCACTCTGATGGAGAGTGGGGTCCACCCCAGTAGGGCCGAGTCCACTTTGACTTCTGAGACTAATGGAGACCTGGCCATGGACTCAAGCATTTTCAAACCATGGCTTGGATATGGAGGGAGTCACGGAGATGAGGAATGAGGTGTACAGAAAAGAGAACAATGAGATGAGAGAATGAAGTACGCTTACCAACCTTTCCCCACAGAGGATGGAAGAGATTTTAGAGGTTAACAGAAAAAAGGAGTGGGAAAAGGAAATTACTGGGCAAAGAATAGGAGTTAAAGACTTCTCAGCTGGTCCCCATCAGTGGCATGGTGGTCTCGGCAGCACCGATTTGGATATTCAAGCACCTGGGGCTACTGTGGAAGTGATTTGCTTAAACCACAGAGGAGATTCTGAAGCGCATCAGAGATGCCCCGGGAAAGCTCCTTGGCCCCTGCTGTGTTGGCCCAGCTCTGGTAAGTCAACCGACCCGGACCCCTTCCTATGTTGATCCCTGCTAATCGACCTTCTGTAAAAATGACATTGCAAATTCACCTGTAGCCGTCTATTTTGTTCTCTTGCTGGTGAGGAATAGGAACTGATGTAAATTGGTGAAGGTTTGCTGGAGCCTGTAAGAAAATATTTTATGAAATTAAAACTAGTGCTCATCACTGTGGTCCATTAGGCTGTGTGGGCTCCCTGACAGGGCCTGCCTTTCCCAGTGCCAGCGTAGATCGGGACAGTCAGCAGTCTGAGTTCCCTGGATCTAGCCTGGCTGCTGCTCACCCCAGGGTTGTTAGGGGCTAATGAATACGACAAAGACAAGTCGTGTGTGTGTGTGTGTGTCACCAAAAAGCAATACCAGAATACCAGAAGGTTTCCTTCTCAACTTCTGGTCACTGTGGGGAGCTATGCATACCTGTGAAGAGTTCCCTGGCTGGCTCTGAACAGCAGCCTTGCTCCCTCAGCCGAGGGACATCACTTTTCCAGGGCTTTGAGCTAGAGCCCTGGGTCAGATGGGGGGAAGGGAAACATATTAGAACAAGCTCCATGCCTTCAGAACAACTTTGATTCCAAGTCCCAGGTCCTGGAGCAGGCACAGGCATGTTCTAAGCAGTGTGGCCACATGGAGGCACAGTCTTGTGTCTGCCATATTTAACTACATTTTCAAACAAAAAGGATCTGATAATCCGATGATGGTCTTCAAGAGTCCACAGCAGACTCCCAATGACGTCACTGGCTACCCTTCTATTATTGTTAGGGCTCACAAAGATTTTTTTTTTTTTAATGAGGAAAATGAAACATACTTGAGGCAAATTAGTTTATTGAAGCAAGCAAAGAAGATACAGAAGGGCATGCATGCTAAGGAGGCGATCTTAAAAATAAAGCAGGCTGCTGCAAATCTGAAGGAACAACGCACTTCAGTTTGTGCATTTCCTTTGCAAAGAGCTTGGTGTTTGAAATGTAGCATCTGCAATTTTCTGAGCTATTAATTGCCATAGTAACAACAGTCGATTAGTAAACAGTCCTGTGAAATCACAATTTCAAAGACAACAGCACAACTGAGACGGCTCCCCCAGCAGTTAAGTTGCCACCAGATTTTATTTCTTTCTTTTTAATAAACAGGTTTTTTGAGAAAAGAGTACTCTTTTGTGGTAGCTCAGTCACACTGCCTTATTTGAAACCTCTAGAGTAGTTATAATTTGCAAGAGAGTCAAGAATGGGGACAGTATGAAATCCTGGGAACTCTTAGGGCTGGCATCCTTTAAATAAATGTTATGCCCAGCTTTCTGAATGACATAAAAATATTAATACTGTGCAACATTATTTTTGTTATCTTAAAATATAATCACTCTGGGAAGAATCACATTATACATTGTGTTATTCATTCAAACTCTTTTCCATGAAAATGTAAATGAAATTGATCACCATTCTCAGGTTTGAATTTAAAAGAAGAACCAGTCTAGGATGTGTGGCCTTGCAAAGAGTCACAGAACTCAGAGTTCTGATATGTGGGACACACAGGGACACACTGCATGGATGGGGGTTGGGGGAGCAGAGCAAAGGGAATGCGCTGGGGGAGAGCCAGAAACCATCTCCCATTTGGGTACAGTGCTCTTTTATTTGTGGTCACTAGGCCACTACCTTAGCTTGTTTTCCTTAAAAGAAGCAGAAAAGGCAACAGCCCCCCAAGCAGGAAATGCTGACGCTAGAACACGGTTTGCTGCTGGGGGGACCGTCTCAATACAGGCACGGGCTATTTCCCAGGCTGCTGGCAGGGTGCCTGGAAACACGTGGCTTTTCGAGATACTCTACCACACACCCAGCTGGCGTCTTACCAGGGTACAGGCCTTTATGTGTGGCATCCCCTTGGCTATTGTAATACTGCATAGGTGGCTGGGTCCTATCGTATTCAGAGCGAGGGTCTCTGATTCCTAACAGTGCTGGTGAGGAGGAGGTGCTGCCGACTGAAGGGAGAGGCAGAAGGAGACGGGAGAGAGAAAGGAGAAGAAAGAGAAAGCAGACTGTCAGTGTCTCTGTAAAATCCTCTCTGGAAAAATACAAATCAGCAATTAGCAATGCCACGCAGCTGATGCTAAAAATCAGCCTTCAGAGGTACTGTGAGTTGAAGAGCAGCCAGTGCGACCTGCAAGCCCTGCAAGCCCGCCGCTTCGAGGATCAGTGGGCGTGGCGAGAGCAGAGCTTCCGGAGAGCTGAAGCCCGGGCTGCCCAGTTAGGGGCGCAGCGCAGAAACCATGCAGCTTTCCCGGTAATGGGCCTCAAGGACTTTACAGCGTGCCTTTACAGCGCCTTTACAACGGAGCGAGGGTAACTTCTTAGCCATGCGAGAGGTACATTTGCTATTTTATGATCTCGGTTCGGTTGCTTGTAAAACAGCCGTCTATTATCCTTTATGTGCAGTTCTTTAGTAAATCGATGTTTTATGGCATATTTTGATTTTTAATTATTTCAAAAATATCTGCATCTCTGAATGTGTTTGAGTAAGAGTACCCAGCCCATAACATTTATACGTCTTTTTATGGTGATCAGCTGTCAGGGAAATTTTATAAACTCAGTAAGCCTGGCTCCTTAAGAAGTTGACAGTGCTAAGAAGTTCAGCCTCACAAAACCCCAGACGATTTTTTATCCCAGCTTGAGCCAGATATTTAATAATAACATATACATCCACAGGTCTCCTTTTGAGCATTTCTGCACAGAAGGAAAGCTTCACGCATTTTTTTTCCTCATTAAAAAGTCATCTTGCTTGCACTAAAGTTAATTATAAATAAAAGTGGTCACTTATTCACTTGATCCACTTGAAAGCAGCAGCCTGCAAACCTTGCCACCAGTGCTTTTGCACACCTCGATGCTTTCAGAGGCAGGACACTGAAATATTTTCCCTAAAAGGTCACTTCACTGCCGTAGGGCTGCTGTGTGTTAAAGGGAGGTGAGCATGCATGGGCTGTGTCTATGTGCTACTCACCTTGCTTACTTTCTAGAAGATAGCAGGACAAAGATCACGCCCACCCGACTCCCACAATTACATTAGCGCAAAGGCGTCAGAAGTGCCAGTAAGTCGAGACCACATCAGTGCTGACAGGTGGAGGATTAGCGCTTAGAATTACTGGAGAAACAAGTGCGAATTCTATCCTTCCTCTCAAACGGAATCCAAAAAGCTACGTTCAGGAACGTGGATGGGCTCATCAACACTGTCCAGTGTATATATGTGAGGCCCTCAAAATAAGTTCATTGTTTAGTAACTATGCCCTAATCTGTCTGAAATTATCCTTTTGCCTGTGCTACATATGCCTTTGGTTAAGCAGCCAAATCTCTTGCTTCCCCTGACACCCCTATTCCAGAGTCCCTAAAGAGTTCTGAGCATTTTTATACAAGAAGACAGCCACAGGCTACACCTGGAAGCTCAGCAAGGATGTCAAAAACCAAGCATTAAGTCTCTTTGAAGAAAACAACTCATAATTTAAAAACTAAGATAAAAATATATACCAGACGCAGTAGGCACAGACACTTTTAAAAAACTCTTAGTACAAGTGGAGCTATCCAATTATGTGGTAAGAACCACCAGTCCTATATTTGTCTTTCTGGCCACATTTGTCCACATGACAAATAAGACTGCCAGCAGTAGCACAGTTGAATACAACAGATAATATTTATATGTCAGAATGGGAGATTTAAAGCCAAATAAAAAAAAAGATACTACTTTTCCTGTTTCATTTAACTAAGAATTAAATTTATAGGACTAACTGGGCTTGGTAGTAATATTCTGTCCTTGTATATAAAAAATAGCCTGAGTCTCAGAACGTTCTTTCTACAAAATTAGGCACTAATAAGTAGGTCGTGTGGTTGCCAAGATTCCCAACTTACAAATCAAAGGGAATTCTTGCGAACCCACCTGTAGAGCCTGTTCCCATCAGTCATGGATAAGGGGTGGGGGCAGGTGGCAGGTGGGGGTAGGGTCTGGAATACAGCCAGGGGATGGAGGTTTAACTGGGAAGAAGGAAGGTGCAGGAGATCGTGGCTTCCCCAGAATGCAGATGTAAAGATCATGTCTAGAGGACCTTGTTTCTAAGAGTTTTCACCAAGAAAACTAAAAAATCACTTTGGAGGAGATTCCAAACTTATAGCTAGTGGGCAGGCAGGGCAGCTGTTTTCAGGCATAATCCAGTGGTTCTCAAAGTGTGCTCCTCTACTCCTGCAGCCGCATCACCTGGCCAGCCTATCAAACACAGATTCCCAGACCCCTTCACAAACCTAGTGAAGCAGAATCATGGGGAGTAGATGGGATGGAGGGCCCATTTTTTGTGGGAAAACTTGCATAAACTTTTAAAATGGAAGGAGGGAAATGGGTCTGTTGTTTACAATGGCATATAATTCCCAAAGAAGGCTCTTCGCTTGAAAAGCAAATCCACCTCCTAAGTGTTTGGAGGTGACAGGCTTAATTGTCTATGTTCAATCTTCTCTGGCTGGAAAATAACATCTGTCACACAAATGTTCTTGCGAAGGAGTGGAGTTTGCCTACTGACCTGACTGAATGATGGGTGACATCTGTTGGTTGGTGGTAGACAAGGAAGGATGTGATTTGAATCGGTCTCGCTCTAACGTTGACACAGGTGTAATAAAATGGTTCTGATTCCACCCATCCTGTGGAGTTAAAAGAGAAAAAGAAACCTCTCAAAATGAATAATGACATTTCATTACAATAAATGATTATGAATGTGTGCTCTGATGAATGCTAATTATGCCAAAGCTATTCTTGTTAAGTTACCTTTTTATAAATGCTCCGGAGGTCCCGATATTGCCACAATGTATTCAAGACCTGGGCTGCTGCCTTCACCACCTTCAGAGATGATCTAGGAGAGAGCGAGGTAATGTTAATGAATGTGGGAGGCACATCCTCAGTTCCATTTGCAGAGATTTAAGCTGCAAACCAGTGATCAAGAGGCCCAGAGGGCACAGGGGCCACTGCTGGAAAACACGACCGAGGAATCAGGTGTACCTGGGAGTTGGGCAGGTTCAGGGCGGGCCCAGGTGGCTAGGACCAAAGTGAGACTCTCAGGCAGTCAAGTCTGTGGTGAGAGGCTGTGATTGGCATGAGCCATGACCCTCTAAGCTGGAGGCCTCTTTCAGGTGTCAGCCCCTAGCTCCCCTCCATATCTCCCATGGGGCTGACTTCCCTGGGGCTTTGGGATTAACTCGACCATGACCTCGCATCCTGAGTACTGGAGGACCTTCCCACTTTAAATGTTTCCCCCATGACTAGGTCTTCCTATAAACACCAGCATTGCCTTCTTATTTATGCCTCTGGGTAAACGTACATATGTGCTGTAATGTTCAATTTGGAAAATACAGTCAGTTTTAAGTTCTCTCTGAAGACGTTTGTTGAATGTTGGCGCTCTGTTCAAGCACTGCTCACCATGAGTCACTGCTTTTCACCTCGAGGGCTGCTCCTCTAAATCAATGGCTTCGGTGATAAGTGAAGAGGGAAGTGCAGCCTCCTTCCTGAGCACAGGCCTGCAGATCACCACGTCAGGGGCGGATCAGCGCTTGGGGAGTCAGGGGTAAGGATAATGGGATACCTCTTCACAGTTCATCTCAACATCGAAAATTCGACTTCAGATGTGTACCACAGTATCTAAAATCTGATTTCCTCTTATCTTCCTAATGAAACCCTTAGGAAGGGGAGAAGTAGTGAGGTGGGCAGGCTGGAAGCACTTTCTCTGCCCCAGACAACAGGATATGGGTTGTAATGATTCTGAGGGCTTCAGGGAGGAGGGAGTATAGTCATGTTCAGGGATAGCGCTGTTCCTGTTCTTGGAGGTGGGGCATTTCTGCATCTAACTCCGCCCCCACCTCCCACTCAAGACTACCTCTCCTCAGTGTTCCTCTTGAGTCAAGGGCAGAACCAGGTCAAAAAAACCCACTCAAAGCTGTTCTAAATTGTACATTTTCAAAATGGACCACAGAGCAGGAGATATCTCAAAACAAAAAATGAACAGAGTTGAAATTTCTGATACCTGGGATGGCCTCACAGGGCCTTCGCACCTCACAACCATGCCATTCTCAGCCAGGTCCTGACACTGCTGCTGGTGTTTATCTCCCCGCCTGTAGGTGCTAGGCAGCCGGGAGGGGGCAGGAAAGACAGACCCCATGCCGGCTCCAAGGACTGCTCTGCAACACTCGAGCAAGCAGGAGTGTGCCGGCTATATACCTTGATACAAACTGCTAGGCTAGATATCTGCAGATGAATTCTATCAGCAGAAACCTAACTCTTGAGAAAATCAAGGAAGCTTCTGTGCTCACCTTTGCAGCACACCTCCTTGGAAGAGTGATGTATCCTCAAAATTCTAATTCTTATCCTCTAATTTCTCATCTTCTCTTAAACGTGTGACATCAGTAGCGTTCAACTGGACAAGTGTCAGCTGTCGTTGTCCTATCTGGTTAAGCAGAGCATTTGACACGTGCTCACCTTTGAAGCACTTCCTTGGCTTCCAAGATACCACACGTTCCTGATTTTCTTCTGAATGCTCTGGCTACTCTTCAGCTCTTTTGCTGGCTCCCCATCTCCTTGGGGAAAATTATATCAGCCCTTAAGCCTCTTTTCTTTCCATTTACAGTTCTTTCTTTATTCATCTCAGCCCATTTCACTTTTCTAAATACGCCATTTATACACAAATGACTTCCAAATTTTATTTCTAGTTTGGACCTCTATCCTGAACTCAACTCAGGTATATTCTACTGTTGACCAGACACTTCACATGGATGTCTAATAAAGGTCTTAAATGTAACATGTCCAGAACAAACACCTGGTCTTCCCTAAAACCCTGTTCCCGTAGGCTTCCCCATGTTAGTAAGTGCAATTTCATCCTGTGGTCTTTGCCAAAGACCTTGGGGTCATCCTTGACATTTTCCTCCTCTCCTGCTGCTCATCTAATCCCTCAGCAAATTTTGTTGACTCTTTCAACCATGTCAGCATCAACCACTTCCCCACAACTGCTGCCACCATTAATCTGTACTTGGTAGAGGGGAAGGTTCATTGAGCCACGATGACCCCTTTAAGGGAAGCCAGATTGTGTCCCTCCTCTGCTGAATGATCTCCAGTGGCTTTTGATTTTCCTCAGAGTAAATCAAAGTCCTTACACTGACTCACAGGGTCCTGTATTTCTGGTTACAGAATTTTCTTTTTTTTTAATATACAAAGGTTTTGGCACTGGTTCGCCACACCTTCCCGCACCACTCCTGACTTGCTCTGTTCCCATTGGCTTCCTGCTGCCCATCACATGCGTGAGGCACTCTTCTGTCTCAGAGCCCTTCCACTTCCTCCATTATCACCTTTCCTGTTTTTATTGTTTGCCCCATCTGCATCTGACAGGCTGTGTTTCCTACTCACGGGTACCTCATCTACCTTGCCCTTGCATGTAAGGTACCCAGGGGTAGGGGTTGTTGGGAGATGTGCTCACTGCTGTAGCACATAGCAGGTGAACAGTAAACTTGGTGAATGACTCCTAAGGGAAAATAAATGTGTGTTTAGAGGACAACTTGAGCTGATCAAGAACTTTCTGAGTCTCTTGTTTTGAAAAAAAGATTACACTGGATGAGAATTTTTCTTTTTTAATATACAAAGGTTTTGGCACTGGTTCAGCATTTCTCCAGCTTCTTATGCCTTTCACAAATGAAGGCCCTTTAATGAAATTTTAAGAGCACAAAAAGTGATTATTGGTTCCCTTAGCTTTATCTGTAACATTTCATTTCTTTTGAAATAAAAAGGTGTGTGTGCATTTATTACTAACGAGATAAAAAAGATATGTAAGAAAAAAGGACTGAAAGGAAATTGGTTAATGTGGTTAATGTTGACAGGTGTGACTTCTAGGGGATGAGAATATGCTTTGCGACATTACTCATATTTTAGAAATTCCTTCAAAAGTATAAACTAAAAGATTAGACAAGAAATAAGGTGAGTTGTAGCACTGTCACTTAGTCAAGTAATAAATATTAACTGAGCAACAACTGGGTCAGGTTGTTCTCCATGTAGAGGGTAGAAGAAAAGACAAAGTTCCTGCTACTGGGGGAGTCGGATGGCAGAGAAAGCCCTACGTTAACATATCAGGGGTTAATCAGTGCTGTGAAGGAGAACAGAGCAGGGGACAGGGTGGCAGGTGGGGAGAGAGGTGCCATTTTACGGATCAGGTGGCTGCTGTCCTGTGTGTTGCAAAGGCTCCAACCAGTCCTACTTCCCACTTCCTTGAAGGATTCTTTGATGTGATACTAAGGCAAACTGATAGTCCACTGATATAACTCTGTGACAAAAAAAATCTTCTATTTTTGCCACCAATTCTCTAATTCCTACTTCTGCTGCTTCATCAATTAGGTGTCACCCAGAAGCAAGGGGGAATGTATGATCCAAGCCCAGGGCACATCCTGAGGCTACACAACAGGCCCTGCTGCAGAGCAATGATTTTAATACTTTTTAGGCACCTGGCAGAGGCATCAGTCCCAGAACTGAGGATTCAATAAGATGTTTTTGCAGAACAGGCCCCAGAGGCTGGAGCAGAGTCAAAGGTGAAAGGGAAACGGTGCCCCCAGATTTTCCTCGTCATAGCATTTCTGATTCTTCCTGGGGTCAGCACAACCAAACATGGCTTTAGAGACAAAAATGGATGTAGGGGTGTTACAACAAAGTAAAAACCAGAAAAAAAGGGGCCACAGGACTGCAAATGCCTCTCCCAACAAAACAGGTTTTAATTGGTGGAGACTGTTTAGCTTATTAATAGTGTGTATGATATGCAGAAATAAATTGTTTCCAATAGGAAATATCCTCCACAAAAGCCCTTATCATAGGACAATCCCATCTCCCTGCGCCAGACTTGCCTGTCTCCTCTGCCCTTGGTTATGTTCACCAGCTTCTCTATCCCCCCTGAATCGGCCAGGGCTTTGGCATTCTCCATGTTTTTGCTGGTGACCTCATGCAGAGCACAGCAGATGGCCGCCATGGTCTCATCAGACAGCACACTGGGGCCGGTGCCGCCGGGAAGCCGGTTGACCAGGTCTCGCATGGCATATTTACCTGCCAAATGCAAAGGAGTTCATTCTGCTTTCAGAAGGTACAGGTTTTTGTTATTGTTGCTGTTGAAAGATCCTGATAGTGTGTTGTCTCTTGAAAATAGAACCTCAAAAGACAGTAACAGGAAAAAAAAAAACCATGGCAAAATAGGAAGTGACAAATATTATAAACGTAGGGGGGAAGTTAATCTTTACGGCAAAACCACTTGGAGAAATAATTGGTTTATAAAACATTACAGTGAGCCACTAAAAGAAAATGTAAATCAGCATATAGTTTGGTATGCCAATCAAGTTGCTTTAGTTCAACTATCTTCATTAACAGTGAAAAATTATAAAAATAAATTTTACTTTCAATTGAATTCCTATTCATCAAAAATACCTTAACTTCCTCTTAATGCTTTTAAAAACTGATCTTTGAATAAGTTTTAAAATTGGACTAAGTAAGGCTGCCAAACAATACTTTTCATTAAATCTTTCAGGGTCTTAACATGTGAGCTGGGTACAATTACACATTTTTATCAAGTGAAAGGTAAATATCAGTTGGTCTGACTTCAACAGTGATAACAGGTTAGTTTCTTTTAAAGGACACAAGTAACCTTTGGCGTTAAAATGATGGCTGATTATTTCATAGGAGTGATGCAATATAATAGAGATTTGTTTATTTTGAGAGAGAGCACGTGCACGCATGTGAGAGCAGGGGAAGGGACAGAGAGAGAGGAGAGACAATTCCAAGTAGGCTCTGAGCTGTTAGGGTGGATCCCAATTCGAGGTTCGATCTCAAAATCTATGAGATAATGACCTGAGCTGAAATTGAGAGTCAGATGCTTAATTGACTGAGCCATCTAGGTTCCCCAATATAACAGAGTTCTTGATGGGACAATGCTGGGGAAGTCTCCAGCTACTGAAGCATTTCTTTACAGATACTCTGTTTCCCTTACTTCTCTCTCAAAAGAGATTATCTCTTTTTCAATTTCAATTACCAACTGACAAACTAGAATAACTGCATGACAAACAAAAGAAATGAACTAAAGCTCAAGTAAATATTTTCTTAGTTTTTTTTTCTATGCTAATAATTGAGTGGATACAAAATGGGTTTTTTATTAAAGACCTATTTATATACAATGGTAAGCAGTAGAAGTTAGGCCCTGACTACACGCTGCATAATTTACTGTATTTCAAAGGGAAGGCTCTGGCTTACTCACGGTGAACATTGTTGTGAATAGGGGGAAAACAGTATTGACATTGTAAGCCAGAAGATAAATGTGGTTTTTAGAACAGATGGAAGTTAGCGCTGGTGATTTTGAATATTCACGAAAAACCAAAACGTCCATGACATGTAATTCGTCATTTTGCTAAGGCACAACTTTAAATTGCCCCCGGAGACTGGGATAAGGCAGCTCACTCCGCCTGTGAGTGAGCCTGGTGGTCCCCTTGGAGCCTGCAGCTCTAGACAGCTGGGCTGGTCCGATTCAGTGGAGTATGCAGTAACTTTCATAGAGTGACAAAACTTGGTTTCCTTGTGAAAAATGGCTCTACAGAGAAAGTCCATTGCTAGTGCTGGTGATGGACGTGAGCACAGAGTGAAGGAAGAAGGGGATGGTTCTCAGAAACAGAAGTACTGAATAAATTAGAGTCGAATATTGAATCTGGGAGGGGCTCAGACCTCAGGAAAGGAGGGATCTTTATAGAGAAAGAAATAAGAAAGTGATTCATGAAACCATTCAAGAATGCTCCAGTTAGGTAAAAAAAAAAAAAAAAAAAAGGCTCACAGGTAGAGAGAGAAAATGCTCTTGAAAGTTTAAAAGGGAGTCAAGACATTCACAGAAAACACAGAGATGCTCTGAAAGAAGGGCAGGGCTTGGCAAACACGGTCCCCCTTCCCAGAGGTCTTGGCCCTCAGTGGCCCTGCACCTCGGCACTCCTGTGTCCCCTCCCCAGCTGTAGAGTGACAGGCCACAATCCTATGTTGTCAGGCCTTTAATTTTTAGCATTAGAAACTCCCAAACCGTATGAGCTTCTTCTAAGAAATTCAAACAGTATGGATGTAAAAATAACTTAAAAAAAAATCTCTTTAGGGACCTGAAGGATTTCTCTCAAGAAGTATGGGAACTAAGAGTTATAATGCATACTTGCATCAGACACCAGCTGGACTGTATGAACAGGGTGTGGAGGAAGCTCCTTTTCACTCATCAGGGGACAGTTTGGCTCAAAGGAATGGTGTGTTAAGAGTAGGTTAACCTGGGTGGTAATTTAAAATAGCAATATTGCCAGGCACGGTGTAGGGGCTTTCCTGTAAGCTGCCACAGTGAATCCTCAAGGCAACTCTTTAAGGTAAATATTATTGCCCTTGTTCTTTGTCTCCCTCCCTCCATCTTTGTGTTCCCCCACCCACACCCCCCATCTCAGGGCAGGCATATTTTAATGAGTTCAGTACCTATTCACTAATCCACAGGAGATCCTACCAAATCTCCCCTCCCTCTCTCCTGGCCTGTCATCAGCTGTGGGGCTGGTGTGGAGCTTGCTGGTTTATAAAGGGCTGCTTCATTATCTCATTTGATTTGTACAGCAAACCCGCAGCGAGGACAGCAGGGTGGTTGGCTCCCTTTCAGACACGGGGTCAAGGAAGTTTTCAAATTTAGATGAAAGAATTGGGGCAGGGTGGGCTCACCACAGCACACCCCAGGTTACACAGCCAGTGAGCAGCAGATCCAGGGGGTAACTGAGGTCAACTGGGGAGTCTCTGATCTTTCCTTTACCCCACAGTCGGCTTGAGTGTGGCAATGCCCTTGGAGACAAGCAAGCTAAGTTGGTGAGTGTGTCAAACTTGAAGAGGTGCTCAGTGTCAGGTTCATGCAAGTGCCAACCCTACAGCCCCGAGGGTGGATGCTTCCTGCCATTTTGTACCCAGTGTGCCTGACTTGCCTTACCCTAGTCCTGATGCCACCCTTGGGTGTAAATGGCCGTGGGACAGTGGTTCTGCCTCAGGGTGAGCACTTAACACAGATCTGAGAGGGAGAAGCTATAAACCATTTATGTCATTTCTTTTTTTACTTAGAACACGGTAGTTGGTAAATTAGCAGATACCAGTCTCAAATATCAGAAACGGAGAATTAACTTATTTTGTGGCTCAGGAAATGAACCTTTCTTGAAAATGTACCTTCCCTGATCAATGTTTAATTAATAAGCTTGGCTCTTGCTGAAAAGGGATGGTCACAAAAGATAGACACCACAAAGGGTACCCAAATATGCCAAGAAGCCAGAAAGTTGAATTCAGTTGCTGATGATATAAAATGTCATCTTTTTATATAAATCAAAAGAAGAGTCTTATAAATGTTACTCTGTTTTTGTAGCTTACCTTGTCACCAGAACATACCTATGAGCTCCTTGTTGCGAACATCTAGTGCCATATTCCTCAAGGCAGTTGCCACAGAAGAAACAACTCTGTCATTATCCATTCTCAGAAGTTCTACAAGGATGGGGAGCCCTTTTTCTTTGCGGACGGCTGCCCGGATATACGCTGCAAACTAGTGAGTAAAATAGGCCAATAAGTAATATAAAATAGAGTTCAACTCAGATGTTACTATCACCTAAAAAAGAGGTTTCCAAAAGATAAACTAATAGATTAAATGTTTTCTTTCCAATTGGAGAATAAATCTGTGGTGTCAGTAAAGAAAAAACCATAGATGGGGATAAAGATAGGCTAGGATGACTGATTTAAAAAAGAAATTCTAAAGCCTAAAAATCTCAAGCCACCATCTGCCAGATATTTTTGTGCAGAAAAGAGAAGGCAGTGATTGCTTTCTACCTCAGATACATAAATATGATTAAGGACGGATCTTGGGTCTTCTTGGCAATTGGCTCCATGCCAGGTCCAGAGGCTATAAATAGGATGGCAGAGACAGTAACTGATCACTGCACATTACAGGAGAACGTGTCTCCATCAAGTCATTCTTTTCCTATATTCTCTGCAACAATATTTAGAGTTCAGTGACCTTTCAAAGAGATTGACTGAAAAAAAGCCCTTGCCTCAGAAGAAAAGGAATTCTCCAGAAACACTGAGCATCATAATTCACACACACTGGTGAAAAAGTAAGTATATTTGTGTGCAGGATGCTTTCTTATTCAAGATTAGTTAGCTGCTTTTTTAAATTCATAGTCAAGAAATTCTTTTGTGACTATGAGGCAAGTTTGTTCAGCATGTGTACCATTTGAATTGGAAATGAATGCTAGCTAAGTCATCAGGGAAATAACCAAAAAAAAAAAAAAAAGTAGCATTTGAAAATTGGGTCTTTAATCTTGTTTTGAGCTTTTATTGACATTTTTTACCAATGCAAATTGTTTTTCAAAATTTAGGAAAGTTGAAAAATGTTGCTCATGAAACATCTAATACTTTCCTGCTGTGGTCAAGACATAAGGATAAAGATCTGCCAGCCCTTTGTATTATTTTGAACATTAAAATATATGATTGACCACTCAGTTTCTTGAATGCCAACAGATTACTTAAATAATACAAGAGGAAAAGACTCATTCCAAAGACCCTATTAACATTCTTTATATGAAACGAATACTCCTATTTTTCTAAATCAGATGAAATCTATGGGGGAGGGGGAAGGGAAATGGAATACTTGATTTGCTATAAAGCACTCAAGGCAGCATTCTCAACTTCTCTCTGAAACCTGCAAGAACAGAGCCAACACCTGGCTCATGTGGAGACCACTTGGCTCAGCCCAGCCCAGAGTGCTTCCCTTCTGGGGCACCACCACTCCCAATTTAGCCTCTGACTTGATAGCATCTGTGGTTAGGATTATCTTAAAATTTTTTTTTACTATTTATTTTTATTTTTTGAGAGAGAGAAAGAGCACAAGCAAGGGAGGGCAGAGAGATGTGGACAAAGCAGGCTCCAAGCTCTGAGCTGTCAGCACAGGGCCTGATGTGGGGCTCGAACCATGAACCTTGAGCAGAAGTCGGATGCTTAACTGACTGAGCCACCCAGGTACCCCAGTATTTATATTTTAAGTGAGCTTGCCATCTAACTTACATTCACTAAATGACCATTCAACACAACTCAAATCACGTCTATGTCAATTATTATCTTATTTATTGTCATAAAATAAGCTGGATGTGAACACTGGGTCACCAACATAAATATTTATCAATACTTATGTGCCACACACAGTCCTAGGTCCTTCACATTTATTATCTCTCTTAATGCTCATAGCCACCTCATGAGGTAGGTCTTATCTCCATTTTACAGATGAAGAAACTGAGGAGAGAAGATCCAAGGCCCCTAGCTAATAAGTGGAAGGATCAGGATTCAAAACCAAGGGGTCTGGGTCCAGAGCCAGCACTTAGATGCTAAGCTACTTAAGAACAACAACAAAATAACCCATTGGCTTAGCACTAGGCCGTAAATATCTGTGTACATTCATTATAGCAGCTGACTGCACGTAAGAAACCATACCTAGCCTGAGCAGTGCTTTTCACTCTCATGGATAATACAGTGACCAAAAGCTTCTCATTTGGGGAGGTGGTGGTGGCAGAAGTAGCCAAAAACAAGCATTAGAATAACTTTACTAAAATATACATGTCAGGAAATTTTTAGAGGTTAAAAATATTTCAGACAAGGACTGTCTGGGAAATTGGAAGAGGTGGTTTAAGAAGTTTTGAGACCCTGCTTACAGTAACAGTAGGAAGCCACTCTCAATTTTCATAAAGAAGTCACACACCTTCAAAGGGAATGTGCATCATCCATATGTCTGTAAGCATCTGAGAGAGGAACGGTGGCCCCTCTCCCTCCCACCTCAGCCGTAATTCAGGCCCCTGACACGTCTAGCACGGAATCCTAGCCTCTATTTTCCTCTTCTTTGAATTCATCTTCTGCACCGTGGCAGAAGGGACCCAGTAGTATCCACATCTGTGTCACCTGTCTGCTTAAACCCCTTTAGTGGCCTTTGTGGTCTGCAGGTCACGTCCCAGCTTCTGAAGCTTGGCCGTCAGACCTGTCTGTGATGGCTGGGTCTAACCCAGGCCACACTTGCCCTGCCCTTGATGCCCCAGCAACCATCCTGCAGTCTCTGCCACACTGTCCTTTCCTCTTTTGTCCCTTTCTCTAGATCACTCCCTCTATATACCCAACCTCACACTCAGTTGGCTTAATTCTGCTCATTAAGATTCCATCTGGGTA
This sequence comes from Lynx rufus, assembly GCF_022079265.1. NCBI lineage: Eukaryota > Metazoa > Chordata > Mammalia > Carnivora > Felidae > Lynx > Lynx rufus. Next base: position 73,586,650 of record NW_025814834.1, read on the forward strand.
GCACCATCCCTCTAGGAAACCTTCCCCATCTCCTGGGTTCCCTCTTTGCCTTTTTCTCACTTGCCAGGCTGGGTTAGATGTCCTTTTTCAAGACGCCACAGTACACATATCCTGTGAAGGCTATGCTGTACTGACTCTATCTGTACATTTTTCTTGCTAGTCTTCAGCTTGTACAGGGAGGGCCGTGTCACATTCATCTTTGGATCTCCAGAACCACTTGCTATCTCCCTCCTTTTTGTGCTCCCACCCTTTCCCAAACTCCAAACAACTGTGTCCTTTTCACCATCATTATTGATCTGGCTGCACAGATGGAAAGAATTGTAGATAACTGGAAGACATCATACCTTCCAATTTCCAGCAGAGAGGTTCTGGAGAGATCCGGCAGAGCCTTCCAAGGTGGCTGGGTTGGAACTTTCTGCCAGAAGAGTCAAATATGGTTTTACCACTGATGGATGCCATAGCATCTCAACCCCTTTGGGGGACTTAGACAGTCCTGGGATAGGACCAACTCCATCCCACTGAAAGACAAAGAGCACACGTGAAATGGAAACAAAATGAACACAACATTCCTGAAAATATTCCTCTCTGCTGGATTCAGCTATAGTTAGGTAGAAAAACTGTATGAGAATTTTTTTTTTCTTGCCAAATATGTGATTTCTTACTCCTAGAAAAATGAAACCTTAAGAGTTTCATGTCAAATAAAATGCTAACTTGATCCTCCTGTGGCGTTCTCTTTTTCTTTTTCTTTTTCTTCCCCCAGCAGCTTGGCTCCGAGTCCTTGCTGGGAGACTCTTTTCCTAGTAAGTCATCCAGCTCACTCAGCCCCAGTAGCCGGGCCTGTGGGACCTCCAGTTCCAGCCGATAGGACAGGTTCCTCAGGGTGCACACGCAGTTTTCCACAGTCTGAAAACCAACACGGCGTATAATTAAAACCATCGTAGCACATTACTGCAAAAATGCTTCTGTACTGAGCTGCAGTGGTCATAAATAAATGTAGAATATGAGCTCCTTTTTTACTTAAGGGAACCTGAAACAATCTAAGGAAAGAATTACAGTTCCAGAATTTCTGTGGGATACCCAAATGACAGTGCAGGGCTATCCTCGGTACATCTGTGGCCCCGATCGCAATGCTGCATCTGATGAAAATGTGCAGGGCTCTGGAGGAGAAAATGCCCAGTGTTCCTGCTTTAGCGCGGCTGCACTGGCAGGGGTGTACCCAAGTTGCCACAACGTCACTCCTTTTCGCCACTAGGAATCCTTGCCATGGCACGAGGTGCGAGCAACCCCCTCTCTGGGGAAGCCCCTCCCCCCAAGTCCCATCTTCGGCCCTTCCATCCATCTCCCTCTGCCCTCCCTCTGAGGAAAGTTCCATCAGCTCTTTCTCTGTTGACATCTGCCTTCTGTACATGGTCTTTTGCTTCTTAAAATCTGTATCACACCTCTTGTTGGGAGGCCAACTGTCACTTCATTCAGAGCGCCTAATGCCAAGCTCAGCTCTTTCCCAGGATGGTCTCCTTCCAACTTGCTTACTCCTCTCCATTTCATCTGCACATCTTTTGGATCAACGAGGTTCAAATAAAAACCTGGCCATCACTTTGAGTTTTTCCCCCATCTTCTCCCTGAGCCTACCACTCATCATTCTCTTCTCTCAGACCCACGTCTATGACACAGGCCTATTTATGGCCTCTCCTTATGTAGCCCATAGCTCGCCCACTTGGAACTCCTGACACTTTTAGTCCCTCCTTTCTGTTTCTTGCCCCCACCTTCCTCAGCTACTGTTCCTGGGGCAAGGATGGGGAAAACTGGAGGGGAGAAGAAGGGGCTCCTACTGGGAACAGACTAACCAGCAAGGCAACAGAAGGAGGGTTGAAAGGGCCAGACTGGGGATGTAGAGAAGGGCATCCATGTGAGTGTGGGGTGGGGGCTGTGGCCTGCACTGGGGCAAGAAGGGCAGAGAGGTTGGTGGGTTATAGTGCCTCAACCAGGAACATTTATTCGGTAATACTCAAATACAGATGGGTCTGATTCTAGGCACAGGGGACGCAGGACTGGAGGCAACAGCAGCACGGGCAGTCACCGTGACAATTAGCCCAGAAGAACCACAAAGAAAGTTAGGACCCTGCCACACCACACTAAGTCCTTGGCCACACGGAGTCACTCAGTTTTCGTGGTTCTAAGGCTATTTTCTTAAATTGTCATGTCCCTGTTAATTTGTGATTTTTAAATTAATCCCCTTAATCTGGAGTGTAGCCTAATGAGGAGGAAAGGCTCAAGAATCCCAGAAAGAATCAATGGCATGCAAGGAGCAGCATCAGGCAGCTGTCGTCATCTGCCACCATACCCCTCGCATGGCAGGCCGGCACTGACCTTGCTGTCGTAATCGGATGTGTTCACACATGTGTGGATCACATACAGGAGCGAGTCCACCAGCCCCTCACAGGAGCGCATTTGCTTCCTCGCTTCCTCCCCTGCAGAGCTGAGGTTCCTGAAGGGGCAGAGACACGTGGGAGCTGCTGAGATGAACAGCTTACTCCTTAGCCACGGAGCCTTATCTTAACACCAGAGAGAACCGACGACAGGCAGCAACCGTGCAGATGCCGTGTGAGGAGGCATTTTAACATCTCAAGAACTCACAATAACTAGCTCCCTGTTGTCAACCCAAATAGAAAGGAGCAGGGGCATCTGAATTCTGTATCCCTCTGGTGACACCCTACTTTCTAACCTCCTAAAAAGTTGCTTTGGGGGCTATCCTCCTCAGTTTCCTCACATATAAAAAGGGGAGAATATTGATCACCTCATAGGGTCGTGTGAGGAAGAGATGCTCCATATAAAGCAATTATTAAAGTGCCTGGTATGTCAGTTAGCTATGGTTGTTATTTCTAGACATGCTTTGCTTCCCTTGTTGGGCCACCAGATATGGCAGGCTCCTGTACCTATTATAATGTTTTGCATGTAGTAGGTGGTCATAAATGCTTCCTCAATGAACGAACAGAAGAAAGGTCACTTGTTGTATAAATATTCAAGTTAAATATGGACATTTGCTTATGCTACACTTTTCCTCATCTTTTCAAATATAAAAAACCCTGAAAATTGCTTTAGGTCTCATCCGTACTGAAACTTTTTTAAGATTTTATTTTTTCAAATAATCTCTACACCCAACGTGGGGCTTGAACTCACAACCCCAAGACCAAGAGTTGCATGCTCTACCGACTGAGCCAGCCAGGCAATCCATATTGAAAATTTTGATACCAGTTTGCCTTCATGAATTGATACCATATATTAAGGATCTATCTCGTTTTATGTGGTATTAGCAAAGGTTCTAGGATATGCTAAGATTTTGCAAAAACTTAGGCTAGATAAGGGGGTCTGGAATGATTTCTCTTTTCATTTTGTTTTTCTGGGGCCAGAGAGACAATGTCATCTGTGGTCCCTACTCTGTTCTTATCTTGTGTCACTTCTCAGTAGCACTTAACAGCTGCCATCTTCTATTCCTTTATAAGCCCCTGGGACCCTTCACTTCTTTGGTTTTCCTCCCATCTTGCTGCCTTTCCTTCTTAGTCTTTTCAGCCAGGGGGACCCCCTGGAGTGCCCAGGACTACTTTGGTCCCTTCTTGATCTTTCCATTCTCATGGGTGGTCTCCCTCTGCCGCTTGGCTTTAATACAACCCGTGGATCCATGCATGACTCCCAAATGTGTATCGTTAGGCTGACCCCTCTTTAAAACTCTGGGCTCCTTTATCCAACTGCTTTCCTGATATTACCACATGGATAGCTAAATAGACAACTCAAAATGGACATGGCCAAAGCTCTCAACTGCTCACCCCTCTACCCTTTCTTCTCCCTGTGTTGCCAATTTATCCAGCCAAAGATTGAGGTATTATCCTTATCTCCTCCCTTTCCCCACCCCTCTATTCAATCCATTAGCAAATTCTGTCAGCTCTGCCTCCAGAAAAATACCCCCTATCTCCTACCTCTCTCCAACACCTGGTGTAGGCCATTGTCATCATCTGCCTGGATCTCTGCAATAGCCTTGGCCTCCAGTCTCTACTGTTGCCCTTGTTTAGTCTTCATGCTGAAGCCAGGATCCAGTCCCATCACTCCCATGATTAAAGCCCTCTGTCAGTTTCCCAAGGCACTTGGAATGAAGTGCAAAGTCCTTCCTCTGACTTCAAAAATCCTGCATAATCTATGGTACTACTCTGTGCCTTGCCCATTAAGCTCCAGCCGTAAGCCCATTCTTGCCCCAGAGCCTTCATACTACTTGTTCTCTTCACTTAAAATATGTGTCCGGACCCCACTCCACTCTCAGATGAGCAGCTCCTGGTGGTATTTCAATGTAGGCTTTAATTTCACCTCCTATGAGGGGCCACCCGGCCATCAGAATCATCTCCCAATAAATCCTACATTACCATGGCATTCATTGTTATTTTCTTGATTGTTTTCCTCAATAGAATATGGTTCTGTTGAGCAGGGTCCTGTCTGTCTTATTCATCACTCACTTCACAGAGAGGGCATGCACCAAATGTTTATAGTCCTGAACCTGAGGGACCTGACTGGTATGTCCTGCCTCTGGGAAGCCTGGCAGGCTGGCTGAGGAGTGATCACATTCTCCCCAGATGCAGGGGCAGGGAGAGCATGAGGTGCTCCTTCCACAGATCATCAGTAGGGGATACAAACTGCCGTCTGATGCACACATCTGATTTAGGGAGCTAGCCTGCTTCCCAGGATCCTGACTCTTGTCATCCACCCACAGCAAGGGGGTTGACAGTCACTTGTCACAACAGTGGAAGGCTTCAGAGCAGCAATCTAGGCTCCCTCTCCATCTTTCAAGCTCTGTTATAGCCTTACATTGGACGTATGGCTTAAATGTTAGCGCTATGTGTCAGATACTTCACTAAGCACTTTATATGGAGCTGATTCTTCACAAGTGTGAGATGGTGTTATTTTCCCTATTCTAAAGATGAGGAAGCTGAAGCTCAGAGTGGGGCAGGAAGCCACTCTGCCCAAGGCTCCTGCTTCAACTTCCCAGAGCACTGTAAGCCTGGGACAATGGGTAGAAACTGAGCTGATGAGTGTTAATGGCAAATAATAAGCACTACTGTCCATAAAGGGGCCTTTATGAATTTCACATGCTAAAGATAATGACTTAAAATAGTATTTGGGCTCATTTTCATTTATTTATAAAACTCAAACCCAATGATTGTTTAAACCACACACCTTTTTGCACCTTTTAAAAGCAGAAAGGTTTTAACCATCACATTTTGAATTTAAACAAAAACCAGGCTGTAAACACATTAGCAGTCAGGATGTGATAACCAGAAAAATGCTGTTAAAGTGGAAAACACAGGAATTTTGGCAGTAATTCCGGACTGAAAGGGCCCTTTTTACTAATCCACAGAAGGGTCATTTATCAGATAATGTCTTTCAGGCCGCTAGTCTGTGCTCATGGTGTTTAACTCACAGGATAAGAGTCCAGTGGTCATTTACCTACATGGTAAACGTTAATAAAATGAAGTAAATCCTCTTAAAATCAATTTAACCATAACACATGCTCTTTAATCAAAGAATTGGAAAGAAGAAATAAAGAACTTACCTCAGGCAACCTGTCGTATTACGCAGAACGAGTGACGTCTGAAATTTAATTTTATGATCATCATCAAAAGAAGAGTTATTCCATCCAGAATGTGGAACGATCACAGTGTTTGTTAAGGTCGAGAGAGCATCTCGAATGATTGTCATCTTTACAGCATCACATGAAGATAAATTCCAAAGAACTCCTTAAAAATGAGATTTAAAAAATCCAATTATCAATTAGAGATCCTGCAGGTTTAGGAATAAACAAATAAACATCAGATGTGAACTCGTTCTGTTCCAAATCTAATCTATGGCCTGAATTTGCAATCAGGCAGGGGTGGACCTCTACTAACTGCTGAGTGAACATATGTGAGCTCCCGGCAGCCCATCACAAAGCCGTAGCAGTCCATCTCTTAAGTTTTAGAGCCGACTGTATCTATCAGACAAGATGACTGTGGCTTCTGCAGGGTAAATTAGAGCTACTCTTTGTGTGTGGGGGGGCACAATCCAATCAAGGGGCACAAACATACAAACATAACACATCTGTGGGTGTCATAAAGCTGTCATTCACTGCATCATCCCTTACATTCAATGCTCTGTGTGGCAAAACCATTTTTAGACTTCGGTACATGGAAAAAAATTCTTTCTCAAAAGACTGACATGTTTCTCTACATCATGCTTCCTCTTCCTACTGGGAAGCTCAAGCTTTTTTTTTAATTCTTTTTTTTTTTTTTTTATGTTTTTATTTTATTTTTGGGAGAGAGAGTGAGAGTGGGGGAGGAGCAGAGAGAGGGAGACACAGAATCCGAAGCAGGCTCCAGGCTCTGAGCTGTTGGCACAGAGCCTGACACGGGGCTCAAACTCATGAGCTGCAAGATCATGACCTGAGCCAAAGTCTGACACCCAACTGACTGAGCCACCCAGGTGCCCCTAAGCTCAAGATTAAATATGCTTGCAGTAACATATATAGAGGGTGGTTACATCTGTTTCACCTCCACATTCAGATAAGGTTTAAACATTTTTATTTCCATGTTAAGAGTTTTACTGCCATGTGCAAGTTACTGCCATTCCTTTTTTGGATCTAGGGGAGACTGACGCTACATTACGTCACTCCTACTGTAATTCATATCAGGACTGAACAACAGACTTAAATGCAGCTTATGAGAGTATTATTTAAATTTTAAGCCTATTAGAGTGTCTTTATTTCTGTATCAACTATGAGGTGGGTTATTGTTACAGTACATATATTTTCTAATAATTATTCTATAAGATATCAGAGCAAATTCAAGATTATACCTACTCTATGACCCTTTCACATCAGTGCATTTTCCTAAGTCAGAGAAAAGTAGGTAGAGGAGAGGTGGGGCAGCTGGCACTGAGGTCCTGACGTCCCTCAGAGCCCTGCACTCCTGATGCATTGTTGACAAGATGCTCAAAAGCCCATACAACAGTGCTTTTAGAATTATCGACCAAAAAAAAAAAAAAAAAAATGCTTCAGGCCCTGTGAAGGGGAAGGAATTGGCAAAATCTGCCCATTTCCATGGGAGCGTGTCAGGCTTGTGAACATGACTGATCAAGGGGGTTGGGAGAACCGCTGCCTCCAGTGCATGGTAACCGCAGATTGTCTGCTCAGCCTTCTCAGGGCCTGGAGAAATGGTGGGGAGCTTTATAAAAGAGGGAGGTGTGACAGTGCTGACAGGACCTTTTCCTTTTAGAAGATGGAGAAGTACAGACAAAGGGCTTGGAGTGAAGACAGTAAACTGATACTCTGACTCTAAGCCGAGAGAGGACCACCCCTTCCCTGCAGGTCTGCCCTGACCTACCCACACTGTTGAGGGAATGGTTGGTAATGGAGGCTGATGCTTGGGCTCTGGCTGGGAAAGCCGTCTGCTCTGCCCTGTGCCTGGTTCCTTTCCTCTTTCACTTGGCTTTGACTTCTGGACCTGGCTGGATGGATTTCCTTTGTCCCCCAAGGACTTTTACCCTTTCTCTGCTTATTCTTTGGGGTGGGATGGCTCACCATTAGCAAAGGACTTCAGGCTCAGCAGTGGTTCATCTAGTTAGGCCCCAAATGGGAGGGGAGTTTAGACAGTTTGGAATCAGGAAAGTAAAGACACTGCTTTGTCTCTGAAAGCTTGTTGTGTCCACCATTACAGGCCATTGCTTATATAATACATGGCACACGATAGGTTCTAGTAAAGAGTGTAGCATACACTGTGGGTGCTTATGAAATGAACTTAAATTCGTTAGGCAGAGTTATTTCTCCATGGATTCTGATAAAACTGGCCATGTTTCTATATAAAATGGCTTTAATCCAGGGAGGTTTTAATCTTAGGGAGGTTGTGTTACCTGTTTTCTGGAGGTTTCACTGGACTCTCTCAGGGGCAGCCATGTGAGGTGTGGGGGGAGAATTGGCAGCAGGCTGCCAGATCCCCACCCCGATTCACCCAGAGTGGCTCCATACTTATCTGTCCTCAATAGTGGGCTGCACTGTGTGTTTCTGTTTGAAAAAAGGGGTTCATGTCTAAAAGACATTTGAAAAGCACTGTTTCAGGGGAAAGGTATCAGAGGACTGATGACCATGGGTGGGACCTGGGAGCTAACAAGTAAAAATGAGTCCTTGGAGATAGCAGAAGGGAGACAAGATGGAAGAAAGAGAAGGTTGAAGCATAGAAGGGTGGGCGATAAAGGCTGCCATGAACGGGGCTTTAACATTTTCTGCTAATGAGGACAGCCATACTCCACCCAGGATACTGCTGGGGCGTGAGCCAGCCGCAGGGCAGCATACGGCCCAGATACTGTTGGGTGGGAAGGGTCATTTCCTAACCTCCCCTGACAATTTTATAATATGTTTTCAAATTCCTCACTCCACAGAATTCAACCATGAGGGAGAGTGGCATCTTCTAATACGCTATGTTGTACTTCATGGAATAAATGTATTCTAATAAAGTTAACTGTAAGGCAAGGCTTATGGAAAGGAAAGCTCGTTACATTATAGGCTATAGGTATAAAATTACATATATAGCTACAGAAAATGAAACAGTGTGAGTCACAGACTCACATGTGAAAACATGACTAAGAGGGGTGGTTCTTTAGCATGATGGATCTAGGAGTTGATGCCTAGAATTTCTCTGATCACTAGCAGCAAATCTTGTTTTTCATGGTTCCTGCCTCCACTTCTGGCTCCTGCTAAGACCTACTTCTGTTAAGAGGCTATTTCCTAGATTTATGGATTTCCTTGATTTTCTGTGCAGGTAGAATTTTGTCCTGCTCTTTCTTTTATCAGGCATTTAGAATGATCAGTGGAGTTATATGTCATTCTACAGTTTACTACTAGCCCTTATCTACATGGGATTGAACAGCATAAATGTGCATAGGTCAATACAAACAATAGTAACATGACCATTTACTGTGATTTTACTCTGTGCCAGGCATTGTGTGCTTTACATATAGTAACTTAAAGAGTCAAGCTGCACAAAATGAATTAAATTCCCATTTAATTATTTTGTAGGACTGAAATTCTACTTGTTGATTTTTTTAAAGGATGAGTATTTGTATTTCTAAATTTAATTTTAATTTCATCAGGCAAATACAAGAGGAACAAATACTCTACCATCATCCATTCTTTTACATGTCTTGTTACACATAAGCAGGGCACATAATGGGTGCTCAAAAATAGTTGTTAATGGATCCAGTTTAATAGCATGTATTTATTTTTGGATTTCCCTTTTATTTCCTGTCTGTCAGACTTAGTTCACAATTACCTCCCTTTCATGCCTTCTCTTAAGCTGGGTATTCAGGAGTGTCTTTAAAGTTTATAACTATGGGGAGAGGGTCAGAACAACTTTTTGTACCTGTAAGGGAATTTGCTAGCGTAGTTTTGTTTGCCTTTCATATGAAAACCAAAAGAGATGACTGTTGAAACCATCTTAGCTCTGAGGATGGGAGAGTCCCATTTCTGTTTTACCTCTAGAAACAGAAGAGTTAAATTAACGTGCCAGAATCCCAACCCCTCAAAACTGCAAAATAGAAAAGCTCAGTGTTGCCCAATTATAAAATGTTAAAGTGTTTAAAAGTATGTAACCCTTCTGTAGACCAGGTGACAAGGCTATCTTTTGGTTAACTGAGATGACTTACTCATCATAAAACCAGTCTACTACAAGCTTTCTCTAACCTCAAAAAATGTCCAAAATTATTCTTGACCAGAAAAAAGGAAAGATTCTATTTTTCCTAAGTTTGTGGCCTTCAGAGAACCCACACCAAGGCAGCTTTATCATCCTGCACTGAATTATATTATCCCTCTAATCTTGCACCTCTCCAGGTAACACAAAGAGCTACAGCACTGGGTGTGGATTTAAACTAGCCACTTTGAATATCAAAGCAAGTCTCAAGACAGGGATTTTTTTCTTCCCCACCTTCTATTTCAAAAGTAAGGTTATGGAAAAACTAAACAATCAGTTCCAATCAACCAATATTGGATGAGGAAGGTTCAATTACACTTAAAAGCCTTAGCTATGGAATGATTAATTTGGCTTATCCAATCAAAGTAAAAAGCACCGTTCTTGAGACCAGCTAATAATATCTGTGTGTACTCCACCTCACTAAAGTAGTAATAAAACAATGTTCTCCCCACTTAGTCTGTCTAAGGCTTCATTTAATGGGTCAGGAAGAATGCTGCTAGAGCAGTAAGTAATGAATAGAAAATACACCAACTCCCAGATGTAGCAAGACTGTTGAGAAAAGAGAGAGCTATAGGATTAGCATTCTCCATTAACATAATAAACCTCCAACTCCTGAGGTCCTAATGAGAAATTTGCTTCAAAAAAATTTAGCAGCATACTCCTGGTTTCTAAAGGGAAAGTTAAAAATAAACTATAATTTGGTTTAGGAAACTTGAGTTTTTTATTAATTTAAAGCAATTAGCTATTTGTTGTGAGAACTAAGAATATACACATGCAAACTAATTTAGAAAATATTAGAGAATTTCATGCATACTGTTGTAGAAAAAGCTGCTTATTCTCTACCACAGGAAAAAGCACACACAATTATGAGTAACCAATAATTGCAAGGAAATACTGCCATGAGAGATGAAAGTTCATTTTCCCCACAAAGAATGAATAAAGTAATTAAAATATTATTTCCCATAAATCCTACGCTGCAGAATTTTGAAAGAGCTCACACTTAAAACTAGCTTTATAGCTATTCAAACAACCAACTGATAATCTGATTTTACTGATTACTTAAAATAATGGCACTATTTGAAAAACGTATTTCTTAACTGGCGTTAAACACCAACCAAACAACGTTATTTCTCTGGTAGCATAAATATATAACAGCTTACACAATTGTTTTCCTTTCTGATTTGGAAGAAATCTAAAATCACTAATTTTTATATGGCATTCAGTTTTTTTCAGTTTCCTAATTTATAAACCCCTCCCACAAATATTTGTGGACATTGCAAAAAGAAACATAAAGCAGCCCAAAGAACTAGCGCACTTCAAACAGTACCACTGGGCATGCTCCTGCATTTTCTTCCACAACCTAGCCTTATTCTTGGTGTCTGTTGTCGATGTCATGTCAGTCCTGCTCTTTCGCAAGATGTCTTTCACAAGAGGTAAAAAGAACTGCCCAAGCCTTCGGGAGGCCGGGGAGTTTTATATGAGAGGACAGATGAGGCACTGTCGTACCCGCACAGAGAGGCATCATGACTGGTTTCTATGCTTCAGTTCTGATATTTGCCTTTGTTCGCCCCTAGCAATTCTGCATCTGTGTGCTCTTTGGAATAGGCTGGTGCGGGGATACCCACCCTGCAAGCATTCTTGATAAGTGGGGATAGAAATATTAGGCTAATAGTGAAAATACAGAAAATCAAAGTTTCAGACTGCATACGAAGGTCAGAGTGTGTGTGCATCTCGCAAACTCAGTCTGTGGATAACGAGGCAGGAATGTGGGCTTCTGAATCTAGGGCCACTGCCTGCTCCTGCACATGCCTCCGTTATTATTCCCCTAGACAGTCTTTGGCTGAAATACTCATGATCTAGCAAATACACCTCTCCACTTCTTCTCATCTCAGCTGCCCCCGAAGCTCTCCCCTAACACCTGTTAGGGTTTTTACAAAGCTCTAAGGTTTTCTCTTGGGAAGAGAGAAATGTTGTGACTCTATGGCTACTACATCTAGTCACACTATGGCCTCCTACGTCCCTGTCCATTAAAGCTATACAGCTCATGCCTTTCAGATGCATGTTACTTATACCCAAGCATGGTATAGATATGTGCTATCCAACAGAGTATCTATTGGCCATATGTGGCTGTTGAGCACTTGAAATGTGGCTAGTCCAAACTGAGATCTGCCAAAAGTATTAAGATATACAGTGGAGTATGAAAACTTGGCATGAAAAAAATGAATATAAAACATCTCAATTTTTATATTGCTTATAAATTGAAGTCATTATTTTATATTTTAAGTTTATTTATTTTGAGAGAGAGCGTGCAAACCAGGAAGTGGCAGAGAGAGAGGGAGAGAGAATCCAAAGCAGGCTCTGCACTAACAGTGCAGAGCCCAATACAAGACTCGAACCCATGAACCATGAGATCATGACCTGAGCCAAAATCAAGAGTCAGATGCTTAACCGACTGAGCCACCCAGGCACCCCTGAAATGATTATTTTAGAAGAGTTGGGTTAAATAAACTGCCCTGTTAACATAAATAAGACCTGTTCCTGTATCCTATTTAATGTGTCTACTAAGAAGTTCAGAATTACATGTGTCCTACGTTATACGTGTTTTGGAAAGTGCTGGTAGAGACCCGGAGGCGAGTCCTCTGCTCTCAGAGGCCTTGCCACAAATGGTCACAGCACGAGGCAGCCATCACAAAGCATCCAAGAGTAGGAAGAGTGCCGAACACAGCTCGCGTGTTGTCTGCACTATGCACTCCACATCCATCCTCATACAAACACCAAGCAGCAGGTATTGTGTTTACACTGGAGAAGCTGGTGCCAGGTGAGGTGATTTGTCTGGGGCCACAGAGCTGGAAAGAAACAAGTGGATCTCACTCCAGAACCCAGTCACTCCTGACACCATGCTACTTCTCCCTGGATGTTTTTCTGTGTGGTAGGATTGAGGACTACGGCATCCAGGGTGGAGTATGAAGGGCAGAAGCCAGGGAGAAGCAGGCTGGGATTGGGGAAACCCAGCTTGGGAGGAGCAGGAGTAGAAGAGCCTCGAGGCTTGGGCTGGCCTGGAAGGGGAGGGCAGGGGCTGCAGATGAAGACTTGCCAAGGGGGGGAAGTGTGGAAGGCAGGGACAGGTGTGATCCCAGGGATGAGGGGGAGGTTGATGGACCAGAAGGGGCACAGCGTATGTCCCAGGAAGCACTGTAGGGGGAATGTGATGAGGACCTGAAGGAGTGAGGAGACGGGAAGGCACAGAGGAAGGGCGGGTGCTTGTGATGAGAATCTGGAGCCTGATGCAAGGGGAGGGTAGCATCCAAGCTGAGCCCTGGTTCAGCATGTGTGTGAGGATCTGGAGGTGTAACAGGAATGAGGAAATCCAGGGGCAGTGGGAAGAGAGAAATACAGTGAAAAATGTCCACCATTTGTGGCTTCAGGCAAATCACTCAAGCTTTCCACCAGGACTGGAATGCTGTGAACAAATTATGAAACTGAAATGGAACTGAAATAATGGGAAAGCAATTATTATGAGTGGGACAGAAGTACTGTCTTTAATCCTAGAAAAGCCTTTTTCCTCCCTCTGAATAAATGCTGAGGAAACGACAGTCATGGTGGTTTATAGTTGCTCCCAGGGTTCCTCAGATGCTACTGCCTCAGCAGGGGTTGCTGAACCATGTGCAGGGACTCCCAGAGCAGATGAATGCGCAGTCCCGGGCCAGATTGAAAGGCATGGCTCATGGCTTCCTTCTTCCTACCCTACCACCAGCCTTGGGCCTGCTTGCTGCCCTCCTTGCTGGCTGGCACAGCTGGCTACTAAGGTGGTGGACCAGTCCATCGGCCTGGAGGGCTGGGTCGCACAGGAAGCCTGGCCCGGCCAGCTGGGTGGGCCTTACTTTGCTCGCCTGGTTGTTCCCCGCAATTTCCTGCACACAGCTAATGCATACTCCATGTCAGACATGGAAGAGCTCCCTCACGCCCAGCTGTGGGCATGGTGGTCACCACCGCTGGTTTCAGCAGCAGTAGTGAGAGGGTGCTTAGGTGGTGTGGGAGAAGGAGACTTCCCTGGAGGGGCAGTGTGGAGTTGATGATGGCCTGGGCCAGCCGCCGAGGCTACATATTCAATTTGAAGAGGATTGCTCCTGCTGTTTAAATTCTTTCCCTGCCGAACGACACGAGCGATAGATCTTTAAACTCTTTAAAGACCATAAGGGTTAGCCTGCGTTTCTGTGATTTTTCAGGTACAAAGGTGGTGGATCACAGCATCTTTGAAAAGATCTATCAATTTCTAGAGATCCGTTTACAGACTCACATTTACATTTCAACATATTCTTTATTTCAGGTAATTTTCCAACTTCATGGGTAGGCTGAGAGGATTAATTACATAATGTAGTCACAGAGTCCTCTGTACCCTGGAAAAGCATTTCCGCTGAAAATAAATCAGCTTAAAATTCAGAAATGCTGACTGAGAATTGCCCGTAAGGGATGTAAAAGATGGTTCTTTTTGTCAGGGGGAGTTTGTAAAAGTGAACAGGTCGCACAAAGGAAAAATATACCCAAGAGAATCACAGGGATGCAGAGGTGGCAGGGAGGGCAGTGATGTGGCCACCCTGGTTGTTCTTCAGGGTACTTCAGCCTCTGGCACAGAATTAGGTCACTTACACTATCCTAGAGATTTGCCTGAGAAAAAGTCACTGAAGTGATGTGTTCCACGTCTGGCTTTGATGGGTTCCAGGAATGTGCTTTTCCATGTGCACTAAATCTCCAACCTCGTCATCTGGTACCAGCAGAAGCAGCTTACAGACAAAAGTACCTCTAGTCCTCAGCCATGAGAAGTTCTATAGACTCAGAAACTGCAAGGTACTCAGGGGACCTGGGCTGGGTTCTCTTGGGCATTTTTTTTTAGATTTCTATCATATGCCCTCATCTTTCTCAAATATACTGGTTCTCCAATATACCGAACACATGTGTCACTATGGGGTCTCTTTTGTACTGAGAAATTCTACTCTAACAGCTGACCACCTGAGTTCTGTAGGGACCTCTGAGGCTCCCCGTTTGATTGCTTCATTTTGCTTGACATTTAAGAAGCCTACATACAAGGGGCACCTGGATGGCTCAACTGGCTAAGCGTCCGACTTCAGCTCAGGTCATGATCTCACGGTTCATGGGTTTGAGCCCTGCATCCAGCTTTGTGCTGACAGCTCAGAACCTGGAGCCTGCTTCGGATTCTGTATCTTTCTCTGTTCCTCCACAGCTCATGCTGTCTCTCTCTTGAAATAAAAACATTAAAAAAAAAAAGCCTACGTGTAAAAGAAGATCATATTCATCTTATTAGTTGAATCTTTTCATACTCGAACTATAAATCCTGAAATAGTTATAAGACAAAAATCATGTTTCATGTTTTCTAAGCAACCTAACACTTTATACCTTATCGGTAGTTTGATGTGACTGTGCTAGTGGCCAAGTTCAAACATACTTCTCTGTACTCGCAGATAAAATTCAGAGAATAAATTCAGAGTTTTTTGTTTTTTTGTTTTTGGTTTTTCCTTTTTTGGTGGTAATTTGAAAGAGTAAGGAAAAATGGGCAGGTGCACCCCCAAGTTGTGCACCTGCTCAGCACTTTTCAGTGGCTTGGGCGGGGGGGGGGGGGGCAGAGGCAGAGGAGGAAGGAAGAGCTGCATGCCAGGAACACAACCAGGACTCAGTCTCTCTGGGTCCCTGTTTCTCATCTACAATATGGGGGAAAGAATAGATTTCTTTAAGGCCCTTTCCAGTTCAAAGTTGTGACTCTGAATTAGGAGTTGTCCCATCTGTAATACACCGTTTTGTCTTGTTACCTATTAAACTTTTTTGTCATGTTATTTATTACCAATTTTTATGGTTTGAAATGTTCAGTGAATAAGAAAGCACATGATTCTGTTGCTCCTGTTTTATAAAGTGGGCCAAGTGTAAGGATCCCACTGACTTTGGCTGAGAACTGGGAAGAGATGTTGCTACATTTGTGGAAACTACCCATGTAGCTCCTGATGGCTCTAGCGGTCCACAAAAAGCAGGATAGAAAGTAAT
Organism: Lynx rufus; assembly: GCF_022079265.1. Taxonomy (NCBI): domain Eukaryota; kingdom Metazoa; phylum Chordata; class Mammalia; order Carnivora; family Felidae; genus Lynx; species Lynx rufus. Next base: position 73,602,456 of record NW_025814834.1, read on the forward strand.
AGGCCAACTCCTCTCTGGACCAAAGAACAAACGACTGTTTTGAAGGCATAATAATTAGACCAAGGGGACATATTTAGTAAATTATTTCATTCTGTAATGGCACTTAACATTCCAAATGGCTGAATGCATGTCCACTAAGCCCCAGCTCTTTATAGAACATCCTACTGTTTGCTAAACTTTAGTCTGGCCTATCCACCCTTCCTTAGTGCAGGACTATCATTTCCTTATTAATTTATTACCTAATTAGAAATATGGCGCTAATGATCAGTAAGGGAATAGACCTAATTTCTGCATAGTGTCTGAAATCCACTGCTAGCATCCAAAAATTTTTAAAATAAACAGTGTGGAAATATTGTACTTAGCCATATGGATGAATAATCACTTGCTAAATTGGAAAGAATGTGAATATAGCAGTCATTTAAACAAAGGCTATTATTATTCAAGAACAAGGGCTACTTTGTGGTATTTAACACCAGTGTTAACAGGGATAATAGAAATGTGGTAGTTTTAGGACATCCGGTACATGAAAAAAAAAAAAAAAAAAGAAAAAAATGTAGGCCTCCGAATTCTGTGAAATATCAATTTCTATTGTTTTTAAAAAATGATGCTTTCGGAATGCTCAATAACTCAACACTCATATTTCCTGGCTTAGAAACACTATTTAATTATCTTGAGCAAATGAGTTCAACATATCTTTTCTAGTGACAAGATGTTCCCACTTTCCACCCATAGCATGTGGCCTAGAAGACATTCATTTTATTACCCAACCAGGAACAACCATATTTCATGCGGCTTTCAAGTTGAAGCACAATAAAGGCAAAAAGTATCTTTGTAATAAAAAAAACCTCACCCTGAGCACCAGATAGATCAGCAATTACTAAAAGAAAAACTCATTAGGTTTCAACCTGGAAAATATTCAACAAAATGAAGAAAACACAAGAATCCTGTTACATATTAGAGGACCATTTTAATTAACAATGACAGCCATACTGTCTTGAGAAAACACACCTGGCAAAAAGTAGTTTTCCCTTTTTTCCCTGCAAGTAAAGATGTGGCCCAAAATGCAGGTGCTGGGCAATTATTATATTCAAAGCAGAGGAGAGGCATCTTTTTTAAAAGAAGAGCTAAAATTTCTTCATTTATGTACATTAAAACGCCAAACTGAAACAAAGGGGACTAGAAAAAAAAAATAAGTCTTCGGATTAATAACTAGGTTGAATTACTTACATTAAGAATATCAAAATACTTAATTTTCAAGGGGATAGTAATTTCTTCCAATAATACAATATTTTGAACACAGCAGTTCATTGTGCTTTGACATTTCATGATCTTAAGCCGACGATAATCTCCACTGAGGAGCTCCGACGCCATCCCTGCAAAGGGTAAGTACTGCACTAGGCTAGCCAGGGCCAGAGTACCTCGTGGAGACATTGGAAGAACACAGAAATTTAGAAGGATAATGTTCTGTTTTCAAAGAGGATTTTACAGGAGATGGGCAGCTCATAGGGAATGCTGAGTGATGTGGTCACATAGCACGCAGCTGCCCATGTTTGGAGCAGACACGCCTTAATGAGAATGGTTCAGCCTGAGACACACTTTCCTGGTTAGGAGAGTCCAGGAGGCTGGATTTAGGGGCGACTGGTCTTCTCCTATGGGGCTATTCTTAGGCCAAATGAACTCCCGAGGGCGTACCTTGCTTGCTTTCTCGAGCCATACTTAATGTTTTCTTGTTGCTCTCTGGATAACCCTGTGCTCAGTCTTAACCCCACAAAGCCGTGAGCTCCCTGTCTCTGTGGGTCCGAGTACATCAGGGGTGGCTATGTTGTGTGGAAACTGTACGGGGAATCCAGGCACTGGATAGCTGATGGGACAAAATTTATTTTGAGGTCTCCTCCAACCCTGTGATTGGTTTAAAGATGGTTTATGAGTATTGACTCAAGGAAGAGTTACTGAAGGAGCTCCAGGAAGTCTTGATATTGTCAGGCATTAAAACACACCAGGGATTAGTTATTCTTAAAAAGTTACTGAACATCATTTAGAGGTGGTACCACTAAATTCTGGAACCGAAAAATATGAACGTATAATTTTTCTTGTCTTCATAAATCTTGGTCTACAAATACGTGCATACATGCAACACACACACATAACTGTGCTAGATTTATGTTATGACTTTGTAGTTTCAAATTAGCTGGATAATGGTTATATACAAATCAAACTCAGGTTGACATTCAGCATTCTGAAGCTGGAAATTCACTTTTGAAGTCCTCTGGTCCAACTCCTTTATATATGTCAACTGAATGAAGTGTTCACACACTGACCGCTCCCATTCCAAAGCAAAGACTACTTTTGAAGAGAACATTTCATAAGCAATTGGTTCATAAATCAGTATAAATTATTGGGAGTAAAAATATAGAGTTATTAATTTTTCCTCCCCTACAAATGTGGACAAAAAATACTTCTTAAAGCCTAAAAGTTACTGGCAGTTGTTTAAAAAAAAAAAAAAAAAAGAGGTTGTTGCTAGTTTTACATTGGAAGCAATACGATCTACTGGAGAAACAGCCTTTTTGAATTAATAAACACTCATATCCTCCTTTCAAGGCTAGGACCCATGTCTTAAAACATCTTGCATTCTCAGCAACTAGTACTGCAGTCACAAAGAGAGAGTGAAATGTGGAGGGAAGCATCTAAATTAGCACTTACATCTGGAGTACGCACCAGGCAAATTAGTACATAAAAGCTCTTAGTGAAGTTTGACTCTACTTCCAATAAATCGGATTTATTCTCAAATGAAAAAGAAATCGCCAAACTTTCATGTACTTGCTTCTTGTTTATCACTAAATCTTATACGTTCCTTGAGCTCAGAAAAAGCACTGTAACCATTTCACCCAAGGATAAAACCTCAGAAACAAAAATCTACCAAACACCTATTCCTCCTGTGAGAAATTATGACAGAAGAGAAAAAACACCCTACACATCTATCATGACTAATCAAAAAAGAACCAAATCTGAGTAGAAGCTATGCTTTTAACATCAGGCTGTCCCCGGATTGCCATGATGTTGTAGGGAGCCCACACACATCAGTTTGCAGCCCTGTTGGCCACACAGGTATTACTGGGAGACGCTATTTGGACAATGACACAGGAAGTTCACAGTGATGGGAAAGAAACAGCAAACAAGGAAAGAAAGCACTCATGCTGCAAACACATGGTCTCCTCTGAGCCTCCCTTACAGAGAACTTAATGTAAGGGAGGGACTATATTGACTTCTAGAATGGATAGGTCTATATTCTTCCTTTTCTCTTAGTTCTATTTATCCTGTTCTAATTTTCATTTTATATACATATGCCATATGTATGTACGTGTAAATTATTTTTTGGTGTGAGAGGGTTTGATGCCTCGAAAGCATTTGAGAAAGAGAACATAGTAATAAATCAATAGATAATTTAGATGTGTTAAAGCATTAATATTCAAACTATGTTAAGGCAGGGAGTCTAATCCAGAGTTTAAGATTATATATAAAGTGTATTCTACTTTTAGTATGTAAATTTCATACCTTATTTGGAGTACAGGGTACTATATTTTAAATTTTAGTATCTTATGAGAAAGTTGATTCCCCCTCAAATATTAGATTCATGATGGTTTGCTACATTCCCCAGTGTTACTGAATTATATGTGACAGAACCTACAGCTCTAATTTCATCGTGAAAGCCAGTGGGGAATGGGGTTAATTTTTTAAAATGTTGTTAGAGATTTTTAAATTAAATATCTCAGGCATGAAAAATAGCATAGCAAATATAAGATACCCAGGTAACTACTATCTAACTGACATTTTGTCTTCTTTGTTTCAGATTTCTTTCTTTCTTTTCTTTTTTAAAGAAACAGAGCTGGATTAAATCTCCCAATCCCTTTTTCTCTACCTGCCCTCCTCCCCACCCCACAGGCAACCACTATCTTTAATCTATCTTCTGTCATTTCAATGAAAAATTTTAACTTTATTGCATGTGTGTATATCAGAAAATAATTTATAGCCTCCACCTGCATACTGTGAAACTTTATACCAATAGTATCATGCTGTGCTTGCCATCCCACCAATGCTTCTAGATATTTATCTATACATCTATAGATACACAGACATTACAGCTATCCAGAGACAGCTCTAATGCATTTGTCTTAATTCTTATGTCTGGTTTCACTGTGTGAATATACTGCCATTTATTTAATTATTTTCCTACCAGTCAATACTCAGTATTTCCCTCTAATTCTCTATTATAAATAATGCTGTCATTAATTCGCTCTGCTGCAGAACTGTTCTTTCACCTGGACTTCAAGCACCCTTAAACTCAGCTGACAGTGCTGCAACATCGTCTCCCAAGACAAAGCATAACTTGCTTCCTCCTGTTCTCTCACTCCCCACATTGGACCGCTGTGCCCTGACCATCAAGTGTGTTTCTCTCTATTCCCTCTTCTCGACCACCCACCCCTTCCTTCCTTTTTTTTTTTTTTTTTAAAGTTTATTTAGTTATTTTGAGAGAGAGAGGGAGAGACAGAGAGTGCATGAACAGGGGGAGAAACAGAGAGAGCGGGGGAGAGAGAAAACCCCAAGCAGGCTACTGTCAGCACATGTCAGCCCAACATGGGGCTCAATCTCATGATCCGTGAGATCACGACCAGAGCTGAAATCAAGCATTGGACATTCCACCGACTGAGCCACCCAGGCACCCCAGCCACCCCTTCTTTCTATCATGGATGTGGCTCAAGCTATTACCTCAAGATTATAGGCCTCCCAGATGCCACATTCATCTACTTCAAATCAATCCCCCACCCTGATACCTGCTGGAAGAATGCATTTAAAACCCCAAACTGGCCACACCATGCCCTATAATCACCCCACAGTGTACGGGACACAAGTTCCTCATAAAAGTTCCCCAAACCAGGCCTGTGTTTCTCTTTGGCTCTGTCTTCCTTCAGCATGCCTCTCTGGCTGGAAGCTCTGACCCCATATTCCATGCTGGCTTTGAGCTCTGCCTGTGACTGGAAGTATCTCCAGTCAACACCTCTACATCCTTCAGGGCAATTTTGGTTTCACACTGACCAGAGGACTTCCCTGCCCATCCTCTGTGCTCCTAGCTGCAGCCCCTACTAAGTCCTGACACTTGCAGCTTCTCGCTGACATTCTCAGAACCACTCCTGTTCCTCCTGAGTCGGAGTGCTACTTGAGGGCAGGGGTGAGGTTTATTCACGTGTGCATCTCTGGTAGCCAGGAAAGCATCTGACGTACTAACAGGGATCTGGAAACTGGCTGAACTCAAGTGGAAGGTAGTTAATCCATTAACTGTATTTTACTTTCATAATAAAGGAGAGCCAGTCTATTTAACACAAGTAGATTTACTATGGAATACATCATAAAAAAAGCTGTATTCAGTCCTTCACGCACAAGACATCTGTTAGCTGATACTTAACGCACTCAAGTACAATAACTGATACTAGTCAGGATGACCCTGTAGCAGTGCAAGTGCTTTCTGAATCATCGGATTAAATTAGATTCAGCCTTTGTCACAGTTGTGCACACTACATCATGATCTCCTACCTAGAACCTCCAACTTCTTCACTGTGCCACCACACAAGGACATCGGCTAGGTGGCTTTCAACATTTCCTTCAGGACAAGATCACATTGTTTACCCACCTGTAACAAGCTCCCTTACTTCTGCATCAATAGATTTTCTCAACAGTCGCAACAAAGCAGGAATCCCACCAACATTCTTCATTGCTATTTTATTTTCATCTGTAGACTTGCCAAAAACAAGGTTTCGGAGGGCACCACAAGCATTCTTCTGAACTTCCAAAACTCTGTGGTCCAAAAGGTCAACCAGATGCTTGATTCCCCCTAACCTACACACCTAGAATGAAAAATATGAGGTACCAGGCCTAAGTGACACATGACTAAAAAGTGATCAAATAAAAGTCTGTTATGGAAAGATCACAGGGAAAAAAAAGGAAGGCAGTCGTAGGTGGATTAATGGCCAAGTGTAGGTAGCATAGTCCTACTCTACCCTCCTAAACACACAGAGGGGTTATGCTTATACTTCTGAGGGAAATAAGTAAATACACAAACACAATAAAGCTGTATGGATTTGAGGTAAGGATTTTTGACTGACGTCATTTGGATTACAGAATTGTTTCTCTAGACTACTCTCCCTAATTTTCTCCCATTTGCCAATTAATTAGTACATTACATAAATATATCTGGGCTTTATTTCCTTCATCCACCTTTAGCTCAGCAGCTGGTATGTTGTTTTGCATACGAAGCTGAGGAAAAACAATGAAGTTCCATTTGCCATTGCAGGGGGGAAAATGCCAAAGTGTTAAGAAAGAATCTGTATGTCATAGGACACTAGTCAATAACCAATGACTCACTGTATTTCTATAAATGCCAAAAAACTTTAAAATCTGAAATAAAATACTCATTTATGTTCAGTATTAGTTAACAGTTAAAAATTCTCTGTAACTTGACTTAATTTCATGTCGGCACCAATCTTAACAGAATCACATAAAGTACGTGAGCTCGCTAGTTTCATACATAATTTTTATCTAATAGATTTTTGGAAAATACTCTAAAAACGTAGGTTAAATCGAATTTTGCTTCATCTTTTATAAGTAAGCTAATGAGTAGACACGGGATTTGAAAATGCTAAAAGCACTCCAAGAAATATCCTCATCTTGGTTTCTCCTACAAAATACTGAAATGCACGGTTAAGAATGAAAGGGGTATCTGGTATCACACTATCCCTTTAAAATGGCCTGTGAATTGCAGCTAGTAATTTCTGAAGCACATAAGCACGTGATTGCTCCATGGAAGGCACCGCCCCCCGGGGGTGTGCCAGGCGCTGGGTGCGTACCTCCATTTTCACTTTGTTGTCGCCAAAGCACAGGTGCTGCAGGTAGGCGGCCGCGTTCGCCTGCACGGACGGGAACTGGTGCTGCAGCATGTGAATGACTTCGGGCAACTCGGGGTCACGCCAGGCAAACTCCCTGTGAGAGAAAGACACGGCTTCAAAGCAGGAACGACCGTGTTTTAACAATACACTCGATGAAGAGTCTGTCATAAAAAAAGCTTGGCTGAGACTAAAATTGGAAGTTACAAAATTCCTAAAATATATAAATGTAAAGAGCTCTTCCCCCGCCCACCCCGATGAACATATGCAGAGACGGAGATGCTACTGAACTCAAAGAAATCATCAGGCACAGAAAGAGGTTCAAGAGAACAAAGGACATTCTTAATATGAAAAACTTTTCCATTCTCATTTTCTTCTTCCATTCTAATTTTATGCCTTTCTACCTATGTCAGAAATTTGCAGGTGTGAGGCTCAGGTAAACAAGTGCACTTTAGTCAGGTGAGAAGTCATGTCTGAGCAGAGAGAAAGAAAGCTGCTGGGAATAGGCAGAACTGGTGTCAGCTGGGAAATTGCAAGTAATGTGGGCCTGATGATTTTTAAAGAACTTAATATAATATTTATGGTTGCTCTCGATTATAAGAAGTATAGAAATTTATAAAAAAAATATTTTTTTTTCGGTAATCCTATAACCAGAGAAAACCACTGCTGACATTTCCTGTTGGTCTTTTTTTCCCTAATACATATATAAAAATATGCACGTGTGCATACAGAGTTTTTTCAAAGAAATGGATTATATTTAAATAGCACTTCGTATTTCATGAGTACTTACTTATTCTGTGCCAGGCACTATTCTAGGCATTTTATATATATGAATTCATTTATTCTTTTTTTTTAATGGAACCACCATTTTTTAAATTTCAATTAAAAAAAATTTTTTTAATTTGAGAGTGTGCATGTGAGCGAGCAGGGGAGGAGTACTGGGGGAGAGGTCGGGAGAAAGAGAGAGGAGAATCTTCAACAGGGTCCATGCTCAGTGCAGAGCCCCATGCAGGGCTTGATCCCACGACCCTGGGATCATCATATGACCTGAGCTGAAATCAGGAGTTGGACACTCAACAGACTGAGCCCCCCAGGCACCCCATGAATTCATTTATTCTTATTGCAACCACATAGATATTGAGGTTGAGACAGAGAGGCTAAGCATCTTGCCTAAAGTCACTCAGCTAGTCAACAGAACACTCTGCTTTCAGAGCCGGTATGCTATCCCACTTCTTGTAGAGTGAGTATACAGTCACACTAAGCACGTACACTTATACTCTGCTTTTTCAGATAACATCACATTGTTGGAATTTGGATGTCAACTGATTGGCTCACTGTTTAGGATCCTTTTTAAATGTGCATTAACTCTTGTAACATATAGAGACCAACTTAGAATTGGTTCACATGGGGCACCTGGGTGGCTCAGTCGGTTAAGCGTCCAAATTTGGCTCAGGTCATGACCTCACAGTTCATGGGTTTGAGCCCTGTGTCAGGCTCTGTGCTGACAGCTGAGAGCCTGAAGCTTGTTTCAGATTCTGGGTCTCCCTCTCTCTCTGCCCTTCCTCCAATCGTGCACCCCCATCTCTCTCTCAAAAATAAACATTAAAAACATTAGAAAAAAAAAAGGAATGGTTCACAAAGCAACACATTTGTGGACTTTGATTGCAGAATGAACTATTATACAAAATGAGTAAAATGAATGCTGTTTATAATAAACTCTAAAAAAAAAATCTTTAAATTAACAACCCAGTGATCCTTCTATTGCCTAGTTATTAAGGCCTAGAGTCTCTCTTGGTCTAGGAGCGCTCTATGTATTAACTTGCTTGTCCACTACAAGGGGCAACCTAAACCTGCACACACATACACGCCACCTGTTCAAATGAATAGTGCCATAGCAGGTGTCAGAGAGATACAAGCACTGAATGAGATGTGGTTTGGTGTACAAGACTCTGTACATGCAACAATGTCTTATTCAATGAGTTTACCTGTGTCAGGCACTGTGTCAAGAGCTTTATATGCATTATCTCATTTACCTTGACTATTGCCATATGACATAGGCACTACTCAATAACATTTGATAGAGGTAAGGAACCTGAGATTAGTAATAAGTGATAGAGGTGGGTGAAACCCACCCAGGTAGTCTGTATGTTGCCTCCACACATAAGGAACAGAAAGCAGAGGTTGTGAAGCACAAGAGTGAGAGAATGTAACATATATAAGGTCACATTTATAAAGAAGAAAACTCTGGTGGCCAAGTAGAGAATGTATTAGAATCAGAAAATATTAGTGGCAAGAAGACTATCCACACACTTGCTCAAAACAAAATAGAGCCATCCTTGACTTCTCTCTTTCCTGTATTCTTCTTGTCCAACCTATCAGCAAACTTTATTGACTATCTCTGAACTATTTCATATAAGCCCAACCCATCCATTCTCTTCGCCTTGCCTGGCCCATCTAATAATCTCCTATGTGCTCTGTTTCAGATATCACTCCCTTACCCCATCTACTCTTTGCATAGCAGCCAGATGATTTTTTTTGAAAACTGAAGCCAAGGGTAAGAGGGAGATTCTGTCTTGGGGGACAGACTTAATGACTTAATTCTTTTTGTTGTTTTGTTTTGTTTTTTAACGTTTATTTATTTTTGAGACAGAGAGAGACAGAGCATGAACGGGGGAGGGGCAGAGAGACGGAGGGAGACACAGAATCAGAAAACCGGACCAGGCTCTGAGCTGTCAGCACAGAGCCCAACGCGGGGCTCGAACTTGCAGACCGCAAGATCATGAGCCGAAGTCGGATGCCTGACTGAGCCGCCCAGGTGCCCCAATGACTTAATTCTTAATAGACATTAAGAATACCACCAATGCCAAAAGAGGCAGGAAGAAAAGCACACAATTTGTAGTTAGACTGCCTATGTTGAGGTCCTAGGTCCTTCATTTACTACGTGATTTTGAAAAGCACTTAGTTGTTTGGAGCACTACTACTTTGGAGCACTACATCTGTATAATAGGAACAAAACAACTATCAGTTGTACCTTCTTCTTAGGTTGGCTGTGATGATTACATTGTGATGGTGTATATTAAAATATTTTCCTTTTAATTATGATATGGATGTTTTGTTAATATTCATCAGCCCTGAAAAAGGAACTAAACAGGGTCACTCTCTATAATAAATTCCCTTTTATATATTGAAGCTATGTTAACTATTTCTGGTCAAAATCTGTCCAAAGCCCGTTATGTAAATCTGTGCTCTAATTAACAGAGTGCAAGGAGTGTGATTTAATTTTTCCTTGATGACTCACAATCATAACAAATACACATTTTTGTCCTCTTTAAGTGGCACAGATATGGTCAAGATTTTCTGGCATCACTGGGGTACCATGAGGGCCAGACTCCAGCTGGAGATGGGCAGTTAGGCTTGGTTGGCATCAATTCCAACCCTGATTTTCAGCAGAAATTTACCCTGGAAACACTGTTATCAATTCATGGGCTGGTTGGATGGCATCAATGTCTGCCAGGATTTGCTTCATTACAATCTAAGCCCAGACTTCTGTTTTCAGCCATCATAGAATAACTGATCCTGGACTTGGCCTTTTCACAAAACAAAACTATGAAACGTATGTATGAAGGAAGTGTTTTTAGGTCCTGGACAACACATAACACAAGAATGTAATCTTGGGGGACCGACTTAATGACTTAATTCTTAACAGACATTAAGAATACTACCAATGCCAAAACAGGCAGGGAAAAAAAGCACACAATTTCGAGTTCCTGAGAGACAGGAACCATCATAGCAGCCCCATATTCCCTGGCTTTCTGCCTGAGGGCATTTTTTTGCATCGTGACATAGGAAGCTGGGCCCATGAAGTGGAGCAATGATGGACTTAGTGAGCTGAGGGATAGAAGTGAGAATTGAAAATGGTTGGAATTTGAGGGGCAGGGAACTGGGAACTATGTAGAAGAGATTCTACAAGTCTATAGGAGGATTACTCACAAGTCTTTAACTGAATGCTGGACCGTACATGTCCATGACACATGCGTAGGTCGGATGGAGTAGCTGTTGCAGGACAGAGCTGAGCATAGGCCAGTGACTATGATCTTCCAGCCCAGTCAAACTGTAAACCTTCCTGATTACCTCAGCATTTAATTTCCACAAAGAACTACACCAAAGAGTGGAAGCATATGCTAGGAGTAAAACAAATCTGAAACAGACCCTTCTCAGAAGAACAGAACCAATCTTGACAGGATCAAAAGCATCTGTCAGTAATTTAGTTATCTGCCACAACAAAACTCAGAATCCTAACAGGTCACAACATAATACAGAGTCCCTACAATGTATCATCCACAAAAGTTAGCATATCATTGAAAACTGCTAGGTATAAGAAGAAACAGAAATGTGACCTATGAAGATGTAAACAAAACAAAACCAACCAACCCCAATAATAGAAACAGACCCAGAGCAAACCCAGATGTTGGAATTATCAGAGGACTCTAAAAGGTCATTATAGATGTGCTCAAAGATGGAAAGGAAAAGATGTATACAGGGAGTGAATAGATGAAGAAATGTCTTTAGAGACATGGAAACTATTAAAAAAAACCCACCAAATTCAAGTATCTGAAATAAACAATTCACTGGATGGGCTTACCAACAGATTGTGGAGACTACAGAAGAAAAGGCAGTAAATATGAAGATAGATCAACAAAAAATATCCAGTGTGAAGAATACAGAGAAAAACTATTTTAAGATATACACAGAGCTTTAATAAGAGTAAGAGCATGTAGTACAATAATGTCAAGTTACTCCAGAAGGAGAGGAGAATGAGTTTGGGGCAGAAAAAAATATTTAAAGCAATTATGGTTAAAAATGTCCCAGTTTTGATAAAAATCACCAGCCAATATTCAAAGAATCTCAATGAATCCCAAGCAGGTTAAATGTAAAAAAAAAAAAAAAAAGAAACCAAAAAAACCAAAAACCATAGGTAGGCCTGTCAGAATAAAACTGCTGAAAGTCAAAGATAAAGAGAAAAACCTGAGAGGCAGCCAAGAGAGAAGATACATTACATAAAGAGAAGAGTGATACGAATAACGTCTGATTTCTCATCAGAAACAATCGCGGCTGAAGACAATGAATGACATCTTTTTAAAGTACTGAAAGGAAAAACCCATACCTGTCAATCCTGAATTTTATACCTAGCAAAAATATCCTTTAAAAATGAATGAAATAGTTGTATGGAAACCAATTTGACAGTAAATTATATTAAAAAAAAAATAATGGAAACTTAGGTGATTCATTCTACAACCCAAAAATACTCATATAAAAATGATAATGCTGTAATATTTTATAAAATAATAAAGGTAAATAAAAATAAAAAAATGAATGAAATAATAACATTTTCAGATAAATTAAAACTGGCAGAATATGTTGCTAGCAGACATGCAACACAAGAAAGGCTAAAGGAAGTGCTTAAAATGAAGGGAAATGGGTCGAGATGGAAACTGGAATTTGTAGGAAGAATACATAGGATGAGAACTATATTTGGTAAACATACAGTAAATATAAAGACATTTGTTCTCTTAATTTCTTTAAAACACAATTGACTATTTACAGTAGAAATAATAACACTATATTATGGGTTTTATTATGTGTGTAGAAGTAAAATATTTGACAATAACATAAAGGTCAAAGGGATTGTACATGGTATTATTCTGCTGAACAGCACAGATTAAGTCCTGCTTAAAAGGAACAGCATGAATGCTATTATTCTTTATGTTGCTATCGCTTTCCATAGGAAGTATTTTTGTTACTACTTCTAGATGTGTCACTTATATTACTAATAAATTTTGCTTCTACACACAACAACTATTAAAAAAACCCACAGATTTCCATTTATATGGAAAATATTAATAACTTCTCCAGTCCCTATAAGAAATTTTTCAGGCTAATTATAATACAGCATTAATGGTAAAGAATGTGGGCTTACAAGTGAATAGAAATCACTTCAAGTTTGCTATTTTCAAAACTAAAAATTAAAAGCTGTCATGAGCTTTTTACTTTGGTTTGAATATTTAAACTTCAAATTCACCTGGATTCCAGTTTCATCGAGAATAAATGCATTTATTATAAAATAATCATTTATTCATCTTACAAAATGCATTATCAGTTAAGTTTCACATAATCAAAGCTAGCTGTAACAGTTTTATGCATTAGACTACAAAATTATCATACTATGAATAGCTGAAGTGTATTATCATACATGAAATCCTTATTTATCATGAATCAACTCATAGCAGAGGTCAAAACTGAAATCTTCAGGGACACCTATTAAGCTCAAAGCTGTAATCACACTTCACTGTCTTTCTGGATAGCTGTTCTTTTTCTCTGCAGGTTCAGCCGAGGTAAGGTCTAAATTGCGTACAATTCAAAACCCTTTTGGGAAATTCCACATCTATTAGGGTGTCTTAGTATTTTGGCATTTTGAGGATTTAAAAAAATGGAATCATGTGAAAAAATTTGTGAGTCAATTATATTGAAGGTACTGTAAGACAAGTTATTTTAAAACCCTTAAAATGACAAGGACGTGGACTAGTAGAAGCAAACACATGTGTGAACTATAAAGAATTTTAGGCAAAAGAGTCAGAGTGGAGTGGTTTTAGTGAAGCAGGGGGCTCCCACTCAACTCAAGAGTACCTTTAGTTATTTTGTTTAAATGACCAAAATCTCATTCACATTTTTAATTCACATTCACTAGAATAAGTTGGTAGGTTGCTAAAAATGAATTGATAATTATAACAATTTTCCAGTGAAACAACAATTTGTGGGCGAAGAGTGAATGAAATCTTGCTAATTAATATATACCTTAATATAACACTCAAGCTGCTTAAAATTTAGTGATAATTCCATTCTTTTAGAAATTAAAATTCTTTCAGTTTCTAAATAATCTTTTTTATTTCCTAAATATTTTAAGTGGCTTTCATTAAAGATGAGACTACTTTTCAAAATCAACCAAGTAGTAAATGAGTCATACTTATCTTAATAAAACATTCTTTCTACATGGCCAAATAAAATGAAAAGGAGGAAACATGTATTACTGGCCAAATATTTTTTGCTTATGTGATATGAGAGTGTCTTGTAAACTACTTTCTCCTAAATGGCAGAGAGCTTTTCAAAGGACCTAGTCAATAAAAGCACAACACAGCACTGACCAGTAGGATTCAAAATGTGCACAACACTGGTCTTTTCTAGTTAAAAACACCATACATTTTTTTTCGGAAGCCCTTATCTAAAAAGTCAGTCAGGATTAAGGAAACTGGGTAAAATGATCCTTTAAAATCATGCGTATATATAATTCAGACAAAGAGGCTAACCCAGGGAGTGTTCCTGGTGAAGCACTTCAGTGATGAGTGCCGCAGATACTGTGTGCATTCTCTAACTTGTTAAGGCATCGAAAGAAGGAATCGATCTTTAAGATGAAATTAACTTCAGTGACCTACAGTGCTAAAATACAACTGGAAATACTAGAGATTAGGAGTTAACTGATAGTATCATAGACTCGGCAACTTGAAAAAAAGTCAGACTGAAGGAACCACTGATGCCTGTGATACTGTAGCATCCTGGAGATTCATAACCAGTACTTGCCTGGGGTCTTTCTGAATGCTGTCTATCGATGGGGATCTCGTGGTGCCATCATCAGCTGGCGCTGCGTGCTGAAGCCTGTTATAATTGCACTCTTGCACTCGGTATTGTATTGGCCTGTAGGGCTCCGCGTAGGTAGCTGTTGTGTTCAGAGCATAATTATTTCTTTGGTATGTAAGGGTGCTTCGTTGGCTGGATGTCCTTTGCAGATTTCCAACACCTACTAGAAAGTCAACATTTTTCAAAAGATTAGTATACTTTCCACAAGGTGGTACTTTTCCAAGGAAAACTATTTTTAAGGAAGATTATAGTCTTTAACAATTATGTAAATTGCTTTATAGATTTTTACCAGTATTTCCAATGTAGATTGTAGGTTTTACCAATCTGGCTTATCAGGGCTAAAGAAGGCACTTAGATTTTTAATATACACAAAATATGTCAATTTTATTAACAAAAAAGAGCAAAAATAAAACTTTAAATCTGCCTACATGATTGATCTTACTATGTTTAATAAGATTTTGTAACAAAAATGCAAGCAAGGGGCGGTGCCTGGGTGGCTCAGTTGGTTGAGTATCCAACTTAATGTCGGCTCAGGTCACGACTGCATAGTTCGTGGGATGGAGCCCTACATGCGGCTCTGTGCTGACAGCATGAAGCCTGCTTGGGATTCTCTCCTTCCCTCTCTCTCTCAAAATACTAAATTTAAATTTTTTTTTTTCAACGTTTATTTATTTTTGGGACAGAGAGAGACAGAGCATGAACGGGGGAGGGGCAGAGAGAGAGGGAGACACAGAATCGGAAACAGGCTCCAGGCTCTGAGCCATCAGCCCAGAGCCCGACGCGGGGCTCGAACTCATGGACCGCGAGATCGTGACCTGGCTGAAGTCAGACGCTTAACCGACTGCGCCATCCAGGCGCCCCTCAAAATACTAAATTTAAAGAAAAAAAAAGTGCAAGAGAGATATAGGAAAAGAATTAAACTATTCCAAGAAATAAATGGCAAAATGCCATAATTTTACTTAGCAATAAAAAGCAATTATTCAAACCTGTAGATAATTGAGATGGTCAAACTGAACACTTAGTGTATACAGGTTACTTATTTTGATACACATTTTATTTATAGAACTTTGGATTTTGATAATATTGGAAAATTTATTTCATAAGAAGGCTGATACATCAAATTCTTCTCTAGGTACCTTCTTAAATTTTTGCATGAGGCTATATATAGAGGTATTGTACTACTGCATATAACATTTCTTTCTTAATTATTACAGAAGCTATTTCTCCAATAATTGCAGACATGTTCTTCTCCCAATTAAAAGATTTTAATAACATTGTTTGTTTCTTAATGCTATGAAAGAAATTCCTTGGGAGGAGTTCCCCTCTATTTCTAGACAGGAGGCTGAATCACTAATCATTTAAAAAAGCCAATTAGAACTTTAAAAAAATTCCTTAATTTAGAGAACATAACAAGTGAAATATTTCTTGACTAATATCTATTAAAAATCGGTACATTCTATTAGAAGAAAAATCCTGCAGTAAACCAAACTGTCAGTTTTTGGCAAAGAACCAATTCAAATATAGTCTTCTCCCTCTTGGTATTCTGGGAGGCATGCATCCTAGAATGGTGCCTTTATGTGTTATCATTGTGGGCATGTTCATTTGTGGGCATGTTCATAGATGCACTATCTCTTAAAA
The DNA here is from genome assembly GCF_022079265.1 of Lynx rufus. Classification (NCBI taxonomy): domain Eukaryota; kingdom Metazoa; phylum Chordata; class Mammalia; order Carnivora; family Felidae; genus Lynx; species Lynx rufus. The sequence continues at coordinate 73,618,715 of NW_025814834.1, forward strand.
AAAAAAAGGAGAGAAGAAAAGGCCTCTTGGGATTCCATGAACCAGGCCGGCAGCACAATTGGCAGCTCACTTGGCCATGGGCCATAGCTTCTGCTCTGTCAGCCAATATGGGGTGGCATAAATGTGAGAGTGGGGGTGCAAGGGTGTGATGCACTCATCCCTGTTTTTATAAATGCAGCTACTGTATTCTGCCTCAGACTGAGTCCATCATAAGGAATATCTCACATTCTACGTGTAGACATTCAGAGGAAATCTAGTATCTGAAGAGGAGTAATACCAAATACACTTGGGATACATACATGCTGAAATAAAGATAGCCAAATAACTCATAAAGGAATCTTCTGTAAATACATATTCCAGGCAATAAAAACCACAAAGAAATATTCCAACTCAGGTTTTCCTTTCTGTATCTAACATGTTTCTAATGCAAGGAGAGTCATACGTGTAGCTCTACAAACTTATTTGTGAGTTAACAAACTAATCACTGCATTCATTGATTAGACTAAGGTGAAAATATATCACCTATAAATAGGTACAACACGAACTTGTGTTGTACTGTTTATTGATCTACTGTGATAGCTGGTTATCTGACAACTGAATGGGCAACATGATTTCATTCTAACAGGGTACCAATCTTAACAAAATCCGTCTGCTCTTGGGCATTGCATTTGGGAAAACCAGCTAAACAGCACTAAGGCCCACCTGAGCCTGTGCGATACAATGCTGTCTGTGATCCTTGGAGCTCCACGGTCCCGTGGTTTGGGCTGCGGTACACTGGGCTGTAGTAGGTCCTCCCCTCATATATAGGAGTGATGTGCAAGTCAGGAGACACAGCTGAACGAAGGTCTTGCCCAAGCTGGCTGTGCTGACTAGCGTAGGAACTCCGTAAGCCTAGAGGCAGGAAAATTACATCATTAAGAAATTGAGAAAATTGTGGAGAGGTTAAAAGACTTAATTAATAGGACCTAACCAATAGGACCCAATGTTAAGACTAAACACTGGACCTGGTGAACTTTACAAGAGAAGGATGCCAGCTATGAAAGGGATGTTATATACATTTTTTGAGTTAAACTTTCTCTTGGCGGCAAAATAAAAGTAAATTTTGTAAGAAAAAAATTATTGTGTGGTTTGATACTCTGAAATTCATTCCCCAACTGTAAGCTATTTTATGGTGGTAACCAAAGAGAGAATGCTCTCTTCTGTGGTTACATGATTTTCACAGTTAAAACATAAAAACAATGGTTCACGTCATTCTCTTTTCCTGCTCTGCAGAACTGGACAACCATCTCTTTGGGGGCAGGGCCCACCATGTCCCACGCCTCTTTAAATCTCAACATCTAAGACAATGCCTATGTAATAGTGCTTAGTGAAGGCTGAGATTCAAGAACACTTCTGAAATATATCTCTCAATTCACCCATGATTTTTCAGTAAAACATGAAATTTTATGTTACAAAATTTGGAATATTATCAATGAAGCAATAACATTTATTTAGTATTATGAGGTATTATTTTACTATTTGTTATCACTGTATTTTTCCTTTTAAAAAAAAACAAACATAGCTGTTTTTGCAGGAACCCACATACCAGATTCTTGTTTACCTTCTTTCTAGTGCAAAGGAAAAATACAAAGTTAGTACATTAACATTAGATCATTTGAAATATTCTTTCATTCAAATTGCTAATAACTAAAGTTTACACATGGGATTTGTGATAAAAAAAGTACAGTTCAAACTCAAACATTTTATTTGCTTAAAGAAAGTGAATTACTACATTCTATATTAGGATGCTCAGAAGTTTGTGATCTGTCATCATTAGTAAGGAAAATCTGTCACTTGGTAAGAATAGTAACTAAGGTTACATTCCAAATATGAATAAGAGAAAGCACAAACATATCTGAAGTCAGCACTTACTTCCTTTAAAAAGATTGCAAATAATTAACACAGTAACTAATTACAAAAAGATAGGTTCATTCATATCCTCTTAGCTCAGTTAATCATATCACAACAAAAAGCAAATGGGCCTGAATATGAGTGATAATGTTGCTTAGTGAGGAGTGGCAAGAAAGTTTAATACGTAGAGCTCCTGAAATGAATGATTATTACCTACCCTGGACAGCAAGGTGACATGGTAAGAAACTAAATGAACCAATGTGGGCATTAGCTACTGCTCTCCACTTGCCAAAATGAAGATCAGAGGCTTAAACAATTATGTAATTGGGAGATTCTCCAGCCAAACTTCATTTCAAAACCAAGGAAACTGAGAGCCCAAAAGGAAATGTGATTCATCCCCATCAGAAAACTACCTCCTGGTAGGGCTGAGAGGAACCCAACACTGGACACAGTGAACCCTCCGGGTATAAGACGTGGTGCGAGAGATCTGGAACTCGATAGAGCCCTCTGTGTTCACACAGAATTAAAGGGCAAGTTTAGCCCACCAGGGGTCCATAGAAGCCAATGTAACTCTAAAGATGATACCATGATTGTTATCGTAAAGTTCTCATTTGGAGATTTCAGCTTTTCATTCATTGGCAGATTTCTCATTCTTCTTAGCAGAGGTAAGCTCCATTTCTTTATGGGATGCATTTTGAATGAAAGTGCAGGCATTGTATTTGTTAATGGTGATATAAAGTGGGCAGGTAAATGTACCTGGTCCTTGGTAATCTTCTCAACACAAGGTGCTATTTTAACATTCAATAAAGCCACAAATACTTGTGATTTGCTGTGATACTCTGTAGCTCACTCAACACTTGGGCACAAACAAGCTGAGCACTGAATGCTCATGAAGTTGGCTGAACAGCCATGCCCTCAAACAAAGCATTTTGCACATAATCAGAATGTTATATTCTCACTATGCAAGAATCTGGCTGGATTCTTCACTGGAAACCATGCTATATGATATGATTTATAAATATTTGCAAGTATTTACTATAATTTCATGGGAAAGGAAACCAAATGAGCTTGTTGAGAACCATAAAAAGTATCCAGCAACTATTCACTTGTTATAAGATTATTAGTGAGATGAAATTACTACATGTGACAAACTGAAATGGGAAATAAAAGCCTTAGAATTATAGTGAAATGAACATTTATAAATGAAATGTTCATTTCACTATAATTCTAAGGCTTTTATTTTGTGAGTAACATAATCTTTGTGAGTAACGTAACAGTGATGGCTACTAATTTTGTTCACCTGCTCATGCATGCAAACAAAACACACAGTCTTACAGATTTACATTTAAAAAATTATAAAATTACATAGCCTCCATAGATTAAATAAAATGATTAAGTGTAGAAAGTCCACTGTAACTTAGTGTCTTTTAAACTGGAAGATAAGTAAATATGTTCCATAACTGTTATTAGAAATAACTGTTCCAGAAGCATTTATGCAAATTTTTTATAACCTTATCTCCCCCTCCAAATAATGGAAAATGCTGATCTACAAAATTATTTATGTAACCAATAGTTTCTATTTGCAATTCCACAAATACACATTACTTTACCTATTACAATGACATATTCCCTGTGATTTAAAATCTTTATATTTAAGACATTGCAAATAAACATAAATTTATCTCCCAAATAGTATTCTTTATATTCTCAAAATTTTTCTTGACATGCTATGATTTTACTGAAATGAATATTTTAGGGCAGAGATATTTTTCTTTTGTAGGAAGTAATTTATACACATATTGTATCATCACTTAAATTATGATCACCAAATATCCAAGTGTCTGAATCTATTAGAAAATATTGCTTCAGGCTTATCAATTAACAGGTTATTAATCCTTTGAGATCAAGAACCATAATAAATATCATGATAAGCACATGGCTTTTGGAAGTAAGAATGAAAGAAAGGAATTCACAAATTAGGATCCACATTCAGAATAAGCAGGCAGGAGACGATGGGAAGGCAGAGCTTTCCTAGAACCTTTATAAGGACACCCTTAGCTTCTTTTCAAGACTGTAGTAGATTAGGGCAAAAAATCTGTGATAGCCTAGCTCTAAACATAAAGTCTAATTTCACCTGTGATGGCAGAAGACAGGCTTTGTAGACCAAAGAAGATCATCCCTCTCAGGGTTAAACATAGAGACAGTAATTGATGTGCTCACTTCCTTCCTGGGTTTCCACTTCACTCTACGGCAAACATAGATTTCTGCATAGCTATTCTATATGTACACTGGGGGGAATACAGAAATCTTCAGAACTATTTATCTTTTAGGGTTTCCTTGGGAGACAGAATTTCATAAATGATTCCTACCTCACTTTGCTGCATACTTTCAGAGGCATGCCAGAAAATATCTAAGTCAAGTACACTCCTCTGATGACTGAATGAAAAAGAGGTGGTTTCTCCACTAGGAATTTCTTTTGAGCTCAAAATCTAGTTCAATATGAATTCTTCATGCAAAATTATTCAACTAGAAAATACCTTTCCCAGAAGCCATAAGGAAATGATATTAATTTTGCTATACAAAATATTAAAAAGTTCTGTAAATAAAAAATACCAAAAACAAAGTCAAAAGACAAGTTACAAAATAGAAAAAATACCTGAGACGTATATTACTAGAAGCTAATTTACTTCAAGTATAAAAAGCTTTCATAAGTTAAAAATAGACAAAAAACCTAAACTTGTGGTTTGGAGAAAAGAAATAAAAAGGCTGATAAACATGTAAAATCTTCAACATCAGTCATAACTTGATAAAGGGCACTTAAAACAATGAGGTACAGCTTTTAATCTACGACATTGGCAAAGATGAGGCACTCTGACAATATGCAGTGCTAGTGAAGGTTTAGGAGAACAGATATGCTTAAACCTATTGGAAATAGAAATCTGTGCAGCTTCCCTGGAAGGCACAAGGTAGGATAGTATTTCTTTAAGAACAAATAAGCACCTAGTTTGATCTAGCAATTCTACTTCAAGAAATGCATCCCACAGTTATCTTAGTATCTATGTGCAAATATGCAAGACCAATACAGAACTAGCTACATACACGTTACATTGTTGTCTCTAATGCCTAAATATGAAAAAACCTAAATGTTAATAAGGAAGAGATAAAATAAATTATAATACATCTATAAAAATAGGGTCCTAGGCATCTATTGGCAGAATGGAGCTCTCAGACATATTAAAAAAGAAGATATACATATATATTATACATATTTACATGGTATAAGATATATACAATATATAAATATATAATAGAATCCCATCAGTATAAAACACAGTGAGTGCACATTTGTAATACATACATATGTAAACACACATTCTTTAATTTTTTTTTTTTACCATTGTGTACATGTTAAAAATGTATTTTAAAACACTAACTAAAGATAAATTTCATTTTGATAAAAAGAACAATGCCTATACATTATGTGGGAAACCCTCCATGAAAATACCCTGGAGGAAATGGCTATAATATCAGGCACCTTGCTGGTGTCTTTCTGACTTAATCCGAATGGCATTTGAAGGTAATCATAAGAGCTTTGTGCATTTCCCACTGGGATGCTAAAATCAAGGCAGTAGGTGAGAAAAATCCATATTCTGTATCATTAAAGCATTTCTTTTAAAAAAGCTAAATATTTCAAGAGATATTTCAAGAGATTTTTTAACATAACTTAGAGGTTTGGATATAGGTAGGCCTACCTGGTGAACAATTTTTCATTAAAAAAAAAAACAAGCAACCCCCCACAAACCCCAACAAACAGCTTAGAATTCCAATCAATGTTTCTAAAATGCAAAAAAAGTACTTTTTATATCCTAATATTGGGAGGGGGAAAATGCATTCACTGCAAAAGATTTCTGGTTGATATAAATGTATATATAGTTTCATGCATTAAGAATTATAGAGCCTGAAAGACAAGTCAGCCTGAAGTCAGCAGTATAAATTTTGAGATAAAACTATGAGCTTTTTCCACTTTATCATGCTCTGTTTCGGTGACGACTGCACAGAAGATTTCCTCACCGGGCTTTATGTAGTGCTGTCACCTTGAACTCACCTGTCAGGCTGTCTGGCCGAGGTGGAACCATCCTTTCGTAGATTTCATACTGCTGCTGTCCAAATTGTTCCATGTCGTGAACAGTCCTTTGCAGTGAAGGTCCCAGATGTTGTGGTACGGCAGTCATCCCTGAGCGTTTGGGGGACGACGACCCCACCTGGCCTTGGGATGGGGAAGCTACTCGAGTCTGTGCATCCATCAGGGTCAACGGGGACCCTACTCTGGCGGTGGTTTGGTACTGAGGGGTTGGTCCGTTGGGATTGGAGGTCTGCCGGGAGGTGACTGACCCAATCCGACGTACAGCTGTCGGGGACGCGGGTCTCTGTGCAGAGTATGGAGATGCTGCCCGCTGAGCAGGTAATGTGGTTGAGGAATATGCACTGGGGTTCAGTGGTCGGGAGTCTGTCACTGATGGAGAGCCAAATCCACTACCCAGAGAAGTTCTCAGTGACCCCCTTGAAGGAGACACGCCTGTGCTGATAACATAAGAAGGAGACTGTGCTCTAGATGGAACTGAACTAACTCTTCTCATGGCCCGATTGGCTACTGATGGCTGATGAAAGGGGGGGGAAAAAAGAGAACGGGTTTATCCAGGGTTTTGTGTCCACTGTCATTACAGAACAAAATGCACATAGCTCACTACAGAACATGAATTCACTGCTCATTTTAGGCGTCTCTTTCTTTTTTATGCTTTAGAGCTGGATATTAATTTGTCCTTATTGTGCTTCTCTTGGTATACTTTTTTTTTTTTTTGGTAGTTTAACCTCTAACTTTTCCCCCCCAGAATCAATTAATAAAGAGAGATCTGAAGATACTTAATATTCCTTTTTCCTTTGTCTTTATATTTTTTACCCTCTTGCCTATGCATTTTTCACAACAGATAAATGTTACATTGCCATTTACAACAACATGGATGGACCTAGAGGGTATAATGCTAAGTGAAGTAAGTTAGAGAAAGACAAATACCATATGATTTCACTCATATGTGGAATTTAAGAAAGAAAACAAACGAAGAAACAAAGAAAAAAGAAACAGAGGAATAAAAAAAACCAGATCCTTAAATACAGAGAACAAACTGGGAGTTGCCAGAGGGGAGGTGGATGGGGGGATGGATGAAATAGATAAAGGGAATTAGGGAAACACTTATAATGATGAGCACAGAGTAATATACAGAATTGTTGAATCAGTACACTGTACACAATTAAAAAAATGCTGGATTGCAAGTGTAAAGCATCACTGGATCAATGTACTTATTTTGTTCCCTGTGAGTCAATATTTTTGGCCATGGTAAGGCATTTGTGTAAAACAAAACAAAATTTGAATGTACCAATCTAAATGCAGCTAGAGGAGGGTCTATAATTTTTTTGTCCTTATGGGTTGGCCCCATTAATGAAAGGAATGTGATCAAATGTGGAATAAATGAATGTCTGGATAGGGCCTGGGGTCCAAAGCGCTCCTCTGTGTATCTATTCTCAAGGGACAGCTCAGTTGCACAGGTTGCCCCCTTGCAACCTAACTCTTCAGCTCTAGGAACAAAATCAACTTACCTTAAGTTAAAAAAAAAGAAAAGAAAAGAAAAAAGAGGTAACATGACCACTTCTAGGGAGATAAACAAATGTCTGTAGTTAAGATAATTATTATTCAAAAGTGTGACTTCAAACCAGCTGACATAAAAATTCACCTAAGCCGATAAACTCCTGTAAACAGTCTAAAGCTTCTCACACTTTCCCATCAAAGCATCCCTCATGCACTAGGAATATGATGATTGGAGAAGAAAAAAATAACATGCACTCTATTTTCGTTTGTTTTAATATAGAGATGTTTCTCAATACTTAAAAAATTCTTCTAAACTGTTGAGCCAAAGTGCCAAAGTCCTCTCCTGTTTCTCCTTTGGCACTGGGAAGCCTGGCCCATGGCAGTGTTACCTTCAGGGCTTCCTCTACAACATTATGAGAGGATTAGTGTCTGCCTAACTTCTTGATCATCTTGGCATTTTTCAGTTCAAGAGAAATCACTGGGTACTTCGACAGACTGTTATCCCTGCTGGTTACTACCACTCAGGATCCTACTGCTTCCAAGAATTTTGGTACATGCTGGTGGATCGAAGTCTGTGAAGTGGCAGTGAATACGGAGCTAAGGAGGTTTTACAAATACATACACAGGCAATCTTTTTTTGACCAACAAGTGAGAAAACCCTAACTTAACAGAATGGCTACACTTCTAAACAACTTTCTATAGGCAAGAGTATCTATAGTCTAGCAAAGAAATGTGATTTCAGGGAACAATTCCAAAGATGAAGGCAAAGCATTTTGATTACAGCAGGCCAGTGCCATTTTATTCAGGTGTGGGAATAGTGTTCTACCCTCTAGGACTCTTTAGAACATATTGTAGCTCTAGTATTTTTAGAAACGCATAATCCCTAAGGCACTGCAACATTCTACCTAGTTTTCTAATACTCCCCCCACCCCACCAATATTCTTCCTCTCGTGCCAAACTTGTTTCCTCTAGAAGAATTACTCTCCTATATCTGGAATTTATTAGAATTTACTGATACAAGCTAATAATTCCTAAAAGTTTTTTTTACTATCACAGACTCTAATAACGTTAAATTGATTTTACTACTTTGTCCATTCTATAAAATCAATCCAGAAAGAATACTTATGACAGATATTCAATTAGGGGGGTTATTTCGTCACAAGGATCTTGATGTTCTTGGCTTACCTGAACCAGTGTTTGTCCTTCAGCTCTTGAATTCCTCACCAAATGGTTATTAGTTGATCCTATAAATGAATGCTGTGGTCTATTATCTGCTTTACTCAAATTCTGGCTGTTATGGAAACTCCCTGCTTCCTGGTATCCACTGTCAGAATAAGAATTCATTTGTGTTGAACTTCTTGAGTTACCCAATGATCCTGCAGGAATGAAACCAGCAGGAAACACCTTTACTTTACACTTCGGATGCTCATTTTCAAAAAGAGTATATGAAAAGCAAATCGAATACTTAAAAGATAATACAACAGACCCTCACTTTCATGGAGAGATGTCTGCTCTGGTGAGTAGAGGGTCCCTTGTTCTGGCTCTGTCCTGATGAGATAGTTGTTGGGATGGACAGCGTCAGAAACTCTAGGTTTGTTTACACCAGTATTTGGCACATCTGTAAGAAGAGAAGTTTAAACAGCGAAATCTAATGACAGTATTACATAAAAACTTGCTAAAAAAAGGTTCGGATATTTGTACCTTCTTATAATCTATATGTTAATAAAAGACTATTTTCATTGTAAACTGCACAATGATTTACTCTTTTCTATATGGAAGTATTCCATATACCCGTTGTATTAATATGTTTTCCTAAATTTCATGAAAGTTGTTCATCCTGATTACCACCCCAAGTGAACTTACAAACTATGTTAAATTAAAATCTGAAAACTGACCTTGTTCCTCGTTCCTCCTTGGAAAACTCACCACTCAGGTGACATCCTCCAAGAGGACTAACAAACTCAGAACAGTAGCCAAGTGTTTAATAAAAGGTCCTCCATACCTCCAAACTTTTGAAATAAAAACTTGCATGGTGTTTATATTACTGAGCTTGGTAATGAAACCTCTGAAGGTAGAACTAGGCTTTTATGTCATATTTCATGTTATCTAAAATCAGTGGAACTCAGTATGGAGTTTTCAGATTTACAAATGATGGAAACTTTAATTTTTTATCCATTTGCTTATCTTACTTGTAGTCTCTTTCCAAACGAATACAGACAAATCTAACCTGATCCTTGTTTTCTCTAGCCAAATCAGTCTCTTCCATGATCTTATTTTCCTTCCAACTGTACCATTGTGCCATCTTGAACTTAAAAACAAAACTATTTACCTCCTTCCCTATTCCTGCTTTTTTTGTATGCTACAGCATACAAATCGAGGTGGTGTAATTACACTGCCTGTCCCCATTTCCATTCATATATGACCTCTTTTCTCCATTACCTTCAAAATATATTAGCCCATGTTATGATTATCTTCACAACTCTGTCTTTCCTCAAATTTAACCCTCAGGTTGCTAGTAAACATTTTTTTCAGGAATGCCGGCTTCACTATCTCTTCAAAGATTTATATGAAGTCTGTATCACATTCCGAGTCCAACACAGAGTCCTAAGGATTTCAATGTCTTCATTTGTCTTTCCTTTCTGACTTTCTTCCTTTAGCTATTTTTTAAGGCCCTAACTATGCAGCTATGTGAAAAGACAGGTGTGTGTGTAAGAGAGAAAGAGAGGGAGTGCCTGGGGAAAAGGAGCTTCAGAAAAATTTCCTTAAGGAAGTAATATCTTACCACAGGAGGCCGGCTTGCCCCTTCTTTACTACACTTACATACCTCCCTCCACTAGAACATAAGCTCAGCATGAGCAGGGACTTTCGTCTGGTATGTTTACTGTTACTTCCTCAGTGCCTAGGATGGTACATTCCACTCAGTAGGTGCCCAGTAAATATGTGTGGAACAAACAAATTCCTAGTAAGAAGAACAACTTCTCTTTACTGAATGCTGATTCATGCCTGTCATAGTGCTGCAGCAGCTTTAAAATGTTCAATAAAGTTTATCTATGTAAAGCGAAGTGAAACTTTTAGGAACTGCTGATCAAGCTAGTTTGGAAAGCAAATACAAGGTTTATAGGAGAGCCGGGAGCCCCACTGCATTCTAAACCTTTAGCTTGACGCTGAATTCAATCCAAGGTTTTGTTTCTTAGCCTCCAGAAAGATTCACTGACATTCTTAATATAGGCTTTTAACGACCTGTCTCCTGATTTATTATTTGACAGTACATTTCTAGGTGGTAGAGTTCTGTGACGGTTCTGAATTCTTAAGCTTGGAATTTCAATAAAGATTACAGATTGCGTATGGTTTCCCTGGTACACACTGAAACATGATCTGAGTCTCCGGCAGGCTGATGATCCCGAAGAGTGATCTGCTTCATTTGTAAGTCTTGCGTTACAAGTTCCAGGGTTCCACACGCTCTTATATAGCACTTCTTGACAGAATTTTACGCAGGACTGAGTAAAATATGTAGTTTGCTAGGCTACTAGAGTTTTCTGTAGAACTGGAGTGCCTGGGAATAGCAATGCAAGGGTCAGCCTGAAGGCAGGGCTGTGCTGAGTCTACCTGGGCTTCGTTCGTCCAAATGAAGCCCAGAGACATTGAACACGAAACGGCAGCAGACATGGAAGCACCCCTGCGGTAGCTCCAAGACTTCTCATACATGGAAAGGGTAGCGTTTTTCAAAAGGAAGAGAGTTTTAGATAGTTCTTAGCTTCAGGTTTAGTACGAGATAAAACGTGGGACGCCAATACATCAAAGCTTTTGGCTTGGAAACACTAGGTGGCATGCAGTGTCAGGATCGGAGAACTTATCACCATGGAAACTGAAACCCATTAGAGTTCCATGTATGCCTCTTCATTTTTAAAAAACTATTAGGAGCTATTATTTAAATAGGAAAAGAGAAAGAGGCACCCTACAAATCTGTACCTCAGCAATTGTGTCTCCTCACCCAGCACATTTTCTCACAAACCATGTGGCAAACAATTGCGCTCATTTAAACTCTTCAAGAGAAGCTATTTAAAATAATCTTGGGGCACTTGGACAGCTCAGTAGGTTGAGCGTCTCTTGATTTCAGCTCAGGTCATGATCCCAGGGTTGTGGGATCTGGCCCCACATCAGGCTCCGAGCTGAGCATGGGGCCTGCTTGGGATTTTATCTCTCTCTCCCTGCCCCTCATCCTCACTTTCTCTAAAAATAAGGTAAGTTAAGATAAAATAAATCTTAAATAGAACAAGCACAAATTGTGAGATACAGGATTCTCTACTGGTCACCCCAATAAATAAAACTTAACAGAACTAGTATCTCAAAAAATACAAAAACAAACAAAATAAACAAAATTACACTGAAAGTAGTATAACCATGTACCCTCTCAATGTTAGTACCTGTTTCTTATACTTTGAAATGCAATGCCTCAAACAATAGAATATAGAAAAGGACTTTGAGATGGTTAACTAGAGTACTAAAATACTAAATTCCCGTGTCCCCCAAATCCAATTTGAAGATCTAAATAACTAGGTTTAGAGAACAGGATATAAACCTCATTTTAAAGATTTCATTTTTAAGTAATCTATACACCTAACTTGGGGCTTGAACCCACAACCTTGAGATCAAGAGCTGCATACTCCACCAACTGAGACAGCCAAGCACCCCTATTTTTTATGTTTAAGTTTTAAGAAGTTGATAGATAAATGAGATTAATCTAATATGAAGTACAAAACAACCAAATTTTAAACTACGAATGAGGTCTTCAGTCATTTTTCTATTTCTGTAATGAAGCCCAATGTAATCTATATATGCAAAGACAAAAAGATACTGACATCTTAATCATTAGAAGTTAAATAATTTTCAGTTTTACTATTATTTACTATTTTGTTGAAAACTTATAATTCACAAATTATATGCACATATATAAATGTATGTATGCATAGATGTTATACCTAAGGTAAGAAGACCCACTTCCTAATTACTGAATAAAGTATTCGTATTGTAGTATGGTAAAGTTCGAAATTATTATATTTTTAAGTTTATTAATTTTGAGAGAGAGCGAGCGAGTGCATGTGCGGGGGAGGGGTAGAGAGGAAAGAGAGAATTCCAAGCAGGCTCCATGCTGTCAGCGCAGAGCCTGATCTCACAAACCCAGAGATCATGACCTGAGCTGAAATCAAGAGTCAGAGGCTTAACCAACTGAACCACACAGGCACCCAGGTAAGTCTTGAAATTATTAATTATGCACTATTTGTGCAATCTTACTCTAAAATAAATGTCTTTTTAAAAGTTTATTTTGGGGGGGGGAGGGGGAGTGGGGGAGGGGCAGAGAGACAGACAACAGAATCCCAAGCAGGTTCTGCATTGTCATTGTGGAGCCTGATGCTGGGCTCAAATTCATGAACCGGCTCAATCATGACTTGAGCCGAAGCCAGATGCTTACCCGGCGGAGCCACCCAGGTGCACCTAAAATGAATGTCTTTTAAAAATACATACTAGAGGAATAAAAGAAGACACTAGTCAAATTTACCAGATAAACCACAGAGCCTCACAGGATGGGATCACTTCATGCTCATTGCTATAAACTAAAATTAAATAGTTGGCATGGTGTGATTTAGCACAGTCAGAACATGCAACTGAGACATTTTTATGAGCAAAAATGACAAACGGAATGTCAATGCTATTTCTTTAATCTGTGTACTGAAGAATATGTGTTACTTTTTCACAAACATGTTTTGTGGGACATCAGAAATATATTATGGGGCATTTTCAAACCTGAAATTATCATTTTCCATGAAAATACATGTTTAAAAATGTAGAATTTGAACAAGCTTCAAGGTAGAATGAGATAATCTCCCATTTGTGTTTACGACTAGGAGATTATTGGAAACATGGCCCTTCTTGCCTATTACATTTCTTCTGAGTGCTCCAATATCACTAAAAAAAAAAAAAAAAAAAAAGCAATTAACTAGAAAAAGTAGAAGGTTGCGGCTAGGAAAAATATTAGTGGGTAAGGGATAATAATGCTGTAGGGCTATGTAAATCTCATGTATTATCCACTCCATTAAGCTTACAGTGAAAGAGAAAATACAAAGTGTATTATCTTTTCTGTGATGTATGTCCAAAATATACACCAAGTATGCATAAAAATATGCTCAGGAAACAGGGTAAGGTCTCACTAAAGAACTTAAATTACTGAAATTCCTCTGCTTTGTTAATCTATGTGTCTTACTGTTTAGAGTATATGAAACAGAGGTCTGTGCTAGGTGTAAAATTACCAGGGAAACAGGAACCCAGAGATCAGTAAGGAGATTTTTAGTATATACAACCCTGTAACTAGTCTTTCTTAGTCCAGCATACTGTAACTTTGTGCGAGAATCTCCTTGTTTGTGGCTGCTCTGAGTTGCTATGGTGTCTAGGTCTGCCCTTACATAAAAGATAGTGTAATATGAGTTTTTGCAGGACTCCTGTGATGGTTAATAGAATGAATGCAGATGATTTTTTGACGGCTAAGGGAATGGAGTATCTCACTTTTTTCTCTAACTCTGGACTGTGAATTGAAGTTAGCCTTCATATTCAGAGTGGCAACACTTTATGAAAAATATGAATAGAAAATTTTGTCTTATGGGGACTCAACTTCCTACTTGGCCATGGTACTGTGGCTTCCTGTAGGGCTACAGGCTCAGAAAGGAGTCTATCCACAGAGCTGTAGAAATAGTCCAGTGCCTTCTATGGCTAAGAAGTAAAGCTCTAGGCCAAATTCTGGAAGAGAACACGGATGATGGCCTTGAATAGACTTCTCTTCAGTAACTTCTTTGATGTACATGAGTCACTTCTACAGCAGGTAACCCAATTATTGGGGGAAATGACATCATTGGGGAATACTGTTGCACAGTAAAAATGTAAATAGGGCAATGGAAACATGAATCATAAAAACATTCTTTGGTCTATAGAAGACATAGATAGATGTTGACTGATATTTTAAGAATATTATAGATACCCACAGTTTGTTGACTCAAATATAAATTACTGTGTGTGTGTGTGTACCCACATATGACACCCTTTAAAAGTTGGGCTTTAAAGGAAGTAAAAAACTTATGAGAACAGGCAGAAGATCATGTTTACAGAAACTATTTCTAGTCTGGTTCTCGAGTGTGTCTAGGTTTCTGGGTCTTATACATGCTTATATTATCTTTTAAACATTAAGACAAAGACTCCAAAAATTTTACTCATCTAGAAAATGTTGAGTGAAAAGTCTTGGAAAGCAGAAACCATTAATGAAGTATCTTCCAGTTCACTTTACACTTTGCTCTAAACATCAATTAATGTGTCTTGAAAGCCACTGTAAAAGCTCATCTGTCTAGATTCAATTTCATGGTTTAAGCAAACTTTGTATCTACATAAGCTGGTATAAAGCACTTTCTTCAATTTCTATAATGACACATCTGTAAAGTATTTTATAGTTTTATATGTCACCAGAGAGATCTTTTGTTCATAATATTGTAAAATTCCTGAATTGCGTTCAGGAATACAAAATGATTAAAAGTATTTTTTAGAAAAAAAAAAAAAGGAATTTTTGCAAATAGTCATATTAAAATGAGTATTCATCAAGTATTTTTTTGTCTAGGCATGAATTAAAATACAGGTGTCATACTTACCATAAAGAATTTATATCTGTAAGAGGAAAACTAGAAAAACAAGGAGTTTAGAAATGTAAGAATGAAAAGAAATAGATCACACATGTCAAATTTCCAACACTGAGTTTACAGGTAGGTACTCATGAAAGGCCCTGGGCCTCTTGCTTCCTATAGAGAAAGCTGAAAAAAGAAAAGGATCTGCGGTAATGTCTATGAAAAATAAGTGCTCAAAATGACTCAAATATTTTTCCAAGGACACACTTTATTCCTTAGGGAAAAAGTGTTACCAAATATAAAAGTGGATATATTTGATAGCCGGAGATATAAGATAGATTCCCTCTGTTAAAAAAAAAATTCTTTAAAAAGACCCAGACAAATCTGTAAAGGAGGATATTCACTACCATAGGAAATGAATGGGTCTTCTGAAACTAGGTTTTTCAATAATTTTCTATTGGGTTATCTTTTTTGGTAAAGAGTATCAAGATAAACCTAAATGCAGACTAACTTTCTGGCATAAGAATGAAATGTGGAGTTACAGATGATAGCCTGCCTCCTTGATACTTCCCAAAGCAATGACTGTTCACTGAGGAAGTATGGCTCTGTGTGTTGCAGAGATGGTAACAGAAAAGGAGCTTTTAAACTTGATAATTTCTGTTTTATTTTAGGTAGTTAACAGAATATTTCTTCACATATCACTAAGAGCATGAGAACACTTAAATACTTATTTAATACATTTATATTAAACATGAAAGGTTAGAGGCTAGAACTGGATATGAGATTTTCATACAGTCCTAAATCACTGTATTTAAGTCTTTGAGGGATGTATCTAATCCATCCCCATATATTATGTGTAAATGGTGTAGGAATGGTCAGATACATTATTTGCTAAAGTAAAATGCAAATACTCTTATTTGCTGGTTGCCACACATCCATGAACCATGTCCAGTACTTTTACTGTAAGTATCTTTCCTGCAGATCACCTTACCATAAGCATTTTCAACAGAAACATTTTCACTGTTTAATTGGCCATAAGGCAATCTTGCCATAAAAGATAAAAAAATAAAATAAAAATAACCGGCTGACAATTTGGTTTCTTTTCTCCAGTGATGCACTACTCCTATTTTTATATTACGTAAATCATAGCCCTCATAATGGTTTGTACCGTGGCGCAGAGGTTTGTACCCACATTTCCCACAGAACTTTGGAACATCTATCAAAAGACATGTGACAATATGCTAAGAACAAACAAGGCTTATCACAGCACAACACAAAATTCAGTTTCAAATACGCATCCTAGCATTTGAAATCTGATGCCTCTCCTAATAAAGAAATTTTAGTGAAAAAAGAAAAAGTGTGATGCCAAATGAGGAGACACATCAACAAGCAAAAAAAAAAAAAAGTGTTTAATAATATCAACAAAATACTTTGAAGACAAATGCTTAGGTGCAACCCACAAAATAAAGTCAGTATTGCCATGATTCTACCTTCCACATTTTGAATGTATTCAAATATTTTGTGTTTTGTAGTAGTCTTTTACATTTTGCTATTCATTTTTCATGTTTCATTATGTCCTTTGAGTGAGTGTCCCTCTTTTGTTTTTCGTGATTTTATCTTTACAGTGCAACTGCCTTATGGCTAGTTACGCTGTGAAAGTGTCTGTGGCCGAGATATGTACAATGAAATTACTTACAATCCACACAAACACAGTGATAAATGTAGAGTTCTAAACTAGCAGAAAGGCTGATGTCCAGCATGTTACAGAAAATTTTGCTTAAGTTAGGACTCATTTAACAAAATCCCAACTATGTGGAAATACATGTTAAATAGCATCCACTGGCCGAGAAACTCCCTCATCTACCTCAGAGTGGTTTCATTTGTGTCACAGCTAACCTTGGGAGTATGACCAACAGTTGGCTGGCTTTAACATGTGCCACTTTGATGTAGTACTTTAACCCACAGTATGCTGAACGCTTTGTTTAAAGAATTTGTATTCAAGTATTCTAAAATTTAAGTTTTCAAACTTTCATAAAAGTAGAGATCAACAAACCACCTCCCCAATTTAAGTTACAACATTATGCCATACTTTTTATGCTCCATTTATCTTTCTTTTCTACTATTATAGAATTTTAAAACAGATCCCTCACATCAGATCATTTCAACTCTAAATACTTCCATATGTAGCTCTGTAAAATAAGGACTTTGCAAAACTACATTTATTCCACCATATAATGAGTTCACAGTCAAATTTTCCTGATGTCTCAAAAATTTCTTTCTTCAGTTGGCTTGTACTAGTCAGGCTGAAATAAGATTTACTGATGGCATTGGACTATGATTGCTACTTAAGTACCTTAAATCTAAAAAGAGGCTCTCATACCCTCATTTTCATGTTCTTGGCTTACTGAGGGAACCATAGCAACAAACTCATAGGATGCTCCACATTCCGAGCTTGTGTGCAGGTTTCTCATGGTGGCATTAAAACATTCTCTAACCTCAGTATGTCTTGTAAACAGAAAGTTAGAGCTAGCAGCTTTCAGGTCAAAATTTTGTGGTTAGAATACTTTATGGATGGTGCTGTATACTTTACATCTTGTCATACTGTAACGCTTAGAGTTGCTAAGGTCAGCCAATTCAAGTGATGGCAGCCCCATCTTTCCATATTTTCAAGTTCATCATCAACCTGTCTCCTAGTGCAATGGTTTCCAATGTTGGCTGCACACTGCAATCACCTGGGATGGGGTAGGTGCAGAGTTTAGAAACTATCACTGACTGAGTCCCATGCCCAGAGATTCCAATTCAAGCTGTGGTCTGAATATTAGAGATTTAAAATATTAAATATTTAAGATATTAGGAGTTTAAAAACTCCCAAGATGATTCTAATGTGCAGTCAGGATCAAAATACAGTGGTTTTTGCATACACTGACAATCTTTGCTTGAACCATTTGATTAGAGCATGCAAATTGGTGATTTTTCCAATTTTATTGTTCTTTCTACATTTATCAGCAGGAATTCCTTTGGCGTATTTAGATACCTTAAGATAGCTATTAATGGCCAGGATTATTTGGTTATCCTAAAAATAATCTGTACAGGATAGTAGGATAAACTTTTAATTCTTCTCTTTAATTACCAGTAATTAAATTAATTTACTTTTGAGTAAGGCAGTGATTCTCACACTGCACTGTGTGATCATCAGGGCATATTCAAAAAGTTGATGCCTGCTTCGGGCCCCAGACTTCAACAGCTCCGCAGGCAATTTTAATGTACAACAAAGTTGGGAACCTCTGGAGGTGTTAGTACCCGAATTACCTCCAATGGTGATAAACAAAAGTTTGTTGTTTGCTTGTTCTAGTAGTGGTTGTTGCATTTCTGTTGACAGAAAAATGTATGTGGTCGTTTTGAGCCAGATATGAAAAGAAAAGAAAGAAGAGCTGACAGGAAACATGACAATTTTATTAAATTCCAAGATCAGGTTGATCTCCAACTTCCATAAGAACTAATCAAATGATAGAAAGGTCAGTGGTTTGCTGGTCTCCGCACAATGTTCTGATTTAATGAATATTTAAGAATTATTTAAGTGATTTTACTGTTAAATCTGTCTATAAAGTTTATGATATAGGGCATTTGGAAACAAATGGCTTTTTAAAGCCTAATAACTCACTAAAATTTTATATATTCATGAAAATTTACGCTCCTAGACTCTGGCAACATAGCAAGCATGGATAGGCATAGCAGTTAGTATAGGTAGGAATATTTGTAGGGACCCCCTCAGACTCTGACAGTCAGCACGAAGGTTGTTTTGAAGTAAAGACATCTGAAATTCAACAAATGTAGAAACAAGCCTTCTTGGAGCAACCCTTATTTCACTAAAAGCAGAAACTTCTGGGAGTGAGGCTGCCATGGGTCCCTTCTGGGGGAGATTCATGGCATGAAAAAAAAGTGGGAGGACCATGTGTACCTGCATAAACAAACATTATTGCAAAATTTCTTAGATCCCCATTGTTCCCCTAGGAACCTATTTGTTTTTCCCCCAGAAGCCTTTTCTGCCCACTTCCTCTCCCCCGTTAAGCTAGGTAGATAACCCCTAGTGTAGCCATTTAGGTAAACTACTTTCGTGAGCTCCTATGTGTATCTGAATACTTTGGGATTATTTTTCTATTAATTTAACTATTGTCAGTTAAATTCACTGGCTCCCTCAGTCACTTAACCTAAGAAGGCAGAGGAAAAGCCTCACTCTTCCCACATATTGTTAAGCATTTTTGGTGGGCAGTTTGACAATATGTGCCCCCAAAGCCCCCATATACACACTTGCCCAGGCAGTCCCACTTAAAAAAATGTAAGTGACAAAGATACTCAGATGTGCAGAGAAACCTTTTACCATTGTTCGTCAAAGTAAAAAACTGGAAAAAAAAAATTTACTAATAAGGGATTGCTTACATAAATTTTCTAAACCATGGGTATTTAACCATTAAAAAAGAGGTGGGTCTTTATATACTGACAACAGAAACACATGCTTGGTTTTCACTATGCCGTTAAGGAAAAAACCTACATTATAGAACACTGTATAATATATCCTCACTGAATTAAAAACAAAACAAAGCCAAAGGTGTGTGTGTGTATGTGTGCGCGCGCGTGTGAGTAGGTATCTACAGAGGTATGTGGGGCAATGGCCATTGTATAGAAAGACGTGGGAATGAAGGGAATTTTACCTTTACTCCAAGTTCTTCAAGACTTACTTTTTGTAAAATATAGAAGGCCTTTTGTAATAAAACATTAACAAGTTAAGAGAACCTTTTTGTGGTGATCAGGAAGCTATAGTGTTGTAGCTGTGGTAAGAAGAATATCATGACTATGTAGCTAAAAAGGCCTGAAAAAATAAAGGAGGAAAAACTTGGCTGGTTTTAACAGAAAGTCGTATTCCTCCTGTTATTTAGAAGAGAAACAGGAAGGAACGAATATATGATGAAATTTTGTCATTTGTACAATTTATAGCCATAATAAATCATAACATCCAAAATCCTCAATAAAATAATAGTCCTTTATACATGATTGCTAATGTAATATTCTATTTATGAACATGTATAATATAACTTCCTATTCTATCTCCTTTATAAATCCGGCACATTTCTACTGAGGCATAAAGTGTTCCCATTTAAGTTTGTGTCCTATCTCATGATGTGCTGATGCTTTTTTGTATTGTAAATTACTTGCTCCAGATGGAGGAAAAAAAGAAATAAATTGACTTAGGGCTAGTCTCACATTTATCTCTTATCTTCAGTATTTATGTTTTTTTTTTTTTTTTTTTTTAACCCACCGCAGTGGGAAGAAAGTCGTATCTATACATTTTAGGAACAAAATTTAAATATGTAAACAAAATACAAAACCCAACCCCTATAAAGTCTTAAAATTAGTAGTATACATTAACTATTAATGTCAGTATGTACCACACAATAATGATTTAATGGACAGTATGTTAAAATTATGGCACTTAAATACATACTCCACAATAAATGGATGTGGCACTGTGAAGTTAAATTACCCTATCAGTTTAAAATTTATGTTTTACCACCATCTTTTTCATTCCCTTTCTCATTTTATTGTCAAATATCCACTATTTCAACTGAATGAAATCATTAATATTTTCTCTCTTACTCATTACTTATTACAATAGGCCCACCCAAGTCTCTCTACCCCTTAATGCCTTCTGGGTCAACCAGAAATTTCCCTTACTTTTATTCTCCTGTGTCCTTTGCTAACTCGTTGCTTTAGGAAAAACTCTAATCTTGTGGCTTCTTTATTTTCTTAGAAGTAGTAATTCCCAATCAGTTATTTAACATTCATTAATATCTGCTCTTGAGACTATTTCTTGAGCACTTTCTTCTAGTGAAAGGGAGCCAGATTCCTTGGCCTGTGGGCACAGACAGGTGCACTCAGGTTCAGAAGGGGGCCCCTTCTCATCTGCAGGGAAGGGGAGGGTGGGGGGCTGCCGGAAGAAGGCTAGGATTCTCAGGCTGATGCCATGCTACTCCCCTCCCCTCATTTTACACATAAGTACTAAAACTGGAAACTGCCTAGACTCTAGTATTTTTTTCCTGGAACAGAAAAACTGTGAAATTGTGACTTGTGGCACAATTCACTTTACAGGATGTGGCTGGAGGATTTAAGTAACAGCCAATGAACACTTTGACAAAAGGACTCAATTTATGGCTTCAACAGCTTCTTTCTGGTGGGCAACACAAACTATGTATCTTTTCTGTGTGTGTGTGTGTGTGTGTGTGTGTGTGTGTGAGAGAGAGAGAGAGAGAGAGAGAGAGAATGAATTGGTGTGCTTTTTCTTAAAAGAGAAGCCCAAGGGTTCCACCTCCTTTCTTTTCTTTAAAGACTATTTTGCATAATATTTTCCATCAAGAAGAATTATAATCACATGTGCATATATTTGTATTCTCACTTTCCTCCGGCTTTTACCTATTATTCTATTATATATGTTTATGATTATGGTGTTTATTTTCTATCTTATTGTATGTGTTCTTAAAAGCTACCTCAAATTTTGGCAGAACATAAGAGATTGTACAAATGCATCAAATTTTAAGAGAGGTGAAGATGTGAACAATGGAAAAATGGAACGCTAATAAAAGAGAAAACAGAAAGGAACATTAAGACAACATTCCCTCCTCACTGCTCTTTAGTGGAACATACATAAAAAAACAAAAAACACAAGGTTATAAGAAATGCAAGGCTATAAGGAAAAGACAGAGCCAAAACAAAATGATAAACTCTCTTCATAAAAGACAAAAGGATGCGCATTTTATGTTTATAGAGAGTAGATATGTAACACTGGTAAGCTAGAAAATATGGGATAATGAAGACAGGGGAACAGAAAAGCAAGATAACAATAAAGCATAAATACTTCAAAACAACTTTATTACTTCCGGGGAAGCTTCTCTTTAAGACTCCTTCCCAACCAGCCTGAGAAAATTGTAGAGGGGATGGTTCTTCCTTGTGTTTTGGGAAGTAATCTCTTTGAGCCCCAAACTTAAAAAGCTTTGGCTTTTTACTTTCATACAGCCTACTATCCCTCATACAAAAATCAACCAAACGACTGTCAGACCAAAGGACCAACCAACCCGAGCAAACAAACAGGGATTCTGCTGAACTGAATCATAAAGAAATGGAAATCTTTTCAGCCTAGGGCATCCTGAGCTCTTCCTTAGAAAATGACTCTGCAGTAAGTCAGCTATTTAAAAACAAAATTCAGCAGCTGGTCTCAGGTTCTGGCATTTCAACAGAATGTGTAACATCCTGAAAACACCAGAGTACGCAGGGATCTCTCCCAGGTAGTGATCAAACCATTGCCCTGTTAACAATTCACCTCACTGCTAAAAGGCAAATTTTTAAGTTCCAAGCTTTTCAACTCAAGTTTGTAATATGTATATAAAGGTAGAGCAATTGTCTGCAACAAAATGTTCAAAATATTGAAGAAAAATGAGGAACAATAAGAGACTTTTAATCCTAAATCTTTTCATGTAATCCTTTCTTATTTAGGAAACCAAGAAAATGGAACAAAGATGTTACTTTTGTCAAGATCTAGTCAAAGACAAAGACTACCCCTATCTATCTATCTATCTATCTATCTATCTATCTATCTATCTATTAAATTTTAAGCCACCCCTGCCCTTATTCTGGTCAGGACTACCAAATTCTAAAAATGAGAGGATTTTTATACTACATTTAGTATTTCTGCATGCAATGTGGTAAAGAGAAGATAAGAGTTAAACTTAATAGAAAAAGCAGCAAAACTGACATTTTATGCCATTATTTACTTGCAATCAAACTTCTAAAGATATCTATCACTACTTAGAAAAAGAAACATGAAACAAATCAGATTTTACTCCTTTATGCATACAATCAAATTTCAGTTTTCTACCCTCATCTTTGTAGCTTATTGCCATGGTTACAACTTAAATGTCATAACTGTGGCTGAAACGTAGGCAAATTTAAGAAAGCACACAAGTAACGTTATTATAGTTAAAATAATAGAAAGTGGAGTAAATAGCAGTTGTGATTGTAGTGTGTGAAGATTAATACACTCCTTCTCCCCCCAGAAGCAAAAAACAAGGTCAGTAAATGTAACTAACACCTGCCAGATCTGAATAGGAGTTTGGTATGAGTATACTCTGACAAAAGTAAGGGATGAAGCATAGTTATTAGGTGTGAATTACAAATGTAGCTGTGGTGAAGACAGATGAATTATTGGAGTTGTATTTCCCTAACGTTAAAGTATTTGGGGGAGGAACTCAGACAATACACACACACACACACACACACACACACACACACACACACACACACACACACATCTATATTTAACTCATTAGTAAATCGTGAAGATGGTGGTCGAACGACGCTGAGTAAATGTACTAGAGGGGAGGGAGGTAGAAAGGACAGCAAGGCCCCAAATATTTCATTCTGTTATGTGTCTTCCTAATCAAAGCTCATTCTCTCTATATGTAAATCAACACAGTTGTACACTGCCTGGCTGGCTTTTGGTAGTTAGAAACCACCGAACTGCCTTTTCCGGCTCAGCTCAGCCGGGGCAGAATGGTGTGTGTCAGGAGCAGAACTGTACTAAGAAGATCCAGGATGTTCTCCGGCTCTGCTCTAGGCAGCATTTCTGGCTTGGCTTTATCTCCTTCCTGGTTCCAGCTAATGCTGGAAATCTCCCCCTGCCCTACTTCTCACCACTGCTCCAGTTTGGAAACAAAACCACCTAATCCATTGCCCCCTCAGTCCTAGAAACAGTGGCAGCTTTGGTTACGATCAGTCTCATGGGCGTTTGAGTATGCTGTTTAATTTTCCCAAACCTTCCAATGCGCCCTTGAACTATAAACCTCCCTGAATCAAATCCCTCATATGGAACTAGCTGCCATGGGCTCGGTTTTCTTGACTTGACTCTGACTAATATAGTTATCATCCTTGGTCTACAAAAAGCTTGTGCCTATCAAACACTTGCACTGCAACAAAAAAGGGCAATATATAAGAGGTTTTAATAAAACGATGATGCCAATGAGGAAGTATAAGAGGATCAACCTCACATTCCTAAAGGGAGGGAAAAATAATATAATCTTTTCAGGCAAACAACTTGGTTACACATATCAAGAGGCTTAAAAATGTTCATATACTCTAAATAATATTTTTTCTTTAAAAGTCTAGCTTACGATAAGTCAAAAGTACAAATATAATTTTATGAACAGGGATGTTTCCCACAATGTTATATATAATTGTAAAAAAATTAGAAACAACCTTAATGTCCAGAAATAGAGATATCAGTAAATATGGCATATATCTGTCGTTCCCCTTTATAGCCCCCCCTCCTCCAATTTCAAGTGGATAGCATTACATACCTCCACTAGACCTGAAGCACTTAAGAGGACAAGGATATTTGTTTTAAAGATTGACAGTTATGTGCTAGACAACTCTTTTAAGGCTCTCAAGAAATATTTCTGGAATAAATTAATGACGTACTGTTAAACTTACAGAAGAATTTTATATGAAATGGCAAATTTTTGCCACAAACAAGTACGAAACGCACTACTGTGAGCTTAGTATTTTTCTTTACATTTTTCAAATCACTTTTTAATAGTTTATAGAGCTGCTATTTCTCCTGAAGAATATTTAAATCAGGCAACTTTTTTGCTCAAAGCATTTTCAGTGACTCGCCATGACCTGTGGGAGAGTTAAAAGTCACCAGTATTTACAAATCTCTATATTTTGACCCAATGTGGCTATCTAGACTTTGCACACTTTACCATCTCTCAAACCAGTTTTAAATGTTCACATGCGACATTTCTGTTGTCTCTTTTGCTGCCTAGTGACAAAGCGCTCTCTGCAGTAGGCTGTCCATTTACAACAATGTCTCCCACACAATATACATTTGGCATCTAACCACATACTATTTCATGGTATGATTTTCCTTATATTAAGCTACTGTTTGTGAGTCTTATTGTTAAGTAGCTTTTCATATGTCTTTGCCTTATCTATGGCTTGAGTAAACAATTCATGGGAATTGGGAATAGCTTCCTTATAAAACAGTGGAGTGCCTTGTATGCACTATAAATAACCCTGGAATCCTAATACCAGGTTTTGGTAAACTCAGATCAGACATTTAGTGATCTGAGTTTTATTCAAGATCAAAATCTGTCTAAAAATTGTCAAAGTATTTAGATAACAAGGCCTATTCTAGTATTTATATATTGATAACATTGTCCTTTATGTTATAAGTTCCAAGGAAGATGCAGAAACGTGTACGTGTTGCACCAATCACTGTGTGACCAGCAATGTGTATAGGACTGGGTCCGTGATGTAGGTGCTCAACATTTAATGAATGAACACTGAATATGAAGTCATCAAATATTTATGAAGATGGCAGATACTCTCCTTAATGTAATTCATCCTTTCTACGAAGTGAATTTGGAGTGAAAAGAAAGATAAGGAAATTATATTAGAAGCTTCTGGGTTCTATTAGAAGCTACCATATAGTCTGCATCTAGATACATAAAGGATATGAATGTTTCAGGCAACTCTTGAGTGCGGGAAACACTACGAAAGGAAAAATCTTGATTTATATAAATGATCAGTCAACTTTCCCAGATTATGCAGGAACTTTTGTGAGGGCATCCCTGTACTTTCTTATGATAGAAAAGAAAATATTCAGATGATATGTGCCGATATTAAAAATGTCCAGTGGTGATAACATTGATATGCTGATGTCCAGTGCTTTAACTTTCTTTATAGCTGATATCTTTAAGTCTACTCAACAATGTTCAAACGAATCAAGCAAAGTAAGAACTATTTGAAAGTGAAGGAGCTCAGGAGTGTCACTACAAGAGGCAGTAAACTGAGAAAGCAAGCTATATGAATGCTCTTTTTGTGTGTGCAAAACATAAGAAATATTTTTTGTATGATAAAAACTCATACCTGTTGATCTCCAAGGAAATGACTTCTCAGTTGAGCTAGAGAAAAAAGGGAAAAAATGAAATATTTACTTCCTTTGTCATAACATTTAACTGTGGACCTATTTTGCACATAAACATCTAATTTTCACATTACATAAAAGTATAAAAATCTCAAACAAAATTTAAAGCCACTCTTTTAACTAAGTTAATTTTAGACATATTTAAGCTTCCATATCAATTTGGGACGAAACTAGTTCTACTTGGAAATTAAAGCAAATTATAAAGTGATATAAGATTCTTCTTGGATAAGACAAATAAAACAGCACAACTATGCATGATATCCATGGTACTTATGTATTATGTTGCTTTTTGTGATATGAAAATTACATATACGTTAAAAAGAACATATACATTATATACAAAGAACTTATTATACATGTATACATTGACTACAACAGATTAAAAAGGACCCAAAAGGCTGTTAAAAACTTCATTCTAATTCCTGTTAAAAGCCCCAGAAACTAAAAATAAATACACACACACATGCACACATACAAACATAAATGTCTAGAAACTATAATTGACACAAAATTTATCGGTTACTCTGAGCTGGATGTTAACCTTATATAAGGTTTTAGGGGCACCTGAGTGGCTCAGTGAGTTACGCCTCTGACTTCGGTTCAGGTCATGATCTCATGGTTCCTGGGTTTGAGCCCCATGTTGGGCTCTGTGCTGACAGCTCGGAACCTAGAGCCTGTTTTGGATGCTTGTCTCTCTGCCCCTGCCCCTCCCCTGCTTGTGCCCTCTGTCTCTCTCTCTCTCAAAACTAATTGCCAAATACAGCGAAGCATGGTGCTAAAGGGACAGTGAAGTAGAACACAGGAACAAGAGGCTGGATTATGAAGTATTTATTAAACTCTTGATGAATCACTTTACATATATTATCTCCTTTTTATTGTCCACAACAACCTTCTGAAAAGATACATCATCATCCTTATTTTACAGGTAAAGAAACTGGTCAAAATCTTATGCTAGTAACCAGAATTGGCTGGGATTCAAACTCAGGATGGTCTGATTCCAAAGTCAGGGCTTTTCACTAGAGTATACGGCAGAACGGCTTGCGATCTCATTTTTCCATTAAACATGTAAACACACACACACACACACACACACACACACAGAATATGCCTAGAAAGAAAGAAGTCTGGAAAAATAAAAACCCAAGTGTTAGCAGTTATTTCTGTGGGGTACAATTAAAATGTCTTTTTTTTCCCTTCTTAAACATTTGTACTTTTTTGAAATCAGGAAAAATGCACATATTGACTTATTTTTAGGGTGTTTATTAAATTTAAGGAAAAGGTGTGTGACTTTGGACTTAAGGAAACACTATTAAATACAGGACATGGAACAGAAGAAGGGAGCAGTGTTTTTAGTGCTATAGTTCTCAGATTTAAAGTTCTTGTTAACCCCCTGTTATTTCCCCAATTCATAAAGTGGTTAATGAAACTCTAGATTTAATAAGAACTCCCTGAACTTCAACTTTGTGTGTGATTTGCCTTTACTTTGGTCAGAGCCCTAGCAGTTTACATTCTGGGACCTTGAACTAGCAGCAAGCAGGGGAGTGGCATGCCCCCAGTTAATGCATATCTCTATTACTCTGTTGATGTTCCTTTATCTACTGCATTCCTACCTGATTTCAGAAGGGACTGATGGGACAGGAAAAGATGAACATTTGGTCAGATACGAGTTAGGGCACATTTGTCTTCTTGCTCCTGAGGGAAGGTTATTACATTCTGTGACTCCAAAAGTGGTTCCCTACACTGAATTTCAACTTCTCTTAAATCTGTTTTTATTTCACTCTATCATCTAAATTAGTTTTCTAAATACTGAGGTTGATATTACCCAACTGTGTTCCTTTCAAAATGTTCATACTTTTGCCAATATTAAAATATGTGATAAATTAAGAACTGCCATCTAGAATTGTTTAACGTACCTCAAGTTTCTTGGGAATAATATCATGAAAATTATTATCTTCTGAGTATGAAACTTACATAAACTTTAATGAGATACTTTCACAAGATTTTTTATTCTTATAATTATAGATAACAGAATATAATTCAGGTTGATTTCTCAAATTGGGCAAGGGTTGTGGCTATTTTGCTCATCTTTTTAATGTCAAGTGCCTGTCATACTATCTCACACATAGCAGATGCTTAATATATGTTGTTGTTACAACAGATTGGGTAGAATATCAAGTTCTTAACTGTCCTGACTGATCAGGTATATATAAGTGATCAAGCAGGCAACTTATTCTCGTCCATTCTAGGTAGAAAATTGCAGTAGCCTCGGTTAGGCAAACAGCTTTTTTACTGCTGAAAAGGCCTTTGATCATCAAAATACAATAAGCCATTTCTAGGTGAAGTGAAGGCAACAGGAAGTCTCAGTTAATATTTTTCTCTATTTTAGGTAAAAGAGAAAAATCATTAGGAAAATAAACTAATATTAGGATCAAAAACAAGCACAAATTTCCATGGTATTTTTTTTGAAGACCTGTGTGTTCAGCCAAATTACTTCACACTAATCTTACAATTCTGTTATAACTGGTCACTGCATGTTATTCAGAATGGTCAATTTTCTCTTGAATCATTCACTTTAAATGATTCTCAAATCGTTCAATACTCTGGGATTCGGGGATCAGACAATAAATATGTGCAATTTTGAAATGCTATTTTAAGTCACTGAACATAACCTGCTTTTCTCAGAACAATTAGAGGTGGCCCCCATGTTAGACATGTAGGCTTCTTCTCCCTTCTTCCCTTCCTCTCTCCAACCATCTAATCCTAGAAACACTTGCCCAACTTGTACTGTCTACAACGTGTCTATAGGCACTGTGCCCACAAATGATTCCATCCTATTCCCTTTCTTATCCTAAGATTCCAAGTGACTCGTGTCCTACGAGCTTCCGCTGGAATGTAAAACACATTTTAAAATACAAGAACTGAATCATCCAGGTTAACTTTGTTTCAGTGGAAAGATGCATTCACAATTTCTAATAGCTTAATTATCAACAACCTTCTAGAATGAAATTCTTAAGTCTGAGACTGTGGAGTCACACAGTGAACAATTAGAAGTTCATTAGCAAATTAGTAAATCAAGGCTGTTCGTTTTAATGTGGACAATATTAGTTTTGTTTTAAAGCAGACACCATGCCTTCCTCGTAATGTTATAAAAATATATGTAGTAAATCATTGTAAAATTAAATGTTTTATTTTTCATTTCGCAGACATAAATGGATGCAAAAATATCTTTGCTAGGTGTGTATGGTTGCACAATGTCTTCAAAACCCCTAATCATTACCACCTAGTCGCTCAAAGTGAAGAGCATGGAATCATTTTATTGTTTTCCACCCACTAGTGTGCAACCTCCATGAGGGCAGGAAAGTCTGCCTTATTCACAGATGTACTTCCAGAAACTAAGATAGTCCCAGGCACACAGCAGCCACTTAAAACATACACCTTTTGAATTCATCCCTACTACCACAGACACAGTTCGGGCCTTCATCCTCTCAGTGTGTTGTGGCTGGATCATCCTTCCAGGCTCTTCTCCACACTGCTGCTGCAGTGATCTTTCAAACTCTCGGATATCTGACATCACTCTCGTGATGCTAATGCAGAACAGACCCACAGAGGAAACAGCTCAAACATCTCGGTATGCCCCAGACGGCCCTCCACCACCCAGGTCCTTCTAGTCTGCCCTTTTCCACACAAACCTACATTCCAGGCACTTCTAATTACTTGCAGTTCCCCCACATACTGCGCTGCTTCATGCTTCCAGTGCAATTTTGGGGATAGAATGTGCGGAAACACAGTCTGGAAGCTCTTTCAGAATTACACAAATTCTAGAGTGGCCAATGCAGGTAACTTGTTACAACATATATGTTATACACCCATGAAATTGAATACGCTCCATATCACTTAATAACAGAAATTTTTTTGAAAAATAGTATACTTAAGTCTGCACCCAATTTCCTTCCAATTCTCCTATTTCTGATGTGGGCTAGCCTGCGTTAATGGACACCAGTAGGTAAACAGTAGTGGAGGGGGCAGTAGAGAATTTGATGGAGCCACATAGAGTACTGTTAGCATGTCATTTCTCTCTCTCTCTCCTAGGTCTAGATGGGGTTCTTTCCATTAGTAGTAGTGCAGGCTACTATCATTACTCACTGAATTGAATAGAATCCCAGAGTCATTTTTCTGTTGAAAAGAAAGTCAGGCCTCAGCCTGAGACTAGAACGTGGTCAAACTGCAAAACTTACTGCTTTGTTTTATGGAAAACAAATTCTCTGTATTAACAGTGAAGGCAACCAACAATAAGACAAAAAGGTAACTTCCTGAATGGAATGAGAGGTCTGCAAATGATGTATCTGATAAGGGATTAATATGCAAAATAAAGAGAAAACTTACACAACTCAACACCAAAAACAAACAAACAAACAAACAAACAAACAAACCCATATTAGCTGATTAAAATGGGCACATTGGGGCGCCTGGGTGGCGCAGTCGGTTAAGCGTCCAACTTCAGCTAGGTCACGATCTCGCGGTCCGTGAGTTTGAGCCCCGCATCAGGCTCTGGGCTGATGGCTCAGAGCCTGGAGCCTGTTTCCGATTCTGTGTCTCCCTCTCTCTCTGCCCCTCCCCCGTTCATGCTCTGTCTCTCTCTGTCCCAAAAATAAATTAAAAAACGTTGGGAAAAAAAAATAAAATGGGCACAGAACTCAAATAGACATTTTTCCAAAGAAGACATCCAGATGGCCAACAGATATGTGAAAAGATGTTCAACATCACCATCAAAATAAAACCTTATATCTGCCAGAATGGCTAGAATGAAAAGAAAAAAAAAAGACAAATAACAAGTGTTAGGGAAGATGTGGAGAAGAAGTAACCCTCATGCACTACTGGTACGAATGTAAATTGGTACAGCCATTATGAAAAACAGGATGGAGGTTCCTCAAAAAATTAACAGAACCACTATATGACTCGGTAATTCCTCTCCTGGGTACTTAACCCAAAGAAAATAAAAACACTAATTTGAAAACATATATGTTCCCCTATGTTTGTTGCAGCATTATTTACAGTAGTTAGTTATGGAAGCAGCCCAAATGACCATCGAGAGATAAAGAAAATATGGAGTATAAATACACAAAGGAATATTATTCAGCTATAAAAAAAAAAAAAAGAGAGAGCTTGCCATGTGTGACAACATGGATGAACCTAGAAGTATTATGCTAAGTGAAGAGTCTGAGAAAGACAAATACCATATGATTTCACTTATATATGGAATCTAAAAAAACAAAACAAAGAAACAAAAAGCAGAAACAGACTATAAATATGGAAAACAAACTGATGGTCACCAGAGGGGAGGAGGGTGGAGGATGGGCAAAGTGGGAGAAGGGGAATAGAAAAAAAATCACCTTAAGAAATTTTACACATACACACGTACATATGTGTATACATAGAACCCTCATTAATAGTTTAAAATTTGAGTATAGTCAATACGAAGGTAAATTTCACTTGTATTAATGGAGAGGAATCACTGTAATGAATTGAGACTTTTGCTTATAAGAGTATGGGTGTGTGCCACTGTCTAGACTATGTACTCTTTACAGCATTCTCCCTGATGATCACCAATTATCCTTCAAGAATTAATAATAACAAAAAGAATTCAATGAAATTTGATCACATCCTCCTTTAAGTGAACAATGTGCCCAGTAACCTATCTCAATTTTAGGTCTTTTTGTATGATTTTAATTGTAGTAGTTGTTTACCTGCTTCAACTACCAAACTATGACCATCTTCTTGAGGGTAAAGTTTGTGTCTTAATTCTGTCTGTATCAACTAGCTAGCATTGAGTAGATAGCTGATCTTAATCTTAGCTCTTTGGATTCTTTTTTTCAAGGCTAAGTCTATGTGATTTTAGAAATTCTTTTATTAATTTTTTAAATGTTTATTTTTGAGAGAGAGAGAGAGACAGAGACACAGAGAGAGAAGCACAGAATCCGAAGCAGGCTCCAGGCTCTGAGCTGTCAGCCTGATGTGGGGTTTGAACTCATGAACCATGAGATCATGACCTGAGCCAAAGTCGGATCCTTAATCGACTGAGTCACCCAGGTGCCCCAGAAATTATTTCAATTATTCTATGAAGGGATCAGAATTCCCCCACCTTGATTTGGCTCTATTATAGTAAAGATGTTTATTGTATACATAACATGAATCCAATTAATAAATATCTGATTATCTACTTGAGTGCCAGACATCATTAGAAGCTTCATTTGCAAAGTCCTTGTCTTCCAATGCTGGACTGTCTTATAATTACTCATTATGGTACTTTTGTGACACCTCCAGTGGATCACATGCCCAAAGGCAAGAAGGTGTCAAGAGACTTTGGAAAGGCTGTTCTTAAAGACAGAAACCTTTAAGAGAGGACTCTGATGGGCCCAGTAGTGTTTGAAGGAAGAAGCATTCACCTATCTATAACAACCCAAAGTGTGAAACATTTGTCTTTTACAACAAAAAAAACAAGATCTAGCTCTTCTTCTACTTACCTAGCCAGAGAAGGTAAATTAGTATTGGGACCACTCAGGTGGAAACCGGAACATGAAGGCTCCAGTGGGAGAGAGATATAGCAATATGAAATGTATTGCCAAATTCTAGAGTTCACTTCAATTCCCATGGATCAAAAATTGTAAAGGGCTAGTAATCAGCCAGTTTGGGAGACCACCAACATAATATTCTACATGTCCAAATAAAACATTTCTCCCTTTTGTATTATGACACTGTCTTCAAATGGTTATTTAAATCATCCCAATTTGGTAGCATTATATCATCTATTTATTTCACTATTACAACATATTCTTCCACAATGTTTTAAAAATGATTCTTAGATGACCTTCCTTTACTGAACAGAGGTAATTACACACATTAATCATATGCTCATTGACTATTTTTACTATTAGTTTTACTACTTTGAGTTCTGAGTATTAGTTCTGAGTCTCATACAAAAGTTCTGTATTTCTTCTGTACATGTAAACTCCTGAATTCAAAAATTATCACGTTTACAGATGACATCTCAGTTGCTTAAATAAATTCCAAACTGAGTATCTTTCTCTAACAATTCATTATTGTCTTATTTTCAATTTATGATGCGCTTATTTTAAAAATCAACTTTCAACTTTTCACTTGTTATTGGTGATATCCCAATATTATATTGGGTTATATATCCCAAACTGGCTTTATTATTCTACTAATTGGTGTTATTCTATTAGCAAGTATGTAGGTCTCCTGGATTCTAAATCCATTGTGAAAACTTCTGGTGACTCTCTATTAGTTTGTTATAATTTCCTTTATAATCCGTTGCTCTAATATTTATGTCTAATGTTAACTGATTCCGAGGTCCATTTCTGGATTAAAAAGAAAACAGCGGAGGGGTGGAGGGCACCTAGGTGGCTCAGCCGGTTGGGTGACCAACTCTTGATTTTGGCTCAGGTCATGATCTCAGGGCTTGTGAATTCAAGCCCTGCATTAAGCTTGCTGCTGTCAGCATAGAACCCACTCAGATCTTCTGTCCCCTCCTCTGTGTCCCTTAATGCTTGTGCTCGCTTTCAAAAATAAGTAAATCTCTAAAAAAAAAAAAAAAGAAAAGAAAAGAAAAAAGAGGGGTGCCTGCATGGCTCAGTTGATTGAGTGTCCGACTCTTGTTTCAGCTCAAATCACAATCCCAGGGTCGTGGGATCAGGCCCCATGTCAGGCCTGTGGAGCCTGCTTAAGATTCTCTCTCTTTCTCCCTCTCTCCCTTGGCCCCTGTCCTCCACTTGCTCTCCTCTAAAAATAAAAATAAGATAAGATAAAATAAGATAAAATAAGATAAAATAAGATAAAATAAGATAAAATAAGATAAAATAAAATAAAATAAAATAAAATAAAATAAAATAAAAAGGAAAGTGGTTTATTTGGGTTTTTATTTTCTGGCAATGAATTCATATTGCAATTACTTAGCATCTTGTTATCCTTTAGGCATTACAAATTGCTTTTTAATGAAATGCATCATAATCTTCTTAGATATGGACTCTGGGCTCCACAGTTCCCAGGTCACTTCGTATTTCCTAATATGTACCTAGGATTTTCTACCCCAGAAATCTGGCAAAATAACTACTAATGATTCTTAAGTTTTAGTCTCTACTTGGGAGTATTACAAGATAAATTTAAAACAAACTTCCTTAACTGAGTAACCGTTCTGGTAAACGTAACTTTCTGTATCTTCATTAATTATAATAGTCAATTATGATATGGAGATAATACCATAACATACTTCAAGGTTTTTTTTTTTTTAATTTCTATTTAGTATTGCTTTGGCTTCCCTTTTAATTTAGTACATTTTTTTTTTAATTTTTTTTCAACGTTTTTTTTATTTATTTTGGGACAGAGAGAGACAGAGCATGAACGGGGGAGGGGGAGAGAGAGAGGGAGACACAGAATCGGAAACAGGCTCCAGGCTCCGAGCCATCAGCCCAGAGCCTGACGCGGGGCTCGAACTCATGGACCGTGAGATCGTGACCTGGCTGAAGTCGGACACTTAACCGACTGTGCCACCCAGGCGCCCCAAATTTAGTACATTTAAAATTTAGCCGTGTTTCTCTTAACACATTCATAAAGTCTATTAGTTCCTTGTGAGTTCTTAGCTAGGTAGATAGCTTATTCTGTCCTTTAGCTTAATCTTGAGTGCTCTTGAATGCTTGAGAATGCTACTTCTTAAATATAATGTCTGTGGAAGTCCCAAGTCTTAAAAACATTTACCATGTAAGCAGGTCAAATTTCTCTTCACCCTCAGCAAGAATACCCTTGAGCTTATTTTATGCTCATAATTAGCAGGGGGGGAAGTGGGGTCTAGAAAACAGATGGAATCAAGACCTCTCTAATGCTATAAGCCAGCTTCTGGTGTTCCAAGATCTCATACCACCTACCAACAGGGAACTGTTAGGCTGGAACTAGTTTCATTTTTCCTATGTTTGGGAAACAAGGACATCACTTGTCACTTTTAGATAGATAATAATTAACTAGGAAATAGATCCTTTATGTTAAAAAAAGACTTAATCTCTGCCCTACCACCAGAACAACTAGAGCAGTTAGACAAAATTAAACAATATATTATGATTATTCTGCCTAAGATAGGTGTGGATAGCTCTTCCTTCTTCCACCAGGCTATATCAAGAAGTCAAAGATAGGAAGGCCAATATGTAGAACAGACAATGAAGGTGAATGCTTTACCTGGCTGAAGCAGAGGTGGGGAGCTGGAAGGCAAATAGCTAGCCCTACAACGACACTGTTTTTAAGGGGCTCTGAGGACCCTAGTTTGAAAAGTCACTAGCCCATACACAATAAGGTTATCTTAGCAATAACACCCAGAAAGCAATCCTTCTTAGCATCTAACTACATTTTTAAGAGCCTCGTCCAATTTTTTTGTCTATTCATAATCAATCTCAACAAAAACAAAAACTCTTCCTCTAAATTTATGATTTTTCCAGGACTCAGGTTCCTTTCTGTGTTTTTATCATGGTATCAGACCCTGCACAATTCTCTATTGGATGGAGACCGATTTCCTTCTTCCTAAGAAAGGACCACATGATCAGCAGCCAGGAAAAAGGAAACCATGATAACATGCTCATTATGGTAGTTTATTAATGTTTTTGTGTCTTATGGCTCTGAGTTGACCCTGAAATGGTATATGCTTATAATCTGGGCTAAGCAAGGCATAACATATGAGAAAGAGCAAAGGATCTCTTTTCATAATTGTTTATATGATCTGAGGCTGATATTGAGGTTAGAGAAAGGAAAGAGCACTTGCATGAAAAATGATGTCCTTCTCGTAGGATGCAGTTGTTCCTGACCCATCAGTACCAGGACACAAGCCCTGAGTCAACTTTCACTAGTGTGGATGGATTTGGGCTAATCCATCTGCAATCTACACCAAGTCACCTGGAGAGCCAACAGAAGGTGCAAACAGGAAGGCTGTAGAAGAGAAGGACTGATACTTCAAGGAATCTGGGAAAGATCTAAGACTTACAGTCTGAGCCATATATTTCCTCTCAGTGACACTTTACCTGAAAAAACTGGTCATGCTCTCAAAATGTGCTTTACAATTTTAGTCTTTAAAAAATCATGAGTAATAGGGACAACAAAGTCTTAGTTTTCATTGGCTGTTAGCAAGTTTAAAGTACAATGTATAACCAGCCACTGTGGTGAACATTTGTGGTCTCATTACTGGCTCTATTAGTGTTCACCCTTGTTTTAATTCTTCATTCCACTTCTCCCCATGCTACTCTACAATAGCAATAGTTTTAGACTCCTATAACGGCTATATAAAATGAATTCTAGGAAGACGTAAGATATAAATAAGTAACACTCTGACCAGTCTCCTAAGGAGAAAATTATGTATTTAATGCAGAGCAAAAACAGTAAAGGAACAGATAATACTAGCCCTTTTTAACAATTCAAGTAACTTTCATAGGGACTAGAGGTAAACACATTTTAGAAGATGTTAAATATTCTTTGACAAAAGCATTTTGTGTTAGTGCTTTGAATCTATGAATAAAAGATCCAAAAGACCATATGGGAAGGGGAAGATCAAAAAGGATGTAGTACTAGACAAAAATGAGACAAACAGTTCCCTCTGGTATCCCCATAAATTATATAGGAAACATGATTTCTGGTTAAGTCCATGCCACAACAGGTGTTCCAACCAGTAAAAGTAGAAATCAGAATAGAAGGGTTTTCTAACATTTCAGTTGACCTTTGAAAGAATGAAAGCAACTGAAAATAGTAAAATGGCTAAACACAATACCAGACTCTCTTTCCTAAGTATTGTGCCATGACTTAGGGTGCTATTTAGGCAAAGGTTTAGCCTTGGAATAGATGGACTACTGCAAATTTGTGTCCATGGTCTAAAAACTGCTATTGTCTCTCTCACTTCTGTTCTTTCCAAAATCTTCCAAAGGTGAAAAAAACAGAAATGAGAAACAGTTTTAAAGATGGAAAATAAAAAAAAGAGAAAGAACACACAAAAACACACTCTTTTTAGAAATGTATAAAACAATTTAAATCTTATATTTGAAAAAAAAAAAAGCTACACTGGTAGGGAGCAGGAGAAGGGTCCTGTTTTTCTACTTGCTCTGCATGAGACTGAGCAGCGTTAACACAGAAAGAACTAAGCTGTGGAGATGTGTAGTAAGATATACTGGCTGGCATCCAAATTCCGTAAAACTCATCATTATAAATAGCTTTGTTTATGATGCATACAATTTCATTTTTTACTTTAGGCTTTAAAATGTTTTGAAAAGCCAATATAAAAGTTTACTTAAAAGGAATTTTAAATTATAAAAACCTAAATTTTTTATTAAGCATGTACTCCCCTGATTGTTTATCCCATTTAGACATTCAAAAGCAAATGATTTATTCACATACAATTCTTTTTTTTTTTTAAATTTTTTTTTTCAATGTTTATTTATTTTTGGGACAGAGAGAGACAGAGCATGAACGGGGGAGGGGCAGAGAGAGAGGGAGACACAGAATCGGAAACAGGCTCCAGGCTCTGAGCCATCAGCCCAGAGCCCGACGCGGGGCTCGAACTCACGGACCGCGAGACCGTGACCTGGCTGAAGTCGGACGCTTAACCGACTGCGCCACCCAGGCGCCCCCACATACAATTCTTTATACTCATATAAAGACACTATCAAATTTGGCATATGTCTAAAGAACGATATTCACTTTCTTTCCATTGATCAGCCAAAGGATTGATTTTTTTAATTTTTATAAACAGTAAAGTTTAACTTCTGAAAAAAACTTTTATTTTCACTATAAGTGTTAAAAGAAAGAACATGATATATTAAATTTCTCCTTTGCTTTTTGAAAAAAATTATGTTTCTCACTGTAACAGCATTTTCAGTTCTTAATTCATGGACAAGCACCATAAATAGCTGTTTTAGTGCTGAAGGAGGAATGAATTCACACGTGGGATAGACCCAGGATCATCAATAACTGTTCTGAAAAAAGAATGGACAGAAGGATACAGTCAACATTTGGCATAGTATATGCTATGTTTCTATGTAGTAAGACCTATGGAACTTAGGAAAGTGGTTCCAGAATGCTTAAAAGTCTTCTGAAAGCCCTCATAGATCCCTAATTTGTCACACATTCCCTCTGTTTATCTCTTCTCTGTTTATCCCTCACATATAAGTGTTTCCAAACTAGCAAACAGGAATGAAAAAGAAAAAAGCTTATTAGAACAAATGAGAAAGAGGGGTGCCTGGGTGGCTTAGTCAGTTGAGTATCCAGACTTCGGCTCAGGTCATGATCTCACAGTTCGTGGGTTCAAGCCCTGCATTGGGCTCTGTGTGGACATGTCAGAGCCTGGAGCCTCCTTCAGATTCTGTGTCTTCCTCTCTCTCTGCTCTTCCCCCACTCGCACTCTGTCTCTCAAAAAATAAACTTTAAAAAATTAAAAAAAAAAAAAGAACAAATGAGAAGGAATGACAACAATGATAATGGAGGGTCAGGATAAAGTCTCTTAAAACAGCATTTTGGATACAGAAAGGGTGATCCATAAACACTGTTCAGTGGTTGAACAGGCAATCTATGGCAAATAGACAAGGCAAGTATTTGGGCAAGACTGTGTTAAATTCCTAGCTTTCATGTCCAGCATTATTCTTTTGAGAGATATGAATGAAAAGGACAATGGTTTGCAATATGACAGAAGAAGTGATTGATCAGCTTTATCTTTCCTTCTCCCTTTCAGTGCCCTCCCATTCATTGCCATAATAAGCCAACATTATTGATGGAAAAGGCAGCAAGAAATGTGTGGTGCACTCTGTGAAGATTCATAATCTATTCAATTTAAATAGTCTTTATTTGAACTATTAAAGAGAACATCCACCACTCAAATGTTAAGAAATAGAACCATCTCAATTTTGTAAAAATGAAACAGATAAATTTTAACCATAATTTCAGTCAGAAAATAAAGAGCTCAATCACTTAACATTAGAAAACTTTTGTTATGCAATATTTACAACACACACACACGTGTATAAAGAAGAAAACAGATTATAATAAATCCCTTATATATTCATTACCCAGTTTCACCTACTATTTTCTTTACATTACTAGATTATTCTGAAGTGAAGTCTCTCAGACGTCTTATCACTTCTGTAATAAATACTTTAGATGTACCTCTAGATACTTTAAAGAGATCATAACCACAATAACATTATCACACCTAAAATATTAATAGTAAAATTCTTAGTATCAACAAATATCTAGTCATATTCAAATTCCGTGTTTCAATTTTTTTTTTTTTTAATTTTTATTTTAGAGACAGAGCAGGCAAGCAGGGAAGAGGAGCAGGGGGTGGGAAGGGAGAGAGAGAGGGAGAATCTTAAACAGGCTCCATGCTGAGTATGCACGTGGGGCTCGATCACACGACCCTGGAATTATGACCTGAGCCGAAATCAGGAGTCAGATGCTTAACTGACTGAGCCACCCAGGAGTCCCTCAATTTTTTAACACAGTTGGTTTGTTTGAATCTAATCAAAACAAGGTCAACACATTATGTTTGGATGCTGGTCTCTAAAATACATCTCTCTTAAGGTCTGGTTTCATCTTCCCTCTCTCTTAATTCTTTCTTTCCTGTTTGAAATTAATTTCATTTGTCCAACAGAAAGATCTGGCTGATGCATCAGCACATTGTCATTCAACATGTTCCCTCAGCTCCATATTTTCTATGACTTGGTATTTATATTTAGATGACTGAGAAATTCTTGGGCAAGAATATATCACAAGTGACGTTATGTTCTTCCAATTGCATCACATCAGGAGGTCATAATTTCTGACTATCTCCTGTTTTGCAATATTAACATAAGAATAGATTGATGGGTTCAGATGCTGTCAGCCTGATCCATTCAGTGTAAAGTTTCCCATCATCTTTTTAGCTAATGATTTTAACTGCTGTTCATGATCACTGATCTAGATATATTATTTTGTCAGTGGTTGCGAAGTTCACCCAAGTTTTTAACTTCTGGACATATTCTTTTTTTTTTTTTTTAATTTTTTTTTCAACGTTTATTTATTTTTGGGACAGAGAGAGACAGAGCATGAACGGGAGAGGGGCAGAGAGAGAGGGAGACACAGAATCGGAAACAGGCTCCAGGCTCTGAGCCATCAGCCCAGAGCCTGACGCGGGGCTCGAACTCCCGGACCGCGAGATCGTGACCTGGTTGAAGTCGGACGCTTAACCGACTGCGCCACCCAGGCGCCCCTGGACATATTCTTAATGTACTACTTCTCTCAATAATTACTTTCTACCTTTATATTTACATTCATAGAGATACAATACTGTTTCACTATTTACCAGTAAGTCTTACTAAAAAGTATTTTGCTAATACCACTGAGAAAACAGATATAGATCACGTGTTGTCCTTCCTAAGCAACTAAATTCTTGAATCACGGTTGATAATTTTACTTGAATTTTCTCTGTGCCTCAAGTATCCCTGTATAGATAATGTAACTGAAGCTGGGGTTAGATCAACCTTTACTTGACATGTTCTGAAGCAGAGATGACACATCGTAGGATCCTCGAGTAACTGGCTATTGTTTGTTCTTTTTCAATAAAAACAAAGCTAAAAGAAATAAGCACACACATATACCCTAAAGTCATTCCTCCTTGGATTATGGGAGTCTATTAATGCAAACCAAATGTTGTATCTAAACTATGTGACAATTACACATTAAATAATGTGTAATTATTTAATATAAATTTTTTTAGCTGTGAAAATCTGTAGCGTACAGGCTTTTATTCCTCTTCAGTTTCAAAAGTGTTTTCCCCCCTAATTAATAGTAGAGTAACACAACTGGAGAATAGAAAAACCCATGCAACAAGCGGATTAGACTGATTTGTTATTAAATAGACTGTGAAGCCTCAGGGAGGATAGCCATAATGACAATTCAGTCACTACAAAGTCTGGCAAACTTGTAGGTTGTCTCCCTCCTTCCCCTGGGGGGCAGACAAACCATATCCATTTTTAGGGCAAGCTGATCAACTGCTAAAAATGCACTAATGGATGGCACTCACTTTTAGGTAGATAATCACATTCTCTATTTCCTTTTCCATACATCATTGGCTTAGAGCTGTATATAGTAGTAATTCTCTGAAGGGTTAAAGGAACATCTCATTACTTATATCAGTCTTTCCGCTCCATGTCCTTAACCTGCCAAATGGTAATGAGAATGTGAACTTAACACTAAACTTCCTTTATTTTATCACAGAGATTAAAATGATTAGATGAAGAAATGGCAAACTTTTCCCCCTTAAACAACGAACTCCAGAAAGTACATTAGGGGGAATATGTTGTTCAAGAATGTTTTCTAGAATCTTTAATATCTACATGACTTCTTTTAACATGTTTGTGATGGACCAAACTATAAATGGTAACCACTGCAATTTCCATAAGAGACAAAACAGTGGCAGTGGAGACGGGGCTAAGGGCACCATTTTATATAGGCTGTAACTATTGGGAGTGGTACAGTGGATGTAAGTGGGATGCTTGTCTTCTCACACCACTTATTGACACCCCGGGGGAAAAAACCAATAGAACAATGCTATCTTTGGGGGAAAATATCATCCTAATGATAAATTCAGGTATATAGTAATAATTAAAACCAAAGCAAACTAAAACACAAAACACCAAAAAGGAAACACTGCTGAACAGTTAAGATAATGGGTGTGTCTCTGGGGTGTCTGGGTGGCACAGTAGGTTAAGCTTCCAACTTCGGCTCAGGTTATGATCTGTGGTCTGTGAGTTTGAGCCCCATGTTGGGCTCTGTGCTGATAGCTCAGAGTCTGGAACGTGCTTTGGATTCTGTGTCTCCCTTTCTCTCTGCCCCTCCACTGCTTGTGCTCTGTCTCTCTTGCTCTCAAAAAGAAATAAAACATAAAAAAAAATAAAAGGAAAGAAAAAAAGAAGATAATGCGTGTGTCTGTTATGCAATAGGTGCCCAATGACTATTGTTCTCTTCCTTATAAAGAAGTACTTTAACCTAATAATATAAGAATCAAAGACACTAAATAAAAGCCTTCTGGGATAGAGACAGGACAGAGAATGTAATCTGATCATCACGGAGCTCTTTACAAAATTAAAAATAATAAAATATAAACCTATATTTTATGCTGCTACTAAGGTGCTTTGTCATATTGCTAGTTATGCACAATGGTCCCTTCTGCAGGCTGGGAATTTCCAGACTTTTAGATCTTTATATCTCTACAGTAAAGCAAAGGTATACATATTTACTCAGTGAGTTTAGAGGGAAAAAAAAAAAAAAAGAATCACGAAAGGGAATCTGGAAACAGAAAGCAATGTTCGTATCATCTGTTTGGGCTTTCACCTACCCTAAACTGCAAATTTGGACAATTAGGTATTTATTATTACATCTTTACGTATTTATATTATTAATACATATTTAATATTTACATTACTACATATCAATTATTACATATCCTATATAGAATATGTAACTTCTACATACCTAGTAATGATACTAAGGGACTTGTATTCTAAAAACAGATTAGTATAGTAAACTTTTAGTGTTGTAATGTACTAAGACCTGTATTATTTTAACATGTACATTTCAGAGTTATTTCAGTGCAAAAAAAATAATGATAGAACCAAAGAGAATAAGCCAAATTACTCATTAGAAAAGTGGGCAAAGAATATGAATGGATCATAATACTCAAATGGATCATAAAGATACGAAAATACTCAATCCCATTAGTCATCAAGAAAATGTTAAGTAAAATAAGATAATGTTAGATTGGTACAATTTAAAGACCCTGCCTATTATTAAATGTTGGCCAAAGAAAGAAACAAAGAAAGAAAGAGACAGAAAAACAGAGAACACACACCCTGGAACTTTTCTGCATATTGCTTGAGAGGTTATAGTTGTTGTGCTACTTTAGAAAGCAATTCAGGAAGATCTAGAAAAATTGAAAATGTACATTTATTATAACCCTAATATTCTACTTATAATGCCATATTTTCCAGAACTCTATATGTGTAAACTAAGAGATATCACTGTTTCATTATTTAAAGTATTGGTAAGTGGAAGTTAAATGTTCTTCAATAAGGAAATGGCCAGTTTATTATTCTAAGAAATATATATACACAACAATAGTTAAAAACATAAACTAGACCTACACATACCAACATGGATAGATCTTAAATACTGAGTAGAAAAATACTGAGTGCACAATGATACACACACTATACCATTTTGTGTAGGTTAAAAAAGCAACACACAATACTGGTCAAGGATGTATAGGACATAAAAGTATGCAAAGTAAACTGGAAGACTATATACTAGTGGTCAGCTATTGGGAAGAGAGAATGGGCAAAGAGGGCTTGAATTTAAAAATAATTTTAAATAAAAAAGGCCAATGTGATGAATTATCAATAATTTTCATTCCAGGATGTGAGTAGTTGAGTTTTTGTTATATTATTCTCTGTACTTCTTAGTACTTCTAACATTTCTTAAGATAAAGATTAAAAGATGCAGATAAAACCCAAAATGATAGTAAAAAGAAGATATATGATTAAAGTAATTATTAATTCCTATGAAGCAGTAAAGGTCAATTTTTTTTTTCAGGAAGTATCTTGAAATATACTCTGAATGGCCTATTTAAATTACTTTATAATTTACCAGTATATATACATAGTTAAAAAAAATGACAGAGTGGGGACTGGTAATATAATTAATGTATTGATTGAATAATTAATCACTGTTATATATTTTGAGAATAGTAATTACAGAATGTGAACTATGAAAAATTACAGAAAATGAAATAATGTTATTTTAATTAAAATGGTGTTTTAAAAGACAATTAAATCATGGCATGATACATATATTTTAGAAGCATGGGCCCCTGACTTTTAAAAAGTATTTTCCTCTTCATTAATTAGGAAAATTGATACATTTGGGCTGCCTCCATATTTAATCAAATATAGTGAAAGAATCAAGATAATCTGAAACCTTGGGGTGCCTGGGTGGCTCAGTCAGTTAAGTGCCTGATTTTGG
This sequence comes from Lynx rufus, assembly GCF_022079265.1. Taxonomy (NCBI): domain Eukaryota; kingdom Metazoa; phylum Chordata; class Mammalia; order Carnivora; family Felidae; genus Lynx; species Lynx rufus. The sequence continues at coordinate 73,663,023 of NW_025814834.1, forward strand.
CTCAGGTCACGATCTCACGGTTCGCAGGTTTGAGCCCCGTGTTGGGCTCTGTGCTGCTAGTGTGGAGCCTGCTTGGGATTCTCGCTCTCACCTCTCTCTCTGCCACTCCCCCACTTGCCCTTTCTTTCTCTCAAAATAAATAAATTAAAAAAAATAAAAGATAATCTCAAACTGTGATGCTAACTATAAACTTGATCTCTTTTCATGGTTCCTTCTAGCCATATCACCCACTTAACATTTTTAAATGTTCAGTCTAAGAAATAGGTAGTTCATTTTGAAATATTTTTTTTTACTATGATTAAAACATTTTGTTGTATAATGTCCATAAAAGACACTCTTATAAAAACTACTTGGCTTAAAATCCACATTCTACATGGTCACGTTCTTAGGTTAAAATAGGTTAGCTTAACAGAATACTGGTTGAATTACCTTGGGCTCACATGCCCTGCAGAAGACCTAGTTTATACAAGTTTAATTCAAATCAGTAGAGATAGTTGTCACTTGGATTTGTACGTCCCAGATGAAATTGGCTTGTGACTGGAATGGCAATGAGAAGTAATAATTAAAATGCCTTCCGGAGGAAATGTGCTTAAGTAAACTGCTCCAGATAAATGACTTCTGTAGAGCTGCAGGTCAGCCACAGACTCATTTATATCTTTCAGATGTGGTACTCTTTACTCTGTTTACAGTAGCAGTTGCATCATAAAAATTCAGTGTTACTAAATCTTCTCATAAGAGCATCCATTTCATAAATATTCACTGCAGAGATCCCCAAGAGAGTTTCTGATAATTACATTCCAATATCAAATAGTTTATTCTTCATCTGGTCTGAATTAGAAGTGAAATCAGAGATCTTTTATTTGTTTGACCATTAAGAGAGAGTGACCATTAAAAGACAACATTTAGGAATGGAATTGGGTGAATTATATTCTGGTGAGTATCACAGGATTCCCAAATAGCTTTTCTTACTACACACTTAAAGTAACTCAACACAGACAACTAGCGCAGCAGTATACAAGGATTTACCATAACAGAAAGCAGAGGAGAAAGGACAGAAGGCGAGTTCTCATGAGGGAGTGGGAGGATGGGTGGAGAGGCTAAGGAAAACTTCTGCCACTCCCTGACCCCCAAACTAAGAATGCCTACAGCAATACCCTTGGGATCTTCCCCTCTTAACACCCAAGACAATAGTAGCATTATTTACAACAGTCAAAAAGTAGAAACAACCCAGATGTCTATTAACTGGCGAATGAATAAACAAAATGGGGTATATCTATCTCTACAATGGAACATTATTTGGAAATAAAAAGGGGTTGAGTACTATACATGCTTACAACATGGATGGACCTTGAAAACAGCATGCTTGGTGAAAGAAGCCAAGTCTCAAAAGGCCGTATATTGAATGATACTGTATATAGGAAATGTCCAGTGGGCAAATCCACAGACACAGAAAATGGAGGAGTAGTTCCCAGGGGCTGTAGGGAAGGGAGAATGGGAACGGGGTGCTAATGGGTAGAGGGCTTCTTTTTGGGGTGATGAAAATGTTCTAAAATGGAACAGTGGTAATGGGTGAACAACTGTGAAAATTGTACCCTTGAAAATATTAATTTTAGGCTCTAAAAATATATCTCAATAAAACTATTGTTTAAAAAACTCAGGTTTTGACTGGTGAGAGCTCTGAAGGTCAAAGGGACAGAACTTTATCAGGCATCTTCTTGAAGAGGTGCATTTAACATGTAATAAACTGTCAAGGCACAAACATTCAATCTTTTCAAAGACCCTTCATTTTTTAAAGAATGTATCATTTGAGGAGGTTTAGCTCACAATGACTTGAAAATATTCGCTAAAGAAAAGACATGAACCATGAAAAGGCCCTTTTTGCTACTGTCAGCCTAAAACATTTTTAGAATTTTTAATAGTATCAATGGAAGCCTGATGGGCACTAACAGATGACCCTATAAAGTGTGGGAAAAAAAATCTGAATGGCTGTGGGGAATCAAATCTTTTCATTAAAAAATAACACAGTTCTTTTCTTAAGTGGCGATAAGAAGACTATTTGTCAAGACTGTATGACCTTTTTGAAACCATAAAGAATTCTATTTTAGCAGGGCTTTAAACTAACTGAAAGGGAGAGATAATCTTGGGAAGAGTGTGAAGTTATTTAATTTCAGTATCGCTACCCATTCCCCCCCACCCCCATTCAGTTGGTATGGACAGGATTTTTCCAAGTCTAGAATAACTTCCTGACACCAGCAGTAGCCAGTTAAAGGATAATGTGAAAGGACCAAACGCTTCCAAATAGGGTCATCAAAGTTTAAGACAATGTATAAAAATCAAAATGAAAACTGAAAAACTGTACTTTGATTCCAAAAGTTGCTATTAATGTTTCTTACAATTAAAAGTCCATTTTTTAAGAATCTCTTTTTGACTTCAATGCAAAGGAAAAGTTAGTGTTTCGTCTTGATAAATGGACAAGATAAAATACATGGAACCAATTTATGTGTCCTAAAGAAACAACCTTTTTCTTTCACTATCTACAACTTGTCTAGAAGTAACTTTGTTTTGGGGAATGAATGGGAAGATCCCAAGTCTGCACTCAGGTATAGTTTTGAAATTCTGTACAACAGAATCTCAGACATAGCCTGTTGAAGTCAAAGATGATCATATTTTCATTTATTGACTTTTCAATTCCAATTACATTTTCTTCTCCTTGCACAGTTTTGTTACACAACAAATTGAACCACTTGTGTAATTCCTCTGCTTGCATGAAATGTGAAACATGAAATGTGTCTGTACACTTGAAAGCTGAATCTGCCTTGTAGTATTTGCCCTGACAAAGTCTTCCACCCACACCGTGCCCCTTGTCTCTGTTAGGCTGTAATGATCTCTAACCACTGCTGACTTAGCATCCCTAGGTCACTGGTTCAGCCTCAAGCTATCAGGCAGAGAGGGCCATTAAAAATGAGGCCTGGCATGTCAAAGTGCGACTTTAGAAACAAGACAAAACCAAAAGTTAGTGGAATTACCTCAACCTTAAATTAAAAAGATAAAAAAAATTTTTTTCAAAAGAATGCAATGTAGCAAACATTTAAAAATGGTTGTTTCTTTTTGGCGTTAGTGGAGATGTTCTATATGGTGATGGTTACAAAACTACAAGCCAAAATGCTAAAAAATCATAAAGTTGCATGTTACAAACGGTGAATTTTACTGTAAGTAAATTATACTTCAATAAACGTAACTTAAAAACAAAGTGGTGGGGCGCCTGGTTGGCTCAGTTGGTTGTCTCAGACTCTTGGTTTCAGCTCAGGTCATGATCTCGCGGTTTTGTGAGTTTGAGCCCCGAGTAGGGCTCTGCACTGCCTGAGCAGAGGGATTCTCTCTCTCCCTCTCTCTCTGCTTCTCCCCCATTTGCACGGTCTCTGTCTCTCTCAAAATAAATAAATAAACTTTAAAAAAGAAAATAAAATGGTTATCTGAATGGCAGAATTATGGATTTTTCTCTTTATAATTTCCTGAATTTTACAAATTGTTAAAATGAGCATATTTAGCTCCACAGTCAGTAAAAACCAAACCAAAACCCAAACCCAAACCCAAAAGCAGAGTGAGAATAATGCTTTGGCCACCCCTGCTCCTTTCTACACGTTGGGAGTATAGGTGGATAGGGGAAATCTAAGGGTGAGGAGCTGGGCCTCTCACTGAGGGCCACTGGGACCTTCTACTGTCACTCTATTCAGTGAAATCTAAGCTAGACTAGAGTTAGAATGAAACCCCATTGATGATGGGGATGCAAGGGGAAAAATAATAAAATTCCATGCTCGTCAAAATTTGGATTTGAAGGTTGTTGCTTAGTCCATGGGAGGCAAGAGGTTTAAAGGGCAATTTTCCCTGAGGTACCTGTGCTGAGATTCTCCTACAATAAGCCGTACACACTTCAGCATCCCATGAGGGCCATGCCCCTTTTTAAGGCACTCACACCATGTACCTGCACAGTGACCTTTAACATAGGATATCTCACATTTCAGCATCCATTGTCACCCATGACTGTAAAAGGCGTGGCAGACAGAAAGTCTTCGTGGCATGCTGCCTGCTTGGAGGACCTGAAATTAACCCTTCCATCTATACATGCTAAATTCAGCTTTGAGTCTAACTAGTGTCAGAATTGGCCTCCTAGAGAATTACTTCCAGGTAAAGTGCTATTCTATCCATTTATACTCCCATTTAACAATGGAAGAAAGAGACCTAGCAGTCTGATTTTGTAATTCAGAGAGAGACTGCCGAGGACGCTATTTGCCACATCATATAGTGGCCCCTCAATGTTGACTCACAGGAGAAACCACTCAAGTCCCGGCCTCAGGAATGGCAGATTTTCCTGAGCAACCTGGTTTATTTTTATACTAGAGACACTTGAATCATACAATTCATTAGTGTTTCTCTCTTTAGGATGGGTACTAGGTCACTCAGAGCCAGAGTGGTTCCCTACTTTTAGCGAATGCGTGGAATGTTAGCAACATACATTTCTTATACTATTTTAACCTTGATTTCATCTTGTTTTTCTAATCATTATCTTGCATTTGCTCTAATTTCCTCTCTCCATCTTTGGTTTTCGTATTTTTAAAAAAAATTTTTTTTTCTTAACGTTTTATTTATTTATTTATTTATTTATTTATTTATTTTTTTAAATTTTTTTTTTTCCAACGTTTATTTATTTTTGGGACAGAGAGAGACAGAGCATGAACGGGGGAGGGGCAGAGAGAGAGGGAGACACAGAATCGGAAACAGGCTCCAGGCTCTGAGCCATCAACCCAGAGCCCGACGCGGGGCTCGAACTCACGGATCGCGAGATCGTGACCTGGCTGAAGTCGGACGCTTAACCGACTGCGCCACCCAGGCGCCCCGTTTTATTTATTTTTGAGACAGGGAGAGACAGAGCATGAACAGGGGAGGGTCAGAGAGAGGGAGACACAGAATCTGAAACAGTCTCCAGGCTCTGAGCTGTCAGCACAGAGCCCAATGCGGGGCTCGAACTCACGGATCGCAAGATCACGACCTGAGCTGAAGACGGCCACTCAACCGACTGAGCCACCCAGTCGCCCCTGGTTTTTGTATTTTTAAAAGATGTTTCAAATGCTTTTGGAATGAGGGAAAATATTAAATACATAGATGACTACGGTGTACTCAAAACAAATGAAAAAAAGTGAGACCTTCTTTATTATCTGATTCCATAGCCCACTTTAAATGAAGTGAATATTAAATATATAAAGAACTATACTATACTCAGTATATATGAAAAAAAGTTCTAACTTCCTTATGAAGTATTTCCACAGCCTGCCCTCAGTGAGGTGAAATACTAAATACACAGGTAATGGTAAACGCACAAGTAACTGTAGTGTACTTGGGCACAAAGCAGTGAGGCCGTAACTTCTCTATTAACTAATCTCATAAGTCACTGTAGGCTTTTCAAAGTCACAATGATTATTTTTGGTTTCACATATCATCTTAGGATATAAGCATCATCAATTTCAGATGAAGAATCATTCTATGTTGCTACTGCTTGGGTTATTAGGGCTTTTTTGTAGTAAATAAAGCAACTGAGAAATCCTATCAGAAATGGGGTTTTTATTAACCTTGTTTAGAACTAGATTTCCAAAGGGGCCTTAATAGAAAAACTAAGCAATTACTTTAATCATTAAGATTTTAAAATGATTTTTAATGAATTTTGTTTTTAAGTTCTCAAAAAGGCATATTACAAGTAAACTGCCAGTGGCAATTGTTCACTTTTTTAGGACACTTCCTAAATAAAAACAAGCACAGGCTCAGTTTCTCCACCTATGAAATGAGAATATCTCACGGCATGGGTTAAAAAGTTATCTTTGGTACTGCAAGTGTAAGGAAACCAAACTGCTCGTTTGGAGGGCCATTCCTCTGGGAGAGGACTCCATAGTGTACTATTTGGCACAACAGAACAACCATTTATTAAATACGACCTCATGCCACTGCCTCCATCTTATTCACAGGGTGAGGCCAATAATGGCAAATGCTTCAAACAGAAAAAGTAAATAAAAATATGCTTTTCGTTTCCCTCTGAGTTATTAAGATGTCATCTTTGGACCAGGAAACATAAGAAAATCTTATGGTCACCTTACCAACTCTGACACAGGATCTAAATAAAATGATATAAAAGACAGATGGTTGTCAAATCCCCCATGTTGCTTACTTGACTTGATTCATGTAAGAATGTCCTGAATCTACTTTGTGACCATAAGCAGTGGTCCCACTTTTAATTTCCTTTAAGCAAATCAGAAATGGCTGACAGGAAAGAGGGTTTGGGTCTGAGAGCTAATTTCTGTGTTTCTTTAGAATCTTGCTGAGATGAACAGCTGGTGGGGACTAGAAGACACAGGGGGATCTCTCAAGTGACCAAAACCTATGCTCTCCTCACTAACATTGTTTTCTAATGGGTTCCTTGCTAGTGTGTAAACCTGGTGGTCACAGAGCAAAGTAATTATGTCAACAGGCTTCTCAAGGTCCACTGAAAAGCACACTGAAAAAGGGCAGAGAGAAACCCAAAGATGCCAACTAGATGACCTCATGATAAAGCATCCTTAACTTGATGAGCTTAAAACACATTGGGCTTCATTAAGTTTCATTATTCATTCAATGAGCATTTGTCTGAGTGCCTGCCCGCTGAGCACCAGGTACCGTGCCAGGGTTGTGGGGACAGGGTGGGCCTTACCACCTCACAGGAAAGCTAACAAAGGCACAGTTAAGAGTTCAGATGAAGAGAGGTGACTTTCCCGGAGAAAGTTGGGAAAGGTTGTAGGGAAGGGTTAGCATTACACGGGAGGCATCAGGAATACATGAAAATCCAGCGTGAGATTGGAGTAGGGCAATCAAAATGGATCACTTATGATTCTTAGCAATCTCACTGAGTGCCAAAACCAGGCTTACTCATAACCCTAAAATTCCATAACAGATTCCTGTCCTGTTGTCTGGTCTCTCTTCATTCTGAACTATGTAGGCCCTACATTGCCAGGACACTTACCTCCAAAAACAACTTTCCACAGGTCTCCTTTATAGACCTAATGAAGGTTAAGATTCTCATCACCCTCTTTCCTTGTTCACCACGATCAAATGCCAGCTTTACCCTCCCAACTTCATAAGCCATCAGGTCTTTTTAGGACACATCCTAGACACAGGAACCTCTTGGCACTCTAGTATAACCACAGTGTGGAATCCTATATACCTCTGTGCATGTTTTCCCCCTTCCTCTGGTCAAACCAGCTTCCCTTTCTGCAGGATCCATTCACTTACCCCAAAGTCACCGACCGAACCCAGTGACATGCCACACACCACACTAGGCACTGAGATTCAGAAACAAAGCACCAAAATCACAGAGAGTAAATATTATAAAATGTATTTTTACTAACAGATTAGCTAACTAATTAGGAATAAGCTAATTCAACTATATAATCTTAAAATTATTTAATACTTTAAAAATTGAAGTGCAGAAAATGATCTAATAGCCATAAACATATCCACCCCCTTATTTAACGTATGTTAGTATTATGTCATTTTGCTGTAGATGGCAATTTATTTTATTTTTTTAATGTTCATTTATTTTTGAAGGAGAGAGAGACATAGTGAGAGCAGGGGAGGGGCAGAGAGAGAGGGAGACAGAGAAGTTGAAGCAGGCTCCGGGCTCTGAGCTGTCAGCACAGGGCCTGATGCAGGGTTTGAACTCATGAACTACAAGATCATGACCTGAGCCGAAGGCAGATGCTTAACTGACTGAGCCACCCAGGCACCCCTATAGATGGCAATTTTAAATAACATGTTACAGATTTGGCTAAAGCCTAATTTCTGATAGCTTCTTCCTCCCTTCTTTCTGAGAAATACCACTATCTTAAATTGGTGTCATTCCAAAATACTTTTTATACTTCTACACATGCATACATCCATAAACAATATCAAATACTGTTTAAATATTTCATAGTACTGCTGCATATATTTTTTTAAATGTTCATAATGATATACTCTTACATCTATTCTTTTGCAATTTGTGGTTTTCACTCAGGAGTCTGTTTTACAAAGATGTCCATGTTGATACATGTAAACCAATTATTTTAACTGTTCTGGCATTTACTCATCCACAGTTTATTTTCCATTTCCATCCTGATGGATAATTATGTTCTTTCTCCTATTTCACTTTTGCAAACAATGCTCTAATGCACATCTTCATACCTGTTGTCCTATGCACACTATCAAACTCTCTCCAATGATAGCATATTCTTGAAGTTGTAAATCGGACTCTTCTGCCAGTTGATTCTCACTCACTGTTGAGGTTTTTTTTGACTCAAGTTTTATAATATCTGGCTGTGAGCTCATCTTTAGTGATGTCAATTTCTCGGCTGGGGATTCCTGAACAATGCGAAGAATTACACTTGGACTCCAAACCCACATGCGGTACAAGCTTGGAGTCTGCGCTGGGAAATGGTCATAGGCTGCTTAATGCAGCTATCTTAAGGTCACATGTACCACCTTCAAATTATACCAGGCCTCGTTCTTGGGTCCCTGCATGGGTATTAAATCCAAGACTCTAGTGCTTTTACATGGAAGTGGGGTGGGGTTTGACTGTCCCTAGGTCTCCTGTACAGACAGCTCAACTGCTTCTGGCTCTGGCTTTCAGTTTATTTCTAGGACCTGGGGATTTTCCTTTCTATTTTGCCATTTCCTCTAGGTATTGACTTGCTTATTGATGTATCAAGTATTTCTAGGGGTTTATCAAGGGAAATTCTATGTTAGTTTAATTTGCTACATTGCCAGAATAAAAGCCCTAAATGAATTCATTAAATGTTGAATTAAATTTTGTTAGTATCAAATTATATATTTTAAAATCTGTTGGCCTGTACATTTTGGAAACATACAATACTGTATTACTGAGGTTGTGAATTGCTCTTTTTGGTGCTAAAGATACAGATGGCTTTTTAAAAATACTGAATAGAGTCAAAATTAATTTTTCACAATTTTAGCTTCTTTGAAAAATTATTTCATTGAGTACCACAAAGCCAGAGTTAGAAATATTTGATTTACATTTTTATACCTTGCTTATAATTTCCCTTCCTATAAAAATAACTGTCTGGATAACTAAAATATGAACATGTAATTTTATATTTGTATTTTAAAATTTTTATTAACCTTATTTGTATGCTTTATGTCTTACTAAACATACCAATATACACAAACGTTAAGGGTCAGAGATGAAAAAATTCACAAGCACACAATTTATCAGCCTAATATTTTTTAAATCCATAGCAACAATTAGCCTGAAAGGAGAAACAACAGGCAGTACTCTTTCACCAAGAAGGATTTCTTGGCCATGAGTAATAGAAGATACTGAAAAGTAGAACAATGATGATGTTAGAAATAACTTAAGAGACAAGTTACTGTGGGTACATTCCTATGCAAGAGTAAACAAACCAAGCTTAAAAATGTAAGTAACAGAAGTTATTTTATGGTAGGCTGTACTAGAATATGCAATTAACAAGAAGGAAATCCACAAATAGGATAAGTAGTGATTTCACCACTTCATTCTTATAGCAACAATTTTTTATAGTAATGATGTTTTTACATAGCTTAAGAGGCTATTTAAACAGAAAACAGTAATTCTGATTAAACATGCTTTTTTTCCAGCAATATACTGGTTTTGAATTTATTATGTGAATACACTAAATTATTTCATATGGTAATTATTTTTTATAGCAATTTTACAGAGTTGTAGAAAACCTCAAGGTCAACTGGAGACATTTTTAAAAGCTACTTAAATGTTATCCTTTAGAAATATTACTTATTTGAAAAAATCAATGCCAGGCTTTCAAAGCCAATTAGCTTTACCAAGTAATTAGTAATTAACTGTGCAAACATGCATTAACTGTATCTACATATGAGAACTCAAATTTCTAAAGGCAGCATACTAGCTTTTGCTACAGAAACTTACCAATGCCACATAAAACACTTCAAGCACAGGACTGAAGGATAATCAATATTGCAAGAGGCTTCTCAAATTAGAATAAATTGACATTTTTGGTGTCAAATTCAGAAAGGCAAGTTAACAGTGACAACACTAACAGAATCATTTGCTGCATCCAGGACAACTTAATAAGGCATGTAACTTGAAGGCATGTAAAAAGATAGAGCCATCAGCCCTGTACCTGGTGCTGGCGATACTCGGGGATTCTGCTCCAAGCCTACATCTTTCTAGCTGACTGGCAACGATCTGCCTTTCCACTTCCAGTTCTCGGGTGAGTCGTTGAAACTGAAGCTCCTGTGATTCAAGGAAATAAAAGGTATATAAGGTGCCAAGACAGATATGTGAATTAATGTGTGTCACAGGAAACATAGGAACATATCCATAACAGAGCACTGTATACAGTGTGGCTTTGTGAAATTAAGAGTTTTGGATGGGAATTGTGGGCCTAGATAACATACTGATCTGTACCTGTTTCAAATTTAAAGGCACTAGAATGTTAGCCTTTGTTAGGAATGGGAAACGTGGATATTTATCTGCTTTTTTGTTCTTTTTGTTGTTGTTAACAGTTTTAAAGGTTTATTTTGAGAGACAGCAATGGGGGAGGGGCAGAGAGACACAACCCCAAGCAGGCTCAGTGCTGTTAGCACAGAGCCCAACTCAGAACTTGAAATCACCAACCGTGAGATCATGACCTGAGCGGATATCCAGAGTCGGACACTTACTGACCATAGCCACCCAGACACCCCTGGTTTGTGTGTTCTTCTAATTGAGGTTTGCAAACAGTATTTCTGTTACAGTACTATATTAAATGTAAGGTCTGCAGAGTGCTTACTTGATGTATCTACATCAGGTGCCCACCTACCAACGTAAGCTCTTCAGCCTCAAGAGCAATTTTTATATCCTTCATTCTATATTGAAAAAATGTAAATTCCCATATGAGAATCACTTTTTCATGTTTGATACAGAGCCTTTTAATTGTTAGGGAAAAAAATCATTCCAATCCCACAGAAAAAAATCTTGCTATATTTATCTGCAATATAAGCCAAGAAAAATTCTCTATTGTTACAAATGAATTCATGTGTCACTGTGTGAAGGGCAGAAAATAATGAAGCCTGAACCATAATACGGAATTTAAAACTGTATTTAGAAGTTTGGAAAGACTGTCTACAGATATTATATTATTCATTCTATGCTGCATTATGAAGGCAAGGAAGTTCTATCATAGAAGATGCTTTAATTTCATTTGTGCTTATCTCACTGTTACCTTGACAAGATTTTAATAAACAGGAAGCATGCCATGTTATAAAACATCTATAGATCAAATCAAGTATACTCCAAAGGCTTTAAGCCACAAATAACATCTCCAATAACACCTCAAGCTCCCCTGTGCCATATTATCTCCTTATAAGTCTACTCAAAGCAAATGCTGAACTCAAAATAGTTTAATTGGGCAATGACTGCTAGTTCAAAATACCAGGTATATGAAGCCTAAGCCTAGAAACTAATCAGAAATAAAGCCACCTTAAATATTTATGAAAATATGTACATATCTGTTTGCCATGCAAAAATTTAAAACAATTTAACTGAAAATGTGTTAGCGCCTTGTGGATTCAGGCAATCATGCTATTACTTGACAGCCCTGGCTTTGTAAATTCTACAAACTACTCTTACAGCAATTTTTAAAAATACAGTCCCTGAACTCTCTACTGCTTTGTGATATGGAGAATACTTTTCTAATGAGCCTAGTTGGTGTGGGTAATAAGGCAGGGCCTGAATGAATAATAATAGTTGGCTCAATAATGCTATAGAACATGATGAAAGTGGGAAGATACCTATCTCTGCTCAACATTTCCTAGGCCTCTGTCAGCTTAGCAACAAAAGACCTGATAGATAATAACAACATTCAGTATCAAGCTAAGATAACTCATTTTAAGGACAAATAGTATTATACTTATCTCACACTTGGTTTTTCTTTGCCCTTAAATAACAGCACATTTCTTGTGACACACTTGCATCCTTTCAACTATTTTACTCAGTTGTTTATTATACCTCTTATCCCAGAAGATTGGTTGCTTGTATCAAGCTGGGCCACAAAGGACCATCTGTGAATCCAAAAAATATTCCCAGAGCCATCACATTCACTTTGTGTTCTGAGTTCAGTGGCTACTAGGGATGGAGGGCTGTAGTGTTTTCTTCATTTTGGGATGGCCAAAAGTTACCAGGGTAGAATTGAAGTATGTTTCACATTACAACATTAAAAAAATCTTTATCCATACAAGAAAATTCCAATTCAGTGGATTTTTATCATGTTTGAGGTTGCCTATGACCTTTTGAGCATTCTTTCAAGGAAATGGTTGGGATATTTCCCACTTCAAGGCAGAAAGTTGGAAGTTACTGTCCCATCATTCCTTCCCTCAGAAGCAGAGAGGGTGACTTTGGCTCTGCCAAGAAGATGTTACACTGTGACTCAGATGCTGAAACTAAGACTTTTACTTATTTTTTAAAAAATTTTATTTATTTTTGACAGAGAGAGAGAGGGAGAGGGAGAGGGAGAGGGAGAGGGAGAGGGAGAGGGAGAGGGAGAGGAGAAGAATCCCAAGCAGGCTCTATGCTGTCAGCATGGAGCTTGATGCAGGGCTCGATCTCACGAACCATGAGATCATGATCTGAGCCAAAATCAAGAGTGGACACTCAACCGAGCCACCCAAGCGCCCCTGAAACTAAGACTTTGACATCAGAAAACAACAAAGCTTATTTTCTCTCTCTTTCACTTTCTTGCTGCAACCTCTGCGACAGGTGTCAAGGTCAAGCTCCCAATACAGAAATGACCTCCCCCAAAACTGCTATGTTTATGCCAGGTGGCAGTGTCAGTGGTTTTTTTTGTTTTTGTTTTTGTTTTTTTAACCAATTTGTGGTACAGATCGAGACACTGTTTCTGGAAGTTAAATCTCAAGGCTTGTTCTCCAGGCCTTGCAACAAATATGGGAATTCACAAATACACGCTTAATTTAAATGCCTTTTTCTGCATAATCAGCCATGTTAGTCTGTTTTTTTGAACTAGAAATCTTGACTGAAGCACCTACAGAAACCATTTACAGTAGTCGAGTTGCTAGCTAAACCTATGTACCCATGAAGTAGCTACATTTTTCATTTAAAAGTTGGGTAATTCCTTCAACCTTCATACAGACTGAGTAATGTCCACATTATATCCCTAGTGGCCATGGACCTATAATATTGAACATCACCAACTGCCTTTATCAAAACCATTCTGCCCAGTATTTGCTCATGCTTCTCATTAGGAGGATGTCATTAAAGCCCTGAAAACAGATTATCAGGAAGCTATAAAACATGAAATTTGTAGAGGTTACCTAATACCTGTGAATATTTACAAGCAAAAATATATGCCTTGTTGCAAAAGTACTCATATTACCCCTACAGAATATAAATCGAACACCCATAAGGGACTGCCACCAAGATGGGTGAGCAGGATATAAATATTTGACAGTTCTGTCTCTACCAGTTTCTTAGACTGCCTGATGAGGAAGTTATTATTACAGTCATATAAAAATACACTTGATCATTTCTAAAATAACACTCATTAATATGATTACACAGAGATACCACCTACAAATTAAAAATTTTGTATTTTATCCTCTAAACTGACATTGTGGAGGGTAACACTTAAATCAGTATCCAAAACTGGGCATCTGAATTATAAGGGGACCCTATATTTGTTCTCCTTTGAGAAGACAAGGAAAGCAATGTTAAAAGCATTTGCCAATGATTTAGCATATGACAGTTTCCTCTTAAATTCTGGCAAACAAGACCATAAACAAACCCAGAAAGTCAAGGCTTCTAATATGCTATAAAATGGAGTCTACATGTGTTTGAAACCTTTTCTTTATGTTTACCTCCTCTCTCTCAGGTAAATACACCAATAAATATTCTCTGAGAGTGAGCCAAAGGAATAGAAGAAAAACTTCATTTTCATGCTTTATATGGTGGACAGAGCTGGGCAGGAAGCCTGAGGAAGGACTTGTTGCCCGGCTGTCAGCCACTTCAGGGGTGCCTCAGTGGCAGAGAACGGTCCTTGCCCAAGGGCATGCCCTTCTGGGTGGTTGCAGCCAACCACTGATTGAGGTGGGAGTATAAAGGTGGAGCCCAGATTTGCTTCAGGGCTCCCCAGGGGCTGGGCCAGCCTGCTGAGTATTTGAACTTCCCCTCTGCCCCCAAGTTTTGATCTGTAATAGATACTCCGTGCCCCAAACTCCATCTCCGTGAGAACCCGATCTGAGACAGTATTGTTTTTTGGCCTCCTTTTATATAAAGATAGAAATTTTCTCTCACTCTTAATTTTTAAATTCTGTGAGACACTTTGTACAGAAAAAGTATAAACAATAACACAGTGAAATCTGGAGAACCCGACCCAGCTGTAGCAAATCTTAATGTTTTACTACATTTCCTTCAGGTTTTTTGATAAATAAAATATTACAGATACATTGAAATCCTGGTTTCTTTCTCATGGATCCTATTTCTCTCCCTCCTTTCCTCCCTCTTCAGAAGAAACCATTCACCTGAATTTGGTGTTTAATAGTCACGTGACCAATTTATATTCCAGTCAGCAGTGTATGAGTTTCTACACATTCTCTCTCCCGGGCATCAGTTTGCATTTGGGGGCTTAAATCCCCCCTCCTTTTTTGATAATCTGATAAATATGGGCAGCTACTTTGCATGTGTTTTAATTTGTATTTCCCCGATAACCAACATCTTTTCATATGTTTATTGGCCATTCAGATTTGGAAAACCATAGGTATCATGAATTCTCAGGGGGGAGAATTTTCCCTACTTCCAATATCCACGCTCGTCCTCTTGTGTGGGACAGGTGTCTTATTACCCGCCTACTAAGGTAGTTTGGTCAAGTTTTGGCTTTGGGCAAGGGACTTCCCATTTGACTCCCCACCTTAAGGATCCCTCAGTTGACAAGTAGCTTGTAGCTGTCAAGTGGCATGCTGAAGATCATCTAGGTTTGGCAAGTACCTTCAAGGTGAAAGCCAGTTTTACTTACTACTTACTTAGCTTAAGATTCCCACTTTCATTTTAGTTTTGGTTTCTGTGGATTCTTTACTTCCCTTCCAGCTTAGTCCTGCGTTTACAAAAAACAATGTAAATATTTTACTCAGCTTATTTAGTTTCCTTCAGGGAAAAGACTGGTTAGGGTATGTCAGGAATGAAGAGTCTTAACAGATTTTTCACATTTTCTCTTAATTTCTCTCAGTTATATTCAGGGGAAATTTCTTAGTATTACTTTCAATTCGCTATTTCTCTATGTGCCCTGTTAAGGGTTTATCTCATCTATTTTAATGACAATATTTTCCATTGCTGAAACTTCTACTTGGTTCTTTATCACACTCACCTGTTCCTGCTGCTCAGTGAGCGTGAAATCTTTCTCTCTTCTTATTTAGGTTTACCTTTCTTTACCTAAACTCCCAGGCACCTCGGTCCTAAATTGGTGATTCGGTGTTCCTTTCAAACGGAAACACTACAGATCCTGCACATGTAGTCACGAGGCTATTGTCTACTTCCTCTGGTTTCCAGAAGCCCCAGGAAGCCTTCTACTATCATCTCCTTTAATAAGCAGGAAGAGCTCCACCTTAGCTTCAAGGACTCTGGTGTTGGCACTGAAAACAGGGCATACTTTATTTTCCTGTGGCCTTTTTAAAATCCTCACTGATGGCCCGTGGTGACAGATCTCCTGACCCTTTCTAACTGTGCCCTATGGAAGCCTTACTCCAGTTTGCAAATTCTCTCCTTATAAACTCTTCATTATTTACTCAGAATATTCTCCGTCTCTGGGTTACTAAGAAGACTCTACAGACTGTATGTGAAATGTAGTTCTTTCCTGAAAATAGTGCTTTTGCTGACCTCTCTCTCTGGCAAACACTATACATTCTTCACAGTCCATACCTGAAGTACCCAAAAGTCTTGGCTCCTCACTACCTCTACTTACTAGTGTAAAGTTGTTTATAATATTCCTCGTGGTCCTCATGCTGGTAGGATCAGTAATTACATTCCCTCTTACATTCCTGATATTAGTACATTTTTTCCCCCCTTAATTGATAAAAACCATGATTCCTCCAAATACGTACAAAAGCTCATTGTGCTTTCAGGCTCACGCAATCCAACTAGAGTTGCCCACTTCCATCGCTACTATCTATATTTACTTCTAGTTATTCTATCTGATTTACTGCTTCAGGGGTACCTACAGTAGTTATTACTGCCGTGATAATGACAAGAAAGAGCAGTGGGCATCACAGCAGGCCATTAGCCATGATGCCCTCAAATTCCTGTCCCCACACTCAACTAATCTTCAATCTCTTCCAGGCTGAGTGGAGGGAGTGGCCCCTTCCTGACTATCCCTAGCCTCTCCACGCCCTCTGGCCTCCTCTGGGATTTGCTTCTTTTTCCTGACTCTGAAGAGTTTCCTCTCAGTTTAATGTTCAAATCTTTCTCATTAGAAAGCACCTACTTGGTCTCAGGACTCCTTAATCTTTGTCTCCTTCCCTTTGACCTATACTACCTTTTTGGTAAATATTTTTCTTTAAGTTGACTTGTTTTTTAAAACACAGTATCTCAGACATTAAAATAATTAAAATCCTGGTTTCTAATGCTTTTTACAATTCTAATATAAACTCAAGTACATAGTAATTTTTAAAGATGTTCATCTGTGTACTAAAAATCATTTCACATCAGCAGAGCACGTGGAACACACCAGGAGTCAACATGTCTTTCCATGCCTATAAATCTCAGCAGGAAAGTACTGAGTACTGGTTATGCTGAAGGAAAAAAAAAAAAAAAAACTGATACATGGTTATTATGTGATGCAATCAGTGGTTAAGCAAGAAAGCATTTTTATTTCAATCATTTTGCTTAAAAACCTTCCCCCAAAATGTACATTTCTGTCTTAGCATGCTGAAAGAGTTTTATATCACTAAGAGACCAATTATCACCAAATAATAATATGTTAAAATTTTAAAGTACAGAAATTTGTGCTGGATATGTCCTGCTCTCAGGATATACATACTATAGCACTTTTTTCCCTCATGTTCAAAATATGAACAAATTATGGTCATGATCATATCTTTGGGGGTCTTCAGCCAGGCCTAGGGATCCATTTTAAAAGTGATTACTTAAAAGCAAATAAATCCTCAAAAACATCCTAAATGCCATTCTTTAATCTAGGCTGGTACTAAACCAAAGCAGCCATATTGTCAAATGGTTCTTGAACTTCTCAGCCTCAAAATAACCAGTCAGTAATGTAAAGGAGATTAAATGTCCTGACTTCCTATCATGGTTAAATAACTGACAGGGGCGCCTGGGTGGCTCAGTCAATTGAGCGTCAACTCTTGGTTTCTGCTCAGGTCATGATGTCACGGTTCGTGATATGGAGCCCCAAGTTAGGCTCTGCACTGACAGGGTGGAGGCTGCTTGGGATTCTCTTTCTCTCTCTGCCCCTCCTGGATTCGTGCATGTGCACATGCGTGTGCTCTCTCTCTCTCTCTCAAGATAAATCAATAAACATTAAAAAAAAAACCCAACCTTACAAATCATTATTAGGTCTACTTGGCAATCCCTAAACCATCCATAATTAATTGTAGAAGTGCCAGGCATATCATGGCCATCTCTTCTGTACTGGCTAGTTCCCTTTGTCAAAAGGAAATTCAAAATTAAAAAGATTTAAACACTTAACACTTTCTCAAACTGTGTTCTGAGAACATCAGTGTGCCACAAAATATGCCCTGAAAGGAAGAGGTTCCAGGTCAACTAGATTTGGGAAATGCTGCCCAGAAGATTCCAATTCTTGGGGATTCACGGCAACACTTAGATTTTAAAAGATCTAAGACGTCTACTGATAGGAAATCAGCTTACCTTTGTATAACCTAGCAACTTTGATTTACTGAGACTAAGCACACTTTTTCAAGGAACAACTATTAACATCTCAAGAAACAATACTGTCTTGCAAAACACAACTTAGGCAATACTGAAAAATAAAGCTCATTTATTGTATTTA
This sequence comes from Lynx rufus, assembly GCF_022079265.1. NCBI lineage: Eukaryota > Metazoa > Chordata > Mammalia > Carnivora > Felidae > Lynx > Lynx rufus. The sequence goes on from NW_025814834.1 coordinate 73,681,118, forward strand.
GGGGTGGTTTAAGAAAGGGGTATTTAACCTGTATTCTACATTAGAAACATATAAAGGAAAACAACATTTTAATTACTTTTGTCCAGAAAGAATATTTACAAAAGGCAGGGCACCACAAAGGGTTAACTTTCAAATGGAAACTGTTGATCACCTCCGACTCTGAAGATAAGAAGGGTATAAATGATTAGGGCACCTCTGCAGGGCTAGCCGCCCTACACTATATAGCCACAGCTTCTTGCATTTAGATATTGTTTGAGATAAAAGGAAAATACAAGATACAATTACCAGCCTGATTTTTTGTTATACTAGCTAACATTCCAAGAAGGATGAGCAATGTTAAGATCTTATTGTTTTATCTTCCTATCAAACCACACAGGATTATACCAGCTTCTAGCTTTGATCTCTTAGCTTTCAGTTTTAATGAAGCAGAGAGAAAGCAGGGGAAGTTTACCAGATGCTCTAAATTTTTATTCTAAAGCTCAGGCTCTTATCTGTAACTCTGTCACCAAAGCTCCTTTATTAGAAGTAAAAATAAAGGGAGAAAGGTATTCAATACAACATACGAGGAAAGCGTTTTGCCTAGAACCAGATGCAGATGACAACATCAAGGTAAACAGGTAAAAGTCCAAGCATTTTTATAGTACCACTGATTGCTTCTAAAAAACTGTCCCCTTAATGGTAACTCCTTGCCAGTGGTTCTTCTTCAGTCTCTCACCTGGCAATCTGACCAGAACACAGGTCCATCTACACCTGTGATATACAAATTATCTCTCATCAGATCCAATGTTTGACTAAGTGGCTGTACCAGCAGACACATCCTCCACCCTGCTACACCTCCCCCTTTCTCCTGTGTTTACTATTTCTCCACTGCCAATGTTTTCAAAGTGTTTGCCCTGAATCAGCAGCATTAACGTCAACTCTACCTGGAAACTTCTTTGAATCAGAAGGGGTGGAGTCCAGCCACCTGTGCTTGAACAAGTCCTCCAGGAGATTCTTGTGCATGCAGAAGTTCAAGGACTAGCATGCTAATGAAGTCACCCTTTCCTTCTCACCCAGGCTCAAACTGCAAGTGTTTTCACCATTTCCCTCCTTTCTCTTACTCCCCACACCTCTCACGGTAAATGCTTTCCGAAATCGGTTGCCCTAGCTCTCTAACATGGACTGAATCCATTCCCTTCCTCACCATTCCTGTCATTTCCCCTAATTCAGGCTCACATTAACTTTGGACTACTGCAGTACCCCTCCCTCAGTCTTTCCCCACCGGGGTGGTCAGGGACCTTGCCTCTGCTTTCACGTTTCTTCCAGCCATGTCTGTCAAAGGCACAATTCTAATCAATAATTTCTATCCTATACTGGCGGCTCTCTGGGCTGCAGGCTCTCTGCTAAGTGCTGTAAATGCACTACTTGGTTAACTCCCCCAATCAACCAGCAAGGAAGTCAGGGTTACCCTCACTCCATACAGGGATGACTTGCCTAAGGTAATTCAAAGCCAGGATTTGAAATCACATCAGCCTGACTCTGCGTAGTGGTAATCATTGTGCACCATGCCCTTCCTACCCCATCCACAATAGAACTTATGAAGTCCGCTCAGCTGTTTTTTAAGACCCAAGGTAGTGTGTGTGCCTCCCCAAATACCTTTTCTTGGTTTCCTGTCACTCTCCTTCAGGCACCTAAACTGAACTATTTATGGTTTTCTATGCACACCACTCAAAGCTTTTTCTCATGTTGTTCCATCCACCTGAAATATTACCTTTCCATGAACACCTACAGTCCTTTATTTAGCCCTTGGGCAAAGAGCTTGGCCCACTACATGTACTCAATACTAAGCTGGACTCTATTTCATTAATCTCAGCATCCTTCTAGCTCCCTGCAAAAGCAAAACAATAAAACCCTGCTAATTCATTCAGGGTGAATTTTATGTAGCATATTTTATTCGTATGTTATAATTGATTGCATAAATTTTTAAACTGATTCCTGAGTATTTGTACCAGAGAAAGGCATAATATATTATGGCTGATCCTTTTTTAGGGTCTTAAAACATTTCAGATGTAATAATGATCATATCCTTGCAATGCAGGTAATCAATGGTGTAAATTAATGTTCTACTTTTATTTAAAAAGTCAAAGGGAGATGTGGAGGCAGACCTAGGACTAGAATCTCGTTTCCCACAATTTTGTTGATTGCTCTGTTAACAAATTAGTTCTATCAGGAATTTCCTATTATTCATGGTGACATGGGTAAAATAAGGTTTTATTTTTTAAAACAATGTGTGCATAATTTCAGTGACACGGTGGTTTATAGCCATTAATATGACTTACTCCATGCCACCGCTTACCTCCTCCCTCACAATTACTTATACCTGGTTTTTGGAAAGAAAGAAAGAGAGAAAGTGGGGGAAGGGCAGAGAGAGAATTCCCAAGCAGTCTCCTCGCTGTCAGCACAGAGCCAGGTGTGGGGTTGGAACTCACCAACAGTGAGATCATGACCTGAGCCGAAGTTGGCCACTTAACCCACTGGGCCATCCAGGAGCCCCTACTTACACCTGTTTCCACCTGCTGAATTCTCTGATCTCTCAGGCTTCATGCTCTGCCTCAGAGAAAATGAGGAGTTTCCCAGTGGCAACATGCCATTTTTAAAATCCTGCCCACCAGTCTACTGACCTTTTAAGTCATTGAACTAGCAATGCCTTGTTTTATTTTCATTTACTTTCTCCCCTAAAAAAAGGCAGAATGAATGTGTGTGTGTGTGTGTGTGTGTGTAAATAGAAATAATTCTAGTTGTCTTCTTTTAGTTGAGGTTTTACTAATGCTTAAAAATACATATACATGAAGAAGTCCTAGTAGTAAAGGAAATATGGAGGAAGGACTACAACACAGAAAATGGACACCTGAGCCAGTATCAGTTGCAGTTGTCAATAACTGCTGCTGTCGTTTCTCTAATAAGGTAGTTCTCTGGTAGAATTAAATGTCAAACTTCTCCAAAGAAGACATCCAGATGGCCAACCAACATATGAAAAAATGCTCAACATCACTCATCATCAGGGAAATATAAATCAAAACCACAACGAGATACCAACTCACACCGGTCAGAATGGCTAACATTAACAACTCAGGCAACAACAGATGTTGGCGAGGATACGGAGAAAGAGGATCTCTTTTGCATTGTTGGTGGGAATGTAAGCTGGTGAAGCCACTCTGGAAAACAGTATGGAGGTTCCTCAAAAAACTAAAAATAGAACTACCCTACAACCCAGCAACTGCACTACTAGGCATTTATCCACGAGATACAGGTGTGCTGTTTCGAAGGGACACACGCACCCCCATGTTTATAGCAGCACTATCAACAATAGCCAAAGTATGGAAAGAGCCCAAATGTCCACTGATGGATGAATGGATAAAGAAGATGTGGTATGTGTGTGTGCGCGCGCGCGCACACACACACACACACACACATACACACACACACACACACACACACACACACTGGAGTATTACTCGGCAATCAAAAAGAATGAAATCTTGACATTTGCAACTACGTAGATGGAACTGGAGGGTATTATGCAAGCAAAATTAGAGAAAGAGAAGTATCATATGACTTCACTCATATGAGGACTTTAAGAGACAAAACAGATGAACATAAGGGAAGGGGAAGCAAAAATAATGTAAGAACAGGGAGGGGGGACAAAACAGAAGAGACTCATAAATATGAGAACAAACTGAGGGTTATGGGAGGGGATGTGGGAGGGGGGATGGGCTAAATGGGTAAGGGACACTAACGGCTAAATGGGTAAGGGACACTAAGGAATCTACTCCTGAAATCATTGTTAAACTATATGCTAACTAATTTGGATGTAAATTTAAAAAAATAAAAAATAAGTTAAAAAGAATTAAATGTCAAAAACATAAGGAAGTTTTTCTTTAAAATGTAATACCTTGAAAATTTTATTACTCATTACTTTAAAATTCATTAAGAAATTATGAAAAATAAGTGACTTAACAATTTACCTGGTTTTCTAGTATATAAATATTTCAAAATTAGTGAGATCAATGATGCATGTCACATAATGTTAGATGCTTATTTGAGAGTTAATTGACTGCACAGTAGATGATGATAATGCAAATAAATCATTATTTGCTGAAATGGAAAAGTGGGAAGAATAAATGACCAATCTTCCACTTCCTCCATGTGGACTAGTTACTATAAGCATAGCATAAACCATAAAAATGGTAGCAGAAACAAAATCAAGCCTAAATTTAATCTTCCTTTCTTCGGTAGGTCTAATAAATAGCACTAGGGAATAAGTCTAATTTAAAAAATGATTAATTTAAGATTTGGTTAGTAAGTTAATGAAACGTAATGGGGACAGGAAACAAATACCCACTAGTACAGGTAGACCTTTTCTTGTGACGGTCCTTTTTTAATTACTAAACTTAGTTTATAGTTGTTCTTTCTGTTTTGCAGATATTTTATGGCTACAGTGTATGGGGAATTAGTAGAACTGGAATGTACATTGATCAGTTGGGCCCTAGACAATTAAATGGTTCCTTGTGAAGGCTTGTTACCTGGCTCAAGAGGTATGAGGTGTTCAACTTTTTTTGTCTTCTGAACTTAATTTTACATTTTATCTTTATGGCTCCGTTAACATTATCTTTCCTTTCCAAACCTCCAGAAATTGTCCTGGGAAACTTGAGAAATAAGGTTAAGACAATCAATGTATTATTGATAACCATAGGATATATCTAACCTACAAAGAGCACTAAAGCCTGAGGACAGAACTGGGGCATGTCTAGCAATAGGCTGAGTCCAACTTCAGTACGTCTGCATCCAAACTCCCACCCACTGAAGTCTTCAGGTCCTCTGTGTGCCACTCTGTGCTGTTCCATAACGTCTGTCTGTCTCTGCCTCTCCTGCTTTCTCCTCTGACATCCTGCTCCTTCCACCGGTTAGCTATCTATAAGAGCAATTTTCATTTCCTCTTTGTTACTCTTAGTAGTTATATTTCCTCCACTTATCTAAAAGAGCAGACAATATGCTGTTGCTTTTTACTTGTGTGATCTATATGACTTTTATTAGAAAAAAAGGAAAAATAAAAGATAAAAAAGAGACATTTTTAGAAAAACAAAAGTGTCAGGTTTGAACATGCTATTTTTATTGTCCAGATTAATACATCTGTCTGAAAGAATCTCTATTTTAATTTTTAAAATATTTTTAAGTAGGCTCCACGCCCAATGTAGGGCTTGAACTCATGACTCCAAGATCAAGAGCCACATGCTCTACCCACTGAGCCAGCCAGGTGCACTGAAAAGAATCTTTAAATTACATTTAGAATTCTTTTTCTCTTATATATAATATATATTCATCAAGAAATATATCTGCTTATGTTTAGAACAGGTACAATCTGATATTAAATGTCTTACTTTCTTATTTCTTGCTAAATCATAACACTGATAATAAAAGTGGGCACCAATGAGTGAATGCCAACTGTGGGTCTGGCACTCTACATATATTTTCTCTAATCCTTAGTACAAGCCATGGAGTTGAGCAATCTTAGGGTGGGAGAGGAAAAATAAATGACCTGTTCAAGGTCATATAATTAGTAAGTGAAGAGCTAGGAATGGAATTCTGAATTCTTGCTCCTGCCATTACAGGAAGCTAAAAACACTGAGGTCTCATTTTCTATTCCTGAAGGTTATATTTAGAACTGTAATAGATTTTACTGCTTCAAAACTTTCTTCCCAAATCAAATAAAGCCCTGGAATGTAATAAGAATTAAAGAGCCAGATGCCGGTATATATGGGAACTTACTAATTATGACAAAGGTAGAATTTCATTCAATGAGAAAAGAACTCCTGGTATAATTAAAGAAAACGAAGTTAGATTAGTATCTCAAGCCACACACACATCCACACACACACACGTTCTATAATCAATGTAGAAAAAAACCCCAAATATGTGAAAAGATGAACTAAGAGAATAGGTCTATAACCTTAGGATGACAGAGACATCCCTAAGATAAGAAATCCTGAAATTGTAAGGGATAAGACAGCCATATTTAACTACATAAAAACAAACGTTCATCTGCCAAAAGACATGCAAAGTCAAATGACCAGAAAAGCGAAATATTTGTAACATAATAGACATTTAAAATCTCATATAAACCAATTTTACAGAAACATAGTAAAATGAGCAAAGAGTATCAAACAAAACAAGTGGTCAAAGATCAAATATAAATGCTAATTAAAATATCAGAAAAAATTGCTCAATTTCATTTGTAGGGAGAAAGAAAATCAAGTAACGATGAGATGCCATTTTCATCGTATTAGCCAACATTTTAACAGTGGTAACATCCAGGTCTGGGGAGGAGCCAGCAAAGGAGGAGCATACTATACACATTAGTGTCATTTGTTGTACCCCTTTTGGAAAACAACCTGATAACATCTATTAAAATTAAAAATAAATATTCCCTATGACCTCACAATTCCACTTTTGGATACCTATTCTACAGAAATAAAAGCAACCATATATATGAAATATTAAGTGCAGCATTGTTAGAAAGAATTTGAATGTTGATCTACATAGCGGTATTTTAACAAACTATAGAATCTCCACACTCATGTAATAACTACTATTAAAAGGAATAGTTATTAAAAGGAATAAGCTGAACCTTTATCTGCTGCCTCAAAACGGCTATCTATGATTAAGGGAAAACACCATTTGGAAAGCTGAGTAAAACACAATAAAATAATAAGATAAAAAATCCTGAGTTCGAACATGGAGAAAACTGATAGAAATGTAGGTCAGTAAGATTGGTTATTTCAGGAGGTAGGATTCAGAAAAAGGACGGAGATACTATTTACATTTTTATCTAATCTCTTTATATTGTTTCACTTTTTACAACTAGCATATGACTTCTTTAATTACAATCTAATTCAGAAAATTAAAGAAAAGAATAAGAGGGCTAAAGAAATGAAGTATTATTTGAGCACTATCAGGACAGATCCTGCTTAAGAAACAATACAATTCCTAGAAAATGGTATTCTGATTGAGAGGAGAAGAGATATTTTTGCTTTTCTGAAGCTATTAAAATAGTTTAAGGGGTTCTGTAATAGTCCAGTGATCTACAGAGGCCCCTAACCATGAGGAAGAGGACTTACCAGATTGCATAGTACGCAGCAATGGGAAGGCTGTGGAGGAAAGTTGCTTTGAGAATGTGCATTGGTGCAAACTCCTGGACAGCAATTTAACAACATAAACAATGTGCCTACCCACTGGCCCACCAGTTCAAAGGCTGCGACTCTGAATATACTTGGGAAGGTACACAAAACTGACCAAATAAAACTGGAAATAATGCAACATCCATCAACGAGGGACTGATTCAACATATTACATACAACTATGTAATAGGACCGCACGCAGTCACTACAGAGGACTGAAGTAAATCCACATGCATTAACGTGGAATCATTTCCAAGAAAGGAAAGCAGAGCCAGGCAGTTGTTTTTAAAAACAACTGGAGTATGCAAAAAAATTTTTCTTGACATATACTCAAGAAACTTAATTTGGGGGAAAGTTTTAACAGTTTGGGAAAAAGAATTCTCCATTTGTACGATGGCTTACTTTTATACTCTTTATACATATAGATATATTTATATATATACTTTATATACTTATATATATGTACACACTTTTTTGTAATTTTATATACTTTTGATGAATAATTTCTTTTAACTTGCACTTTCATTTCTGTTATTAATTTTATAGATGAAATAGAATAAGAGTTGTTTATTCATGTAAAACCACACAAAGTTTTTTGCTAATTTTTACAATTAGTTAAATGTTCCAATTTTGGCTTACTAAAGAAGACAATGTTTTAAGAATTAGTTTTCATGAAGGGCATGAAATACATGACAACAGTAATAACTATCTTACTTGAAAACACATGCTATATAATGAATTACTGATCTAATGGATTCCACTGTATGCATTTCTCTTGAAACTCCTCAGGACTCTTTAAGAAAGAATTGGTACCTTTAGAAAGGTGCATCTCAGCTTGATCTATGGTTAATTTTCTTCCATAAACTGCTAACAAGTAAGGAAGAAAAGAGCAACTGATGCCCAGTATAACCAAAAAATCAAATTTATACAACCTTTCTTAAAAATTCTATACATCAACATACTTTGTGGAAACAAAACACAAAAGGGGATGCTACACTTAACTTTAAATTTTAAATAATTTTAGGGCCAAAACACTTAGGTACTGCATACCAAATGGTAAATTTTTCATTTGATAAACTAAAACTATTAGTTTGAAAGGGTAGTCATTTTATTATATTACATAATTGATAGGTATTCTAAGTAGAAATGTTTTTTAAATGATAGCTGATTGTTTATATTAAATAGTCTTTTTTATTGTGATAAAATATACATAATGTAAAATTTACCATTTTAACAATTTTAAAGTGTGGAGTCCAGTGGCATTAAGTACATTCACAATGCAGTGTAACCATCACCCCCATCCATCCATATCCTGAACTTAATCTTCCCAAACTGAAACTGTGCCCATTAAATAATAATTCCTAATTCTTCCCTTCAACCAGCCCCTGACAACCACCACTTTATTTTCTGTCTCCATGAATTTGACCACTCTAGGTATCTCACATAAGTGGAATCGTACAGTATTTGTTCTTTTGTGACTGACTTATTTCATTTAACACAATGTTTTCAAAGTTCATCTATGTTGTGGCAGGTGTCACAATTTCTTTTCTATTTAAGGATGAATAATGTTCTATCATATGTATATACCACCTTTTGTTTATACATTCATCATTATACAATCCATATATACACATGGATTGCTTCTATACATTTTTAAAAACCCAAAATTCTATATAAAACTTAAGCCAAATTCTGCAACCAACCTCCACAAAATTCAGTAGTGAAAGACTTTATCTACAAGGATAAAACTAGTATTATGACCTTTCTTTCTGTAATTTCAAAGACTGACTTGGCTAAATATTCATTCATTCATATTCATTCATTCGAGTGCCTACTATGTGCCAGGCACTGTGGTGGGCAGAAAGGAAGTGAGAAAGAAGGGAGGAGAGGGAAGGAGAAAAAGAGACAGAGAATATGAGTGCATGAACATCACAACTGGCCCCCCCACAGAGGTCTTTGTGGGGGTCACAGGAGCAGAACAGACAAAATCTGACATCAAGTTTCTGTTCATGACAGTGAGAAACTGGATTAAAATATTCAAGCTGAAATGCCAAAATAAACCCGTACTTTAAGATGCCAAATAAAATTAAGTACCTAGAAAGCTAGTGAACATGAAAAGCTGTGTGGTGATGAGACCACATGGTTTGGCATCCATTTCCTGGTTGTCTGGTACAAGAAGGCAAACACCATCTGCCTCACTAGCTGTTGGGACCATCAAAAGACCTAAGGTGTATGAAAGTCTTAATGAATTTTCATGTTCCATAAAAAACTTCTAATCGCAGATTTTGGTTTCAAAATCCTAGAGCAGGAGTTGGCCAACTTTTTCTATGAAGGTCCAGACAGTAATATTTTAGGCTTTGTGGACAACACGCTAGGTCTCTGTCACAATGAGCCACTTCAGTCCTGGTAGTATGACAGAAGCCATAGAAAGTAACATAAAATGAGTGTGGTTGTTTTTATTTATGAACACCAAAATTTGAATTTCATCTCATTTTCTGATGTCATGAAAACAGTCTTCTGATTGTTTTTTATACAACTAAAAATGTAAAAAGAAAAAAAACAGGCCATAAAAAACAAAACAAAAAACAAAAACAAAAACAGGTAGAGGGCCAGATTTGGCCTATACACAAAAGTTTGCTAACCTAGGCCCAACAGTTTAAAAGCTCATAAGCTTCTTTAAAGGCATATGATTTGAGAAACAAAGATGAAGGATTATAGGATTTGGGGTCCAATCTAGATCTGAATCTAGGCTCTACCACTTACTAGCTGTATAATATTGGACAAGTCACTTTAACATTTATAAACCCTAGTTTAATCATCTGTTAAATGGGAACAATACCCATATCACATAGGAGTTAGTGTTCATACATGAACAAGATGCTGAGTGCTGTGTAAACTGTCAAGCTGTTTTTAAAGAACTAGGCATTATAAAGTAAAAATATACATTGAAAAATGTACCATATTCTCTTCTGAGGTTTATTTGCCAAAAATTTGGGAATATATTTTCAATTCCTAAGTAGAAGAAAAAATGAAGTAATTTGGAGTATAGACAGATGTCTTGGATTCCATCTTCACTAAGCTATTAGCATTGTATGGTGTTGTTATACCACTCAGTTAATAATTTAACTTTCATCGTCTGATCATATTGTGTTCTCAACAGCTCTGCTTTGTCATTTTGTGTTCTCCCCTCTTAATCTTCATTTAAGAGGATCCAATTTTATATATAAAATCACAAGAGAACACTGGCTGAAGCACCTCTCATAATAAATGACTGAGAGAGGTTGCTTCTTGCTATCATATGCTCTACTTTCTATTTCTTAAATTTCAGAGCAATCAATCTCAGCAAAGCTAGGGACTCTCATGACTCTCAGAAAATTAAAATGCCTAATTTCTTTATATGGCCAGCTTGAAGATATCAAAACATCAATGCCATTAAACAGTATGGGGGAGGGGGCGCCTGGGTGGCTCCATTGGTTGAGCATCCAAATCTTGATTTCGGCTCATTTCATGATCTTGTAGTTGTGGGATTGAGCCCTGGATCAGATTCTCTCTCTCCCTTTCTCTCTGCCCCTCCCTCACTCTCTTTCTTAAAATAAACAAACACTAAAAAACAAAAACAAAAACAAAACAGTATGGGGATAGTGGGTAAATATATTAAGTTGTTCTTTAATATTCAGAGACCGAGCTAAGGCACAAAGTCTTGATTCGTATCTTTCATCATCTTACTCCATTAAGAAATTCCTTAATTAGACTTACTGTGGTGATCATTTTGCCAAATATATATAAGACTCATTATGTTGCACACCTGAAACTAATATGTTATGGCAATTAAATTTCAAATTAAAAAATTTTTTCTTATGTCTTTTATGAAAATACTTGAAAAAAAAAACAACAACCTGTTTTCCTCTTGTTTTCTGAGGATAATTTGCCCAGTAATTTTCATGCCAAAAACTCATACCTCTAGTTGAGAGACATGAAAAGATCAAGCTTGATTCTGTAACTGTCTTCTCTCCTTCTAAGAGCAGGAAGTTGATGTGGCAAGATGCTTCCTCTGACCCGAATGCTTGGTGTAAATGATCAGCAGACAATCAGGTTAGCCAGTGCTCCTGTCCAGGGCCTAAGGTTCAGGTAAGCAGAGGCCAGCATGCTGGTCTGCACCCACCTCGGGTGCCATCCTTAGGTCCTGGGACCTTGCCTGCCTGCACGTATATGAGCGGGGGAGGAGATTGGGTCCCACTGGACAGAAGGGATAATATGGTTTGCTACAGGATGAATAAAAGGGCTGTGGAGAGGATCACCACAGGCAGGCTATGGCTATTCCTCACCTTGAATCTACACCTAAATCATCAATTAAATCAACATTTGTGACATTTATCTTTTAAAATAAAATAAAGTATGTACAATTAAAATGAAACATTATAATAATATTGGGTAATGAATGTAAAGCATAGAAAAGAGTAGACAAAAATACATGATTTGGCAAATCAACGTTTTCTCTATGGTACACATCAAGTTGGTTTAGAACAGAACATACTTCACTGAATGGATTTAACTTAAGAATAGTGACATTTTCATTATAAAGGCTGCAGGGCAGATGACTGTAGTCCCAGCAGGCTTGCAACTCTGGGACAGTATACACAATGGCTTGGATGTTTTCTGGCTCCCTATCCCATCTCATTCACGTGACTAAAATTTTTTATGACAGAATTATATCAAATTTTAACCATTCTCTTGTATTTCTTCCTGTTTTTTTTTTTTTTTAATTTTTTTTTTTTCAACGTTTATTTATTTTTGGGACAGAGAGAGACAGAGCATGAACGGGGGAGGGGCAGAGAGAGAGGGAGACACAGAATCGGAAACAGGCTCCAGGCTCTGAGCCATCAGCCCAGAGCCTGACGCGGGGCTCGAACTCACGGACCGCGAGATCATGACCTGGCTGAAGTCGGACGCTTAACCGACTGCGCCACCCAGGCGCCCCTCTTCCTGTTTTTAATAAGACTATATCTGGCACAGATTCGTTTAAGAATTTATAATGACACTAGTATTACTGGCTATTATTTGTTAGGTATTTACTCTGAGTTACATACTGTCCTAATGCTTTCTCTACAATCATCCCCAATGAATGATTTCTATGCGTTAAGCACCTCTTGATTTTTATAACCACCCCATGAGGTATATATTATTATACTCATTTTTGAGATGTGGGTCATAAGAGTCGAAGATCACACAGCTGGTAGATGGCAGGGAAGGGATAGGAAGTTAACTAGTGTGACTCCAGAGTCGGTTCTCTCTATATCACTGTCTTTCAGCCTCACACCATGACCTACAGAGTGTGGCAATGAAACAGATTTCAAGGTGGAGAGAGGAAGATAATAATCTCTGAAAAACAACACAAGCCTAAGTAATCCATCAAAAGTCTCACTGCCCAGCTTGTTACTTAACCCTAGTGTGATGATCTCCTTCAATTTAATAACTGCCACACATAAGCTCTACTTTGGCATTATCTAAAAAAGAAGGCACTACTAAATAGTACCCTGATGATCTCAAACAAGGAACAGTTTCTAAAGTTCCAGGGAAACAGCTGCAGATGGAGAAAATCTAGTTTGCAGTTTTCAGAGATGCAGTTTTCAGAGTTTTCTTCTCTAGTTCCCATCTGATACACACAGTGCCTTCTATGACATCCAGTTCACTTTAACAGTAAGACAGTAATGCCTTCATTGTATCTTAACTCTTGGGATCATAAATAAAAACTCCTAAGTGCAAGCAGAAAAAGAAGGAAGAGCCACATTGCTTCATTTATCTATCTGGATTTCCCCATTCTGAATTTGCTGTGAGGATTTTGTTTTTTAGCTCATTATTGTCAATATATCTGATTGAGAAAGAAGCTAAACAAGTCCCAGGTGAGAATGCACCATAGCAACAGGCTTGCCGTGAATTCTTTGGGGAGCAGAATTTCACACAAGTATTTGATTGCCTATTCACACTCTTGATTACAACACACCAAGCTGTTAAACTAAACTGTATGTCATTAGTGTATTGAAGGAACTTTAAAAAATAAACTACCCTGTGTGAAGATATTTTTCACACATACATTCACACTGATATGTGTTTAATTGCACGTAGCCCATTTCTCTTTTATTCGGAAAACAAGAGACATCTTTAAGCTATTTCAGAAGTTGCCAATGTCACTGTGTAGTAATGTGATAAATAAGGCATTACCTTTTATCACAGGTAAATATTGAATTCAGATTCTGGTTCATAAATATTTGTTTAATCCTTCATTGTTATTATGACAGAATATAAATGTACTACCCTTTGAATTTAATCAGGAGTATTAAAGTACCTTGAGTTAGGTAAACAGTGGCCAAAATAACTATAGAAAAAAAGGATCTGACATTAAAACCACCTCAGTCTCATAGATTTTGCTGAGCCTCTGGCTCAGCTGGGACAATACACTGATAACAAACAAAAAAGAGGCTGCAGAGAAAAAAAAAGGAGTTTATATCTATGTATCACCACAGAATGTCAGCCACCTTACAAATCATGTCATGATCAAAAGTAAGACCAGGTGAAGATACAGATGGCATGGGCAAAATCCATCATAACCATCAGAAAATCAACTCAAAGCAAAAGTCCAGATGAGTGTCAATTATTTCCATCCATCTTCATGTCCAAACAGAACACACTTAACTTTCTCCACAGTTGGTTGTAAAGGCGCTGGAGACTGAGTATAACATTTTACAGATATTCAAATCAAAAGACTGAAGAGCATTCATTATTTTTACACAACCAATTCTGTTATTTATGCTACTAGAGACACCCAATGGTGTGAATATAATCCAAATTATTTACATTTGGTTTTGTAATGCATGGTATAATGTTTTGGTGGCAGACTTGCCTTTCTAATTACATTTTGCTTTATTATTAAAATCAGTTTACATGTCCTTAATATACACCTGCTGTATGGGAAAGGTGGTGTCACAGAAGCCTGCTGGGCAGGAGGACAGCTGGCTCACAATTTCAAATACTCCAGACAAGCTCCAGAGAAAAGAGCTGGCCAAACAATTTCAAACCTTTATTACTTTGTAAGCACTCAGAGTTTACATAAGATTAGTATAAACTACTTGTTTCTTTTCTTCCATTTTTGATGTTGTATTTGACTTTTGTCTTAGCAGACTGGGAAGTACCTTAAACACCTAGAGCACAATTAGAAATTATCACTTCACTAAACATGCACTCATATTTAATTGATTAGACATGGTTTTTAATGAGAGACAATTTCCTTAGAATCTATTTATGTAATTAGAATATTCAAGACTATTTCAAGTAAGATAAATACTAAACCAGAATACAATGGAAACATGCGATGAAGCAAGTATTATGTAGTGGACACCTGTTGATTTGCCACTTGGCTTTTTTTTTTTTAATGTTTATTTATATTTTAGAGAGAGAGAGACAGTGCGAGAGCAGGGGAGGAGCAGAAGAAAGAGAGGGAGACACAGAATCCAAAGTAGGCTCCAGGCTCTGAGCTGTCAGCAGAAAGCCCAAGGTGGGGTTTGAACCCACGAACCCTGAGATCATGACCTGAGCCAAAGTTAGACGCTCAACCAACAGAGCCACCCAGGTGCCCCAGCATCTTTTTTACCTTTCTTCTAGATACGGCATTCTGGTTTTCCTACCTTCCCTATTCTTGGACTATGTGAGTTTGGTATATTAAGAGTAGTGTTGGTCAAGGCAAGACCAAAGCACAGGAGCTTCTAATGAAGATGAAGAGTTATTTTTGAAGGTGAGTGGTATTTTTTTGGTATTTTTGGACAGTAGTTTTTGGTCTAAGAATACAATGTTTAAAGGAATAGGACACTCAAGATAATGATGCCAAAGGACTGCTCTACCAGAGATTTGATGGGCTATCTGGAGGGATACTGAAATCACCTAGAGACACATGGTAGAGGTGAGCTGGAGAAGTGACTATGAACTGAGAGTTGAGTCTTCAGTGAATGAAACTGAATAACCAAAAGGCTGTTGAATGATAGTAATAAGAAGGAAACGGTGATACAACCAGTCATGGAAGTCTCAAAGGAGCAGGGTGCACATATGTAAATGATTTGAGATGGAGGAGAATAATGAATGGTCTTACTTCCTAAGCTTGAGCAACCCAGAGGTTAAGAGAATAATCAGATGTCCCTAGAGTGAGTTTTAAGGCATATGGAGTCCCCTCAGAGGACATCCAGACTGCTATAAATGGCAAGACGTGGGGAAGGAAAGATATGAGGATGTGACTGAGGATGTGTTGAGAATGTGGGGTTAGTGGTTTCCACAGGAGTTCCAGAGAACACAGAAGAAGAGTTTGGGAGAAGCATGAGGAGGATGGGGGCTAGACTGGGCAAGAGAATAAACAGAAAGAGGAAGATGGAAGACTGGCAGCTAACAGGATAACCAGATAGGAGTAGACTTCTGGTGATGAAAGAAAGAAAGACAATGTGAATTGTGAGAGATGAAGTCCTTAATGTCTCTAGAAGTAGAGAGCAGGAACTTGCGGATTGTTCCTAGGAGAAAGGGAGGTAGACAGCTGAGTACAGATGTCTTGTTGAGCTTCAGGTGCAGGTATGATAGGTGCTCCAGGGTTTAGAAGGTCTTAGGCCTCAGGAGGTGACTTGGCAGTCACCTGTCCCATGGTATGATAGATCTCATACACAGTGTGCAGGTAGTCACAGCCTGAGTTAAGGGGGTCCTGATCCACAGCGTGATTAGGTAATGTGTGCGGATTACTGGACTCTGTAGCCAAAAGAAAACCTTACTCTTAATATTCTTAGAAGGCAACCCCAGCCAACAACTCCTTTCTGTTTCCAAGTCTTGCTTACTGTCCCCAGACACTATCCCGCAGAGATTACCAAATATTATCACAATTAGAAGGAAGTGAAAAAAATCAAGGCAGGAAGAGCCGAAGGAAGAGTATTCCAGGCAGAGGGAAGGACAAGTACAAAGGCCATGAAATGTGCCTGGCATGGGTTTATTGAGGAAACTTCATCTGAAGCAGTGACTGATAAAGAGAGGAGAAATCGTGGATCTGATCATAGAGGTCTTCAGAGGCCCTTGTACAGACATTTGGCATCTACTCTGAGAATGGGAAGTCACTGCAAGATTTGGGTAGAAGGGTGACCAAACTTGATTTCCCCTTTAACAGCATCCCTCTGTTGAGACTAAACTAGACCAGACGGGAAAGGGTAAAAACAGGAGAACCAGTCAGAAGGCTTCTGCAAGTCTGGGCTGAAATTTGATGGGGGTGACGTGTGGACTATGGAGTGGCTGGACAATGCAGATAGGGAGTAGCTGGATTCTGGAGAGATTTTGGTGATAGAAGCCCATGAGTCTTCTAGTTCAAGAAACTATCCTACCTAGCATAGAGGCAGCAGTGGGAAACACGAGGAAAAGAATATTCGTTCCTGTTTTAGCTTCACTGTCACCTCTTTGAAAAAGGCCTTATCTGAACATCCATTTAAAGTAAGTCCCCCTAGATATTTTCCTGTGATATCCACTCTTTTCATTTACAGCACTTCTCAAAATCAATTCACATATATAAAGTCCTTTGAGTTTATGTGTTTAATGTGTGCTTTCCCCTATCAGATTCTAATTCCAACATGATCAAAAACTCTGAAAAGAGAAGTGGGAAGGGGGCCATCATTAAATGAGATAACAGGATAGATTCTAATGATAAGAATGGCTGAACCTGTGATACAAGTACATATAAGCTTCACAAGGGTAGGGAGCCATGCATTTAAAATTTTTCTTCACCACTGTATTTTTTCCAGTACTCATTCTACTAATCATACATTGAAAGAATGAATGCATCATTCTTTGTCAGTATATTTTTTAACCTCAAACTATTGCCTAACATTGTTATTTAACTACAATCATTTTAGGTCTTAATAACTAAAGTCCACATCTGATTAAAATAGCTAAGATAATTTCAATGTCTTTTAAAGCTCTTCTTTTGTCTTTTATATCTGAAAAACTCATAAGATAAATATAAATCAAGGTAACATTGTTAAAAATTATCTCTACCCAAGATAGAGGAAGAACAACAGAAGAATTCCTTCAAAAATGAAGATCATCAGATAAAGCAATATATATGTATCAAAACCAAGCATATTTTAAAAAATCAAAAGAGCAAAGAAAAAACTTTTTTACAAAAAGGAAAAAATATCTAACAGTACAATCAAGTATTTCCTTAAAATGTTTGATGAGTCCTAGGAATAACCTGGGAGAAATCAAATTGGAATGGAAAATAAAGCAAACATTTCTTGAGGGCTAAATGTAAAAGGGTCACCATATTAGTCTCTTCTGCCTGCTCTAACAAATTGCCATAAACTTGATGCCTTACAACAACAAAATTTTATTATCTCAAGAGTTCTAAAGGCCAGAATTTAAAGATCAGTTTCGGTAGGCCAAAATCAAGGTGTCCACAGGGCCATGCTACCTGTGGAATCTCCAGAGGAGAATCCTTTCCTTGCCTCTTATAGCTTCTGGTTGCTGCAACATTCCTTGGTTTGAGGCTCCATCACTCCAATATCTGCCTCCACCTTCATAATGCCTTTTCTCTGTGTTAACTCCCCCTCCGCCTTTCTTTTACAAGGACACTTGTGATGGCATTTAGGCCTCACCTGGATAATCCAGAACAATTTCCCCATCTCAATATGTTTAATCACATGTGTAAAGACATTTTCCAAATAAAGTAACCTTGACAGGTCCAAGAATAAGGACCCGGATATCTTCAGAGGCAGGGTTGGGGGTGGGGCAAGAGACGGGGCATGGCATTATTATGCCTACCATAGTCCATCTGGCCAAAGATTTTTGTCTGTCTCATGTGCAAAATAGGTGGACCCCATCCCAACCCATGATAGAATCAACCACAAAAGCCAAATCTCATGATGTAAACCTCATCGGCTTAAAAGTCCCAAATCTCATGATCTAAACATCTATATCAGGTATGGGTGAGATTCTGGATATGATCCATCCTGGAGCACAATTCCTCTCCATCTGTTGATCTGTGAAACTAGAAGGCATGTTATCTGCTTCCAAAATAAGATGGTGAAGCAGGCATAGGATAACATTTATGACATCCCCAACTCCACAAGGGAGAAAATGGAAGCCACGCAGCCCAAGTAATTACAAAGTCCTGTGGAGCAAAGTTTCAAGGCCTGGAAGTAAAACTCCAGGAGTCCCTGGAGTCATTTTTTTTTCCTTTTTCTTAAAGGGTAGCACATATTAGATTCTGAGTAGTTTTATAAGGCTGTTTTCTGCCTATAGAATTTTGGAGGTCCAACAGCCTTCTTACATTTCATCCTGTGTCCCTTTCAGTCAAGTTGGCATTGTTTCTGATTTAATATTCCCAAAAACCATGTGTATCCCTTGTGTATTCATGCCATTAAAGAAGACGGTCCTCCACAGATCTTTCCTGGAAAATCCCATCTGCATTCCTGTTTCCTGTTGAGATGGTTGAGGGGATCCATGAGTCACACACCTAATTGTGTCAGCACTAAAGATTGTCCAGTTACACCTTTGGCCTACTCTCCAGAGCACACTTTCCTAACAATAAATTTCCTAATTTTAGTGTCTTTTGCAATCTGGATAGAGTGGAAATTTTCCAAATCAAGTTATAGCTCATTTTTGCTTGAAAGTTTTCCCCTCAGTTTATATCTTTCAGCTCACATTTTACTATGAACAAACAAGGCTGCACAAGCAAGAAAAAGCAAGAACAAGCGAGGCTGCACCTTCAGCATTTTGGTTGGAAATCTGTTTAGCTAAATAGTCAAGTTCAATGCTTACCTGCTTTCTATAGAACTGTGGTAGACAATTCAGCTAAGTTTTCTCCCACTATACATATAACAAGGATCACTTTTCCCCTGGTTTCCAACTACATCTTCCTCATTTCCTTCTGAGCTATCACTAGAAGTACCTTTAAAGTCCATCTTTCTACCAATAGTATGTTTAAGGCCTTTTCTACTCTGTCCCTCAAAAATTTTCCAGGTTCTACCTACTGTCCGGTTCCAAAGTCACTTCTAATTTTTAGGTATTTGTTACATCAGCATCCCACCCACCAAATCCTATGCCTGCTATAATAAATCACCACAAATCTGGTGGATTGTAATGATGGAAATTTGTACTCTCACAGTTCCAGAGACCAGAAACTTGAAATGAGTGTCACTTGGCTGAAATTAAGTTGGGATATACTCATTCCAGAAGTTGAAAGGAAGAATCTGGTCATTGCCTCTTACAGCTTCTGATGGCTAGTGGCATACTGGGCTTTTGGTCACATCACTGGAATTTCTGTCTCCACCTTCACATTGCATTCTCCTCTGTATATGTGTCAAATGACCCTCTGCTTCTCTCTTACATGGACAGTTGTGAAGGCATTTAGAGTTGACCTGGATAATCCAGGATAATCTCCTACTTTCAAGGCTCTTAATTACATCCATAAAGACCTCTTTTCCAAATAAAGTAACATTTACAGGCTATAGGTACTAGGACCTCATATCTTTGGGGAGGGAAGCATATTTTGCCCACTACAATCACAGTATAGAGGCACAGCATATTAATTTACTACAAGCCTATATGTCTAGAAACAAGTGTTAAAATTGAATTTGGCTCTCTAAAAGTGACCATTTGTTATTAATATTGCAATAAAAAGCTGCAGAAATTACTTTTCCAAGGCTATAATGTTAATGTGCAATACTTATTCTGATTTTTTCATATACAGATAAGTGTAATTAACTATACAAACAATTTTTAAATGAAGTCAATAGTACAGCTAAATAGAGTAAGCAATGGTAAATTAGCAAATATAAATAGTTGCAAAGATTTAAAACAACCTGCAGAAAGTCAAAAGATTTTAGGATCAGATATCACTTTATTTTAGGAAACTACTCTTTAGGAAAACACTTTTTTCCCTTAGGGGTGGGTAAATAAGTGGCTGACCTCTCTCTTTAAAACTGAGTTCTATCTAGGTTATACCTTCATTCTTTTGGATAAAGAAGGGCCAAGGGTGATCACATACCAGATGGGAGAATACTGGCTGAGGTGGTTTTG
This sequence comes from Lynx rufus, assembly GCF_022079265.1. Lineage (NCBI taxonomy): Eukaryota > Metazoa > Chordata > Mammalia > Carnivora > Felidae > Lynx > Lynx rufus. Next base: position 73,701,418 of record NW_025814834.1, read on the forward strand.
GTAGAGCAGCAGGCAGCTATTTTTGCCAATTTGATCAATTATCCCAGAAATGGCTTCGCAGCCAAGAAACTAGCTCCCTAACTGTATTTGCTGCTATAGGAAGGAAGGGAAGATTTACAGAAGCACTAGTAGTGCTAAACAAATTAATGCCTTTTCTCTAACCTAGAAGCAAATAGTTTGGGATTTTCCATCTAGAGCTGTTAACTGCCAAATAAAAATGGTGTCCTTATTAATAGTTTAAATTGCTTTGGTAAAGTTGACCCAAGGGCCACAGGCTTAGTGCAAATTCGAACACTAAGAAAGGAGATTGTTCTTTTCCATTTAAGCCTAGCAGGCAAACCAGAGTTACATTAGAGAATGACCATTAATACTTAATAGTGAAAAGAATAACGATCAACAAATACTTGGATTTGTAAAATATTATTCTAAAAAAAGTGATTTGTGCAAGACACTTTGAGTATACAGTTGTAATTTTTATGTAAAAGAGCATAAAAAAGCAGCAAAGCAACCTAATCTATTTTCTCTGTTATTCAAAAACCAGATTGCTTAGCCCACGAGTTCCCTGGTAGAGCACGCCATTTGTTTCCAAAAAGTTTATAAGCTTTCTCTTTTAGTATTTATTTTGCAAACCTAAACTAACAAAATAACAATAAATATTGATTACCTAAAATGTAAATGCCCAGTCCTGTATAAACTTAAAAATTCACAGCTGTAGAACTTTAGCGATAAGAGCAGTTTCAAACACTGTTTTTCACTGAAACAGAGTGCCAGAAATTCTCCATTGGGTCTGAGAGGAGGCAGACTCATGGAGTCTGTCAAATTGGAAAGGTCTTATGCTGAAAAGATCTCAAGCTGCCACCCTTGCAGACTGTGAAGCCACAGGGAAAGACTAGAGACCACCCTACCAGAGTCACAACTGCAGTGACAAGTGATTGCTGGGTCACAGTGTGTTTGTTCAGACTATAGCCACCTTTCGGAAAACCATCTACAGAACATCTTCTTGGGGGTGATGGCAATGTTCTGTATTTTGATTATGGTTATATAGCTGTATGCATTTGTCAAAACTCATAGAACTACTCACTGAAAGTGTGCATTTTATTGCATGTAAATTACACCTTGATAAACTTTCCTCAAAACCATTAACACACAGCTTTCTATTTTCTTTTTATTAAGGTATGACATTTTAACCTACAGATGCATTTCTTATGTTTCTGCCAGTAAATACTGCTGTAGATTCACTCACTAATCCACCTTGATGCACATTATGTTTTAGGAATCATTTGTCCTCATTAATACATTGTCCAACTTAACTTCTCCTGGACAATAGAATAATTTTTTCCTGAGAGATCTATAAATGTAACTTTGGAGCAAAGCCACAGAAAGGGCTGCCAGAGAGTAGGGTTTGGGTCCTCTAAGTGTCCCCAACCCTTCTGGTGTTTTCTCCTCCAAGATGCTGGAAAGATACTAATTACCATTAGCTACACCACACTGAGGTAAAATATCATTCACATTAGGTTGAATCATTTTAGAACCCTTTTAAAAGACCACAACCATATATATTAGGCACACTCATAAATATTTTTCACAACTTAGATGTTTTGTTTCTATAAATTCATACAATTTTTTAAATAAGGGAAAGAAATTTTATCAAAGCTACTATATCTTCAATAAAATCATTGTAATTAAATCAAGAAAACTTTTTAATCTTAAATTTCGTTAATAAATGCAAAGATGAGCACTGGAATATTAATGACTCTTTCTGAACTGGTTAACATGAAAGATTAAAGTACTGGGCTATGTAGTTAAACCACTCTGCCTTCTCCCTCTGCTTAGTAATACATTAAGGAGAAAAAAAAAGTTGTCTGTTTCCGATTCCAAATTTGTCTGTGTAAAATGAGTTTCCTAAGAGGTTAAAAGACATTCAGCTACCCATAAAGAGCTAAAAGGTCTTTGAGCTAGTCTCTGGTGATTATGTCAAAATCTTGTATGTAGGCCACTCAGAGGGGAGAGGACACTGGCCTTCACCCTTATAGGAACTGAGAGCTAACAGATGGGGACTGCAGAATCTCACACTGAGCACCGGACCAATGAAAGCACTGATGTTTGCACAGTAAGTTAGTTCATCAAGGAAATGGATCAAGTGTTGGTGATGAATAATATATCCTGGGGGACATGGAGGTCTTACAGCAATATAGGAGTACTGCCAATTAGCTTTGCCAAATCCTATAGAAGTCTGTGGTATCTGTGGACTGTGTTCCTTCCAAGAACCCCATCTGGGAACCAAAAATGTAACTGTTCAAAACTTTTAAACAGGTATTGGTACAGAGAGGCAAACACCTAGCTAGATAAGATCAAAGGTATCTGTATGCTTGCAAGGCACAAAAATACACTAGAATGTTGAAATATTCTGGCATATAGCATAGTCTGAAGAGAAATTAAGGCTCTTGCTTTATCATGGAAATCATGGTCCAGAGACATTAGTTAGGATATTTTATGCACAGAAAAGACCAGAGGGAAGAAAATTAGACCTAAATTTTAGCTTATTCAAATTCATCTATGTATGTTAAACTAAGGAGGAGGGGGAAAGGGGGAGAAGGCAGATACTGATTTGCTTCAACGTTTAGATGGTCTGTGCCAGGTTTTTCTATTGTTAAGATACTTAATTTCCCTTTGTAATTAATAGTATCTAGCAGGGAGATACCTTGAGACTACGTAAACAGATCATGTAAATAATACTGTTTCTCATGCTAACCCACCAGTTTTAGCAGCCACTGACAATCCTTGCCTGAAACAATTACTACTTTGGCGACTGCCAACTGTGCCACCCCCCCACCCCCATTCTATCATTTTAGGATTAGTTTTACACAAGCAGATACACTGGATGATTCTGAAGAAGACGGCCTATCAAACATACGTCAAGAAATCTGGATCTGGTTTTGACTACCTGGAAGTAAGGCTGCCAGAGGAAGGCTGGACTAACACCACTAAGACCCTCTCCCAGAAGGAAACAGTCCCCTCTGGCAAAATACCAGGTCTGGGGTGTTTTAAGTACCAACTGATTACAAACGTTTCATAGGAAAATTGTAGGTAAATGAATGGAGTTGGGGTGAGGCTAATTTTCTTCTCTCTCCAAGGACACACATATGTTCAGTTTTACAAGAGATGTGTAAGTAGAATAAAATGATGCTTTCCTTGGATTAACCACATTTGTTGACCCAAACAAGGCCACAAAACCAAATATGTGAACTCTTCACAAAAGGCAAAGATGAGCCAATGAATTCTTAGGGTAACAAAAAATAAAAAGGATGAAATCTAGAGGACTTCAACCAAAGCACTCATCCCTTACAGGGATGTAGGTACAGGGCCACTAAGAATTTTCCCCCAAACTGAAAAATACTGCAATAAAATTTTAAAGGATTAAACACCAAAATACACTGACTCAGGTTTATTTTTCACACATGAAATAAAACATGATCCTTCCCGGCGAAAGTACCCCTCTGGTAACACTGAAAACGTAACATTTATGGAGTTGTATAACCTAAAGCAATTTCTTCAGCATTAACACAGAGAAGCCAAATACAAATATTAAATTTTTCCACAGGGTTAAAGTTTTACTTATCCACCAATTCTGTTTCTTCCTAAGTAAATATGAACAGTTATATCTGTTTCAATCTTAAAATACTCCTGAAGCATAAGATGTTATTTCCATAATCTTGGCCCTCAAACAGATGAGTCAGGCTTGATTTTATTAAATCTACTAACACAGGCTTCCTTACGTTATTTCAATAAAATCGTTTCCTATATAAAGTACTCCACAGTTAATCATCTGAATCCCTGTCTACCATCAAAAGACTTTATCTGTAATTCCAGCCGTGGCAGATTACATTGCACACATTCCTCCCCAATAGAAAAATAAATGTGAGGATGAACAAATCTAAAACAAAAATTTTATATCCAATAGCTTCACCCAGTCTCTCCTAGACTTGAACTCTGGCCCTGGAGTCTTGCTGGCTGAACTCCAGAGAACTCTGTTCTTCTATTCCCAGCCTATTATGTCACCTTGTTTCTATCTTTCACTCAGGCATTTACTCAAAAACATTTATTGGGTGCCTATTACCAAGCTGCATGGGGAGGTTAAAAAAAAAAAAAAAATCTACCAAAGGATCTGTGCTTTACTGAAGCTGTGTAGTTTAAGTCAAGCCATATGGGATTTAAAAAGACATTAATATTCTTTACCTGTAAAGCCAACTCTGTTGAGATATAACTTACATACAATAAAACACACCCATTTTAAAGGTATAGTTTGATGGATTTTATTAACTGTACACACCAATGAACCACACCTCAAATCATATTTACTTCCATCGCCCTCCAAACACTGTCTTAACTCCTTTGCAGTACTTCTTCCCCACCTGCTTATTGGCAACCATAATTTGCTGTCATTATAGATGAATTTCATCTGTTCTAAAATTTGATATAAATGAAATAATAGCAGTACGCCCTCTTAGGTCTGACGTCTTTAACAGCATATTTTGGAGACATTATCCATGTTGTATAAGGAATTTTTTTGTTGTTGCTGAGCAGTATGTCCATAAGATACTTTATCAACAATCAAAATTTTATTTAAACATTTTTATATTTTAATGTTTATTCATTTTTGAAAGAGAGAGAGCATAAGCAGGGGTGGGGAGGAGAGAAGTGGGGGGGGGGGGGAGACACAGAATCCGAAGCAGGCTCCAGGCTCTGAGCTGTCAGCATAAAGCCTGATGTGGGGCTCCAACCCACGAACTGTGAAATCATGACCTGAGCTGAAGTCAGATGCTTAACCAGCTAAGCCATCCAGGTGCCCCAACAATTAAAATTTTAATATGGAGGTACTATAAATAATGGTGCTATGAACATTCATATATAAATTTCTGTGTGGACATATTTCATTCCTGGGTTGTACCCAGAAGAATTACTGGGTCATATGAGAAGCAGACTGGTTAATTTTAGAAGAAACTGCCAAGCTGCTTTACAACATGGTTGTATCCACAATACACCTGCACAAACAAATAAAGTATAATATCCACCTTAGGCACAGGTCATGCAAAAATAAGTGATAGACCAAATTTGGCTGACCCCCATTCTGGAGTTTATACATATAAAATCATCCTTTCTGTGAAAAAAGTCTTACTTTCGCCTTCATATCTGTGTGCCTCTTATTTCTTTTTCTTGCCTTATAACACTGGCTAAAATCTTAAAAGGTAAAGTCGTTAGTATTTCATCACTAAGTTTATGAGCTTTAGGTTTTCCATAGATACACATTAACTTAGTTTGCAAAAAGACTTCAATATAATTGGAAGTTTCATTTTATCACATGCTTTTTCTTTATCTATTAAGTTAATAACATGGGTTTTTCCATCTTTCTATTAATGTGTTGAATTACATTGCTTAATTTTCAAATCCTAAGCCAAGCTTGCATTCTTGGGATAAACCACACTTAGTTATAATGAATTAATTTTTTACATATTGTTGGATTAGACTTTGTATGTAATTTTTTACATATTGCTGGATTAGACTTTGTAAGGTCAAAGTTTCACTCTTTGCAGATGACATGATACTCTATATGGAAAACCCTAAAGATTCCACCAAAAACTGCTAGAATTGATTCATGAATTCAGCAAATTGGCAGGATATAAAATCAATGCACGAAATCGGTTGCATTCCTATACACCAACAACGAAGCAGCAGAAAGAGAAATCAAGGAATTGATCCCATTTACAATCGCCCCCAAAACCATAAAATACCTAGGAATAAATCTAACCAAAGAGGTGAAAAATCTATACACTGAAAACTATAGAAAGCTTATGAAAGAAATTGAAGACGACATAAAAAATTGGAAAAAGATTCCATGCTCCTGGATAGAAAGAACAAATATTGTTAAAATGTCGATACTACCCAAAGCAATCTAAATATTCAAGCAATCCCTATGAAAGTAACACCAGCATTCTTCACAGAGCTAGAACAAATGATCCTAAAATTTGTATGGAACCAGAAAAGACCCCGAATAGCCAAAGCAATCTTGAAAAAGAAAACCAAAGCAGGAGGCATTACAATCCCGGATTTCAAGCTATACTACAAAGACACAAGAACAGACACTCAGATCAATGGAACAGAATAGAGAACCCAGAAATGAACCCACAAATGTTTGGCCAACTAATCTTTGACAAAGCAGGAAAGAATATCCAATGGAATAAAGACAGTCTCTTCAGCAAGTGGTGCTGGAAAAACTGGACAGTGACATGCAGAAGAATGAACCTGGACCACTTTCTTACACCATACACAAAATTAAATTCAAAATGGATGAAAGACTTGAATGTAATACAGGAAGCCATCAAAATCCTCGAGGAGAAAGCAGGCAAAAACCTCTCTGATCTTGGCCACAGAAACTTCTTACTCAACATGTCTCCAGAGGCAAGGGAAACAAAAGCAAAAACGAACGACTGGGATCTCATCAAAATAAAAAGCTTCTGCACAGCGAAGGAAATAATCAGCAAAACTAAAAGGCAACTGATAGAATAGGAGAAGATATTTGCAAAGGACATATCAGATAAAGGGTTATTATCCAAAATCTATAAAGAACTTATCAAACTGAACACCCCAAAATCAAATAATCTTGTGAAGAAATGGGCAAAAGACATGAATAGACACTTCTCCAAAGAAGACATCCAGATGGCCGAAATATGAAAAAATGCTCAACATCACTCATCATCGGGGAAATACAAATCAAAACCACAATGAGATACCACCTTACACCTGTCAGAATGGCTGACATTAACAACTCAGGCAAAAACAGATGTTGGCAATGATGTGGAGAAAGAGGATCTCTTTTGCATTGTTGGCAATTGCATTGGCAATGCAAGCTGGTACAGCCACTCTGGAAAACAGCATGGAGGTTCCCCAAAAAACTAAAAATAGAACTACCCTATGACCCATCAATTGCACTACTACGCATTTATCCACGAGATACAGGTGTGCTGTTTTGAAGGAACATATGTACCTCCATGTTTATAGCAGCAGTATCAACAATAACCAAAGTATGGAAAGAGCCCAAATGTCCATTGATGGATGAATAAAGAAGATGTGGTGTATATATATATGTGTACACACACACACACACACACACACACACACACACACACACAATGGAGTATTACTCAGCAATCAAAAAGAATGAAATCTTGCCATTTGCAACTACGTGGATGGAACTAGAGGGTATTATGCTAAGCGAAATTAGACAGTCAGAGAAAGACAAATGTCATATGATTTCACTCATATGAGGACTTTGAGGGACAAAACAGATAAACATAAGGGAAGGGAAGCAAAAATAATATAAAAACAGGGAGGGGGACAAAAACATAAGAGACTCTTAAATATGGAGAACAAACAGAGGGTTACTGGAGGGGTTGTGGGAGGGATGGGCTAAATGGGTAAGGGGCATTAAGGAATCTAGTCCTGAAATCATTGTTGCACTATATGCTAACTAATTTGGATGTAAATTAAAAAAAAATTTAAATTAAAAAAAAAAAGAGTAAAACCAGTAGGGATAATCCAGTATGTACCTCAACCAAAACATGATTTTAAGTTAAAATACTGTGAAAGGTATTACATATAAACCTTGATTGATCATGTGAGAAACTATATGTAAGAAAAATTGAGTCCTGGGAATTACATGAAGAAAGCAATCATAATTCTTGCATTTATCTAGAGATTTTACCTTCAAAGAATTTTTATAAACATTAATTAAACCATACAATGTATTTGTGAAATTTCATTATCAGTTTACAGGCACAAAAACTATAGCACCAGGTTTGAACCAAACATGACACACACGCACACACGTGTATATATATATATATTTATATATGTGTATGTATAAGTGAATATATATCTAATATATTCATACATCAATATGAATATATTAAAACTTTCATATATTAATATTCATACATTAGATAAAATATATTTTACAGAAATGAACAGCTATAAAATACATGTAAGTAGCTATATAAATATATCTATATATGAATAGCTACAGTTGTTCATGGATATGATAAAAAACTATTCCAAGTGTTTTTATTTATTTTTTTTTAAATTTTTTTTTTCAACGTTTTTATTTATTTTTGGGACAGAGACAGAGCATGAACGGGGGAGGGGCAGAGAGACAGGGAGACACAGAATGGGAAACAGGCTCCAGGCTCCGAGCCATCAGCCCAGAGCCTGACACGGGGCTCGAACTCACAGACCGTGAGATCGTGACCTGGCTGAAGTCGGACGCTTAACCGACTGCGCCACCCAGGCGCCCCTCCAAGTGTTTTTAAATAAGTATGAAGACTACAAACTGAATACAGGTATTATTAGAAAAATAATTTGCATTTGCTTAGACCCCATAATAGTTGTGTTGTTACTATTAAAAGCATTTGAACTCATGAGATTCTATCAATGCTCTGCAAGAGGTAACAACAGCTTACACATTACCCTCCATCAGTTTACAACTTAAAAGAACACTTACCCATACCTCACATTTTAAGCTCTTCTCCACCTCCCTTTCTTTGAACAAACAATAGGAAACATTGCTGCTGGTAGGACTGTAGGAAGAGCAAAAAGGACAAAGCTGTGGAAGCAGGAAAAGGAAACAGCTGTTAAAGTAAGGGAAGACAGAGGGAGAGTGAGGAGGCCCAGGCGCCTGGTGAGGAAGCCAAGCCTTCGCAAAGAGAAGACTTCCTCCAGAGGAAACAAAGCCGATCAGAAGTAATTCTCAACTGTCTTGTGCCCTTGTGCTCTGAACTAAAGACTACAAATGCTGGATCATTGGGTGCCCAATAACACCGTGTATTCATGTGCAGAGGACGGAACCAGATACTGGTCCTTTCACTGAAAAGCCTTGAAGGTAGAAGGTGCTAGGTGGAACAGCTGAGATTCATTCATTAAACTCCAGCTTCCTTAAATGTCTCTTCACTATTACCATTTTCTGTTCCCACCAGCAGGTAAAGAGGGCTTTCTCTTGACATGGTTTCTTCGGTCCTGAAGTTCCAACAGATGATGAATGTGAAGAAGTTTGACATTTATTTATACATGGAAAATAGATGTGTATATACTGAGTTGGATGGATGACTGCATGTGAATACAGGACCTTTTGGCTTCTGGTGGCATGTTCAGTTCAGACCACATTCAATAATCAGAGCAGAAAGAATCACCAATCAAAACAAATTCTTCATTGTTGTCACTGTCTCCTTTATGCAGCCTACATATCAGTGGGATGAAGCAAACATAACACAACTAGGACTTTTTCATTAAGCTGGGGTGGGTGGGGAGGGTACAATAGGAGAATATTTATGGCAGGGAGAACCAAATTAAGATTTCTAACTTGAAAATATTTGAGGCCTAAATGAACCCTTATTTCTTAGTCCACAATGCTATATTATACCACTTCCTAAAGGAAAATAACTGTCATTTTGCTAACTATAAGGATATCATAACAGTGCTTCGAAACAATAAATTTTACAACTTAGAGGATTTCTATATAGTTGTATTCTCAAGATGAGTCTTACCCCTCATGCAATAGGCAGTCAACTAATTACTCTTATCCCATTCATCCAACAGAGACTCAGGCTTGGAAACACTACATGGCTGGGCTAGGGTGACACAACTAGAGAGTGGTTTTGCTTCACCTAAGCGTGGCTCTCCTGAACCTTGGCCAAGAGCACAAGCTCAGCAACTGGTAGTGGAAAGGGGGTCGAGGGATAAGGGAGAAGATTCTTGTTAACTGCATATGAACTGTGTGACCATGAACAGCAAGTCAACCCATTTACACTTCAGTTCTGCCATATTTAAAGTAAAACAATCCCAGGGTACCTGAGTGGCCCAGTAGGTTGAGTGCCCAACTTCGGCTCAGGTCACGATCTCACAGTCTGTGAGTTCGAGCCCCGCATCAGGCTCTGTGCTTTAGTTGAGATTACACTTTGAAATTCACTCATTTCCAATTATAAATTGTAAAGGAAAAAGTTTTCAGGTAATGGGGGGAATTATCTGCCTTCAACATGCTTACAAATATAAATTGAGCCTCGGAGTTCCCTGGAGAGAAACCTGATCATATTATAAAAAAATACTTAAATTTAAGACCCAAGGGGTAATGAAAAGAGTTTTCCAAACGCAGAAAATGAGAAGTAAAGAAACAGAAACAAAACATTTAGGATCTCATAGCAGCATCAATTATTATACTGGGCATATTCAGCAATTTCCATTACTATTTTTCAAGATGGTAATAGCATGTTTAGAGGCCCAGGGCAGGCCACCTCAAATATGCCACAGTGGCATATTGATCATTCTGAATTGAAGCTACTTGGGAAACTGTGCAAGGACACTCACTCTTCTCTGTCCTCTCAAAAGCAGGAAACAGATCTTCCATACAAAAGGCACCACCCCTATACTAAGTAAAGAGATAGGGACTTTGAAACCGTGAAAGCTGTAGAAACAAATTTGGTTACTTTTTATTAATCTACTACCTCCACCCAAATTCCACTTAAAATTCCTTACTAACTGAAGTTCCCAAGCATCTGCCTTCTTTATCCTGACAATTCCACACTACTGTACTGTCTTTTTGTCTAAAATGTATAAAAACTGCTTGCCTTGGTCACTTCTTTGGGTCTCAATTTCATTACTGGGCCATCATGCACATTTAATAAAACTTGGGCTTTTCCTCCTATTAATCTGTCTCATGTTGGCTTAATTCCTAAATCGGCTGGAAGAATCTTAAAGAAAAAAAAAAAGGAAAATTCCCCCAATACATGAAAAGCTCAATATGAGAATTTTTTAAAAATTTAATTTCTGTGATCATTTTACAAGATGGCAATATCATGGAAAGTTCAATATGAGGATTTTTAAAAATTTAAGCAGTATCGACAGGAAAGATGAAGCATTTTAAAATAAAAAGTTACTGAGAATACAAGGGAACCATATTCTCCATAGCACCTCTTTGTTACTAATGTTAAATAGAGAAACAAAACCATCTCTCAGAAAACATAATAATCAGTGTAATGATTCTGATTCTGGTCCTTTATGGACCTACCATGAAACACCCAGCATGGCACAGCCCAGTCTAATGCTAATCTAAAGGAAGGTACAGTAAGGCAGGTGGAAAAGAGCTGAGGAGCAACAAGGCCCAGGTGCCAGAGCACCCCTACTCTTCCCAAGGGGACTGCTGGCTATTAAGAATCATTTTCACCGATCTCATTGTTGCTTAACTGGCGCATGTGTTCCCAGCTTTGGACGCAGCTTGCTGTGAAGAACAAGTGTCGTCTAGACCATGTTCTCCAAAAGGAATGCGTGTATGTTCCCCTGGTTCTTTACTGCTACCTGCCAGCCAGATCCTAATGAGAACTGAGCCACCTCAGACCCAGAGGAGGCAACCACATGGCAAAGCTGCTTTGGCTAGCTCTGGACCACTACTCTCTGGAATGTTTCATGAGAGAGACTCGATTTCCATCTTGTTTAGGCCACACTATTATGATGTCTCATTATAGCAGCTAAACCTGAAGCCAAGGGAACACATATTTATGACAGAGCTATTTTAGTGCCTACCTTCCTCGACTCTTATTCTGAAGCTTAGGAAACATATACAACCCTTTATTGGTTTGTAACCATCTTCACTGGATTGTGCATCTAGAGGGCTGCGGTCTTGTCTTCAATTTTGGTCTAATATAGGGCTGACTGAAGGAGGAGAGGAGCAGAAAAATGAAGTAATTCAGGCTGTAGGCTTTAGGGTCAGATATTCTCCTGGAACTGAATCTTTTGTTAGTCTCTGGATTCTAACCAGATTGGTATCAAACAAATATCAACTGAGTACCTTTTATGCAGCAGGTCCCATTCTAGGAACAAAGAATTCTGCTGTGGATGATTCTGGAGGACTTGGGTTTCACAAACTCCCTTATGACTCAGCTTCCTTATTGGTAAACCAAGGCTTATAAATAACAGCAAGAGACTTATTATAGGACAGTTGTGAGGATACAGGAGATGATATGTACAAAGTACTTATTATTACACTGTACTCAATAAATATTGACAATTAGGAACTGTCAATAATTGATGGTTGGTGAATAGATACTCACTGAATGCCACAGCATCAGAGCAGTATTCGTTAGCGCTCAGTAAGAAACACAATTCAGAACTGCTACGTCCAGAGTTTGGTGTTCATTTTATTTGTAGTGTTTTATTTTTTCTTATATCTGCCACCTGTCTGCCAGGAATTGTGGACATGTCTTACAAAGACTTATTGAATATTACAGGGCACTTGTGACCTAATATTAAAAACTGAAAATATTAAAACCTTCCAAGAAATAATTCCTCTGGATTCTTTCCAATATGATAACTTGGGAATCATCTTTAAGGGGTTCAAAACAGAACATTATCCATCTCCCTATGATGGTTTTAATACCTGGAACACACCAAATTGCTTGAGCACACCATCCTGCACTGTGAATCAGAACCTACTGCTTCTACCCAGCCACAGCTCATATTCTCAAAACAATTGATGGTTTCTCAGATCCGGCAGAGAGCGCTTATGGAACAATCATATTACATCATTTTAGACTACATAATGTTCAAATGCATTTCAGGTAAGAAGAAATCCTAAGGCAGGTTCTAGTAGGAAACAAATGGGGATTTTCTCAGCTCACCAAACAAAATTGGAAGATTGGGAGTTAAAGATTTCTGGTAGATAAAGATGGAAAATAAATTTAATGCTCTGCAGGAAATAAAGAGCAACACAGTAAACAATACACTATACTGGGTGGGTGGCTTCATTTTGCTATAGCAATTTCAAGAGCAACTAGATTTCAATGTCAGCTTTATCACTGAAAAACCCCCCAAAAGATAAAGTGTCAATATTCATAAAACACCTCAGATAGCTCTGCTTCTACAGAGGGACTTGACCACCTAATTAAGTACCAAGCATTATTTGCATTTTAAATATACAACCAACAAACTATACATTATTATTCTAATTGTTCAGAGGGGGCAACAGGCTATGAGGGCCTGCCCAATATCATAAAGTTATTTGTAGAAGTCTGGATGTGAGCCAGGTTGGCTGGACATCAATGCCTACATTCTTCCCACTGTACCAAGATGAATTTTGAAACAACTGAAATCTTTAGAAGAATACACTGAAATTCTGTAAGAGCTCCCTGATGAGTTAGGATTATCAGATTCTTATCATAAATAATAATGAGGATAACCTCATTTAAAAATATTCACTAGGGGGCGCCTGGGTGGCACAGTCGGTTAAGCGTCCGACTTCAGCCAGGTCACGATCTCGCGGTCCGTGAGTTCGAGCCCCGCGTCAGGCTCTGGGCTGATGGCTCAGAGCCTGGAGCCTGTTTCCGATTCTGTGTTTCCCTCTTTCTCTGCCCCTCCCCCATTCATGCTCTGTCTCTGTCCCAAAAATAAATAAACATTGAAAAAAAAATATTCACTAGGGTAAAGTGATGTCCTCAGGACAGAACGAAGCTCAGAGGGCTCTGTGTGCCTCTTCTAGAGGATCCTAGGTGCAGGCTTGCTGGCTGAGAGGATACCTTGGCTCATGGGATGATCATGATCAGCCTACGTGGAACACCTTCCAAAATATCCCAGTGAAGTGTTAACAGGAGGGACCCGTGCTTTTTTGGCTCAGTTCTCCTGACTGGTACCCCAGACCCACTGCCTGGCCTAGGCTCTTAGGTGGCCATTTGCCATTATTTTTGGAGCTGTCAAGGTATTTGTAATGATGAACATGGTTTCCTCAAGATGTTTAAAAACCAGTCAACATGCTAGCTAAAACAGCCACAGAATACCAAACTGGTTCTTGTGCTTTGCAATATTTTGTGGCCAACGTACTCATTTTTTGGTATATTTCTACTCTGTCTGGGGTAAAGGACTTTGAAATTGGGGTGGTATTTGTCAGACACAAGGACTGTATTGGATATAGCTCCTTATTTTTTGCATTGCTCTAGTCATAAAGTAAGCAGTCATAATTATTACATTTACCTTTTTGTGCAGGAATATGTCATAAAGGAACGTTTAGAATATACCAATGTGAGTTCTTCCAGGTTAAATAAATCAGTCCAAGTGATTCCAACTGGTTTTGGACTATATCCGGGTTATGGAAGGTGAGAACAGATTAGGGGTATGGACCATCACAGCAGTGACAAATTCTCAACTCCTTTGTAAAAGCACAGGATTTCTTCAGGTTTAGACATGACTCACTAAAGCTATATTTTCAATGAGAATATAGCGGGAAGCATTTAAAAGGTAGAAAATATAATCATGACAGTACAGACTGACCCCCACCCCCCACAAAAATGTATGACCTCATTTCAAGATGTAGTTATTCTTCTGTCACTAGGCTGTTGGGTGGAGTTGCTGATATCTACGTGTCACACAGGAGAACCCAAAGTGTCATGTGGTTCCAGTTAAGGTGCAAGGACCACCATTACACTTTAGAAAAAAACATCATTTCTGAACAATCTCTTTGGACTACTGATTTTCTGCAAGACTGATTTTCCTAATAGCAAGGAAAAAGTAATCAGGTACAAGCTGTCCTAAACACATCATGAAGAAACTATTTACTTTGGATATGCCCCTCCTACTCTGTGTTCTAGGGAGGGGTTCCTACTTCCTCCTTCACCTTTCCTAGGTAATTAATGCGATGATGTGCACTAGCGTACTTGTGTTTTATTCCCTACTTGTTTTCCATGATTAGTCAAACATTTTGAACAAGTGTGTATTTTCTATAAGTACTGAGAGCTGATTAGTATCAGACACTATTCTAAAACTCTGGAATAAAGTGGAAAGCATCCTTGAAATTTATATCCTGGAGGGGGGCAGTCCAAAAAAATGGATATTTTATATACTTCTTTGCATCTTCCTTCTCTTACTTAATGATACTTGCTAGAATTCCCTCCAAGGCAACTGGTAAAGATGTATCTGAGGAATTTCTTAATGAGATTTCCGAATATACTCTAAAGATAGCCGTAAAGAGTTGAATTTGCAAAATTATATTAAGATGACATAACCTTTATCTCTACGGATCCAGACAGACATTGACCCCTCCAACTAGCTTCATCAGCATGATGACATAAGGGTCCTTAGGCATGTAACCTCAGCTTGGTCCTTTGCTTGGAACCCCTTCCATGGGCCACATCTTAGCCTGGGCATCTCCCTTTGAGTATTTCTCATTCTGGATCCAGGTCCCTCCTAAGTGGCCCCAGGCTAGATCACTGCGCTTCCAAAACCTTTCTACCTTCTCAAGGATAACAACTGTAGTAAATGTTATATTGAGTACTTGCTATTTTAGTAAGATTGGAACCATTATGAGGACACAGGAGCCTCCACCCAAAGTTCAAAGTCACACATCATAGCCAGGGGTAGAAGTGGGAGCTCCTGCTCTTAATCACTGCCATTATACCTTTCTGGATCTGAAGATTGCTAGTCATGCAAATTTTTCCATTTCAACCATGCATCATCTGACAAGTTTTCCACATTTTATAAGTTATATAAACATCTTTTCTTTCCTTCTCTGTCAACCATAGTCTGTAGTAACTTTTTTACGATAATTTTTATAAAGGCTTTCTCCTTCCTAGATTCTATTATTTTGTGGCTTTAGAATTTTTATTAAGCACAACATGTGTTCTGTAAGAAATTTGGAAAATAGAAAGGGGAAAGCATCTGAAGATTCTTACATAACCTTCAGGAGTATCTCCTGTTTTATTAATAAGTGCACATGTGTGTTTATATACATGAATATGTATTTGCATAGCAAGATTCTATAACATATAGTTGTATTGTGAACTCTTCCCCCCACATCATTAAAAATTCTTTAAAAATGTGATTTTTAAAGGCTGTGCAAACCCCATCATATACATACACTATTATATAATCATTCTACTCATATTGGGATATTAGGCTGTTGCCAATTTTTAGATATTAGAAACATCGCTATGATTAATATATTTGTGTTAACAGTAAATATTTCTTTAGACTGGATCCCTAGAATTGGAATTACTGAGCCAAAGACGCAAACATCTTTAATGCCTTTACTACAGATCATTAAAGTGTTTCCAAAACGGTTGTGCCAATTTACTCTCATCAATACTATGTGAAACTGCCAACATCACAACACTTACACTGTTTTAACTGTTACTAATATAATAGGCAGATATATTCCATTATTCTTATTAATGTTTATTTACTTTTGAGAGACAGAGAGAGCAAGCGCACGAGCGATCAGAGGAGGGGCACAGAGAGGAATGCAGAATCTGAAGCAGGCTCCAGGCTCTGAGCTGTCAGCACAGAGCCTGATGCGGGGCTTGAACTCATGGACCATGAGATCATGACCTGAGCCAAAGTCGGATGCTTAACCGACTGAGCCACCCAGATGCCTCCCCATTATTTTAATTCATATTTCTGTGATTACTAGTGAGGTAAGAAAATTATGTCATATGTATATGTCATTTATGTTCCTTCTGTCATCAATTATCTGTTAATATCAAATATCTCCCCTTTCCCCCCACCTTGTTTTTCGTTATTCATTTGTAATTACTTTGCACGGATCACCTTCGTTTTATTCATTCATTCAACAGGTATCTGCTAATCTCCTGATGCTTACCTTGTCCAGTGTTAAGGATACAAATCCTATCCTTTGTACTCCAGAACGCCTTTGGGAATTTCCTTACAAGACTTTTCTGAGTATGTATCTTAATATAACTAAGAGCATATTACCAACATTGATATTTTAAGCACAATTAAAATAATACTCATAGGTCAACGGAAGATGATAACAGGAATAGGAATTTGTTCCCAGCTCAAACTCGAGACTTTTTTTTTGGGGGGGGGGGGAGGGTCTTTGCAAATTCAATAAGCCAACAAATCATGACTCAAGTCATTCAATAGAAGTTTACAGGTTGCAAAACATCTTACATGCTGTGACAATGAAAAGTGCCGCCGAATTTTATTTTAATTTTATTCAATTCTATTTATTTGTTTGTTTGTTTGTTTGTTTATTTATTTATTTATGCGAAGAGAGAGAGCATGTGTGCATGCTCACAAAAACAAGGGAGGGGCAGAGGAAGAGGGAGAGAGAATCTCAAGCAGGCTCCATGCCCAGTGCTGCAGCCTAAGGATCTCAGGACTGTGAAATCATGATCTGAGCTGAAATCAAGAGCTGGATGTTTGGGGTGCCTGGGTAGCTCAGTCAGATGAGTGCCTTGACTCTTGGTTTCAGCTCAGGTCGTGATTTCAGGATTTTGAGTTCAAGTCCTGTGTCGGGCTCTGCTCTACCAGCACAGAGCCTGCTTGGGATTTTCCCTGTCCCTGCCTCCCTCCCTCCTTCCCTCCCTCCCTCTCTCTCTCTCTCTCAGAATAAATAAATAAACTTAAAAACAAAACAAAACAAACAAAAAACAGTCAGACGTTTAACCAACTGAGCCACCGAGACGCCCGCCATTGAATTTCTAAATGAAATTCTGCATTGACTGGGTGTTCTCCCTGTGGAGTACCTAAAACATGTAAGCAGTTTTGGGGCGCCTGGGTGGCTCAGTCGGTTAAGCGTCCGACTTCAGCTCAGGTCGTGATCTCGCGGTCTGTGGGTTTGAGCCCCGCGTCGGGCTCTGTGCTGACAGCTCAGATCCTGGAGCCTGTTTCAGATTCTGTGTCTCGCTCTCTCTGACCCTCCCCCGTTCATGCTCTGTCTCTCTCTGTCTCAAAAATAAATAAAGGTTAAAAAAAAAAATTAAAACATGTAAGCAGTTTAGCTGCTATTATCAAAAGTGAATCAGAATAAACAATGGCCTATAGTGGTGGTCACCAGATTAACACATCCATCTGCACTACTTGAAGGAGTATGTAGCTTGTGGACCACAGGAAACAGGAGAGTACAAGAGAAACTGCAAAATCTAACTGCTAACATGTA
This sequence comes from Lynx rufus, assembly GCF_022079265.1. Classification (NCBI taxonomy): domain Eukaryota; kingdom Metazoa; phylum Chordata; class Mammalia; order Carnivora; family Felidae; genus Lynx; species Lynx rufus. The sequence continues at coordinate 73,719,401 of NW_025814834.1, forward strand.
ATAACCCTTGATTCTTGGATTGGAATCTTAAGTAAGGAAAGATGCACTACTTATTTTGTAACATGAATTTCTCATTCCTGAGTCTGAAATTTGGGGACTTTCTGAAGAAAACACATCTTCAATTATCAAAAGGATACCAGGGTGCAAGGGTGACTGTATCTCATAAGACCCTGAATGTCTGAGTATATCTGTTTAATCCTTCACACATTAGATAATTTAGCCCTGTGTAAAACTCTTGGATTGGATTAAAAAAAAAATTCCCTTCAACACTCTAAACACATTGCTCTATGCTCTTCTTATATCTACTGTTTCAGCAAAGCTAGATCTCAGTCTGATTTTATCTTTTGCAGATAAATTGCTTTTTTTAATCTGGATTCTTAGGTTTTTTTTTCTCCTATATCTTTGTAAATACAAAATTTTGTCAAGGTTATTTCTAGACTAATCTCTTTTCCATAGGTGATGCCTGGAATGTGATAACCCCTGAGTACACTCACAGCTTTACTTTTTGCTTAGAAAAAACATTTTAAAATTATATTTAACTATTGCTTCTGTTCTAGCTACTCTAAAATGTTTACTGAGAACATTCATAATGCTTATGTTAGATTTATTTTCTATAGGCTCCATGTCTACTAACATTTATCATATCCTTTTTGCTCTTTTCCTTCATATTCCAAGATAACCACTCAAACAATCTTGTCACTGCCAATGACTCACTTTTCCTCTGTGTCCATTCTTCTCTTTATTGACTCCACTGCAGATTTTAACTGTCTAGTAAACATCTCTGTAACATAATTTCCTGTGAATCCTAGATTCCCTACTTATTCACTGTGTAAGTTTGGGCAAATTAATCAACCTTCCTGAGTTTCAGTTTCCCTGTAAACAGGGGCAATAATAACAACTCTCTGAATAATTCAGGGTTTTAGGTTAAAAGCAACAGAAAATGCCGTGGCTAATTTAAGGGTTAAAAACAATTTACTAAAACAATTTACCTGTATCGCTTAAAATTATATATTTCCCACCAAATCTATTGAGGAGGGAAAATGCATGGAACAAAGACATTTGGATCAGATATGTTCAATGGCCAAAAAAAAAAAAAAAAGAAAAAGAAAAAAAAGATTTTCAAAGCATCAACTCGTTAGGTTGGGATAAGGAATATAGGAGATCCTCAATGCAAAGCACTTAGCAAAATGCCTGGCACATAGTAAGTAATAATAAATGTTAGCTATTAGTCTCCTAATAGATTTCTATTCCATAGAGTTCATGGATTCTTAGAAGCTATCCTTATGACAATATCTTTCCTAAGTTTTTCATTGGTTTCCAGTTGTAGTGGTGGTAATAGTGGTGATGGTAGGGAGAGAAGAAATAGCAGTCTGGCTATTCGAACAAGTGGCAAAACCAGTAAAGCAACGGGGGGGGGGGGGGGGGGTTGGTCTTTGTGATCACAAAAAGGCAGACCTGACATGGATGATGCACTGACCATTCTTCTCAAACCTGTTCTACTGGCCTCACATTAGGAGAGCTCTAACTCTGACAACAGAGTGAGTTCTTCATCGTTTTTTATGGAAAATCAAAAGTTTTATCAAGGGTTCAGAAATTAAAAAAAAAAAAATTCACCCAAATAAAATGGTTTCATATTAGTAAAATAGGTTTTCGTTATTCTGTAGTACAAATCAAAGAAGCTACATGTAACAGCATTCTGTTCGGTATGCATAGTTACACAAATATGCTTCCTATTCTTACCTACAGACCGTCAAATCTTCTAATCAATCTGCTTAAAATAATGCTAACAGCAGCAATTACTAAGATACATTTTTCTACAAAATAATTTAATAAGAATTCACTTGTTTTGGGGCGCCTGGGTGGCGCAGTCGGTTAAGCGTCCGACTTCAGCCAGGTCATGATCTTGCGGTCCGTGAGTTCGAGCCCCGCGTCGGGCTCTGGGCTGATGGCTCGGAGCCTGGAGCCTGTTTCCGATTCTGTGTCTCCCTCTCTCTGCCCCTCCCCCGTTCATGCTCTGTCTCTCTCTGTCCCAAAAATAAATAATAAAAAAAAAAAAAAAAAAAAAGAATTCACTTGTTTCATTATACTTTGCTAACTGAAATAAAAGAAAAATAAAGATCCTGCTGTTAAGAGCTTACATTATATAAAGAAAACAGTATTCACCTTATTAAGAAACAGAGGAGAAAATGGGGCAATGGGAAAACTCCAGTGAGCTTCTCTCCTTACAACAATTATAGCTTTAAAGCAAGAAACATATGAGGTAGCTAAGGTCACAAATGAAATAAGGAGGTGTCAATTTACTCTGCACTTGGGCAAGGCAGGCTTACTCTTTAGTTATTATTATTATTACTATTAATTTATTTTTTATGTTTATTTGTTTTTGAGAACGAGAGAGAGCGCGAGCAGGGCAGGGGCAGAGACAGACAGGGAGACACAGAATCCGAAGCAGGCTCCAGGCTCTGAGCTGTCAGCACAGAGCCCGACGCGATGCTCGAGCTCACAGACCTCAAGATCATGATGTGAGCCGAAGTCAGACGCTTAACTGAGCCACGCAGGTGCCCCAGTCCTTAGGTTTTGAATATAAAGTTAAAATAGTAAGCATCAATTCCCCTAGAACAGCTTAATAAAAGGCCCTATGCAGTGGCTAAGGACCTTTATCTTGATTTAGGCTTTAGGAATGATCTTAGGAAAACTTGCAAATCAGATATATTCCTATTATGGACAATGATACCACACAATGAATACTTTTCTGATGTCATGCTTCTCTGTGGGAATTTTCATATATAAAAGTCTGCAAATTAAAATATAAATTAAGTAGCCTATACATTAAAACATACCTTGAACTCCAATTTTTAAAGGAAAATTACAATTTCTTTCAACAGTCAAGAGATTTCAACTCTAAGAAAACTATCTTTCAATTTATGATAGCCACATTCATATCTGAAATATAACTTATACAGAATTGCATAACAACATGCATTTGTCTCCAAGTTTCAATAATGTGCTCTTTCAATTTGCTTGCAGACTGTTTCTATTACATGCAACCCCTGTATAAAGGTTTGAGTGCATAAAAACTCTAAAGATTCTCTAAGCGAAGACATAGATTTATCTTTGAACTACTTGGAAAAAAAAAAACTATACGTTTTAAATGATTTTTCTTAGGAATGTCTAAAATGCAATAATCATAACCTAAATTACTTTGCTGAGGTACAAGCAGATCTGATCACTTTGGAAACAATACATTCCTAACATATAAACAGATGCAGCAAGACCATATGGACCCATTTCTGCAAAAGTAACAAAAACGGCAATTTAGAAATCGAGAGCACTTCAACATGAAGATAGACTGTTTTGCTATAGCTATGGAGTAACTGCAGGGTTACACCTGAGGGGAAAAGAATGTTTCTAAAATATTTTTCTCTCCAGAAATGATTCTAAAAAGAAAAACGATCACGCAGTGCAGAGAATTCAATGCTGAATGATCCTGTCATCCATTTAATCTCACCAACTCAGCAGTCACTCATTTCAACTTTAATAGCATCAACTTTGCATGTACAGGGGAAAAAATATTCCATATATTCATAATTTAACTCTGAACAGGAACTGTTATTCAAGTGAAAAGGAAATTATCATTTTAAACATACAAAGTCAGGGTTAGCTTTAAGTGTTAATAAATACTGCAAATACTGAAAAATACTGCATTACTTTCAAATGTAAACGAAAGGTAATGCTAATTCAATGGCAAAAATTGAAGTTAAAAATGTCTAAGTTAACAAATTTACATAAAACTGATTCAATACAATACATATCTATAACCTGCTTAAATAAAAAAGGGGGCAAAAACACACATTCTTGGATTTTGTGGTTCCATAAATGAATATTCATACTTGCCAATTACTGCACATAAAGTATACAATATGGTTTGTGCCTCTGCATTCTTCTGAGGTGGCAACTATATGGAACAGATCATCTTTGTAGACCAGCTTACCATCCCTCCCTCCCTCCCTCCCTTTCCTGGACAGAGTGTTTTGTTTACAGGAGGCTTTCCATGGATATTTTTTACTTAGTTAAAAGCAAGCACTAAAGCTAACTACAGGGGGATCTTGAGCATTTTTACATTCCCAGTTCATTAATACAGTAAGTATTTTTAGGCACCTACTATGTATTTCATGTCTACATATGTGATATAGCTATGTGTGCAAAGCCAGACTGAGCCTGTTCAAATTCCTGGAATTTAAGAACTCTTCACATCAAAACAAAGCAAAGCACCCCAAAACAAAACAAACAAAACCTACAGCACCCAATAAACCTAAAAAGAGTCTCCAACCGACTCAAATAGAACAAATAGTTACTCAGGATGCACTCCTGAGACATTTAAGACTGGAGAACTTTGCCAATAGGTCCAGGTGATCATTTATCAGGCCATCACAAAAGGGATATAACTGTTGCTAGCTAACTTGGCAATCTAATTTTTTATCTTGCTGTGGACAATTTTTTTTGCATACACTCACATAATGAATAAAGCTGTTGGCCATACTCAGTTGTATTCCTTAACCACAGAGACACCTGAAGTGAAGGATACCCTACACCATGAACACATGGAAGAGAAATGTTACAGTCTGACCACAGCACACTTAAAGAAGACTGATCTGAGAAGCAAGTCTCGGGGTTCAGAATTTTTGAATCCAGGCTGAACAGTATCACAGGTACTCTACCACCTGACCTCATCTTGAACCACACTGCCATAATATTAAGGAGATAACGCTTTCAAATTTGATGATCCCACAGAAATCATTAAGAAAAGATCCAATCTTACCTTGTGTTTGATGATGCAGTTCAGGCATGGAAGACTTCACTATACATTATGTGGTAATTACAATCGCCAGAATAATCCAGTTACCAGTAGGAGCAATTACTAAGTTACCACAGGAAAAATGCCAAGTTTTAGGCATTGTTCTTACAGTGCTTTTAGCTAAGCAAAAAACTATGCTTGTTTACAGCTGAAATAAAAATTCTGTCTTCTGCATGTGTTTGAAGTGTGTCAGAGAGAATGATTTTATTGTAAATAAACTTAGGGACCAAATAAAAGGAAGTTGCAAAGGCAGGTGCACAACAGTTGAGTTGTTTCAGTTTCGAAGGAATAAAGTAAATAATTGCACTGGAATTTGTTCAGTTCTGGGCATTCTGCCATACAGGAAGGGTGTGTATAATTACTGAAGCTAACATATCCATGTAAAAATGAAGTAATATCAATAGGGCACAGTTGGCTCCAAATTTCCTTATTTTATCTTCAAAAATTAAGGATCTTTAATGACTCTCATTTCACTCTTTGATATTTAAGTATCACCTACATTAATATGGACACACTGAAGGCAGAATTGAAATTTTCACTGAAGTCAGAAAATATTGTTTTGAGGCTTCTCTCTGAGAGCCTCACAAGTAATGAACATTGCAATTTTAACTCACCAAAGGCAACAAAAGAAGTATACACACTATCTAATTTAGGACTTTACCAGAGTTAAGAAACGTATATGTAAAATGAGCATGTTTTACCAAATCTGTTCTGTGCTTACAATTTTATGCTATCTGGATTGGCCTCAACCTTAAATGTGGTTTTCAAACTTCTTAAATCAGAAGCCAAAAATAAGAGTGTGGTTTGAGGGAACAGTAGAATGGAGGTTAGAGTGCCTGAGTATGGCCAAGTTCAAATAGAGGTCTCAATTATGCAAGCAACTGTTATGACAGAAGATGAAAGAATGTAAATATGTAATTATGCATGATCTACAGAATGCAAATCAATTTGCATCCTATATAGAGCTATGAAATATACTTGTTAACCCTATGATTGGCCACATAGTCTTTTACAGTGTTTCTATAATCCAGATCACTTTCTATCAGTTATAAAAACTACAATATACTCTTCCCATTGATAACAATAGCCTGTACATGGTCTTTGGCTCACTGTTTCCTTTGAGCCTGTGAAGTTAGCACACTGACACATCTAAGTTGCAGGGGGTGGCAGCAAAGTTCTGGATGAGCAGCCAATGTCTTATCAAATTCTAATTCTTTTGCATCCAAATATGTACCACCCACTTCAAGGCGAAATCAATCATTTAGGTCTACAGCTTTCATGGGAGGAGGCAGGGCCCTTTGAGGGCACCGCATTTGGCCATATTTCTTTACCTCACTATGCAAAAGACATTAAGCTAGACACCAGACCATTCTTAAATTTGCCATACATTTGTAAACTCTCAGGATGCAAAAAAAATTCCTTGTTTTCAACAAAGGACTTGTTTTCATCGTGGACTACTGGATCCTTATTGGGAGTTGAGTTCAATAACAGAACCTGTCTAATGCTGATCTTGATTACAGCCAACTGGTGGCTTATGTTTACTTGGCTCTTCAGGTAATTTCAGATTTGACTTCAAGGAGCACATTATTATTCCCATGGGATGATTTTTTATTTCTTTTAAAACATGATCCTTAACTGAAAGAGATTTCTTCGGTGGTTACCTGTATAACCAGGTATGCATGATGATGGTGGATATTTTGTGACATCACCAAGATAACCATAACCTTCTATTCTGTACACTTAATTTTCAGCTAAGTTGGACAGATGGGAGACGAAATTTATAACACGTATGTCATTATCTAACCATTAACAGGAAATAAAATTTTAGTTTGCTCCATGCAGAGATCAGATTTAATTCCTAGATCAGTATGAATATATACAAGTTGTCTGAAGGATAAAAATACACAGGTGAGTAACTAGTTTTCTAAGCGCTCCCTGTGAGATTCTCTGGCTTAGCAGTGTTCTATGAATGTGGCCGCAGGTTCCATTATCTTCACAGAACAGTCAGCTGGTGACAAAGAAATCTGAGGGCCAGTATTATTCATTCACTCCCTTTCTGATCGATCATTTATTACAAGCCTAATATAGTAAAGGGGTTGGGAGAGTAGCCTGTGACACATGTGTAAAACACTGTATAAAACATGGCTCTATCCTTAGATAGCTGACTATATCATCCAAAGAAGCATACAGTAAGAGTCAAAGCAGTAGAATAAAGTGCTAGAGAGGGATATAAAGCAGTGGAATAAAGCGGAGAGAGACCCGACCTCAGCTGGGGTGCAAATGGCTTCACAAAAGAGGCAGAACTTGAACAGAAGTAGATTCCTTCTTTCTATCTGTCAAAAAGGACTTTTTCTGTAACTGCACAGGTATGCACCTAAGTGACCGAATCAATGTGAAAGGTTATTACTTCACAAAAGGGAGAGAACATGCATCTTAGCATTCTGTCAAGGAATAAGGAACAGTTATGTCTTTGGGATCCTAGGGGAAGTGTGGCCCCATAGAGGAAGATTTAAATATTTTTATGACACCCAAAATCCGATTTTGGATATTAAGAGATTAATGCTTTGTTAACAAGATTGCTTTGGTTGCTTGCTATTTCCTTCCCTACTACTTATCTGTGAATGGCCCAGGGCAAGTATGTCTGAGGTGTTTTAGTGGCCTGGATGTACTTTACTCAAGAACCCAGACTTTTCCTCTCAACATTCAGGTGTGTGTTAAAAGGTATTACTCTCTAATTCTTTAACCAAATGCCTTGACATTATGATGGGGTTGCACTAAATCACCATGTAGATAAAATTTATTTTCACATGCTCTATTTCTGATAATACATACATAAAGCAGTTCTAGTTTGTGAGACCAGCATGGTGAAGTTTTCAAAGTTTAATGACAAGCAGAAGTAAAATACTACCACAGCATAAACACAGCTCAATATTCAGAAAGTTGTTTTGTCTTCATATCCATGTCCAAAGAAGGTTCACTGAATCCTGATACATACTTAAGAGTAGAATCACCAGATCCTCCTAAGAGGAACCTTTTCTTCTTAGGTAGAAATGCTGATGAAAATAGTAATATTAGCCCTTACCATGAGCACTTACTAGAAAGTGCCAGGCACCACTGTAAACATTTTACAACGGTTACTTCAGTATCTTCAGGATCATTATCACCACTTTACAGATGAGAAACTGAGACACAGAGAGGTTAAGAAATCTTCCTAAGATCACATGGAAAGTAGTGATAGGAACCAGGGCCACTTCAGTTGCACTGAAGAGGTCTCTTCCTTCTGTGCCCTAATGAAACATCCTTCCTGAGACATGGCTGCCACCAAACAAGGTCTCTTCTTTGACAACAGAGAAGCTGATGTTATTACTCCATGGCCATGAACGTTGCATGGTAGCGAGGCTTTTATTTTTTAAATAATTATACATCCCACCCAAGAATATTATTCTTTTGATATAAAACATGATCAAGGACACAATCTAACATTAACTGTTTCATTTGAATCTAACACAATTAAGAATGTAGCATTCTGACTAGTTATTTTCAAATCATATATATAAGGTAAACAGTAATTGGTTTTCTTATTCCTAACTTTTCTGTGCTCTGTCTCATTGGGCAGATGATAGGGAGTGACATTTTAGGAAAGTCCTAAGAAATTTTTACCCCAACTACAAAGAAATTAGAGTATCTTGCCTGGTAGCACAAAAATCCCACAGAAGCTTGAGTTAGCTTTTTAAAATCAGGTAAGTGTCTTGGAATGAGACATGGATACGGTGTCTTGGGTTGAACGAAATGCTGAGTGCTGAGCGATGATAAACAATTTTAAAAGAAATTAAGAATGAAAACTGCAAACATAAATTAATGGATTCAAATTCTTAGAACAAGAATAGAAGGGTAGAGTATATCCTCTTACTAAACAAACAATCTGGGATATATATTTTAATTCTTCTAATAAATAACAAATACCTGTATTCCTCTGGCTATCTTCAGAAACAGGAACCCTTCTTGCTATCTCCTACAAAATATTCATTCAGAATACTATTTATCACCAAAACATAAAATGCTCAAGTCATGTGAGGCCATCAAGGAATTCCAGTGCCAAAATCATAATAGGCTTCCAATTTTATTCAACATGCAAGGTATGTGGTCTCAAAGTACAAATGCAAAGTTCCTGTAGCTATGTTTATGGGACACAGTTTCTAGCTTTAAGTGAGTTCTGGGCATTTTGATAAATTTACTGTCATGTTCCACCAAAATGTGGTATACACTAACAGCTCTAAATAAATCAGAGTCTCCTCAGTTTACAGCTCTTTGGGTCAAATCTTGACAACTATGAAGTACAATAAGAAAAGAGTCCTTTATTTTCCTCCTCAAAGGTGAGAGAAGCTTGGATAACCTAGAGTTTGGTGGAAAATGAAAACAGTACTGACAACAATTTTTTGTGTCTTCTCAAATTAGTTTGTGGAATGTTTTAAAAGCCTCACATTTTAGTAAGGGGATGGAAAATATTTTGATATCTTGTTACCAGAATCAGCTGTGAAATTCTTCTTGAAAACATAGCTCTAATGTCAGATATCATTCTGGAGTATTCTTTCACTCTACATACCTAGCTTTAAGTTATAGCAAACAGTGAAATAATGAGATAGTGAATATTCCTTTCTTCTCTGTCATAATCAGTCATCTGAACTATTGATTTTTTAAAAAAAATATTTCAGCAAATATACATCTAAGTTTATAACTCTTGAGAAGAAAAGAACCAGAGGTTTAACCATAAGATTAAAAAAAAAAAATTACTATTCAATTATTTCCAACAGAAAGAGTCTTATTTTTGAAGGAGGGGGCAGGAAAGAAAACTGTGGAGCTTTAAATTTACATTTACCTCATTAAGCTTTTAAATCTGAAGAAATTAAATGCAGGAGTTCCAATTTCTCTAAGCACAACAGATAAGATCTAATTTAGGAGGTTACTTGTACTTGAAGGATAAATAGTATCCTTTATTAAAAAACTGAACATAAACATGACATTGAAGCAAACTGGCACAGTTTGACAAGTTTTAGAACACTAGCTCACAAAATGAATATACTTGGATTCAGACAAACACAACAAATATAGCCTTTGTCCAAAAAAATCACAGAGACAACCCTATAGAATACCTACATGAAAATGTTAGAAGGTTCAACATATCTAAGGATACTACAGGCCTCGGGATGCCAGAGCCCTGACAGAAAAGTCAGCAGCGTAAACTACGCTTCACAAAGCTTGGCGCGCATGCACACACTCTGCGATGTGGGAAAGACAGAGACACCAATCACCATCGATGTTGTCCTTACTTGCAGACGCACAAGTATCCTGCATGTTCCGATTCTGACTGGCACCTGGAGCGGCTCTACATGCCAGTCATCCCAATGTACTCAGGGATGTAAACACCTTATAATTAAAAAACGTGAAGGCATCAAGGACGTTAGACAAATTTAAAACACATCCAAAGATTAATTTTTAAAGGCATTGAAGAAAGAACTGATTGCAAATTCCAGCAAGAGGATGTACCTGCTCCTTCACGGAAGCTAGAATAGTGGTGGCTGTGGTCTCGGGTTCCATGCCTGGGCCAGTGGAGGCAGCTTCCTGGCGTGTCTGTGGCTGGCCCTCCTCCACCAATGAGGCCTGCTCAGGAGCGGGCATTCCTCCTGCAAGCAAGCAGACAAAGAGTTAACACGGGCTCACAGACTCCTATGCAGAGCAGGCAGTGGCTGAGGATTTGCAGATGGCTCCTGGGAAATACCACGGACTTCTACATACAAAGATCACAGCTTCTTACAGCTGTTTGATTTTTAAAGGCAACATCTAGGGCCCAAAGTACGGCTAGTACTACGAAAAAGTAAAATGATAATAAAAAATAATAACAACAATACATACGAAGAAAATATATTAAAGACATCATAGGAAAAATGACATAAAAGTGTTGGGGAGGAGGGCTCTTAATTAAAAACATACTAAGGACACTAAAGCGTTTTTAGAAGCTTGTTGAATTGCTGAATATTCTATTCAGATAGCCAATAAATATGATTATATCATGAAACAAATAATAATAAATACTTTAGATTGTTATAGGGGCCAATTTATAAAGTATACACATGACATCTACAAATATTCAAATGCTTTACTGGTTACAGAAGAGGCTTATGTAATAGAAAAAAAAGAAGGTTTATAACTTGGGCTTGAAAATAAACAAAAGTCTCCTGTATTTAAAAGAAACGGAAGGCATTAATGACTGAAACAAGGATATCTTTGGAGTATTACAGCTAATTTGGTTTCCTTAGTGGAACTACTTTGCAGGCTCATAGCTTCTAACAGAAGAATGAGTTCTTGGCAACAGAGGGGGTGCCTCTCCTAAGATAACACCCTGAGAGCAGTGTGTTTGCCAGATCAATCACCTGACCTGTTATGGACTTTTCATAAATTTGGAAAAGATTGGGAAAAGATTCCCACCTAAAATGCTGTACCTTTTAGGTACATGTACTTAATCATGCAGCAGTCTACCATACCATGAGACTAGCCTAGTGCCTGGCATATGTAATAGGTATTCAATACATGTTGGCTTAATAAATGAATATATAAATGAAGGACCGACCATGTTTTCCATGTCGCATTCCAGTCATTAAGCAAATCTCCCCAAGTGCTATGACGCCCATGAGACCTTATTTGCTCAATGTGTGACTCTGCATACTCATATATGGGTATCTCAGACCATAAAAACTCTTCTTTATATTCTTCAGTTTACTCCTCAAAATTACTCTACTGTTCCATTTCAGCTCTTTATCAACTTCCACAATGTTTAATTCCATAGTATGATCTGGGGATTCCAACCTCCCCATTCCCTCAAATTTCAATACCAGCTTGCTGTTTCTTTCTAAAATCATAACCTGTAAGACAAGGGGAGATATGTGCACCACCTGCGCCTCTCTCCGTCTCTCATCTTCACTCTTCTGACTTATACAGTAAGTGAAGGTAGGTTTAAGTTCCGGGCTTTTTATTTTTTTATTTTTTTTAATGTTTATTTTATTATTGAGATGCAGAGAGAGACTGAGCATGAGCATGGGAGGGGCAGAGAAAGGAGGAGACACAGAATCTGAAGCAGGCTCCAGGTTCTGGGCTGTCAGCACAGAGCCTGACACGGGGCTCAAACTCACACACCACGAGATCATGACCTGAGCCGAAGTCGGACTGAGCCACCCAGGCGCCCTTAAGTTCTGGGCTTTTAACAGTGATTGTTTTATTGTCGTCATATTAATAGGCAGAAATAGGCAGTGAATGTGATGAGTCTCTAACGCCAGCTTCATGAAGAGTCTGCATGCCTGCTCCAGCAAGTGAATTCTCTCTCTTTATTTCTATGGTGGCCAAGGCTCAGGGCAGAGCCTGGCCTTCAAGGGGGAGGACCTCCTCAAGTATGAGCAGAGGAGGAACTCCCTTCAGTGTTGGAGTAAGTGGGTCTAGGATCAAAACCTAAGTGCCCTTGGACAAGTTGCCATCTTGTTGAGCCCACTTTCCTCATTAAACAAAGGGCTTACTAATACTTTCTACAGCACAATGGAAGTATTTTATGGTAATCTTTATTTTTTAGTATATGTGGTAGGCTTACTGAGATATGAAATACACTTAAAATATCATCAACTGAATAAAATAGCCCATTTCTATATTTACTGGGTGCTCACTAAAAACAAGATATGAAGTCTATGAAGAAACAAATGCCACACGAAATATCCTAGATTAACATTTAAGGCAAGTAAAGATATGAAAGTATTCTATGCCATTGAAAAACTACACACCTTAAAATAAGCAGATGGTTGCAGAGAACAAAAATGTTACTATGCAACAGTGAAACAAATAATGCCAAGAATCAAAGATTTTAAATGTCAAGAGTAAAATATCATGAAATACCAATGCGTAAGGAAAAAAGAAACATAAATTCAATGAACAAAGAGAATTTGAGAAAAGGAGAAAATAAATATCACTAGGGAAATAATTATTAATTGTTTACATAAATAGGAGAAGTGTTACTGAAAGATATAGAATTTTTTTTTTTAACGTTTATTTTTGAGAGAGAGAGAGAGAGAGAGAGCGCAAGCAGGAGAGGAGCACAAAGAGAGAGAGACAGAATCTGAAGCATGCTCTGGGCTCTGAGCTGTCAGCACAGAGCCTGATGTGGGGCTCGAACCCATGAACTGCAAGATCATGACTTGAGCTGAAGTCGGATGCTTAACCGACTGAGCCACCCAGGTGCCCTGAAAGATAAACAATTATATTATTATTTTATTACATTACTGTAAATGTACCACACTTAATTTCGCAATATTTGATGATTCTGTCCAGAAGCAGTACTGGATGAGCATTTTCTGAATACCACTCTGCCCACATAATGTGCAGGGGGATAAGGGGATACAGGCATAAGGCAGGGTCACTGACCATTAGTGGCCTCATCACCCCGCTGAGACATGAATCAGATCAAGGCCAAATATAGCATAGCAAGACACAAGTGATGGAATAACAAACACCACCAAAGTCTATAGGTAGAGGCTGTGAAGAGCTTATAAATTCACAGAAGAAACTAGTACTCCAGCAGGAGAGATTTTCATAGGCAGGGATGATGTTTTTCATTCTCAGGTTCCTCAAGACTGAAAGGCATTGCAGGCAATTGCTAATACTGTTGGGCTAAAGAATGATGACCATGGTGCCCATGTGTAACTGAGGTGAGACACTTCCCTGCCCCTCATCTCTGGAACAGTCTCCAAATACCACAACCAACACTGGGCAGAGGAGGGATGCCACAGCTCCGACAAGTTCTAAACCTAATATGGTCTTCTGTTCACTTTCTTGTAGCTCTTATAACAATTTAAGGAGCTGTAGGAATCAAACTTAGAGTCACAGAATGATATTACTTTTTCCCATCAGCAAAGAAAAAAAAAAAACCAAATAACAATAAGTGCTTATTAGCAAAGGGACTGTGAGAAATTAGGCTTCGTGCTTCCTTCAATGACCTCAGCTTGCCTGATCTGGACAATCACGTTCTAGGGACGGGAGAAAACCGAACTGTTGTGGGGGCTCTCTGGAGAATCAGAGAATGGTAGAGGTGACAGAAAACTGGAAGCAGGAAAATGCCATTGCTGTTTTTGAGAAGACAAAAGTAGACTCTCTTCACATTATAAACTAGAGAGCTAGACATACATCTTAGGTGAGATTCTTAAAAGGATTTTATCCAAGAGATGATTTGTGAGAACCAAAAAGGGGCCCACCAAAGAAAAGTCATGTTAAGCTGTTCTAATTTCTGTCTGTGGCAGCGTAACCATGGAAATGCAGTGTGTCTAGACTCCAGTGAGGCATGTGTATTAGAAGTCCCCCATGGTATTACAATCAGCACAGAAATGGGGCTGGCACAGGGCAACTGCTGACTGTCACAGTCTGGAAACGGCTAACAGAAACATCTCATCCTATAAAGGTTTCTAATGTAATGCCAGAGAAGTTTGATCTTGACCCAATCCCAACCAAAAACTTAGGCTATAATGTAAAGAATAACACACAGGGCATGCTCAAATTCTTCAATCACTATGAATACTGAATTAATCTATATAATACAATTAAAATACAAAAACACTGTCACACTGTAGTAATGAGCTGCCTGGATGAGATAGAAACAATAGGAATAAATGTGGGCCTTATATTAAGGTTAGCTCAGCAACACATTGGGGAAAAGATTTAGGCTAGACTTAGGTTCAAGAGCAGGATGAGTGAACCATGCATGAGACAAAGCTGTTCCAAAACCAAGGCGATCGTATGCTGTATTGAGGTCAGTACTTAAGATGATAGGAAGAAAGGGACATGGGAGTGTACACCTCTCCTTCAGGCTCCTGGGGACATGTCCACATCCAGTTACAGATGGCACATTTCCAGGAATGGACACAAATGTATCCGTTCAGGAAACAATGAGTAGGATGGTGAAGGGATTCAGTCATTCTTTCCAGTCACAGGAGTAGGGACAAAATGAATGACAGCTCCTGCTCCTTATGAACTCAGACCTTAATGGTGGGAGGTGGGGGGAGGACGACACAGAAAGAGCAGTTAATGCAACAATAAGAGAAAGTCTGACTTCAAGAAGAGAGAGACTATGCAGTCAAGCAGATGTCTATAAACCTCTGAAGGGCTGCTATGGACAAACAAGGTTAGATGCTTTACATTTATGATCCTAAGAGCTAGATCAAAAACTAATGGTTTTGTAACAAACTCGTATTTGCCTTTCATTACAGTCTTTATACTTTGAATCAAATTTGGCTGATGGTTTTATTATTTTTATTCAAAATTAAAGGCTGGAGCCATGAGAGCAAGCTCAGGAGGGCCTTTCCTTTTTTTTTTTTAATGTATTTTTTTTAAATATATGAAATTTATTGTCAAATTGGTTTCCATACAACACCCAGTGCTCATCCCAAAAGGTGCCCTCTTCAATACCCATCACCCACCCTCCCCTCCCTCCCACCCCCCATCAACCCTCAGTTTGTTCTCAGTTTTTAAGAGTCTCTTATGCTTTGGCTCCCTCCCCCTCTAACCTCTCTCTCTCTTTTTTTTTCCTTCCCCTCCCCCATGGGTTTCTGTTAAGTTTCTCAGGATCCACATAAGGGTGAAACCATATGGTATCTATCTTTCTCTGTATGGCTTATTTCACTTAGCATCACACTCTCCAGTTCCATCCACGTTGCTACAAAGGGCCATATTTCATTCTTTCTCATTGCCACGTAGTACTCCATTGTGTATATAAACCACAATTTCTTTATCCATTCATCAGTTGATGGACATTTAGGCTCTTTCCATAATTTGGCTATTGTTGAGAGTGCTGCTATAAACATTGGGGTACAAGTGCCCCTATGCATCAGTACTCCTGTATCCCTTGGGTAAATTCCTAGCAGTGCTATTGCTGGGTCATAGGGTAGGTCTATTTTTAATTTTCTGAGGAACCTCCACACTGCTTTCCAGAGCGGTTGCACCAGTTTGCATTCCCACCAACAGTGCAAGAGGGTTCCCGTTTCTCCACATCCTCTCCAGCATCTAT
Source organism: Lynx rufus (assembly GCF_022079265.1). NCBI lineage: Eukaryota > Metazoa > Chordata > Mammalia > Carnivora > Felidae > Lynx > Lynx rufus. The sequence continues at coordinate 73,735,342 of NW_025814834.1, forward strand.
AGTCTCCTGATTTGTTCATTTTGGCCACTCTGACTGGCGTGAGGTGATATCTGAGTGTGGTTTTGATTTGTATTTCCCTGATGAGGAGCAACGTTGAGCATCTTTTCATGTGGGAGGGCCTCTCCTTTTGAAACAAACAGTCCAGTGTCCAACATTTCAAGAATCCTCTAAAGCTGGTACATTCCCTCTCATGAGAGGTCTTTAATCACAGTTCAGATGATCAAGTAGCAGGAACGGTATAGAAGGGATCCTGCCCTGGGTATATGTTAGAAATAGGAAACAAAGTCCTCTGAATCTTGAGGCAGACACTAAGATAAGAAAACAGCTACATCTGAACTGATTTCAGTGTCCCTCATTTTTCAGAATGTTGTCTATCATACACAGCTATCTGTAAAAAGGCACCTGGAGGGCAGCAAGTTGTGCTTTTTCTTGACGAAATGATGGACAATGAAAATCTTAGTGTTGTTTCTCTGGCTGGTTATACAAAGCTCAGAGATGAGTTTGTGACCAACTCTTACACATGTCTTCTCATTTTATTCCAGACTTTACTTATTAAATTTCCTCTTTGCCCAGGTCTACTTTTATCATTCTGTTGAGCTGCGTTCTTTTGCACCTTGCAAAACACTTTTTGGAAGCCAGACTTGTGCTTTCTCTATAATCTTTATCGAAGACAAGCTTTCAGGTGAAACTGTTAGTATAACTGTGTGCATGTGTGTATCTCAATCTTATAGTGAACTATCACTGAGTTATGGGAAATCTTCCTGCTCAAGGTTGCAGGCCACATATATTCAAGTGTGAGTACTGAATCTTGAGACAGTGGGTGTAATATATGCAGGGTAGGGATGTAACATATAGCTATGGATGTAATAATATATATGGGTACAATCCATGACTCAGTATCTATAATCCCTTTTATCACAGATGATACTAATCCATAAAATCATCTCTGTGCTACACCTCTCTGGGATAGAAGATCAACTACATACCATATTTTCCTCTATTTACTCATTTCTACTCTCTTTACTGATAATTTTTAGCCAGAGTATACGAACTATACTTTGTTTCATCTTATCCAGTGATATAAACTGGAGTCTACATATTTTTTTTCTTCTCCTCTTTTGCATTAGTATTTTGGACCATAACATATCTCATGACTTCATTTTCAACACTCACAAAATGTTATGATGATTGATGACCACCATTTCAAAATTGATAGGATAAAATAATAATGCCTAAGAACAGATGAAGAAAAATAATAAAGGACAGAAAATAATCATGAATATTTAAATTCAATTCAAATTAGGATATTAATAATATGGGATAATAAACATTTAAAAAAATTTTTTTAACCTTTATTTATTTTTTTGAGACAGAGAGAGAGAGCATGAACGGGGGAGGGTCAGAGAGAGAGGGAGTCACAGAATCCGAAACAGGCTCCAGGCTCTGAGCTGTCGGCACAGAGCCCGACCCAGGGCTCGAAACTCACAGACCGTGAGATCATGACCTGAGCCGAAGTCGGATGCTCAACCGACTGAGCCACCCAGGCACCCCGATAATAAACATTTTTGAATAAGCACTAGATAAACAAAATACTATAAGAGAATAAATTACAGAGTATCCTATGTAGTAAAGACAAGTTTCTTTGCTTTACTTGTAACAAAACTGGAAGAATGAAGTACTGGGGAATCAGGAATGTGCCTGAGAAGTTAAACACCTTCAGAACCATATGGAATCTATTCTAGAATTCTAAAAGTAGTACTAGATGAACTTTTCACAGTTAAGAGTATTAAAATATCCTGGAAGTAAGAAGCATTACTAAAATCTGCAACTCTTTAGGAAGCTTACAGATAGTTGGTTACATACTAAACTTCTCATCAGACAGTTATCCAAAAAATTTAAACTTCTTGGCAAGAATTTGTTTAGAAGGAAGCTATATGCCAAACAGCATAGTAATTCTAGAGAATAAACTATGTATAGCAGTTAAGTATTTTGTCTTAATGGATTTATTTTTACAATCAAAAGATCAGTGAAAGATAACCTGATTTTTTTTTGAAAATGCAAAAAGTGTAAACAGACCTCTTTGAAAAGAGGAAATCTGGATGGCCAAAAATGAGGTGTTCGACCTCATTAGTAACTAGAAAAAGGTAAATTCATACTACAATGAGATATCAATACACAACTCCCAGAATGACAAAACATTTATCAATATCAAATGTTGGCAAAGATGTAGAACACTGGTAAATATCACAGGCTACTGATCAGTATGTAAAGGAGCCATCACTTGGGAATGCATTTTGGCATCTATCTAGTCAAGCTACTGATACATATATTCCCCAGCCCAGTAATTCCACTCCTGATTATACAGAGACATTCTTGCACACAAACTCCTGGAGAACCATATTAAGTAAGGTCATGGCAGCACTCTGTGGAAGCTATGAATTTCAAACAACCCAAATGACAATCAATTAACAGTGAAATGGATCAATATATTGTGGTATAGTCATGCACTGTATTTTACCTACAGACATATAACAAATGAATGAAAGGTCTATACAACAAGAATGACTTTAAAAAGCATATGGATGAATAAAAGAAGTCACAAAAGAATACAAACAGAATTCCATACATGTAAGTTTAAAATATAGGCAAGATAAAATTGTTTATTAGGGATGTATTCATAGGTACCAAGAAAATGACTATCAAAGTCAAAGGAGTGGTTATATCTGCAAGGAAGGTGCAGGCTGTAATTTTAGAAGAGCACATTAAAAACTTTTGGAGAGCTGGACTGTTATGGGGAATTATTAATGGATATTTACACTTTTAGGTGGTTTTCTTAAATTTTTATTTATTTGTTTTACTTATTTATTTTGAGATGGAGAGAGAAGGGGTGGGGAGGGCCGGAGACAGAGGGAGAGAGGGAATCCCAAGCAGGTTCTGAGCTATCAGCGCAGAGCCCGATGTGCGAACCCACGGACTGTGAAATCATGATCTGAGCCAAAGTCAAGAGTCAGACACTTAACCAACTGAGCCAGGCAAAAAAATTGTTTTTAATGTTTATTTATTTTTGAGAGACAGAGAGTCAGAGCATGAGGAGAGGGGCAGAGAGAAAGGAAGACACAGAATCTGGAGCCCGACACGGGGTTCAAACTCACAAACTGCAAGATCACGACCTGAGCTGAAGTTGGATGCTTCACCAACTGAGCCACCCAGGCACCCCTGCCTTTTAATGTTTTTTAATTGCATATATATTTTATGTACTCTTCTATAGTTTTTTTTTCATGAAAAGGGAAAAATATTAATATAGCAGAAAATGATAAATTCTTATTAGATATGATCTATAAAATATAAAAATTTAGAGTATGTATAAATAGATTGCAGTAGTGTTTAATAGCTTGAAGACTAAGGAAATAGAGAACTGACATACTTCTGCATATAAAACTACACTAAATATATAACTCATAAATGTGAAGGTATTTATTTCAATAAAAAAGGGGCTTACATTACAAAATAAAATGCCTGAAACCTCATATATCATTCACTAATAATTTCTGAAAATAAAACACATAGTTAATATATAACATAAGGGTCAACACTGCTCACACCTCAAAGGGAGAGGTTCACATCATGCTCTATGTGAATGATGTGCCTTGGAGTGTGAAGAGTGTGGATACAGTCCCTGTAACACAGGCAAACACTGAAAAACTGTTAACAAAATGAAAAAAGATTTTTTATGTTTATTTATTTACAGGCAAACAAAGGAGTGATCCAAACAGAGCAGTGCCTCAATCAGCTACTGATGCCCAGAAGGAATCAATTCCCTAAACAGGAAAAGTAAAGTGGCATATGTAGAAGTAACAGTGAATGATGCTGTTTTTAAACTGAAAGCTGTGTGCATGAAGGAGAAACAGCCAGTGGCCTTGAAATAAAAAGTTACAAGATAGGGGTGCCTGGGTGGCTCAGTAGGTTCAGCATCCGACTTCAGCTCAGGTCATGATCTCACAGTTCATGGGTTCGAGCCCCACATCAGGCTCTGTGCTGACAGCTCTAAGCCTGGAGTCTGCTTTGGATTCTTTGTCTCCCTCTCTCCGTCCTTCCCCCATTCGTGCTCTCTCTCTCTCAAAAATAAATATTAAAAAGAATTTTTTTTAAAGCTATAGGATAAAAATTAAAATCTTATTCAGTAGAATAAATATCAGAATAACATTTTTTCAAAAAGAGTATTTTATAAGAGGGGTGCCTGACTGGTTCAGCCAGTAGAGCATGCACCCTTTGATCTCGGGGGTTTTGAGTTCAAGCCCCACGTGGGCGTAGAGATTATTTTTTAAAAAGAATATTTCATAAGAATGATCTAAATAATTCTCTCAGAAACTTGAAAAAAAAAAGACAGAAAAAATAGATGAAGAAGGTAAAAGAAGTTTGGAGACTAGAGACTAGTCCAGGGTTACGTTTATTGACTAGTAAGAGTACTAGGAACGGGGGGGAAAAAAGAGGATAAATATTAAAGGAAATAAGAAATGAAAATTTCTCAGAGCTGAAAACTAATCATTTAAAATAGGCCAATAAGTGAACAAACTGAATGAAATGAACTACCTCTAAACCAAATCCATTGAAATATCTAGGTTCCCAGGATAAAGAAAAGATTGTAAATGTTACCATGGAGGAAAAACAAAATTGCTTACAAATGAATGAGAGTCCATTTGGCATAAGAGCCCTTATCAACTACAGTGGATGTAACAATAGCTTCTGGTACTGACCAAAAACTATGATTCAAATATGAACACAAAATAAGAGCATGTTAGGACATATCGGGACTCAAGAAAGTTTGGCTTCAACAATCTTTCAAGGAAGTTCTGGAACCAAACAACATATTATAGAAGGACTAAGACACAATATAAACAATGCTAAGCAAGTAATTCCGGCAAGTGAAGATTAAAGTCTAAATAAACTGCCCATGATGTCAGCATGAGAAGGTGAAAAGCTGAAGAAAATAAATTGTACACATGTTCTTACTTAACCTGGTAGGAAAAAATACATACAGAGTAACTCCAAGTGAGTGTGCCTTTGCTGCTCCTCTCCGGAAGAGACAGAGCCCACTGTGTGCCCTTTGAATGTGGGGTTGGCCTCTTGTGACTCACACAGTGTGGCCAGTGTGGATGAGGCTAAGTTTTAAAGGCCCTGTAGCTTCTTCATCTGGAACCTTGATATCACCATGCTGTGAAAGACCTCAGGATTAAAAAGATACTGTGGAGACAGAGGCCCAGTGCTCCCAGCCACTCTGGCAGATACCTCAGAACATATAAGACAGGCCATCTTGGAAGAGCCCCACCCTGACCAAGCCATCAGCTTACTGCAGCCACCTGAGTGAGCCCAAGTAACACCAGAAGAACCTCCTTACCAACCTAGACTTGTGAGAAATTTAAAAAACTGTTGTTTGAGCCACTGAGATTTAAGATGGCTTGTTACATGATGAGCAAGTAATACTAATACAACCATCAAAACAGGAAATGAGGACAAGGAAAAAATTAACTTGTATTATTTTTAAGTATCATAAGATTAAAACATTAAATGCTAAACGCTGAATTATCTTATAAAGATATAATTTATTTAATGCATTAGCGATCTTCCACTTATTATGTATTACACTATAAACTAGATGTTATTGAAAGTATGACATATAAGACTCTGACCTCCAATCCAATTTACAGTCTAAAAGGGAAGACCCAAAAAAAAAAAAAAAAAGGCAACTACAATAAAATGTAGCTTGAGCTAATAAACGAGGCACTAAGAACTCAAACACAGAAGGCAGGTGCTCAGAGAAGGGTTTTGAAAAGGCATGTGTAAGTAGGGAAATTATTCCAGGTGTAGCAGAAGGATGCAGCTGGGGGAAAGCCCACCTCTGATGTATTAATTAGTTTTATTAAGCTTTTACATTTAAAAATTTGCTTTAGGTTCAATGGATTTCTCAAAAACCTCCCTAGACTACTGTTTCCTCTCATTTGCAATTAAGAATATGGTAAGCCATATCAAATCTCAAGCTGTTTAAATAAAAGATTTGTTTTTATCATTAGTTTTTCATATCAAATGCTAGTGTTAACAAAGATTAAAAACCAATGAAATCACTAACACAGCACATATGGGGATTTAGAAATATGGTAATTTATAAGTGAATTACTAGAGGCAATAAAAATAATGCAAAATTGTTTAATTAAGGACTTGGGCATTTAATAATATTTATAAGGTCTATTAAAAATAAAAAGTACACAGCCCAGTAACAACTTCCTATCTTATACAGTGGTTGTCTTTTTAGTTCCTTGTATTTATCTTTCTTTTTACATGGACTAGCTAAATGATTTTTCAGTGTCTTAGGATTTATACTAAATTGTCTAGCTGAGAATAACCTAGTTCTGTATTAGATTTCTTAGAAGTTCTACAGTAGACATTTATTTAAATTATACATTCACTTATAATGTGACAGATTCCATTTAAAATTTAAAATTCTCCAAGTATGCTCCATAGATGACTTCTAGTATGTCAAAAAGAAGGTTCCTGTGATTAGTAAGTCTGGAGAATGCTATAGAGCCTGATTCCTCTTGAAGATCCCTAAAAACCTTGTTTTCTCAAGTGTGATCTGTAGACCAGTTACACTGGCAGCACTTTAGGGCTTGTAAGAAATGCAGAATTTCAGGCCCTACCCCCCAGACCTACTAAATTAGAATCTTCATGTGAATAAGATCCCTAGTGTTTCCTACACACCTTCAAGTTTGAGAAGCAGTGGCACAGAGCATTTTAAAGATTTTGAAAGATCTTAAAATAAATGAACCTGTTTAATCTCATCTTGTTATCTTACACTTACTTGACCCCTTCTCTTTGTGTCGCCTAGTAACACTTTGAGGAACATACTTTGAGAAATTCCACAGTATAGTAAAAATTATTATTATTGAACAAATATAGCTAGCAGAGGCACTGCTCCATCCTTTACAATTAAAATTTGGTTCTCCCCAGCTTTTCCAATGATGTCAGTTTATTAAAAGAAAAACATTAATTAAGTACTTTTCAGAAAATGGGAAAGAAAAATTTAAGCTCTTTTCAATAAAGATTCCTGCCAACAAAATTAAGCATGAAATTGTGTTTTGGCTGTAAGTTGGGTACCAATTTCTTGGAAAACTTAATTTCTAAGTGAAGGAATAAATGACTTTCCAGAAGAAGAAGCCAGCCTGCTCCAGGCCAGGTGTTTTAATTATATTTTTCATGCTCTACTCATGAACACCCATGTAGAAAAGAGACTAGGTGTGTATATATATGTATGTATATAATGCATACTGGTGCTTTGGTTGGAGAGATCAACTCTCCATCTGGGATATAACAATTTCCTCAAAACAGGTCCAGTTTGGGCAGATGTTAATCTATAAAAGGACTTACCGAAAGCACGGGTGAAAAAGAAAAGTTTACATTTTTCAATGACAGTATCATCAAAAACACTGGTTTTACACATGTTTAAAATCACTTAAAAAAAAGTTTATTTATTTTGAGAGAGGAGGGGGAGAGAATCTCAGACAGGTTCTGCTGTGCTGTCAGCACAGAGCCTGAAGTAGGGCTTAATCTCATGAATTGAGAGACCATGGCCTCAGCTGAAATCAAGAGTTGAACGCTCAACTGACTGAGCCACCCAGGGACCCCTAAAATCACTTCTAATAATGCTGATTTAAGCAATGATGCATCTAATGACTTCCAATCTATTAAGCAGCTCTTTAGTGTAAAAGGGAAAATTCTAGGCATCAAAAATAAAGTTCCAGAGGTGAACAACTATACCTGTCCCTGTCTTCAGCAGGTTGAAGTTAGAGAACTGATGATTTTCTTTCAGTCTCATTTATTCATTTAGACTACGTTTAATGCCATATTTTGTTTTCAAGAAGACAAACACATTTTCACACTTAACATCTCCAAACAGCTTTTTGAAGAAAGCACAAGAAAAAAATACCAAAGGTTCTAGAATTTTGTTGATTACAGATGGAGCTTCAGTGAACCCTACTGTAATTTCCAGTCCACTGTTCTCTGTCCCTTAAGCATACACCTAGGTTCAGTGAGAGCAAGGGCTATTGCCATCTAGACCACCACCATATTCTCCGCAGCCATAGAAGCGCCTGAAACATAGTAGGTGTTCAACAGAGTTTGTTCAGTGAAAGAATGAAACAAACTGAGGGAAAGGATCAAAGTATAGTATATTGCGTTTCCACTTAAGTAAAATTTATATGGCAGGTAGTGTAGGTTTTAGAACCAGCAAGATGCTGAGGGAGCTCATAGTCTAGCAGGAAAGAAAAGAATAAAAATTGGTGACAAATACAACAGTAACGATGCATAAAACATACCACAGTAGGAGGGTCATCAGGAAAGATGACACTTACCACAAAGACAGAGGACAAAATACCACAATGTGCTGTGTGCAGAGAATGCCAATGGTCTAACCTTGAGGTGGGGATGAGGAGGAGGAGAGAAAGAGGGAGAAAACACTGAACATGAGAAGATGAAGGAACCATAAGGGAAGGAGAGTGACAGATTGCTTCATATGATGGTGAAAGTTGAGGAAAGAGTTTGAGTCAGGTGCCTCTGCCCCAGAGAAGTTGGGAATGTGACCTGGATGGAGTTAGACATTATGAATAAAGAGGAGTGGAAGAGAGGAAAAACTAGATGGTGTCCACTTGGAGTAGCATAAAACATCTGAAAGGCCCAGTGAAGAGCTAGAAAGCAACTGTGGGGAGCGGAGCAACTTCTCTTAAGACAACTTCAAAAAGAACATACGTGCCTTGAAGGAGTGCCTGGGTGGCTTAGTCAGTTAAGCATCTGACTCTTGATTTCAGCTCAGGTCATGGTCTCACAGTTCGTGAGTTCAAGCCCCGCATTAGGCTCTCTGCTGTCAGCACAGAACCCACTTTGGATTTTCTGGCCCCTCTCTCCCTGAACCCTCCCCCGCTCACATGCACACTTTCTCTCTCAAAAACAAACAAACAAACAAACAAACAAAAAAGACCATGCCATACAGAACCTGTAAGAGAAAACAATTCTTTCCTTCATGGGCCAAGTCCCAGGGACACAATGATAAATATAATCCTAGAAACCTTGTCCTCATTTGTCCAGGTGGTCTGTTTAAGACGACTACAGAGAAGTCCTCAAGTATCACTACTTCTAAGCTTCCATATCGTCCCAGGGCACATTCAGATGCAACAGGGCATCTCCTCAAAATCCAGAGAAAAAGAAAACAGGGCTGCTCCCAGGAGAAGAAATTTAGAAAAACCACTAAAATAAGGATAAGATTAGATATGGGTGGAAAAAAAACCTAAAAATCAGTGCATGTGTTTTCCTAAAGAACTTTATAAAATAACCAAGGAAAAGATCATAACATCCAGACCAGAATCAGAATGTGATTATGACACATCGTGTGTAATTACCATCAGAATTGGAGAAGAGAACAGTCAGTATGGAAAGGAAAACCTAGATTCTGACTCTGTCTGGGGAAGTAAAAAAATATGAGATCTTCTCTATAAGGGACAGAGAGGGTCCTGAAATGAATTCTCTCTTGAAACTATCTCTTCACAGGACTCTAGTTTCACCACTCCAAAAGCTACCCTGACGGCTAAAAGGGAGAAAGAAGCCTATCTGGCAAACATGGACATTTTGGTAATTATGAATTTATAACTTAGCACTGTGCCTTCCATATTAGTCCTGATTCTTAGAACCACAAAACTGAGGACAGGCTCAGAACTGCAGTGACTTCAAAGCTTTGTGGTGTGATTTTGGAGAAACCTCCTCGATGCCACTAGTTGTTCTCTCCAGATAACAATCTAGCTAAGTGGTCCCTCATTCTAATTCAGAAACTTAAGAAAGGTGGACACAAAACCCACATAAATAAAGAGGTTAGTCACCATGCACAACATACACCTGTCAGTCACTCGAGAACAGGAGAAAAAGAGCTACACACTTGCAGAGCTGCCGAGGAAGGTTTTCTATGCCAACCGTTCTACCAATCTCTAGCACTGCTGTGCATTTGCTACCCCTGTGCATTGTGTTGCCAACTTACGTTGTGTTATTTAAACTAGATTCTTTTAATATTCATTAGCTTGAATCAACTTTTGCAGAACCATACCTCAGTTCTGAGATATCAATTATGTCTAATAATCTGTCCAAAAATTTTGCTTTAAAAAAAAAAAGTACATTTCATTATTTAAAGTGCAAACAATTTCAAAACCAAGAACCAGGTTCAGTATTCCAAACATGATATCCAGAAAGCACATAGGCAATTAACTCTATTTTACATATTTTTAAATAAAGCCTACCACTAAAGTTCACAGTGCTTTCTGTGTTTCTGGTCTCATCACCCCAAGGCACGGACGCATACAAATGCATATATAACAAGATAGAACTGTCATCAAACTTGCAATAAGCAACCAGAAAAAGTACTCTCCACACACGGTGTATCATTTTAAACTTACAATATAATTCATACCATACCATTTCTACTGGCTTTAATACTACCCACTTCTATGACTAAATATGCTTCATTCATGATTTTTTTTAAAACACCCAACGGGACTGATACGGAGTGGGTATCTCTTAGGACTAGCTTCTGTTACATATGCTCCTATTTCATGTGTAAACTTTAAATGGCATGTCTCAGTCAGAGGAAAGGTAATGTTTTCCATTTGAAAACTTAAAAACTAAATTGCACAACAGAAATGTCGCGCTTTGAAAATGTCTTCCTAACTGGCTTCGGTGTATCTGTCTCCCTCGCTCTCTCAAATTTCCAGAAGGAAATTCAATCAGGTGACACACTTAACTAAGCAAATGCTATTCATCAGATAAATAATACATTAAATTGTTCAAAGCTACAGCAAATTCTCCAACTTGCTAATTTCTTCCAAACATTTGTTTGTTTGGAAGTACTGGTAAATTTTAGCATTCAAATCAACTTGTGTGTCTCAAATTAACTGAAGGGCATACTTTTGATCAACCTAACAATATGTATAAAAAAAATAAAGATCATCAATTTAAAGGATTTGAGGAAGGGGTGCCTGGGTGGCTCAGTCGGTTGAGTGTCTGACTTCGGCTCAGATCATGATCTCGCGGTTTGTGAGTTCTGGCCCTACATCCGGCTCTGTGCTGACAGTTCACAGCCTGGAGCCTGTATCAGATTCTGCGTCTCCCTCTCTTCATGCCCCCCATTCATGCTGTCTCTCTCTCAAAAATAAACATTAAAAAAAAAAAGGGATTTGAGGAAAGGTTCTGTGGGGTGAGTAACAGAGTAGGGGACTCTAGCACAGGTTTTAGAGGCCTTTGCATGTTCCTTCTCCCCTATGTTTCTCTTAGGGCTCCTCCCTCAACTCACGGAAGCTCACAGGTCTTCTCTGACCATGGTGTGCTCCTTAGGACAACAGGAACTGAAGGGACAACAAGACCTTGAAGGGTGAAGAATTGTAAGAGAATGGTGGGCCAAAGTTAGGTGGAAATTTGGAAGGGGCCCCTCTGTGTGTGCTTGTCCCCAAACTGTGGGCATTCTTGCTATCAGCAGGTCCTTCTCAATACAGCCCCTCTGTGGGGGAGCCATTCTCAAGCCTTTGACTCAGCCCTTCTGCTCCCCTCCCCTCACAGAGCTCCAGCCCTGTGCTTGCTTCCTGCAGCTATTTCTAGAGCACAGCCCCTCCACCTCTGGTTTCTAACTTCACAAGCGAGGATAAAACTAGGTTCCCTGCCTTTACTTCACCAAACCATCTCTTCCTTCCACACACATACTTTCTAAGAGCCTCACCCTTAAGAAGGCATTCCTCAATGTGTTCTGGAATTGCCTTTTTTTTTTTTTTTGGATGACTCATCTCTCTAGTCCAACTAATCTAGTTAGAATCTTAACAACACACAATGCTCATTTTCACCCACTTGTGTCTGTTCCTTAAAATGCTCCCTCACCTATTTAGAGTTAAATGTACTGAAACCAGGATTCAGTTGTGTATGTATTTTCTCTGGTATCTAACACGTGCTGGGGCATTTCCTACATTGCCTGTTGACTGAACTGGTTTTACTATGTAAGGAGCTGAAAACAGAAACTGGCGTTTCACTGCTGCACTTGCTGAAAAATGTTTAATATATTAGATGGCTCCTATTCAAAAGTAAAGAACCCCTGAACAAAGGACTTCCTTAAAGAGGTCCTTTGTTCAGTACTTGGCACTAAAAGAAATGTCAAAAAGAATCAGATTTCATTTTCTATCTTCCTGGTTAGGTAACTTGTTTCTTTTTAGGTGAGGGTCTGACTTCCTTAAAGAAAGAATTTAGGAAGAAGAACCACAATTCAAGGAAGCTACATTCCATTTGCAGGAGATAACACACCCCATGCCAAGATGTGCTCACTCTGCTGTTTCTAAATTCTCAGCTGCAGATCTTAGTGTATAACAAAAGTATACTTTAAATGAGACCCTATAAATCAGAGTTATGATTCCCACAATAATCTAGAAAGCTGTTAGCAAAGTCTTGACTGTGTCTCAATATACTGAAACATTACCTGTTCAGATTAAATGGGCAAGAAAATGAAAGGACTGGATTATTCCATATTATAAAAACATATTTTTTATTGCTACTATTAAAAATATAGGTATCTGTGCCCTGATTTAATGAACAGATCCAAATCAGCCTTTAGTGATTTTAAAACACTGTGATAGAATGCCTCAAAGATTAAGTACATCCAAATCTTTTAAGATTTTATTTTTGAAAAAAAATTACTTTTTTTTTGCTTAACATTTTATTTATTCAGAATGCAAAGCTAACTTCAGTCTATCAAACTGATCACAAATTCAGAATCTAAGTTAATATGACATAACCACGTCTCAAAAAATAAGTATTTTGAGTTTAAAATGTTGTGCCCTACCTGGGTGGGTCAGTTGGTTAAGCGTCCGACTTCAGCTCGGTTCATGATCTCACAGCTCGTGGGTTCGAGCCACGTGTCGGGCTCTGTGCTGACAACTCAGAGCCTGGAGCCTGCTTTGGATTCTGTGTCTCCCTCCCTCTCTCTGCCCCTCCCCCGCTCGTGCACGTGCTCTCTCTCAAAAACAAACAAACATTAAAATGTTGTGCCCTAGATGCATTTTCATGTCATTTTAATTTTGAGGATAGGGGGATGTTTGCTTTTATTAATCTGAAGATCATGAACTGTGATTTGAAGTTCACTGACAGGTTGATAGGGATATGATCATATTTCTCTTAGATACTGCAGAGAACCTACCTAATGCCCTCTGAAAAGTGGAACATTCACCAATAAAGTATGGCATTACAGGGTATAAATAAGTAATGATTGATAAATATTTAGAACCCTGGCAATGCAAAGGAGGAGAACACATGTTAGACGACTTTCCACAACCACCCTAGAATCTCTCTACAATTAAGGTAATAGTGTGAATATAAAATTTTGATGTCCAATCAGCCTAGCAGGATTATAACAGCTGTGTCAAAAGTACCATCTGTCCAAATGGAAGTATGTACCCTCACAACTTGTTAAGAATTACAGCAACAAATGTAAGTTTGAACATCAGAGGTACCATGATAAATTAGACATTTAATTTAACGTCTGATGAAGATGGAGTGAGCTGCCACTTTGATGGAATAGAAAAAGACACTGAAACGGCAATCTGCTCATTTTATAGCCCAACAATTCTCTCCTCTTTCTGAGTCACTACGATTATTCTGAGAGCAGCTGGATCTCTCAGTATCAATTTTCTACCCATATATCAATTGTAAACTATTACAAAACACATGCAAGAATTGTCAGTGGGAATTAAGAAATGCCTAGAACTTGAAGCAGTTTCTAACTTTCCCTCACTGGTATCTTCATTTCTGTTTTCAATGTTCTATGGAATGTCTAAGGGATCAAGTACTCCTTGGGTGGGGAAATGCATGTACCTATGAAAGCAGCCACCTTGTGGTAGAGTTACAATAAGCAGAAGTGGAGGTCTACTAATGGGGAAAGATCCAGGAATTTTTCAATCATGGACAAAAGCTCACTGGGTTCACATTACCCTGCATTCGACCGGCAATAAAGATTTTGAGAGCTTTTTCTAGTAGTAGTCAAAGAAATTCCAAGGCCCCAAACATCACTTATTTTATTTTTTTAATGTTTATTTTTGAGAGAGAGTGAAAGAAGAGAGAGAGAGAGAGAGACACACACACACACACACACACACGCAGGGAGGGGCAGACAGAGGGAGACACAGAATCTGAAGCAGGCTCCAGGCTCTGAGCTGTTAGCACAGAGCCTGACGCGGGGCTCGAACTCAAGGACTGTAAGATCATGACCTGAGCCGAAGTCAGATGCCTAACTGACTGAGCCACCCAGGCACCCCCAAACTTCACTTTCTTAACGGCTGCTTAATACAATGTATCTCCTCTGCTCTTTTGATATCTGTGAAAGAAACAAAGGAAGTTTGAGCAAGATATCAACATTAACTCCAATAATCTGATGGTCACAAAAAAACTGAAAGAGTAAGCTATTCAAGAAGCCCAAAGTCTATTTGTCTATCAAGACCTGCAAAAGTCACTCCTTGAAGAAAGTGGACTTTCTTAAATGGAGTGAGGTAGGCAAGAGAGGGAGATGGGAAAAGTGTCAGATGAAACATGTCTGAGAGTTAGTTGGGACGGTCTCATGTTGCCATAACTGAGTCCCAGCTTCACAGCACTCTGTTGATCCTCACCACTGTGCTATCTAAACCAGCTGGCTTCCAGTGTACTTTCGACTAACAGCTGCCATGAGCAGCTACTGAAATTACATCACAACAAAGCCACTCTACTAACAGTATAAAGTCATCTTCAGACCTTCACAGTCAGTCACATGGAAAAAACAACAACAACAACAACACTGAGAAACACACAGGTCTCTCTCTAGACTGGAATTCATGTATTCCAATTCAGTGTGTGATACCAATCACTTATGGGTCAATATATCTGCACAACTGCAAAACATACATATGGTGATAAGTGTACAAAATGTGAAAATGTACAAGTGATGGGCATGTCGTCTCAGCCTTCAAAGCAAAAGAAGAACAAAACAGCCTAAGGCTGGATGGAAGAGGCTTTACGTTGACCAGGGGAATCACTGGACTGTTTCCTACCCCTGACTTTCTGTAATTCCATACTGTCATCCAAGAAAGACAAAGTAGCAGCAGCACCTTGCAAGACCATGTCTTCAAAAGTGAGTGCAACCATGAAGAATAACCATTCACTAAATATGGTACTTTTAGAAACCATTTAGTTGTGCTTTTATTAACTATTTTTGATTTCTCTTCCCTAGTCAAAAATACTTTGAGCAGCAGTTGGCTGGTCCATCCATCCTAACATCATACAAGGCGAAATTACATCTACAGGAACTTCTTGGCAACAGTTCATAAAAGCATTTTAGTCAGAGGGAATAGGGGAAAGTTCCACTCTAATGGTCCATTCTTATTCTCTTCAGAGAATTATTCTAATCTATAAAACTTTACTAAAAGTTGAAAAAATAGACATAAGTATAAATTTGAAGAGATAATTGTGTCAATTCTTGGTCAGATTTCAAAAATAATCACAAAACAAATAGTATTCAACATAGGAGAAACTACCACTAAGGAAGCCCTTTAACCAAATACAAGATCAGTTAACAAGCACTTCTGTCAAAAATGCCTGAGATCACCAACAGGTATCAAACGCTGCTGTGGCTAAATTACGTGGTAGCAACATACACGAGGACTCAAAAACAGCTTCACAGAACTCTAGAAACAGGAAGGACCTTGGAGATCATCTACTTGGGTGGTTACTTTCTTAACCCTTTTCTCTAAATCAACTCAAGAGTAAAACCAACACATTAAAACATAAAAGCAGAAGCTACTCTTCCTGAACCTTCTTCATCTCCTCAGCAACCAGGCAGCCAGGCAGCATCCCTGAAGAAGACCATCATCGAGGATGGCACTTTAGAGAGATGACTGGAGGCTGACAGCTGGGACATAAGCTGCCTGCAGTCTGGTAATGGATCTGCTGGTTCTCCCCGCAGGGTTCTTCCACTGCAGGGTGCAACCACAGCAACGCAATCCTAAAAGGAACATGAGTGTGTTACCATCCAACTCAAAGGTACTTTCTTAATACTACACAACTTTTTAAATTTCAAAATTTACAGTATACAGCTTTGAGGGAAAAGGTTGGGATTTACTGTTTTCCAAATGCTTTAATGTTTCAGAATGAGGACTTTTCAAATTCACAGTTGAAGGATGTGCCTCCAGAGTATTTCGGAGGTCTGCCTCACAAAGTGAAGGCTGGCACAGACGCTGGCAGCTGCACTTCATGCCCCTCTACCTGCACCTGTACTTCAGGGACATTCCAGCCTCAAACTGCTTCTGTACTTGCTGTTCCAGGCCCTGGCATGCTCCCTCTTTCTAGCTCTTTGTCCTTTACTTCATACTGCTGAGTCACTCACTTCAGCTGAGACTTTCCTGACCTTGACCTTGGCTCATCCCCTCTCAGTCACCCTATGACCCCCACTCCTTTCCCCCTCACTCACTCTGCTTTTTCATCTTAACACTTATTACCACCAAGTCTGTTTGTCTCATCTTCCCTCACCTTAAATATAAGTGACAGAAGTAAAGATTTTGTTCACTAGTTTATCAACATCGTGTAGGAGGAAGAACTGAAGCCCAGGTCATATGACTGTAGTTCAATTTTCTGATTCTTCCTAAGTTCCAGTAGTTCCTAAAGATTTGTCTGGTTTTCCTAGTAGATCTACTTCTGGGAATGGGACGTAATCTTGAGGCACTGATGATCACTTCTAGGCTAAACACTAAAAATATAATTCTGGAGCCCTGAGCTCAGTTGCAATTTTCATGTTTACTGGCCATCAACAAGGTTGAGTTCCAGACACTCAAACTCAGCATGTCCACAGCTAAATTCACCATTCTCCTGAATCTGTGTGGCTTATGGAGTACCTTTCTTATCAGTAGCGTAAGCCATTCAAAATAGTTATTTAATTCACTCTTATAATATCCTCATGAACAAAGCAGGAGCAGTATAGAAATTATGAAAACCCATGAAATTATGGAATGGAGCTTTCTCTTAATTTCCACCTGAAAGCACTATTAAGCTCTTTTGTCCATTTTCTTGTGTGGAAGAAGCATCTTTGTGAACACTGGTATGAGCAGTCTACCTGTTCTAACCAGCAAGACAGTTATCAAAAAACAAAGCTAAAATTGCCCTGAAATTACTAAAAAATGGAACGTTACACAGATGTTCAATGTATCCAATATTTTGGGAAATATCATAATAAACTTGGTTAAAATACCATAATAAAGAATTAGAAATTCCTATGAATTCCTAAGAAAGACACAAAAATAATATCTAACTTGCTATCCACTCATACTCCAGATTACCTAAAAAAGTGTTTTAAAAAAATATGTTTAGAAGATCGCAAGGCCAACTTGAATAATGAACCCAAATCATCCCAAAGAAACTTTAAGTTAATACTACCTATTTCAGTGAATAAGTATTACTAACAAGTGAGAGAAAAGGGAAGGCTTAATTTTATGTTTAACTTGTCTCCCACTCTTGCTAGTAGAAGGGCTAAGTTATCAGTGAGATAATCATCCCCCAGGAATACAAGCATAAGAAGCCAAGATGGTAAAAATGGTAAAGTCAATACACCAGCTAACTCTTGAATTTTCAAAGTCAGATCAGCCAAGTTCTCAAGGAGTAACTCCATTATGTTGGAGGAAAATGGGCTGCTCATACACCCACGCTCATTTCAACATTTACTGAGCATCCACTGTGTATCAGGCACTGGGCCATGTACTTTATAGAAACCTATTTATACTGAGTCTCTAATACTGACGCAAAACTAACAGCATAAAAGTCACTGCAATGCTCCAATCATCACCTCTCAAATTAAAGAAAACTAGCAAATATACGTTTGGTAATTTATCAAGTAATAGCAGTCAAACTGTCAGCATTATGTACATTTAAATCCAGGCAAGTGAAATGTAGTATCTTGAGAACATCAAGAAAGGGAATTATGGTTAAAAAGCAATTTAAATATACTTTTACAGCAAAAGTGAACTACTGGGACCTTATGAAGATAAAAAGCTTCTGCACAGCAAAGGAAACAACCAACAAAATTAAAAGGCAACCAACAGAATGGGAAAAGATATTTGCAAATGACATATAGGACAAAGGGCTCGTATCCAAAATCTATAAAGAGCTCACCAAACTCCACACCCGAAAAACAAACAACCCAGTGAAGAAATGGGCAGAAAACATGAATAGACACTTCTCTAGAGAAGACATCCGGATGGCCAACAGGCACATGAAAAGATGCTCAACGTCGCTCCTCATCAGGGAAATACAAATCAAAACCACACTCAGATATCACCTCACGCCAGTCAGAGTGGCCAAAATTAACAAATCAGGAGACTATAGACGCTGGAGAGGATGTGGAGAAACGGGAACCCTCTTGCACTGTTGGTGGGAATGCAAACTGGTGCAGCCACTCTGGAAAACAGTGTGGAGGTTCCTCAAAAAATTAAAAATAGACCTACCCTATGACCCAGCAATAGCACTGCTAGGAATTTACCCAAGGGATACAGGAGTACTGATGCATAGGGGCATTTGTACCCCAATGTTTATAGCAGCACTCTCAACAATAGCCAAATTATGGAAAGAGCCTAAATGTCCATCAACTGATGAATGGATAAAGAAATTGTGGTTTATATACACAATGGAGTACTACGTGGCAATGAGAAAGAATGAAATATGGCCCTTTGTAGCAACGTGGATGGAACTGGAGAGTGTGATGCTAAGTGAAATAAGCCATACAGAGAAAGATAGATACCATATGGTTTCACTCTTATGTGGATCCTGAGAAACTTAACAGAAACCCATGGGGGAGGAGAAGGAAAAAAAAAAAAAGAGGTTAGAGTGGGAGAGAGCCAAAGCATAAGAGACTCTTAAAAACTGAGAACAAACTGAGGGTTGATGGGGGGTGGGAGGGAGGGGAGGGTGGGTGATGGGTATTGAGGAGGGCACCTTTTGGGATGAGCACTGGGTGTTGTATGGAAACCAATATGACAATAAACTTCATATATTGAAAAAATAAATAAATATAATTTTACAAATTATATTATCTTACGTTCTCTTGTATCTCACACTCATTTGGAAATCATAAGAGATACTATTTACTGGAATTCCTAACCAGTGGTTCTGAAAGAATAGTCCAGCAGGATCAGCAATGCTCCAGACCTACTGAATCAGACACTCTAGGAGTAGGGACACAGCACTGTTTTTGACAATCGCTCCAGGTGGTTCTGACACCCACTAAAGGTTAAGAACAATAAATAACAAATAAATAACAAACCAGAGGTAACATAATAAAACAGAATGCTTTAATCATTCTATACAGAATAATGAAAATACAGTTCAGGTTTATATTTATAGAAAATTTCACAATAAAAATATTAAAGAACACAATTTCTTCTGAAGTATACAAACAATGCTGAAATTTTGGATGGCCAATATTTAACTCAAAAAGTCTTCATTTACTGGGCTTGGAATTAAAAATTGTTTTAAGTAAATGAATGGTATAAACTTTGCCCAGCTGCTAAAATTTTCAGTTAAAAAATAAAAGATGTTTAAAAAGCCTGGAATGTCCAAAATTTTAACATAAAATTGCAATGTCTTAAAAGCACAATTTCAAAAATTTATGAGTGCATCCCCACGAAAAAAATATGATTTGATAAAATGTTTATACATAAATGAAGATATGATTTCATCTTACAAAAATATTCTTTATAAAATTACTAATGGGATTTACTTTTAGTAGCAAATTTAGTCAAGCCATTGAACTATTTGTTTATAAGTTATCACAATACTTCGGAATCATAGAAAGAAAATTAGAGGTAAAGGGAGAATCAAGGGCATCTGCAGCTGAAGTGTTATATCTGCTACCAATTAAATGAAATATGAAACAAATTAGAGAGAGAGCATCACTGAAATTCCTCTCGACATATCTTCTACATGAGTTGACACGCATCTATGAAATACCAGAAACATAGCAAGTATAGTTAACAATTTGGATATTGCTTCTATCATCTGACAAATGTCGCTTCTAGGAGCTTTCCCAATTCCTTCACATGTGTTATGGCTCAAAGTTTTAATTAGGCTAAAGAATTCCTATGAGGGGAGGTTCTGACTGGATTTATGCAAAACAGATGTGGAGAGCAACGCTAAGAGAGGTAGAAGATAGGCCTAAAGTCTTTAACACTTCTTACCAAGAATTCCCACAGCATTCTTAAATATATAAATAGAAGACCATGGAGCAGAAAAGTCTCAAGGATTTGTGCCAAAAGTTTATTTTAAAACAGGGAGAGCTTACTATTCTTTGCTTTTATGAATGTCTACTTTTATTCTTACAAAAACTATTTCTAACACACCGCAGAGGCTGTAACACACATAAACATTCTGTATCACTATCAGCACCTATTAGCATGTGAGTTAACACAACTTTGTGAACCACTTTTTGTCTCCAATTTCACCAAACGCATTTGAGTATTTCTCTAAAGGGTCGTGGCGTCTTGGAAATGTATTTTGGTTTGCCATGAGGCTAGCTGGGCCAAGGGACCAGAAAGAAGCGTGGTGGTGGCTGGAGGTCAGCTAGAAGCCACCGCAGTGATTCACGTGGAAGGTGAGTGGGCAGAAAGGAGTGCGCAGAAGGTGAGGAGCGCGCTGAAGAGAAGACACCTCGGTGGCAGATCTTCAGTCAGGTAAAATGGCAGGCAAAGAGCAGGAGCAGGGACTGAAGGTTAGGTATTCTGTCATAGAATTTTAAAGTTCAAAGGGACCTGAGAGACCATTCAAACTAAGGTCTCCAGCCCAGGGCACTAGCTTCTCTGAAAGCTTTCTGGGGAGCTCCCACGTTAGGAAAAGGAAGAGATCAAGCTCAGAAGAAACTAGGACCAGATTTGGTATGCACCAGCTGCCTACAGAGGCAGGAATCTGGATTCTGATGGACCTGGAGGTCATTCATGTGTCCAGTATGTTATTTCCAGGAAATAACATCAAGATATCTGCTAAGTTTTCATCATCAGCCGACCTGGATTATCCCAGTTCCTAAAATGTGATTGCTCTTATGAGCACACTAAGATCTTCAGGTTTCATGCTCATAGTCTTAAACATACGGTCAACTCTTCATTGTGAATGCAGTAACACAAAGTCAAATAAGCGGTTTCCATTTTACTCTGCTAAGTGCCTTTAGCCCTCAGAAAACCTCAAGAAGACTCTAAAGCATGATCAAATGTGCTTTGCAGATACTATCCAAAACCCGCCCAATGCCCATGCCTCTGAAGTACAGATTTGGGAAAGCCAAACCTGAGTGACACAAATGATTCTGTTGTCTTGAAGATACTAAGAACTGAAGAATAAGTGGGAAGATCAAGGTTACAACCTGTTTTAGGGAAGAAAACCTCCTATCTGCATGGTGATATTGTGCATGTGCTAAGGAGACAGTATGAAAATGAATCAAAACCACACATTTTAACAGAGACTTAAATAGTAATCATGTACCTTTCATTGAGCTGTAAACTTGGTTCTGCCCCCAGTCAGGTATTTAAATCTGCTCTTCAACAAAGCAGTATCAGATGGCAAGACAGAGTGGCAAAGTCCTGGAGCATAGCCAGTTCACCAGCATTGAAAACATGCTCACTCCATGCTCAGTTGGCTGGACATGTGCTGTGGATGGTTGTCAGCAGGGTATGCAAGCAGCTGCTACATGAGAACCTCAAGCAGGGAGGTTGTGCAGGGCAGGGAGGGAGAAATCTGTGAAGATGCACTACAGCACAGCTTTGAGTAATGTGGCATCTGTGGAATGCTGAGAAACAGAAGCGCACAAACCAAAGTGGTATGTGGCAATTAGAAATAAAATGGTTCACATTAAGTGACATCAGTGGATACCTAGAAAGGCCAAAGGCAGAGTTGCAAGGCAACAATAAATACTGGGTTTGCTGTTGTTTTGCTTTATTAAACGAGATGTTATCATTGGTAATGTTAGCTTTTTAATAACACATATCAGAAGTCAAATAGCCCACTTGAGGCCACAGCCCATGAAGCAACGGGGTCTGGTGCAGCAAAGTAAGGAAGCCTGCTCCAGAAAGTACAGTGTTTGCAGACTACTGCTGAGCCTGGACCCCACCTTAGGGAGTTTCGACGATGCTTGTTGTCCTTGCTAAGTTCAATCTAAAACCCATCTGTGCCCAGGGCTAGCAGCCATGCTAAATTTTACCAGGTTTCTGGAGTCTCAGACGAAGCAATAGTTCTACAAATGGCTCCTGGCTAGAGGCAGCGTCAAGCAGCCCAGTAAGAGCGGCGAGGCTGGGCACTGTGATTTGGGATCTGTCCGAGCTCTCTGGTATCCGTTCTACCCAGATCAGAGCTGCAGACCAGAATGACCAGATAGCTCCTAAAGGCACAGTTGTCATAGTAGCTCCGAATACAAATACCTTTCTGCTAGTCCAGGTCCTCTCCCAGATACCTACACCTCTCTTTCTTTCCCTCTAATACTGGGGAGTCTAAAAGGTTCTCTCTTATAGGAAACCTTTCCTAACAGAAGAATGAAAATCATTTCCCATGGTAATCAACCCTTGACATCACCAATATACAAACTCCCATGGCCTGCTAAAAATATTAAAAAAAGCATTTAACATCTTATCAGATTGATAGATTTTTTACTCCAAACTATAAAAAGGTAGAGTAAGAAGTCTCTTTCCCTACTTATAGAGCACAATAAATGTTACCACAAAATTCCTCATAAAATTGCTTTAAAAACAAAGGAATGCAAACTTTTCTTATAAATGGTCAAGGATTAGTTTTCTTAACATTTTCATAAATTTTACCAAATTTACAATTTACATAAACTTACCAAATTTATAAATTACAATTTCATAAATTTTACCAAATATCAAAGGCAATTGTAGAGAACAAAACACAGACAAGTAGGAATCTGAAAAATCAAGATCTGTGGATCCATTTATTGATGTGTATGGCACCATGCCCAGTACCATGGAGAACAGTGACTCAGAAGCTAATTCTAACCTCAAAAAAATTAAGTTCAGAAGTAAAAAGTAAGACATGGATGGCTATAAACACATTGTCAAAAAGTATTTGAGGTTATTAAAAGAGGTACAAGTGGGCAATGGTGTGTATACACACATGTGCAGGAGGAAGGAGGGCATTAGCAATCACGAACACCTTTGAGGAAGCAATACATGAGCAGGGCCTTAAAGGGTGCAAAGCCCTTGGACAGTGAGTAAAAATCATGGAGAAAATTCAAGGCAGAGTAAAGTGCACGGTCAGAGAGAATGGGGGCAACATACTGTTGGATGTGTATAGATCAGATGATCACTCTGGTTCAGATGAATGACAGGGGGCCTCAAGGGAGACAGTGATAAATCCTGGGAAACAAGGATAGCTAGTCGTGCAGGTGAGGCTAAGAAGTTTGACCCCACATGATGGGCATTAGGGCTCCAATGGAAATATCGGAGCGGGAGAATGATAGCATCACCTTCAAGTTTCAAGAAAACCACTTTAGCTTCTATGTTAAGCTGGCTCGAAAGAAGAGGGGATAGGAGGCCTTGTGTAAGCTTATCCTAACAGTTCAGGTAGGAAGAAAAATAAAAGTGGGAATTAAGCTGAGACGCTAGGTTTGGGAAATACTACACAGATAAGTCATCAACCAGAGATAGCCAACTGGACATGGGAATAGGGGAAGGAGACAACTCAAGGATGAGCTATGGTTGTATGTCTGGTACGATTAATGAAACTAGGGGAGACAAGAAGAGGAGCAAATGGTAGGTGCAGTTTAGACACACCAGGTTTGTAGACCTGGTAAGTCACTCTGAGGAAGAAGGTCAGCAGAAAACCAGAAAGGACCTAATCTGGAACCACAACTTCATCAGCTACAGGTCGTTTTTGCCCAGCCAGGGTCAAGGCCCAAACTGGCCAACTCTATAAGAGCATCTCCACAGCCCAGGGGTCTCTGGGCCAACAACACAGGAGAGCTGGCTGGATCTCATTATGCATGCTATCATGGACTCTATGGTTCAAGTAAGCCATAGACTAGGACTTGAAGGCACATCTGTGGGAAAAAATGGAGGCATTACCATCTGCAGTCTTCTATTTTTCCATGACATTGCTGCTAAGTTAAGTAAGAACTGCATTTTCTGTTGCTCAGGGAAACAAAATATCTACAAACAGAGAAGCCTTCTGTGCCTTTTCTTTATGAACTCAGGTTTTAATAAGGAAGGGTTATCTTTATTTTTTTGCTATTATGCATGTTTATCAAAGAAGAAAAACACATTTGTAAGGCAAAATAAAAATTTCTGCAAGCTTAATAATAGACTTTGACTGGTATAATCACCAAGGCAGTCATCACTGGCGTTATCAGGATGATTGCTTTCTCTACAGTAGCAACCAAGCTGACTAGGGCCTTCACATTTGCCACTGTGCTATGGGTGTGTGCACTGCACTGCGGTTAGGATGTTCCAGCTTCTTGCAGCAGAAAGAGAACTGATGGGAGTACTAAAAATAGAATAATTAGGAAACAAACATGCAAGATTAGCCTGCCCTGATTATTCATGAATGTAAAACATACTAAATTACCTTCTGTCCTATCCCCAAATGTGCCAACAACTTACCATGGAAGTCTTTCATGACTACTTTCTCTAGCATGAGTACAATAATTTAAACTTACTAACATTTCTGGAAAATTAACATCTCACTCTGATACACATAACTGTACATAGTAGAATCAGAAATTGCAAATTCAAGTCCGGAGAGGTGAGACTTTGATCAATTCAAGCATCTGGCTCTTTAAACTCTGAATCTCTATACTCTTTATGTTTGGATATCCTTCATTTTATTCAAGAAAACAGAGACAAATCTATGGGCAAGGGAATTTTTTTCAAGTTGGTCCAAGTATTGCCATTTTTTCCCCCAGAAATAAATGACCTCGGGGCGTCTGGGTGGCGCAGTCGGTTAAGCGTCCGACTTCAGCCAGGTCACGATCTCGCGGTCTGGGAGTTCGAGCCCCGCGTCAGGCTCTGGGCTGATTGCTCGGAGCCTGGAGCCTGTTTCCAATTCTGTGTCTCCCTCTCTCTCTGCCCCTCCCCCGTTCATGCTCTGTCTCTCTCTGTCCCAAAAATAAATAAACGTTGAAAAAAAAAATTAAAAAAAAAAAAAGAAATAAATGACCTCATTTCTAACTAAGTGGTTGAAGAGTAAGTACTAAGGCAATGGAATGATTTAGAACACCTTGTCATCACGTCAGGCCACTGAACTTTCCAACTGTAGTAGGGGTCAGTGGTACTCTGTTCTGCTACCCACACAAACACAAATTTTTCTCCGGGACAGTGGACACGTGACCAGTTATCCTTCAGAATTATCAGAACACTGACCTATGCTATTCTAACCTAAATGAAGACATGTGTTAAATATTATCTGACCAAAACTCAGTGGTGTTACAATTTCTCTAGAGCTAAAGACACAATTGGGTCACAAGGAACTAAATTTTCCACACAACAAGCTTGCAAACTGAGCAAGGTGGGTCAACAGCATGTTTCACTGACAAAAGGTACAAGATGGGGCAGTTTGCTCAGCAGGAAATCCCCCCCTAACCCCAAACACTTGAGTTATGCATCCTCAGTGCTGATGTAAAGGGGGTCACTGGTCTTATACACTTACTTTTTTTAAGTTTATGTATTTATTTTGAGAGAGACAAAGACAGCACAAGTGGGGAAGTGGCAGAGAGAGAGGGGGAGAGAGAATCCCAAGCAGGCTCTTCGCTGGAGGTCTTCTTCATTTCTATTATCAGGCGCCTGGGTCTTCTGCATTTAAAATGAAGTTTCCTGGGTGCCTGGGTGGCTCAGCTGATTAAGTGTCCAAGTCTTGATTTTGTCTCAGGTCATGATCTCACAGTTCATGGGTTCTAGTCCTGCCTTGGGCTCTGCACTAACAGCTTGGAGCCTGCTTGGTATTCTCTTGCCCTTTCTTTCTCTGCCCACCCCCCCCTTCAAGCTCTTGTGTTCTCAAAATAAATAAACATAAATAAATAAGAAGTTTCCAAAGTCTTCTTTCTTAACCGCTATAATAAACTGCTCAAACATGTAGGGAATCTAAAGTAATTGCTATTTTGGACCCCCAAAGGTACCCTCACAGCAGCCTCTTTCATGTAGGGTATTTTACAGTTCTTACTGTACATGCTTTCATACTTATTTTGGATTCAGGAGCACTGAACTGATGCAGTAGCCCCATGGGTTCAATCCCTAGGCAGGGAGCTCTGCTCTTTTCTGGTTATGATGTTACCATAGCCAGCTGGGCTATGCAAAGCCATGTGCTGTCAGGAGAGGCATAGCAACTGGATCCCCCCAAATCTCCCACCTCTAGAGAAAAAACTCACAACCTTCCCACTGCTGATACAAAAGCAACAGCATTATCTGACCAAAAGGAGCAGCAGTATATTTAAGAGCAAGGCAGATAAGAGTAAGTTCCAGAACAGCCTAAGACTGTCTGCCCTACAAATTTATTTCCATGGTTTAACACTGCAGTATCTCCAGATATTAAAGATATATCCTAGGGAAGATGGCTAAATGGCCAACATCAGCATAACAAACTAGATTCCCAATGATTTTTTTTTTTTTACCACTAATGAAGGCTGTAAAGAAAAATGTAACTCAAGAAAGGAAATTACTTTTCACAACACAAGTAACATTTTTGAAACACTGGGTAAAATTAATAACATTGACTAATAAAATTCTGAAACAAAGTACCAAAATACAAAATCCATCATGAGAATGCAGTGAAGACTATAAAAATGCTTTTTAGGGGCGCCTGGGCAGTTCAGTCGGTTAAGCATCCGACTTTGGCTCAGGTTAAGATCTCACAGTTCCTGGATTTGAGCCCCGCAACAGGCTCTGAGCTGGCAGCTCAGAGCCTGGAGCCTGCTTTGGATTCTGTGCCTCTCTTTGACCCTTCTCTGCTCATGCTCGCGCTCTCGCTCTCTCTCTCTCTCTCAATAAATAAATAAATAAATAAATAAATAAACAAACAAACATTAAAAATGCTTTTTATATCTGAGTAGGTTTTTTTTTTTGGGGTCTATTTCAAATCACCTATATTTTCTAATTTTTAAATGAATTCGTTCATTTAAAAATGTGCGATACTTGCACAACTTAAAATCTTCTCCTGCTCCCCTTTTTACCATCCTCACATTGCCTCAAGGCAGTCATCCATTCTTCATCATCATCATCTTTTTTTTTTTTTTAATGTAGTTAGGAGCTAAGATTTGTTTTTTTCCCCTCTCCCCATACTCCTTTTCTGCCACACTCCACATCTAAGTTTATATAATATTTATATGTAAAACATCAGATGAACTTTTGAGTTCTATCCCATGCTTTTATGTTTTGTTGATTTGTTTTGGGGGTTTTTGAATAGACACTGAATAGGCAATGTTTACTGGCATTCTGAACACCAACACAGCATTTAAAATAAAATGTCTGGCCTCCATCTCTGAAAAATTAATGTTACAATAGCAACATCAGCAACAATCTATTGAATACTTCCCATACAGAAGTCAAACAGTATTGAGCACTTTACAAACAATGTATCATTTAATCTTCAAGACAAACCATTCACACATCATCCCTGGTTCACGACTGTTGAAGATATAGAAGCCAGAGAAGTTAATAACTAACCTAAAGTCAAACACCTAGCAAATGGCACAGTCTGGATTCAAGCCCAGGTCTACCTTCTCCTTAGCTCTTTCTAGAAGTTTCCAATAAAAGTGAAAGACCATTTCTAAAGTCACATTTTAAAGAATTGGAAGATTTTCTTTTTTTAAAGAGAAGGTAACTCCTCTTCAACCAGTACTTATTTTCTCCATGTGATTTATATCTAGCACTGGGCAAGGAAAAACAAAGAAACTAAAGAGGAGTAGAAAAAAAGCAGGCAAGAGGGAAGGCAATTTGGAACAGTGAACTAGGCAAAGAGCCAAGGGGAAAAGGAAGGGCACTCAAAAATGCATAAATGCAAATATAGCCCAACACAGAATAGCAAAAGTTAGCCAATCTTGTAATCATTTAAGAAATATGTTTAAGCTGATATCCATTTACCATATTGAAAGTTTAAAAATACAAACATACATCTCTTTTTATTTTCAAAACATAGGACTATCTTTAATGGCTACACAGAAGTCTATTGGATGGTGTATTAACTTAGTATTCAGATTTATAGTTTTTAATACTCTAAACAACTCAGCAGAAAACAATTTTGTTTACTTGACTGATTATTGCCTTACAGTACATTAGAAGTCAGGAACCAAATGTACTTTTTGGATTTTTTAAGGTTGTTAATGCCTAGTGCCAACTTCCTTTCCAGAATAGTTGAGACAACATGAGCTCAACTCACTGAGCCTCATCTGTACAAGGTTCTATCATTGTTTCCAGTCTGAAAAAAAATGACACCATATTGTTTTAATAATTATTACTAAAAAGGCAGAACTTTAAAAAGATAAAATAACAACCATTTATTTAATCTCACTGATTTAAAAAAAAAAACCCACAAAAACCCTAATGGTAGGAATTATTCTGACTTCACTGATAAGGAAACAGGTTCAAAGCAGTTAAAATATTTGCTCAAATTTAATGGACAAAGAGCAAAACTAAAACTTCTAATTTTAAAAAATCATAACCGTTTACTTACAAATTAAAAGAAATATTAAATGCATTTTATCTACAGTGAGAATATTTAGTACCTCAAAGGTCTTTGCAGTTGGTTTAGAAAAATTTCATATTAAAAAATCTAAATTAAAAAAAATGAGTAATGAAAGTAATCTATGATATTTTTAAGTGTTTTTACTATCTGTGATTGCCTAGTTCAAATATTTTATTCTAAAACAAATTACCCTTAATGTTATTAATCATCATTTCAGACTTCTCACATTCCTAATTTCATCTATTTTCAAATAACTCAGGTATATTTTAAGTTACTCAAACTATTGCAAGGAACTTTCTAGTCCACAGTATATTTTTGGCACGGTTGATATTTCAGAACCTAACAGTTGAGACAACATGAGCTCAATTCACTGAGCCTCATCTGCACAAGGGTCTATCATTGTTTCCAGTCTGAAAAAAATGACACCATAATGTTTTAATAATTATTGCTAAAAAGGCAGAACTTTAAAAAGATAAAATAACCATTTTTGCTACCAGGAAGTCTTTTTTTTTTTTTTTTTTTAACAGAACTCGTCTCCCCCTCACGATTAAGAAAAAAACAAAACAATTTTAGTGCTGAGGTGAAATGACTTTCAGGATGCACATAATGAAAATATAAAACCTCTTGTCCTAGAGTGCTGAAAACAGAGCAAATGTCTAAAGTAGTAAAATAGATGAATATCTTGAGTTGAAGTATGATGAGAAATATGCTGAGTGCAAACAGCTTTTCCCTCTTCATCAGTGAATCACTTAAAAGTTCCTAAATTTTAAAAAAGAAAATGATCCAATTTTTATAATGGCAAGAGTCTGCCTACTTCCTGAAGTCTGAAAATGTCAGACTTATTTTAAATAAATCTTGCACCCCTGGATTCCATTTCCTTCTTCCCCAAAGACCAAAAATGTTAGCAGTGCAATCAATAATCACAGAAGAGCATGAAAGAAGATTGAGAGAAGGGATCTCAATGGAGCAAGAAAAGGGGAAAGAGAAAAGAGGGCAAATCAATGGTCAGATCTTGACTAGCATTCCTGAAACATCAAGAAGTGTGTTGACAAATGAGCAGGCACACACACATCATAAGACCAGGGTGAACCACTGCTCTCAGTCAGTAGCAAGTGCTTGACACCTACAGGGACTAGAGACTTTCTGAAACCGTCTCAAATCCCCACATTTGCTAAAATCACTATATCACTGAATTTATCCCCTAACATGCAGGAGTGTCAGGGGTCCCTTCACTCCCTGGGTAACAGTTATTCAGGTACAGTGATATTCATTTGTGAAGCAGACCTAGAGAGCAACCAGCCCAGTATGGAGCAGGAAAGACAGGTGTGGCCCCAAGAGGGTGGGTCAAAAGAAAACAATGAAACTCACTTATGACTGGATTGACCACCATAGGGAAAAAGGTACTAAGAGGCTGAAGGAGGGGTTGGAAAGACTCAGCCATAAATCAAAACAAAATTAAGGAAATGGAAAATGAGAAAAGCATTTCTACTGGAGGATAAATACTGGTACAAGAAGACAGACAAAAGACTATTTGGCTCATTGATGAATGATAATTACATAGTGGAAATAATGCAAACAATGAAGTGTTTTAATTTTTAAAACTTATGATTTATCAGTATTAGAAAAATGGAAAGAGGAAAGAGGTGTAAGGCAGAAATTTTCACTTACACAATAAGTAAATAGTGTCTAATATTAATGATTCAAGAAATAGTATAACCACATTATTTTTATTTTTTTACATTTATTTATTTTTGAGAGACAGAGAGAGACGGGACAAGCGGATGAGAGGCGGAGAGAGAAGGAGACACAGAATCCGAAGCAGGATCCAGGCTCAGAGCTGTCAGCACAGAGCCCAACGCAGGGCTCGAACTCACAAACTGTGAGATCATGAACTGAGCTGAAGTCGGTCGCTCAACCTACTGAACCACCCAGGCGCCCCATAGTATAACTAGATTATTTAAAAATTAAGAGATAAGTATCAGAGATAAATATCAGAAAAACAGCTCAAATCATTCAAAGTATATGCCTCTAGGAAAAAGAATAAGGCAACAGGACTCCTGTAATTTATTATATGCCTTTTGGTACTATTTGATTTAACTACATACATATTATTTTAAAAGAATTTTTAAAAGCTCAAACAATGACCGACACTAAAAACAAACTATTTGGGGGGCACCTGGGTGGCTCAGTCAGTTAAGCGTCTGACTTCGACTGAGGTCACGATCTCACAGCTCATGGGTTAGCTCCGTGTGGACAGTGCAGAGCCTGGAGCCTGCTTCAGATTCTGTGTCTCCCTCTCTCTCTGCCCCTCCCCCACTCACCCTCTGTCTCTCTCTCTCTCTAAATTAAATAAACATTAAAAATTTTTTTTTAAATAAACTGATAAATATATATTAAGAAGAGAGAGATAAAGGCAATATATAAAGACTGCATATGCAGCATGATCCCATTTTTTTTAAGTTATATATTTTTGAGAGAGACGGAGACAGTGTGAGAAGGGGAGGGACAGAGAAAGAGGGAGAGATCCCAAGCAGGCTCTGCACTGTCAGCACAGTGCCCAATACAGGGCTCAAACTCAGGAAACAATAAGATCATGACCTAAGCTGAAACCAAGAGTCGGATGCTTAACTGACTGAGCCACCCAGAAGCCCCAAAAGTTCAAACAGTAACCAACTTAAAAACAAACCATTTGGGGGTGCCTGGGTGGCTCAGTCAGTTAAGTGTCCGACTTCGGCTCAGGTCATGATCTCATGGTTTGTGGGAGCTCCGCGTGGGGCTCTGTGCTGACAGCTCAGAGCCTGCTTCTGATCCTGGGTCTCCCTCTCTCTCTCTGCCTCTCCCCCACTCTCACTTTGTCTCACTCTGTCTCTCAAAAATAAATAAATGTAGGGGCGCCTGGGTGGCGCAGTCGGTTAAGCGTCCGACTTCAGCCAGGTCACGATCTCGCGGTCCGTGAGTTCGAGCCCCGCGTCGGGCTCTGGGCTGATGGCTCGGAGCCTGGAGCCTGTTTCCGATTCTGTGTCTCCCTCTCTCTCTGCCCCTCCCCCGTTCATGCTCTGTCTCTCTCTGTCCCAAAAATAAATAAACGTTGGGAAAAAAAAAAAATTAAAAAAAAAAAAAAAAGAAAAATAAATAAATGTAAAAAAATAAAAAATAAAAAAAACATTTGGTAAATATATATCATTAGGTAGGGAGGACATAAGGTTAGGTATAAAGACTTCATACACAGCATGATCCCGTATTTCATAAAGAATCAAAATCAAAAGGTTATTTTTAAGTAGTGAGATTTTGGATAGTCTATCTTTTAAATTTTTTCCATATTTCTTACTGTAAACATGTTTAACACTTTTTTAAGAAGAAAAAAAGGTAATTTAAAAAAATAAGTGGGAGCAAAGTAGTCAGCAGGAAATGGAACTTGAGAAATAGGAGTTGGAAAGATGAAAGGAGACACAAAATAAATAGTATCCTAACAGGCAAGGAAGACAAGACATTTCATCAGGGAGTGGGAAGTCAATAGAACCAAAAGCTGCTGGGCAAGATGAAGCATAAAAAACTTCAGTTAGGAGATCAAGGGAATCTTCCTGAGCAAAGCTGGAGCAGAGCAGTGGGAAGACCAGCAGGGAGGGGAAGAGGAGGACAGCATTGGGCACTTGGCTGGGAAAGGTAACGGCAAGCCCCGGCCAGTTCTCATGAGGTGAAGGCAGATTTCTGGCTGTTCAAATTTGGAGAAACAAGTTTAAGAGAAGACAATAGAGAGGAAGTCACTGAGGATAAGAGAAAAGATATTATCCCAGTTTAAAAAAAAAAAAAAGATTAACTTTGAGTAATTTTTTTGGGGGGGGAGGGGTTAATTTTTACAAACCTTAGTTCCTACTCAGTGCCTGATTATATTCTGCCATTTGGCACAATAAAAACAAAGCACCCACAAGGACGCTGGCCATTCATTACTGGGGTCGACAAACTGAATCCTAATGTAAATGGGAAGAATTTTATACTACTACTAATATGTAAGTCAAAATTTACCATTATTATCCAGTGAAGAAATGGGCAGAAGACATGAGCAGATACTTTTCCTAAGAAGACATCCAGATGGCTGACACATGAAAAGATGCTCAAGATCACTCATCATCAGGGAAATACAAATCAAAACCACAATGAGATACCACCTCACACCTGTCAGAATGACTAAAATTAGCAACTCAGGAAACAAAAGATGTTGGTGAGGATGAGGAAAAAGGGGACTCTTGCACTGTTGGGTGAGAAGGCAAACTGGTGTAGCCACTCTGGAAAACAGAATTGGGATTCCTCAAAAAGTTAAAAATAGAACTAACCTACAATCCAGCAATAGCAATACTAGGTATTTATCCAAAGGATACAAAAATGTTGATTCAAATGGGCACATGCACCCCAATGTTTACAGCAGCACTATTGATAATAGCCAAAGTATGGAAAGAGCCCAAATGGCCATCAACTGATGAATGGAAAAAGAAGATGTGGTATGTATATATAATGGAATACCACTTGCCAATCCAAAAGAATCAATTCTTGCCATTGCAACAGCGTGGATGGAGCTAGAGTGATTATACTAAGCGAAATAAGTCAGGCAGAGAAAGATAAATATGATTTCACTCATGTGGAATTTAAGAAACACAACACATGAACATAGGGGAAGGGAATGAAAAATAAGATAAAAACAGACAGGGAGGCAAGCCATAGAAGACTCTTAAATAAAGAGAACTGAGGGTTGCTAGAGGGGTGTTGAGTGGGGGATGGGCTAACTGGGTGGTGAGCATTAAGGAGTGCACTTGGGATGAGCACTGGGTGTTATATGGAAGTGATGAATCCCTGGGTTCTACTCCTGAAACCAATACTACACTGTATGCTAACTTGAATTTAAATATTTTTTTTAAAGTTACTATTATTCACAAGAATATGTAACCACTTTAAGATAATTATTCTATAATACTATTCAGGTTGATTAACAGCACTAGCATACTTGATAACATTTTCAAAATAAACAGTGTTTCATTATGGTTAAATTTTAAACCAATGGTAGGGCTTTAAATCTCACTTAACAAGTACTTACGAAAAAAGCAGAATGCTGAAAAATGTTTGGTGTGACCTATATTTATTTTTTAAAGTATTGTAAGAATTAGTATTTCTAACACTAGCTACATATTAGAATCACCTTGGGAGGTATTAAAAATATCAAGACCTGGGGGCGCCTGGGTGGCGCAGTCGGTTAAGCGTCCGACTTCAGCCAGGTCACGATCTCGCGGTCCGTGAGTTCGAGCCCCGCGTCAGGCTCTGGGCTGATGGCTCAGAGCCTGGAGCCTGTTTCCCGTTCTGTGTCTCCCTCTCTCTCTGCCCCTCCCCCATTCATGCTCTGTCTCTCTCTGTCCCAAAAATAAATAAACGTTGAAAAAAAAATTAAAAAAAAAAAATCAAGACCTGGGTCCCACCCCCAGGGATTCTGGTTCATTTGGTCTGAACATGGCCATGGCCTGGGCATTAGGATTTTTGATATTCCTCCCTGGCCCTCTACCTCCTTGCTTGTGGAATAAAGAGTTTGAAAGGGTTGGTGTTCAGAATTTTTCATTTCCTACTTTGCACATTTCTGTATTGACTCCCAAGATAATGAGAATGTTCCACACTTTTTATAATTTATTTTTAATTTTAGAGTGAGAGAGCAAGAGAGAATGCAAATGAGCAGGGGAGGGGCAGAGGGAGACAGAGAATCCAAAGCTTGATTGAGCAACCCTGGGATCATGACCTGAGCTGAAATCAAGTGTGAAACACTCAATGGACTGAGCCACCCAGGCACCTCTACCTTTTAGAATTTAAATAGAAATATTTCTGTTAAAAAAAAAAAAGAAATATTTCTGTTAAAAAATTAACAAAAGGAGGGGCACATGGGTGGCTTAGTCAGTTGAGTGTCCAACTTCGGCTCAGGTCATGATCTCGCTGTCCATGAGTTCAGGCCCCAAGTCGGGCTCTGTGCTGACAGCTCAGAGCCTGGAGCCTGTTTCAGATTCTGTGTCTCCCTCCCTCCCTCCCTCCCTCCCTCCCTCCCTCTCTCTCTCTCTCTCTGCCGGCCTCTCCTCCACTCAAGCTCTGTCTCTCTCTCTCTAAAAAAATAAAGAAAAGAAAAAAATTAACAAAAGGAATACCCTTTCCTAGGGTTTTAAAATGATTTAAATATGGAAAATACTATTGAATTATATCACAATACTCACTTTTCTGTTACAGGATGTTATAGAAAACATCAGATTT
Source organism: Lynx rufus (assembly GCF_022079265.1). Lineage (NCBI taxonomy): Eukaryota > Metazoa > Chordata > Mammalia > Carnivora > Felidae > Lynx > Lynx rufus. The sequence continues at coordinate 73,770,406 of NW_025814834.1, forward strand.
TGTGTTATCCCGTATTATGAGGACAAATAAGGAGGAGTGTGGGCATATCCAAACGGGAGGAAAGATATGAGACAGATGTTGAGGGGTTCCATATGCCCTCTTGAGTGTTCTGGCTTTATTCTCTAGGCAACTTAGGCCACTTAAAGGCTTGTAATCAGGGCCATGACATAATGTGGACTCCCTATGGGAAAAAAGCCAAATCGTGAAATGTAAAATTATAAAGTTAGAAGAAGAAAATGTTGGAGAACATTTTCAAAACCCAGGAAGAGGAAAAGACTTAGTAACTACTTTGCCATAAGGCAAAAAAAAAAAAAAAAAAAAGATAAAGATAAAAAAACACACCTATTTTGATAGCTTATTTTAAGGATTTCTTTTCAATGGATAAAGTTTACAGACAGATGAGAGATTAGAAGATTTTTACAATGCCCTGATAAGGGACTAGTATGCAGAATATGACAATGTCCCACAAATCACCATAAGATAGAACCCCAATAGAAAAGTGGGCAAAATCTAGAAGTAAAAAATTTACAGAAGATTATATCCAAAAAGACAACAAGCAGATGAACAGATGAAGTTCACAAGTAGAGAAATACAAACTAAGAATGAGGTATTTCATACCGATAGACCGGCAAAAATTAGAAAGGTGTACCACACCAAACGTTGGTGGGTTGTGGGGATATAGAGGGATGTTGCCTTCCTGGGACCTTCAGGTACTGCTCATGCAGATTAAATGTACTTACAGTCTATGACAGAGTGATTCGCACAGTTCTAAAACAAATTGTCGTACAGATCCCAAGGGATGTGGATCCCACTTTGTGATGGTGGGGAGGTGTGGAGGAGCAGAGAGGTAAAACCAGAAGAATGCTTATCATGAAATATTTAATTGCACTCAGAACCAACAAGCTAATATTCACACAGGCCCAGGGACAGCTCTTTAAATGAACGGAATGAGGATAATACCATTTACATAACAACTTACATAATATAAAATATACATTATACAGGAGTACGTACAAAAAAACCCCACACTAAACACATTAGAAAAAGTGCCTCTGCTAGTGGGGGGTAGTATATGTAGGAGATGACGATAGCAGGAAATTAATAAAACACTGGCTTGGCCCAGACCAATGATAACAAAGTGTCACCAACTGAAATGCATCAACAACTCAACCCTCACTTCAGTCCTAAGTAATTTTTACAAAATAAAGATTAGCACGTAAACAAAGTAGGGAGAACAAATAAGGCAGTTTCATCAGTCTTCTAGGGTGTTCACTACAGAAAACCCAGAAGTGCATGCCCTACTCAAGAGGGGTCAGATGTTTAAAACCATTCCCTGCACGGACTCCTAGGGAACACTGCTGTCCGCACTTCTTCCTCCAGAAAAATGCCTATTTATTCTAACCTGTTATTCCTCATTTCCAAACTTCAACTGTCTAGGACAAATAAACTATTATCAGTATTTAAAGCCCAACAGCATTTTCTTTTTTATCATTTATTTGAGAGAGGGCAAGCAAGTGTGAGCAAGGGAGAGGGGCAGAAGGAAAGAGAGCAAGAGAATCTCAAGCAGACTCCACACTCCGCACAGAAGCTAACGTGGGGCTTGATCCCAGGATCCTGGCATCATGACCTGAGCCAAAATCAAGAGTCAGACACTCAACCCTGACTGAACCACCCAGGAGTCCCCCCAGCAACAGCAATTTTTAAAAACAGCCATTAAAAGCAGAGATTTTGGGCCATCTGGCTGGCTCAGTCAGTAGAGCATAGAACTCTTGATCTCAGGTTGTGAGTTCAAGCCCCACACTGGGAGTGGAGACTACTTTCAAAAAAAAAAAAAAAAGCAGAAATTTCTTACAGGTTTTTTGAAAATCTACAATAAATACATATACTTATGTGTTTTTAACCCCCTCAAAATTCTAGTAAATATGTTTTTTTCCCCTTGTATTATCACCTTTGCTTTCCCTTCAAAGAGTTTTTATAATTTGTTTTGGTAACTGTGCCTGTTAGCAGAAGCCTAGAAGGAAAGAAAGGTGAAAGATTTAATGTCCTAAATCCCCTTGCCTTGGTATGTTCACAACAGCATTGACCAATCTGTGGGCACAGTAACTCTTCATAAGCTAAGTTCACAAGTTTGGGCTATACATATCCCAATTTTACCCTTCAAATATCCTAGGTAGATGCCATCTGGTATGAATGATTCGCACACCCTATAATTGACTGAAATATTTTAAGTAAACCCAACTGTTTGATCTAGTATCTCTAATGTGTCCATTTGATCTAATATCTCTAATGTGTTCATGTGTCAAAACACAATTTGAGAGTAAGATTTCCCCTGTTAATCTTTAATGACCAGCAGCTAAAGAAACATGATTTACATTCCTAGTTGCTTTCTCAGAGGAGGTTGGGGTGGGGGTGGGGGGGTGGGGAGCAGGGCTGTGAGGAGGGTTTTAGAGCTTACCAGTACAAGAACCAGACCTGAGAAATACAGACTCCCTTTACCTCAATGCCCTCCTACAATATCTTGTTAAAGTTTTGCTGGACAAAATTATATTTTTAACATATATACATGTCCTTATTGACAGACATAGCTTTAAAAATTATTTCCATTAAGTCCAACTGGCAAGATAATTTTGTGAACCATATGAATAAGACAGGGCTTAAACTTAGAATTTAGTTTCTTATACTCTGAAAAGGGTTAATAAACCTTAGACCTGACGGGGAGGGGCTCTTGGCAAAAAAACATCTGCCAACATCCAGCTAAAGCAGGAGGCCAAAGGGTCAGGGAACCCCATATAGTATTTTGAGTGCCATCATTAGATACCAGGAACATTTTAGAAGATAGAGGATTTCAGGCATGTCATGCCAACTTCACAAGAGGAAAAAAATAAATACAGTGTAGAGAAAGGGACACATCATTTTCCCTTAGCAAGTTAATTTTTAGTTTCAGAAACTTGCGGGTCAGGGACACAAACTCAAAAAGATTAAGATAGTGTGACCACATTAAAACTGCTTCCATAATCACTATAAAAGGTATTACTCTAAGAAGTTAATAAAAATAGGAACTCAAAAAAGAGAAGCCTAGATATGCTAACAACCAGTGAAACAATATCAGAAGTTTTAAGATGGTACATGAATTTCATACCTACAACATGGTTTCTGAAGGAAAAAATTCATTTCACTCTACCTGGATGGGACTTTTTATTTTAAATGAAACCTCCTTATCACAAGAAAAATGTTAGATTTCTGGATGTGCAGAATGTGAATTGAAGAGATTTCTCAAAATCCTCAAATTTAACTCCATCCATTAAAGAAAAATGAAAAAATAATGGCTGAAAGAGATATAATGCCTTCCCCAAAACGACTTAGTCAGCAGAAATGAAAACAAGCCTACTTTTGAAGGCCACGTGCCCTGCTCACCTGTTCCCTTCTGTTTCCAGATACCTTTTGGATAGCTCTTTTTAAGCAGTCACAGGCCTTGCCCTTTCCCTGACTCAGGAATGGATTCTATCCGTCTTGCAAATGGATAGAACAAAGGTATCAAGAATCATGATACTGGTAACACTGCTCTTAGAAGTGACATTCCAACATGCTAAGAAATATTCTATTCATTAGAAGTGAATAATAAATTCGGGCCATGCTCAAGGGAGATTACACAAAAGTGTGCATTCCATATCCCTGGAGGCTATCTTAAGAACTGTCTACCATCTATTACCTCATGCTGAATACCTGGATACAAGTGATATAAGTGAATACCAGAGTCAAGACAGGGGTGGGGATGACCACTTTTTCTTTGTGGATGCTTCCTCACATTCTTTTTAAGTGGCAGAACAATAGAAGTCATACAGGAAAAAAAAATAAGGAAAGAGCACATGGTACATATGTGAATTCTGCAAGGCACCACCTCTGGAAAACACCTCAGAAGTTAGAGTAAGACCAAATGAGAAAAAAGTGAAGGAATTCCAGAAGGGATGGCATGTGCTAGTGAGAGAAGGAAGAGAATGCTCCTAGCACATAGCAGGGTCAACAAATATTTGTTAAATTAAGCTTTTATACATTTTTAAAGTTGATACCCTATCCGCATCCTATACTTCTTCCCCTCCCCCAAATTTTTATAATTTGGTTTCATTAGAAGGTAAAATTTGATTTGTAGGGCATGTATGCAAAAATCTGTAGGACTGCACAGACAATGGTTAAAAACCCATTTCACAGGTAGCAATGAAAGTTGTGGGTATAGAAGGAAGAAACTGAAAAAAGTGGAGAATCTACCTAGAATGTGATCTGATCCTATGGAAGAATGCAGAAGTGAATCCTTCCATACCTGAAGAAACAAATTAATATTTTCATTTATGATTTAGGCACATATCACGAGTTTCCTACTTAATTTACTTTGTATATTTCACTATCATATTTATTCCCCAAATGACTTCTCTTACAAGACACAAACATCTGCCAAATCTTTTTCCTTCCTTCCTTCCTTTCATTCATTCATTCATTCATTCATTCATTCATTCAACTTCATGGAGTCGCTATGAGCCAGGTCTGCGTATGGCAGTGGTAGAGTACAATGTCTTTATTCAGCAATCAAAATGATATAAAGAAACAAGTATGAAATAGTATTTGTAGAAACTATTCTAACATTTCTTTCACACAAGTCTTATCAAAATTTAACTTCAACAATTATATCAACATTATACCTGAACAAACCAAAACTCTAAACTGATGGGTTCTTTCTACATACGACATAGCCCACATTAACTCAGAGCAACAGCATGGCTACAGAGACTTTTTATTTTTACAGCAGAACACTAAGGTTTGGATTCTATTACTAGTTGCAAGATACTAGGCAAGTCAAAGATCTTTTTTTTTTTTTTAGTCTGTTTCCTGGCATTTAAAACATGTATAAAGATATTATTATTACGTATTTCCAAAGATCATAGTTAAGACAATTGGTAAATAAGAAAATATACAGAAGCACCATACAATGGTTCATACAAATGCAATTTTAAAAAGGGCTTTGTGCCAGTTGAAAACATCCTATTTATGTATGGCCTGAAGGCTCCACTATGTCACTTGCAATCGTTTTTAACTATCACACAAAGCTGACAGGCTAGTGCTAAAATCAGTACTAAAGGTCAAATCATTTTGTGATAAATGCTCTGGCCACTTCTCTGTGTTCTGTCCCACCCCTGTTTATAGTTATACCTTATACAAAGTATAATGTTGATGTAACATTTCATAAAGAATATAGTCAGTGCTGGAAACAGGTGCATGACCATGAAGTTCCATGACCATGGAAAATACTTTTTTAAAATGTTACCTTAATTCTGACCATAACCATTCTTCACATAGCCATAACTAAAATGACCAGTCCCCAAATAGTCTTATTTAACCTACAAAGAATGTCACTGGAGTCACACATTTTGCTGTCTGTGATCCAGCCTTGAGCTGTTGGTGCTCACGGGGGACCATCTCAAGCAAAAAAGACTGACTTGCAATCAGTTATTCGGTACTTCATGACAATGATGTGCTGTTGCTGATATGCAGGATACATCTTTTAAGTGTTTTTCCAGACCATTGCCCAAATTTGGTTTGCTATGTAGCAGGCACTAGGTTATTATGCTTGATTTAATCAATTCTCTGCTTTATGGTTTAGTCAAGAAGAGCTAGATTTGGAATATGGGCCACTTGGTTCTAAACCCCACATTTTACTTCACCCTCCACAACTTTTAGTAAGCTGAAACAGCATTCAGAAAGCTACAGGAGATTGGCAGGTCTTAGGAATCTCAGTCATTTAAAACTTTGTTCTCTAAGGCTTCAGTTTCACCTAAAAGTCAGTTCTACACTGCCACAGAAGTATTAGTTAAAAAACAAAACAAAACAAAAAAACCACGTTAGATTTGATACAGTGGAATATGTTCAGCCACATTTTGCTTAAATTTCTCGACTTCATCATGATTTACTACTTTAACAATAACCACAAAGAAAATTCTACTTTTTAGGGCACAATTAACATTTTCTCCATATGTCATACAACTTGATGAAATTTTCTTCTCTTACATCATATCTACATGTTCAAATAGGAAGACTAGTTTAATTATAGCCTCTCACAAAAGAATTTAGAAATTGAGCTTCCAAGCATTTCCAAAATAATTTTACTGTGATTATAAATTAAATGCTACAAAATACAATGTTTCTTATCAAATTCCAATTTTGTATTTCTTTTAGTTTGAACTCCACTATTAGTGATTACATAGATTCAATTAGAAGTAAAAAAAAAAAAAAATTCGGTGCACCAGGGTGGCTCAGTCAGTTAGGTATCTGACTCTGGATTTCAGCTCAAGTTATGATCCAAAAGTTGTGAGATCAAGCCCCACTTGGGCTCCATTCTAAGTGTGGAGCCTGCTTGGGATTCTCTCTGTCTCTCTCTCTCTCCTGCCCTTCCCCAATTGTGCGCTCTCTCTCTCTCTCTCTCAAAAAATTAAAAAAAAAAAAAAATTTTTTAAGAAATTAAAAATTCAATGAGACTCAAGTCAAAATGTATGTTTTCTTTCTGTAATAAAATACGAACAGTGTTAGGTTTTAAATTTTAAATTAAAATAATAATTTACTCTAAACATAACCTTAATTAGATTACACATGCCAATGTATTTTAATTACTGACATTGATAGATGTAACTGAACATGAGCTAATTATACCTATTCTTATACTCATGATCAAAACAAAACAACAAAAACAAATCTTTGGCCATTATGAAGTTACACATTTTTTTGTATTAGAATCCAACATGCTTCACAGACATTTCACTACCACTTTCTGATTTTACAGATGATAATGAACTAACGGATTAAATAATTTTGCTTACAGAAGGGCCGAGTCTCATGGTCAAGCTCAGTGACGGGTCACATCAAATCACTTTCATTTATTCATTCGACCACCATTATTCATACATGGACCAGTAAGTACAATGCTTGTAATTACCTCTAAAAACAATGGTAAAGAGGAAAAGGATGTAATTCCTCCTTCATGGAACCTAGAGTCTTGGAGGAAAGAGAGACTTCAATCAGATAATTCTACAAAAAAATGTGGAATTATGAATAACAGTGATATGGGTTACACTAAGAGCCTATCAGCACAGCAAGTGGTTATAAGCCTGAGGTCCAGGAAGAAGTCGCCTGGACTGAAATCCCAGCTCTGTCACTTCCTAGCTGCATATCTCTAGATGACCTACTTCACTGTTTGCGTTTCTATGTTCTCTTTTGTAAAATGGAGCTAATAATACCTGGCTTGTAGAGTGGTTGTAACTATTAAATGAATTCACATAAAATGTTTAGAATAGTTCCTGCCATATAATAAGCACTCAATAAACAACAACTGTTACTTGAAGAGAAACTGGAAATCTAGACTTGTGCCAATTTGGAACCTCTGTGAATAGAGGAAGGCAGGTCACACAAGGCCTTGTAGGTTACGGTCAAGCTTTCAGTCTTTTTTTTTTTTTTTTTTAATTAACTTGTTTTATTTAGGCTTTCAGTCTTTATCACAGAGCAATGGTATGTCACTGTTTCCCTATATAAATAGGGAAGTGACCTAATCAAATGACACTTTGATTCTTTCTTTTCTAAAGACCTGGCACTTGAGGACAATGAGTGAGGTACACTGAGGTGAGACATCAGTATGCTAGACTGGACGGTAACAATATCTTGCTGCTACTCACAGAACTTTACTACTGTAAACACTCCCTTCTACCAAGTCCACATGTGGCTCACGTGGCACCCCACTGAGCAGTTTCCTGTCTTTACCAAACCAGGCTATCTTCTGTTTATCACTTACCCATAACTACGTTTCAAATAGATTCATGGGTAACCACCCACTTTAAGGAAGAAAGTCCATTCATTACAACTTCCTAAAATGCCATTTGGAATAAAGTTCAATTGTTACCATCCTCATCACAGAAAATACACCAGAGGCCTCAGAAGGTAGGGTCTTTGAGAAAGGCATACATGGGCATGAGTGTGCAAAGGAAGGAATTCTTGCTAAGAATAGACAACAACATGCATATTAAGAAACACTAACCTTGAACCACAAACATCTCTACACATTTACTAAATGAGGACAGCAATGGGTACTTCAAACAGCAGAATGTCAATGCTTCAGTTCTCAAAGGCAAGTAGAATTGATGCAGAATTAGCTCAGAATCAAAAAAGGTCTGGAAAAATGTTAACTATTCATGTTATTATGTTTACTTTATAATGTCTCACACACACACACACACACATTGTACATATTCATTAGTTAGACTGGTAAAAGATGAGAAAATAAAACTGAAACCCACTGACAATAAATTTTACTAGCTTTAAAATACTTTGCAGAACTGAGGAAAATCAACACCTTTCAGGTTATCTGTTAACTTCTCTTCAAATTTACCTATCTACACACATTATTAGAGTACAACCTAATTCCAAATTCAGTTGGTTTTAATAAGATGTTAATAAATTCAAGAGTTAAAAACAATAATTAACTTTAATAAAAAATATTCCCCATAGTATAAAGTTTCAAAAAACAACCAACAATAAAACAAACAAAAATGACTCTTCCTTAGGGGCACCTGGGTGGCTCAGTTAAGTGTTGGATTTCAGCTCAGATCTTGATCTCATGGCTCATGTGAGTTTAAGCCCCTTGTCAGGCTCTGTGCTGACAGCTCAGAGCCTGGAGCCTGCTTCAGATTCTGTCTCCATCTCTCTACCCCTGTCCCACGCGTGCTCTCTCTCTCTCTCTCTTAAATATAAACATTAAAAAAAAAAATTACAAATCACTCTTCTAGATAGTAGGTTGCCCAAACACCATCTCAATGCACAAAACAGTACCTTCCACCCTAACATTATGACATTACATATTTTGTCACTAGTGTCCAGCCAGAGCCAATTAATCTCCAGATTAATGGCTCTCTCTAGTGACTCAATGAAATTCATATGAATTGATAGAGATCAGGTTCTTCAAGTTAAAGATACAAACCCCAACAATACAAGGACAGAATGAAAGGACAGTGACAACACAAAACACAAACACATGGGGAAAAAAAAAAAAGAGCAAACTGTAACACAGAAAGGAAAAAAGGAGAGAAAGGATCAAGAATTCCCAGAATGGCACTAGAAATTAAGAAAACTTTGAGAAAAATGTATTAAAAAGAACAAGTAACTGAGGACAAAAAAGTAACTTTGCCATGAGAATTGGACAAAACAAATCATAGGTCCCTAACACTTACCTCAACTTTCAAAAGATATCAAACTCCCCAATTCAAAATACTGTACTGATTTTTTGTAAGCACACACCAGTGAGCAGACAGCTTGCTTCACTGGTGATTTAGAAATGGGCCAAAAGATTACTTTTAATGTATAGAACCTGTACTGTAAGTTTCAGAACCTAGCAATAAATATTTACTATTTTCACACTGGATGGGGAAAAGCTACTTTAAAAAAATCACTTGGTCTATGTACAAGGTAAGAACCACTACACCATAAACTTTCAAAATGTAATTCTTTCCCTTCACAGTGTTACCTGCAAGTGAAATTTCAAGCAGTTTCATGGGACATTCAGAGAGAAGTCAATCTGAACCCTTTGGGGAAAACGAGAACAAAAACTTAACACTTCTAAAGTCATTTGCAGTGTAAAGAAGATGGCTACAAATATCAAAGACAGATGAAATGCACAGGAGTGAAGGACAATGTTAACATGAATAGTATGAATAGATATATTACCATCCAATACAGTGATCTGCACCTTCTCTAAAGTTTCTATATCAAATTCTAAGTCTCTAAGATAACTTGGGCAAAAAAAAAAAAAAAAAATAATCCCAGGGACAATTTCCTTAGAATAAGAAACTTCAGAATAAAGTAAATCTAGACCAGCACTGTCCAAATGAATTTTCTGTGATGATGGGAATATTTATTTGTGTTGTCCTACATGCTAGGTACTAGCTATGTGTGGCTACTGAGCATTCGAAATGTGGCTAGTGTGACTAAGGAACTGAGTTTTTAATTTTAATTAATTTAAATTTAAACTATAGCCAAATGTGGCTAGTGGATATGTATTAAGCAGTACAGATAATTAGGACATGGTAGACCACAGTTAACAAGCCTACAAACTTTACTGATATTACTCTAAATAGAATATAGTAAAATATCACTAGCATTAACAATGTTTTAGGGGCGCCTGGGTGGCTCAGTCTCTTAAGCTTCTGACTTTAGCTCAGGTCATGATCTCATCATCTGTGGGTTCGAGCCCCACGTCAGGCTCTGTGCTGACAGCTCAGAGCCTGGAGCCTGCTTTGGATTCTGTGTCTCCCTCTCTCTCTGCCTCTCCCCCTGCTCATACTCGGTCTCTCTCTAAAATAAACATTAAAAAATTATGTCTTAAATTTGATATTAAAGCTATAAACTAAATTGGTACCATTTCAATAATACATCTGGATTGGTTAAGTTCATTTGTATAACCAGCTTTGCTCTTTTTATGTATGAGTGTGGCATTCCTTTCTTCACATGTTTTTTACTTATCATTCATTCTTACAAAATTTTCTTTTCTGAAAAATAATTGTAATACTTGTAACAAAAGTACTTGAAATAAGCCCACTCAAAAATGGGCAAAGAGGGGTCCCTGGGTGGCTGATTTGGTTGGGTGTCTTAGTCTTGGCTCGGGTCATGATCTCATGGTTTGTGGGTTCAAGCCCCATGTTGGGTTCTGCACTAACAGCTTGGGATTCTCTCAGCCCCAGCTCTCATAAATAAATAAATATTTTTAAAAAATGGAAAAAGAATATGAACATTCTTCCAAAGAAGATACACAAAGAACCAATAAACCCATGAAAATATGTTCAAATATCTTTAGTCATTAAGGAAATATAAATCGAAACTACAATGAGGTATCACTTCATACTCATTAGGAAAGCTATAATTAAAGACAGATAATACCAAGTGTTGGTAAGACGGTAGAGAACCAGAACCCTCCGACTCCTGGGGGTTGAAGGGTGGGAAAGTACAGCAGTATAGCTGCTTTGGAAACAGTCTGGCAGTTTCTCAAAAAGTTAAACAGAGTAACCAACCATATGACCCAGCAATTCCACTCCTAGGTATATACCCAGAAGAACTGAAAACATATTTACGGAAACACACCAATGTTGTTCACAGTAGCATTTTCTTAGTAGCCAAAAAATGAAAACCACCCAGATGTCCACCAGTTGATAAAGGGATAAGCAAAACGTGGGATATGCATACAGGAGTGTTATTCAGTTTTAAAAAGGGATGAAGTTCTAATTCATACTACAACATGGACAACTCTTGAAAACATTATGCTAAGTAAAAGAGGTCTGACACAAAAGTTCACATACTGTATGATTCTATTCATGTGAAATGTCCAGAATAGGCAAATCCACAAAGTAAATTAGTAGTTTCCAGCAACTAGGAGGAAAGGGAAATAGGGAATTGTTGCTTAACATGTACAGGGTTTATTTTGGGGGTGATGAAAATGTTCTGGAATAAGAGTGATGATGACTACGTAACTTGGTAAATAGACTGAACACCACTGAGTTCTACACTTTAAAAAGGTGAATTTAATGGTATGTGAAATATACCTCAAGTTTAAAAAGCACTTCAATTTTTGGTTTTAAATTTTATAAATTTCCTGTTTATATACTTTATCTATCTTGGGGGTGTTTTATTTTTTCCTCTAAAGAAATACGGGTCGTTTTAGGGGTGCCTGGGTGGTTCAGTCAGTTAAGCATCTGACTTCAGCTCAGGTCATGATCTCATGGTTTGTTAAGTTCAGGCCCTGCACCCCCACTCGTACATGCACGTGCTCTTGCTCTCTCTCTCTCAAAAATAAAACATTTAAAAATTTTTAAAGGGGCGCCTGGGTGGCGCAGTCGGCTAAGCGTCTGACTTCAGCCAGGTCACGATCTCACGGTCCGTGAGTTCGAGTCCCGCGTCGGGCTCTGGGCTGATGGCTCAGAGCCTGGAACCTGTTTCCGATTCTGTGTCTCCCTCTCTCTCTGCCTCTCCCCCGTTCATGCTCTGTCTCTCTCTGTCCCTAAAATAAATAAACGTTGAAAAGAAATTTTTTTTTAAATAAAAAAAATAAAAAAAAATAAAAAATTTTTAAAAAGAAACAATGGTCATTTTAATAAGTGGTTTTGTGTAAGAAGAGATATTTGAAAACAAAGGTTCTTCATTATAGGAGACAAATTTTAAAGGTTGCTAGATATTTAAAATCAAGACAGGAAACATTCAACAGAAATCAGCAAAACCTCTGAGCTGACACTGACTTTTGAACAGAAAAGGACAGGTGTACGCCCCTAACCCAGAGATACAGGGCAAGTCTATAATTAAGGCTCTCACCATAAAGCAGCAGCAGTTCTGAGCCAAATCTGAGAAGAAAGACTAAGTCCCCCTGTTTCTGACATCCTCCTCAGCTGACAAAGGACCTGAGAAGTAAAGATTGAAGCCACACGGGCAGCCCTGGTTGACACTAGAGATGAAGCAAAAGTGGAGCCACGTTAGGAGCAAGCCCTGGGTTTATCAACATTAAGCCATGGAAATGTAAGAAATGGGCTGAAATTTCTTTCCTTGAAGATACAAAGAGAAATTGGAGTAAAGAGTAAGACAAGTAGGAACACAGAAGTACAAAACTTACATAGATCCAGAAGAGAAAGCACAAATGCTTTAAAAATACACTTCTATTTCATGAGTTGGAAAAAGGATTGCTTGCCTGGGTCATACAGGAAGTCAGAGACTAATAAATCACAGGTAATTAATACACACAAACTCTTACTCAGCTGTCATCTTAGAGAACCAAACTACCACCTCTTACAGGTTAATGAAGTTTTTTCCTATGAAAATGGTTGCTATTAGTTGAATTCTATTCCAAATTGATAAATATATCAAGATTCTCATTTTAAGTACAAAAATGTCAAATTTATTGAAGCTTAAATATGAATATATATCAAGGAAAAATAAAATTTTAAAAATTATGCTGCATTTATAAGTTAGCTCATATTTAACATCTAAATCGCTAGAGAGCTAACCATGTTGAAAAAAATAATACTGCTTAACTGACTCCTACTAATGGAAAAAGAAAAGTAACAGAAACCTCCTGGTTTGGCAGCCCAGTCTAGAAAAGGAATGGGAATAAGTCCCTTCCATCAAAGTACTTAGTGGGTGTAACTTACTAACTCTAATACCAGAGAAAAATGACGGGAAATCATATAAAGCTAACAAAGATTTTCAGCGTCTAAAGGCCCAAAATACATGTACACAGTAAAAATAAAAACATGATGAAAAGGATAAACACCAACTTCAGAAATCTTAAGCAAATTTGGCAAAACGAGATTTACATCTGAATGATAGTTTCATCAGTGCTCATTCCATTATTCTCTGTACTTTTCTATATTTGAAATATTCCATAAAAACCTTAAACAAAAAGTCTCATTATCATTAGTGATTGCCAGTTTCACTTACCCCAAAAGCTCAAATTATGTTTTTTTTTGAGGTACAACTGACATAAAACATTATACTTGTTTCAGGGGTACAATGTAATGACTTGATATTTGTATATACTGGGAAATGACCACCACTCATCACCATATGCAGTCACAAAGTCATTTTTCTTACGATAAGAACTCTGAAGATCTACTCTCTAAGCAACTTTCAAATATGCAATACAGTATTAGTAACTACAGTCAGCATGCTGTACATTACATCCCCAGGACTTATTTATAACTGGAAAATTTGTACCTGTTGACCCCCTTCACCCATTACACTTCAAATTATGTTTTTGGATAACTACCAAAATATTAGGCACAGTTCATATTTTGTGCTTCACCATGCGGATTGAGGTTTAAGTCATTACTAATAACTTAGGTGATTTGATCAAAAATATTTACAAAGCTATTTTACAGAAAAAGAGGAGATACTGCCAAGAAGCCATGGACACCAGGCAGACAACACACACTTGCTGATGATTTCATTTATCTCGATTAGTACCGCAGTTAGGTACAATACTTCTAAAACATTTGTCTGTCTTTGAGTACAAAGAATTTAAAGGTCACGTGGTCAGCACAGTCCAAAGTGTTCATTAAACTTTGAAAGTCAAATTAACAGCAAGTTACCAGCTTGTGAATATGTCATCTTACAATATTCTAACTCCCTGAATGAAGAAACGAAGCATACAAAATAATGTGATACTTTTAAGGTACAAAAGTAATCTTCTGAATGTTTCTCTTTAAAAACTCAAAATAATCTAAATAAATATCTTTATAGTCTGGGATAAAGTCAAAATTCGTCTTTATTCAACGACCTCACATCTTGTAGCTAACATTTGGAGTTCAACTTCAAACCACACCCTTTCAAAAACAAAATTGCAAACTGAAGATCTCTAACCTTTGCCAGTCTATTTTAGAACACTGAAAGTGTTTTTAGCCTGAACCAGAAATCTCTCTAGAACACAAGAGCTGGGAGAATAAACTTTGTCCCTGGCTTATCTGTTACATATATGAAGCATTATTATAGTTATTAGCTTATTTATTTGCATACCTCAGAAGTTAGTTCCTATGACTTAACTGGAATGGAGTTTTAGTCATTTTTTAAATCAGGAAACTATTACCAGGGAATTGAACCTCAGTCTAATCCCAGTTGATCAATATGACAATAGACTTTTAGGGACCCCTGCTATGAAACTGATACTTCACTTTTCTTCACAGTGTCTGTCCCTTGCTGCTTGACTTCCAAAGAAATCAAGCCATACTTAATATTTCAATGCTACAAGAGCTGATATTTCTGCTGTCCTCAAGTAGTTCATTCACTTTGGCATGATTTTCTTCTAATTATTTGTAAAAAGCACACCTCCAGCTGAGTTGGCCTAGATCATTTCCTGTTTTTAAATTTTTTTTGTGGGGGGAGGTGGGAGGGAGAGATTAAAGTTCTGAATTCTCATCTAAATTAGCTAATGGGAAACATGGTACCTTGCCCAGGATGCTGCTATGCAATCAGACAGGACCAGTAGTTTTGAGAGTTTCCTGTGGCCTTGAAACAACTGGGCCCACCATCTATTGCTGTCAACAAGTTCTCTTCCTCTCCTTGGTATACATAATGCAGGCAGACTGTAGATTAAAAGCTGATGGAGTACACTGATCTCCTATGTGTGTCCTCCATATAAGGCACGGAACTATGCATGAAGACATCTAATGGTTTAAGACAGGTTCTGGCCAAACCAAGAGGTCAGGTTCATACTCCAGACCTAAATATTTGGTCACTGCCAGTGTTCCAAAACCAGAGACACCTAACCAGCACTTAAGATTTCTGTAATTACTGATAATGGTTTTACTGCTTTTCTTGGATATAAAGACTAATGCCAACTGGTTCCTATTCTGAATTTCTTTCTGCTCACCAACACATGCAGGATAGGAACAAGTCTGGAATTTATGAAGGAAAGGCTTTATATAACAAACAAGTTACAGCCAAATATTGTGATAAAGTGCCTCACAACTAACACATTAGGATAATGTAAATTCACATATAAAAAATGTATATATAACTGAATTGGCACCCAAACTCCCAGAATTTGTGTTTGGCTAGCTTTGTAGGCAGACTCACCTTGCTCAGTTCATTAACCTTGCACTGATCCAACTACACAGTTCACAGGACTGAATTTTCTGTATCCCACTAATACTATTATGGCAAGGTTTGACTGTGCCACTTAAGAGATTTTTATTTTTATTTATTTATATTTCTTTTCAGAAAGAGAGAGCATGACCCGGCCTACCTTAAGCCCTAGGGTAGGGCTCAATTGACATGGGGCTCAATCTCACAACTACAAGATTGTGACCTGAGCCCAAATCAAGAGTCGGATGCTTAACCAACTGAGCCACCCAGGCGCCCCAAGAGACTAATTTTAAATTGGCTAGCTAGACAGCATGCATGGGCCTTCCCTGTCACCACCTCCAAGTTTAATTCTTAGATTTAAATAGAATGACCGTAAGATATGATGCGTGAAGCAACAAACTAATTGAACTACATGAGCAGAAGACAAATCCTGATGCAAATTTCTTTAGCACATCATTCATTGCCACCTCACCAATTCCTTCTATGTAACTTCTAGGACCTAAGATTTAGTTCAATAGTATCTTTAGTTTAGCTTCTCATATTTACTTTCAACATCACAATGTATCACTAGGCGAAAGCTTTAAGTACTAAGACCAGCTATTTAACATGAAGCAGAAAGATATTCTTGGTCAGGCTGAAGTCCAAGAACAGATAGAGAGGCCACTTGAATGTTTCGGTAACACGGTGAGAAAGAATGATCTAGGGATCAATTACTTGATTCATCTTAAACTGAATATTTGAGTCATTCTGGAAACTGTGTACCTTGTGTTCACTTTTTAGAAAAAGGTATATTTTGAATATTCATAATAGTTTGATTCCATTTTTTGAAGACATTTGAATGCCAAATCTAGGGCTACATGTGGATTCCATACCACTTGCATGTATGTTTTTCTTCAGTACTTCCTAAAATTTAAAAAGCATAATGTAGTAATCACTATATATAGCTTAAAAAAGAACACCTATGAACTAAAACAAAATCAAACACAAAATTAATCCATGAAATGAAAGAGATAGTAACGCCCGGTAAGGTCAACATATCTTTTATGACCTAGCTAATAATTTGCGGTTATGACACGGTATCTAGTTTAGCTTCAGGCTAAGGCTTGGGTCTGTTTTTCAGCTTTCTGACTTAGATGTGTTTTGGAGATTGGATGACAAAAATGATATCAGTAACACAGATTCCAAAGATGCCACACACCTGCCACTGTTTCCTGCAACTCAACCTGAAGTCTAGCCTTCCAAATAATTCACCCAGAATTATTTGGGTGTAGCAGACTGATTACCTTAAGTAGCAGACTGATTACCTTAAGAAGTAAACTAGGGGTGTGGCATGCCCAGAACAATCTGGCATCCATCACAGGAAGGACTCTTCAGGAGCTTGGAAGGCCCAACCTGCAAAGCCTATTCCTACAAAGGATGACTAGGCTGCAGATACACCTAGACACAACTACTTGAGGAGAGCACCTATGCCTCCTGATCCAGGCATGCACATGAACCTGAGTGACTACCTCTTCAGAGCTCTGGTCATTCACCTGGAAAAGGAAGGGACTGCATGTGGTGATTTCTTTTCTTTTCTTTTTTTTTTTTTTAATGTTTATTTATTATTGAGAGACAGAGCATAAGCGTGGGAGGGGCAGACAGAGGGAGAGACACAGAATCCAAAGCAGGCTCCAGGCTCTGAGCTGTCAGCACAGAGCCCAACGTGGGGCTCGAACTCACAAACTGAGATCATGACCTGAGCAGAAGTCGGATGCTTAACTGACTGAGACATCCAGGTGGTGATTTCTAACATACTTCCCTGGTCTGAAAGGCTTTAATCCTATAACCATTCACTTCAACAACAATGCTATCCTCAAGTGAGTGTGGATCATGAGGTGTGTGGCTTAATAAATTTAAAAAGGAATTTGACTATTTACAATAAAATGGCAACAGCAGTCACCTCTGGATGCAGGTAAATATAGGTAGATTTTACTTTCTTCTGTGCTGCTTTTAAGTCTGCATTTAAAGATTTTTCTACAGGGGCGCCTGGGTGGCTCAGTCGGTTGAGCATTCCGACTTTGGCTCAGGTCATGATCTCGCAGTTGGTGGGTTCAGGCTCCGCGTTGGGCTCTGTGCTGACAGCTCAGAGCCTGGAGCCTGCTTTGGATTCTGTGTCTCTCTCCTTCTCTGCCCCTCCCCTGCTCGTGCTGTGTTTGTCTCTCAAAAATAAATGTTAAAAAAAAGTTTTTTTTAAGATTTTTCTACAAAAGTATGGATCACATTTATAATCTGAAAAGAAGTATTTTAACAGTGGATTTTTCTGTATTTAAAATAGCAGTTTTCTATTCTAAGACTAACACTATTTTTTATTTCAGTTAAAACGTCAGAGGATGCACCCTAATTCAAAAGTACAGAAAATTATAAAATGTGACACCACAGCCCATTTTTGCTGTGCATGTGGATGACAACCAACATAAATGCAAACCTGAAATCCTAACCTTAAAATCTAGTCACTCAGATATGATTACATGTGCATCTACAATGCCCCAGTGATTTCCTCATTACATCTACACAGAATCAGTGTACCAGTTTTCTAAAAGCTGCTCTCAATTCTTAAGCTAAAGAGAAAAAGGCAGGGTATTTCTTTTCATTTATTGCAGTTTGTCCTAACTCTTTGGGGGGGGGGGGGAAGCAAAGAACCATTTGAAAATCTGTTCAAAGCTGTAACTGCTCTCAAAAAAATAATAAAGTTTGCATACACTCAAATCTCCTTGATTCTATAAACTATTCCTAATACATAGAACCACTTCAAATGTCTAAATATTTATGTGACTTGTAAGTGTCTCACTGAGTTGAAATTCCCCAGAATGAGACCCCAAGACAAGGATTTGAGTACAAATAATTGACTTGGGAAGTGGACAAGTAAGATAGGCCAGAGAAGGACATCAATACAGGGTGCATTAGCAAGCAGGTTAGTGCTGTGAGCAAGCAGATCCCATGCTTGCTGGGGACTTCTGGAAGTCTACAGAGGGCGGGCCTCAGAAATACTTCCTGCAAGGGGTGAGGAAGAGGTTACTGGTCCAGCTCCTGTTGGTTAATGGTTGAGGGCTGTTAGGGCTCCTACAGGTGATAACCTCCTGGCTCTTCTCACCTGACCCAACGCTGAAGGCAGAGAAAGCCTTCACGCTACAAGTCCCAGGGGCTTGCAGCAGGGCTCTGTTGGGTTAACAGATAATGAACTGATGGTGAGTGCCATGGAATGTGGGTAGGACACAGATTATGCTGCCATCATTTAAGTACAATAATGTCCTTACTTAAGTTAAAATGCAGCTATAATGTCTACAAAGACTTAGAGTGCCTATTCTGTGCCAAGTAACTCTGCTGGGTGCTAAAGATTAAAAAAAAAAAAGAAGAAGATCAGTTTCATGACATTTAGTTGACAACTTAGTAGGGAGGTGGACAATAGGTTATCAAAAAATTAAAAAGCTTTAATAAAAGGATTTAAAAAGTGGGGCCAGGGGTTCTTGGCATTTCAAGTAGAATGATTATCTTCTTCAAAGCAGCTATAAAAGTAACATTTCTTCCAGGAGAGAGGAAGATCAGAGATCTCACCCTGATGGCAGCAACAAAACACCACACAATCTGCCAATTCACAGCTTTCTTCCAATCCACCAAAGACATGAAACCTCGGTATAACCAATTAACCTGGAATTAAAGGATGAGAGGCACCTCAAATGACAGTCTGGCTTACCAGGGCAGATGCTGCTGAATGCTGGTAAGAAATGAGCTAGAATTTTTAGCAAATTGCTAAAGTCCAAACGTGGGCAAGCAAGAGAACCCAGAAATCGCCCACGACAAGAGGTGAATTCACACTCAGGTTCTTCTCCATGGACCTCCCAGGTGCTACCACAAGAGTCCTGAGACAGCCTCCCACTAGGTGCAAGGCTGGTGCATGGGAAGAGTAGCTGCTGTGGGAAAGGTACAAAACCTCCCCTGGATCCTCCTCCCCATCCCTACTCTGGAACAGAGCCTCAAACTGCTGAGGGAAGGGCAAAAAGACTGTCTTCCTTAGAACACCGGTGGAAGCCCACTGCAGCTGGGAATTTCTGTCTGTCAAAGTCAAAGTCTAACTGAGAAACACCATGCTTTTTACAAACACAGCTTTAAGACCACGGTCCACCCAAAGTCCCAGGCCACCAGCCTAAGCCCCTTTTTACAAACACTTTTGCAGCCACCCAGGACAGAGGAATATTTCCAGGCCTTGGAGGTTAAGAGGTAATCACAACCCAAAAGGGGGCTTAGTGGAGGAAAGATTTTTAAAGATGAAGGCTATGGATGGAGCAAGTAAGTCAAAGAATAGGATTAATTAATAATCAGGAAGTATGGGTGATAAATCACTTAGCACGAATTTTCTTCTGAATGTTACATCAATGTAGTTGCTTAGACATGCAAGTTTAATTTTTGTTTAAAATAAGGGAAAAATCCTACATGAATAGATTCCTGGATTAAATTTAGTATCAGATTTAATTTTTACAGTCAAGAACAATTAAATTGTCTGCTCGTATTTTCTGGATCATGAGAGCTATTCACACTGAAATGTCTAACATTTTGCTTGTTGTCAAAAAAAAGGCCTTCAAGTGCTGACACGAAGAACTGTGCTTTATTTCAAATTGTGCACATCACTGCAGTAACAGGAGCTCATCACACATATGAGAGGAGACATACTGGAAGTAAGATTCATCTCCTCTTCTAGTTGATTTGACATGAGCAGTAGCATCCAACCTAAATATCAATGAATGCCTGTTTTAATATTTCTCCAGTCTTATCCACAGTTACAAAATCAGGATGATTTCCTTCTATTAACTGCCATTTATTGAACTAAGCATTATTTCAAAGAAAAGCAGCACCAGTCATTGAAAAGTAATTCCATTTAAGTTACCACATTAAACTTAACAAAAGCATTTAAACACTTCTGATTATTGAAAAATTAAACATGCTTAAATTATTCAGGCTCATTCTACAGATAGCCAAAACTTAAATATAGCTTATCAAATGGTTTTTAAAAGATATATAATGAAAATGTGTTCTTCCTCAGCTCTTTCTCTGCTCCAAAAAGCTTTAAGCAGCTTAGTACAAAACTGCAAATTAAAATGAATCCAAAAAAGGTGAATGAAAACCTATTTTCAAACTGACTCTGTCAGTTTTAATGTCTTTACAACCCAACTGATTCAGAGCACAGAAGCGACCTGCAAAATACTTACAGCTTATGCATTCACGTGAGGAGTGTCGATCACCTCGTTTCTTACAAGCAGTGAAAAAACTATAACCTATAGCATAGATTTGTTATGTGTTAAATATTTTAAAAAGCATGAAATGTTAAAATATATCAATTTAAAGTAACTCAAATTTTACATCAGCATTTCTGCTTTGAAGTTAATTTATGGATATTTAAAATAAGATGAAATTTCTGTGTCTTAAGTCAGCATTAATGAAAAAACAAGAAAAGGGGGAGGACTCTGCCCCTTAACTTCCCTATGACTGTGAAGCAAGGGGATAGTCTATACATTAAATGAATCATATTTTGCATGTGGGATTAACTTATTCCATATACTCAAACTTCTATATGTTCCAGGCAGTTTTTAATTTAAAAATTTTCGGGGCGCCTGGGTGGCTCAGTCAGTTAAGCGGCCGACTTCGGCTCAGGTCATGATCTCGCGGTGAGTTCGAGCCCTGCATCGGGCTCTGTGCTGACAGCTCAGAGCCTGAAGCCTGTTTCAGATTCTGTGTCTCCCTCTCTCTGACCGTCCCCCGTTCATGCTCTGTCTCTCTCTGTCTCAAAAATAAATAAACGTTAAAAAAAATTAAAAACAAATTTTTTTCAAAGCAAAACCACAAATGGAAGGTGTTCAGCACAACTGTCCTCCTTCTTTTATCCCCAGAATTATAGCAGTTTTAATTCAAGCTTCTTGAGGACAAGTTCTTTGCCTTTTATACTTTGCTGCCCCTACAGGTCTCAGCATGTAGACGGAATAGAAAGCAAAAGGCTCTGGCCAGCTTGAAGTTGCTACATACGTGAAGACGATCGAGCTTTTCTTTAATCAATAATGACATTTTCTGGGATCTCTGAGGTTCAATTGCTACTATAATGTCAAGTCTAAGAGCTAATATCCTTACTGTAGGTCATGAACAAAGGAAGTAAGCCTTTTCTGCCTCATTTCCACATCCCTCCTCACACCTAGCACTAGGCTTCAGGGAAAAAAAAAAAAAGGTTATTGACTAGAATTCATTGACCTCCTTTGAAAATTTCAATAGGTAAGCCAAGAGATTTTTTTTTTTAACTTGATGGGATTTTAAGTGAAAGCAAAAATAAAATACATTCATGTACATCCAATGCTTTCCATAATTCATTAATCAAGTATTTACTACTAAATAACAACTATTGCTTTCAGTATGAAGAACTGAACCACAAACGAACTTATAGTATATTCTAATGCCCTTTTAAGAGTTACTATTTATTGCTGTGATGATGCTCATAACTTCCTTGCGTGTGAAATAAAGGTAGCATATCACCGATTTTATGGTTATTAAAAAGATTAAATAAATATGAACATAAATGCTTTGAAGACTGTAAAGTTATACTATCTTGCTGTGTTATTCTGAAAGCATCTACAATTTTCTTATTTATAATTGGTCCCAGCAACTCTCTATACCAGTTCCAACAGAATTTTCTGCAGTGACAGAAACATTCTTTATCTATTACAATAGTCACTTGCCATCTGTAAGTTATCCAGCACTTAAAGTGTGGCCAGTAAGGATACAAAACTAAACTTTTAATTAAAAAACTTAAATAGCCCATGTGGTCAGTAGCTACCATATTGGACATCAACATTTCTGTAGCTTCAGAAGCATATAACCTTTTCCTTGTTAAAACAAATTTCAAGAGGTAAATTTTGTTTTCTCAGCTACAGTTGTCACTCTTTTCAGTATGTGACAGTACTATATATATATATATATATATATATATATATACACGCACACACATACACATATATATAAGACAACAACTTACAGGAGCAAAACCCCCACTTAATACACCTTACTTCACAGATGGAGTCTTTAAAAACCAACCATCAAAGCTTCATTTTGATGTAGCTTATTTGGCTACTGAGGTCACCAAAATATCTAAGTGACATATACCAAAGACTGGTACATGCTAGGTGCTTTGCAAATAACTCTAAATGAAAGGACAGATGAGAGACTGCCTTTTCATGAACATTTTGGTATGCCTAAATTAAAAGTTAACCCTGCTTACCCATATCACCAGCAGATACAACCTCTATTTCTTGAGTGACCTCTACTTGAAAAATGTCACTTGGGATAGCACATGTGCAGGACAAGGACACTTCCCTCAAGAGACTATACTTGGGAGAGAGACAACAGAAACATTAATAGGTAGAGATGAACAATTCAATACAACAGAAAAACCACCATGGGAAGTTTATCATTAAAAGCCAGAGTACAGGGGCACCTGGGTGGCGCAGTCGGTTGGGCGTCCGACTTCAGCCAGGTCACGATCTTGCGGTCCGTGAGTTCGAGCCCCGAGTCGGGCTCTGGGCTGATGGCTCAGAGCCTGGAACCTGTTTCCGATTCTGTGTCTCCCTCTCTCTCTGCCCCTCCCCCGTTCATGCTCTGTCTCTCTCTGTCCCAAAAATAAAATAAATAATAATAATAATAATAATAATAATAATAATAAAAAAAAATAAAAGCCAGAGTACAGGGGCACCTGGGTGGCTCAGTCAGTTAAGCACCTGACTCTTGATTTCAACTGGGGTCATGATCTCAGGGTTCAGGAGTTCGAGCCCTGAGTCAGGCTTCATGCTGAGCCTGCTTGGGTTATTCTCTCCCCCACTCTCTCTCTGCCCCTCCCCTGCTTGTGTGCTCTCTCCCACTATTTCAAAATAAATAAATTAATTAAAAAAAAAAAGAGTACAAGTAAAAACATTTGGAGGACAGAGAACAGTCAACCAGAGTGGTCACAGAAGGTCACCCATACAAGGAAATATTTGAACCAGGTCTTGGAGGGTTGAAAGATTTAAACCTATGGTGCAGGGAAGCAGGTAACAGCAAGTAGAAACTAGTTTTGCTGATGGGGAAGACTCAGGAAGGAGAATAATTAGGGTTTCATTGTAAAGGGTCTTAAATGGTAGGCAGGCTAAGGAGTGTTGAAGCCATCCTGGAAGGTGAACAACCAGGAGTCACTGAAGGTTAGGGGAGACAGGACAACTAAGATCATAAACAAAGTATTTAATTGTTCATTCACACAAAGCACGCAGCTGGGGCATAATATATGGCAGGCACGTTGCTAAGTGAGAGCTACAATGATGGCTGTGACACAGTAACCTGAGCAGGACTTGCAACATAGCCATGAACAGAGACACAGAAACAACTTGAACACAATGTGACACATGTTCATAGCAGAGTTACATGCAAAATGGTAAGAAAGAAGGGCCAAAGAAGGCTTCACTAGGAAGGGGTCACGGAGTTAGATCTTGAAGGAAAAGAACCATGGGCTCACGAGACAGAGAAGGGCACACTAGTCACCTAGAGAAAAGCCTTCAGGAAATATACAAATTGTTGGGAAGATCATACTTCAGTGAAATTAAAAGGTGCTGAGGTTATATCATTCAAATATAGAGAAAGGATCAAATCCTTAAAAACATGTGTTAAAAAAGAATGTTACTGGATAAGCTATATTTTAGGATTGCTCATGATCATTAGTTGTCTTCTCAGCTTGGATTGCAGAAGACTATGAATGCTAAAAGCATTGATAAATGTATTATACTAAAAATAAGCAATACAGAACAAGATACAAAACTAACAGATCTGGTAGTATTTTAAACTATGAGAAGAAACATATTTGACATTCAAGATAAGAAGGACATTAATTCAAAAAATCAAATTATTAATAGTAAAGACTTTAGGCTAGACAATTTCAGCATTTTTTTTTTCTAGCAGAAATTGTATGTAATCATGCAAAAAGCAGGGGGTTAAGAGGAGAAAGTGAGAGAATCACGCTTTAAAAAATGTCTTCTCTCCTAGGAAAGAAAGAGTCTTTGCCTTTAAAAATACCAGGTATGCTTATTGTCTTCTACCTGACAGCTGGATCAATTCCAATCACATACAAGGATACTGATGTCTTCATTTTACGTCCCCACTTTGCCTGTTAGCATGGTACACAATAAACACCTTTTTTTGGGAAGAACATTACCTATAATGTTGTACATCCCACATAGGTGAAATTCCAAATAAACGCAACATCAAGAATTGCATTTAAAATTACAGTACTGCTACCAGAAATTAAGTATACCTGCTGTCCAAAACAAAACAGAACAGAAAACAAACACTGAAGTCAAGCTACAAACCAAGTTCAGGATATCCACTTAAAATGAATGATGTTTTGCTAAAAATAAGGTAAACTTATGGGAGTAGTATTTGTAAAACACTAACAAAAGATAAAAGACTTTATGTTTTATAGACAAGTTGTCTATATATTTTACAGACAAGTTTTGGTAATTTACCTAACTTTACATGAGGCCTCATGTAATTCAGTGTGTAATCACAGAGAGAAAGCTTTCAAAAATTGTAATTCAGGGGCACTTGTCTGGCTCCAGTTGGTGGAGCATGTGACTCTTGATCTTGGGTTTCTGAGTTCGAGCCCCACGCTGGGTATAGATTACTTAAAAATAGTATCTTAAAAAAAAAAAAATCAATCCAGCAATTTCATTCCTACGCATTTTCTAGGATACAGATATCTATAGCAGTTATATTTGTAAACTTAAAATTATCATAAATTAAAAATAACCCAGATGTCCCTCCATAGGTGAATGATTAAACAAACTGTGGTACATCCATACTATGTAATACTAAGCAATTAAACAGAAGAGATATTGATACAGAACAACCTGAATGAATCTCTAAGGAATTATGCTGAGTAAAAACAAAACCCAAAATTCTAAAGTCACACACCATATGATTCTATTTATGTAACATTCTTAAAATGACAAAATTATAGAAATGGAATTAAATTAAATTAAATTAAGTTGTTGGTAGAGATTAAGGAGGGGGTGAGGGTGAAAGAGAAGTGAGGCTGTGGCTCTACAAGAGCAACATAGGAGATGCTTGTAGTGATAGAATTTGTTATGTATCCTGACTGTATCCTGGCCGTGACACTGTACTGTAGTTTTGCAAACTGTTACCATTGGAGGAAACTAGGTAAAGGGTACCCAGGATCTCTGTGTTATTTCTTTTTTTTTTTTTAATTTTTTTTTTCAATGTTTATTTATTTTTGGGACAGAGAGAGACAGAGCATGAACGGGGGAGGGGCAGAGAGAGAGGGAGACACAGAATCGGAAAGAGGCTCCAGGCTCTGAGCCATCAGCCCAGAGCCTGACGCGGGGCTCAAACTCACGGACCGCAAGATCGTGACCTGGCTGAAGTCGGATGCCTAACCGACTGCGCCACCCAGGCGCCCCATCTCTGTGTTATTTCTTAAAGCCACATGTGATTTCAAAATAATTTCACAATTAAAATTTATTTTTTAAATTATTATTTATTCAAATTTTACCACTGTGATTGAGGTTAGGGGAGGGACCACCAAAATGTCTTAAGAGTATTTCCAACCGCACTATTAAAATCAAACAAAGGTTTGGTGTACCCACTGGGCTAAAACAAGCTATGAAATTTCCTGTTTTAGTATTTTTAATGTTTATGTAGGTTTATAGTATAAATCATACTATTTTAGTAAACTTTTTCCTTTGAAAAACTTCATGTGCTTAAAATTACATCTACTCCTGACCTCAATTCATCAGCTGGGTGTATAAAAGTTATTACTAATTTACAAAAGACAAGGACACAGAAAATTTGCTCAATGTCATACTGCCAAAACCTGATCAAGCTGGTCTTGGTGCTTGATGTCTGCATGTGAATAGTACGAGAAAGAGGACTATGTAAATTCATTTCATCATAGTTATAATATAGGCAATTAAAATTAATATGAATATGAATCAATATGCTTAACATCTTCTAATTGAGGATTTTTAGTAAGGAATTTGATATGATAAATTATCTAGCAAGTTGTATTACAAAGGTAATTTTTCTATGAGGCAAATGCAGTGCTGCCATTGAAATATGCATGATAAACAGTTTACAAAAATAATTTACAAAAGAAAGAGGGCTGCAGAGAGAAGTTAATCCAAGAGTAGTTGGTGAAGGTATTCCAAAATTGTAATTTAACACTCATTCATTAATGGGAGAAGACATTTGCAAAGGATTTATCTGATGAAGGGTGAATATTCAAATTATATAAACAACTTCTACAACTCAACACCAATAAACCCCAATCTGATTTAAAAAATGGTCAGAGAACGTGAACAGATTTTTTCCAAAGAAGACATCGAGATGGCCAACAGACACAAGAAAAGATGCTTGACATCACTCATCACCAGGGAAATCCAAATCAAAACCACAATGAGCTATCACCTTATACCAGTTAGAATGGCTAACATCAAAATGACAAGAAAAGACAAGTGTTGGCAAGGATGTGGAGAGAAAGGAACTCTCATGCACTGCTGGTGGGAATGTAAATTGGTACAACTACTGTGGAAAATAGTATGGAGGTTCCTCAAAAAATTAAAAACAGAAATATCACATAATCCACATAGCCAAGACATGGAAGCAACCCAAGTGTCTATCAATAGATTAATGGATAAAACACATGTGGTGAATGTATGTATGTATGTGTGTATACACACACACACAGTTGAATACTACATGGTCATTAAAAAATGAAGAGATCTCGCCATTTGCAACAACATGGATGGATATAGAGGATATTATGCTAAGTGAAATAAGTGAGAGAAAGAAAAATACCATGATTTCACTCATATATGGAGTCTAAAAAAATGAATAAATACAGAGCTGAATCAAACCTAAAAATACAGAGAACTGATGTTTCCCAGGAGGGAAGAGAGGTGAACAAACTGAGTGAAGAGGAGGGGGAGATACAGGCTTCCATTTATGTAATGAATAAGTCATGGGAATGAAAGGGACAGCATAAGGAATAGGTCAGTGATACTGTAATAGTGCAGCATAGGGACAGATGATAGCTACACTTTGGGTGAGCATAGCATAACACAGAAGTTGAATCACTATGTTGTATATCTGAAATGAATGTAACATTGTCATTTATACTCAAATAAAAATTATTTAAAAAAACACAATTTATTCTTATAAACATCTAGAAAGACTAGAGGTCAAGAATAAGTCACACACAAAGACAAAATCCCTGCCATTGAAGAGCTCAGAGGAGGACAATGGGAACCAATATATTCTAAATTCTAGTTATATTTTAGGATGCTGAATTTCTGGATTTATATTGCTTCTATGGAAAACTGTGTTCAGAGCTCCAAACGAATGACCTACAAACAGTATTTCTGAAGACTGACACCTGCCAATAGCCTGTCTAAAGATTTCAGACTGACAGTCTGAATTTTTCATCTGCTGACAGTCTGAATTAGACATTTCAACAGCTGAGTTGTTTATCACAGGTCTCAAAATAATAGCAGTTCTTGTGCAAGTCCAATTGGGTTTTCGGATTCCTTTTTTAGTGCTTTAAAAAAAAAACTGACTCTTCTGCTTATTCAGTCATTGACAAATTGACAATAAGTGGAAAATTCCCAACAGTAGTACATCAGTCTGAGATTTAAGGTAAGATTCAATGAGACCATTTATTCTAGCAGATGTCACAAGAGATTTTCAAAACATTCTTCTGTTTATTCATAACAACGGAAGGGGATATTTTCAATAATAGATAATGAGTCTGGACTTATAAAGGCACATAAATTGCATAAAGAATAAAGAAAAGCACAAAACACAATAAACCAAAGTACTGCTATATGAAAATGAAAATAAGAACTTACTTAAGGGGCGCCTAGGTGGCTCAGTCGGTTGGGTGTCCGACTTCGGCTCAGGGCATGATCTCACCATCCGTGAGTTCAAGCCCCGCATCGGGCTCTCTGCTGACAGCTTAGAGTCTGGAGCCTACTTCAGATTCTGTGTCTCCTTCTCTCTCTGCCCCTCCCCCACTAGCACTCTGTCTCTCTCACGCTCTCTCTCTCTCTCTTTCTCAAAAATAAAATAAAAACATAAAAATTTAAAAAAAGAAGTTAAAAAAAAAGAACTTACTTAAGCATAAATTATGGTTTTTCATCAAGAATTAATTTTCATTGTGATCATTTTACACAAGGTATTTGGTAAAGTACTCTAAAAAATATAACCAAATAATCAAGTTCATGATTAAAACCTTTTCTGAAATCTCTACCTTACTATTGGTAATAGTGTACTTTTTCAGATGCAAGGTTTTTCCAAAGAAAGCCACAGACAGTGGTTAAGGCAGGCAGCTGTCTATCTAGATTCTGGTAATGTATCAACACATACCAAAAAAGTAGATTTAGCTAAAACCCAGTTAATACAAAGTCATCTTACAGCTCTTTCTTAACACTTACAGAAAAATTTTGCATGTTTATTTATATACCAAAGTTTTCTAGGACTTTTTTTTTCCAGTTCATGTGTATTATCTTTCCCAACTGGATTGTAAAATTAATCACAAATTCCTTAAAGATGGAGACTCTCAATACTGAATCCAACTAAAACTCCTGATAGAAACCATTATTTGGCCATGAGGCCTAGCACAGTCTGATACAGAGCAGGGGACTAATGAATGTTGATGAAAGGAGCTAAAATGAATCGTGTATCTTTTTAAATAAGAGGTATCCAAAACAGAACACATACATGGTAGGGCTCCAGTAAATATGAAGCACTAATTGTGTTCATTCCCTTTGTTTGAACCCTTGGTAGTATTCAAGAATAAGAAGTTACTTCTAACTAGCTAGATCAGTCCTTCTTTCCTATTCAATACAGGGTACAGGTGTCAGAATATATGATGCGCTTCACTTCAAAGTGGTTATTACTGGTTTCCATTTTACATGAGTGCTTCTAATTCTTGTGAAGGTATGGAAACTGAAAAGCCTATTCAAGTGTTTACTTTGATCATGACACTGAAAATTAATATTGCATACATTATATACATACATAATTCTCCTTTTGAAAATAATGTACTGATTACATTAGCAAAAGAAAACAGTTGATCTCAATATTTTTAAACTACTGTTTATGGATGTATACATATGTAAGTTCTATAAGGATTTTTTCCCCTTTGTAGGGGAGAGCAGGATCTAGAAGAAGCTCTCCTCAACAGAGTTTTTAACTGCTTTAAAAAACAAAAACAAAAAACACAATCCAAGAACAATATCATCCTGTTGGAATCCACCAGTTTCCGAACACTGTACATTGTCTGCATGCAAAGATTAGAGTTAAATGAAAGAGATCTATATTCTATAATGAGATATGAATTAGTGAGTTCCTACGAACATAAAGTATTTATGGAAAAGCAAAATGTTTTCAGAGGAACAACTCTCAGTTCATGTCTTTGAGGCCAAAACAAAATTAAAGCAAATGGTAAGTGGGTCTTTCTCATTTTAACAAGACTAGTCCCCTCAAATCACCACCTAAATCCCCCTTCTGTTTCTATCCAACTTCCGGAAAATTTAGTCTCAATTAGGGGTTAAGCCTCAAAAGTGCACAGGAAACTGGCTATTAACAAATGAATCCAAGAGGTTAGCCACTGACTCAGCCAACATTAGGTCAAATGTTTGTCTGGCTACAATGCTTATATTTTTATGAGCTGAGCATTTCATGTATACAACTTCAACTTTCTCCCCTTATCCTAAAAAGTAAATTTTAATAAATACTTGAGAAGACAGTCCTCATTTCTGCTGGGGGAAAAATTAAACAGAATGACAACATGTAATTCTAAGCATGGTGAAATATAAGTACTAGGGCTCTAGAGAGCATCTAGTTCAACTCCCTCATTTTATACATGAGAAAACTAGAGCCCAGAGGTAAAGGACTTACTCATGGGACACACACCTATGTAGTAACCCAGCCAGGTCTAGAACAAGAGACTCTTTATATCTCTTACACCACTGTCTCTTGGTTTATTACATTAAGTATCTTCCAAACTTCCAGTCTTTCATTGCTTTGGCAATTTCCTGTCAATTTCAAGTGCTCATTTCTGGACAGAAACATCAGTTTGAAAAGCTGATTTAAGGGGTGCCTGGGTGGTTCGGTTGGCTGAGCATCCAACTCTTGATTTCGGCTTAGGTCATGGTCCCAGGGTGGTGAGATCAAGCCCTGCATTGGGCTCTGTGCGGAGCATGGAGCCTGCTTGAGATTTTCTCTGTCTTCCTCTGCCCCTCTCCCTGGCTTGTGTGCTCTCTCTAAAATAAAATATATATATATATTTTTTTAAGTTAATTTACAAGCTGCATTTTAGGCCATAAATGCATATATGATTAACACTAACACTTTCTGAATAAAATCATGAAATTTGCAGCAACGTGGACAGAACTGGAAGGTATTACACTGAGTGAAATAAGTCAGAGAAGGACAGATATCATATGTTTTCACTCATATGTGGATCTTGAGAAACTTAACAGAAGCCCATGGGGGAAGGGAAGGGGAAAAAATAGTTACAGTAGAGAGAGGGAGTGAGGCAAACCACAAGAGACTCTAAAATACAGAGAGACAAATTGAGGGCGGATGGGGGGTGGGGGCGAGGGGAAAATGGGTGATGGGCATTGAGGAGGGCACTTGCTGGGATGAGCACTGGGTGCTGTATGGAAGCCAATTTGGCAATAAATTATATTAAAAAACAAAACAAAAAAAACCACTAACACTTTCTTCATGTAAAGACCAGGAAAGACAGTGTATAAAATGATACTAATTAGAATTACAAATGCAATAGTTATATACATAATTAAAAGATACTTTACATTTTGCAAGCGTTTCCACTCTGGCCCCTGAAATATAATACTATCAGTCTTTACCTTTCAAACACGTTTATTAAGGAATTATTCAACCAAACCTCCTACATGTGTTGGTTAGTGGTATTTTGTGCCTTTACATATTGCCTAACTAAAGAAGTTGTAACTCCCCTATTTTATTTTTTTTTAATATTTTTAATGCTTGTTTATTTGTGAGAGATAAACTGTGAGCGAGGAAGGGGCAGAGAGAGGGAGACACAGAATCCGAAGCAGACTCCAAGCTCTAAGCTGTCAGCACAGAGCTCAACAAGGAGCTCAAGCTCACGAACGCGAGCGAGATCACGACCTGAGCAAAAGTCAGACACTTAACCGACTGAGCAACCCAAGCACCCCAAGAAGTTATAACTTCCCTATTTTAAAAAGGCCCTTCTTTGATTTTGCTGGATTCTTTTCCTTATGAACAATCTCTTGCAAACTATCAAACTCATAATTTCTCTTTCGTAGTTTATATTTTCCCTGAAATATTTTATTTAGATTCATAATCGTATTTACTAAGATAAAAGAAAGCAAGTTAATAATTTGCCCAATATATAGTAGATGCTACAGAAAGTATCATTAAGTACAACAATGCAAGAATAAGGGTTTAAATGTATTAAGAGCTGGCCCTGAGCTTTAAGGGCTTTACATGCATTGACTCATTTATTCCTCACAACCATTTGAGGTGGATACTTATATCATTGTTTTACAAATGAGTAAAATGAGATCTATAGAATTTATATAATTTAGCACGTCACACACCTAGCAAATAGAACTTAACTATGGCAGTCTGACTTCTAAGCAGACACCTCACTGCTTTACTGATACATTTTATGGATTCACCCAGTGTCAAGGTGAAAGTCCAAGGACCTTTTCCGACCTAAACTACCATGGTTAATCCTGGATGAGGGGTGGGTTAGGGGTAGACAGCCAAAGACCGTGAAAACATTATATACATTAATCTGTTCCTCTCACTTCCCAAAATGATCTTGTTACAAAAGAAAAAAACAAAACAATTTAAGGTGCCCATGAAGGAGATTCAAAAGTCCCAAAAGAGAACTCCAACTCCTTTGTTGCTATGATTTGGGGAAGGAGAAAGAAGACTGATTACATAAACTAATGCTTAGAAAACTTTTCTTTAAAAAAAAAAAAAAAAAGCAAAAGCATGGAGGGCTTTGGAAACCTTGAGCAAAGCAATGCAATCCAAACCCTTCATTTTTACTTGATGTTTATTTTTGAGAGAAAGAGCGCGTGAGAGAGTACACTAGCAGGGTAGGGGCAGAGAGAATCCCAAGCAGGTTCTCTGCACTGTCAGCACAGAGCCCAACGTGGGGCTTGAACCCGTGGACTGTGAGACCACGGCCTAAGCTGAAATAAGAGACACTTAACTCACTGAGCTACCCAGCCACCCCAAACCCTGCATTTTTATTTGTATTTATTTTTAATGTTTTTATTTATTTTTGAGAGAGAAAGAGAGAGAGAGAGACAGAGTACAAGTGGGGGAGGGGCAGAGACAGAGGGAGACACAGAATCCAAAGCAGGCTCCAGGCTCAGCTGTCAGCACAGAGTCTGAAGCAGGGGGTGGGATTTGAACTCAGGAACCCCGAGACCATGATCTGAGCTGAAGTCAGATGCTTAACTAAGCCACCCAAGTGCCCCCAAAACCTTGCATTTTTAAAAGGAGGAAGCTATAACCCAAATGTTAAATGGTTTATTAGGGCCATAAGGTTCAGTGATAGATATCCTAATTTCTGGAGTAGGGTGCTTTTCACCTCCCCGTCTGCAATTTGAGAGAGCTTACAAAGGACCAGAACTTCAGACACTACTTCCCAGTGTTTTAAAAGCCTATGTGTAAGTCAGCCGTGGCATCTATGAAAAACTGTATTCCAAGTTCCAGGCCAGGCCTCCAAAGCCTACAGAGTACTCTGATGACCCCTCTTCAACGACACATTTTACCTTTTATATATAATGCCATTTTGATGACAAAAACCCGCATCCACTCTAAATTCAACTTGGAACACTAAGCATCAGCTTCAATATTAAATGGCTCCTGAAAAGAGGCTTTCTCTGCCTCTCCAAGCAGACAGATGCATTGGGTGGTAGTGTTTGACGTCGGGGAAAGGGGGCAGGGGAGGGGATCCAGATTAAGGAAGAACAGAATAAACTTCTCTGGATATTTACAACTCACTAAATTTATATTTAACATAGACAATAATGATAGAAGCAAACATGCCTTGGCAGTTGAAGAGGGTTATTGGTTCACTTACCCCCTCCCTACTCACCCTTTGTTTGTTGAGTTCTGGACTCAATGAAGGCTATATAATATTATATCTACCTAGAGGGACTGGCATCTACTGAATCAGCAGGCATTATACAGTTCATGAAAAATGTTTCATAATGACATGACTTAAAATAATGCAGACACTTCCATATTTTAATTTATATATTTTATAGTATTAAAACTTTACAATCCAATCTCTAATGGCATTTTATCATCTGCAGTGAATCATTATGTATTAGTCACAATAAACTATAATATCAAGACTATGAATAATCAAATGATCAGCAATGTAGCTAACATTTATTAGTATACCAAATAACAGTAAATCTAAATTATAAAAAGAAAATACTTAGACCAGTGACAAATGGAATGTCTGCAGTATTCTAAGTTTCACTGAAAAGAACCATCATGTAATATCCCCAATTAGTTACGGTAACAAAGCCCCCAAAAGATGAAGATAATTCTACTGATTTATTAAAGTGATAATGTGAACAACATATGAATGTTGTGCAACTTCTCAACTGAAACCAGCAAGCACATGAATTGTTGCTCTTTGTCACTTAGGCCCTCACCTCCTTATCCTAAAAGAAGCCTGTTATTTCTTACAGCTGGGCATCAAATTGATCTGCTGATTGAGATCATCACTTACTGGCAGTTTATGAAGTCTCACATTCAGGTATCTTAAAGTTTTACTTCCTCTCTCTCTGCAGCTCTTTGTAGTTACAGTTTGGGCATGAAATAGTTACCTAATTTTCTAAACATGATCAGTCCACTGGTGTCCTGTATCAGATTCTTCTTCCCCCTTCAGCGCAGGAAAGGCACTACAAAACCATTTAAGACATCGAAGAAGTAATTATCTCCCAGTACAATGAAGGCATGAAGGCAGCTTTCCAAAGTGACATACAATTCCATGAATGTTTATGCCCCAGAATAACCCTAGAATAACCCCTACTTTATCTTCCAGTTAATAATGCATGTATGACTTCATTATTATAATTCTATTTTAAAATTAGGCAAATTAGAGATTTACCCCTTGATTGAAATGGCGGGGGGGAACCCCACCAGATTATAGAGCATTCTCAAAATACTTTAAAATTTCAAAGCAGTCAGGTGAGAGACTGGACTTCCCAAATGATTGGTGATGGAACAATTCTCTATTTAAATCAATCCTTGGCCAACAACAAGGAAAGAATTCAATTTTAAAATTGGCAATAACTGGTTTTTTTAATTAAGTGAATTTAAAAGTTTTAAATTAACTTTCCCAATTTGTATAGAAATAAGAAATTGCAATTCTGACTTAATATAGACTTAATTCAATTACTCAAGGTCATACAATTGCTAAAGTTTTTATTAAACTGAGTTAGGGAGTAGTTTCTTTAAGTCAAATTATATCAGAACTACTCACTGAAATAGATTGATTTATTCAGCCTGTAAATGCAGCAGTAACATTTTTTTTTTCCTGGATGAACGCCAGCTGCTCCTACTTTCTGCTTACCTTCTCTTATGCTTCCCATCACTACCCTGCTCCCCTATCTCCCTTCAAAACCAGTATAGGTTAAGAATTAAGAAAACTGGACACTTAATTCCACAATTTAGAATCTTCAGTATAACATCTAATATGTGAAATGCAGTACCTTCTACTTATATAATAGCGGGGGTTGGTAAGGGAATATACTATCATCAAAACACAATTTATGTTATTTTTGATTGTGAATGATTACTAGTTTTAGAGCTACTTCTCTTCAAGTATCTGTAACAACTAAAATCTATTTCCAACTGAAAGCATACCTTTACCTGAAGCAGGTAAAACTATTTGCACAGCCAATCACGTATATACATTATATACTTGAATGAGTTATTTCAATTTCTAAGGTAGCAGAGAAACTGAATGTACTTTTACTTTCTAATCTTCACATCAAGTCAAATAAGCATGTGTTAAACTCTGCTGTAATATGATATTGTTACATAACAAATTTCCTGTTAGCATCCATAAACACCTCCCAATATCCTACACAGTGTTACTAACTCCAATTTAGAGTTAAATCTATAAATGAGAAGGTCTACAGATTAGGGACCTACCTAAAAAACAATGTAGCAGTTAATACACACAACCTTTCCCAGTGCAAAGTTTTTTCATTTTTTTCTATTTTTCCTTTCTGTTGAGTCCTTAACTAAAAGGTACTCATCTTATACTTTTCAGTGCACTTGATTCACACAAAGTAGGTGTTGGAAGACAGCTAGACAATCAACTTATTATTTTCCTGAATCTGATACAAAAATAACGAAGTGTGGAGAGGCTTGTAGTAAACTCAACCTCCAAAGCAAACTGTGTCAAATATAGGCATACATAGTATGCTTTTCAACATCCAGAAACCTTATTTTGGACATCGGTTGTTCTCATTGTAATGTTGCCATTTCCATAACTATTTCACAGGTACCAGAAAAGATGTTACTTCCATTGCAACACACTGCATTCAAAAAGCAAAGCGGTCTTCTACTTTCCCTTTTAAAATGTAATAATCTAAGCCCAATTCTAGAAACACACCGTCTGTCGAAAATGTGCTTTTCTGCATTACAGAAAATAAAATTTGACGAAAAACTATATTAATTATTATTGATTTTATACATAATTACCATTAGTTAAAAGTTGGAGGGCTGCATTTATTTTTTCAAACTCAGTAACAAAAAGAACTGAGACCTCAACTAATAAATTACATCTTGAAATATACATGATTGTGTTGTCCCCAGTTACTTCCAATGGTAACTGACACGCCCCGAATTTAACTGTACCAGACAGTTCTATCTGTCCCATCGCTGACCAAACACTGCTTCTCTGTTTCTATTCATTATGTATTATAAGAGGTCTAAACACAACCCAGCATGACGAGAAAAAATTGCAATTCTTGTGACAGCAAAGTGATGCATTCAAGTTCTCTCTTGCGGTACATCCCTATCCATGAGCATTAACAGACATTTTTGATAGTGCTAAAATGCGTTGGCTGCAAGCTCATTACTCTAAGAACCTTGGGCACCTTTCCTGCAGGTTTTCAGAAAACCCTCGTAAAAAACAGGCACTATTCAAATCTTGCAAACCAAACTTGCCAAGAACCTTGTGCAATGATCAATAACCTTGGCTACACCGCCATCCACCCCAAATTCACGATCCTGGAGACCAATGCAGCAAAAACCCAGGCTAAATGCTAGCTGAAGCCCAACAGAACTGCTGCGCTTCCCCTCTGCCGCCCTCTCTGCCGCATGGAGAGAGGCAAGGGGAAGAGAAGAGAGGAGTGGAGCTAGGCTCACCAGCTCCGAAGATGCTCCGGTGACCTCTGGCTGAGCGGCGAAAGCTGGGCCAGGAAGGCGCTAGTGCAGCCGCGGCGGGCCGAGTGGACTATGCCCCTGGTGCATTCCTCGCATTCCTGCACAATCTGTCGCCAGCCGAGGAGCCCGCGGCGCGCGTCCCCCCCCCCCCCCCACCTCCGCCCCCCGGATACACACACACACACCTGCCTATTGCTGCGCCCCGAGCGGCCACGGCCGCCGCGGCGCCTGCACTGCCCGCGCTCTCAGTTTGTCGCACTCAGCCAACACGCAGCCAAATTCCGGCCCCGTCGCTCATCCCCTCGTTTCCCGGGTAGGGGAAAGAGGACCAGGCAGCTCCAGCGGTGGGCAGGGACTCCAGAACGACCCGGGGTTGGGGGGGGGGGGGTACCGCAGCTCCGCTTTAACTCCAGGCAGGGTGAGGTGGAAGCGGCGGCGCAGGAGGGCAGCGGAGGAAGCTCTAGGCTGGGGAACCAGGAGGGGTGGAGCGTGAGGATACGCCGCGAAGAGCGAGGGGCGCGCTGGACGGAGGGGGGTGGGCAGGACCCGCAGGAGCGCGGGACTCGCGGGGCAAACGCGAGACTGTGCAGGCAACAGGGGCGTGGGAGGAAGGAGAGGGGGCCAGGACGCAGGACCTGGGGCTGGAGGGACGGACAGACCGCCCCGAGGGCTGGGGAAGGCGGGCGCCCCAGGGTGTCGGGGGCGCGGGGCGGCGTGCCAGGCGGGCAAGAGCCGGTGAGCCTCGAGGCAGACGTCCGGGAGGGCTCGGCGAGGCGCTCAAGTTCGGGGCTGGGGGATCTGGATCCGAACAAGCCAACGCGGGGAGGGTCGTGCGCGGCGCGCAGGGGAGACCGGAGGAGAGTAATAGCCGGGAAAAGCAAATGGAGGGTGAAACTTGTGCGCCTGCCGGGGGGAGGGGAGCAGGCAGGCGAGTGCGGGCAGGAACACGAGGCGGGGCAGGAAAGCCGAGGCGGCCGCGAGGCGGTGGGGACGGAGTAACGGGAGGGAGGCGCCCGTCCCCCACGCGTCCCTCACAGGCAGGTCCCGGCTCCGGCGCGAGGGGGCGAGGGCCGGGGGTCTCGGGGGCAGGAGTCTTCGCGCCCTCCCGCGAGCCCGCACACTTACTTTCCAGGTTAGGCAGCGCCCGTCGTCGCTCGGGGGATCAGGGACATCTGCGCCGAGGGGTCGTCGCTGCGGCACCCGAAAAAATTAAAAAAGTGCGGCGGCCAAGCGGCTGCCCGCCCCTCCCTCCCCCACCCGCCCCCTCCCCCGAAGCTGCTCTCCCACCACCCCGGGCGGCGGCGGTGGCCAACTTGCCCCTCTACCCAGTGCCCATGGTGCCGCCTCCGCGGCCGGCGTCGACACGGACTCAGCCCCGGAGCCCCCTCTACTGCCCAGAGGCCGCCGCCGCCGCCCGCCCAGCCGCCAGCCCGCCTGCCCAGCCAGCCCCGGGCTCCCGGGAACGTCAGCACGCCGCCGTCTCCGGACCTGCTCCCCGCCAACGCCATTGGTCGGAAGGAGAAGGCTGGCCCTCCCTATTGGCCCGGCCCTCATATTGAACGGGCCAATGCGAACTGCGGTTTCAGGTCGCCATAGAGACCGATGCTGTTAAGAGCGAGAGGGCCTGAAGAAGGTGGGGAGTGAGGCTGGAGGTGTCTCAGGCTTGGGGAGCGGGAGGGGGTGTAGGGAAGAAATACAGGGAGATTCCCGCGTGCTGGCTCTGACACCTGAGGCAGCTTGCGCCTTGGCTTCCTGTCAACCCCAGCTGTGCATGGCAGTGTTTGTCCCTCATCTCACCTCAAAGGCAGGAACAGCTGAGCCCTTATACGAATCCATGAGAACCTAGGAGTGGGCATTTCACTTTTCCTGCGTCCGGGGAACTCCCTGAGGCCTTGACCTTTGACCTTTGACCTGTGTGCAGCTTCTGCTACTCCAGGTGAGTTTGCTCCCTATCCCTTAATTCGCTGCTTCTTCCTGACGTCACTGATCCACCTGAATTCTACGTGTTTTTCCGAACCACTCCCCTTTCCCTGGGGCGGATCTTGCCTCAAAATTCTGGGTTTAAAAACTTAATGCCTAACCTAAAGGAGACTCAAAGATTTCCTTTGAATGATATTTTAGCAAGGAACTGGCTGACGTATAATATGTTGGATGTCATCGAGTCGTCACTTAAATGTGTTCCCTGCTTTTCCAAGCAAGCCTCTAATCCCTCCATTGAAGGGTGTTTATTAAAGACCCACCTGTGTGTACATTCCACACTGTGAGCCTGGCAGGTGCATGCTCTTTCCCCTCAGTTTACCCAGTGGGGAAAAACAGGTGATAAAGTCAGTTCTTCATGCGTTCCGATGATCTCAGAGAGTAAAGGAAATAGATTGCAGTTGATTGAAGTTTTCTGGGTATTTTCCAGTTTACCTCTAAATTTTATGAAGAAATGAACTCAGTTATGGAATCAGTACACAGAAAAATCTTGAGGTTTAATAACAGGTTCTATGCTTTCATTTGGTCACTTTGTGCTAGCTTGTCAATACTGATTGCTTTTTGTAAATAACTTTCATAGTTAAATGCTGGCTATTCAAGTGGGTCTTCATGAAGACATTAGACTTTTAAGCATTATACTGCTCTATCACGTAGCCACTGATATTCTTAGGTTCCTTCTTTTGGTGATTTTGCCATGTCAGTAAGATGTAAGAATATAATGTTTATGTTACTGCCTCTTAAGTTGGAGGGACCATATTTTGTGAAAAAGCAGTTAGGATTTTGGAAATTACAAATATTTGTTGAGAGAAAGAGATTAATGTGTGTGCAAGGTACATATATCTAACTACTGTGCTGAATTTTAAGTTGAATAATATGCTTTGGTATTAGTTTTTATCTTGCTATACTTGAAAATTGCAAAAATAGATAAGACTTGTTAATATGGTATCTTGATTGGAAAAACACCTCTTACAATTTGTAGTAAAATGTAAACTTAGTTGATAATCTTATGCAGGGTTGAAGTGCAGAATAGAACAGTTGAACATGTGAGTGTTCCCCCCAAATATTTCCCGAATTGGGAAGGAATCAGCAGGGACCATAGAGCCTTGCCATCCTGGAAGTTTGCTCATCATGCCTTTCATTTCTGGCTTCTGTGTGTGTGTGTTTGGAAAATGAAAAAAAGTAAAATGCAAATTCTTATAAGACTCATTTTTATTTATTAATTTTTTTAATGTTTGTTTATTTCTGAGAGAGAGAGACAGAGCATGAGCAGGTGACAGGCAGAGAGGGAGACACAGAATCCAAAGCAGGCTCTGGGCTCTGAGCTGTCAGCACAGAGCCTGATGCTCGGCCTGAACCCACGAACCATGAAATCATAACCTGAGCCGAAGTCGGACGCTTAATGGACTGAGCCACCCAGATGCCCCCAAGACTCGTTTTTAATGTACTAAGATGATGCCAAAGATTTGGTTTAAAAACATTTTTTAATAATAGTGAATGAAAAGAACATGGGAAAAATAACATTAATATTTCCTTTTTTCTTGCCTTAGGCTAGCATAGAAAGAAGACAACAAGAATTAATTTTTTTACTCCAATAATCTTTTCTTTTTGTATTTTTCTCAGATCACAAGTGTGATGAGTATTTTGATATTGTGTATTCCATGTTTCTAATGATTAAAATCTTACTAAGATCTACCATGAACAAGGTCCCCTAAAATGTTGTCATTATCATTATTATTAATTATTGTTATTATTATTATTATTTTGTAATTCTTATACTCGGTTGAAAGTACTACCATGCATTGCTGGACAAGTTTACAAAATCACTGTGTTCCACTAAGAGTTCTAGGCTCTCCAGACTTGGCTGGGTCTTCACTGATTCTCTAAACTCCTTTCTTCAATGAGGAGGGTGATTATCCAGGGTACTTCTCTCAAACCTGTCCTATTTCTGCTTTCCTCAAGCCCCCCCCACTGTACTTTGTCTTCTTCCAGTTCTTTAAGTGATCTTGCCTCATATTTGGCTGAGACATCCATCATGGAGTTCCTCTATTTTAACCTTCCTAACACTCAGTCTCCATTTTTACACTTGATCACTTACTTCAGTCCTGCTGAGAAGAGGTACCCCTCTTCTGTGCTAAACCCATACTCTATTTCTGCTTCTGAACATGGACCATATTCTCTCCCTAGGATTTTGCTCCATTGATTGTAAATTTCTCTCTTACATCGTATGCTATGTTCTCTCCTCCAAAAGTTTTCCTTACATGTTATGCATATCTGACTCTTTGTGAAACCACCTTCCTTCAAACCTACCACCCTTTCCTCACCTTCTTTTCACCAAAAAACAGTCTGAAGGAAATTTATTAAGGCTTTTCTTTTTTAACTTCCAGTATGCTGGCCCTTGAATACAACTAAAAAGATTCTGAAGATTGTGCGTTTTCTCCTCAAAATCATAACCCTTTTTGCCAGTAAAGTTCTCTCCTACAAAAAGGGCCTTTTACTTGCTAATTGCAGTGCCTTACTTCCAGATTTCCAGTGGAGGGTGGAGACCATTGTCTCCCACTCTGAGGTTCCATATAAATGCAAATGAACACCTTGAGAAGAGGAAGCATTTAACCTGCTAGCCACACCACTTTGGTGGGTCTAACTGCTGGGAAGTAGAGGTGGGAAGCTGGGGGTTGGGGGGGGGGGGGTGCAGGGCTCTGCTCATGCTGTT
Source organism: Lynx rufus (assembly GCF_022079265.1). Taxonomy (NCBI): domain Eukaryota; kingdom Metazoa; phylum Chordata; class Mammalia; order Carnivora; family Felidae; genus Lynx; species Lynx rufus. The sequence continues at coordinate 73,812,293 of NW_025814834.1, forward strand.
GGTGGGACCTAAGGCAAAGTTCAAAAGACTAAAAAGGTTTGGTGAGCACCACCTTCAAGAACAAAGTAAACAAATCAAAAGGAATTTTCACTTACCATCTCAGAAAGAAGTCAACGAGAACCATTATGATTATGAAAACTTTGTACCTTTCTGATGTTTATTTTCATATTAGCTCACCATGATTAATATTCCTGAAAAATCATAGCAGAGGCAGCAAAGAAACGGGAAGAGCAGAAACACTTTATTTCCTTTTTTCCTTTCTTATTCTTGGATGCCTACGGAGAAGGTGGGAACAGTAAATATAAGAATTCCAAAAAACACACTAATTGATAGATGCTTTTTCTGTTTGTTTGTTTTTAAAAGGAATGTTAAAACAGAGGCAGGTGGCAAATGAGGGAAAGAGAGCAGTGGAATAAACTGGTCCTGCAAATGGCTGCTAAAAATAATAGTTCTGCTCAGGATTGACTGACTGTATGCCACCTCCAGACCATTCTCTGAATATGCAAATCCTCCCCTGCCCTTAGAGGCCCAATCCAATACCTCTAAAGCCTTTTCTGAAAATTTCCTCACCTTACCCACCTCTGGAGAGGATGATTTCTGCCTTAGTATTTTATAGTGGCACTTAATACACTCTACCCCATGGTGTAGTTATTTGTGTGAGCCTTCTCCCATAGAAGATAGGATACAGTAAGAGTGATGACTGTAACTTCCATAGTGCTTTGGACTACTAAAGTGTCTCTCACACTAAGAAAAGCCACCATTCATTAATCCTTTTTTAGTCCTTGAAAGAATTTGACTTCTAACAATGAAAATGTAGGATCAGTAATGTTGGGAGGTACTTAGAAAAAGATGGGACTGGAAGTTCAGTGTAGAAAAGTGAGATAATGTATGGCAGAGCAGCATAGAGGTTTCTGTCATGTAGCCACCCAAGAGAGAAAAGCCTTAGATCTTATCTCTGTGAGGACCTATCTCTACCCCTCGGTGAGGTGGGTTTGGGGGGGCAGTGTGAGAAGGACTGGCTGTACATGCTTTGGCATGAAGTTATCTTATTCAGAGTTAAGGCCATAAAATTTGGTGTATTGGGAAAAACAGTTGAAACTCAGCTTTGTCAAGCAGATTAAATAAGGGCTACCTACATTTTTTTTTCATCCGAAACATCCAGGTTGCTCTGATTCTGTTGTTGTTGTTGTTGTTGTTGTTGTTGTTGTTGTTGTTGTTTGAACACAGTGGAATCATGAGAATTTAACAACTTTATAAAATAAGAAAGGGATCAAACATCTGGTAAATGTAATAGGCATGTTTCTAAGTACCTATATCCACAGCCCTTGAAGTATGCAGCCCTGCAAGCCTCATGACCTAGTAGCTGGCCATGGTTCAGCCCGGTGGAGACCTGATTCAAATGTGACCAGTTTATTACAGACCATTGACCATACCCTATAATAGTGCCAATCAGATTCTTCTCTTAGAAATTTGAAATTAAGAGAACAAATACAGAGAGAACTGCTGTGTTGGCCCTTGTGTTTTCTGGGATCCTATTCTCCTCACAAGGCTAGAACACACTTCATTTTTTAATACTCCATGAGCTTTCTGTTTCTTAGAGTCACCCCTCACACATTCTTTCCCTGGTTTGCCTTTAGTGAGTCTGTCTCTTACAATAAAAAGGTTTTGTGACAATACTATGCAAATATTTGACAACAGAACATATATTATGACCATCTTGTTGGACTATGAAGAGCAACAAATAAAAAATGAATGATCCAAATATTTCCTAAGTTGGGTAAAAGAGCTTTGTTTAGTGTGATGTCTATTCCTCCCACTCCCCAAGCTCAAAGCCTTATATTCCTCAACACTTAGTTCTCCTCCTGTGAAACTGGGAGCAAGAGAAGAACTTCAAGAATATGAGCAATGTGATTGCTTTTTCAAGGTAGAATCATTTATCATGCCACTGGTAGAGGAAGAAAATAATAGAATTTATATATATTTTATAAATGTATAATAATTTTTTAGAAACCAGGCTAAAAAATAAAGATAAGGTAGGAAAATTTACCAGAGATATCAGTGGCACCACAGCTCAGGGGGAACAGATTCCAAAGTCTAATTTCCAGCAAATAATTAAAAAAAAAAATTCTCAGAAGGAAAACCAAGCTTGATCCAATATTACTGTAATATTTTAGCTAAAGTATCCAATTTTCAACAAAAATATTTGAGACATGCAGAAAGAAAGAAAGAAAGAAAGAAAGAAAGAAAGAAAGAAAAAAACAGGAAAGCATAATCCAAATTTGGAAAAATAGGTAGCCAATGTTCATGCTGTGTGGTTCCACTTGTTGGATTTAGTAGGCAACTAATCCAAAACAGCTACTACAAATACATTTAAAAACTTAAAGGAAAAATAACCCAACAAATAGGGACTCTCAATAAAGAAAAAGAAACTATAGAAAAGGAATGGAGGGGTGTATGAGTGGTGCAGTGGGTTAAGCGTCCGACTTTGACCTCACTGCTCATGAGTTTGAGCCCTGCATGGGGCTGACAGCTTGGAGCCTGGGGCCTGCTTCAGATTCTGTGTCTCCCTCTCTCTCTGCCCCTCCTCCACTCATGCTGTCTCTCTCTCTCAAAAATAAACATTAAAAAAATGAATAAACATTAAAAATTAAAAATAAAAAAAATAAAGGAATGGAAACTACCCAATCTGAGGAATAGAAAGGAAAAAAAGTTTGAAGAAAAATGAATAGTGCCTCAGAAACTTATGAGACAACTAGGAGTACAAGAAAGAAAGGATGGGGGACCCTGGGGGACTTGGTCAGTTAAGCACCCTACTCTTGATCTTGGTTCAGATCATGATCTCATGGTTCATGGGATCCAGCCCTGCATCAGTCTCTGCACTGACAGTGCTGAGCCTGCTTGGAATTTTCTCTCTCCCTTACTCTCTGCCCCTCTCCCACTTGCTTGCATATGCACACACTCTCTCTGTCTCTCTCCAAATAAATACATAAATCTTAAGAAAGAAAGAAATAACGGAGTGATAGAGGATATATAAAAATATTTGAAGAAGCAGCAACCTAAAATTACCCACATTTTATAAAAAACTTAATCTATGGATCCATGAAACTCGGTAAACCCTCAATAGAATAAACATAAGAGGAATCAAAACTAGATATATCATCATCAGATTTGAAAGACAAAGACAAGAAAATTTTGAAGCAACAAGATCATTATGTAACAATGAAGTAACAATTTATTATGTACAAGGAGAAACCCACAGTAAAATTAACAGCTGACTCCTCATCAGAAACAAAAGAAGCCAGAGAACAATGGAAGAATAGATTCAAAGTGCTGAAAGAAAAACCTATCTGTCAAGAATTCTAGATCAAGCAAAAACAGTCTGTCAAAAATTTGGTGATCATAAATGGATGATCATAGATGGATAAATAGATCATAGATGGAAAAATGGATCATAAATGGATCTATGTTGGAAGTATACTAATTACTAATGGTACCCATATAGGCTTTGAGTGAAGCCTAAAGCAGAAGTCTGTCAAACAGATAGATGCAGGGCACTTGGCAAGTCAACAATTTCCATTTGTAAAGTAGCTCTTGACTCAGTGCCAACCCCAGGACATCAAATGATCACCACAACAAAATGTTGTATGAAGTACTGGATTTGAAGTTATTTTCCCTAAATTTTGTGAAAATATGACTTCATTATTTTCTTAACTCCAGAGCTCTGTCTCCGTCAGAAAGGTGGCAAGAAGCCGATTAGAACAGTAGAGGAGAGGACATAAATCATACACAAGCGCTTTCCTTATATCCTATTCTCCTACCGTGGCACCTGGCTCTTCCCATTCCTGTGTCCCTGTTTCTTTACATACCAGGTCAGCTAACTCTCATCACCGGGTTTCCACACAGCTGGTTACAACTTCTGTGCATCTCTGGGGTTGGACTAGGGGGATAAATCAATAGCATCTGCTTGTTATTATCTTATCAGAAACACAAGTCAAGAATGGCTATATTTTTAAAAATAAGGAAAAATGATGAAAATAGATGAAGTTAAGGCAACTGACAAGATACAACACCCATTCATGATAAAAATGTCCAACAAACTAGCAATAGAAGGGCACTTCCTTGATGTGATAGAGTGCATCTATGAAAAACCTGCAGCTATCATCACATTTGTGACAAAAGACTGAATGTTTTCTCTTAAGATTGAGAATGAAATGATATCTACTCATATCTTTTTTTATTCGACACTGTTCTGGAAGTTTTAGCCATTGTAACAAGGAAAGTAAAATAAAGTCGTAAATTGGAAAGGGAAATTTAAAGCTGTCTTTACTTACAAATGATGTGACCCTATACATAGAAAATTCTGAAAAATATACAACAAAAGTAATACTAGAAGTAGTAAATGAATTTAACAAAGTCACAAGATACAAGATAAGTACATAAAAATCAGTTATATTTTTATAAAATAGGAATTAGCAATTTGAAAACAACTTGAGAAAACAGTTCCATTCATAACACAGAAAAGAACATGATACTTAGGAATACATTTTTACAAAGTATAAGAACTCTGACCTATCGACTCAATGTGATCCCTACCAAAATCCCAGCAAATACTTTATGTAGAAATTGATAAGCCAGTCTTAAAATGTATATACATAGGAACAAGAATACCAAAAACAGCAACAGAATAGGAAGAATTAAAATATCCAATTTCAAGATTTACTATAAAGTTGCAATAATAGAATATAGTATTGGCATAATAATAGCCATGTAGATCAATGAAATAGAATTGAAGGTACAGAAGTAAGACCTTACATTTACGATCAATTGGTGTCCAGCAAAAATGCCAAGGTAGTTCAATGGGGACTGGGGTGTCTCTTCAAGAAATGCTGCTGGGATGGGGCACCTGGATGGCTCAGTCAGTTAAGCGTTGGGACTCTTGACTTCGTCTCAGGTCATGATCTCCCAGTTCGTGAGTTTGAGCGCCATATCGAACTCTGCACTGACAGTGCAGATCCTGCTTGGGATTCTCCGTCTCTACCTGTCTCTCTGCCCCTCCCCTGCTCATGCTCTCTTTTTCTCTTTCAAAATAAATAAATAAACCTAAAAAATGCTACTGGAATAATTGGACATCCATGTGCAAAATAATGAACTTATACTCTTAGGCCATACAGAAAAATTAACTCAATATACATCATAGACCTAAGAACTAAAATTATAAGACTTCTGAAAGAAACATAGTACAGTATTTTTGTGACTTTGCTTTAGGCACAGATTGCCTGGATATGATACAACATCATGATCCATAAAAGAAAAAATAGATAAATTGAACTTAATAGAAATAAAGGTTTTTTAAATAAAATTTTGGTTTTTCAAAACAACAAGAAAATGAGAAGATATGCTATAAACTGGGAAAGAATACTTTCTTTTTTCTTTTCTGTTTTTCTTATAAGTTTGTCTTTTTAGTAATCTCTATACCCAATGTAGGGTTCAAATTTTCAATACCAAGAACAAGAGTTGCATGCCTTTTGACTGAGCCAGCAAAGCATCCCGGGAAAGAATATTTTCTAATCATCATCTGATAAAGGTCTTATATCTAGAATTTATGTAGAACTTCTAAACATCAAAACTAAGAAAGCAAGGAACTCAATTTAAAAATGCGCAAAATATTTGGATAGACATTTCACCAAAAAGTTATACAAATCATCACACGAAAAGATACTCAACATGATTAATCATAAAGGACATGGACATTAAAACCACAACACAACTGTACAACCACTAGAATGGGTATAAGACAAAAGATTAATAACACCAACCTATTAATAATACTGAGTGATGACAAGGATGTGGAAAACTGGAACTATCATAAATTATGGGTTAGTATACCCAACTCTGGAAAACCATTTGACAGTTTCTTTCAAATATAAACTTACCATATGACTCAGCAATTCTACTTCTAGATTTCTACTCAAGAAGTAAAACATGTGTCCACACAAAGGTGTTTACATCAATAATATCAGCATTTTTCATAATAGGAAAATACTGGAAATAAAATGTCAATCAACAATGATTAAATAAAGTGTGGTACAATAGAATGCTATTCAACAATAAAAATAACTGTGGATACATGCTACAACATGGATAAACCTACAGTATATTATGCCAAGAGGAAAAATCCACAAGAAGCCACATGTTTTATGATACCATTTGTATGACATTTCCAAAAAAGGAAAAAAAAAAATAGAAACAAAAAGCAGATCAGTGATTACCTTGGGCTGGGACCGGAAGATTGAATCCAAGTGGCTATGACATAACTTTTTCAGGTCATGGAAATATTCTAGAACTGAATGGTGGTGATGGTTGCACAATTATACATTTATTAAAAATCACATGGGGCGCCTGGGTGGCGCAGTCGGTTGAGCGTCCGACTTCAGCCAGGTCACGATCTCGTGGTCCGCGAGTTCGAGCCCCGCGTCGGGCTCTGGGCTGATGGCTCGGAGCCTGGAGCCTGTTTCCGATTCTGTGTCTCCCTCTCTCTCTGCCCCTCCCCCGTTCATGCTCTGTCTCTCTCTGTCCCCAAAATAAATAAACGTTGAAAAAAAAATTTTAAAAAAAAATAAAAAAAAAAAAAAAAAAAAAAAAAAATAAAAATCACATTGCATGCTTGTAATGGATATATATTCATGGAATATAAATTATGTCTCAATAAAACTATTGCAAGGAAAAACTTTAAAAAATGACATAGGCACATCTTAAAACTCTCATATATGATCACTTGGTAAATTTGGAAACAATTCTCTTTTTTAAAAATGTTTTAATGTTTATTTATTTATTTGAGAAAGAGAAGGAGAGAGAGAGAGAGAAAGAGAGAGAGAGAGAGAGAGAGAGAGAGAGAGAGATCATGAGTGGGGGAGAGGCAGAGAAAGAGGGAGAAACAGAATCCGAAACAGGTTACAGGCTCTGAGCTGTCAGCACAGCACCTGATGCAGGTCTCCAACTCGTGAACCACGAAATCATGACCTGAGCTGAAGTTGGTTGCTTAACCAACTGAGTCACCCAGGTGCCCCGGGAACAATATTCTAACGTGACAGAAAATCTTCCCAACAGCATTTCAGTGGATTGAGTTTTAAACATTAAAGGAAAAAAAAAAAAAAAACTTCAGGGAGAACTGATTGATAGAGAAGTCAGAAATTTGTCAGAGAAAAAGCCTAAACTACAACCTTAGTATAAGTATTAGATGGAGTTGAAATTTGAGTGTTATAATTGAGTACATGAAGTCAAATTTGTATTTCTTCCATATCTTTTTGTGATATCTATTTTAGCTTTTATAGCCCTTATAGCCAAGCGTGGGAATAAAATGATCTTAGACTTGAATCCTTCTGTTATCAGATATTAAACCATGATTTTCAAGGTAATGCAACATTTATCACAAAATTCTCACTAAAATTTATTTAAATTATCAGTACTATATATTTCAATACATCTTTTTTGGTACTTGTGTATTTTCTTATATTTGTGTTTTATAATTTATATAATGTTAGTATGGTATTACATTTAAAAAACTTGTAATAATGTTTAATAATAGAGATATGTGATTGATAATGTTTGAAGGGGAGACCTCAGTTTTTTTATTTTATTTTTTTAAATTTATTGTTTATGCATGTATGTATGTATGTATTTATTTATAAGAGAGAAAGAAAGTGAGTGAGGCAGGGGCAGAGAGAGAGGGGGACAGAGGATCTGAAGCAGGCTCTCTGCTGTCAGCCCAGAGCCTGATGTGAGGCTTGAACTTACAAACATGAGATTGTGACCTGAGCCAAAGGCAGACGTTTAACCAACTGAGCCACCAAGGTGCCCCCAAAGACCTCAGTTTTAATAGAATATATTTAGATAAAATGTACCTTTGTTCCCTGTTGTTTTGGTTTGTTTCTGTTGCTTTTTTAGTTTTTCTCTATTGTCTACCTCAGGTGGTAGGAATAAATCTTTGGAAGACTACATTCTAATTTTTTGGTGTTTTCTTTGTCTTGAAGATCAGTTAGATCATTTACCTCTAACAAGTCACATTTGAATTTTTAACATCATTAGAGACAATAATCATAACTGTGATCCAACTTGAGAGAGGTCAATGAAATCTTGAGTGTATTGAGAAATTTATTCTTTTGACATAGCCAAATGATGTAAAAGTGAGACATATATAACAAAAATACACTAGAAAGAAGGCCATGGAAATTGCCATAGAGTAGAGAATTTGAGATAAGAAAAAAAATTCCATCCACACAGAATTAATTCATTTTTATGGTCAGTAGAAAACCTGATTTCAAAATTCTAGGCTTTCAATGATTTACTATTTGGCTTTGGAAAACTCTTTTTTTTTTTCCCACTGACTGCCCCACATTAATGAAAATGAGATATAACATACTTCTCCATTCTCACAAACATTACTCATTAACTTTTAAACTTAAAAAAGGTGAAATACATAAACTTCTGAACTTTTAGTATGAGTATACTACTGTGCCTATATCTGACCATTAGTATTGGGGTCTTTGGTATCTAAGAATTTAGCTAAGAAGAGGTCTCCTCATTTCTACTTTACTTCAGCTTTCCTTTTTGCTTTCTCCCTTCTAGTTCTCAACAGGTAAAAAAATAATAATAATAATTATCATAGTCTGAAATACCATAGAAACCAACCATCAGCATTTTATTAATTTAATCTTTTTTTTTGAAGCCACTATAAACAGTTTCTCATAGGCTTATGTTAGGAGATGTATCATAATCTCATGGTCAAATATACTTAAATTATAATATGTTCATCTAGTGTTTATTTCAATTATCAGTTTTCTAGAATTATAGAATTTTAGAGCTGGAAAGAACATTAGAGATTATGAACCAACACTAAAACTGGCTTTATAACTCTCAACTAAGATTCTTTCCATCCAACCTTTTCAATTTCTCTGGTAAGGAAGAAATTTATATGATTTGGACATTTCACTCTTTGCCATATATATGCATGTGACTAAATTTTTCAAAGCTAAAATAAGGGCAGCTGGGTGGCTCAGTTAGTTAAACATCTAACTCCTGGTTTTGGCTCAGGTCATGATCTCATGGTTCCATGAGTTTGAGCCCAATGTCAGGCTCTATGCTGATAGTGTGGAGCCTGCTTGGGATTCTCTCTCTCTCTCTCTCTCTCTCTCTCTCTCTCTCTCTCTGCCCCCACCCCCATGCTTTCTCTAAACAAACAAACAAACTTTTAAAAACAGATTAAAAAAACAATTAAAACATTTTTCCAAAGCTAATTTCAATTTAAAGATTTTTATAGATTTGTGTATGTTATGTTTTAACATTAGAGGTAAAAAAATATGCATTTATGCCAAGAATTCTCTTCCTTGCATTTATAAATGACTACTTTATCTACACTGCTCTTCTACAATATTATTTGTGAAGAGATGATAAGTTAAGGTATTTGTATTTAATCTTCAACATGTATGCTCTGTAATTATTTTTTATGGTCCAGAAATTGAGTCAAAACCATGTCGACCACCACATCTATATTTTAAAAGCTGACAAAGTGTGTTTGATATCGTTGGTGGAAGAGGATTGAGCTCAAAGTCAGGAGATCTGGCTGAGTTTTATCCTTGCCTATGCTACCTGCTTCTTCTTGTCTTGGCCAAGTCATTTAATCTCTCTTGTGTTTACTGATCTGTAGAATGTAACAGTCACACTAAAATCTTCTCTGGGCTTAGGTTAATTTGTGTATAAAGTGAAATGCTGCATGATCTCATTCTAAATCTTGGCTTGGTTTTCTTTACCAAAAGTGTTTTTATCACTTTGCTGTAGCCATTGGAAATTGTTTTTTCTCATAAACTGTCTTTGAATATACTTCTTTCTCTTTCTTGGTTCAATATCTGCCTCTCCCCTTAACTCCAGTTATATTTTGCCTTCTTTTCGCTCTTTCTAGAAACTTACCTTTACCCTTAGGGAGCAAGTCTCTACTAAGAAAAAAAAAGATGATAGAGGTCTACTTGTATGCATGTTGAAGAGCACTGCCTATGAGTTAATGTCCCTTCACTGGCAGGGAGTAGTACAGACAGCTCAGGTGTATGGACTGTAAAGCCTGGGTATGCATCTGGTCTCTACCACTCAGTACTATATGATCTTTACCACAGTTTCCTATTCTGAAAAATGGGAACAACAGTGTTGCTTAAATGTTATTTTGAGAATTAAGTCAATCAAAATAGATAAAGCTGTTGGCATAGTGCCTGGCTTGTAAGAAACTGCTCAACAAATGTTCACAATTATTGCACCTACTCTATAGACCCTCATAAAGTGGTAAACACTTTAGCACAGCTGGAAGAGGAAAGGATAAAGCTGAGGCAGGGGAATATTTCTGGGTGAATTGAATGGTGTGTTTTTACAGTTCAGGGCCTTTTGTGACAATATTCTTTATTTCCTACCCCTTGCCCTTTTCATCCTACTGGGATGTAAATGTTGGGCAAAAGTATGATGCAGAGGAAGATTGACACAATTTATTGGTGATGTCTCTTATTTAATTTGCAGGAATGGCTACCAATGGCAACTTTTTCCTTCAAGTAAATTATCTATTTGAAATGTGATTTTGTTTTGTTTTGTTTTCTGCCAGCATTTTCAACTGGCATGCCATAATTGTTATACTCTGAAACATTAAAGAATAAAGCCCAAGAATTGTCCTTTGGGCAGGTCTATTTATGTAATGCTCCATTTGAGAAATAGCACTGGAAAAAACTGTTCTTAGCAAAGAATGTTAATTGATGAAAACATTTCTTTGCTAACAATCTAAGGGAAGCAATCTGTTCTTAGCTCTTTAAACCACAAAATAGATTTAGCCATTCATGAACAAAAGCCAATTATTTATTTTCAATACTACCTTTAACAAATCTTGTTTTTTGATAACGGAGCTCTTTTTCTATTCTCTATCAAAGTAGATTTTAAAAATATAACCACTCTTTTAATAAGAAAAAGACAGCCAGATCTAATAGCAAGATTATCATAGGGTACAAAGCATATTTTCCACCTTAATATTTAACTATGTGAGCTTTTTAAATAGGGAGGGGCTTATCCATTTTGATTAAGGAGTCTGTTATACCTGATGTTCTGTAGAGCTAGCATAACAAATATGTGATATAAAAAAAAGCACAAGAGATGATTTGGGTGAGAGGAGAAAATTTATAGTGTTTAGAAAATTATACTGCACATACCTGATGTGAACATGGAAGATATTGAATCTGGATAAATCAATGAGTATTTCACTTTTCCTCATGGTTTTCTAAGAAAGAAGGAAAGGATTAGTACATGTACTTTGTCAGGTCATAATCATTATTTTTGAAGTTCAAAAAGAAATATATCAACAAAAGTAGAAATTAGAATTCCCAAGCCATAGGATGTCACTTGGCAAAAAATATGCCTTTTAATAAAACATCTTCAGCATATTTTTATTTAAAATACTAGCATAAGAGAAAAACTCACGTATTACATGATCATGTAGAAAAGGATACACAACACAGTAACAACAACAACAACAACAAAAACTGATTAAAAAAATGAGTAGAGGAACTAAACAGACATTTTCCCAAAGAAGATATACAAATGGCTAACATGTACATGAAAATGTGCTCAGCATCACTAATCATCAGGGAAATGCAAATCAAGACCACAATGAGATGTTACCTCACAACTCTCAGAATGGCTATCGTTGTGAAGACAAGAGATAAGCATTGGTGAGAATGTGGAAAAAATGTGTACTGTTGGTGGGAATGTAGATTGGTGCAACCATTATGGAAGGCAGTATGGAGGTTCCTCAAAAAGTTAAAAATAGAGCTACCATATGATCCAGCAATTCCACATTTTGATATCTATTCAAAGGGATAAAATCACTATCTCAAAAAGATATCAGGAGCCATCAAGTTCATTGCAGCATTATTTATAATAGCCAAGATATGGAAACAACCTATGCATCCATCAAGGGATGAATGGATAAAGAAGTCATACACACACATGCACACACACACACTCACACACACACGCCAAAATATTATTCAGCCATAAAAAAGAAGGAAATCGTGCCATTTGAGACAATATGGATGGACGTTGAAGGCACTAATGCTGAGTGAAATAAGACAGGAAAAGATAAAAACTGTATGATCTCATTTAAATGTGGAATCTAAAAGGTTAGAATTCACAGATACAGAGATCAGATTGGTGGTTGCCAAAAGCAAGGGAAGAGGGCAAAATGGGTGAGGGCCTCCAAAGATAGCAACTTTCAGTTATAAGATTAATCAGTCCTGGGGATGTAATGTGCAACATGGTGACTAAAGTTTAAAATACTGTATTGTATATTTGAAAGTTGCTAAGAGAGTAGATCTTGAAAGTTATCATCCACACGCACATTTCTAACTATGTGAGGTAACAGATGTTAACTAAACTAATTGTGGTAATCATTTCACAATACATACATATATCAAACCATCATGCTGTATACCTAAAACAAATACAATGTTGTATGTCAATTATATTTTATTAACTGGTTAAAATTTAATAAAAATGGTTAAATGGTAAATTTTATATATATTTTACCATAATAAAAATTTATATTGTTATCACTCTTACTAGTAAAAAGAAGCTACAATTACATAAGAAAAAATAAAGAAGTCAATAGATGTTCCAGGATATATAAGGTAACTAAGTTCTGTGCTTATTCTACACCCTTCTAATTAGATATTTCTGATTTATTTTGGATTTTTTGGTGTGATATTTAGCTTATAAATGTAACGGTTAATATAATTAGTTCTGAGAATCTCATCATTTTGCTTCTTTTTTTAGAGTTTTTGTTTTAATTAAAAAACATTTTTAATGTTTATTTTTGAGAGAAAGAGAGAGAGACAGAGACAGAGCGTGAGCGGGGGAGGGGCAGAGAGCGAGGGAGACACAGAATCTGAAGCGGCTCCAGGCTCTGAGCTGTTAGTGCACAGCCGGATGTGGGGCTGGAACTCATGAACTATGAGATCATGACCTGAGCTGAAGTTGGACGCTTAACTGACTGAGCCACCCAGGTACCTCTAGGGTGTTTTTTTGTTTGTTTGTTTTGTTTTAATGTTTACTTTTGGAGAGAAAGAGCACAATTGAGGGCAGGGTAGAGAGAGAGAGGGAGACACAAAATCTGAAGCAGGCTCTAGGCTCGAGCTGTCAGCACAGAGCCCAACATGGGGCTCAAACTCACTAACTGTGAGATCATGACCTGAGCCAAAGTTGGATGCTTAACTGACTGAGCCACCCAGGCACCCCTCTTCATTTTGCTTCTTATGTATTGTACATTTAGATTTTTCACAGTTTAATTTGGCCAAATGATAGCTCTAGAAATGAAAATCCCATTTTTATTAGGACCCATGTAAGAGATGTTAAGGTTGCCCTAATTTGTCCAAATTTAGGGCTGTATGCTAATCCACTCACATCAGGATTGTATTAGTACTTCAGATTTTGTTCCAAGTTCTCCTTCCATGAGATCTTTGGATGATCTGATAATATAGCACATAGGAAATGATTCTCATTGTTAAGCATATTCATTTACTTTTTACTAGACTACTGAACATCCATCAGAAATGAGCAGCCTGAAGTAGATTTGTAGTCATTTTTATTTGCACCATAATAACTAATACTTACATAGCATTTATGTATGCCTGACACAGTTCTAAGCACTTCATTTATATAATTACATTTAGTCTCTATAAGAACTATATGAAGTAGGTATACTGTTATTATCCTCACTTTATAGTAAATTGTGGCACAGATAAATTATTGTACTTGTTCAAAATTACTCAGCTACTAAATGGCAGAGCTGGGATTTGAACCCAGGTATTCTGGTTCTGGAGTCTGGCCTTAATGCACTGTATTACATGAAAGACTTAGAGTTGAGTTTCTAAGTTCCAAATGATCTAATTTCCTGATAGATCTTTATTTTTTTTCCTGTTTCATATTTCTCTTCTCTTTAAATATTGAACATTAGGATGGAGATGAGTTGTATTTTTAAAACAACTTTATTAAGGTGTAATTTACATAAAACAAAATGTACCTATTTAAAACATTTTTTATTTTAGAGAGAGAGTGCAAGTGGGGGAGAGGGGCAGAGGGAGAGAGAGAGAATCACAAGCAGGCTCCATGCTCAGTGCAGAGCCCAAAATGAGGCTTGAGCCCATAACCCTGGGATCATGACCTGAGCTGTAAATCAAGAGTCAGATGCTCAACCAACTGAGCCACCCAGATAACCCAAAAATGTACCTCTTTTAAAGTATGGTTTGATAGGTATTGGTAAACCAATCACCCTTATAGGTACCAATGCAATCATTTCTCTCATTTCACAAATTTTCCTTACTGCCCCTTGCCAGGCAACAATTGATCTGGGTTTTGTCATTACACATTAAATTTATTTCGTTTAAATGGAAGCAATACAGCATGTTTCTCTTTTGTGTCTGACTTCTTTCACCCAGCATAGTGATTTGAAATTCAGCCATATTGTGTGTATCATTAGTTCATTCCTTTTTATTGCTGAGTAGTATTGTATTATATGTATATACTACAATTTGTTTATTCATCTACCCATTGATGGACATTGAATTTCAGTGTTTGGTTATTATGAGTTAGCTGCTATGAACATTTGTGTACAAGTCTTTGTGTAAGCACACATTTATATTTCTCTTGGAATTGGTGGGCCTTATGGTAAGTTTATGTTTAACTGTTTAAGAAACTGCCAGCATTTTCCAAAGCAGCTATACCATTTTATTATGTCCATCGGTAATGTATGAAGTTCCATTTGCTTTATATTCTTGTCAACACTTGGTACTGTCAATGTTTTAAATTTTAGCTACTCTAATGTGTGTCATGGTATCTTATTGTGGTTTAAATTTGCATTTCCCTGATGACTACAGATGTTAAACATCCTTTCATGTGTTTGTTGGGCATGTATGTATCTTCTATTATGAAGCAACTGTTCAAATAATTTGCCTTTTTAAATTGGGTTGTCTTACTATTGAGCTATAATGTTTTTACATATTCTGGATACAGGTTCTTTGTCAAATATACATAGCACAGGTATTTTCTCCCAGTATTTTGTTTGTAATTTAAGTTCCTGGATAGTATGTTTTGAAGAGCAAAAGTTTTAATTTTTATTAAGTCTACTGTATCAATTTTTTCTTTTATGCTTTGGGCTGTGCTGCCTTATCGGATAATTCATTGCCTACATTCAAAGTGATGAAGGTTTATGTCAGTTTTATTCTAGAAGTTTTATAATTTTACCTGTTGTATTAATTTTAATGTATGGTATAAAGTAAGGCTTGACTTTCATTTTTTTCCAGTAGATATCCAGCACCATTTGTTAAAAAGACCATCCTGTCCTCACTGAATTTACTGGCATACATTTGTCAAAATCAACTGAATATAAAACTAAAATGAGCTATCATTTTATATCCATTAGGATGGCCATTATTAAAAAAGATGAAAATAACCCCCCAAATAACAAGTGTCGGCAATGATGTGGAGAAACTAAAACCATTGTGGACTGTTGGTGGGAAAGTAAATAGTGCAGCTGCTATGGAAAAGTCAATTTCTCAAAAAATTAAACATAGAATTACCATATGACCCGGCAATTCCACTTGCAGGTATATACCCCAAAAAGGTGAAAGCAGGGACTCAAACAGATTATTTGTATACCCATGTTAACAGCAGCATTATTCACAATAGCCAAAGGTGGAAGCATCCCAAGTGTTCATGGAAGGATGAATGGATAAACAAAACGTGGTATATGCATATAATGGAATATTATTCATCTTTGAAAAGTAAGGAAATTCTGACACATGCTACATGGATGAATCTTGAAGACCTAACGTTAAGTGAAATAAACCAGTCACAAAAGGACAAATATTGTATGATCCCACTTATATGAGAATATATAGAGTAGTCAAATTTATAGAGACAGGAAGTAGAATGGTGATTTCTAGGGGCCAGAGGGGAGGGCAAGGGTGAGTGAATAAATATAGAGTTACAGTTTGGGAAGGTGAGAAAATTATGGAGATGGATGGTGGTAATAGTACACAACAATGGGAATGTACTTAATGACACTCAAAAATAGTAAATTTTATGTTTATATATATCTTACCACAATTTAAAAAATCAACCCACCATATTTGTTGATTTCTAGACTTTCTTCTGTTTCGTTGATCTATATGTCTATCCTTAAACCAAAACCACAATGTCTTGATATTTGTGTCTTTTATAGTAAGTCTTAAGATGAGATAGTTAAGTTCTCCAAGTGTGTTCTTCCTTTTCAAAATGATTTTGGCTGTTCTAAGTCTTTTGCTTTTCTGGAAAAATTTAAAATCAGCTTTCAATTTCTATTTTTTAAAGAAGCCAACTTAGGAAGTTTATTGGGATGGCATTACATTTCATATTACTATCAGGAGAACTGACAATATCATCAAGTTTTTGAACCATTAATGTAGTATATCCCCTCTTTTATTTGGATTTTCATTAATGTCTCTTGGGAATATTTTCCAGTTCTTAAGGTAGAGGTCTTGAATGTACATTGTTATATATTCCTAATTTCAAAGTTTTTATGGGTTTTTGTTTTGTTTTTATAGAGAGGGAGAGAAGGGGAGGGGAATGTCAGAGGGAGAGGGAGAAAGAGAATCTTAAGCAGGCTCCATGCCCAGTACAGAGCCAGATGAGGGGCTTGGCTCTATCTCATGACCTTGAGATCATGACCTGAGCTGAAATCAGGAATCTGACAGACTGACTGAGCCACCCAGGTGCCCCATTTTGATGCTATTTTAATGGTATTTTTAATTTCATTTTTCAACTGTTCATTGCCAATATGTAGAAACACAATTGAATATTGTATATTGTTCTTATATCCTATGACTTTGCTAAACTCACATATTAATTTCAGTAGGTTTTGTTTGTTTATTACTTGGTATTTTCTATAGGTACAATATGCTGTCTTTGAATAAAGACAGTATTAGTTCCTCTTTCCAAAGTCTCTGCATTTTATTTTCTTCTGTTATGTGTGCTTGTGAAGACCAGAACAATGCTGACTAGGAGTTGTCAAAGTATACATCATTGCCTTATTTATAATTTAGAATGAAAAGCATTCTTTTACCTTGCAATATGATTATAATTATAATTTTTTTCAAGTGCCCTTTATCATGCTAAAGAAGTTCCTTTGTATCAAAGTTTGTTGAAAGTTTCAATTATGAGGTGATGTTAAATTTAGTCAAATATATCTGCATCCTAAGATGATCAAATGTTTTTTCTGCTTTATTTTGTTAATATCCCTAATTTAATTGATATTCAAATGTTAAACCAACACTACATTCCTAGGATTAACATCACTGGGTCAAGTCTACTATTCTTTTTTTTTTAATTTATTTTTTAATTTTTTTAAATGCTTATTTAAAAAAAATTTTTTTTAACGTTTATTTATTTTTGAGACAGAGAGAGACAGAGCATGAATGGGGGAGGGTCAGAGAGAGAGGGAGACACAGAATCTGAAACAGGCTCCAGGCTCTGAGCAGTCAGCACAGAGCCCGATGTGGGGCTCGAACTCACGGACAGTGAAATCGTGACCTGAACCGAAGTTGGACGCTTAACCGACTGAGCCACCCAGGCGCCCCAAATGTTTATTTATTCTTAAGAGAGAGAGAGACAGAGACAGAGACAGAGACAGAGAGACAGAGAGAGAGAGAGCAAGCATGAGCAGGGGAGGGGCAGAGAGAGGGAGACACAGAATGTGAATCAGGCTCCAGGCTCTGTTCTGACAGCTGGACGTGGGTCTTGAACTCCCGAACCTTGAGATCATGACCTGAACTGAAGATGGACACCCAACCGACTGAGCCACCCAGGCACTCCCAAGTCTACTATTCTTTATGTATATTTTTGGATGTAATATGCTGTTTATGAGGGGTTTTTTGTTTTTGTTCTGAGGAACATTGGTCTTTAGTTTTCCTGTAATTTCATTTTTGGTTCTGGTATTAGGGTAACACCAACTTTTTAAAAAGATTTGGAGGGCGCCTAGGTGGCTCAGTCAATTAAGTGTCTGACTCTTGATCTTGACTCAGGTCATGATCTCACCCTCTTTGAGTTCGAGCCCCAATCAGGTTCTGTGTTACACAGAGCCTGCTTGGAATTCTCTCTCTCTCTCTCTCTCTCTCTCTCTCTGCCCCTTCTCTGCTCGCTCTCTCTCTCTCTCTCTCTCAAAATAAATAAATAAACATTATTTTTTTTAAAAAAAAGATTTGGTCTGTGTTCCTTCTTTAAAGTCGGAAGGAGTTTGGTTGGGATTAGCATTATTTTTTCCTTAAAAGATTAATAGAATTTACCAGTAGAATGATCTGGCTCTGGAAGTTTGTCCTTCAAGGTTTTTTGTTGTTTTTTTTTTCTTTTCAATAACTAATATAATTAATTTAATAGGTATGAGGCTATTTAGGTTTTCTATTCTTCAATAATCTTTCATAATTTACATCCTTCAGTAATTTGTACATTCCATATATGTTGAATTTCTTGGCATAAAGTTGTTGATAATATATTCTCTTATTATCTTTCAAGGTATATATTGTCTGTAGTTATGGCCCTTCTTTCATTTCTGATATTGATAATTTGTATCTTCCTGGTTTTTGATCAGTCTATCTTGTGATCTTCTCACCTTCCCAGTGGTTCATACTTCAGTGCCTTATACCTCCACCCTATCCAGTTGCGCTGGTCAGAAACTAGGGAGAGAGCTTGGACAGCTTCCTCTCCCTTATTCCCCTACTGTTCCTAGCTGTATACTCTCTTCATCAGTAAATCTTGCTGTCTTAAATTTTATTGACTACATCCATTTCTTACCATTGCCACTGAATTAGTACAAGCCAAATATCGCCTCTCACCTGACCTATTGTAACAGTCCCTTAACTGACTTCTGTATATCCCCTCTAATCATTCACCCAATATCTCAGGCTAGAGTGATCTTCCAAAACGCAGTCTACACATGTCACCTGCTTCCTTAAATCTCCTCAATGGATTCTCACTGGTCTTAGATAAAGAAACTAATCCTAAACCAGGCCTAAGAGGCCCTGCCTACCTCTCTTTTTCTGTCACCATAAGACCCCTCATTCTATTTTCTAGTCATACTGGATTTTTTTCAGGTCTTGGGAGATTTCACCTTCCTTCTTGCCATAAGATCTCAGCAAATGCAATTATCTTTTTTGGAATGTCCTTTTTCACCTTCGAATCATCTCCTTCTCCAGATTAATTCTGATTTATCTGTAGATTTTAGCTCCTATCACTTCTTCAACACAGCCTTCCTTAACCTTTAAACATGCACTTTGTGTATAATTGTATAAAACTACTTATGTCACTGCCACTTTATCCCCAGTGGAAATAAGCATATCTCTAGCATTAGGCACTACATAAATATTTGTTGAACGAACGAGTCAATGATTGCCTTCTTATTTTTATAGAATTATGAGCATGATAGATGCTAAATGAATATTGTTGACCACTTTATGAGTTATTGCCTAATATGCATCATTTCATATATTCTGAATGACAGTTTATTTATAGCCTCTAAAAATGAGGTTCATATTTCATTGAAAATAATAGCATAGAAGAATTTAATTTCACATAAACTTTCATTACGAGGGTAATTTTTTTCTTTTTAAAAATATGGTTGAAAGATTCACCTCCTGGTTGCTGTTTGCCATTTGTACTTCTACGGGGAAAAGGCCTACTTCCAAAATATTTCAGTTTTCAACTGTATAGATTGTGTAAATTTTATAAAGGAGGCAACACTATCCTCCTGTAATAGTATTAGGTAGTTCTGACATCTCTCCCTCTCACGCACATACTCTTGAGCACCAGAGACTTACATTGCCAATACATTTTCATTGTCCAGTTTAGCCACCATTTATTGTCTTGTACATTCCTAATTCCATGTTCAGTATCATGAAGCTTCAAAACAAGTATTACTAATAATGCAACATGCATTAGTAGTACTATTTTACACATTAAAAAATTAAGTGAATTACTGAAAGTCATTGTAAGTGCCAGGGCCAGGATTTGCAAAGCCCCAAAACCTATACTGTCCCTGCTACTTCTTCATGAGACAATTCTTGATTATATCATGGAAAATTGAGAGTTGACTTCAGATATGTCTGTTCCTTGTACTTTATGATATCAAATCCATTTAAAGGATTACCTTGTAAAAATGTTTTCTTTAAATTTCTATGACTCGTTCTTAATATAACCTTTTTATAGTGATTAAATTTTCATAGAGCTATTTCATGACTTTATTGTTAGGCATTGTGATTTTCAATTCTTTGGAAAGCAATAGAATTATTTTGATACTTGCTGTTTCCAAATATTAAAACCTCAGGAATTTAAGCCTTTTTGCTCAATTAGTTAGAACATGATCTTGATATTGATCAGCATATAATTCTATTGACCTTCTGCAGAAAAACCTAGCCGAAAGCTAAAACTAATGCCACTGCTGGCTCACATTTAGGGTATTATCTTCTCTAATTGTGAAAAACAACACACAGAGCCAAGTTTATATTCTGCTTCTATATGACCCTGGAAAAAATTGAACAAGAAATGATTTTTATAACTCTTTTCATTCTTTTAAAAAGTTAAAATGTATGTTTTCTCTTAGGGTGTATCTATTCAGTTGCTAACTCATTTGTTCATGTGACATTTATTGAGAGCTTCTTACATGTTAGGTATCATTCTAGGAGATAAAATGATAAACAAGACAGACAAAATGTTTTCCCCATAGAGACTTTACTATAGTGGGGAGAAATGGACAATCAAACAAGTGGTGAAAACTAATAAGAACATATAAGGGAATTCTGATAAAGAGGCTTGAGGAAATTATGAGAGGTTTATTTTGGATAGGATGGTCACATAAAGCCTTTTTGGGGGAAGTGACATTTGAGCCAAGGCGTGAACTATGAGAAGGAGCTAGCCATTTGAAAAGCTGTAAGAACTACTTTCCAAACATATGCAACAGACCTAGAGGTAGGAACAACCGCGAGAGGTACTAGGAACAGAAAGAAGGTGTTGCTAGAACATGATTTATAATGCTGGGAAAATAGGATTTCAAATAAACCTAAAGTTACTATCAGTTTCTTCTGAAATAACATTATTGATATTATATTTGCCTTCAAATTAACTTTATCTCCCTGAAACAATTTATTAATTGAAACATATATTAGTATAATATTTTAAGTTGACAGGTTCCTTAGAAATTATGTAGGCCAACCTCTTCATTTTATTTTATTTAAGTTTATTTATTTATTTGAGAGAGAGAGACAGACAGTGAGCATGAGCAGGGGTGGGGCAGAGAGAGAGAGAGAGAGAGAGACCCAAGCAGGCTCTGCTTTGTCAGTGCAGAGCCTGATGCAGGGCTCAAATCCATGAACCTGAGCCAAATCAAGAGTTGGATGCTCAACTGACTAAGCCACCCAGTAGCCACAATCATTGACCACATTTTTTTAACTATAAGAGCAGAATAATGCCAATGTTGACTTAGTATCTATCTTTCATTTGACTTTCATTGTACCATCTGTAGAGGTTTTTTATCTGGTGTTTTTACATTCTAAGGAATACACAAATGGGCTTTGAGATTCTATTTTTTTTTTATTTTTATTTTTTAACGTTTATTTATTTTTGAGACAGAGAGAGACAAAGCATGAACAGGGGAGGGTCAGAGAGAGAGGGAGACACAGAATCTGAAACAGGCTCCAGGCTCTGAGCTGTCAGCACAGAGCCCAACGTGGGGCTCGAACTCATGGACTGCAAGATCATGACCTGAGCTGAAGTTGGATGCTTAACTGACTGAGTCACCCAGGCACCCCTTTTTTATGTTTTTATTTTATTTTTTTTAATGTTTATTTATTTTTGAGACAGAGAGAAACAGAGCATGAATGAGGGTGGGCTTTGAGATTCTATTAACCCTCTGAAAAGTTGCGCATTTGTTGTGCTTATGAGTATCATTTCAGCTCCTCTAAGAAATAGACATCAAGATAGGTTTAGGCAATTTATGGGAAAATGCCTCTGGAGGATATAAGAGAGGGAGCAGAATAAGTAGCAACAGACCACAAGACAGGTCTGACATCTGTGAAGGGACAAAGGGAAGAAAGAATTGGGTAAAAAGTCTCAAACATCAGTACAGTTCCAGGAAAGTGTCAGTCAGGTTGATGAGGAATCCCTGTGGAAAAGCTACTAATTTGAGGTATCTTTTGTCCAGCAGGAAGCCACTGGCACTTGTGTCCCTGCCGTGCTCAGTTATTTGCTGCAAGCAGCCCCAGGGGAAATGTGGTTTGCTGTGAACACTATCAAGGATCCAGGGGGGGCAACAGCTGGGACTGTCTATCAGCTCTGCTCCTGGCAGCAGTGCACTGGAAGGAGACTGAGTACTGCATTTCCAAGAACATCACACTAGGCTCATGTGTTGCTCTTGTCATATTGTAAAGAATGCGGTTCCCCCCATAAGCTCAGGACCACGGACTATTCTGGCACCTAACTGATTAAATTGTGGCCCATAGAGAATGCAAACTCGTGCAGCCACTGTGGAGAACACTATGGAGTTTCCCCTAAATATTAAAAATAGAAGCAATCATGCTCCTGGCTATTTACCCAAAGAATATGAAAATACTAATTTGAAGAGATACAGGTACCCCTATGTTTATTGCAGAATTATTTATAATAATCAAATTATGGAAGCAGCCCAAGTGTCCATCGATAGATGAATGGATAAAGAAGATGTGGCATATATACAGTGGAATATTAGCCATAAAAAAATAAAAAAGAATGAAATCTTGCCATTTGCAACATCATGGATGGATCCGTAAAGTATAAAGCTAAGTGAAATAAGCCAGTCAGAGAAAGACAAATACCATATGATTTCACTCATGTGGAATTTAAAAGACAAAATGAACAAAAGAGAAAATAAGAGACAAATCAGAAAACAGACTCTTAAGTATAGAGAACTGATAGTTACCAGAGGGGAAGTGGCTGAGGGGATGGGTGAAATAGGTGAAGGGGATTAAGGGTACACTTATCTTGAGCACTGAGTAATATATGAGATTATTGAATCACTATATTGTACACTATATTGTAATATAACAGTGTATGTTAACCACACTGGAATTAAAATTTTAAAATAAAAAAAAAATAAATTGTGGCCCTCAGAAACCAAAGTATGGACTCAAATTTACTACTAAAAGTTAATAAACAGGAGTTACCAAACTACTGACAACTGTGGCGTTGTCCCCATTCTTCCTTCCTGAGTGACAGAGACCCTCATACTTTTCACATTTATGTTTATCACAGTGAAAGCAACTAATGTCAGAGTACTGATGGCAGGGCTACACAATAGGGTGTGTATCTACTTACCTTCCTTCAGGGGAAGGACTAAAGATGGATGATGGAGACAAAGTTGCTAGGTTCATAATGTGGTTGTGCCACTAGTTAGCTACTTGACCTTGAGTAAATTACTTCTCTGTGCCTCAGATTGCTCATTTCTAACTTGGACATAATAATAGTGCCCTCTTCCACTATTGGATTGTGGGGAGGATTCAGCGAGGTGATCTCTAGAAAGCTCCTCGTACAATGCCTGGCACACACGATTCCTACCGTGATAGGCTCTTGGGTGCTGAACCCTGCAGTATGGCCACTTGAGCAGATCGAGCAATCTAAAATGTGGACTTAGGGAGTGAATGAGTACGTGAAGCACTGATTCTTCAGGCTGCAGAAGGATCCTTTGAAGAGTGAGCTCTTATAACGCATTTGAAAATCATTCAGTTGCAAAGTAGTATCTCTGGGTTGGTAGTGTCTGAGGAGACACTACAGTTTTTCTGTGTGCTTATTTGTATTTTGAATTTAAAAATGATTATGCATTACATTTTTTTAATTTTATGCCCAATCCTTTAACACATTTACATTTTAAAGCAAGTTAGAGCTATAAAGGTGGTCTTGCATGGAAGTGGATTATTCTGTAGCATTATACTATTATCACTGCTGTGATTGCACAAATATTTTCAAAGTTTTCATACTTGCACTATGATCTTTACCTTTCTTGATGAATCATTTTCTATTTATTTATTTTTTAATGTTTACTTATTTTTGAGCGAGTAGAGAGCACAAGAGCAGGGGAGGGGCAGAGAGAGAGAGGGAGAGAGAGAATACCAAGAGAATACCAAGCTGACAGCACAGAGCCCAATGCTGGACTCCATCTCACAAATCATGGGATCATGACCTGAGCCACATGCAAGAGCCTATGCTTAACCTACCTACCCACCCAGGCACCCCAAATCATTTTCTATTTGGGTGAAACTGCCTTTCCTCCTTTAACAACTTCCTTGATTTCCCTTGGCCTATTTTTTTCTGTAATTCTTTAATTACCTGTCTCCTTGGTATACCTGATTTTCACTATTCCTGGCATATGCATTTTCAGTAAGGCAGACATGATAAAGGCTAAATAGGCATTTGGAAGATTACATAAGCATTCACAAACTATTTAGTCTAGTGATTGGCAAAAAGAAGCCCAAGGGTCAAATCTGACCGTCGGTCTGTTTGTGTAAATAAAGTTTTATTGGAATGATGCTTTTTAGATTACATATTGGCTGTTTTCATTCTACTCAATGGAATTGGATAGTTACAACAGATACCATTTGGACCACAAAGCATAGAATATTTCTTATCTGACTTCTTACAGAAAAGTTTGCCAACCTCTGATTTAGTTTACCCAAAATTTTTAAAAGCAAAATAAAAATAAAAATATATCTAGAACAGGATAGCTTTTTGAGGGTAGGACTGTGCCTGATTCATCAATTTATCCTCAGTAGCTAGCCTAGAGCCAGGCTTATAGTAGATACTAATAACATATTTGTGGAATTGATTTGATTGCATTAATTTTTAAAATTAAATACTTAAAATTAAAAAGAAATTTCGTTTTTATTAAAGTTGGCACTGTAGAATAAACTAGCTGGGCTAGCCCATTAGAGTGACCATTATAAATAATCTTCCTGGGGTGATTGGTAATACATGAGAAAAATATTCCTTTTGTGAATACACTATTAGTTTAATGAAATAATATGTTTGAGAGAGAATACTTGACCCCCTGCTGCTTCTTTTAACGTTTTGCTTTTTATGCTAAGTTTCCTTTAATAATTTCGTAATACTTTAGGCATGATAATTCATCAAATTCCTAGATTTACATGCATAAAGCTCTCTAAATATTTCAGTAAGTGTATTGTAGTACCTGGTTTGGAAAAATTGAGTAGAAAAGCCTTTGTATCTGGTTACAGATGAATTATAAGATTAACTTTAATACTTGTTATATTGCTATGAAGGTAAAAATGTTTTAAACTTATAATTTATTAATCATTTGTATTCAAGATTTCACAAAGAAGTAATGTAACTTCTAATAGATGATACTTTTTAAAAATTAGGGCACAAGTTTATAGGGTTTTTTTTTGTCAGTCCATTTGGTTTTGTGTAATTAACAAGGACATTAATTAATAGCAGCTTTGGAAAATTTCCATAAAATGCTTCCTATTGGTAAGAATCATCAGGGGCACTTTAAAAAAAATTCCAGGGGGAAGAGATGAATAGGCAGAGCACAGGATTTTGAGGGGCAATAAAACTACTCTGTCATTATACATCTGTCTAAAGCCATAGAATATATAACACCAAGAGTGAACTTAAGGTAAACTGTGGACTTTGGATGATAATGATGTATCATATCAATGTGAGGTTCATCAGTTGTAACAAATGTGCCAATCTGGTTGGGGATATCGGTAATGATGGATATTGGTAATTGGCTTTTTTGCATGTTTGGGGGGGAGGGGGTATATGAGACATCTCAGTACCTTTTAATTTTGCGATGAACTACTCTTAAAAAAATAAAATCTTAAAAAAAATAAAGATAAATAATTCCTGGGACTCTCCCCTCTAAATTCTGATTCAGTATTTGTGAGGTGGGACCTAAGACTTCTTTTTCAAATAGAAGTACCCCATCATCACAGAAGTTTAGGAAATGCTTCTTTAAAGACTACCTTCACATTTTCTTGATAATGTATAAATTATTTGAATGGACTTGAAAAACTTACCTGGGCCTATAATATACTCCCACCAATGATGAGACCACTTTAATATTTACACATAGAATTTAATATTTGCACTTAGAGTCTAAATATTAGTTAATTTCATCAATTACTTAGAGTGAGGTTCTTTTGATATTTTAGTCACTGACTCTCCTTCAATATTTTAAGCTTATTTGGGTCACAGATTCCCTCTGAGAAGTTGATGAAATCTGTGTAATCTCTCCCCAGGAAAATTAACACACAAAAATTCTGCATATAATTACAAGGTTTTTACTAACCCTGACATATAAAATAGACTCCAACCCTGAACCAAGTTAAGGTCTGTTCTTTAGTTGAACCCACTTTATCTCAATTTTCCTCTACATCTAGAGGTCTTTAACCTTAATTTTTTTGTCTATAAGATGCCATGCGGCCAAAGATTCAATAGGTATTGGTATCCTGATTGTATATATTTCTCTTTCCAGTTAAATAGGATACGTATTGTCATTGCACTTCTTTTGCTTACCATGTCCTTTAAAAAAATCATGTATTTTGATACAGCTGTGGATTTGGGGGATGCTATTTAGGTAAAGAACAAGAAGTTGACAGTTAATTGGTGGCATGATAGAGGGATAGATACCCTGAGACCCTGTGATTCCTGATGGACCCTAGGATTGAAAAGAAGATGCCTTGGGGCTGGGGGGTTGGGGAGGGGGAAGCTAAGGTAACCAGAAACCGGCAATGAAAAACAGGGCAGCCTGGAGCCAAAGGGGTGAATTCAGAAGAAGCTGGCAGCTTAGGCCCTTGATTCCTCCCTAGTTCTAGAAATGAGAATTCACTGAGGGATGCAAACAGCTTGGGTGGCAGATGGCTTCAGAGAGAACTGTTTCAACCCAAATTTGAGCATTGTATCAAAAACTCAGGCAGAAAGAATCTTGTTTTCTTCAAGGTCTTAGGGATGAGGTTGAAGGGGAGAGGGAGAGAGAAATGTTGAGTGGGGAAGAGAGGAGAGGGGAAGGAGGAGAGGGACCTGAGACAGAGAAAAGCAGAGAAGTTCAGGAAAGAAGCCAGCCACACTTGCATTTCAGGTCTCAGCCAGAGCTTCCACAACATTGTGATTTGTTTCTAGAATTCAAACTATCCAGGGAAATGTGAATCAGGGTAACAAGGTCACAGATCAGGCTGGTTTGGGGAGATTACATGGAGAAATCAAGGAGGAAGTAAGTGCTGGTCCAGTTAGCCACATCACACAGAACCCCTGACAATCAAAAAAAGAGGCAGATGCTTCAGCCAGATTGCTCTCACCTTCATAAACTGGTTACAATTTTTAGGTTTTTACAAATAATTGTAGAAATAGTTTCAGAAGTCATCGCATTCACACAAATGTATAAAATACACACATACACATATATTCACATACATGCAAGATTCTTACATGCCTCATATAAACATATATTTATGAATCCTAGCCATTCTTCCATATGGTTTACTTTAAGCTATTGCAATATCCAAAAGTATACTCTCCAATAAATGTAATTACCTATTGTGTCTACTAGAACAAAATATGAAGTATGTAAATAAGGAAGTCATTAACTTCCCTAGAATTTTAAAAACATGTTCAGTCTTACTGAACTGTTAATTTAATGTTTACTGCTAATTAACTAAACATCTAACACAATTTATTCATGTAAATGATTAAGTTTAAATTATTTTGCACATATTTCCAATATTTTCTTCAGTTTTCTCTATCTTCTTTTGCAGATTTACTGAAAATCTGGGTAATAATCTGATCAAATGTGAATTCTGTCTGTGTCTTCATTGTCTGTTTGTGGATTGTCCTTATAAGACTGGCCCATTTTCTTCATTTAGATTTACTAATCATCATCTATCATGATAAGTAAAGTTTATAGTTGTAAGAGGTAGGGAGGTACCTTTTCTTCCTCTATGCTTAAATTCTGTTTCATTGTAGATTCAAGACAGTCTCTTTCAGCTTTTTACTTAAAAAAACAAAACAGACTTTCTACTTTTTAAAAAATTTTAAATGTGTATTTATTTTAGAATAAGACATTTTCTTTTTAAAAATTTTTAAAAATGTTCTTATTTATTTTTGAGAGAGAGAGAGAGACAGAGCAGGAGCATAGAAGGGGCAGAGAGAGAGGGAGAGACAATCTGAAGCAGGTTTCATGCTCTGAACTGTCAGCACAGAGCCCAACGTGGGGTTTGAACTCAAACTGCGAGATCATGATCTGAGCCGAAGTCAGACATTTAACCAACTGAGCCCCCCAGATGCCCCATAACGTTTATTTATTTTTGAGAGAGAGATGGACAGAGCATGAGTGGGGAAGGGGCAGCGAGAGATGGAGACACAGAATCCGAAGAAGGCTCTAGGCTCTGAGCTGTCAGCACAGAGCCTGATGTGGGGCTTAAACCCACAAGCTATGAGATCCTGAGCTAAACCAAAGTCAGATGCTTAACCGACTGAGCCACCCAGGTGTCCCAGACTTTATTTTTTAAAATAGGCAATTTGGGGGCAACTGGGTGGCTCAGGTTGAGCATCTGACTCTTAGTTTCGGCTTGGGTCATGGTTTGTGGATTTGAGCCCTGCATTGGGCTCTGTGCTGATGGAACTTAAAAAATTAAAATTAAAATAGGCAATTTTAAAATTCTTTTAAGTCTTAAAATATTTAATATTTGTCATGGTTCAAAAATTAAATGATGTCAGAATGTATGCAAGGAGAAATCTTACCATCATTCCATCCCTGCCTCCCCTGCTCCTCCTGCCTTGTACACAACCATTTTTAGTAGTTTCTTCTTAATCTTTTCTATATTCCTTAATGAAAACACAAATATGCATTCTTGCTTTTCTACTGTTCTTTCAAAAACAGGCAAAACTTAAAAACTCTCCCCATAATTCCCCTTTTTTCAATTTTTAAAAAACATACTCATTTATTTTTGCTAAGAAGGAAAATTACATTATTTATTGCTTACTCAAAATATTTATATTTCTATTTTTTAAATGCCAAATTTTTTTGATATAACTTTAAAAATTTTTTAATTTTATTTATTTTTTTTAGTAAACTCTACCCCCAACATAGGGTTTGAACTTACAACCCTGAGATCAAGAGTCACATGCTCTACCAACTGAGCCAGCCAGGTGCCCCTAAAATACTGATACATCTTACACTAACTTGTCATGTAGAATTATTAAATTTGAAAAGCACCTCACATGTTTTTTTGTTTTTCTCTTTTTTACTGAAGTATAGTTGACATGCAATGTTACATTAGTTTCAGCGTGCACCATAGTGACTTGACACATCTATATGTTTTGCTGTCCTCACTGTAAGCATAGCTACCATCTGTCACCATAGAACACTTACAAAATCACTGATTATATTCCCTATGCTGTACCTTTTACTCCCATGACATATTCATTCCCTAATTGGAATCCTCTATCTCCCATTTCCCTTCACCCATTTTGCCCATTCTCCCCCTCAGCAACCATCAAGTATTTATGGGTCTGTTTTTGCCTTTTGTTTGCTTATTTGTTTTTAAAAGATTTTCTTTTCTTTTCTTATATTATATCTATACCCAACATGGGACTCACACTCACAACCCTGAGATCAAGAGTCAAATGCTCTACCAACTGGACCAGTCAGGCATCCCTGTTTTGTTTTTTAGATTCCACATAAAAGTGAAATTATATGGTATTTGTTTTTCTCAGTCTGATTTATTTCAGTTAGCATAATACTCTCTAGGTCCATCCATATCATTGCAAATGACGAGATCTCATCCTTTTATATGGCCAAGCAATATTCCAGTGTGTGTGTGTGTGTGTGTGTGTGTGTGTGTGTATAATATATATATACTTTATCTGCTTTATCCATTCATCTATTGATAGACACTTGGGTTGCTTCCATATATTGTTTATTGTAAATAATACTACAATAAACATAGAGGTGCATATATCTTTATGAATTAGTGTTTTCATTTACTTTGTGTAAATACCCAGTAGTAATACAATCACTGAATCATGTAGTATTTCTATTTTTAATTTTTTGACAAACCTTCATACTATTTTCCACAGTAGCTGTACCAATTACATTTCCATGAGTACAAGAGAGTTCCTTTTTCTCCACATCCTCACCAACACTTGTTATTTCTTGTCATTTTGATATTAGCCATTCTAACTGGTGTAAGGTGATATCTCATTGTGGTTTTTGATTTGATTTGTATTTCCCTGATAATGAGTGATGTTGAGCATCTTTTCATGTGTCTATTGGCTATCTGAAGGTCTTCTTTGAAAAACTGTCTATTCAGATGCTCTGCCCATTTTTTACAGTCCTATCATTAGTTCTTTTGGTGCTAAGTTATAAAAGTTCTCTATGTATTTTGGCAATTAATCCCTTCTTGTATATATTATTTGCAGATGTCTTCTCCTACTCAGTAGATCGCTGATGGTTTCTTTGCTGTGCAAAA
This sequence comes from Lynx rufus, assembly GCF_022079265.1. Taxonomy (NCBI): domain Eukaryota; kingdom Metazoa; phylum Chordata; class Mammalia; order Carnivora; family Felidae; genus Lynx; species Lynx rufus. The sequence goes on from NW_025814834.1 coordinate 73,842,907, forward strand.
GCTTTTTATTTTGGGATAGTCCCAATAGTTTATTTTTGGTTTTGTTTCCCTTGCTTTGAGAGTCGTATCTAGAAAAATGTTGCTAAGGCTGATGTGAAAGAAATTACTGCCTGTGTTCTCTTCTAAGACTTGTATGGTCTTGGGTCTCACATTTAGGTCTTTATTCCATTTTGAGTTTATTTATGTGCATGGTGTAAGAAAATGGTCCAGTTTTATTCTTTTGCATGTAGTTGTTATCTACTTTTCCTAACACCATTTGTTGAAAAGCCTCTCTTTTCCCCATTGTATATTCTTGCCTCTTTGTTATAAATTAATTGACTATATAAGCATGGGTTTACTTCTGGGCTCTCAATTCTGTTCCACTGATATATGTATCAATTTTTGTGCCAGTGTCATACTGTTTGGGTTAGTACAGCTTTGTACTATATATGAAATCTGGGATTGTGATGCCTCCAGCTTTGTTTTTCTTTCTCAAAATTGCTTTGGTTATTCAGATTCTTTTGGTGGTTCCATACAAATTCCCATAATGCCCTCTTAATATTGCTACTAACTCATTTGTCAGTTGGTAACTTACCTTTTCTTTGCCAAAGAAGACTAATGAAATCATCTACATACACAGTCACAAGATCTCCATAAGGTTATCAAAATCAACAAGGTTATTTTAAGTAAACATTTATTAATTACACTCCTAGAAGCTTCCAAGTGGACTGGCTAATTTGCTAGAAGCCCAATGCTTGATTTAAGGATGTCAGAGAGGAAGCTGGTCTTCTCTAGTGATTGAAATATTTTGGTGCACTGTCCAGGTTACTGCCTTCCTGGTTTGATTATTTGGATAATTGCTGTGCTATTTTTTCCACCATTTAAAAATGAGTTTAATTTTTGGCATAAAAGCTATGCTGAAGACACCACATGGGAAGGTATATATAGACCTAATAAGTAACCTGCAAATGTTAAAAACTCTTAACTTCAAAGTGTTGTATACAGTGATATTGCAAAAGAGTTTGACCTGTTTAAATTTAGAATACAGAAAAAAAAATTTATACTGACAGTTGCCCCTGGTATGGTCATGTCATCAGCTGATTACAAAACTGGACATTTTCATTTTAATTTTTTTATTAAGTTTTTCATTTTAATCCCAGTATTGTTAACATACAGTGTTATGTTAGTTTCAGGTATACAGTACAGTGATTCAACACTTCCATATGTCACCTGATGCTCTTCATGACAGGTACTTACTTGCCTTAATCCCCATCACTTATTTCACCCATCCCCCAATTTATTCTCTGTAAAGAGTCTGTTTCTTGGTTTCTCTCTCTCTTTTTTTTCCTTTGCTTGTTTGTTTGGTTTCAAAATTCCACATATGAGTGAAATCATATGGTGTTTCTCTTTCTCTGACTGACTTATTTCACTTAGCCTTATAGTCTCTAGCTCCGACCACGTTGTTGCGCAAAACTGGAAATTTTTAATTAATTTGAGTCTTTCCTTCTCATTGCTAGGTAGCTAGGCATTCTCCTTTACTAATACAATTTTATATTTCATGTTGCTTATCATTAAAACCTTGCTCCCGTTCTAGAGTATTCTATGCTACCAGACTGTGCTATACAATGATTACATTGACTTTCCATCCCTGCCATCATATTGCTAAGAGAGCCCTCTTTCAACCTCAAAAGTGTCTCGGATTGGATGAGAAATTATATGGTTCTCTATGAGATTTCTCAATTGTAATAATGGCTAACCTTTTTGGGCATTTGTTTTATACCAGGCACTGTACTAAACTCTTCATATGTGATTTGATTTATAACTGCATATAGTATAACTTCCAATAGGTGACTAGTATTATGATACTTATATTATAAAAAACAATGGAAGCTAAGAGGTTAAGTAATTTACCCAAGGCCATGCAAGTAGTAACCAAAGAACTAGGACTTGAATTCAGGCCTATTGGATCCACACAATAACTGTTTGTTATTAAGATTGTGTTATTAGGACCAGCCTGTGGCCACCAGTGCCGAAGTGAGTTTGGCAGCTTGAGTTGCTGGGATTTAAATTTATTCAGGGCATTCATCTGATAAATAAATTAGTTCTTTTTATTTTTATTTGTTTAAATAAATGCCAAAGAAAAACAGCGATTTTTTTTTTTTTTTGAGACAGGACCAATAATCTTGGCACTGTTTTGTTACAATGGCTTTTTAAATTTTGTGCTAGATGGCATTTAATTGTTTAGTTTGATGGGTGCATTAGGGACAGTGGTTCACTGTTTTACTTTGGAAAAGCTGCTCTCTGTCAGGTTTGTGAACAGCTTATTGTTTAGTTCACATAAAGGTCAGTGGCTCCAAAAATATACACTTTAATGGGTGATGTAATAGATGGTTTATATGTGCTGCAGGTGCTTTCCCTCAGTGGTTGAAATGAGCAATTCTGTACCTTCTGGAGAGAAGGTGTGTGCATGCGTGGCATGCGAATGTGTGTGTATGTGTGCCTGTGCGCACACGCATACCTTGTTTGAAAGCCCAGTCTTACAAACTTCCGCACTGGATTTGTAAATCCCTATCTTACAAAATGTCAACATCTGGCAATCGATTGTGTATCATTGGATTCAATAGGCATTTCATCTAATTTTGAAAGGCAGACTTCGGGTCAGAAAAAATGGACAATAGATTTGTGGTGAGTTTTGTTTGATTAAAAAAAAATGGAATCAATTGATTCAGTTTAGTCTGGCAACCTTACAGGTAACCTCAGCTTCCGCATCTTCAAACCTATCTCAGCTTTTCCTGGCCCAAGAGACTATTTCTTTCCTTTTGTTTCTTTTCTTAGCTTGATGAAGTGTTAAGATTTGCTCATTTCAAAACAGACCGTTTAAAAGTGAAGTAACCACTTTGTTTAGTTCACTGGACTGGGGCCTTAGAGACATGTTCTATTCTCAGCACTGGAAAAATCTTTTAAAGCAAAATCACATGACCTGCAAAAAAAATATTACTTCAGTTTGAGATAGTACATTTTACTTTCTAATCATTGTTGAAAGCATAGTATTAACTGGAAAGTCCTTGGCAAACTTATACCATATAAACAGGCAAGTTCTAAATCCTGGCAGAGAATATTCCTTTGAGTTGCATTTTCCTACAACTTTTTAAAGTCTCTTTTTGTCTATAATCCTTCATTCCCACTAGAATAATATAAGATTAACTTATCCATTGGGAGGATAAAGGTATTTTGGATGAAGTTACTATAAATCCTGTATGGAAATGTTACTACATTGTAATCTCCAACTCCATTGGTCTGGGGCTGGGTGGTAGGGAAACTGGGTTACTCTGATTTATATAGCTGGGACTTTTGGTGACCCCATATCTGGCACCCTAGAGAAATTGATCTCTTTATTTTTATTTTTTATTTTTTAGAAAGAACACAAGCAGAGGAGGGCAGAGGGAGAGGGAGAGAGGGAATCTTAAGCAGGCTCCACACCCAGTACAGAGCCTAAAGCAGGGCTCGATCTCACCACCATGAGATCATGACCTCAAAAGTTGGACCCTTAACCAACTGAGCCACCCAATCACTCTGAGAAATTGATCTCTTTAGCTATGTTGGCCCAGGCTTTGACATATCTTTTTCTTGACCTTTCTGTAGTCAACCAAGGTATATCTGCATTAAAACAAACAAAAAACAAACAAACAGTAAAACAAACTTCCTTAAGCAAATAAGGAAAATTATAAAAGAAAAAGCAGACCTGGAAACCACATGGTGATCAAAATGCAATTTCATAAGACGATGCAGTAAGCAGTGCAAAGTAATTGGTTTCAGAAGAATTAAGCTCTAGCAATCTTCACCATTTACTGGTTTTGTGCCTTTAAGCAATTGACTTAATCTCTTCTTCGCTATTCATCTGTAAAATAAGAGGATATTACTTCATATAGTTAGCCTGGGATCAAATGATAAACATGAAAGTACTTTGTACAAGATGGATGTTAGTTGTTGTGCTGATGATGGAAGTCCCGCCTTGAGGCTGTTAGGTACATTAGGTGCACAGCCTTGTTGTTTTTCTCCACTTTGTGGAAGCCCTAAGGAGCAGTCATTTCAGATTGTGTGCCGTCACACATGGTGGGATTTGCACTATCTATGTGATCTCCCTTTTCTTCTAGTCTTGTTTTTGTCTCATTGTATTCTTGCCCTCTCCTCCCTTGCTCTGCCCCAATACCTCATCCCCAGAGACAGAAGCTTGTCTTTCCTGCATCAGTGCCAATATTTGGGTACTTCCCTTGCCTCTCTGAAACTTTCTACCCCAAAATCTTTAGAGGTCCTACTTTCTCCCTGTTCTGCTTCTGTCTGCCGGGTTGGCTTATCTAAAACATATTTCTCACGGGGATTTTGTAACAGATTTTTGCCGTTTTCACCTGGGCTTGCTAATGAGTCTGGTTTGCCTGTGGTCTCACTGCCTTTGAGATTAGAAGCTCTCTGACTTCATCCCATAGCCAATTTCATTGCGATCATGCACAGTGCAGATAGAAACTGCTCTTTCTCACTTTCAAAAGGCTCCGTGTTCCCTAGGGCTTTCCAAGTGAATTTCAGATTCCAGTTTGAGAAAGCAGAAATGTGAATCAAGGGTGTCTGGGTGGCTCAGTCGGTTAAGCGTCCGACTTCGGCTCAGGTCATCATCTCAGGGTTCGTGGGTTCGAGCTCTGCGTCGATCTCTGTGCTGACAGCTCAGAGCCTGGGGCCTGCTTTGGATTCTGTGTCTCTTCTCTTTCTCTGTCCACCCCACCCCCTGTTTATGCTCTCTCTCTCTCTCTCTCTCTCTCTTTCTCTCAAAAATAAATAAATAAACATAAAAAAAAGAAATGTGAATGGAGAGAGCCCAGAAGTGTGTTTATCCTTCTCAACAAACAGTAGTACTAATTGTAGTGGTACTACTAGCAGTAATTGTGATAGTAGTAGTAAGTAGTAGCCATCACCATCGTCATCCTTGTCATTGTTGTCACAGTGGTAGTTAACAGTTTTGCCCCTTGTTACGGCCATTTGTGACGAAAAGTTCTTGATCAGTATTACGTTATTTAAACCTCACAAGAGTTCTGTGAGATGAGCCAGTTATACTTTCTCTTACAAAGTTGAAGACACTAAGGCTCTGGGAGGTAACTTGCCTGAGGTCACAAACCAGCAATCTGGAGAATCGGTATTCAAACCCAGATTATCAGATTTCGGAACCTGAATATACTTCTGTGCATCGTGGAATATGTCCATCAGCTCTCGTGGCAGAGGTCACTAACTCAGATGCCCTGGGAACTAGGCCAGAAATGAACATTAGTGTGAAGAGCCTAGAGTTAGCAAGGCCAACAGGGCAAGCTGGATGATAAATGGCTGTTGACATTCTTCCTCCTTGTTGGCTGCAAGGCATGGCAAGGACTGGGCCTTCCTGGAGAATGTATGTCCTCCCTAAAAAAGCTAGCTGCTCCTTACTCAAGCACTTGTTTTCATTAGGGAATAAGCTTTTGAAACATGATTTTTTTTTTTAAAAGATGGAAATAGAGACTTTATGTCATATTTCCTGATTATTAAATGCTGGCAACTAACTCAAATAAAAAAAAAACTAAACACAACACTGTGAAGGCTAAAGTAATTATGTCTGGGGACCAAATTTGGCCTGGTTTGTAACCTTTCCCAATGGAAAATTTTCGCAACATTCTAACCATTTCAGTGAATGATGACACAGTACACTAAGAGATGTATTGTTCCCCATTGGTCAGTAGTTGGACCATCCTTGCCTATTCCATCAACTTTCGCTTAACAGAAGACTGCGAAAACCCCAGTCTTTATATTGTATAAAGACTGAAAGAAACAAAACAAAAAACGGTAACTCCTTAAGTACCTACTGTGTGCCAAACACTTTATACATTCTCTTTTATTCATTTTAATCTCCAAAGCAGCCCTGCTTACAGGTGACAAACGAGGTCTGAAAAGTTCAACGAGAACAGCAACAACAAATGTCTTGCCACAAGCGTTCCTCCAGCCAGCAGCAGTGTGGGTGAGAATCCACGAGTAGCTATTTCCAAAGCCCTCCTCTTGCTGCTCAGCTTGCCTGCCTTTACAGTGTAATATCCCAACCAGATGAGCGTGATGTTGGAACTCAAGTATGCAGGGACAGCCTTTTCATCTGATTTTCGGTTTCAGTGGGGGATGGTTCCTCGAATCAAAATTATCTCTGCACACTACAGGAAATTCTTCCATTTCACTTTATCATGCACCTTGAAATTCTAGCCTTTAGAGATTCTTTTGTGTTAATAAGCATACTCCTGGGAAGGTCCCTGCTTAAGCAACCTTTCTTTCGTTGACATGTTAACGTGAAGTTAAGGAGATAATAAACAACTAGTTGAGATGTGGGGTTTTCCTAGGACAGCAGGGGAGAAGTAGGCACCATTCTAATGTATGGATCACTGTGCAGGTGGAGGTACTGTGTGGCGTTACTTGGGATAGGACCCTAGTGTGAGGGCTATGCTTCTGGCTGCCCCAGAAGCAGGAAAGTAGACACACAAGTTTGTTGCCTACTTTACTTTTTGCCTAGAGCTATTCCCTCAAATAGATGGACCATATTTTTGCTTGGTGCTTTTTATCCTATTACATTTATGCTACAAAGATGCAGCATTTTGACACTTAGGGTGAGCACAACCTAACATATAGAGAAGTTGAATCACTAGGTTGTACACCAGAAATTAATGTAACGCTCTGTGTCAACTATGCTCAACTAAAAAAAATATTTTTAATGCAGTGTTTTTGCTTTGAATAGATTTTGAACATCTTTTATACTTCTAAAATTAAAATATGATCTTTGAAAATTGGGGTTTTTTTTTGTTGTTGTTCGGATGAAGGAACAGACCCAATGAATAATGAAGGAGAAAACAAAGCCAAAGAAATAATCACAAAATGGCTCTTTCCAAGGGATAGGATTACGATGGACGCTTTATGTATTGTTTGAATTTTTTATAATAAGATAACTCTTTTTAGAAGAAGAACAAACAACGGAATTATGTTATTGAAGTACAGTAAGTGAAAAAATTCTTTGTTGTCAATGTGTGGTAAGAATAAGGTGGTCAAATTTTACTGCTTATGAGCTAAATCTGGAATTACTTTAATGAGAGGGGACCTGGTGGGGTATAGGGCACAAGAAAGGAAGCAACAAAAGAGCTGACTTTTTTGGTTGGTTTTCTCTCTCTTTCTCCCCTTTCTTGGAGCCTTATGGAGTGTAGGGTTTCCCCAGATTTCTTATTTCCTGCAAGCAAGAGTGAGTGAGAAGAGTTGGAAGAATTCATGGTGACTTGATGCTAAGAGTTCCCTGACATCTGCTAAGCCTCAGGACTGACTGTTATTTATTAGACAGCTTTGCCCAAAACATCCCCTTAATGGTTAGTGTGCCAACACTTGTAGAATTTGCTCATGCTTCCTTGCAACATGAATCCTCTTTGTGCTTTTTAGCAATCCCAGAATAGTTCTATTTTCTTCTCCCTTCTTCCATTTGGGAAACTAGTAATGAAATATTTTTATTCTTTTATTGTGGTTCAGATGCTACCTGGGATCCTCAACTGAAATTCCTGGTCATTTGTTAGTGGTAAATTGTTGCTTTGCCTTAACTATAGTATATTGTCTTTCTGCAAAAGTTTGCATTTTCCAGGAATAGAAGAGTAGTATTTTTTTCCAGCTTTGTTGAAGCATAATTGACAAATAAAATTGTAAGATATTTAAGGTATGTAATATGATAATTTCACATAAGAGTAGTATTTGAATGTATGCCTATATTAATGTAGAATAGTTAGCTTTGCTTTTTGTAAATAAATGCAAAACTGGTAGATGGTGATTGTAAGTAGGATACAGTTCAATGACAAGGAGTCACTTGGCTATTTGAACCCACACACCTCACACTGGTCAGTCCCCAGAGTCCCTTAGACATTTTGAAGAGTAACAAGGCTACAAAGAGGAATATTGGGGGCTAAGAATTCAGAAAGCTCTTTGGCCATTAAAGGCAAAATGATCATGGCATCCTTTAAAATCAAATTTGTTATGTAATTATTCCATTTGTCTAACCCACAGATATCTGGTACTAGGAAAGGCTTTTATGGTCCTACTCTCTGTGATATTCAAGGAAATAAGAGCCATTTATTTAGTTATCAAGAAAGCTGCTGTATGGCTGTGTCTTTTAATATGACATGTTCCTCAATGATTTCTCTTTAAAAATCTATCCACCTCTGTGATCTGCTCTCTCATCAGCTCATCTATTTAATTTTGGCTGCCCTTTTCTAAATTGAAGCCATCAGTGTTCTTGGCATCAGCAGATTTCTGCCAATCCTCTTCTCGTCTGTTATTTCTCTGTCTATATATAAAGCTGCCCACTTGGCCCCCTCACCTGCAGCCACACAGAATTGCTTGTCTGTACTCCTCCAAACATGTCCTGCTCTTGTGCTCCTTGATTTTAATAGCTGTGTCTTCTAAGGCCTTCTCTCCCCCTATACATTATGAAACCACCTTAATATTCTTTCAGGCTCACCTTACATGACACCAGTCCTATCTTTCTCCACCTTGGCCTTCCACCTCAAGTGAAATGAGGCTGTCTGCCCTTCGTGCTCCGGTACCTCGGATGTCAGGATCTTTGTCACACAATGCAGACGGGTGTTCTTCCAGGTGGAGTGCAGGTTGACTCCGTGCAGGAAGGCGCAGGAAGGCAATGTTAGATCTTCCTTTTATATTTATTTCAAACATAAGGAAATAAAGTAAACTTGTCTTATCTTTAATGCATGGATACATCCTGGCACCCTCACTCAGTTCCCCCATTATACCAAGTGTGCTATCACTCATTTTCTCAAATGCAACATATTCAGAAATGTTATAATTACTTTCATGTGGTTTTACGAGAGCTTACAGATTATGCTAGCTTTTTTGAAAAACCAAAACTGGGGCACCTGGGTGGCTCAGTCAGTTGAGTGTCCGTCTTCAGCTCAGGTCATGATCTCGCGGTCTGAGTTCGAGCCCTGCATCGGGCTCTGTGCTGACAGCTCAGAGCCTGAAGCCTGCTTTGGATTCTGTGTCCCCCTCTCTCTCTGTGTCCCTCCCCCCCTCATGCTCTTTCTCTGTCTCAGAAATAAACATTAAAAAAAATTTTTTTTTAACCTAACCTTTTTAATGGACAAATGCCTTAAACACATTCCTACAAAATCCCTGGATTCCTTATGATATTTATAATGTAGGTACAACAAATGACAAGAAAATATTAGCGCTGACTCCACTGTACCTCTGTGAGGACTTCCTAAGGAGTAGGATGGCCTGCGGTATGCAGTAATATGCAGTGGCCCTGCGAGCAAATGCATTATAGGTAAAAACAATAACGGTACCAACCTGATTGTATTTTTTTTAACGTTTATTCATTTTTGACAGAAAGAGAGTGAATAGGGGAGGGGCAGAGAGAGGGGGAGAAAGAGAATCCTAAGCAGGGTCTCTGCTGTCAGTGCAGAGCCCGACATGGGGCTGAAACCCGAGGACTGTAAGATCATGACCTGAGCCAAAATCTAGAATTGGATGCTTACCTGACTGAGCCACCCAAGCACCCTGCACCTCCCGTATTTTCAAGAAGACTTAAATTATTAAGATCATTTAAATTATAGATTTACATCAACAATTGCTATCTGGGAACATTATCCTAAGGGTTTATTTTGCCCTGAGATATTAGATGAAAGTACAATAATAGTAATCACCTATCATAATTGTAAGAATTTGCAAATGGTAAATATCCATTATTGACAGAACATAACAATTTTATTAAGAGTATGGCTTAGAAAAACTTAGAGAGCACTAGCATGAGTTTAGAGACCATATCTCAGAGCTGTTAGAGGATACAGCCTGTGTCTTCCCATCTTTGTGGCCCTAGCATCTATTATAGTGACCAGAACATGGTATACACTCAATAAATGTTGAGTGAGGGAATAAATCAGTGGAAGAATCAGTACAGGATGGTGAATGCCCTGCAAAGAGACCTCAATCATTTCTTCTATTTTAAACTGGTACTGGTGCAACCTTACACTAGAGGTGAGAAACCAAGATGAAAAAATCAGATGACTCAGATGCAGGAAGTAGATTTATGTCTGAGTACATCAGCGAAAGTTTGACCCTGCAATGGGACTATGTCTGGTGAGGTCATCGCTTCCTGGAAGAGAGACTGCCAGTGAAAGGAAAGAATTTGGGATGATTCTCCTTGTGATTTTACCTTAGAAGTGCACCCCATTGCACAAGTTCTCATCCAAGTCTTATCCTCTCATACCTTCCACTTGTGCCTCTGTGACTGTGGAAACTTTGTGGAACTTTGAAACAGTCACCTGCATTCCTGAGTGGTTTTATTTGTCTCTAGTGTGGTCATAGTCCCCAAAGTATTTTCTGATAAATGATTGATTACAACTATGCTTGCATAACCTGGCAAGCCCAGCCTTGTCCTTCAGTATAGTGGCAAAAACTTTTCAAATTGATGTCATGATTCTACACCAAAAATCTCACCTTAGGACTTAATTGTTTTACTATTTAAAGATTAGTTACCCTTAGAAGATCTTGGTTTGTAATAGGGGGATCCTTTAATCATTTCTATTCTTAAGTAATAATATTAAGTGCTAAGGAAAGCAATATGGGCTAGCAATTAACTTATGTTTTCTGGAGTAAAGAAAGATTTTCTCAATATTAGAAAGGAACAAAAACAATTTCAATAACTAGTAGTATAAAATAAAGCCTCATTACTTTGTGGCAAATGTTTAATTCATCTATGTCACTTTGATTAAATGTTCTGTGAGATTTGATGGTAGTTATAAGCTGAGCTACTATGTCTTAGGACTGGTAATATAGGCATTTCGCAAATAATATTGATCTTTTCATTAAATGTTCATGATAAATATCGAATATTCATTTGAATACTAATATTTTTGTTGCATTATTATGAAAGAGTAACCACCATCAATAGCAGAGAGAGCCTTGTCTTCTGTAATTCACTGCCCATGGGCACACCAGGCCATTAGTAAGTACCAAGAAAGCAGGGAGCATGTCCACCATTGTGGACCAGATGCTTAGTACACAGTGCCTAGCACATAACAGGAATCCAATAAATATGTGTTGAATGAATGAATGAAGTAGTGTGCATTCGATCCTTGACCCTAGTCATACATTACACCTATTTCTGTCCAGGAAGACAAGTCTCAAATAATAGGTATTACTTGGGGCAGTGACTTTCAGTTTCTGATCTGGAGAACTTTGGTGCTCTGTGGAGATGCTGAAGGGTTCTGCACACAGTAAAGTACTTTCTGCCAAACATTTGTATCACCTGAGTGTACTTGTCAGGATTCTTAGTTACAATGCAATCTAGCTTAGGCAAAAACAACAACAATAACAACAACAAAAAAAAACAAAAACAAAACAAAACAAAAAACAACATGTTGGCTCAGGAATACCAACAAAGGGAGAACGAATGAGGCCAAGGAAAGGGCAAGATTCATTGTGGGCCTCAAAAGAATTCACTACCTCCATCTCTCAGCATGTTGGCTTCATACACACTCAGTGCAAACTGGTTTCTTTTAGTGGGAAACATGGTTTATGACAGCTGTTAAACTTTTATGTTTTAGAACTTTAGTCAGCGGGTAAAGACTGACTTCAAACTTTCTTTGGCCTTAAGTTTACAATCTTGGAAAAGGAATTTTGTTTACAGAAGAGTTTGACTATAGGAAAGGGCTTGAAAAACTTGTGCTCTAAGCAATTAATGTGCGATCCCACCACTCTTTTCTTACCCTCCTGCTTCTATCCCCATCTGCTTTGCTTCAGCATCATTTTCCTCATTGTGAACTTGGATCTCCCTGCCTTGTCTTTCTTTCTTAACTCTCCTGGTGTGTTTGGCTGAGATTTCCTGTTCTTTGGACTTCATATGCCTTTTAGTCCTTCTATCCTCTTGTCTTGAGTGAAGACTGTCTGCCCCGGGGATTCCCCTTCCAGCTTTCTGTCTGGGAGGAAGTGAGCCACATAATGTGCAAGTTTCAAGAGTACACACACCATAGCTGTATTAAATCTTCCTGCTGCTTTTGAAAGGTTTTCACTTAAGGACAAAGGCGGTTATTTTATATCCACTGTACTCCCAAGCAGCATGTAAATAGGGTAAAAGTTCTTAAAATAACTTCTTTTATAAAGTGGGACACCTTCAATCCGCAGACAACTAGAATTTTCTCTGAAATAAGTGCTAAGAAATGACCTTGATTACTAAAGAAGCGCATGCATATTGAAGCATGAGAATGAACAATACAGTCTTTCCTTTCTGTTTCTGGACAATTAAGGCTCCTTTTCCATGAGCCACAGCAGAGCCTAGCCTGAGTCAAGGTTTGACAATGACATTATCTGACTATGACCAAGGAGGTGCCAGCCCATTTTCAAAGCGGGATATTTCATCTTCACTCTTCCACATAAACTTTTGCACTGAGTTTAGAAAATGTGAGAAACTTGTCCTGGAAATACATTTTAAATCTTGAGAAAATAATAGAGTCAGAGAGCAGAATGAATCTAAATACGTAAGGTAGTAGTCATACAGAGCACTCTACATGTGACTCTGGCGAAATTATTTTTAAATGAAGTTTTTCTTTAATTAGTTTGTGAAGATGTGGATAAGTGCTTTTGAAAGCGTAATGACCTCGCTTGTAAGAGAACGAGGGTTGAAAACTGGAGTTGATCTAGGATCAGCTCAATTAACTGTATCATACTTTTCTCGTGTTCTGCAGTTGATTAGCATGAATTCCATCACACATAAACTTTCTTCTCTTTTCTTTCCTTTTTTTTTTTTGTTCTAGGTGATTCTTATTTAGAATAATTGAAAGAAAGCCTGTCTATTTAAACTAAACTAAAATTCTTAGAGGGCTATTTAATCTTTTTAATCTACCTCAAGTTGTAGAGAGAATGAAAATATATTATTATGTTTTAAGGAGTTATTCTCACACTAGAGATCACCAACATATAATAGGAGATTTACAAGTTCTCTAAGAGAATTTAAATGTTTCATGTTTTTATTTCAAACACAATCTTTAAGGAAGAGGTAAATATATAGTCTTAAATACATTCATACAATTTTAGTGTCTATCTTTGTGCTCACTGATTTATTATGACGTAAGTGCCAAGCGATTAACTAAGTGTCAGAGTCTACATTTCTTTTAATGTTTGTTTATTTATTGAGAGAGAAAGTACGTTCAAGTGCCTGAGCAGGGGAGGGACAGAGAGAGAGGGAGAGAATCCCAAGCAGGTTCCGTGCTGTTAGCACAGAGTCCAATGCAGGGCTTAATCTTATGAACTGTGAGATCATGACCTGAGCCCAAATCAAGAACTGGACGCTTAACTGAGCCACCCAGGTGGCCCCAGAGTCTACATTTTAATATCTTGTTTTTCAAATCAGGGTCTGAGAATCAGAGTCTGTGAGCACATTTTCAAGTATTTGGGAGCACCCTCATAGTAACATTAATAAGTAGTATTTTAATGATTTTTTTTATGTCAGATGCTCTTGTAAGAAATTTTTGTGTATTATCTGGCATAGTCCTCATGACTCTAAGAAGTACCATTTTTGTCCTCTATTTACAGATGGGAAAACTGAAGCACAAAAAAGTTAAGGAACTTCCTAGAGGCCTCAGAGCTGGGTTTAAATCCAATATTCTAGCTCCAGAGCTCACACTCTTGAGTAGTATGATATTTTCCCTCCCTGGAAGGAAAAATGGCTTTCTTTGTCATTGGTTACATACCTATAATTATGATCATTAAAAAGTAATTACCTTTATTAATTTGATGATTATAGATTTTAATTTCTTAGAATACAAAGACTTGAGAAAATGTTGACTGGTCTTTAAGAGTATGACTGCTTATAGGATAAATTAATTTATATATCAGAAATCCTTAGAGTTGTCAATGGAAAACTTAAGTGGTAGTAGGAATAAAGTCAAGAATTTGTGTTAAGGTACATTACCTAGGAAGGCAGCAATGTTTCCTGTATCCAATTTACTCTTCTTTCTCTTCCCTTCCTAAACAGTCAGTCCTGAAGCCATTTGAAAGGGCAGAACAAGACTGGTCTCTACACCGGAATAGGGAGGGAACTGCAGTGACTCAGGGTATCACATTGCCCTGATGAAATATCCCCCCAAATAGGAAAGGATTCATTTGGGAGGGCTGACCTGTGCTGTCAGAGACCAACCAAAATAAGGACCACATCCATGTGGAGGGGCAGCCTTGTGTGGGTGTCAGAACTCAAGCAAAGCTGTGGAGGAGAACCTATAAATGGGAGTGATCCACTGCAGTGTGTTAGAACTCAAGCAGGGGGAGTAGAGTGTAAATATATATGGAAGGGCAGCCTGACATGAGGTTTTGAAACCCAACCAGAGGAGCCACATCTATGCAGTGGGCTGGGGTACCCAGGGGGGAGTCAGAGTGGAAGAAGTCTATTTAGAAGGGTCTAGTCTGACATGAAATATTGGAACTTATATGGTAGTGGTGGAGATATATTCTGTAGAATGTTGGAACCCAAGTAGGTCGAAGAAGGAGTTTGTGTAGAGGAGGAATGGTATCAGAGATGAGAGATGGGTATATATAAAGTGCTTATGAAATAACAAAATATGAAGGGTAATGGGGGCTGCGTTTCTCATTGTTAGAGTAAGGAGTTGCAAATGCAGAAAGGGACAAAATGAGAATGAACTTCATGCTGTTGTATTGCATTTGGAGGTATCAGTTGGCATGGTATGTTCTCTCTCTCTCTCTTTATCTATCTATCTATCTATCTATCTATCTATCTACCTATCTAATTTTTAAGGAGAAATAGAAATAGAAATAAATATAGAGGTAGGTGTGTGTGTGTGTGTGTGTGTGTGTGTGTGTGTGTGTGTGCTCGTGTTTGTGTGTACTTCTAGCTTTGCCCATAGAGAGGGTCAAGGAGCAATGATATCCCAATAGCCATGAGCACATCTAGGGGCCAGATCTTAACTTCTAAATACCATCTTCCAAGAAACCAGAGCCATTTGGAAAAAATAGCCAATTCCTGGACTGTGACAAGCAAAGCACAAGATAAGACTGGAACAATACATTATTCCAGAAGACAAGGAAGTACTCAAAGAATGATTTCAAAAGAACACAGAACTTAACCATATATATTTTCTTACATTCTTTTTTGTTCCCTGCAAGAATACTTGTTATATAGCTCAGATATAACAATGGGTTTGAGTTGATTACCAAAGATAGATTGGCAAAAAACTAGAACATAAGTGGGGCAGATGGCTAGGGCTAAAGATGGATGCAAATTAAAAGTAAATGAAGGTGATTGCAGAGAAGAAATCTGGGAAGGATGGAGTAGGGGGAATCCCTGAAGAAGAAATGGACAGTTGGTATCTTCAGAGGCCCGGATATTGACTTTTATCAAGACTTGTGTTATATAGTAATAGGTAGAAGAAACTGTCCTCAGTTTTTGGCTCTGTAGAAAGATGCTAGTTCTAAACATGGACTTTAGAGTATCTGTCTTTGGGTTCAGAGAGCAAGGGGAAAATTTTTTTCAGTCTGAACTTGTGGTGATATCTAGATGCCCCAGTTAAAAGTGTATCTGCTAATTTGAGAGTAAGAGTCTAAGAGGCTGGAGCTGAAAAAAGCTTAGGAGAAAAAAATTAATCTGCAGTATAATCATATTGCATATGGCTAATTTGCTGTCAGGCATAGGGAAGCAGTGATATGTACTATATAGTAGGTCTTAAACTAGGCTAATCATCAACATTCTTAGGGGTTTTTTAAAAAATGTTTATTTATTTATTTTGAGAGAGAGAGAGAGAGAGAGAGAGAGAGAGAGAGAGCATGAGCATGAGAGATAGGGAGAGAGAGAATCCCCAGTAGGGTATCCCCAGAACCCTGATGCAGGGTTTTGATCTCATGAACCGTAAGATCATGACCTGAGCTGAATTGAGAATTGGATGCTTAACCAACTGAGCCACCCAGGTACCCCAGGGAGCTTAAAAAAATTTTTTTTCTAATCTTTATTTATTTTTGAGAGAGAGACAGAGTGTGAACGGTAGAGGGGCAGAGAGAGAGGGAGACACAGAATCCAAGGCAGGCTGCCGGCTCTGAGCTGTCAGCATAGAGCCCAACGCAGGGCTCAAACTCACAAATCATGAAATCATGACCTGTGCTGAAGTCTGATGCTCAACTGACTGGGTGACTGAGCCACCCAGGCGCTCCCCAGGGAGGTTTTTAATTGGTGTGTTCTCCATCTATCTACCTACTTACCTACCTGGTCTCAGAAATCACCAGGAATCATTGGAATTTGGTAAAAGTGTGAAACCAGTGGCTTTAACACCAATTTTTACCCTTTCCTAGAAGTATGCCTTTGGACAAGTTAATTAAGTCCTTTGGGCCTCAGTTTTCTAACCTCTAAAACAGGACTAATAGTAGGTATTCCATGGTGTTATAAAGAGTTATAGGTGCTCTCTTAATAATTGTTAGCTTCTGTTTCCCCCTTCACCCCATTTAATACATAGTTTTTACTCTCGGATGACTCTCACTATAGCTAAAACCAACCAAAAATCCTACTCTAAAATCTAAGCTGAGAGTGTAACTTAACCAATTTAGTATAAAGGGGAGTATACATTAGGAATGAGAGTAAGTAAGACCATACTTTTGCAATTTAAGGCCTTGGGTAAGGCAGCAGTACAGAAAAACGGGGGGTTGGGGGGGGTGGGGAAGGTAATGCAAAGCCTTCTTGTTCAGGATGCCCTTGTTGTTTGGCAAATGGGCATGACCAGAGAGGTGGTGTCTGAGAATGTTCTCTCCCTTTTCATGTGACCCTGTCTTGACAGAGGGCCACCTCACACTCTAGGGGGTCCCTAAGAGGTCAGCAGGAAGCTTCTTTGACCTACAGCAATGTGAGGAGGCTAATACCCATCTTTCTGTGCCATAGGTGTTTAACTGTAACACAGCTCAAGAGAGATAAAGAAAAGCAGGAATCCATTTGGTGTTGGTACTAAAATTGGATAAGACTACAAAGGCAATTTTGCAACCTCTAATTCCTTCTCTTCTAACATGAGTATGTCCCCTCCTCATTCAAAATTTTTCATACCATGTATTTTTGTTTTTTGTTTTTATATTTTTAAGGCTACATATTATTCCCTTGAATAGCAATATATATTGAGTATTATTTAATCAAACCCATAAAGGGAGATTTTTTTTCTTTTAAAGTATTTATTATTATAAATATATTATAACTAATGTCTTCTTTCCTATATGTTTGTGTTTACCTCTGTTTATGTCCTTAGGATGAATTCCTAGAAGCAGAAATATTAGGCTTTCAATACACATTGCCAAATTGATCACCAGAAGCTTCTAATAAGAAGCTTATATTTCTTTGATGTTACATGGAGGTGTCATTTCACTACACCCTTGTTATTACTGTCATTGCTATTTTTAAGATTTTTGTGAATTTTTTAGATAATAATGATAATAGTAATAGTAATAATAATAACAGCTAATGCATGTATAGTGTTTATAATGTGCCAGGCACTGTTCTAACACTTTACATAGTAAGTAGTAGTAGGCCAGAATTCTAAGATGGCCCCAAGACTTCCTGCCCCCCAGTATGCATGCTTTGTTTAATCCCCAGGAGTATGAATATGAGGAGATATTACTCCTGTGATTTTGGTATTTTATATGGCAAAAGGAGTTTGCAGAGGTAATGAGGGTCCCAGATCAGTTGGTCTTACCATAGAGAGGTTATCGAGTGGGTTGATATTATCACATTAGCCCCTTAAATCTGTGTTTAATGGTCAGAAACAGAGAAAGTCAAAGAGATTCAAAGCATGCGAGGGATTTAACATGAGAATGATTATTACTGGTGGTCTTGAAGATGGAGGAAGACACATGGAAAGGAATGAAAGCAATTTCTAGTTGTAGAGAGTGACCACTGGCTGAAAATAAGCAAGGAAATGATGACCTCAGTCCTTTGTTGCAAGTTACTGAATTCAGCCAGCAGTAAGAATGAGCTCGCAAGTGACTTTTGTCCAGACAAGCTGCAGAGAAATTTAGCCTGGTTGATACCTTGATTTCATTCAGCCAAGAACCTAGCCACACCATACTAGACCTCTGAACTACAGATCTGTGAGCTAATAAATGAGTATTGTTTTTAAAAACATGTAGAACACAAAGACCAACTTGAAGAGTCTTCTCCTGGCCAATATGAAGATAATTTGAACATCAAAATAAATAATTATAGTATTAGAGCACCTGGCTGGCTCAGTTGGTAGAGCATGCAACTCTTGATCTCAGGGTTGTAAGTTCGAGCCCCATGTTGGATATAGAGATTACTTAACAATAAAATCTTAAAAAAAAATAATTACAGTAACAGATTATAGCCTACTGAAAAAAATAAACCTATACAGATTTGAGCAAAATAAATATCTAAATTAAATATTTAATGTAGGGATTTTATAGCATTTCAAAGTAAGTCTCTACAAAATACTTACTAATTACAAGTGGAAAAAAGAGTAACTCTATAGTGGAGTACCTTGGTGGATGCTACCTTGATTAAGTGTTCAAAATGAACATCATCAGTAACGGACAAAAGGAAATCAGGTGATCGGACGCAATGAGAAGGACACAAATCTCTTCTGTGACATTCCTGCCACAGACATATAGCCTAATTGTGAAGAAGCATCAGAGAAACTCAAACTGAGGAGCCTTCTACAAAATGACTGGTCTGTGATCTTCAAAAGGATCAAGATCATGAAAGTCAAAGAAAGACTGAGTAGCAATTTCAGACTGAAGAGGCATGACAACTACAGGCAATGCTTAATTCTGAACTAGAGGGTTTTTTTTTTTTACAGCTTTTTAATGTTTATTTTTGACAGAGAGAGACAGAGCATGAGCGGGGGAAGGGCAGCGAGTGAGGGAGACACAACTGAAGCAGGC
Organism: Lynx rufus; assembly: GCF_022079265.1. Classification (NCBI taxonomy): domain Eukaryota; kingdom Metazoa; phylum Chordata; class Mammalia; order Carnivora; family Felidae; genus Lynx; species Lynx rufus. The sequence continues at coordinate 73,861,858 of NW_025814834.1, forward strand.
TCCAGGCTCTGAGTTGTCAGGGAAGAGCCCAGCGCAGGGCTTGTACCCATGAACCATGAGATAATGACCTGAGCTGAAGTCAGATGCTTAACTGAGCCACCCAGGCGCCCCTGAACTGGAGTTTTTTTTTACTAGAAAGGACATTATTGGAACAATTGACAAAACTTGAATGGGGTCTGAAGATTAGTTGACAGTAATGTTTATCAGTGTTACTCTCTTGTTCATAATTATCTTGCAGTTATGGAGGAAAATGTACTTGTTTGTAGGAAAGTTACCCTCAAGTGTCTTCAGGAGTGAAGGGGAATCAGGGCAGCAACTTTCTCTGAAATGGAACCTTCCTTCAGAAACTTTATGCTATTCTTGCAGATTTTCTCTGTCTATGATTTAAATTTTTAATAAATTATTAACTTTTTAAAAAGAAAGTGTTTTTTTCCTCAAATAATTTGCAAATTTATAAAATACAGAGCAAAAAGAGGAAAATAAAAATCCATTCACATTTTTTCTGTTGCACACTGGTGTACAGCTTTTAATCATTTATTAAAGATTCGTGTATATACCTATATATACACACTATTTATAAAATTAAAATTCTTCCTATTTGCATTTTGCTTTAGAACTTTTATATTTATATGTAATCTGTATCTCATTAGTCTTCTACAATATTAATTTTTATGGTGACTTTTTTTGCCTTTGAGCTACATTGTGTTACTATTTGAAATGTTCACATTTGGGGGCAACTGGGTAGCTCAGTCTGTTAAGTGTCTGACTCTTGATTTCAGCTCAGGTTATGATCTCATGGCTCGTGGGATTGAGACCGACATCAGGCTCTGTGCTGACAGTGTGGGCCTGCTTGGGATTCTCTCTCTCCCTTTCTCTCTGTCCCTCTCCCCCTCTCATTCTCTCTCTCTCAAATAAGTAAAACTAAAAAAAATGCAATGTACAGTTTGGTTTTAAAATTAGCTGTGTGCCTCTCATCAAGTTTTTCAGCTCTGTCACCAAGGCAAATTAACCTCAGCTAGCAATTACAAAGATAAAACCTATCTTGGAAGAAGTATGTTACGCAAACTTTAAAGAAGAATAATGCCCGATGTTAATGTACCCTTTCTCTGATAAACACTTCCCCTTGGACAGAACCATCACATCATTTTCTTGACCCAAGGAGACACTATATTGATGAATATTTTACTACCCTCTTCATCTCCACAGCTTCATTTCCAATGACCAACGTCAAATAGTAAATTGTGAATACACCACAATTTGATTCAACCACTGATATTTGAGTAGTTTCTGATTTGGGGCTACTAGAAATAGTGCTGCTATGAACATCCCTATACATATCTTCTGGTGAATGTATGTACACATTTATTTCTGTTGGGTATATGTAGGAGTAGAGTGACTGGGTCATAGTAGCTGAACTGCCAGTGAGTTTTCTAAAGCAGTTGTATCAACACTCCCACCAGCAATGTGCGAACGTTCTGGTTGCTCCACCTTCTTACCAACATTCGATATTTTCTATCTTCTTCATTTTATTTTTTAAAAGTTTTTTTATTTATTTTGAGAGAGAGAGCGAGAGAGAGCACGCATGAGCTGGGAAGGGGCAGAGAGAGAGAGGGAGAGAGAAAATCCTAAGCAAGCTCTATGCTGTCAGCGCAGATCCCACAAACTGAGATCATGACCTGAGCTGGAATCAAGAGTCAGAGGCCTAACCGACTGACCCACCCAGACGCTCCTCTGTCTTTGTCATTTTAGCCACTCTAGTGTGTTTATAGAAGCATTTCATTTTGGTTTTAAATTGTATTTTCTTAATGAATAAAGTTGAACCCTTTCAATATGTTTATTGGCCATTTGGATATCTTTTTTTTTTTGTGGAGTGTCTATTGAGGTATTCTGCCCTGTTTTCTGTTGGGTTCTCTGACTTTTTCTTATTAATTTGTAGGCATTTAAATGTGTCTGTATTCTGGATACAAGTCTTTTATTGAATATATGTATTACAAATATATTTAACCACTCTTTGTGTTGCCTTTTTACTTTCTTAATGGTGTATTTGGATGAACAGAAGTTCTTAATTTTAGTATTTCCCATCTTACTACATTTTCCATTTATGATTAGCTTGTTTTTGGTGAACTATTTAAGAAATCTTTGCCAACTCCAAGGTCATGAATATGTTCTCCTATATAATCTTCTAAAAGCTTCATTTTTTAATCTTTCACATTTGGATCTTCAATACATCTGGAATTGATTTTTGTTAATGTTGGAAGGTAGTCAAGATTCATTTTTTTCCATATGGATATCCAGCTATCCCAGGATCATTTATTGGAGACTGTTCTTTGCACACTACAGTGTGACTCACCTCTGTCATAAATCAGGTGACCTTATATGTTATATATGGATCTGTTTCTTACCTCTCTGTACTGTTCATGGGCCTAGTTATCCATCCTTGTGCCAATAACACATTGTCTTAATTACTATAGTTTCATGATGGATGTTGATACATAGCAGTATAAATCCTCCAGCGTTGTTCTCTTCTTCAAGCTTTCCTTAGCTATCCTTTGTCCTTTGCATTTCTGTACACATTTTAAATCAGCTTGCTAATTTTACCAAAAAATCTTCTAGGATTTCAGTTGAGGTATATAAATTTGGAGGAGTTGACATCTTTACAATATTAAGTGTTTTCTATCATTTAATTAATTTGCTGAGAGTCCCATAACTTATAAGGGGTGAGTTGGAATTCAGTCTTCTGTAGTCTTACTCCAAAGCCCAACACTACTCTACAGTTAATGTATATCTCAATTTTGAGAATGTGCTGTTTTCATATCAATTAAATTTTATTTTATGTATTTATTTTTTAAAGTTTATTTTGAGAGAGAGAGCACATGCATGTGCACAAGTGGGGGAAGGGCAGAGACAGAGGGAGAGAAAGAATCCCAAGCAGGCTCCACGCTGTCAGTATGGGGCTCAAACTTACTGAGATACCATGACCTGAGCTGAAATCAAGAGTCAGACCCTTAACTGACTGAGCGACCCAGGCACCTTCAATTATATTTTAAACAAACCCATGTTGTCGGCAATATTTTCTACAGGACCAGCTTTTAAAATCTCCCATTGCATGGATATCTCATGTATCCCATGTCTTCAATTGCCACTGACAGGTAGTAGTCATATGTTAGTGAATATTTTATTTATTACTGACCATTATATTTTGGACCAAATTCCTTTGATGGTATTTTTAAAGCCAACTGGAAAATCCTATGCAGGCAAATTCTTGTATTGTTGTCCTTGTATTACATGACAATTGGTCCTCTCACCACCCTCTGCTTTACCCTCCTCTTCCACCACCCTAGGCAGAGCTTTTCTTTCACTCTTTTTTTTTTGTTTGTTTTTTTCTTTTATTTTTTTAAAGTAGGCTTCACACCCAGTGTGGAGCCCAATGCGGGGCTTAAACTTACAACCCTGAGATCAAGAGTCGGACGCTTAATGGAATGAGCAACCCAGGTGCCCCTCTTCTTTCACTGTTAAGGGAGAGAAATTTATTTTTCTTCTACCCATCCCACCCACCCTGCCCAGATTTCATAAGACATTACTGGGATTTTCCATACAAAGACTTTCAAATTTATTTAGAGACTATGGATTCCTGTAGAAGGAGAACATGAAAGAGAGGATAGTGGAGGATTTCTTTTTCCTTTTCTGTGTGAAGAACTAGGTTGAAACAAAAATCAAAATAGGAAAAGACTGACATCTCTCACTACACCTTCTGCATTCAGTCCATCTGTTCACATCAGATGTTCCATCTCTCTTCTCCAGAGTGGAGCTGTTCATCCTGAGTTAGTTGCCTCCTGCCAATGGAAATCCCACCACACCTGCCTTAGGGCCCACCTTTGATGCTGGAAAATTACCTGCTCTACCTCCACTGTAATAAAACTTCTAACCACTTCAGTGCAGCTGATCCAAACTGTGAGTTTGACTTTGTAGGGTGGAGGATGCTTTCGTTTTTGACCAAACTCGAGGGAACTAGAAATAGGAAATAGGAAATAGAAAATAGGAATGAACACAATATTTTTCTCTTTCTTTGTTCCTTTTAATGTTCTTTTTCTTTACACTTTCTTCCCCCACTTTAAACTTTATCTTAATTCCTTTAATCTTTTCCTTTCATCCTTTCATTTCTTCATGTCTTTGACTAGAGATCTTTCCTTTACACAAAAATGAATTAATATTTCCCACCCATTATAATTATTTCATCCACTCAAAATGTATTAGTGCTACTGTGTTCCAAGCACTGTCATTGAACATAGTTTTGTAGTCTTTGTTGTTAAAGAATGGTTGATGGCCATTTTTTTATTAAAAATTAAAAAAAAATCTCATGTAACATTTAAAAAGAAAATTCCTCTTCACATGGTTGATCTTTTGTGGAAAAACTATTTATCCTGGAGTATTGAAAACCCACAGATACATTCTTCTGTGTTATTTTTTGATAATTAAATTAAGGTTCCGATTTTTGTTTTCTTTCCCCTTCCAGAATCACCTACACACTTTACCTACTCTCTTTCAGCTATGTTGAACTGTAAATGAAACTCTATTGGAGTTGGAAAATTTTCTAGCTGTGATTTTCTCATGCTATTATTGAAAAGCAACAACAGTATTATTTTCTAGTATTTTATCCTGTGCCTGTATTGATGGGTACTTTTCTGGAAGAATTTTTATACTCCTTTATATGAAAAGGCATCAAAACTTCTTGGGTGCTTCATATTTTCCCTTTCTGTATCAGTCGGGAATTTTGTTTGGCCAAAAGTTATAAAACCTGCTTTGCAGAAGCTTGGGATTTATCTTTCTCATAACAATAAGCCCAGACAGAAGTAGTCCACAGCTGTTGCAGCACATTCTTGCTATCATCAGTGTCCCAAGCTCCCTTTGGCTTTCTTCTCTGGGATAGTTAGTATACATTTTTCATCCTAATCCTCACTACATAGTCACAGATGGCTTCTCCATGTCCAGTTTCACATCCACATCTCCAGGCTAAGAGAAAGGAGGGAAGGACAGGGAAGAAGGGGTGGTGCTCATATGAAAAGACAAATCTTATCCCCAAATTCCCAGCAGACCTCTGTCTGCTTAAATCCCATTGGCTAGAACTGTGTCACATGGTCACTTAGCGTCTCAGGGATATCAAGGAAGGCCAATCTTTTAATCCTGAACAAAAGTGGGTTCTGCTAGGAAAGAAAAAAAGGGAGAATGGATATTAGCACCAAGCTATGTCTGCCACAATTTTAAAATTAAGATGACACAATTTCCTCAGCAGTAATAGTAGAAAGCACATCAAAAATCCATTTAATTGTTGAACTCTATAACCTTGCTTGTGGCCTTGATGTTAATAGTCTTTTAATGAACAAACTTGTAATCAAAAGAATGAGCAGTGCATTTGTGACCATTAATTAAAATGTAAAAATACTGTATTTTGAATCATTTTGTTAGAGAAAATGTCAGAAGAAATTTCTTGTACAAGGCACAACAAATTTGTATGGAAATTATTTGCTTATATTCAAAATTAGAGATAAAGTTAACTGGATGTTTCAGGCTGCGCTTCACAGGGTTGTTACAACATGGGAGTGTCAAGGTCCTTTGGCAGCAGTCCAAGTGGTAGCAGGTGCAGAAATGGGTGGGGTTGGGTCATTAGGCTCTGGAGCTCTCACTGGCAGAACCCACTGGATAATCATTTATAAACCCAAATGTAATTGTATTAACTCTACAATAGATAATATAATTATTTAGAAATAAGATCTTTGGGAGTTATGTTTATTACTCTTAATTATATATATATATATATATATATATATATATATATATATATATATGCATTCTCTTTGTAAAAAAGCAAAGATTTCATTACAGATAATCAGAGTCCCCTTTGAAACCAACCTCCAGTTGCATTCTAGTTTGGTCTATTTGTATATTCTTTAGACTTTTTTCCTTTGTAGAATGCATGTGTGTGGGGGGTGTTTGTGCAATACAGTGTATGTGTCTTTGCAGGTTTATGTAATGGTATCATATGGTAAATATCATGGTAAAATTTGCTTTTTTCATTGAACAGTATATTGTTGGAGATAAGACCAGATAATTTGTGTGTACTTTGCAAAGAATGGCCTTCTTACCCAAACTCTTGGAGAGGTAAGATGACACAAATGTGTTATGTGCTGTGATTGGCAGCTGAATAGCTGATCAAGGGACACCTTCAACTATAAGTTAACATGAACTTACAATCAGTGCTGAAACTCACCAAGATAAAGTAGGACTTCTTGACATACACCTCAATGCACTGACCATTTTGGTTTGGAGTTTTGTTTTTGATAATAACTTTCATCTCATACAAGTGAGCCTAGATTTTAAAAATTGGAAAAGAGGATGTAAAAACTATGTGCTTGCCTCTAATAGCACCATGCCTTAGGAACAGGCTCATGATCTGTAATGCAATCACTTGATGCTTTTTCAGCAAATACCTGTTGAGTGTCTAGTATATGACCTACACTATTTTAGGCCCTCTGGAAAAATAGAGATGATCAGCTAAAGGCCTTGCTTTTATAGACCATACATCCTAGTTGTAGAAGTGAACGATAAGCAAATAAATAAATGAATACATAGTATAATGCCACATAGTTAAGTGCTATGAAGGGAAATAATTAGATTGAGGATATAAAGAGTGATTGAGGGTGTAAGGGGCTACTTCAGAGAAGATGCCTCGGGCAGGTCTCTCTGCAGAGCCTGAGTAACTCTATATCCCTTAGTCTAGTCTTTAATAGATATTCAATAAACATTGAATAAATGAATAACTGCATCAGCTGGGATATACAAAAGTACAATAGTAGCACAAGAGAAGAGATAAATAATCTCTACCTGTATTGAGAAGCTCCAGTAAGATGCTTAAAATGAGACTGAACCGTATGTAGGCATTGGCCAGAGAGGCAGGGGTGGAGAAAGGCATTCCAAGCATAGGTAACAGGATACGCAAAGGTAAGGAGATGTGAAAGAGCACCGTCAATTTCCTATTGCTAAATAACAAATCACTACTAATTTAGTGGCTTAAACAACACATATTTATTATCTTATAATTCTGGAGGTCATAGGTGCATAATAGGTCCCACTGGGTTAAAATCAAGGTTTCAGTAGGGCCGCATGCCTTCTGGAGGCTCTACAGAAGAATCCATTTCCTTGCCTTTTCCAGCTTCTAAGAGTTGCCTGCATTCCTTGAGTCTGGCCCCACTCCCCCATCTTCAAAGCTAGAAGAGTAGCATCTTCAAAACCATCTTCTCTCTGACTTCTGCTTTTCACCTCACATCTCCTCCTCTGACTATGACACTCCTGCCTTCCTCTTTGCAGGACACTTGTGATTACATTGGGCCCACCTGGGTAATCTCTATAGCTAAAGTTAACTGATTAGCTGCAACCTTATTTCTCCTTAGCCACATATCATATCATATTAAAAGGTGCTGAGGATTAGGATGAGGACATTTTTGGGGAGGTCATTGTTCTGTCTACCACAGTATTGTGTATTCAGGGATCTTCAAATGATTTGAGAATGCTGAAGTGTAGTGTGCATATAGGGTAATGGGTAAGGAAGAGGCTAATAGAGAAGAGCTAGATTTAAAAGGTCATTGTCAGCTATACAGAATTTGAACCTTGTCTGGAAAGCCAAAAGAAAGCATTTGGTAGATCAGAAATATTGGGGGTTTTGAGGCATCACACATTCAGGCACTTGTGTGATGGTAGCTAGGGCCAGGAGAACGGATAAAATGCTACAGCAAAAATTGACATGAGATTTGGAGGTGGTGAATTATATGATACTCCCCTATTGACAGAAACATTAAGGGTAAAAGGCATGGGGGAAAGCAGATAAGCTTCTAACTTCAAGTCCAGATATATAGGATGAGGAACTGGATTCCCAAATTGTATCAGAAGAAGGTTGACAAAGTATCCAGTTTAAGCATGTCCAAAGTGGCAAGTCAAGAAGGGCAAGTGGTGAATCTTTTCACAACAGAGGATCACTTTTAATACTCTTCTTTGATGGGTTGCACATTTATGGAAAAAATTGGGGACAAAATAGTGTTTCTTCACAAATAATGTAGGGGTACCTGGGTGGCTCAGTCGGTTGGACGTCTGACTCTTGATTTCAGCTCAGGTCATGATCCCAGGGTCTTAGGATCATTGGGCTCTGTGTTGAGCATGAAGCCTGTTTAGATTTTCTCTCTCTCCCTCCCTCTGCCCCTCTCCCCTGCTCATGCATGTGCACTCTCTCTCTCTCTCTCATAAATAAATATGAATAAATAAATAATTACCTAATTTCCCCAAAGCTTGAAACTGTTGTTATGGCTTCAGGTCAGAATTTCTGAGGCTATAAATGTGAGCTTTGTGAATTTATCTATTCCCTTATTTCCTCAATGTCTGGAAATTTTCCTCATCCCCCACCCTTTGTTTTTACTATGTACTGTTTTAAACTAGGTACATATGCAATTTCTCCTGTGCTTTTGAAATGATTAAAACAGCTTTGAAGATGTAGCAGGAATAAAAGCGTGAGAGGCTCCCCTCAAGTTACTTCTACTCTCTGTGGAACTCTAAAGTCCTTCAGAAACTTCTAGGTTCCTTGCTTCAATTAATTGTGTTCTTTCTGCTTTACTCTGCTCCCCAGTCTTTTATTGAAAAGCATATGGGATAAGTAGATTTTTATTTTAATCATTTTCATTACTGAGGTTGATTTAGACTCTCCTCTTTGAGATATTATAGACATAAAAATAGGGATAAACAGAAAGGTTGATTGTATGTAGAATTTGCTTCAGAAGCAAATTTATATGAATTGTGAAAAAGGCAGATATTTTGTACATTTCCTTTGTCTGATTATGGATTTTTTTTTTTGCAGTAAAAGGGTAAAATATTAAAAAAAAATTTTTTTCTTAACATTTATTTTTGAGACAGAGAGAGACAGAGCATGGATGGGGAGAACTATATATGTATCATGATTGCATTTGCTTTTTTTTTTAATGTTTATTTATTTTTGAGAAAGTGAGAGACAGCAGGGGGTGGGGAGAGAGAGAGAGAGAGAGAGAGAGAGAGAGAGAGAGAGAGAGAGAGAATCCGAAGCAGACTCCAGGCTCTTAGCTGTCAGCACGGAGTCTGATGTGGGCCTTTATCTCATGAAGTTCTGATCATGACCTGAGTCCAAATCAAGAGTTGGGCCCTTAACTGAGTGAATCATCCAGATGCCCCAACCAGTACTTTAACAATTGAAAGAAGAGTTTAATATATTTATTCCTCATACAGCATTAAAAAATAACCTTGTGAGTATTTTAATGCTAACATTTTCAAGTTCTATAAAATTCTACAAATGTATTTAACATATCCTATTTTTTAATAGAAAGACTAGTGAGAAATAAGTCAATTCAGTATTAGTATGGAAAATTATACTCATATATACAAGTTCACAACTTAAAGGATTCTTGATGTCATAAAATCCAGTTTCTTTTTTGACTGGTAAAATATAGAAATTGTGGTATCTTTTCCCCTAATATATAGTGAAATAACTATTGCCCCTGCTCAGTATTTTTTAAAATGTATATTTCTTCTTCGTGTAAAAAATATTTTCTAGATTCTGCTCAAACAAAAAGAAGAAACCAAAATCAACTATAATCCTGCTATCCCCAAATTGCCACTATTAAATATTTGGTACACAGAATTAGAATTATTTTTCTCTATTTAAATTTTATTTCCTTTAATAAGCCTTTGTGGGTGTTTTTAGGGTATGAGTGCTACACACTTCTTGTACAGTGTCCTCCTAGGGATTTTGTTTTTATTTGTTTAGTTGTAGTTGCTCTTTTGAGTCTGAGCTTTTCCATTATGTTTGAATTGAATATGAGATATTTATTATGTAACTGAACACTTTATTTAAATATTTTTATTAACCTTTATAGATTCGCTCTTGGTTCCATTAGTTTTTCCAGGACAATATTTTTATTTGATGCTAACTACAATATAAAATGTTTCATAATGGAAGTAATATGCACCATTCTGCTTAGAATTTAAAAGGGAATTCTGCATGCTAGAGAAATATTGCTTAAACTTAGGCCAAAGTATTTGAATTAACGTTTGAAATGTCATGAGATCTTTCATATGAAAAAGATTATAATTTGATGCTACATCCAAGATATTTTTCCACGTTGGTGTTGTCCTCACACTGTTTGGCCTGGCAGAAGCCCTATCAATTTTGAAAACTTACCCTCACAGGATGATTGGCTAATCTACATATCTATACAGTTAGACAGTTTAGAGTTCACAAATTATCCATGCATTGTACAATTTTAAGCCTAAGTACAACTGACATTTTCTTCCTTAGTGTATTGAAAGAGATTTTCTTAGCAAAGAGAGGAATACAAATTTTCACACTGTAAAAAGATTACCTTGTTATATAAATGATCTCTTTGCTATTTTTTTCTCATCTCTAGAGAAGCTTACCTACCCCATAGAGACTAGTTGAGGTCATGGATTTTTTTTTTTTGAGTTTAGATTCTCTATCAAGTCTGTAAAAATTAACTTTATATTAAAATCTTGATTCAATCCTGTAGCTACCGCAAAGCTATCATTACATTATATATCAAAACGTTCTTCCTACACTCTAAGAATCTTCTCATAGAAACATATTACTGGAAAATATTTTCAGTAATTGAATAGCTGTAAAATGTTTAACATTTTGATAATACTCATGAGCAATTTCTAAAATGTCACGTAATGTGAACATGAAATAATTTCTAAAACTGAAAGCTTTAAAATTATTTAACATGGAAAATTCTGTTCAAGTGGCCATTACTCAGCCAAAAGCATCTTAATGGCCAGCTGAAGTAGCCACTTTGAATTTCACTAGTAAGCATAAAGTTGAAATGGCCTAGATGACATATGCTTGTTTGGGAATCAGAGGCTGCTTGTTTTAGTACAGCTTCATAATCCCTTATCTGAAGTCTGTGGTGCCAGATGTAGTGTCAATTTTTCAGATTTTTAGAGCTGTGATATAGAGCATCTGCCCTATATTCCTTAAGACCGATGGTATCTGGGTAGCACCCCATACATAAACATATTGACACTGTTGCACAAATGCATGAATGTCCACATTAAATAGAATAAACTTCAGTCTGGGTCAAATTTGCCGCCAAATGATTTCAGCTCAGATTGGATTTGGCCACAATAGTGATTATGAAATAAACCTTCATTTTCAGAGATTTTTGTGTTATGAGTATGATTTAGGACTTGAAGTTCTCTGTGATTTTGGTCATTTTTCTGGGCTGCCAACCATCTCATGCTAAAATGAGAAGTTGGACGAGCTAAATTTTATGCAAACCTAAACCTTTCAGATTCTGAATCTGAATGTTTATTTAATCCACTGATATAAAAAACACTATAACTAAATCAGTTTTATATTATCTCACTTTAATAATTATTTAGTTCAGAGGTCCTCAACATCCCTGAAAGGTAAGTAGTAAGTAACTATGATTTATATATAAATATTAAAGAATATAGGTCAAGAAGTGTTTTGGATTCATCTTCTGTACAGTTGCAACCAAACTAGATTTCAAGTTCATGAAGGCAGAGTAGTATTTTTTTTTTGCAATTTTAATTTCCAGAATGTATTCTTTAAAAAAAATGTTTTTTAATGTTTATTTACTTTTGAGACAGAGAGAGACAGCATGAGTGGGGGAGGGGCAGAGAGAGAGAGGGAGACACAGAATCCGAAGCAGGCTCCAGGCTCTGAGCTGTTAGCACAGAGCCCAATGCGGGGCTCAAACCCACAAACTGTGAGATCATGACCTGAGCCGAAGTCGGACGCTTAGCCGACCAAGCCACCCAGGCGCCCCCAGAATATATTATAAGTTTCTTATGGTCATAATTAATATTTGAACCATGTAGAAATGGTGAGAAATGTTTGGACTTCATGACTTTTCTCTGAACATCAGGAGGAACAAATTAACCAATGTTAGATCAAAGTAACCTAAAGGGAGTCTGCAAAACCCCACTTTGATTCACAGCCTCGATCCTGCAATCTAAATCCCAAGACAAATGAGTCGTAAATCTGAGGGGGCTGGGCTCCCCACTGAGGAAAACCTAAAGTGAATCAATTAAAGAATTGGCGAGGTCTCTCCAAGATGGGGATAGTCAGCTCAGACGGGTGGGATATTGAGATGAAGACCAGAGGTGAGATGTGGTAGGCAGAGCTCACAGACAGGTTGCTAAGTGCAGCATCCATTTGTTTTGGACACTCACTTTATTTGTGCAGTACCTTTGTTAAGAAAAAAGGGGAAAAAAGATGTACTTGATTATCTTTGGGCATGGAATGCTTTTTAGTTTTCCATGTTTTCTGCAGTCCCTATGATTTTCACTCTCTCATTGACCCGATGGCCTCTGAGGGCATGTAAATGTGCCATTTCTTCCTGTAGGCTATGCTATTAAGGCAGACTTATAAAAAAATGAAAGTTTTTTGTTAGAAGAAAGAGGGTATAGTATGAACTAAGGAATTATTATCGCAGCCCTTCTGGGGTCTAGAAGACATTGAGCTACTACTGCCAGCTACCTTTCATTGTTTTTCTCAAATGATATTTATTGAGCATTTACTACCTGTGCTAGATACCAGGAATAAAATCAGAAGTAAGACACACACAGGCCACAAGTTTGTGGAGGAGGACAGATATTGAATCAGTAAACATGCAGATGTGAAGACTGATACAAATTATTATGGAAAGGAAGGAATGGGATGAGAGAGAAACAAGGCATCCTCCCTTAGTTAGACGGAGAAGTCTGGTTAAGTCTCTCTGAGGAAGAACAACATGTTGGTGTAGCCGAAGGCTGAGTAGGAACCAACCAGGTAAAAAGAGGAAAAAAATGTCTGTAAGGTAGAGAGGACAGCAAGTGGGAAGACCTTGAGGCAAAATAAACATGGTATGTTTGAGAAATAGAAAGACCAGTGTGGTTGGAATGTGGGATGAGGTAAGAATGGGGAGATGACCAAGGACAAGGTCTTGGAGGGCCTTATAAGCCTCTTGAAGAAGTTTGGGCACTATTTTAAAGAGTAAATGGGAAGCCATTGAAGGGACTCAGCAGGGTCAGACTAGAGTTTTTAAAGGGGTTGGTCAGGCTGCTGTTTGAAGAATGGACTATAAGGGTACAAAGTGGAACTGCTGCTGCCATCAGGCGGGTGGTGATGGTGGCTTGAGGCAGTACAGGTTGATAGATTGGATGTGCAATACCTTCCCCCCAAAAAGAAGAATCCTAACATAAGTTGTAGGTGTCAGTAGAAACCAGACTATAGAGAGGATTGTCAGTGTTACTGAGGGCTTGAAACAAGGATTCCTTGTAGAAGTTACACACTGGAGTTCATCCCTATATTCCAAAAGCTAGTGGGCAATCACCATGATTCTTGGGAACTTGGCAGTTTCCAAAAGTCATGTATGTGTACTACTTTCTCTTCCATTTAGCAAGGTTAGTTTTGCAAAAGCTACTAGATGTGAGTAGTTCAACCTAGTGGATATGGAACAAAATTTGTGAAAAATGGATACTGTTACTTAAGAACCACTTTACTAGTCTGTAGCCCCAGAGGTGCCCTAAAAAAGATGTCAGTTCAGTTCAGTGCTATTGCAGGTTGGGTTCTCAGGAAGGAGACACTGAGGCAGAGCTTAGGGTGCTGTGTATTCATTAGGCATCCAAACCTGTGAAAGGAAGAAGCAGCAGCAGGATTGGGCAGATGAAAAAGTCAGTTTCAATGTAGGTCCGATAAAGTCTGGGTCAACCCTGTCAGGATCTCTGGATCAAATATTGCCCATCAGGGTGACCCACACTGGGCCCAACCTGGTGGGGCTTTATAGTTCTGCCTTGCTCAGTCATTGGGTATAGGCTGCCCCAGCAATGGTGTACCTTTGGACGAGGTGGCTCTCTGAAACTGAGTCTAACCCTGAAGGAAGTGACAGCTGGGCATCAAGTGCTTTCTAGAAATAGACGGCACATCCTAGTGTCTGCTACAAATGCTGATTTGTTTAATGTTACTAGTGAGTCATTTGGCTAACTGCTTTATTCTTTAATTTATGTAGCTTCTTTTTCCTAGGAACTCAGGATAAAGCTTACACAATTTTTAAATCACAAAATATCAGTCACTAAGGCAATCCAAGAGAAAGGGATTAAAATGTTGGAGGTTCAAAGGAGAGATCAAGAACAGGAAAAGCATAGAGGGAAAAAACTAATGGAAGGAAGCTTCTCGAGGGTGTTGAAGTAAATTTTAGCTAAATACAAAGAGTTCTGGCACCCAGTCCTGGGCCTTGTTTTAAAAAACAGTATGATTAACCCATCTTTAAAAACATTTGGAAAATAACACTGAAATTTAGCTGTCTTTTTTTTTTTTGACAGATATGGAGGACCTGAATAAAAGAGACCAGCCATTCATGATGATTGAGAAAAATGATAGCCCAGGTATTTTTTTCTACTTCTTTATCTGTTTTACGATTTATGGTGGATGATGCATGATGTAAAGTTGGAATGTTGATTTTCAAAATTTTAATGGAAAGCTCATTATTTGGTCATATTAAAGGTTTCTCCAGTTCCTTGCAATGCATGCTTTAATCTTTTCCAATAGTGATCAAGGTAACCATACTTTCTTTTACTGTGCTTGTCCTTAAATCACTTGAAGCCTACTTAAAGTCATGAGATTCATGATATAATTAATTAATCTCAATTACTTTACATTACACAGTTTACTTATTCATATAATTGAGGCAAAAGTGCATTTTTTTTGTTTGGATTACTCAGATTATTATATTTTATGCTACTTGGCCTATGAATACCTCCTACCTATTTTACTTTATCAAAACAGTTAATATCATACTAAACTAGGACACTTTATGTATTTGGATGGAGATTGGCTGCTTGGTCATTTATATCATTTTATTCCTATTTGGCCCATTAAAATTTTAGGTTTTGTTTTCAATTTTTTTCAAATTTAATTGAAATTATTTCAATTTTTCTGTTAGAAATGCAGCTATGACTTAAAAAAATCTACTTAATTTCATTCATAAGATGAAACTTAAATATTCACCATTGATGCCTAAAACTTTTTCATTTTTTTTTAATGTTCATTTATTTTTGAGAGAGACGGAGACAGAGTGTGAGTGGGTTAGGGGCAGAGAGAAAGGGAGACACAGAATCCAAAGCAGGCTCCAGGATCTGAGCTGTCAGCATAGAGCCTGACGCAGGGCTTGAACTCATGAACCGTGAGATCATGACCTGAGCCAAAATCAGACAGATGCTTAACCTACTGAGCCACCCAGGTGCCCTGACGCCTAAAACTTTTTAAATAAAAAGAATGGTCATACTTTGTATCTCGGCATTATAATTTTCTAAAATTCTCAATATATTTACTTAAATGGAAATATTCCCTTTATGTTCTTTTAAAAGTAATTTTATGCAAGAAATATACTGGTGATATTTTTAAATTTTCTAGAGATAGAGGTTCAAGTATAATATGAGTGTTGTATATTATTCTTGTTTTTGCTTAAAAATAATTAAAAATAAGACCAACATGTTACCATAACTATATTTAGACTTCCAATAATATGATACTATTTCTTTGTCATTTTCTTTTTTTTTGATGAAAAACAGACAATCTGATGTTCCATTTGAAAAATGGAATGAGAAGTACCAAGTATAAACCAGTAGACTATCAACAATTGCATGCATTGACTGAAGCAAAAAAATTAGCTTCTGCCTCTACAGAGCTAAAGGTTAGTTAGAAGTTATGCATGTGTGTATGTGTGTTTTCTAGTTTTGGAAACTGAATTTCCAGGAAGTAAAGTCATATTTATAATGTAAATGTGAAAATAAATAACATTCTGAATAGTTTTTAGAATCTTCCAACTATTACTAGTAGTGAATAGCAACTATCATTTATTGAATGCTCTTGGACAATGTGGTATATAGCTTACATGCATTCCTCATGTAATGTTCATAACAACCCTGAGATATGAATTCAACTTTACTTTTATTTGTTTATTTATTTATAAAAAGTTTATTTATTTATTTTTAAAAAGTTTATTTATTTTGAGAGAGAGAGAGAGCATGCATGTGCACATGGGAGAGGGGCAGAGACAGACAGGGAGAGAGAGAGAATCCCAAGCGGACTCCCAGCTATGAGCCCAATGCAGAGCTCGATCTAACAGACCATGAGATCATGACCTGAGCCGAAATCAAGAGTTGGTTGCTTAACCCACTCAGCTACCCAGCTGCCCCTCTACTTTTAGCTTTCAACAATTTCTAACTTGCTCTGAACAATGAAAATTGCAAATAAGGGACAGCCATGGATTATCATTTAAGGCTCTTTCTGCAACATCATACAAATATGCCCTCAGGTGCCTCTCTTTCCTACAATTTCCTTTTATGCCCTGATCTCAGGAAAGGTGAACCTGGACTAGATTTGGAAGGGGTTTAGGTGCAAGTGATTGTGCACGGTATTTTAGGACCATATATGGTTTAGGATTACTCGTGCAGTATATTTCCCTCTTGTGCAAATAATAAAGTACATTATAAACAACATTTTCATTGCTTGGTTGCATTTTTAATTATTTTTTAAAAATCTGATTTGATGGGCGCCTGGGTGGCGCAGTCGGTTAAGCGTCCGACTTCAGCCAGGTCACGATCTCGCGGTCCGTGAGTTCGAGCCCCGCGTCAGGCTCTGGTCTGATGGCTCGGAGCCTGGAGCCTGTTTCCGATTCTGTGTCTCCCTCTCTCTCTGCCCCTCCCCCGTTCATGCTCTGTCTCTCTCTGTACCAAAAATAAATAAACGTTGAAAAAAAAAATCTGATTTGGCAAAGTAACATATTAAGTAATTTACAAGTTTTTATTTTCATTTAATATTTTTGTGTTTTATTAGTTTTTGATGGCTTTTTATGGTTAATACCTTTTCTTTTTCTTTTTTTTTCAGTTTTTATTTAAATTTTAGTTCGTGGTTAATACCTTTTTTAAGATGTTTTAAAAATATTTTTATTATTTATTTTTGAGAGAGAGAGACAGAGACAGAGACAGAGCATGGGCGGGGGAGGGGCAGAGAGAGAGGGAGACTCAGAATCTAAAATAGGTTCCAGACTCTGAGCTGTCAGATTAGAGCCCAACATGGGGTCAAACCCACGAACCATGAGATCATGACTTGAGCTGAAGTTGGACGCTCAACGGACTGAGCCACCCAGGTGCCCAATATCTTTTGGGCAAATGTTATGATTCCAAAACACATTTCATACCTATTCTAAAGAAATTACCATATATCCATGAGCTATATCCCCTCAAGTAAGGGAACCTCTCAAATACGACATTATTTGTTCAGTTCAGATATAACTTTAAAATAATTTGATATTATTGATGTTATCAGGACAGTGAAAGAAATTTTATGGCAAAATCACTTATATAACTATCATCCTAATAAAACTATTTCATATTTCTGACTTATATTCTGATCCATTGTATTTATATCACATATACACTACATACATGTATAGAGACATAAACA
Organism: Lynx rufus; assembly: GCF_022079265.1. NCBI lineage: Eukaryota > Metazoa > Chordata > Mammalia > Carnivora > Felidae > Lynx > Lynx rufus. Next base: position 73,879,415 of record NW_025814834.1, read on the forward strand.
TATACATACACTTTTTATTTTCTCCCATGATAAACATAAACATGAAATCCTGTATACTTTCCCCCTAACACTTTGCCACATAATCTTTATGATATTTAATTACTCCAGTAAATAAATATTTATTATGTTGCTCAATGATACAATAATGAGCAAAATACATCCTTACCCTCATGGAATGTACTGTGTGCAGGAGAGGAGGAGGAGGAAAGTCAGTGTTTATCAAATAATAAAAACATGCTGTCTGGTGTGTACTAATAGGACTTGATCCTAGTTGAGTGGGAAGGCTTTTTTTGAGGCAATGACATTGGAAATGGGATTTCAAGGTCAATAAAAATGAAGTAAAAACAAGAGTGATGAGTACTTCAAATAGAAAAAGATTCATGCCTTATCCTGATTTTTGGATATTGGGATTGTATCCAGTTTTATGATATTGGAAATCATGCTTTGGTAATTACATATCTTCATGCAGAGACACCTTTCACATTTTAGAATCCTCTACCCCCATAGAATAAATTCCCATGATTGGCATGTTTGGGCTAAAAACTATGAATTTTATTTTTAAAAAAGTTCTTTCCCAAGGTATTGTTCTAATAAAGATACCACCACAGGCACTTCTCTACACTCTTATCAGTACTGGAATATGTACATATATATTCATATAGATACACATACATTTTAAATATTATCTATGTATCTATTTGTCCACCAATCCATGCTTCTATGCATCCATCCATCATTTACCAATTTTTTTTTTTTCTGGCTGAATGTGGAATGGTTGAATGTCAAAATCAGTGTTTGTTCAAAGTGAATTTCTCTTTGATGATAGAATCACTATCAAAGAATAAACATATTTCAAAATTTTAATTTTTAATGTGGTTTTCAAGTTTTGATATTAAGTTCAAGGGCAGTAATTTCTCAGCCCTGTCAGCTGCTAGATTGCTTCTCTGGTTACTGTGCTACATATTTGTGAGATTAAACAAATGATCACTTTCAACTGACATTTTAAATAACATCAATAACCTTGTTGTTTGTAGAATGTAATTCAGGAAGAAGCTTTTTAGTTACATATTTTCTAGGAATAACTGTACCTGGGATTTATTACTTGGCAAATCTCAAAAAATCCCTTGTCTTCAACTACTGAAAGTGGTTCACAGTGTGTAGCAATCATTTTGATAAGCTTTTTGCTTCAATTTTTAGTTTCCATAGATTCATAATGATAAGGAATTGTCCTGTTAAGGCATTTTTATAATATCTGTTGTTTTGAATTCCAGTTAGTGAGAACAAAATGTGTCCTAGATACCTCATCATTTTCGAATACTTTCTTCTTTCCTTTTACGGTTTTTATTTTTTAGTATAGCTGGATTAAGAAAGATGTATTGGGAATGTTGTTTTACATGATTTTTGGTCTTACCTCTTCATTTAACTTAGAAGATAGCAAGTTGACATTTTGCTTTTAATGGACTCTTCTAAAATGTGAACATTTTCCAAATAGGACTTTTCTTTAAAAGACTCGTGGCTTAAATGGAATTAGATAACTGGAAATGAAAAATAATTCTTAAAGTTTATTTTGTTTAATGTTTTGAATGCTAAGATATATACCAATCAGTCTACACCAACTAGGATTGTGATAATAATGTCATCTCTATTATTCTTTCTTGTATTGGTATTTACATTTTTGTAAAATATGCATTGGCTCAAGAAGAATACTTCTTCCTAATGTTACATGGTTAACACATTCTCTCAATATTTGTATTAAATATCAGTTTACTTCCTACTTCTTTTACTAATTAAATGTGTTTTTTCCTTACACATGAGATTAGCAGCTTTAACAATCATTGTTAATTATTACAGCACTATACTCTGGCAATATTAAATGTAAACATACTTAAATTGAATGATAGAATGTTAACATTTAGAGCACATAAGGAGGTTTTTGCTTCAAGTTATATCTAGAATACTTAGTTATATTTGAAAATAAATTAACAATTTCTTTTTTTAAATTTTTTAATGTTTATTTATTTTTGAGAGAGAGAGAGAGAGAGAGACAGAGCAGGAGCAGGGGAGGGGTAGAGAGAGAGGGAGACACAGAATCTGAAGCAGGCTCCCGGCTCTGAGCTGTCAGCACAGAGCCCGACGCAGGGCTCAAATTCACGAACCATGGACGCTTAACTGACTGAGCCACCCAGGCACCCCAACAATAATTTCTTGTAATAATTATTGTTAATTAACAGTAAATTCAGAAGACCTGCCTGGTTTCTGTTACTGGTATTATACTGATCAGATGTGATAGTCCCTATAAAATCCCTGTCGTTGATCATGCACAAATTTTGGGCTGCCAGATAACACACTGATATGGACATTGAGTGATCTAGCTTTCACAGGCTGAGATTGAGTCTGAAGCCAAATAGTAGAGTTGGCCTGGAAACAGAGACCAATTTTAGGTACATTGTGTGTTAACTATTCATTTCTAGTTTAGGTAAGTATAGAAGGGATCTTTATTATTATTTTTATTTGAATTGCTTTGCTTAGCAAGAATGAATATTTCTTCTTGTTCAACTAAGTATCTATCTACTAAATTTTTAAAAGAACATTATGAGAAATTGTGATCATATGCAAAATTAGAGTGAATGATATCATTATCTCTATGTAATTTATCTAGCTTCAACTATAATCAACTCTTGCCTATTGTTTTCTCTATACTCCCTACCATAACTTTCCCCTGTGCCAGGTTATTTTGAAACAAATCTCAGGCATCATAACATTTAACCACAATTATTTCAGTATGTATCTCTAAAAGATTAGGGCTACAAAACACCACCCCAAACCCTAAAATACCATTATCATTAAAATATTAATAATTTCTTAATTTCAAATATCCAGTGTTAAATTTCCCTGATTGTCTTCAATTTTTTTCTTAAAGTTTGTTTAAATCAGCATCTAAGTAAGATCCATATATTATAATTGGTTTTTATTTTTTAGATATCCTCCTCTATCCTCCTGTGTTTTTGTAATTTATTTTTTGAAGAAATTGTATTTCTTACAGTCTGGATTTTGCTGATTACATCCTGGTGGTGTCATTTAACATGTGTTTCTGTCTCTTGTATTTCCAGTAAATTGGTGGTTATATCTGGAAACTTGATCAAATTCAGGTTCAATTTATTTTGGCAGGAACACTTATTGATGGAATTTTTGTGCTACATTCTTTTTCTATCACAAATAGTGCTTCAGTGAATAGTTTTGTTCATTTATCTTCTTACATAGTTTTACCAATATAGTTCTCAGATTGATTTCTATGAATAAGGTTAGGTCTAGGTCAAAGGGCAAATCCGTAAAAATTTTGCCCCACCTCCAGATTCCCTTCTGTGGGGGGCTGCATCATTTTGCATTTCCACTAGCAACATAGGAAAGAGCATGTTTCCCTATGGCCTCACAGAGTGTTTTGTGAAACATCTGAGGTTTTGTTAACCTGCTAGATGAGAAATTTCATTTCAGTGTAGTTGGGTTTTCTCTTTTTATTTTGTTAATAGCTCTTTATACATTTAACTGTTCTTTTATCTTTATTGAGATATAACTCACATATACTAAAGTGTACATACCTCACCTATAATAAAGTGCACAACTCTTAAGTGTACACCTTGATGAATTTTGATAAATGTATACACATATGTAACCAACACTTCAGTTGCCCACTAGCTATTGTTGCATATATCTAAAGATAGGTCATCTGACCCAAAGGGCTATCATGGTATCTCAAGGTGCCTACCTAGAGTCTTATTATTATCTTGGATCATCACAATAAATCACATAGGAAACCTCTAGTTTCAGATTCCTTGATGAATTTATTATTTTTGCTATTTTTAATTCATCAACATTCCATATAAGTCATCATCCACCTTAAATATTGATTTCGTATGGCTTATTGCTCAGCAAAATGAATTGGAATCTCCTAGAAATCTATTGATAGAGATCCAACTTTAAATCTTTTTGTTCTTTTAAGACTTTATTTTTCTTCACTTTTGGCCTGAGGATAGAAGTGGAGTCAATGAGTGAACTTACAAAAAAATCAAGATGTTCTTTAAAATATTGGAAGTGTCTAGTGAAAAATAGTAGCTTTATTTTGACTTTTATAGTCTACTTAATTGGTCTTTCTCTGGGCTCAAAGACAGCATTGATTTTTTTAAGCCATAAAAACGTGTCCACATCTTTCACCAATGTGTTTTAATTTTTTTGTACGACATGGACCAAATATGTCAAAGAAATCTAATTTTAAAAGTTGTGTCTGCTGCAACAAACTTTAGAGGCTGTAGGTGGCAAACAGTTGCAATGAGTTTTAAGCATTCTTAAAGCAAACACTAGAGCATCAGATTTTAGAAACATTATGTACTTTTATGTTTTCAGTAGGTATAATGAGGATTGCTGAATGTTTTTCTGCAGTGTCCTGTTCCTATTTAAATATACTTTTCTCCTAAATTTCATAATTTTAGCCCTCTTAAGACCCCCTGAGGAAAAGATATGACTTTGACTCCATGTTTTTGTTTTCTAACACCCCTAATTTTGAATCAGTAACCAGAACAGTGGAAGGATAAACTCAAGGTTGAAGTAATCAGTGAATGACAGCTAGAAATAGCATGCATTCTGAAGAGTCTTTTTAGGATTTGTCTTCTGAAGTTTTTATATCTTCAGCATTGAAGATGTATCTGTTAAGGCTTTCAGGATACTAAGTATTCTAGTAGCAGAGAAAATATAAAATATGCATGTTTCATCAAATTTTTGATTTGAGAATAGCACTTTCATAGACATTTAGAAGTACTAATATGGAATACGTGAATTCACCGTACACGTAAGTATCAGTCAGCATCCAACCAGGAAACAGACACTGAAGACTAAGAGAGGACAGGTCTTTAATACAGGAAATTGTTACACAGGTGTAGAGCTGAGAAGGCAAACAGGATACCATGAAGCAATGTAGAGGTTAACAACAGAAGGCGCTCCCATGCCTAGGTCAGAGGGATATTAGACAAAGCAAGGCTGTATGTACCACATTCCATCTGCTGAATTTACCCAGAAATTGTTGGAACTGTATTAGAACTGTCAAGAAAAGTCAGAGCAATGGAGAAGATGCAGATGCTTCTGGAGATCATTGTGATACTAGAGAAGGCAGGCGGAGTAATCCTTTGGCTTCTCCTTTCCCCCCTCCCTTCAGGATCCTTCTACTAGTGTCTCCCTTGGCTGAACCCGGCTTCAAATCAGCTAGTCGGGCTGCCTGGGAAACACAGGCTGCTCTGTGATATGGAGCAGATCAGGGAGATGGCCAACAATGGACATTAAGGCAAACAGATCCAGGCCTGATACAATTTGTCAACAAACTCCAAAGTACTAATTATGTGCTACATTTTTGAAAAGCCATACAATCTGGGGAAATTTTAAATTTAGTCAAAAATGTGGGTTTCAATGCTACACGAGTTTTCAGTATTTCTTTGTCAACTTCTGTACCTTCAAATAAATACTTGCCTAAATTTTTAAAAGTATTTTACTAACATTTAAAAAACTTTATTTATGAAGGCATGGAGTTGAAAGATTAAAATTACATGTTCAAGGTCCTATTTCTAGTAGGTGCTGAAGCTGAGACAAAAGCCAGGCCTCCTAACAACTTATCCAATGACTTTTCCCCATCCTATGCTGAAGGATCATGTAAAAGCCAATGTGAACACTAAGGTTCTATGTGATTCTGACATTTATGAGCTTTAGGATCTTGGCCACGTTTTTTAACCTCTCTGAACTTCAGTCCTCATGTGTCAGTGGGAATAGTGATGCCCATAGTGCCTGGCAGGGAAGATGTATCAAAAAGATGAGAAAATATATGGAAAGCTACTGAAAAATTTTCTGAGACTACATGAATTAAGGTGTTATTTGTTGTATGTATGGAAAATATAATTACCTATCTTTTCATAGATACTTTAAAAACAATTTTTAAATTGGCCAGTATTCCAAACCAGTTTCTCTTTCACCTCCCTGGTTTTTGTTTAATGAATTATTTATTTTAAGGTGGACTCTGTATCAGAAGTTGCACTAATAGGACTGAACAGAGATAAATATGTAACTTAGAAATTACAAATTAAACAATTTCATTGTGGAAAACACATTCAGAAAACATTGGAATTGCTCCTCTTTTGTTCCTCTAAATCTAGATCCGAAAAGCAGTGCAGACTTCAAAAGCATCTAAAGAGCAGACACTAATAAAACAACACAAGCAAGTGTGGTGGCAGGAACACCAAAGGCTAAATGACGTCAGGTAAGAATCGAGGGAAATCTCTATAAGAACATTTAAGACTTGCTAAGAGTTGTACTTACTTAGACGTTCTATAACGTTCCATGTTAATGAAGCCATTAAACTAAAAATACAAAGTTATGCTTTGTGAGTCAAATTAAAATTCTTTCATTTCCTCAATTTAATTTGGAATCCAGCAAATATGTTAATATGGCTTTTGCTTTGCTTTGGAAGAAAAGATAATCTTCTATATCTGCTGATCACTTAACTCTTCTACACTCCCTTTCATACTTGTAATTACTCATTTTACTCTTAACATATTGAATTATAATGTCTTATTTACATGTTTGCTTTCCCTATGAAGTGGCAAACAAGGGCAAACATACCATCAGCTTCATCTTTTCCTTGTAGGATTTGGAGATCTTTGACTGCTTTCAATGAATGAATGAATGAATGAATGAACTCAGAGATTCAAGTTGTTGACTGATTTCTAGATGTAACTGCATTATGACTAAGTCAATGTGCATTTTTGACTTTTGTCATTATTTCCAGCTCTCATTTCAAGGTGAAGTAACAAAATAATGATTCTATACTTGTTCTTAATTGTAATCTTTGAAAAATAAATTTCTTTTCAAAGGGCAGGGCAAAAGGAGAAGGCAGATGTGTTTTCCCTCCGTTTGAGGCAATATACTAGTTTTAAGGTATACTTTAAAAATGTATATTTTAATCAGATATTGTATATCACAATAGATTATTTTTGTAGTTTACTCAAATTCAAATTTCTAAAGGTCATTAACTTTACTTTTTTTTTTACCTGTTAGAAATATTAATTAGAATAGAACTGAATTGGCAAATGGTTTTTGAGCAAATTGACATTTTTAGCCCTATCAAGTCTTTCAATTCACCATTTATTTTAGTCTATTTAGTGTCTTTCAATAGATATAGAGATCTTGCATATCTTTTATAGGTTTATTTCTAAATACTTTATTTTTACGCTATTGTAAAAAGATATTTATTTATTTATTTATTTAGTTAGTTAGTTAGTTAGTTAGTTAGTTAGTTAACATCCAAGTTAGTTAACATACAGTGCAACAATGATTTCAGGAGTAGATTCCTTAATGCCCCTTATTCATTTAGCCCATCTCCCCTCCCACAACCCTTCCAGTAACCCTCTGTTTGTTCTCCATATTTAAGAGTCTCTTATGTTTTGTTTACCCCCTGTTTTTATATTATTTTTGCTTCCCTTCTCTTGTATTCATCTGTTTTGATCTTAAATGCCTCATATGATTGAAGTCATATGATCTTTGTCTTTCTCTGACTGACTAATTTCGCTTAGCATAATACCCTTCAGTTCCATCCACATAGTTGCAAATGGCAAGATTTCATTCTTTTTGATTGCTGAGTAATACTCCATTGTGTATATATACCACATCTTCTTTATCCATTCATCCATCAATGGACATTTGGGCTCTTTCCATACTTTGGCTATTGTCAATAGTACTGCTATAAACATTGGGGTACATGTGGCCCTTTGAAACAGCACACCTGTATGCCTTGGATAAATACTAGTGCAATTGCTGGGTCATAGGGTAGTTCTATTTTTAATTTTTTGAGGAACCTCCATATTGTTTTCCAAAGTGGCTTCACCAATTTGCATTCCCACCAGCAGTGCAAAAGAGATCCTCTTTCTCCTCATCCTCACCAACATCTGTTGTTGCCTGAGTTGTTAATGTTAGCCATTCTGACAGGTGTAAGGTGGTATCTCATTGTAGTTTTGACTTGTATTTCCCTGATGATGAGTCATGTTGAGCATTTTTTCATGTGTAGGTTGGCCATCTGGATGTCTTCTTCGGAGAAGTGTCTATTCATGTCTTTTGCCCATTTCTTCCCTGGATTATTTGTTTTTTGGGTGTTGAGTTTGATAAGTTCTTTATAGATTTTGGATACTAACCCTTTATCTGATATGTGATTTGCCAATATCTTCTCCCATTCTGTCGGTAGCCTTTTAGTTTTGGTGATTGTTTCCTTTGCTGTGCAGAAGCTTTTTATTTTGATGAGGTCTCAATAGTTCATTTTTGCTTTTGTTTCCCTTGCCTCCAGAGACGTGTTGAGTAAGAAGTTTCTATGGCCGAGGTCAAAGAGGTTTTTCCTGCTTCTCCTAGAGGATTTTGATGGCTTCCTGTCTTATGTTTAGGTCTTTCACCCATTTTGAGTTTATTTTTGTGTATGGTGTAAGAAAGTGGTCCAGGTTCATTCTTCTGCATGTTGCTGTCCAGTTTTCCCAGCACCACTTGCTGAAGAGACTGTCTTTATTCCACTGGATATTCTTTCCTGCTTTGCCAAAGATTAGTTGGCCATATGTTTGTGGGTCCATTTCTGGGTTCTCTATTCTGTTCCATTGAACTGAGAGTCTGCTCTTGTGCCAGTACTATACTGTCTTGATAATTACAGCTTTGTTATACAGCTTAGAGTCCGGGAGTGTGATGCCAACAGCTTTGGTTTTATTTTTCAAGCTTGCTTTGGCTATTTGGGGTCTTTTCTGGTTCCATACAAATTTTAGGATTGTTTGTTGTAGCTCTGTGAAGAATGCTGTTGTTATTTTGATAGGGATTGCATTGAATATGTAGATTGCTTTGGGTAGTATTGATATTTTAACAGTGTTTGCTCTTCCAATCCAGGAACATGGAATACTTTTTTTCATTTTTTTCAATTTCTTTCATAAGCTTTCTATAGTTTTCAGTGTATAGTTTTTTCACCTCTTTGTTTAGGTTGATTCCTAGCTATTTTATGGCTTTTGGTGCAATTGTAAATGGGATCGATTCCTTGATTTCTCTTTCTGTTGCTTCATTGTTGGTGTATGAGAATGCAGCCAATTTCTGTGCATTGGTTTTATATACTGCAACTTTGCTGAATTCATGGATCAGTTCTAGCAGTTTTTTGGTGGAATCTTTGGGTTTTCCATATAGAATATCATGTCATCTGCAAAGAGTGAAATTTGACTACTTCCTGGCTGATTTGGATGCCTTTTATTCCTTTGTGTTGTCTAATTGCTGAGGCTAAGACTTCCAATACTATGTTGAATAACAGTGGCAAGAGTGGACATCCCCCCTGTCTTGTTCCTGACCTTAGGGGGAAAGCTCTCAGTTTTTCCCCATTGAGGATGATATTAGCAGTGGATCTTTTATATAGGGCTTTTATGATTTTGAGGTATGATCCTTCTATCCCTACTTTCTTGAGGGTTGTTATCAAGAAAGGATGCTGTATTTTGTCAAATGCTTTCTCTGCATCTATTGAGAGGATCATGTAGTTCTTGTCGTTTCTTTTATTGATGTGATGTATAACATGGATTGTTTTGTGGATATTGAACCAGCCCTGCATCCTAGGCATAAATCCCACTTGGTCATGGTGAATAATTTTTTTTAATGTATTGTTGGATCTGGTTGGCTAGTATCTTGTTGAGGATTTTTGCATCCATGTTCATCAGGAAAATTGGGCTATGCTTCCTTTTTAGTAGGGTCTTTGTCTGGTTTTGGAATCAAGATAATGCTGGCTTCATGGAAAGAGTTTGGAAGTTTTCTTTCCATTTCTATTTTTTGGAACAGTTTCAAGAGAATAGGTGTTAACTTTTCTCTAAATGTTTGGTAGAATTCCCCTGTAAAGCAATCTGGCCCTGGACTCTTGTTGTTTGGGAGATTTTTGATTACTAATTCAATTTCTTTACTGGCTATAGATCTGTTCAAATTTTTTATTTCTTCCTGTTTCAGTTTTGGTAGTTTACATGTTTCTAGGAATTTTTCCATTTCTTCCAGATTGCCCATTTTATTGGCGTATAATTGCTCCTAACATTCTCTTATTATTGTTTGTATTTCTGCAGTGTTGATTGTGATCTCTCCTCTTTCATTCTTTTTCTTTTTAATGTTTATTTATTTTTGAGAGAGAGACAGAGTGCAAGTCAAGGAGGGGCAGGTAGAGAAGGAGACACAGAATCTGAAGGAGGCTCCAGGCTTTAGCTGTCAGCACAGAAGCTGATGTGGGACTCGAACCCACGAACTGTGAGATCATGACCTGAGCTGAAGTCAGACACAACCCACTGAGCCACCCAGGCGCCCCTCTCCTCTTTCTTTCTTGATTTTATATATTTGGGTCCTTGCCTTTTTCTTTTTGATCAAACTGGCTAGGGGTTTATCAATTTTGTTAATTCTTTCAGAGAACCAGCTCCTGGTTTCATTGATCTGTTCTACTGTTTTTTTGGTTTCAATAGCACTGATTTATGCTCTAATCTTTATTATTTCCTGTCTTCTGCTGGTTTTGGGTTTTATTTGATTTTCTTTTTCCAGCTCATTGAGATGTAAGGTTAAGTTGTATTTCTGAGAACTTTCTTCCTTCTTTAGGAAGGCCTGGATTACTATATACTTCCCTCTTATGACCACCTTTTCTGTGACAGTTTTTATTTTATTTTATTTTTTTAATTTTTAGTTTTTTAATGTGAAATTTATTGTCAAATTGGTTTTCTTACAACACCCAGTGTTCATCCCAACAGGTGCCCTTCTCAATGCCCATCACCCACCCTCCCACCCCCCATCAACCATCAGTTTATTCTCAGTTTTTTTTTTATTTAAAAAAAATGTTTATTTTTGAGAGAGACAGAGGCAGAATGTGAGTGGGTTAGGAGCAGACAGAGAGGGAGACACAGAATCCGAAGTGGGCTCCAGGCTCCGAGCTGTCAGCACAGAGCCTGATGCAGGGCTTGAACTCATGAGCTGTGAGATCATGACCTGAGCCAAAGTTGGATGCTCAACCGACTGAGCCACCCAGGCGCCCCAGTTTATTCTCAGTTTTTAAGAGTCCCTTATGGTTTGGCTCCCTCCCTCTCAAATTTTTTTCCCTTCCCCTCCCCCATGGTCTTCTGTTAAGATTCTCAGGATCCACCTAAGAGTAAAACATATGGTATCTATCTTTCTCTGTATGACTTATTTCACTTAGCATAACACTCTCCAGTTCCATCCACGTTGCTACAAAAGGCCACATTTCATTCTTTCTCATTGCCAAGTATATTCCATTGTGTCTATAAACCACAATTTCTTTATCCATTCATCAGTTGATGGACATTTAGGCTCTTTCCATAATTTGGCTACTGTTCATAAGTGCTGCTATGAACATTGGGGTACAAGTGCCCCTATGCATCAGCACTCCTGTATCCCTTGGGTAAATTCCTAGAAGTGCTATTGCTGGGTCATAAGGTAGTTGTATTTTTAATTTTTTGAGGAACCTCCACGTTGTTTTGCAGAGTGGCTGCACCAATTTGCATTCCCACCAACAGTGCAAGAGGGTTCCCATTTCTCCACATCCTCTCCTGCATCTATAGTCTCCTGATTTGTTCATTGTAGCCATTCTAACTGGCATGAGGTGGTATCTCAGTGTGGTTTTGATTTGTATTTCCCTGATGAGGAATGACATTGAGTATGTTTTCATGTGCCTATTGGCCATCTGGATGTCTTCTTTAGAGAGACAGTTTTTATTTTAAACTTTATTTATTTTGAGAGAGACAGAGAGCACACGCATGAGCTAGGGAGGGGCAGAGAGAGGGAGAATCTCAATCAGGCTCCGCATGGTCAGCATGGAGCTTGATGTGGGGTTTGAACTCAAAAACCCATGAGATCCCAACCTGAGCAAGAATCGAAAGTCAGATGCTTAACTTACTGAACCGCCCAAGCAGCCCTATAATTTTTATTTTAACAAGAATTGTTGAATCATAAAATTTGCAGGGTTTATTTGTACACCTTACTACTTTCATTACACAGGGATGTTTTATAACCAAATCTCTGTTAGGAATACATATAGTCTTTTGCTCACGCTTTTAGTTTTATTACATTTTTTAAATATCACCTTTTTACAGAGGATATCATGAGGTTTTACCAACAACAATTAAATGTTGTCTGTAACTGCATCTTTAAAGATAAAATTAACACCAGCATTCACACTGTATGACTCAGAGCATCAGAGAACTCTCTAAGCCCAGCTCCTGAGTTCATTCTCTAGCCATTGGTTCTGTGACTCCCTTTGTTGCCTCTGTGGTTTGCTCACTTGGGATAGACTCTTTCAACTGAGAAGTGGATGCAATAGCTGATTCTAAGGAACCAACCTTTCTGACCTGCTGATTTTCTGCAGGTCTCCTGGCTATTAATTCCATTATTGGAACTTTAACGTATTCTCTTGCTCTGCCTTTCGTGATCCACGTCCCTTTGCTAATTGTTTGCTTAAATGGCTTCTGACTACCATTCTTGGACCTGTAGTTTGCTTGTTCTACCAAAACTGGTAATTAAGTGGCTAGCCTAGTCATCTCAGGAAGCTCTGGGGATGTTTGATGTTCTGAGGAGACAGATTCTACATCTATAACTTTGGCACCCTCCTGGAAGGATGAGGACCTATATGACAGTGGACTCCTGAGAGTTCAAGAACACCCTTCACCAGGCTGGTTTACCTTACAGGTGGTTACATTGCAACTAGGCAGATCTAGGAAGTAGATTAACATATCATCTAGGCAAATGGTCACACAAGAACTCAAGAGGCCTTTTTTTGTAGTACCATCATATTTATTGGAAACAGAGGATAGCCCATACAGCATTGGGGGTACTTAAATTGGCATACATGGGCACAGAAAGTTGCCTTATATTTGTTCCCTCTTCAGATGGGGAGGAGGTTGTAATCTGCACAGAGTTCCAACTTGAAGAACCTGGGGGCCTAGTCTAGCATGTCATTGATGAACAGGGCAGGGTTCTCTTCTCCAGAGTTACCATTTTTAATGCTCTTGAGTTGCACCACAATCTTTATATTTCCTAAATCATATCCTGCAAAACAAATATTCTGCAAGTTACTCCATGGAGAATAATGAATTTCATGTTCCTATAAATTAGAAAAGACATTTCCTACCGTTTTTGTATAACCTCGTTGTATTTTAGCATAATCAAGTTTTTGAGAAATCCTTCACTGTAGAAACATATCTGATTTTATTTACTATTTCCCATCCCCCTCCCTCCCCATGGCATCTCATTGACATTACTGTTTTATAGAACACAATTCAGGAAATGTTAGCCTTCATTCACAAGCTAGTTTCAGATTGTCATAGTTCTAGAAGGCATAAAAAATGCTTTTGGATTTTGTTGGGCCATCAGGACAATCATCAAAAAGGGCTGGTCTTGGCAGATGGGTAAGGTTGTTAATCTAGGAAGCTAGGATGGAACTTACCAGAATTATTACATGCAAGTAGCAGGTTGGTCTCCTGTGTGAACAAAACCACTTCTCCTGTTGGCTTATATGTTTTACTATGACTTTCTGGATGCTGAAATATAGGTAGGAGAGCTAGAAGGTTGATAAGTACTATGTTTTTGTTTATACAAATCCACTATGAAATAATTTCTGGTTTTAGAGCTTAGGTTTTGCACCCATTCTCCATGTAACAGTTTCAAATGTAATCTTAAAAATACTTCTGGCAAAAACTACATAAAGAGTAGACAGCGAAGTGTCATCTACAATAGCACCCCCCCCTTATACATGCAAATAAAGTCTCTGTCCCATGTAAATGAGTTGGTTTAGAAGATGATGCCACATATATAAAATAGAATACCATGCAGCCATTAAAATAAAGGATAATTATGAGAATTATTTAGAAATATCTTAAATGTTATTGAAAAACCCCATTATAAGATGATGAATATTACCATTAATTACCAATTAATTCATAATTATAGTTATTTAACATACATATGCCTGTGGACAAGGGCTAGAAACTTATATGCAAACATAAAAATAATAATTGTAATCAAGTGTTATAATTGTTGATAATTTCTTATTTTATACCATTTCCAATATTATATTTTAACAATCACAACAAATCAAAACTCTTTTCTATGATTTCGTTAAATCTGCCGTAAGCAAGGGATAGACTACAATGTTTTCAGATGTCCAGTTTCAGCTGGTTATGGTTGTACTCTAAAAATGAGTATATTGAAATAAAATAAAAATCATTAAGATTTATTGCTTTTATTAGTCTATAAAAACAAAACATACCTTTACTCTCATTTCTCTAGTTCAGGACCTCATCATCTCTTAACTTTTGGAATAACTACCTTGTTGGTCCAGGTTAACCTGATCCTCTCCTTTTCATTTTCTGTTTTTATTTGACTACCCCTCCTTCCAACTCATCCTCATTTGAATCTTTCTTTCTTCTTCTTCTTTTTTTTTTTTAATGCTCATTCATTTTCTGAGAGAGAGACTGAGCACAAGTTGGGGAGGGGCAGAGAGGGAGACACAGAATCTAAAGCAGGCTCCAGGTCTGAGCTGTCAGCACAGAGCCCCATGTGGGGCTTGAACCCATGAGTCATGAGACCATGACCTGAGCTAAAGTCGGAGGCTTAACCTACTGAGCCACCCAGGTTCCCCTGCCTAGGAATCTTTCTGAAACACAGATCTGCTGGGCAGGTGAGATCATCTTAATATCCCTCAGTGGCTTCCTAGTGCCCTAAGCTCTTTCCACAGGAAACATTGCCAGGATGTGCCAGGCACTTGCCTTTGCTCACGCTGTTACTTCTAACTGAAGTGTTCATCTGTGCTTCTTTCTGTGTCAGTGTCTGGCAAGTGTCCAATCCATATTAGGAATTTAGTATATGGTCTGAATACATGAATAGGTGAATGGGACCACATTAGATTAAATTTCTAAGGGCGCCTGGGTGGCTCAGTCGGTTAAACGTCCGACTTCGGCTCAGGTCATGATCTCACGGTCCATGAGTTTGAGCCCCGTGTCAGGCTCTGTGCTGACAGCTTACAGCCTGGAACCTGCTTTAGATTCTGTGTCTCTCTCTGACCCTCCCCTGTTCATGCTCTGTCTCTTTCTGTCTCAAAAATAAATAAACATTAAAAAAATAGATTAAATTTCTATTTTTAGATATTTTTAAACCCATGTATGTTTATGATTATTTTTAAAAAGCTGATAGAGATAATGTCTATTTCAGGTATAAAATGGAATCTGAAATAAAATCCTTTCTCAATGAAGAGAACATTGGAAATGAATGGCTTACTGACCTTACAAATTTTGGTGAGGTTTTTTTTTTGTTTGTTTTTATCCTATATTTAAAGGGGAGTTTTGTTTTGAAGATGAAAGTGGGCCACTCACTTTATGTTTTCTTACTGTTAACTGCCAGTTTTTTTTTTTTTTTCTAAAGGAATCTAAAGCTAAATCTGCACTCTTAATGTCCTGTTCTTGAAGAAATTTAAAATAGTAATATATTACCTTGGGGCGCCTGGGGGCTTAGTTGATTAAGTTGCTGAATCTTGGTTTAGGTTCAGGCTATGATCACGCACACACCATTTGTGAGTTTGAACCCCTTGTCAGCTCTGCTCTGACAGTGCAGAGCCTGCTTGGGAGTTTTTCTCTCTCCTTTCCCTCTGCTCCTCCTCAGCTTTTGCATGTGTGCGTGTGCACACACACACACACACACACACACATACTCAAAGTAAATAAATAAACTTAAAAAAATAATAAAGTGTTACCTGGATTTAATTTTGTTTCTCCATAGAACAAGAGTTATCAGAACAATGGTGCGTGTATCTTAAAAATGTGATAAATCCTATTCAGCAGTTGAGAGCAGATCTGAAATACAGACAGCATCACATTTCCAAGCATTCATACTCACATACTGAGTTTAACTCAGTGAAAGTACTGGAAGAGGTCAGTATATTACCTTTACTTTTAACAATGTAATACCTCATTTTTATCCCGACTAGAACAGTTTGACATAAGAAACAAACATGTGTCTTGTATTTAAATAGAAGGTATAGCAAATTCTGTCTCTTCAATATCTTAAACATACCCCTGAATCTATCCAAGCATGCTTATTTCTCACCTGAAAAGTTATGATGGCCTCATGACTAGTCTCCCTGCACTCATTCTTGCCCCCCATTACAATGCCTTTTGGGATTCTACCTTCAGTGCAGTGGGGTCCAGTCATCCCCCTGGTAGATCCCTGCAGAGCTCCTGCTGGCCCACAATTCCTCCCTGTACATCCAGCCCCCTTTTTCAACCTCATCTCCTACCTGGCACTTCCCCCTTTCTCCTAGACTTTGTCACACTGAGGCTGGCCTCCTGTCTGTTCCTCATACATACCAGACTCCTCATCTCAAGGCCTTTGCATCGTCTGTTTTCTCTGTCCCACTGATGGCACTTTTTGTCACTTAGGTCTTAGTTTAAATGTTCTCTCCTCTGAGAAGCCTTTCCTGATCACCCATAGGAGAGAAGCTACAGTCATTTTCTATTATCTCACACTGTTTTTTAATTTTTTTAAAGTTTATATATTTTTGAGAGAGAGAAAGAAAGAGAGAAAGAGAACAGGGGAGGGGCAGAAAGAGAAGGAGACACAGAATCTGAAGCAGGCTCCAGGCTCTGAGCTGTCAGCACAGAGCCTGACGTGAGGATTGAACTCCTGAGCTGTGAGATCATAACCTGAGTCGAAGCCACTTAACCAACTGAGACCCAGGAGTCCCTACCTCACCCTGTTTTTACATCACCTACCTCCTTTTGATAATTTTCTTATCTATTTTTTTATGAGTGTACTGACTGCCTCCCCTGACTAGACCGTAAGCTCCATGGTCATAGTTGCACTAGATATAAACTTTTAGGTGATTTTTCTTACTATTTTTCAGTTATTCTGTAGTGTTGTTATATTGATTTCATAAATAATATATTTAAAATAATTTAAAAAATTTAATGTTTTATTTTTATTTTTGAGAGAGAGAGAGAGAGTGAGTGAGCGAGCAGGGGAAGGGCAGAGAGAGAGGGAGACACAGAATCTGAAGCAGGTTCTAGGCTCTGAGCTGTCAGCACACAGCCTGACACACGGCTTGAACCCATGAACTGCAAGATCATGACCTGAGCAGAAGTTGGACGCTCGATCAACTAAGCCACCCAGATGCCCCAATAATATATTTTTTAAAAAGGTATTAAAAACCCCATGTCCAGCTGGGGACTGGAGGCAGGGATGCTAGCGGAAGAAGGGGTGATTGAGCCAGAAATAGTCTGGTAAGCTCTCTGCCTTACCACAAACAAAACCCAAATGAGGGTATAGAGTGTCTATGACCCCACCATACTCCTAGCTCCATTTTTAGGATCGATGTCTGAAAAGCCCCCTTCTGGAAAGCACTGCCTGGCTATGGCATCTCTTAAACCCTCTTCCACAGGTTCTCAAAGGGACTTTCTTTTATCTATATGTTACAGGTTGACTTTGTGAAGACACAATTGAAAGCTGTCTTTGAAAGACTTAGCCTGGAGCAACAGAAAATAGAAAACTATCTTTCAGACTGGAGTATGAAAGTAAGTGTGATGCATATAATAATTTGTTTATCAATTTGTCATTTATGTTAAATAAAACAATCATAAACTGTTTTTCAGATACTAGATCATTCTTCAGAAGAAAGATGTAACCTGCTTAGTGAAGTGCCCATGGAATTAGAAACCTTGGAATGCCCATACCCTGATTTAAAATCTTCAGTTCTTAATGAGTTCTATAACTTTACAGAGAAATATCAAAAGAAACTTCAAGATGTTGATCTGCAGTTAGAAGACATAGCCAGGTGATAAGATAAAGCTACTTGAATTATGTAGATTTTTGCCACTCAATTTTTATTTCTGTTGAAGGCTGCTTACTTCTGCTTTACTGTTTTCATAATTACTATGTGGTTGAAATGTAGTCAATCAATAAGTTTTTAGATTGACTATTTGTTGAATGAGGGTTCTCTTTCCTCTAAAGTAATTTCCCCAAACAATGGTTGTAAAAATTTTATAAGCTTGAAACATGATGAAAATACTCACCTCATTGAGCTCTTTATTACACAGTTAAGAAACTGTTTTGAAGCATGAATTTTTAGTAACTATGAATTTTGATTTTAAGATGTGAAGCTCTTCTTTAGTGGAAATTTATAAATCAGTACTAATAATAATTGACTGCAATGGAAAAATGTACCCATGGAATTATGTTACTTGTAATTCACTGTGATTTTGTTCTGCAGTAAACACAAAATATGTTTTATAAAAGTTTTTAAAACACATTACATTTTTTTAAGAAAATGGACTTTTAGTTGTATCTGAAAATGACAAATCCTCTTCTGAATAACAAATACAACACTAGGGGATTTAAAATTCATCTTTGACAGGGTCATCTTTTGTAGTATAAATTCTTCTTTAAAAATATTTTTTTGGGGAGAGCACCAGGTGGGGGGACAGAAAGGGGGGCAGAGGATCCATACTGGGCTCTGCGCTGACAGCAGTGAGTCCAGTGTGGGGCTTGAACTCACGAACTGTGAGATCATGACCTGAGCTTAAGTCAGACGCTCAACCAACTGAGCCACCCGGGTACCCTTTCTGTAGTGTAGATTCTATATTAAAATTAATTTAATGAGTAAAGCCAGAAATGCCACTGTAGGGTCAGATCAATAGCTTACCTCATGTGTGTTTTGCATGTGAAGTTTCTGCAGAATATTTTATAGGAAAATATGCCTTTTATTATAGTATATTGACCTCTAAATTCTCTTCAAAGAATATATATTTTCAAAGTTTTTTTTAATTTATTTTGAGAGAGAGAGCAGGGGGGAGGGCAGAGAGAAAGGGAGAGAAAATCCTAAGCAGGCCCTGTGCTGCCAGTGCAGAGCCTGAAACAGGGCTCAAACCTACAAACCATGTTTATGACCTGAGCCCAAATTAAGTCAGATGCTTAACTGCCTGAGCCATCCAGTTACCCCCAAAGAATATGTATGTTAAAAGAAAGGATAATTATTCAAGTGACACGTTTATAGTCAATTAAAGTAAGCCTTTTACTATATTTCTTATATTTCTTAATGTATTGCCTATAAGTGAAACTCATTTATGTGAAATTGCTAGTGTTAAGGAATAAGTGACAACAAGGAAAACCTTAAATCTTATCAAGTAGAGTTATTTGCTTTAGTAGCTTCTTGATCCAACTCTGGTTACAGCTTTTACTTGTCTTCATATACTAGGCAATCGTAGGTGAAGTCCAAACCTTTCCTGACCCAGGCTTTTTTCTTACATCTCTGTGGCAATGGTCGTGGTTCCTCCTGGGCAGAAACTTTTTGTTCTTCTAAGAGCCCCTACTCACCCTGCCTCTTTGCCTTCCTTTTTTTTTCTTCTTCCCACCTTTCACTAAAGCTGGGAAAAATTAATAATATATCATTTATATGTGTTGATTGATTAATTACACTTTAATTGAAACTCAGTCACAATGAAATGTTAACTCAACCATGCACTTAGTTGAAGTCTCTAATTATAAAATAAACTTTCTCTCTCCTTTCCCCATCTCAACCTTGTTAAAGAGATTTTAGAGCTCATTAAGCAAGAGCGAGACGGGTGTGGGTTTTGTTCTTTTGTTTTTCCGGGGGGATCATTATAATCAGGCTGCTGTGGCTATTGTGAGAAATAAGCGCACTGACCCAATCAAAGGAGGGATACAGAGACTCAGAGCACAGTGAAATGAGGCTTTAATCAACATTCTTGCAAGAGCATTGTCTGATGGACAGGCACACTGGGGACTGTTACAGCAGGCAATTTATCTCCTAGCATGCAAGTCCCTCCCCTGGTTCCTCATTGGCTGAGTACTACAGATGTTACAGCCTTACCCGGAAGTCACCTATGCCCTTATAAGGCAAAAGTAGTCTGATTGGAACAAATGTATACTCCTTGAGGTGACGCACAGACTTCTTTGGCGCATGCTCATTGCAAAGCCGGTGGAAAATAAGCCTGTGAAATGGGAAGGGGGAAGAAAAAACAGGAAGTGAAGTGTGTAAGGGATTCAGACTCCATTGTGGGGAGGAGGAGGGGTTTGTACATATTTCCAATAGGTTGTAAACCTATTGTTAACTAGACAGCACAACTTTTATTTGGTATTTATGAAAATGAATCATTTCACTTACTTCTCACAGCTATGAAGAAGATCAGTTTGAGTCCTACCTTTTATTTTATTTATTTTTTTTAAATGTTTATTTATTTTTGAGAGAGAGAGAGAGAGAGAGAGAGAGACTGAGTGCGAGTGGGGAAGGGGCAGAGAGAGAGGGAGACACAAAATCTGAAGCAGGCTCCAGGCTCTGAGCTGTCAGCACAGAGACCGACGCAGGGCTCCAACTCATGAACCACAAGATCATGATCTGAGCCGAAGTCAGATGCTTAACCAACTGAACCATCCAGGTGTCCCTTTGACTCCTTCCTTTTAAAGCATGTTGGCTGCCCCATTACACTTCCTCCCAGATGAATTTTGTCCCCCTAGAACATCTGGCTAGGATTGTGGTGTTTCTAGGTTAGCAGCTCCTAAACCTGGAAAAGTTTGCCTTAGCAGCCCGAAGTGGATGCTTTCCACTAAGACCTATCCTTCACAGCCCATTTTCCTACCTTATTTTTCATCTGAACTCAGTTTCTGCTCTTCCTTTGTACAATGCTGTATCACTCAGAAAAAAGTTGAGATACACAGTTCTATTGCCATTACTGAAGGTTAAGTAGATAATATGATGGACATACATCACATGCTAAGTTTTCTTCAGTGGGAAGGCACACTGAGGAAAAAATAGCTTAGGAAAGCTTAGTGGAGGAAATAAAATTCGCTATAGGTTCAAAGAATGAGCAGAGTTTGGATAAGACAGGAGGTAGGGAGGACATTCTAAGAAGGGATGTTGCATGACTAGACTGTAAACCCCTTGAAGACAAAATAATTTATTAGCAATATTTGTATCCTTAGCACCTGGCCCATCCTGGCACACAGCAGCTTTCAAATAAATGATTGTTCCGTTGAGTTGAATTAAAGGTGAAAACAATGAAGGTAAGAGTGGCAAGGCATGTTAAGGGAGCAGTAGGAATTCACTTTGGAGGAATATAGGTTCATAAATTCTAGCTTAATAGTCTGTTACATATAATTATCCAGAATAAATTTTATATAATTACTGATATGTTTTGCTTGATGAAGATTCATTGGGAAATCCTTAACATACAGTGGTTTCTGCTAAGCTCCTTGGTAGGAGAGTCAACAGACAGACTAGACTAGAATATGGCCTTGCCTTTATGAAGTCTTAGAAAAGGGGTGCCTGGGTGGCTCAGTAGGTTAAGTGCCCAACTCTTGATCTCAGCTCAGGTCTGGATCTCAGGGTCATGAGTTCAAGCTCCACATGGGACACTGTGCTGGGAGTGAAGCCTACTTAAGAAAAAAAAAAAGGAAAGAAAAAGAAAATAAAAGGCTTAGAATGTTTAGGGGAAGCAGCAAACACACACACATATATCCTGACCAAATAAAGACTATATGCAAGAGTCAACTGAAGAGACTATTTTACAAATATGCTGGCAATAAATGATGAAGCATCAATAACACTGAATGCGTGTTCAGGAGTAGTTTTTTTTTAAGAAAAGGAGAGTAACTGGGCTATTTTGAATAAATACAGAGGTGGTCGGCATCAGCAATCTGTGGTTGGTGGGCAGTAAGGCATGTAATTGTACTATTCTAATGAGTACAATGAATTATATGTTTAGCTATAGTATTAACTGGACCTCTACTTTGCCAGTATCTGCCAAGATTTTGATAAGGCCATTTTCCCCTTTGGGTCTAGTTATTAGGCCTTGTGAGAATTCATATAGATTGTGTGCATTTATGTCCATACCAGCACAAGTGATGGGTGCTTATTTTAAATAGATGCATAGTGCTGTGACATAAGGTTGAAATATCTGGGGGACATTTTTAAACTATAAAATTTTCATTGGGCTAAAGACAGTGGATGCCATCGTTAATCCCAACATTTATTTTAATTCTTTCTATTTTTTTAGCAGCTCACTGGTTTGGGTTGGAATGACTGTGTCCCCAGGTCCAAAGGTAGGCTCTGGTTGGGAGTGCGTACCAGTCAGTCACCTCATTTCCCTGAGCTACAGTGACTTGATTTTACTATGAGTGGCATGGAAAGCTACTGGGAGCAGAAGTGTGAGAGGGTTTTGGAGTAACAAGATCTAACTTACGTTTTAGCAGGACCACTTTGGGAGTTGCTGTGTTTAAGATGGAAGCAGGGAGAGGCAAGAAAAGATTGGACACTTAGGAGATTATTAAAGTAACCAGGTGGGAGATAATGGTGGTCTGGATCAGCAAGTGGAGGTGGCATTAAATAGCCAGCCTTTGGACACATTTTGAGGGTTTAGAGCCAACAGCATCTGCTGATAGAGTTTATTAGGCACGTGAAAAAGAACAACAAAAGAATAGTCCAAAGTTTTTGGGTTGAGCAACTGAAAAGATGGAGTTCCCATCAACTGAGATGAGGCAGACTGTAAACGATGTAGGGTTAGGCTGTGTGGAAGATCAGGTGTTCAGGTTTGGACATATTGAGTTTGAGATGCTATCAGATGTCTAAGTGTAGATTTGTGAAGGCAGTCAGTTACATGACTTTGGGGTTCAGGAGAGAGATCTGAGCTGGAGATTCATGTTTGTGAGTCACCACCATGAAATTGGGTGTGATCACCGAAATAGTGAGTGAAGAGACAAAGGAGAGATCCCTAGAATCTGCTGACATTACAGAGTCAGTAAGAAGAGGGGTAACCAACATTGGGTGTTGAGAAAAGATCTGTGAGATGTGAAGAAAACCAAGGAACTATGCTGTCCAGGAAGGCAAGTAGAGAGGGAGTGGTCAAGAGTATGAGCTGAGGAAGGATCATCACTGAGTAAATGCTGCTAAGTCAAATAATATACGACTGATAATTGACCCTTGGCTCTAGAAAACAAACAACTGTTGAGTCATTGGGAACAAATGCCTAATTGGGTTGGATTTAAGTGGCTGGGAGGAGAGGATTGAAGACAACCTTGAATGTTGTCTTGAAAGTTGAAATACCTACAACTCTTCTGAGAATTTCTTTTGTAAAGGAGAGCAAGAAAGTAGGGCCAGACTTTTATGTTGTTGCTTGGTCTTTTGTTTTGCTTAACATGGGGAAAATATTACTATATTTGATGCTGATGAGAAAAATCCAGTAATGGGATTTGGTGCACAAGTAGGGGAAGAAACACTGATGGCTCATCTACTACAGTAACTGGTAGGGATGCAGAGTACATGGTGCAGGTGCTGAAGAGGTGAGTAGATGTCATAGTGGCAGTCCATGGAACTCTGGGGGTGGTTCCAAATACACATGACAAAGAAGTTTACGAAGACCTCCCTACTCATCAAAGCAATAAAATTTTTAAAAAAATACTCAGATTTTGGGGCACATGGGTGGCGTTGTTGTTTAAGTATCCAACTTTTGGTTTTCGCTCAGGTCATGATCTCACAGTTCGTGGGTTCAAGTCCTGCATCAGGCTCTGTGCTGATAGTGTGGAGCCTGCTTGAGATTCTTTCTCTCTCTGCCTCCCTTGCTCATGCTCTCTTTTTCTCTCTCTCTCAAATTAAATAAATAAAACTTTAAAAAAAGATTTTTACCTACAAAATGGTAAAGCATTAAAAAAATTATCTAAGGTTGAAAATATGGAAGAAATGGGCATTTTTATACATGAATGGTATATAAACTCTTTTGGAAGGCAATCTGGCAATAAATCATCAAAAATTTATAAATGTGAATTATTGTTGTTTAGAAATAATCTTAGAGGGAATAATCATAGAAGTGAAATAAATAGGTAGTTTCAAGGATATTCAACATTTTCCCCCATTCTTTAATGATAGCAAAACCTTTGAAATGACTAAATAGCCAACAGAAGATTAGCTTCATCATTTATGATCCATCCATGTAATGGGATACCACAGTCATTAATAATTATATTAAAAAATTTTTAATGACACAAATAACTGCAATATGTTGCTATGCAATTTAATTAAGGGTTAGGCCACAAAATAGTTTGTATGAAATGGATTCTCTTACATATTTTTTTTCTTTTCCCTCTGAAAGTGTTACTTCTACATCTATGTAGCTACAGAAAAAAGACTGGAAGCTTATCCAAATAAACAATAACAGTAGTTATCCCCAGGTAGTAAAATCATAAATAAATTTGACATACATGTTTTTTCCTGTGTGTAAAGCAAAAACACAGATTTTTAAAAATCCAAGTTAAAGAATGAATTGATATGTAATGAGCACCCGTTACATGACATGACAAGTACGTGCCATTTTAATCCTCAACATAGGCCATTTAGACAACTATTTTACAGATGGAAAAACTACAGCTGAGTAGAAAGTGAACAATTTCTCCTAAGTTTCTGAGCTAGCAGATAGCTGAGCAGAATGAGTTTCTTCTGCTCATCTGACTTGAATGCTTTTCCCTCACACCACACCACTTTGAGCATTTACACTTATCAACCACATTGGTAAATTGTGTTCACTGCTAGATAAGTAAGTACTGTGCAATAGAAGTACGATGCGAGATGTGGACCACATATATAATTTAACATTAACACTTAAAAAAAATTATTTTTTGAGAGAGAGTGAGAGAGAGCACAGGGGAGGGATAGAGAGAGAGGGGACACAGAATCCAAAGTAGGCTTCAGGCTCAGAGCTGTCAGCACAGAGCCCGATGCGGGGCCAGAGCTCACAATCCACGAGATTATGACCTGAACCAAAATTGGATGGTTGACTGACTGAGCCATCTAACACCCTATAATTTAACATTTTTAAGTGGCCATATTAAAATCTTTTTTAAAGAATGAAATTTATTTTAATAATATATTTCATTTAACTCAGTAGTTCCAAAACATTATAGTTTCAAGATACAATCAATATATTAAAATTATTAATCAGATATATTACATTCTGTTTTTCATAGAAAGTCTTTGAAATCTGGTTTGCATATTATACTTGTAGCACATCTTAGTTGGGACTAGCCACATGTTAAGTCCTGAATAGCCACAGGTGGCTCATGGCTACTGTCTTGGACAGTGTCCTTTAAAGGATATTGTCTTTTACTAAAACATATTTTTAAAAAATCTGACTGCAATTGAACTTATTTCTTTATTCAATACGTGTGAAGCTATTTAGATTCTATTTAGTCTGTATTTCATTAGTAACGTGAAGACAAGTTTAATTGCTTGTTTTAGACTCAGATGAGATTGTGGCTTTAATTTCCTAACATTTGGATGAATTAATCATATAGATGAGATATAATTGTCTGATGCTCCATTTAGCTATGTCAGATGTGAAGCCAATATGCAGCAAAAGCTATAGAGTGATAACAAGTAATTTCTACGTTATTGTTTGATAGATATATTAAATTTTAATTATTGATCCATAATTATTCTATTATTTTATGAGATCAGAATCTGAATACTGTTTAAAATCGACAATGATTATAACAAATTTTGTCCCTCTATGTGTATATTGCCAAGGCCCATAGTTTCATATTTTCTCAACTAAATTATTTCAATTTACTTGTTATTTGAAAGTTACTATTGGGGTGCCTGGGTGACTCAGTCGGTTAAGCGTCCGACTGTGGCTCAGGTCATGATCTCACTGTGCATTCAAGCCCCGCGACCGGTTCTGTGCTGACAGCTCAGAGCCTGGAGCCTATCTCAGATTCTGTGTCTCCCCTTCTCTCTGCCCCTCCCCCGCTCATGCTCTGTCTGTCTCTCTGATGTGTTACTTAGTCACATAGGTTACATGACCCACTTGAGCAACATCCTGGGTCACTGCAACTCTCATTTTCTCTTGGCATGTTCCAACATGGATTGTCCAACCTGGCTTGGAATTTATATTTGTTACAGGGAGGTAATAGTTGTAGACTATCGTTTTATTTTTTGTCATGTATATTTAATATCTTTCTCTTAAACACATCATTGAAAATACTTTATGATTAATTTTTTTATAATTTCTTTAATGTTTATTTTGAAAGAGATAGGGAGAGACAGAGTGTGAACAGGGGAGGGGCAGAGAGAGAGGGAGACTCAGAAACCAAAGCAGACTCCAGGCTCTGAGCTGTCAGCACAGAGCCCGACGCAGGGCTGGAAGTCACAAACCTCGAGATCATGACCTGAGCCGAAGTCCGACGCCCAACCGACTGAGCCACCCAGGCGCCCCAATTACTTTATGATTCTTAAATCAAAAGCCATATGTGGTGATTGTTCAACCTACTTTGGGTTTGTCGTGGGAAGAAAGTATATTTTAAATTCTTTTGGCTATAGTGGAATGCATTTTATCAAGGGAACAAATGGATGCAATTTTTGTAAGATACCCTAAAAACTAGTCTTGGAGTTTGCCTTGCTTAATTAATAACAAAGTCTGTATATACAATTTACTTGGATGTTATGTTTATTTAAATGTATCTGTGAAGCTATGTCTGAGAATAGTGGTTATAAATTTCTAGGTCAACAGTCTTTATATAGTTAGTATCATTGCAGCCCACACCTACCTTCTTTGTATAATTGTTTCAACTAGAAACTACACAGTGTAGTGGTGTATAAGGCTACATTTTTAATAGTTTTGGAAACTGAAGAATCTGTGTTTTAAGGGATGAAGGAGTAAGAGCCATTTAGGAGAGGCTTCTGTTCTTTGCTTGATGTGAAATCATATTAATCTTGAGTAAATCAGATTGGAGAAAATGGAAACATAGCAGCTTGACAGATTTGTGTCCAGGACAATTGACATATGTTGTTTTTTAACGTGGATAAAACAGATAGAATTTATTATTAAAATAATAAAATATATGTAACTAAAAACAAAGATAAGATTAAAACTTCTATGGACAGACTTGTCAAATTTTGACAAGAGAGGAATTATAATGCTATATTATATATCAAATCAATTGCATATAACAAGGCTTTCCTACTCCTTATAACTTGAGGTCCAACTGTGGATATATATAATCCTTTTGAGGAAACCATATCATTAGAACTGAGACTATGGAGAACCAGTAATGTAATAAATTATCATCATGAGTGTGGCCTGAGGGGAAGGGGAAGAAAAAAAAGAAATTATAACACCACCTTCATAGGTTTATGTCTACTTGCCATATTAGTGCCTATATAAGAACATAAAGTTAAATATTGTTAATGTCTAAAAAATAATGAACTGAGAAAGAGAACCATCAGACTCCTAATCCACTCATACTTTCTTCATGAGTACTGGTAGTTGGTTTGAGGTGATATGATAGCATTTTTATGTGGCATTTAAAATTTCAAAAGCCTGGGACATCTGGTTGGCTCAGTTGGTAGAGCATGTGACTCTTGATCTTAGGGTTGTGAATTCAAGCACCACTTTGCGGGTGGAGCCTACTTTAAATAGATGATAGATGATAGATAGATAGATAGATAGATAGATAGATAAAATTTCAAAAGTCCTTACGGTTAATTAAATTTTTCCTCATGCTATCTCAAAGAAGCAGGCCAGTTTTATTATTCTTGTTTTTGAACCTGGAAAATGGAGTCATAATGCCTACATAAGTAACTTTATTCACTTCAACTGTATTGCACTTAAAAATCTTCTTGCTTCCCCAAAATGAAGAATAACATGGTAACATGGAGACAAATTCTGGCTCAATAGGGTTAAAAAATAGAGCTTACCATATGTTTTCATTCTTATGTGGATCCTGAGAAACTTAACAGAAACCCATGGGGGAGGGGAAGGAAAAAAAAAAGAGGTTAGAGTGGGAGAGAGCCAAAGCATAAGAGACTCTTAAAAACTTAGAACAAACTGAGGGCTGAGGGGGGGTGGGAGGGAGGGGAGGGTGGGTGATGGGTATTGAAGAGGGCATCTTTTGGGATGAGCACTGGGTGTTGTATGGAAACCAATCTGACAATAAATTTCATATATTGAAAAAATAAATGAATAAACATTAAAAAATAAAAAGCTAAAAAAATAAAAAAAATAGAGCTTATAATGTGTTTATAGATTATCTTGTCTTTACTGATTCTGTTCATTTGAGTTTGAGCTGTTTTTGTTAGTTTTGTGTTTTTGTCTTTAAAATGGCCCTTGATGTTGAACACCTGTCTGTTGCCAATCATCTGAGGGATGTTAGTGTAGATGGTGGTCTCTGGATACATTGGATCTGCTTCTCTTCATCCTTCATAGTACTTTCCTTCCAAAGCAATATTAGGATGCCTTATTTTATTTTATTTTATTTTATTTTATTTTATTTTAATATGAAATTTATCGTCACATTGGTTTCCATACAACACCCAGTGCTCATCCCAACAGGTACCCTCCTCAGTGCCCATCACCCACTTTCCCCTCCTTCCCACCCCCCATCAACCCTCAGTTTATTCTCAGTTTTTAAGGGTCTCTTATGGTTTGGCTCCCTCCCTCTCAAATTTTTTTCCCCCTTCCCCTTCCCCATGGTCTTCTGTTAAGGTTCTCAGGATCCACCTAAGAGTGAAAACATATGGTATCTTTCTCTGTATGACTTATTTCACTTAGCATAACACTCTCCAGTTCCATCCACGTTGCTACAAAGGGCCATATTTCATTCTTTCTCATTGCCAAGTAGTATTCCATTGTGTCTATAAGCCACAATTTCTTTTTTTTTTATTTTATATATGAAATTTATTGACAAATTGGTTTCCATACAACACCCAGTGCTCATCCCAAAAGGTGCCCTCCTCAATACCCATCACCCACCCTCCCCTCCCTCCCACCCCCCATCAACCCTCAGTTTGTTCTCAGTTTTTAACAGTTTCTTATGCTTTGGCTCTCTCCCACTCTAACGTCTTTTTTTTTTTCCTTCCCCTCCCCCATGGGTTCCTGTTGAGTTTCTCAGGATCCACATAAGAGTGAAAACATATGGTATCTGTCTTTCTCTGTATGGCTTATTTCACTTAGCATCACACTCTCCAGTTCCATCCACGTTGCTACAAAAGGCCCTATTTCATTTTTTCTCATTGCCACGTAGTATTCCATAAGCCACAATTTCTTTATCCATTCATCAGTCGATGGACATTTAGGCTCTTTACATAATTTGGCTACTGTTGAAAGTGCTGCTATGAACATTGGGGTACAAGTGCCCCTATGCATTAGCACTCCTGTACCCCTTGGGTAAATTCCTAGAAGTGCTATTGCTGGGTCATAAGGTAGTTGTATTTTTAATTTTTTGAGGAACCTCCACACTGTTTTCCAGAGTGGCTGCACCAGTTTGCATTCCTACCAACAGTGCAAGAGGGTTCCCATTTCTCCACATTCTCTCCAGCACAGGATGCCACATTTTAAAAAGTCATTTTTATTCCCCTCAGTTAGCTATCAAATAGGATATCTAGGGCTGTAAGCAAAAGAATTCCAACCCAAGCCAAAGTCACTTAAACAATAAGGTAATTCCTTATTTTCCACAAAGTACAGAGGTAGAGAAGCCCAAGAACAGAGAAGCCTGGTTTTCTGCATTCTCTTACCCTGACTTCCTGAAGCACTGCCCACCACAACACACAGAAACAGAAAAGGACCTTTTCTTCTTCCCTGTAAGCTAGAAAACCTTTGACTTGTAAGACTTCTCACATTTCATTGGCCAGAATGGGTTTTGTCCCTGCCTAGATCAAATACTGACCATACGAATAGATGTTTGTAAATGTCTTAAAATAAATCAAGATTTACTCCCAGGGCTGGGGATGGTGCTCACCTTCCCTAGAATGGGGATCCTATGGGGAAGGTAGATCTTGAATAAAATTAGGATTCTGGTGGGCAGGAGCAGGAGTAGGGGCAATGTCTGCCACAGTTACCTTTTCCTTACACTTCTTATGATGAAGATAATTATTAAAAATGTAGCATATGGAGTGGTTGAGCCACTATGTTTTACTTTTAACAGGCTGCTTTATCTTGATCATATTCTTTCAAAATTTCCACTAGGAATAATATTGCGTCTTAAAACTAGTGTAGATGGATGTAGGGACAAAGGATGGTTTAGGAGGCATGCCATCATCCCAGATACTCCACTTATATAAAAAAAATACACATTCCAAGTAAAAAATTGAGCTTTCTATGACAATTACTCCAAAAAAAAAATCTAAGTAAAAATAGCATACTTGCCATGTCAATAGGAAGTGTAGCTTCCAAATAAATCACTTAACCTCCTCTTCTGGCCAGATTCATACCCTTAAACCCTTCTGTAAGAAATTCGGGTGCCATCAATTTTCAAACCTGCCATATTTTCACTTTTCCGTCACCTCTCAGAAGAAGGAAGTGTGCCTTTGGATGCTGATGCGAGTTCTGGCTTTACCTTATGGGCCATTTTGTTATTCTTTAATTTAGTGGATTCTGGCCATACTTTTGAGAGCCCACCTTATTCTGGCTGTCACCTCCCACCTAAGAAGGCAGACCCTGGGGACCCTGGAGGTGAGAACTGCTGAGTGGGAATGGCTCTCCTGAAAAGACAATGTACTTACCAAAACAAAATCCAAGGAGGAGATTCTCTTGGTCAGAAACAAGTCTAAAGCTAGGAAGTCCCCTGCAACCAGGATGAAAATCAAAGATAGATTTATATTTGGACAATGAGGGTAGGGTGGGGTAGTAGTTGGGGAGAGAGACAGTTTCAAGAACCAGGCTGATTAGATTCAGTGTTTGAGTCTGATATGGAAAGATAACATTAAAAAGTAAAGTCAAGCTGTATTTTCTAGAGGGTCAGACCCAATACAGGCAGACAAGCAGATTATGTCAGAGCTATATTTTATCCACATTAATCCTCCAGTGTTTCACTGCAATCCTGCTTCTTAGTGGAGGAGCCCTAGGTGTCTCCTGCCACCATTAACACTAGAAGAGTTAAGAGTTTTTCTTTGGGCCAGATTCACTGTGGCCAGTTGCCAATCTCGAGCCAGCTGTCTGATGCATCAGGTAGCCTCAGGAGATACTACCATTTTGCTGGAAAGCTGCCTTCACTATGAGAAAATTATAAAACAACTTTAAGCCAGTTTGTAAGCACAATGTTTATTTTCATAGACTTACTCCTGGTGTTAAAGTACCTTTTACCCTTATGTACCTTGCTTGCCACCATTGGCTGCCTCTCTAACTCTTCCCCACCACAAATGTGTTTTGATGTCATGGAGCCAGAATCTTAAGGAAGAGGCTTAAACATGACTAAGAAGAAAATTGGTAGCTAAGTTAATTGTGAGTCAGTTTAGGATTTCTGGAATGATTTAGACAGGTAGAATTAGGGAGACAGTCAGCCTTGGTGTGGTTGGATTCTCACAGCCATGGTTCTCCTTTCCTGAATTACCTATTTCGTTTCACATCCTAGGATATCATGATGAAATTGTATCATGGGACTTCATTATGGGGCAGGAACAGAGGGTGGGGATCGAGTGGTAGCTATCTCACACTTCTGAAGTCTGGAATTTCCTCAAGTGTTGGAAGTGCCCAATACACCTGGAAACTGTAAAATCTTGGTGTGCTGTTATAAAGATGAAAGTTAGGAAACCTTTGAAATTAGGAATTTTGGATGGACAAAAAGAATAGAAATTACACAAACCTGCCAAAGATATTTTGTCTAAAGATAATTTAAAAATTGCAAAAATTTAGGATGACTTATAAGCCTTCATTAAACTTTTCTTTAAAATTATGGAGTCACTTTCCAAATTGAGAAAATAGGTAAGTGATCAGAATATTTTTCAATAGGTGTGTGGTTTAGCTACTTCTGTCATTATAATCACCAGCAGAGCAACTAAATTAAACAAGAACTTCGGAAGGTAAAAGCTAACCTTAGTTATTTTATATGGCTCAGCTATCTTACATAGATTTTTTCTGCACAATGGAAAGATGTTTGATTAGTAAAGGTAATGTTCAGATTGGAAGTTAGAAATGCAGATTTATTAAATTTTATTTTATTTTAGAGGCTAAGAAGGGAAGAGCTACTTTGTTATTGTGAAGAGGCTCTTATGTTTGAATATTCCTCCTAGATTTTTACTATCCAGAAGACTCAGTGTATATATTATGGTGGGAGCTTTCTCCCTCACCAACTGCATCCTAATGGAGATGTATGACTGAGCCATTACTATTGCTGATGTGAATATTTGCCTCAAAATTTAAGCCTGTGGCTCTGGAAATGGCTATAAATACTCTAAAATAATAATATTGTGAGTATTTATATATCATTTTAAAGCCTGTTTTTAGTTTTTATTCTATGTATATTAGAAAAATGACTTACAATTTGCGTAATTATGGTAATTGGAAAAAGCTGTTGAGATGTGAGGGTTCTAAAATCAATAAGAAGAGCAAAAATGGATCATTTGTGACATACGTGGTTTGAAGTAGTTTTACTGTTATATTATCATTTCATATGTTTAAGTGGTTTTAATGTTGTCACTAAAATGGCACCTAATTAATACATTCACACAACGTATAAAAATGCACTCAGTACCACAAATTCTCCTGCTGCTACATTTATTTATGGCAATGTACACCCGTTAATGTGTGCTTTTATTTGAAAAGCATTTTTGTAAATGTTTGCTATTTGCACTTTCTCTTAGAGTATAGCCGCAATCTTGCGCCACCATTCAGTATGAGAGATCATCAAAGCAATTAGCTTAGAAGTACTTCTCCATTTACCAAAGGACTAAAACTACTTTTGAAAATTATGGGTAAGATTGCTTCGAGATTATCGTAGGTCAGGTTCTGTAGAAGGAAAGCTGAGACAGGAATTGTAAGAACAAGTGATTTGTTGGGCAATACTCTCAGGAGAAGGATGGTAAGGGAAGAAGGATAGAGGAGGGGGAAATATCTATGCATGGAGGTGATCTCAGTAGAAATGGGCTGCAGTTTGCTGCCACAGTGAAACTCTCGAGCACGAATGGTATCATGGAATTGCTTCTATCGTGAGGCAAGTAGGCTGGACTTTGGTACCCCCGTATCAGCTGAACATCGGTCACAACCGGCCCTCGAGAACGGATGGGAGAGAAGCCTCCTCGGTGAGGCACTTCCCATTTGGTCCAGGGCAAATTCTCCAGAAAAGGGAGGTGCATCTGTGAATTATAAGCATCTTGGTGATGGGAATTCTGGTTAACAAGGGAGATCAACAAGGCAACAACAGCATCTGCTATATAGATGAATGACAACTTAAAAGAACGGAGAATTTACTGGACCTCAGTTCTATTATTTTCCCTTCCTCAGCACACACCCCACCACACACACCTGTATTTGTAATCAAATAAAGGTGGGGAGTCATGTTCAAGTCCCTTTGATTAGAGAAACAGTTGAAGTTCATAAATGAAGACATGGACTTCAGGCCTATTCTTTTTTGTTTTTTGTGGTGTAGTAATAGGAAATTTATGGGCGCCCGGGTGGCTCAGTCGTTTGAGCGTCCGGCTTCAGCTCAGGTCATGATCTCATGGTCTGTGGGTTCAAGCCCCGGGTCGGGCTCTGTGCTGACAGCTTGGAGCCTGGAGCCTGCTTCGAGTTCTGTGTCTCCCTCTCTCTCTGTGCCTCCCCCACTCATGCTCTCTCTCTCTCTCTCTCTCTCTCTCTCTCTCTCCTTCAAAAATAAATAAAAACATTAAAAAGAAAAGAAAAGAAAACTTATGTGGACGGGTGCCTGGGTGGCTCAGTTGGTGAAGCGTCTGACTTCAGCTCACTTCATGATCTCACGACTTGTGAGTTTGAGCCCGGTGTCAGGCTCTGTGCTGACAGCTCACAGCTCAGAGCCTAGAGCCTGCTTCAGATTCTGTGTCTGTCTCTCTGCCCCTCCCCTGCTCATACACTGTCTCTCTCTCTCTCTCTCTCTAATAGAAAAAATAAACATTAAAAATGTTATTAAAAAATTTATGTGGCTGACTCTGCTATTAAAATGCATTTTTGTTATCACAAATGAAAATGAGTTCCTGGAGAGAGGACCTGAGGCATTGTCCATGAAGACTTGAGGGTGTTCTCAAATGCCAAGTACACTTGGGCAGGTCTTTCTGCAGGCTTAATACCCCTATTTGAAATACCTTGTTTGCAGAAGCCTTCTACTGTCAACACATTCATAACTGATTCAGACAGAACCAATGCATTCAGTGTGTTCGATGAATGAGTTCATCTTAAATTCTTTCTCTGCAATAGATTATTACATCATACAGAAGAACTGTAGAGTATGCTTCTTCCTGGTAGAACACCTCCAACCCTTTTTTCTCCCCATTATAGAGCTTAGTGAAGACTATCTTTGAAAAAGAATTTTTTCTTTCTTGCTACTTACCGAAATACTGAAATGCTTTACAGAAACTAGGTAACCTTGTATGAGGACAGTGGAATCCCATTTGTATCACTAATTTAAAGAGATCTTTATTCTATTTTCAATTGTCAAATATTTTTCAAGGGCATAGAAGACATATTATGTAAATTTTGTGATTTGCACAATTAACTTTAAAGCAGAAGATCATTGATATAGTAGAAATAAACAATAGCAAGTCTCCATCTTGGATCAAATAAATACTTGTTGCTAATAATATTCACTCTGATTGCATCTGTATTTGATTATTCCAATTTATTAAACAGGAATAACAATATGCAAATAAACCCAGAATAATAAAGAGACATTAATTCAGATTAGAAATCAAGCTGATATTGCAACCTTTTCACTCTGCATAGGGCTTTGCTAATTCTTTCTATAGAACACAAACCAGGCCAGTGCCTACGAGTATTCTGAAATGCAAAAGGCATTTTGGAGCAGGTAGACATATTATTGGCTAGGACCTTGAAGAGCTCCTATTTACAAATGATTTCTTCAGTGGTCTGAAATTTAATACCATTGGTAATCTGCTCACTAACAATATCTAGTCTTAATCCCACAAAGTGAGAACTTGAGAGAATAGATGATCATTTTAGACTTGTTTTAAAGTCAAATCCTAAATTAGTGCTTTCCTCAGGCCTTAATTTCCTTTGTACAATTGTTCATTTAATCATCTACATTTGTGTTTTCCTCCAGGAATAAAAATTCCTTTTTAGCCTGTATGTCTTAATAATTTATTTTCCAATATTTGTTTATTTCATCCATTGGTCATGGTTTTTAAAATATTGTTTTGGCAAGATAGAATAAATACTTCTAAAATATTATGTCACTTGGCAACTTCTTGAAATTATGCCTGGACTCATGGCAAGACCCATAAAGGACTGAAGAACTCACTGTGTTATTAGAATTTAGAACATTTTCTATAGCACACATTTAATTTGGCTAATGTATTAAAAAAAAAAAATAAACCACCCCAGACTTTGTTTTCTATAATCAGTACCATTTGCTAATAGCTTGAGCAGTGTGAATTCCCTCAAACTCCATGATTGCTTAACAATAGGTTGTGACATTTTTCTTGCTTCTAGAAATTTCCACTTAAGTGAAGAAGACCAATGGATTTACCAGGCTGTTCTGGATCAGTATCCTGCAGATCTCTGTGGTAGAAGGACTCTGTATCTCAACATGTTACAAAGATATTTTCCTCACAAATCTAGGCATGATTTGGTGAGTGCTGGACCCTAATAACAGCAAGTTAAATTGTTTCAGTGGTCCATAATAACTAAGCAAAATTTGTATTTCTACAATGGTGGTCTAAAAATTATTTTTTCCTATACTCTAGAAAATAATAGGGTTATAGGTTGAAAATCTCTCATTTTTTCTTTTTTTTATGTTTATTTATTTTTGAGAGAGAAAGAGGGAGAGAAAGAGAGCACACAAGTAGGGGGAGGGGCAGAGAGAAAGGGAGACACAGAATCCAAAGTACGCTCCATCTCGCTCCATCTCAGAGCCTGACATGGGCTCAAACCCATGAACCATGAGATCATGACCTGAGCTGAAACTTAACTGACTGAGGCACCCAAATGCCCTGAAATTCTCTCATTTTTCAAGTTATATCATCCATAAGAAGGTGGAGAACCCCTCAGGCCACATATATTCTCCCATGCTTACTTGCCCCAGAGATCTTTATTGTGGCTCCCTGGGTTGCTTTGCTAGTGTTTGACCTCTAGGGGTCTGTGCAGTCACTGGCCCACCCTCAGAGGTTCTGCAATCTCTGGGTCTTGCCCGAAAATGGGGTGCTTGCTCATCTGTCCACAAAGCCTGCGCATCTCAGCCTTTTTTCTGTGTATAATCTCCACCTCGACAATTCTGCTTGATCTCTCTAGTCAGGTCTGAAACACATGCCCCAAGTTAGAACTCAGAGTCATGACTGAAATTTCCCTGAGAAGGGCCTGGGAGACTATTGTTTCATTCTCTAGTTAATAAGGCCACAAAGACAAGAAAACAGAAGTTACCATGTCACCAATTAACTTCACAATAACTCACCTTAAAACATATATGTAAACACACATGTGAAAGTCTTAACTTCTAAATGGGCCATGCTTATAAAATATTATCAAATACTTTGCATTTTTGTAGTTGTTTTAAATTAAGCAAGTAATAAGACCAACATGTGTATCAAATTTACCTTATATCAGTCATCTAAACTGCTGTAAGACACATAACATTAGGTGAAAAAGTACTATTTGCATTCCTATTTTACAGATGAAGAAACCAGAGCAAAGGCCACACAGCTAGTATGACCATCCTTTCTTATCCTTTCCTACCCCCCACCCCCCACCCAACAACTATTTGTTTTAATTCTCACCTTTATAGCAGATACCTGTTTTATGAAAAACATGTTATACAATAAATAATTCACGCCAGTTTCTTTTGGTCTTAGTTTATTAAATTAGATCTTTCTCTTTATTCCTTCTTGATTCTATTTGTTTCTCTGACCAGCTGTCATTTTTAAGTTTGTAAATTTTTATGTTTACCTGCTATTAACATGACAAAGATTTTTATACTCACTTCTTATATTGAGCTCATTAGTATGCATTTCTGCATGGTATATGCTTCCTTTCTTCGTGTTTGACAGATTTTAAGTATATTTTTGGCTCCTAGGAACAAAGTTCAGAAGTTTCCAGAAGAGATTTTGGTAGCTGATATTTGGTTTAATTGAAGCCATAGCTTGTTTTATCATGTCCCTGATTAACCATACCTAAATTATTATTTTAGGACAACCTTATCCTACTTGCTAGATTCTTTTCTCCTGCTGTTTAGGGGCTAAATAATGTACCAAATTCAGAGATGTGGTCTATACTAGCAAGATAAAGAATTATGTAGGTCAGTGTGGCTCTCAACTTTAGGAGACACAACTTTATATAAGGAGCATTTCAGAATCACCTACAAAGATTTTTCAAACTACTCAGGCACTCAGGCAATCTCCATTCCTATTCTTTCCCTCAGAGCTCTGAGGTCTCCCATGGTTGGGATGCATTGCCAACAGGAACTACCAGTACCCATGTGAGAATGTCATGTCCATCAGGAGTGTAGGATGGGAAGAGCTAACATCATTGCTGGAATTCCTTCAAGTTTAGACATACAAACACCTGGACATTCAGTAATCAAGGGCAGACTGAATTTTTAGGGTTATCATAGAACTTTATGCTTATTAGCATGTATCTAACTGATGAACTTTAAGTAATTGTTAAGATACCCAATCTGATTTAAAGATGGAGTATTTTGGGGGTGCCTCTGTGGCTCAGTCGGTTCAGTGTCTGACTTCTGCTCAGGTCATGATCTCACGGTTGATGAGTTCGAGCCCTGCATCGGGCTCTGTGCTGACAGCTCAGAGCCTGGAACCTGCTTCTGATTCTGTCTCCCTGTCTCCCTGCCCCTCCCCCACTCATGCTCTGTCTCTCAAAAATGAATAAATGTTAAAAAAAATTTAAGATGGAGTATTTTTGAAATTATATGTAGGGGAAGCAATGCTTTCTGTTCATAGGTTCATTGCCACATAGATGTGGAAGTTGTGTTAAGGCTGCCTCATCAGACTCTATCTTATACGAGGAAACTAGGACTTATAAGCTGGTCCTTAGTCACCAGTTAGCCATAAGCTCAGAACTACAGGACTGGTAGCTTGTCCTGGTTGCTACATTTAATATTAAGATGTTTGTCCCCAATTTTTCAAAATCATTGGTTATAATTCATTTTGTAACAATGACATAAAGCACAGGCTCAGTTTCATAATAAGTGTTTACCATCTCTTATCAGGTGGAACATGAGAAATATTGTGGTCAGTATCGCTTTGCTAGGGAGCAGCGAAGGATCCTGATATCAAATTGGAATAAGAACAGGAGAGACTTTATGAAGAAGGCCGTACTGACACTTGCTGAGGCCTGTGCAGCACATGCCATGGAGGGCACGTTGGCAAAGGATAGGAGAAAGCAACAGGAACTGTGTGCTCATCTGAAAGCCAAGGTGAGGTGCTCTGCTAAAGGTGTTTCAGGATTTGCCCTGGTATTCATTTAAGAACCCACTTTCCCTTTTGTTCAAACCGAACCTAAAGTTCAGTTTCTCTAAAAATTTAATTTTCAATAAAATTGTTAGTTTGAGGGGCACCTGGGTGGTTAAGTATCCGACTTCAGCTCAGGTCATGATCTCGCAGTCTGTGGGTTCGAGACCCATACTGGGCTCTGTGCTGAAGCTCGGAGCCTGAAGCCTGCCTCAGATTCTGTGTCCCCCTCTCTCTCTGTCCCTTCCCCACTTGTGCTCTGTCTCTCTCTCTCTCTCAAAAATAAATAAACATTTAAAAAAATCTAAAAATTGTTAGTTTGAACCATATGAAATTGTGATTCTTTTAGATCAACAGTCATCAACAATCAATAATTTCATATGGTTCAAGTGGAAGTTACCAAGAACCAAGAGGTTCATGTTTACGTTTGGATTGAGAGATATCCAACACGAACCACAAATGCTGCACACCAGAGACAGGTGCTGGATGAAATGTAGAATGTAACCATAAAGTCAAGTCTGATTCTGGCTCAAACACCCTGGGACCTCTCATTCACACTAAAGATGTAAAAAAGGTAAAATTATGAAAAAAAAAAAGAGGATTTGTGAAGAGATATGTTGAGGAGATCTCGATGGGCTGTGTAAGAGCCTTCAACAAAGTGAAAGAGGGAATGGATGGGGTGTTCCTCTTCCTCATACCCAGCGAGGGGCCTCCAGAGTGGCTTGGAGAGTTTAGGGGGCATCTCCTGCAGCTGGACCTTAAAGATTGGTGTCTGATGCTTACAGGGAAATAGAGGAGCTGCCTCCGTGGCAGAATTGAAAACAAGGATCGCTTCTGTGTTGGGAATAACTGCATTCCCCATAGTGCACGAGTCCTGGAGGCCCCATGTGGAGTATTGTTGGCAGGACCATTAAAAACAAATTGTATTGGGGCGCCTGTGTGGCTCAGTCGGTTAAGCAGCCGACTTCGGCTCAGGTCATGATCTCGCGGTCCGTGAGTTCGAGTCCTGCGTCGGGCTCTGTGCTGACAGCTCAGAGCTTGGAGCCTGTTTCAGATTCTGTGTTTCCCTCTGTCTCTGACCCTCCCCTGTTCATGCTCTGTCTCTCTCTGTCTCAAAAATAAATAAATGTTAAAAAAAATTAAAAAAAAAGAAAAAAAAAACAAATTGTATTGAGGTACAGCATACACACAGTAAAGTACACAAATCTTTATTTACTGATAAACGATGTGGTAGGGGAATGATAGAGCAACAAGTTTGATTCTATTGGTAGAAAAAGATAACCTGGTAGGTGTTACACTATAGCAATTAATAGCTGTAAAATAGCTATGAAATATAAAAATAGCTATAAAAACAAATGTCTCTTTTAAAACATTAGAGGAGGGGCACCTAGGTGGCTCAGTTGGTTGAGTGGCTGACTCTTGATTTTCACTCAGGTCATGATCCCAGGGTTGTGGATTGAGCCTAGCATTGAGCTCCATGGTGAGTGTGGAGCCTGCTTAAAATTCTCTCTTCCTCTCTTTTGGCCCCTCCCTGACTCATGCTCTCTCTGTGAAACAAACAAACAAACAAAACCAAAAAAAAAAAAAAAATTAGAGGAAAAATGCCTGCTCTGCATTTTTTGTAAACAAAAAGATATTATTTTGGGCATTGTGTAAACTTGGGACCTAGAAGGAATAGAAGCTGCATCAAGTCTAATCTACCATGGGCTACAGATCTAATGCTCGTTTCTTCTCCATCCGTGGCTGATAAGAAACACACAGGGGTCAGGGACTGGGACAAGTCTTTATATACTCATAGTCTTTTTGTATTAAATTGGCACACATTGTCATTAGCCTTTCAGCTACTCTGTGGGGGATATTTTCTTTTTATTGTATTGCACTGAGGTAAACATGCATGCAGTAAAGCACAGAAACATAAGTGTGCAATTGAATGAAATTTTACAAATATATATTACCCATGTAAAAACCACTGAGATCAAAATATATAACGTTTTCTGCAGCTCAGGTTCCCTCATGCCTCTTTTCAGTATATATTACCCATACCCATAACCCCTATTCTGAATTTATCACCATAAATTAGTTTTGCTTAATCATGAATTTCATACAACTCAAAGCACACAGTATATACTCTTTTGAACTTCTTTCATTCATCATATCTGTTGAGTTTCATTCTTGTTGCATGTTGGAATTGTTTGTTTTTCTTTATAGCTGGGTAGTATTTCATTGTAGATATGTCCCACAATTTATTTATATGTTATCCTGTTAATGGAAATTTGTGTTATCTCCAGGCTTTTGCTCTCATGATAACAGTGCTGTGTGAACACCCTTGAACATGTCTTAGGGTAGACATATACACTGGTTTCTATTGGATAAATGCCTGGGAGTAGGACTGCTGGATCAGGTGTGTTTGGCTTTAGAAAATACAGCCAAATAGTTTTCCAAAGTGGTTATACCCGTTTTCAACCAGTTTCAATTGCTCCACATCCTCACCAACACTGGGAGTGCCAATCTTTACTTGTAGCTAATCTTGTGTATGTGTAGTGGTACCTCTATGTGCTTTTCATCTACATTCAGAATAGATTATGAGCAACTTTCCATTTGCATATTGACCATTTGATATCAGCTCCTGTGAGATGCCCACTCAAGACTTTTGCCTGTTTTTCTATTGGATTGTCTGTTTTTTCTTATTCATCTGTGTTCTTTATACATTCTGCATGCAAGTTCTTTTTTTTTTTCTGTGACTTTTCACTCTTTTAATGGTGTCCTTTGATAAACAAAAAGTTCTTAATTTTAATGAAATTCTTTTTTTTTTAATTTAAATGTCTGAGATATAAGTTTATGCATTAAAATCACCCTTTTATAGTTAGTACAGTTCCATGAGTTTTGACAAATGCGTGACATGTAATTACCACCACAAGCAAGGTATAGACTGCTTCATCACCCTTCAGAAATCCTTCATGCCCCTTTGTACTCAACCCCACACCCACCTTCAGCCTTTGGCAACTACTGGTCTCTATCCCTATACTTTTGGCCGTTTCAGAATGTCACAGGAACATAACCATACAGTATGTGGGCTTTTGGGTCTAGCTTTTTTCACTTAGCATAATACATTTATGATCTAGCCATGTTGTTATGTGTATTAATAATTAACTCCTTTTTATTGCTGAGTAGTATTCAATGCCTGGGCTTAAGCACAGTTTATCCATTTATGACCTATTTTCAGTTTTTGGCAATTTATGTTACTTTGCTTATGGTGGGCGTGGGCTTTAAGCTTCCCCTGTGAGCCTGTGCCTGGGAGACACTTGCCACTGTTGTTCCTTCCCCTGCAGTAGATTCTTACTAGACACTTCCTGGCCTGGTAGGGGAGAGGCATTCTGCTTTCTCGGTTCAGCTTCAGTCTCAGGCAAGATTTTTGTCTCTTGGTCTTGGAACTAGAACCTGCTTGGTGATCCTGCCCTCCACCCCATGGCAGACAAACTCTGCCTCGGGTCATGGTGGTCCTTGTGTGGGAGAGATCTTCCTGCCCCCTCCCACCCAGGAGAGGTGGGTTTCTTTTGTTTTGTTTTTTCCCCAGCTATAATGGGTCTACATCCCTTACCAGCCCCCCCAGGGGCTTTTTTTTTAAGGTTTATTTTTATGTTTGTGAGAGAGAAAGAGTTGTGTGTGTGTGTGTGTGTGTGTGTGTGTGTGTGTGTGAGAGAGAGAGAGAGAGAGAGAGAGAGAGAGAGAGAGAGAAAGAGACAGACAGACAGACAGACAGCAGAGAGCCAGATGCAGGGCTCAAACAGTCATGACCTGAGTG
This sequence comes from Lynx rufus, assembly GCF_022079265.1. Lineage (NCBI taxonomy): Eukaryota > Metazoa > Chordata > Mammalia > Carnivora > Felidae > Lynx > Lynx rufus. The sequence goes on from NW_025814834.1 coordinate 73,921,696, forward strand.
TCAACCGACTGAGCAACTCAGGCACCCCAGCGGTTTTTGTTCTATAGGGGTTTTGTTCATATCTCTTAGACCTGTGCTAACATAAGAGGCTTCCTCTGCACACCTCCCCTGACTCTGACCTTTCTTAGGAGCTTTCTGTGAAGTTTGTGGAGAAAAAGCCTGTGAGGGGGTGTAAATTCCCCTTATGTCTATAACTTTCACGGGTTCTATACTCTCACGTCTATGACAGCAGCAAATTGTAAAAATTTAACTATTAACCCATTACAGATGATTAGCTGTGATCTTCTTACCCACTTCTACAGTGGCTGTGTCTTTCCCAGGTGCTCTGTCTCAAGTAAGCCAGTTTCCACATTGCTTCTCTCCTTGGAGACATCTGCCTTTCTGTAAATTTCAGGTTTATTTGCCCTCTGACCTCAGCTCTCTGATGGGTTCAAGAGAAGTTCTGATGTAGGCTATTCGGGTTTTTCTTCTGCTTCAAGTGGGAGGCAACAATCTTTCCAGCTTCTTACATTCTAAATGGAAGCTGAACGTCCTCATGAAATACTATTTATCAATTTTTCATGTGCTCTATTTAAGAAATCATTGGCTAATGGCACAGGGTCATTTTCAAAGGCATCCTGCTTGAGATTTTTCTGCCCAACAGGGCTCCTGCCAAAGGAGAGGGGATTCCCCCCTAAAAAGTGGGGTGGAATAGCAATAAATGGGAACCTGATAGGTGGAAGAGAAGTAGTTAGACAATGTACATGACCCACATTAGGGAAATTTTTCCAGAAACAGCCCAGCTATCAATCAAGAGAACGAAACTGGTAGGAGGGCAAGAGTCAGCATTAACCACCTGCCAGGTTTACTTGGGACGGCATCGGTCACCAATCTCCTAAGAACTCTGCTGTCCTCTTCTGTACATCTTGTCCCCTTTTCCCTCCTGCCCGTGCACTCTGACTGTCTAAGCATCTAGGGAATGAAAGGAGATGTCATCATCTGAATAAAGAGGGAAGAGTTGATGAATCTCTTGGAACCAGACCATTTAATTTTGAGTCAAGACTGTATTTTGTGACTTATGACTGTGGGCCCCTTTGTAACATGGGTGAGTTATGGGTTCTGCTTAGTTTTCATCTCGTGGCAGGAGAAATCTCTAAATGGGGGACAAAAATAGTGCTGTGTTTTGATTATTTCCCACATGTAATGCTGTTCAGTGTATTGTGTATACACTGTGGAGTGTTCCCTACATTTCAGGCATTCTAATAGATGCTTTATAGTCATTTTGTCATGTTACCTCCAGTGACAAACCTGAGATGTGCAGGGTTTGCTGCAACGGAGTACCTACCCAGTGAAATCAGGGCTTGGTTTTTGGAAGCAATATAATATGGTGCCTCCTCAGACACCCATGGTCACAAGATGGTGAACAAATATCTCTGAACCTTTGGAAACCGAGTTTCCAAAAAGTAAATGTGAGCAGAGGATGGTGGGACATAATGTAAACTGTGATACAAAATGGATTCTATTTCCCATAGAGATGGTGTTATCATTTGAGTTTGTGTTCCTGATCGAGGACTGAGGCTTAATAAATTATAGCTGTGAACACAAGTGTATCATAACAGAAAAGGAGTAATCCTATCAATTCTATAGTAATTTAAAATATTAAATTATACTCATTTTGTTTTTACCTGGAAGGAAACTTGAAATTTACCCCCATCCTTCATTTTACAAGTCTAAAACCTAAAGTCCTGAAAGATAAAGTGACTTGCCTAAGGTTCATGCCAGCTCATTTGACTTGAAATTCAAAATTATCTTGGCCCTACATAGCTTTGCATACAAGAATCTTACAAAATAATAGAAGATATTTATTATACTGTGAGCCCCAGTGCACTATAAAATAGACCTACAGAATGTGAAAAATATTACTTCATTGTATCATATATTTGGCCTTTCTAAAACTAACATGCTAGCTATAATAAACATTAATTAAATGTTTAACCATAATTTTGTTCTTAGTCTTGGAATTTAAAAAGCCTTTTGGGGGATGATTTAGATGACTCGTGCCTTTAAAGAAAAGCATTAAAGGAATTTTGCAATAATGAGTTTTCTCTCTCTTTCCCTCCTTCTCTGTTTTATTTTGGCTTTCTATCAGTAATGGATGTGGTAGTGAGTGCAGGCCTCTCACTGGAGTGGTGAGAGGAAAACAGGGAAGAAGAGTTCTCATTCTCCTGCTACCACCAAACCCACTCTTTGATCCCCTAAATTGTCTCAGACCACCAGCCCCTCCTCACCATCCAGCCTAGACCACTCTGTTAGCTGTGCGCTTGATTTTTGGCATGCTTGTCTACACCATGGCTGGGAAACCTCATTCCCAGATCTGCTTTACAGTTGACTCTCTCTGCATCCATGCTGGGTGGCCAAATGCTACTAAGGAAAAGTCACCTTCACCTGGACTCTGAATGCCACACGAGAGACCTTAGTCCTGTCCTTAGTTTGCCAATTCTCCCCGTTCCTCTTATGACTATTTCAAAAGGTCACCAATCCTTTCAATAACCTTACCTAGTACCATACACCCTCCCCTTCATGCCCCGAGGAGGCAACTTACCTCCTACTTTATCAAAAAAAATGAAGTCATGGAGTTATGAGATAGATCCCTAATTCCTGCCCCCTACCCTATGTCTTTATGTCTTCTGCTAATCCCCCACTTTCCTCCTGATGCAGGATGTGATGCTTTCTACATGTTCATATCCAGTCCTTCTGCCAGTGTTTGGGACTCTGACCCATCTAAACACTTTAGAAACTTGATTCTACTGATTATCTCCTTTGATTATTTTCTTTCTTATTATGTGGGTATTTCTCCCAGCCCATAAATGTGGTTAAGTCTTTCTTATTCAAATCAAACCTTCTCTTGGCTCTAAATCATCCTCCAGCTCCTGGGCACCTCCTAATTTCTAACCTTTTCTTTGAAATCCAGCACTTGAAAGAATAATCTATATTTTCTCAGGACTTCTGACTGCCCTACTCTGTCAAGATCCTCTCTTCTCCCCAAGGTCACCAGTGACCTCCCAATTACCTAATCCTGTCAGTGCTCTAGCATCCTTATCTTAGTAGACCTCTGCTTCATTTCTCACTGTTGACCACATACCCTTTGTTCTAAAATATTATTTCAGCTTCTAAAATATTATTCTGTTTCCCATATCTTTGAGGAATACTTAGTCTGTGTGTGCATTTGTCATTGTCTGCACAATCCTAAAACCCTGCTATCCTCAGGTTTCTATCCTTACTCTTTATTCTTCTCTCATTACTTCACTGGTTCCTAATCCCTCTCAGGTTTTTACCTACCTTTATATGCTAATTATTCTTCAATCTCCTCCCCACCTCCACCATCTCTGAGCAGCTCTCTCTTGAATCTCATTTATCCAGCTGCCTACCAATTACATCAACTTCAAAGTCTACAGATGCATCAGACTCAGTGTCCAAAATAGGTATTTTTGTTTCCCTCCAGTAAATTTGCACTTTTTTTTCTTAAAACTTAGCTTCCTCTTCTCCCTCACGCACCCCCGTAGCTATTTACCACCTTTGGAAATTTTACACCTTAACTCTCCACATCTTTCTTTCTGTCACTAGAAAGGCCAGTTCCTGGACTATTGCAGTAGTGCTCTAATGGCTATGCTTCACATCCTGCCCTTCTGAATTTTTCCCCCTAAGCTGCATGCAGAATGCTCTATCTAAAATGCAGTTTGAGCTACCTTCCCTTCAGGACAATTCCTTGGTGGCACCCTTTGCTTATAACAATGGCCACACTTCCTGGCTTGCTTTTCTAGGTCCCTGATATTATTGATTTTGCCTGGAACGCCTCTCTTACCTTTCTTTGTCTGGCTAAGTCTCACTCTTCTTCAAGATTCATCTTAAATGTCTGCTACAGGAAGACTTTCTTGAGTCCCTGGCCAGATTCAATCCACTCTTGGTTCTCCCTAACCCCTTATATATAACCCTGACTTAATAGTGGTTATGGCACACTGGAAAATCTATGTCTACTACACAACTGCAACCCCATCTTATTCATCTTGGTGTAACATATGCTCACTCCAACTTCCTTATTCCTTCATGTCCCATCCCAACCCACCACACCCTGTGCTTGGTGCTTGGAATATTGTAGGTATTCAGCAACTGTTGCTAAAGCAAAGTATATAATAAGCCTTAGGAATTACTCCCACCTTCTCAATACTTCCTGATATAGTACTATTTCCACTACCTTCTTTCTACCTTATTTATGAGAAAGCTAGCTGTAGAAACATGTGCATGTGCAAAGTCATTAAGGGGTGAAGTATAAGTCATAATTGTCAATATGGAATATGCTGAAATCTGAAATGTGGTTTTAAAAATAAAACCTGGTAACCATAAAAGGTACATTTTAGGCATAAACAAAGTTACCATGCACTTCTCCACTCTTCTCCAATTCATCTTACTTTTGTGCTCCTTGCTGCATCTCTAGCTGATTGTCTGACCTGATCAAGAAGACACAGTAGTTAGGGAATCAGATAGTAATGGGATAGAAAATACTTTTTTGAGTAAATATAATTTGGCACCCTTTTCACATTTTGATAGTTTCTCATAGCATCAACCCCTTCTACAATCTTCCTTCTCCACAGATTTCAGGCTTCTTTGCTGATGGAGAACAGACTTAGACTTGAGTTTCACAAATCAGATGATGAATGGTACCTAATGTAAAGTAGAGGGTTTTTTCAGTTCCTATTTCAGTGATAATGAATAGTTGATATGGTAAACAACTATAAAAATTGAGCAAAATATTTTTAAAAAAACCATTTTCAGGAATTGGACAAAAAGTGCATAGATAAAATTCTTGAAATAAGAGAAACTTTGAAGGTGAACCCTATATTCACTCTAGATTTCTTTATACCAGTTTTTTTTCAATATAAGGTGGAGGGAAATATAACCCACATAGAAAATTATAGTCTTTTTTTTAACATCTATTTATTTTTTTTTCGAGAGAGAGAACACAAGTGGGAGAGGGGCAGAGAGAGAGAGAATCCCAAGCAGGCTCCACACTGTCAGCACAGAGCTCGACACAGGGCTCAATTTCATGAACTGTGAAATAATGACCTGAGCCGAAATCAAGAGTCAGACACTCCGCTGACTGAGCCACCCAGGCGCCCTGAAAATTATAATCTTGACAAGTGAAGGAAGCAGATATTGGAGTTTAGGCTGCAAAGGGATTTCTTGAAGTATAGGGTACTAGAGATAAAGGAATGGAAGATAAAGAGTCCTCAAAATGCATATAAAAATACCTCATGGGTCCTTAGCCAACCTATAAGCTCTGAATGCACAAAGTGAGACACCAAAAGGCTAAGAGAGAACAACTACTCAAAGCTGAGAACTGAATAGAGATTTCAAAGGTCATACAGTTTTGGGGAGGGGCAGGTGTTTGAATTCTACCCCAGCCAAAGTAGAGACATCTTGGTGAACACTCTAGACATTCAATTGTACCTCTAGAGAGACAATGTTTTAGAAGTTTGGGCTATACTATAAGATTATAGATAAAACTGAAACATACCTGGCTTAAGAAAAGTAAAAATAAAGCATCAACAAGATTCAGGAAATTCCCTGGCAATTTAACTGCCTTCCAGACTAAAGACAAAACACTATTTAGAGAAAAGTAATATAATCTAGAGACCGTAGGATAGATCTATTACAATGTCCAGCCCACAATAAAAATGATCAAACATTCAAAGAAACAGGAAAATCAACTGATAGATAATCAAGGAATAAAACAGACTCAGAATTAAAAGGAAAAAAAATACATTCTAGAAATGCAAAATATAATACCTAAAATTAAGAACTCAGTGGATAAGCTTTAAGATCAGATTAGACATAGCAGAAGAATTAATGAACTTGAAGACAGATCAATAGAAAATATTCAAGCTGAAGCATATAAAGAGAAAATAATAAAATGAAAAGCAGAATAGAGAGCATAAGAGAAATATGGAACATAGTAAAAGTTTTTATATACATGTAATTAAAGTCCCAAAAAGAGGAGAGAGAAAATGAGACAGAGGCAATATTCAAGAAATAACATCCAAGAACTTACCAAACTGGATGAGCAACATCAATGTATTTTTTCAAGAAGCTTAGCAAACCCCAAGATGGATAAATACAAAGGAAATAATATCAAGGCACATGATAATCACAGTCCTGAAACAAAAGGTAAAGGGAAACAAGGTATGTGAAGGGACAGATATGGCGTGGAGATCCATTTTGTTGGTGTGATCGAGAGCAAAGGTAGCATGTCCTGAGGTCAGTGGTGATGGCAGCAACTTCCCAATTGTGCCAGAATCAGTGTGACCTCACCAACTGTGATATGTGGTTCTGGATGTTATTCCTGGAAGCTTAGTCTAGAACTTGCTTCTCTGACCCTTCCAAAGACTTCATGAACTTTTCACAATCCTGCCATTAATATTTTTCTTCTTAAACTAACTAGGGTGTATTCTGATGTATGCACCTAATAACTCTGACCCAGAAGGTGTCTGGGTTTTGCTATGCTGTTCTAACTTGCCTGCTTGCTGACTGCAGGTTAAGATGAGCAGGCGTCAGAATCAATAAGGACCCACCACTTACCTGGTTCAAGCTGGAAGTGATCCTATAGGCACACAGTACCTTGTATAGGATCATCATAAAGGGGGAGGTGACCACAGAAAGCTTACCCATAAGTCACATGGGCTGAGTGACCACCTGCCAAAGGGAAAGGATGCTTTCATCACATGATAACAGTCTATCAATATTTATAGTTGTAAGTCATTTCCATTTATAAATGTGACATCATCTCAGGTTTTTTCCCCTTGGTAATTAAAGATAAAAGAAATTTCTTCTTGGGCATTAATGAAGCTCACATTACATGCTTCCTTAATCAGAAAAGGAAAAAAAAAAACCCAAGACACTGGAAAAACTTAGATGACTAGTCTATCACAGGATCTGGCAAGGATTCAGTAGTTTCTGCCAATTTAGGGCATTTGTTTATCAATGTCTTGGTGTGGTCAACTGTGCCATGCACCATCAGCATAATCAGTGTTATCTATGAATCCCTCACATTACTGGCATCCCTATAGTCTCTGCAGTTGGGGACATTCACAGAGAAGTTCTCTGTGGTTAACCATGGGCATAATATTGGCATAATCAAGAGACCTCTGAGGAACCATAGGCATCAATACTAGAGTGATTTTTGTTCACAGAGGCAGATGGCATTTCCTCTATACAGCTATATTATGCTATCTGTGGCTCTTGGCAGGTAGCTAATTGAAATTCCACAAGGCCTGGGGACTTGATGAATCTATGTATTAGTTCCAAGTAAAATAACCAAGCTAGCCCTATTCTTAAAATGTCTTAGTTTTAAAAAGTGCATTTATCTGCATTGGGGTCTATTTTGTAAAGTCTAAAAGAGGCTATACTTTTTAATGTTCTTTATAATGAATGCCTTTTTTTTCAGTGGCAAACCAGAAAAACATCTCATAAGATGTTTTACAAATGAGGATATTGGATATGACATATATTGTCTGTTTGCATTTTAGAGTGAGTTTATGCAATACAACTCTAGGCAATGATAACCACGAGCACTAGGTAATTTAAGAGAAGAAAACACAACTTGGGGTTGGAAAGCCAGTATTTTTTAAATTCCTATTAAAAATAAAAATATATTTACTAAAAAAAAATTTAAGTGTGTCTCATTTAACAGGATAGAGAATCCAGAAATAGACCCACACATCAGTGTTCACGTGATTTTCAACAAAGACACAAAGTTAATTCAACGGAGAAAGAGTAGTCTTATAAACAAGTGATGTGGGAGCCATTAAATACTCAGATGCAAAAAGAAATGAACCTTGATACATACCTTGTGCTCTATACAAAAATTAACTCAAAATGGACCTAAATGTAAAACTGAAAACTACAAAACACAGGAAGACAATAAAGGAGAAAATCTTTATGACTTTGGATTGGAAAAAGATTTCTTAAACACAACACCAAATGCACTATACCTAGAAGAAAAAGTTGATAAATTGGACTTTCTCAAAATTAAGAACTTCTACTCATCGTGAAGACAATAAAGACAGGCCTCCCACTAGGAGAAAATATTTGCAAATCACATATCTGATGAAGGGCTTGAATCAGAGTTAATCAAGAATTTTCAAAACTTAATAACAAGTAAACAACTCAATAAAAAAGAAAGTCACTTCATGAAAAAAAGATATTTGGCAAATAGGACATGAAAAGATGCTCAATATCTTTAGTCACTAGAGAAATGCAAATTAAAACCACAATGGGATATCACTATATAACCTATTGAAAAGTCTAAAATAAAAATCTGACCATACCAAATATTGACAAAGATGTGGAACATCTTGAATTTGCTTACATTGCTGGTGGGGATGCAAAATGATACAGTCACTTTGTAAAACATTTCTGCAGTTACGTATGCTGTTAAACATACACTTACCACAATACCCCAGCAATCCTACTCCTAGATGTTTATTTATGTAAAATGAAAACCTATGTTCACACAAAAATCTATAAGTAAACACATGCAGCAGCTCTATTTTTCATTGCTACAACTGGAAGCAACTCCAAGACCCCAATGCCCTCAACTGGGGAAAGGATAAACAAACTGTGGTACTTCCATATGATGGATTATTACTTAGCAGTAAAAGTAACAAACTATTGATACACACAAAAAATGGACAAATCTCAAAGGTATTATGCTAAGTGGAAAATGCCACACACAAAAGGTTCCATACTATGTGATTTCAATTATATGATCTCCTTGCAAAAAGAAAACCATAGAAGCTGGAGAAGGAGGGACTTCCCTAATCAGCAGGAAGAGGAGAAGGCCACATCACTTCCCTTGAAATTTACTTTCCAGAAATTGCACACTCTGGTTCCACTTAGTGTCTCATAAACCAGCACTTTTTCACAACTGTCAGACATGACTGCAAGGTGAACAATATGGGCTGTTTGAGGTGGTTGATGTCCAGCCCAAAGTTAAAAGGTCATTACTATGAAAGAAGGGGAGAATAAATACGAGGGATAATCAGCAGACTATGACTGTGAGTTACCAGCAAGGGATTTGGGGTACCTGGCTCCCTAAGACTCTACTTCTGCTTCGGGCATTCTCACAAAAGCTTATTATCTGTCAGGACAGACACAGGGACCTTGGAGCCCTATCATTCTCTTGGAGGGTTGAGTCGATGGTATATTTTAGGGAAGACCTCAAGAAAAAAATAGGTTTGGTTAAATGGTAACTATGGTCTTTAGCTTCTCTCAGTCCCCATTGGTTCCATCTGTTCTTCTCTCCATGCCTCTTCCACTTGCACTTGCTACGTGATAACCAAATATTTGTGGAATAAATACATGAAAATTTGTTTTAAAAAACTCATAGGTTAAATCATGTCAAATTGCTGTTTTTGTAGGTCAGAAATAGCTGACTATTAGCACTTTTATATGGCACATTTTAATATGTAGATAAGTATAAGGTATGCTGGTTCCTTTTGTATCATATACAATGGTAATATTAACAGTGCAACTTTCTCTAGAGATCTGATTTTTATATGTAATGCAATAGATAAATGTGCTCTTCTGTCCCCCATTCCACACTGTTCTTCTCCCCGTGTTCATCTCACATATTGCATTTATTTCATCTGATGTAATGTTTGTATGTCTATTGCTGGACTCTAAACATATGAAGACAAGGATACACTTTTTATTCATCTTTGTGTCACTAGTGTCTGACACCAATTATAATCCATCATAGGTACTCAAAAAGCCAAGTATTGATTTCATATACCCTTGAATAAATTATATTTGTATAAAATTGACTTTAATTAAAAAAATGCTATGGGAAGAATCTTGTATAGACAAGATTCTAATACACACCGTATACACAAGTTTCTCTGATAATCTACTTGCATTTCATGCTGTTCACACCTGGCTTTTATGGTTTTTCAATGTTAAAAAAATTTTGCATTTTAAAATCAGTTTATGGTATTAACTCATCCAAGTCTTTCTGAGACAATTGTCATGGTTTTTGTAACTCCAGAGCTCATTCTGGTTTCTATATATACTTTTCTCCAACTAGAAACTCAGAGGGCAGATCTATCTGCTTTTTATAGTTTGCCCTTTTACCTTGGCATTGTTTGATTAGGGAAACTTTAGGCAGTGAACGAGAGGATAATTGGGTAGAAAAACCTAGTCCTGATTCCTTGCTTTTAGCTCCAGAAGGAACAGGAAATCTCTTATCAAAAGAATTTCAAGTTTAGGATTAACAGGTTACAAATGGACAAATGAGGTCATCTTTTTAATGTGCTGTGTATTTTCATAGATCTCTCTGGGTAGTAATGGAGAAATTAAATATATTAGTCATTGAAGGACATATCTGTTATGATATCTATGGTACATAAGTACATTTCTACCTAGTGGAGAATTTAGTTCTCTGAACACAATGACTACTTGTCTGTTGTTACCAGGCTGATTCTTACCCAGTGAATTCCCATTAGCCTATTTTCACTGCAGACTACTTGAGAAAATTCCCATTTTGTAAATGTCTAAAATAATGTATATTGAGTTTCTCCTATATTGTCTCACTATGACAAATGTTACATTTGGTTATGGTGGCTTGCTGGAAATTCTTTTTTGTGAGTGAGAGAGGCAGAGTAGTGAAGGGATAGAGTTGAACAAAAAATGAGAAAAGTGATCTGTTGGTGCCTGCGGCATTTATAATAAAGAGAATCAAATTTCCGGGCGTGAAAGAACCATAAGAGACATGTTAAAAGTGATTCTTCTGGGCTCTGTGCCTATTTCTTTACTTTCACAAAAGATGGAATTTGTAAAAGACGTATGTTGAATGCCTGAGTATCTGAAAGTGACACAAGTTGATTGTTTCTAATTTCCTTAGTGATTATTACAAAAATTTCTTTGTGTATAGCCTAAATCACTCATTTACTCAGTCACCTAATATTTTTTGAGTACCTGCCTGTGCCAGGCACTGTGATAGGCACTATGCATACAGAGATGACTAAGATGGATACAAAGATCTTAGATTCCAGTAGAAAAGAATGGTGTATAAACATATAGTTATTACGGAGTGTGGTAAGTGCCACAGGAGAGTATGTATGAAAATTATGGGAGCGTGGAGGAGGGTACATAGCATACAGAGGGAGGCAGCAGTAGTAAACCCTGGGAGAGGCAAGCATTTGAACTCAATCCTAAAGGATGGTGTTTATTAGCGGTAAAATAAGAAGTGAGAGGACGGACATTCTAAACATGGGACAGATGAGCCAGTCTCCCACAGATCAGAAACATGTTGGCATACAAAAGCATTTTGGTGTTTCCTGATCATAAATTGTGGTCTAGAGAATGACGAGAGGAGGGCTAGCGAGGTAAGTGTGTGCTAGATCTTGCAGGGATGCTCAATGTCAAGGAGCTGGAGTTGTAGTCACCGGGAGTGATAAGGAGCCATCAAAGTGTTTTAGTAGGAGATCGACAGGTTTTAAGATCAATCTGATAGTTTAGGGGAGGGTGGATTTTATGGGACTACTACTAGAGGAGGGGAGGGAAGTCAGGCAACTATTGCCACAGTCTGGGTGAAAGATGATAGTGGTCTGAGTTAGAGTGATGGAAATAGAGATAGAGAGAAGGGGTAGAAGGATATTTAGAAAGTGGACAGAACTGGGTAATGGAGAACAAAGAGCAAAAGTTACCCAGGTTTCTCGCTTTCATTACTGGATGGATGGGTTTGTTCATTCATTCTTTTGTTCATTCATTTAGCAAATATTAAGTGAGTGCTGAGTATGTGCTGGCATTTTTCTAAGTACTAGGGGGGTCAAATGTGAAAAAGACCCCTAAATCTCAACCCTTGTGATACATTCTAATAGAAGTTAGTATGCCTAACAAGATATATAAGTAAAATATATAGTGCAAGAGAGTAGTAAGTATTAGTGACAGAAAGATTAAGCAAAGAAAGGGACCCAAACTGGGGGGGAGTGCTGTTGAATGTTTAGATACTCTATGGAAGGCCTTAGAGAGAAGATGACAATTGAGTAAAAACCTGAAACAGATGAGAGAACAAGCTATGTATCTAGGGGGAATGTAACCAGCAAATCTAGGCAAAGGGAAGCGTGTACAAAGGCCCTGCCTCTTGAGGAACAGAAATGAGAATAGTGTGGTTGGAGTGAGCAAGGAATGCTGTGATCTGACCTAAACAGTTTAACAGGATCCCTCTGACTGTGGGTTTGAGAATAGGCTAGAGGGGCAAGGGAATAAGCTGGCTAACCCATTTGGAGGATTTTGCAGTTAGCCAGGCTAGAGATGATAGTATGAAATGTTAATATATAATGACAACCTTCACTGCCTGGCAGAGCATGCCCTGTGGCCAGTTCTGGCCAGCTGGTAGCTTCCTTCTTCCCTAGCTTGTTGTGGTGACTTATCCTGCCCTCAGCCTGCTGCTGTGCCTCAGCTCCCTTTCCTCTGTGACTCACCTTAGTTTCCATATCTGCATCTTATTTTATTTTTTTTTTAATGCTCATTTATTTTTGAGAAAGAGAGCACAAGTGGGGAGGGGCAGAGAGAGAGGGAGACACAGAATTGGAAGCAGGCTCCATGCTCTGAGCTGTCAGCACAGCGCCTGACGCGGGGCTAGAACTCATGAGCTGTGAGATCATGACCTGAGCTGAAGTCGGACACTCAACTGCCTGAACCACCTAGGTGCCCCTGCATCTTATTTGTCACTCTAGGTCTACCATACATACATGTCACCCTTCTTGGCCCCCTCCTCTTCAAGACGTCTGCCTCACCCCAGTCCCTGGCTGCGTGCTTCTCTTAGTCCCTTTCTTTCAGCCTCTTACCCACATTTTCCTTCTCAGGCTCTACCCTGACACCAACCCTCAGCCTCTGAATAGTATAAGCCAATTTTTGTGATAATCATTTCTCTGCTTTTACCACTGATTATGCATCCCTGTGTTTTGCCTGTATTTGAACTTTTGTGAATAGAATCAAATAGTATGTTATAGTATCATGCATGACATCTTTTCCCCTATACTTTGTTGTTGCATGTGACCTTAGATTACCATAATTTATTGATCTGTTTTGCTATTGATGACATTTGGGTCATTTGCATGTTTAGAGTTTTTAGGAAGTATGTTGCTATGAACATTTTTACACATGTCCCCTTACACCACATTTCTGTGGGGAATACCTAAGAGTGAATTGCTGGATCAGGGCATATATGTATTTACAACTTTGCAAGGTACTCCCACACTTTTTCTTAAAGGGGCCGCACCAATTTACTGTTACAACAGCTACGTATATAAGCTCCCATTGTTCTAAATTCTTGCTAATGCTTGTATTCTGAAATGTTTTCATTTTAACCAATTTGGTGGATGTGAACTGGTATTTTGCTGTGATTTTCACTTGCAGTTCCCTAATTTTTAGTGATGTTGAAGGTCTTTTAGCATGCGTAATGGCTATTTGGATTTCTTCTTTGTAAAAATTGGCTTTTCAAATCTTTCGCTCATTTTTTTTCCTATTTGACAACCTGTCTTTTTTCTTACCAGTTTACAGTTATTCACTAAATATTTTGGGTATAAGCTCTTTGGGGTTATATCTGCTTCAGATATGTTTTTCTACTCTTTATCACTCATTTTCATTGTCTGAGTAGTAACTTCCCACTTAGAAAAGTTTTTAATTTTTTTAATTTCTCAATGTTTATTTTTGAGAGAGAGAGTGAGAGACAGAGAGAGCATGAGCTGGGGAGGGGCAGAGAGAGAGGGAGACACAGAACCTGAAACAGGCTCCAGGCTGCGAGCTGTCAGCACAGAGCCCAACATGGGGCTTGAACTCATGAACCACGAGATCACGACCTGAGCCGAAGTCGGACGCTTACCGACTGAACCACACATGCTCCCCAGAAAAGTTTTTAATTTTTAAGTAATGAATTTATCAGTTTTCTCTCTGATGTTAATACTTTTGTATTTTGTGTAAAATATCTTTCCCTACCTCTGGGGCAGAAACTGGAATTCAAAAAATTCTCTTAAAAATAAAAAAAAATTGTGAAGACTAATTACAATAGATACCTTAAGTCCAATTATGGATTGCGAATAAATATTGTGAGTGTTAAGAATATATCATTATTGAAAACTATCTCAGGGCTACTACATGTAGTTGTGCAAAGTAAATAGCACCCTCAAGGGGTTGTGCCATCTGAAGAAATTAAAGTTGGCAGTGCACAACCTGAATGTTCACAACAGGGTTGACTATTTCATGCACAAAGTCCTTTTGGGGAGTTGGGGAGCTACTCTAATGCAACCTGCACTTCTTTGCAGTCACAATGGTTATTCTTGATACTTAACATTTCATACCTACCAAATGTTCCAAATTAGGCTAATGTTTTGTCATAATCACCTTATAATTTTTCTCTCTGGCTCACAAATAAGGAAAATAGGAGCGCCTGCGTGGTTCAGTCGGTTAAGCATCCGACTTCGGTTCAAGTCGTGATCTCACAGTTTGTGAGTTCGAGTCCCACATCAGGCTCTGTGCTGAAAGCTCAGCCTGCAGCTTGCTTTAGATTCTGGGTCTCCGTCTCTCTCTGCCCTACCCCACTCATATTCTGTTTTTCTCCCTCTATCTTGAAAATAAATCAAATAAACATGAAAATGTTTTTTAAAAAACAAAGAAAACCAAGAAAAATAATAACTAAAATTTATGAAACATTTCTTACATTTTAGGGACTATGCCATGTGATTTACATACATGGCCTCATTTAATATCTTAATTTTCTCTATTTTATAAACAAGGAAACAGAAACTTAGATGGGGGTAAGTAATTTGTTTAAGTTTAACAAACTCATAAGTAATCTGGAGAAGACATGACCTAATATTCTTGGGCTTCAATTTCTTTTTCTCTCAAAGATAAGAGTTGGACTAAATTATCTCCAGGTCTCAAATTCTAGGATTTGCATGTAAAATACAATGTTTGTATCTCTGCAGTAAATTTCCATCTTTGAGTGAATTTCTAGTATTAGCTGCACAGGTTGGAATTTCTGTTTATAGGCTGGTAATTAGTATTAAGGATCATACTTTTCCATTTGTCATATTAACAAAGTGTCCATGTTCTAGAACAAATGAGTGACCTTTAAAATAATGGAGTTTAGGGCACCTGACTGGCTCAGTTGGTACAGCACATGACTCTTGATCTCAAGGTTATAAGTTCAAGCCCTACAATGGGTGTAGAGATTACTTAAAATAATGGGGTTTAGTCTGATCCAAGAGACCTTTTCTTTTTTTTTTTTTTTGGTTATATAAAGTATTTTATTTTTTCAATATATGAAGTCTATTGTCAAACTGCTTTCCATGCAACACCCAGCGCTCATCCCAAAATGTGCCCTCCTCAATACCCATCACCCACCCTCCCCTCCCTCCCACCCCCCATCAACCCTCAGTTTGTTCTCACTTTTTAAGAGTCTCTTATGCTTTGGCTCTCTCCCACTCTAACCTCCTTTTTTTTTTCCTTTCCCTCTCCCATGGGTTTCTGTTAAGTTTCTCAGGATCCATATAAGAGTGAAAACATATGGTATCTGTCTTTCTCTGTATAGCTTATTTCACTTAGCATCACACTCTCCAGTTCCATCCATGTTGCTACAAAGGGCCATATTTCATTCTTTCTCGTTGCCACGTAGTACTCCATTGTGTACTTTTTTTATCCATTCATCAGTTGATGGACATTTAGGCTCTTTCCATAATCTGTCTATTGTTGAGAGTGCTGCTATAAACATTGGGGTACAAGTGCCCCTATGCATCAGTACTCCTGTATCCCTTGGGTAAATTCCTAGCAGTGCTATTGCTGGGTCATAGGGTAGGTCTATTTTTAATTTTTTGAGGAACCTCCACACTGTTTTCCAGAGTGGCTGCACCAGTTTGCATTCCCACCAACAGTGCAAGAGGGTTCTCATTTCTCCACATCCTCTCCAGCATCTATAATCTCCTGATTTGTTCATTTTGGCCACTCTGACTGGCGTGAGGTGATATCTGAGTGTGGTTTTGAGTTGTATTTCCCTGATGAGGAGTGACGTTGAGCATCTTTTCACGTGCCTGTTGGACATCCGGATGTCTTCTTTAGAGAAGTGTCTATTCATGTTTTCTACCCATTTCTTCACTGGGTTATTTGTTTTTCGGGTGTGGAGTTTGGTGATCTCTTTATAGATTTTGGATACTAGCCCTTTGTCCGATATGTCATTTACAAATATCTGTTCCCATCCCGCTGGTTGCCTTTTAGTTTTGTTGGTTGTTTCCTTTGCTGTGCAGAAGCTTTTTATCTTCATAAGGCCCCAGTAGTTCATTTTTGCTTTTAATTCCCTTGCCTTTGGGGATGTGTCAAGTAAGAAATTGCTACGGCTGAGGTCAGAGAGGTCTTTTCCTGCTTTCTCCTCTAGGGTTTTGTTGGTTTCCTGTCTCATATTCAGGTCCTTAATCCATTTTGAGTTTATTTTTGTGAATGGTGTGAGAAAGTGGTCTAGTTTCAATTTTCTGCATGTTGCTGTCCAGTTCTCCCAGCACCATTTGTTAAAGAGCCTGTCTTTTTTCCATTGGATGTTCTTTCCTGCTTTGTCAAAGATTAGTTGGCCATACGTTTGTGGGTCTAGTT
Source organism: Lynx rufus (assembly GCF_022079265.1). Classification (NCBI taxonomy): domain Eukaryota; kingdom Metazoa; phylum Chordata; class Mammalia; order Carnivora; family Felidae; genus Lynx; species Lynx rufus. Next base: position 73,938,370 of record NW_025814834.1, read on the forward strand.
CTGGGGTTTCTATTCTATTCCATTGGTCTATGTGTCTGTTTTGTGCCAATACCATGCTGTCTTGATGATGACAGCTTTGTGGTAGAGGCTAAAGTCTGGGATTGTGATGCCTCCTGCTTTGGTCTTCTTCTTCAAAATTCCTTTGGCTATTCGGGGCCTTTTGTGGTTCCATATGAATTTTAGGATTGCTTGTTCTAGCTTTGAGAAGAATGCTGGTGCAATTTTGATTGGGATTGCATTGAATGTGTAGATAGCTTTGGGTAGTATTGACATTTTGACAATATTTATTCTTCCAATCTATGAGCACGGAATGTTTTTCCACTTCTTTATATCTTCTTCAATTTCCTTCATAAGCTTTCTATAGTTTTCAGCATACAGATCTTTTACATCTTTGGTTAGATTTATTCCTAGGTATTTTATGCTTCTTGGTGCAATTGTGAATGGGATCAGTTTCTTTATTTGTCTTTCTGTTGCTTCATTATTAGTGTATAAGAGTGCAACTGATTTCTGTACATTGATTTTGTATCCTGCAACTTTGCTAAATTCATGTATCAGTTCTAGTAGACTTTTGGTGGAGTCTATCGGATTTTCCATGTATAATATCATGTCATCTGCAAAAAGTGAAAGCTTAACTTCATCTTTGCCAATTTTGATGCCTTTGATTTCCTTTTGTTGTCTGATTGCTGATGCTACAACTTCCAGCACTATGTTAAACAACAGCGGTGAGAGTGGACATCCCTGTCGTGTTCCTGATCTCAGGGAAGAAGCTCTCAGTTTTTCCCCATTGAGGATGATGTTAGCTGTGGGCTTTTCATAAATGGCTTTTATGATGTTTAAGTGTGTTCCTTCTATCCCAACTTTCTTGAGGGTTTTTATTAAGAAACGGCGCTGAATTTTGTCAAAGGCCTTTTCTGCATCGATTGACAAGATCATATGGTTCTTATCTTTTCTTTTATTAATGTGATGTATCACGTTGATTGATTTGCGAACGTTGAACCAGCCCTGCATCCCAGGAATGAATCCCACTTGATCATGGTGAATAATTCTTTTATATGCTGTTGAATTTGATTTGCTAGTATCTTATTGAGAATTTTTGCATCCATATTCATCAGGGATATTGGCCTGTAGTTCTCTTTTTTTACTGGGTCTCTGTCTGGTTTAGGAATCAAAGTAATACTGGCTTCATAGAATGAGTCTGGAAGTTTTCCTTCACTTTCTATTTTTTGGAATAGCTTGAGAAGGATAGGTATTATCTCTGCTTTAAACGTCTGGTAGAACTCCCCTGGGAAGCCATCTGGTCCTGGACTCTTATTTGTTGGGAGATTTTTGTTTTTTTTAAATTTTTTTTTTCAATGTTTATTTATTTTTGACAGAGAGAGACAGAGCATGAACGGGGGAGGGGCAGAGAGAGAGGGAGACACAGAATCGGAAACAGGCTCCAGGCTCTGAGCCATCAGCCCAGAGCCTGACGCGGGGCTCGAACTCCCGGACCGCGAGATCGTGACCTGGCTGAAGTCGGACGCTTAACCGACTGCGCCACCCAGGCGCCCCTGTTGGGAGATTTTTGATAACCGATTCAATTTCTTCGCTGGTTATGGGTCTGTTCAAGCTTTCTATTTCCTCCTGATTGAGTTTTGGAAGAGTGTGGGTGTTTAGGAATTTGTCCATTTCTTCCAGGTTGTCCAGTTTGTTGGCATATAATTATTCATAGTATTCCCTGATAATTGTTTGTATCTCTGAGGGATTGGTTGTAATAATTCCATTTTCATTCATGATTTTATCTATTTGGGTCATCTCCCTTTTCTTTTTGAGAAGCCTAGCTAGAGGTTTATCAATTTTGTTTATGTTTTCAAAAAACCAACTTTTGGTTTCGTTGATCTGCTCTACAGTTTTTTTTAGATTCTATATTGTTTATTTCTGCTCTGATCTTTATTATTTCTCTTCTTCTGCTGGGTTTAGGCTGTCTTTGCTGTTCTGCTTCTATTTCCTTTAGGTGTGCTGTTAGATTTTGTATTTGGGATTTTTCTTGTTTCTTGAGATAGGCCTGGATTGCAATGTATTTTCCTCTCAGGACTGCCTTCGCTGCATCCCAAAGTGTTTGGATTGTTGTATTTTCATTTTCATTTGTTTCCATATATTTTTTAATTTCTTCTCTAATTCCCTGGTGACCCATTCATTCTTTAGTAGGGTGTTCTTTAACCTCCATGCTTTTGGAGGTTTTCCAGACTTTTTCCTGTGGTTGATTTCAAGCTTCATAGCATTGTGGTCTGAAAGTATGCATGGTATGATTTCAATTCTTGTATACTTATGAAGGGCTGTTTTATGACCCAGTATGTGATCTATCTTGGAGAATGTTCCATGCGCACTCGAGAAGAAAGTATATTCTGTTGCTTTGGGATGCAGAGTTCTAAATATATCTGTCAAGTCTATCTGATCCAATGTACCATTCAGGGTCGTTGTTTCTTTATTGACTGTGTGTCTAGATAATCTATCCATTTCTGTAAGGGGAGTGTTAAAATCCCCTGCAATTACCACATTCTTATCAATAAGGTTGCTTATGTTTGTGAGTAATTGTTTTATATATTTGGGGGCTCCCGTATTCGGCGCATAGACATTTATAATTGTTAGCTCTTCCTGATGGATAGACCCTGTAATTATTATATAATGCCCTTCTTCATCTCTTGTTACAGCCTTTAATTTAAAGTCTAGTTTGTCTGATATAAGTATGGCTACTCCAGCTTTCTTTTGACTTCCAGTGGCATGATAAATAGTTCTCCATCCCCTCACTCTCAATCTGAAGGTGTCCTCAGGTCTAAAATGAGTCTCCAAGAGACCTTTTCAAAGGCTGGACCCAAACCATGATTATCTGTGTATAAATGACCATATTGGTTGCCTACTTAGTTCACAGTATTTCATATAGCTACAAAAAGTCCTTATCAGCGATGATGGAAATGCCATTTTGTGTGTTTGAATGGAGTTACAGCTCACCTAATGTAATAATTCATACTTAATCTTAAAGTTGGCTCAATGGTACAATTAGGCAACTTTGAACACAAACCCAGTAAACTTCTAATGCCTCATCCTGGTCTGATAAGACTCTTTAAAAATTCACATTATATGAATAATTTATGACTAAATATTGCCATTTTACATGTTAATCCTTTTATTACTAAATCAACTTAATTTTTTGGAGAAATTAGGCATCTTTCTTTCTCTGAAAGAAAGAAAGCTTGTCAGGAATTTATAGGTATAATGGTAATACTTTGATTTTAAAGTGAATTTATCCTTAAGCCATAAACTTCTTTGGATACTAACAAGTACTGCTAATGATGTGCATGGGTGATTCTGTCTGGAACTTACAATGCAGGAAAAATGCTCACTATAATATGTATCTTTTCAAAGTCATCATGACTACTTCTATTTTTCCAAAGTAATAATAATTTCTCCAGAGACTTTTTTTTCGATTTAAAATTTCCCCATCAAAAATCTTTTACAAAATACTTTGAATAAATATAACAAACTGCAACTCTGACTTCCAGCTGTCACCAAAGGTCTCCAAAGAATGTACTTTGATTATAAAACTAGATTGACAGGGATTTGAGGGGAAAAGAGAGAAACTCCAAAAAGCCATAGAGTGTTAGGCCCTTTGTTCACATAAATTCCCTAGTATGAAGCCATAGAAAAGTGTTAATACCAGAAACTTCTTTCTTTCTTTTTCAAGAAAGGAAAAAACCTAATTACTCCCTAGAAGTGAGTGGCGTGGCTCCCACTCATGCATACTGATGATCTGAATGGAAACCTATTATATTGTCGAAATTTAAACAGTATAACAATCACAATTTAGTTATCTTCCTTAATTTTTCAAAATACTTTGACATACATATTTCTGTCATCAAAGCTGTCTTAAGAGAGAAGAAAAATTATTATCCCTAAGCCCCAGATAAGGACATTGAGTCACAGAAAATTGGCCTGTCAGAAGTGACGTATTTGGCATTTGATTTGGGACTAGAATTCATTCTGCAGAGTCTTACCACTGCCATTTCCTAAAGACTACAGGATCACTTGCAGGGACATAGGAATAAATGGGAAAATGCTGCTCTGAGAAAAGTAAGGAAGTGCTCCTCCCACTTTCTCCTTTTCTGAGTCCTTTTTTCTTTATATTCATGCCACAGCAAAGTGATATAACTGGCCTTGTTATTCCCAGTTGTGTAAATGTTTTGTAGCCACCTCGCTACTAATTTAAACAAATTCATATAAATCCGTTTGACTCTATTGACTTGCCTCTTTATTCTTGAAATTCTCTCATCCTTGTTTCTGAGAATCCTCTCTGCCCAGTTTTTCTTCTAGTCTATGGCCATTCCTAACTCTCTTGGACTGCAGTAATAGTCTCCCACATCGATTCCTCCTACCCCCGCCTTATGACCCTAAATCTATCCTCCAAATAGCCACTAGAATGGTCCACCTGAAGCAGAATATCTAGGTGTGTTACTTCCCTGCTTAAAACTTGTGTATGTATTCCCATGGACCATGGCTGTGGTTGTCAATGCCCTCAGACCCAATACCTTGTATTTGCAACAAATGGTCTATAAAATCTCACTTACTCTCCTGAAATGAAATACATAGAAAATACAACCAAGCTACACACACAGAACTTGAAAATGCAATCAATAAAATACCCTAACATAATGTAAAAGGGAAGTAAAGTAAAATAATTGACTGTAAAATAATATGTATTTCAGTGTGCAAATGTGTGGGTGTGACACCAGCAGGAGACATGATGGTCAGACACTTGCACCTATATGTAGAATCACAGTGACCATGATGGCTGCAGATACAGATGGATACAGGTGTATATATTCATGACTCAAATCTATGAGCAGTGTTGCTGTCAGTGACATGATTTTCTAAAATGGTAAAACTTAGTGATATAGTTTGTGACACTATCTTCTCATACTTCGATGTAAACAAGAATCACCCGGAGATCTCCTCAAACTTCACATTCTGGGATAGAGTTTGAAATTATGCTTTTCTAATGAGCCTCAGGTGATCCCTGTGCTGCAGGCCCATGGATCACGTGTTGAATAGCCAGAGCCTCGAGTACGGGGACTTTGTTTGTATGCAGAGGCTAATAACATCTACGGATATTCCAGTAACATTTTCATGGTCCATGCAAGACGTTATGAATTAGATAGCATGGGAGTCATCTATATATTGGAATAACTGCTATCTTGAAACATAGCCATGGAGGTCAGCAACCATAGGCTCTGAGCCCAAAGCAAGGGCCAGAAAGCCACAGAGAAAACACTATCCCCTTCTCTGAGAAAGAGTCCGTGGCTAAGGTTGGAATCCTCTCCAAGGGACTTGTAATATTTTGCAGGGAGGACAGTGGGGAAAGATAGTTCCTGCCAAACCCAAACTGATTCTGTAATCTCATGCCATGTATCTATCCAGGTTTTCAAGTGCCTGAGACAAATGTATGAGAGATGATGGTGGAGGGATGGCATGGCATTTGAATCCTTTGAAACAGGGAATAATGAACATGATGCATTCCTTAAGGAACCCAGAATCACTGTGGTACAGAAAAACTGAAGGGAATGCAGGGCTAGCTAGCACCTCTAGGGTTTGGTGGCTTTGCGAGCACCAGCAGATGGCTTGCAAGGAAATCCCTTGTTAGAGCTGCAGACTTAGTGGATGAAAGTAGAGATGGCAGATTCTCCCCTGACGTGTAAGAAAGAGGCAAATGCCCATCAGACATGTACCTGTTAGTATACCCTCTGTTAATTTCTAGAAGTACTTTGGGGACATTTTACAGTGGGCTGCAATCCCATGGGAGGAGGTAAGCATAAGGGGGCAGTAAAATTTGTACCCATATGTTAATGTGACTTTATTTGTAGTCACAGGTTGAAGAAGTCTGGGGACATTGTTATTTACTACTGGGGACTGGATGTATTATTTACTACTGATAATCATCAAACACATTCTTTACTGTTGTTTTCTATATATCATGCCTGCTATCACCACAATGTACACTTTTTACCCATCTTCATCTCCTTGTAGTTTGCCATCTTCTATATCAGGTTTGTATGACTCCCACCTAAATTTTCTTCCTGATCTTTATAAAATGCTCATGTAGAATTTGTTGATATAGAATCCTACTTTGTGGTGCAGGAAGCAATTTTTTTTTCTTGATTCTTTGTTCAGAGCCAGAGGCTTACTGCTCACATTCTCTAGCCTCTTCCAAATACATAATTTCCAGTTAGAAGAAAAACTAACCTATTTCTTGTGTCTCCAAGTCTTCAATTTGTGGGACAAGTTTTTTAGACCCAAGAGATAGACACATTCTGGGTTTCATTATTTCATTCTTTCCCAATGAATAAGCAGAGATGTGAGGGTTGGTGTGCTTGATTCTAGACAAGCTCTTTTGAACCTTGACTGAGTACCCCAAGAAGATAAATTTCCCATGTCAGACTTGCATTCAGTGTTCTGTCCTCTGCAGTAAGCCCCACACATCTATGCCCATGCAGAACTGGCATCTTCCTCTCTGGGCAAGGCGTCTGCAGCTTCATCAGAAACTGAGTCTATTCTGTCTGGGAGAGTTTCATACCTGATGGAGAGTAAGGCATTATAGACTTTACTCTTTTTCTTATCTGTGTCAAAGATAAGAATTGCCAAAGCATTGAAGTGATTGTGCTCTTTTTCTTGTTGACTTTCATTCAAGGATACTTTATTCTGTTCATCCAAGACTGTACTTCACCTTCCAGAAACCAGAGATGTAGGAGGAGTTATGAATGCCTCCTCTTCCATTGAAGAGACTAACTTGCATTTAGGACCCATATATTTGTCTCCACCTCTAGCACGTGCTCTGAGGTTTGTTCTAAGATCATTCATGAGTCTGAAGTTGAGCTACAGCTCTTTGTGCTTTCCCCAGAAATTCCCACTATAAATGATCTTATGAAAACCGCTTGGAATGCTGTATTTAAGCTTGTCAGGCAATTTTCATGTCTTCTCAGAGCTCACATATAATTGGTCCTGATATTAATAGACTAAGCATCAACCTAGCCTTTTGGACTTGGACAGGAAGAGAGGGAAGAGAAAAGAATAACAAGGAATGAATTAATATAACTTGATTTACTATAGGGAGGCAAAGAGGATGTAAGATACCTGAAATTTCCAACCTGAAGTGTTTAGAATAACAGAGAAAAGAGAAGAACAATTCACTTTTGTGACAAAATCACTAAGTTTGGTTATAAGGTGTGTTGTTTAAATGATAGCTATACTCCTAACTAAAAATAGTCAACATTTTCTGTGATTTTAGTTTAATAAAATAGATATGTTGCAAGCTACTCATGTACTAGTGAATTATTATCTGAAAGGTTTAGAAGGGTACACATAAAACCCTCAGAGTAGCTTATTAACCATAAAAATCTATATCATTAATTACATTAGTTGGTGACAGAGAAGGTGACGATGATTATGGTGGAAAAGGATAGGTCAGTTTCATGAAGGCAGTTTGTCATAAATGTTTACAATGTTTGATTATTGTATATACTAAGCAGTTATCTATATAATTTCCTCTTAGGGATTTTAAAAATCTGGAATCACATCACACCTAAATTGCTCATTTTTCCCCAGGAGCTTTTCCTCCTGGATTCATCTATGAAACCTAAAACTGTGTGTGAATGAAATTCAGGAGGTATTCTCTAATAGAGCACACATATGTGGCTTCTGTCTACCACTATGTCAGCTTCTACGTTTTATGAAGATACTAAGAATGCTTTCCACAATAGGAAAAGGACTCCCACGCAAAGAGTGCCTTTGTGTATGTGGTGTGTGTGTGTGTGTGTGTGTGTGTACATACATAGTATTGTGCCAGACATATCTGTGCCAAAAAGCGTTGAGTTATATTTGTATTGTCATCAAGAAAATTTAGAGATCTATCCTTATGAATAGACTTTCTCTTGCTTGCTAACAAACATCCAGAAAAGTAGTATCTGTTGTCAAAAGTGATGATAATAATACAAACCTTTGTAAGATCCCAAGTTTACCTATGAATTATTTTTCTCTATGGACATTTCTAAGGGTTATCTTTGTCTGATCCACTTGGATATGGTTTTAGTGGCCAGAATTATCAGGATCAGGACTCTGCTCCTGATACAAAAAAGCAACCCTTTCCTTTGCTATTTGCTTCTGTCCTAAATAACACAAGGGTCATTGTCACTCATGTTCTCTGTCCAGATCTGATGTGAGCCCTTGGACCCAGAACAACTCCCTTCCATAAGAAACTACATCTAAGTAAGCCACTTCAGTTGTTTTTCACATTATTCTCATGAGACTCTGTCACAAAATGTGCAAACAAAATAAAACAATGCAAATTCACAAATTAGTGAAGAGTAAAAGTTAAAAATTAATGTTCAGCGAGTTGACATTAATATTTGATTGTTTTCAATAAATCTGAATACTATCTTCACATATTTTATTGAGATTCTAATCAAAGAGACATATTTAAGTATTAAAAATCCAACAATTTAGTCATATAACTTAGCAATCCTCTGCTTGAAAGCATGCCTACAAAGTACCCACCAAAGGGGGGGATGTGTTAAAGAAAGTATTGGCATAGATACTGCTTGATTCTGTTATTTACTTCCTCTTTGAGCTGAAGGACTTTCCAAAGATGCTTCAGCCTGGGTATATCCTAAAGCAGAGCCCAAGGAAAGGCTTATGTACAGATAATTTATTTTGGGAAGTAACCTCAAGGAAGAAAAGTAGGGACTTTGAAGGACTTAAACAAGGAAGGAGGGAAAGCTATTGTTAAGATATATTCTTTTGCTGATCACCACTGCAGGCTGTGTTCATTCAGTCTGTGTTCATTCTCACTGGGGATCCTCTGAGGAGACATAGAGAAAATGCCTTAGAACTATTTTTCCAAGGGATGGAACCATTCTTCCAAGGGGAAGAGTATGTATTCACAAGCTTCCATCTACTTTTGGCCAAAAGTTTCCCAACAGAGTATGAATTTTCTTGCATTTCTAGGTTTATGTATGCATTAGAATCAAAGGTTTTTGCAAATATTTCACATGGGGGGTTGGGACCAAGAAGCCATGGGGCAGAAAGTGAGAGATACATAGTGTAAGTGAAATCAAGTTGCGTTGCTTTCAAGTCATACCTGGGAGCAGCTGGTTGCCACAACAGCCACTGCAGTAAAAAGATTTGCTAATAGGATGTGAGGTGGGACACAGAGATGCCTGATATACCAGCTAACAAGGAGGAGTAAAGATAAAATGATTTATAAGAGGTTAGGTGAATTGAAACCACAATGAGATACCACTATACTTCTGTGAGAACAGCTTTAATCATTCCTCCACTTAAAAACTAACCACCCCCAAATTTGACAACATCAAGTCCTGGAGAGGTTGTGAAGCAACTGGAACTCTTATACATTGCTTATGGAAATGTAGATTGGTGCAGCAAAGTTGGAAAAACAGTTTGGCAAATTCTGATAAAGTTAAACATACACTTACCATATGACTCACTGATCCTACTGGGTATTTATCCAAGTGAAATGAAACTTATGTTTATACAAAAACCTGCAGCAAATGTTTATAGCAGCCTAATTATAACCAACCCAAACTGGACGCAATCCAAGTGTCCTGCAATTAGTGAGTGGATAAACAATCTGTGGTGCATCCATACAATGGAATACTCAGCAATACAAGGGAATTCGCTTCTGATGCATGCAACAACATGGTTGAATCTCCAATGTATTATGCTGAGTCACAGAAGCCAAACCCAAAAGACTACGTGGTATATAATTACTTTTATATAACAATCTGGAAAAGGCGAATTTATAGAGTCAGAAAACAGGGTGGAGCCACTGCATATAAGTAAAGGACTGACCAGCCTGAAAGAAGAGACAGATTGTGAGCATTTTTCAGTTAAAGCTAAAGTTGTTATTTTGTATGAAAGCAAAGTTAAATTCCTTCAGACATCAGTGAAGGTCTCTATCTGTTTCTGATTGTTAATACTTTATTATAATCTGGGGAAAATGGCAGTCACTTATGTGCTATTTCATTCCAGTAGTATTATGTGTTCAATAATAGGCTGTGGGTGGGGCACCTGGGTGGCTGAGTTGGTTAAGCATCTGACTCTTGATCTTGGCTCAGGTTTTGATCTCAGGGTCCTGAGTTCAAGCCCTACATTGGGCTCCATGCTGAGTATGAAACCTATTTTTTTTTTTAAAAGGGCTATGGGCTGAGAATAAATGTTAAAAGCTGAATAAGCCTTTGTGTTAAAATAATTCTGTTATCTGATTGAGGAGACAACTTTAAAATAAATAATTTCACACTGTGATTAATTCTGTAATAAGTGTAGGTCTTAGAACAAAATAATTTTCTGATTGTGGCTGGGTCTGGGAAGGCCTTATAGAGGAAGAGATACTTAAGTTGAATCTGGAAGGGTGAATAAAAATTTCTGTTAAAATAAAGGGTAAGTAGGGGTAGCAGGGTGTTCCAGAAGTAGAAAAGACTGTTCAAAGCCATGGGGGCCTGAAAGCAGCATCGCATGTAGCTTGTTATGGGTACAGCATGGAGGGTGAAGAAAGGAATATTCTTAGATAGATATTCTGGTATGTGATGCCAAGAGTTGGAATTTTATCTAAAAGATGAGAGGTTGAAAACTGATGGCCTAAATCTTGATTAGGTCTTCATGTGTTTGTTTTTTAGAATGTAGGTGTATTTCCAGCATTGTGATTTTGGAAAATGTACATAAAGATCCAGACTTCCAGCTTCTCTTGAAAAATTGGAACATCTGGTGGCCCAGGACCTACATTTCCATGACAACAACTAGCTGGAATCAAAAGCAACTGCCTCTCTTAAGTGTCTTTAGGTAGGGCATGTGCCTATCCATCTGAGTACAGTCCCAGCCACCACCTGTTGTCTTACACACAGTCCCCTTCACTAATTTGATACTCACCTGACACCGACAGATGTTTGAACTTGTTCCTCTCCTAGAGACAGTGGGGTACCATTGAAAGGCTTGAGCCAGTGGAGAAATATGATCAGATTTTTCATTATAAAGGGATTAGTCAGACATGATGTGCAGGATGGATTGACATGGGATAAATCTGAAAGTGGGAAGCCCAGTTAGGAAATAATTCTCATGATCTAGGAAAGCGATGATGAAAGTTTGACTGAACATGGTATCTTTGGTGCTAGAGAGGAGATAAAAGAGTCTAGACATACTAAGAAGGATTTGGTGACAGCATCTGAGTGGAAATGGAGACAATGGAGTCTAGAGTGGATCTTTACTTGGGCAACTGGGTTATGTATAATGCCATCAACCTAGATAGGGAATACAGGTTCTGAGAGAAAGATGGTGATTCTTTTTTTTTTTTTTTTTGAATGCATTACTTTTAGAGGGCTGTGGATTACTCTTTGGGGAGTTGGAAATATGGATCTGGAGCCATGGATTTGGGAGCTGTGAGCACATTTATGGTACTGGAGTCCCAATGGGTTAAGTCAAAAGGAAAGAACTAAAAGGAGACCCTGGGAACCCCAGAGGATATATAAAGGAGGTGGGTCCAGCTAGGCAATAAAGATTTACAATTGGCATTATTAATTCTGACATGTTACTAACTCTTTAAAGTATGCTTTTATTCAATTATAAATTAGAGCTATTTTCTTATTAATGTTGCAGAATATGTCTTAATTTAAATGCTAATGATAATATTATTCAAGCACTAGATCCTCTTCCTGTGTGATTCATGGAATGTGTATGACATAGAGGATTCACACATACGAGAAACCTGGATTGCCATAACTTTTCTGACTCCTATGAAAATACAAAGTTCTTTTAAGTGTAAAAAATCCGAGACACCTGGTTGGCTCAGTTGGTTAAGCATCCGACTCCTGATTTCAGCTCAGGTCATGATCTCACTGTTGTGAGATACAGCCTCGAGTCGGGCTCTGCACTGACAGCATGGAGCCTACTTGGGATTCTCTCTCTCCCTCTCTCTCTCTCTGCCCCTCCCCCACTTGTACTCTCTCAAATTAAACAAATAAACATCTGAAAAAATAATTGTAAAAAAATCCCCATGACATTTGCAAATGATGATGTACAGAATTACTGGTCAGTAGCATTAGCTCTGTTGTGACAGATAGGATCATTTTTCTAGCTGGGAATAATTATCTGTAAGCAGGAAATTTGCAGCAGAACATAGACTTGAAAAACCAAATTCAAATTTCTAAATCTCACAGCTTAAGTGGCAATTAGATTCACACCATCATGCTTTATATGTTCTATTTAATATGTTTTTATGGATTAGGACGGACTTGTCTCTTTGGCTGAGTAGTGTAGAATTTTATGTAAGGGGTCATAGTTATTTCTCTGAGCAACATATGCAGAATAAGTAATTAGAAGTTTGGGGAAGGTAGAGGAATATATAAGTGAGCTTCAGTGAAGTCGTCATTTAGAAGTAAAACTGGTTAAATTTTGAACATAAAATAAATGAATTCAAAATAATACATATTGTTCTAGTGTTTATCTGCTCAGAACATTCATTTCAGAGACTTACTAAGACTTTATGGAAAGGAATAAGATTTCCCATTTCCAAGAACATATTGTAGTATCAGCATAGCATCCTGCTTCTTCCTTAGTATCTATTTGGAAAAAGTTCAAGACAGGATTTATCATCTTGTGAATGCTTGAGGAATTATTGTCTGTAACTTCCATTAACATTCTGGAGGATAATCTGGGTGAGGTCCTTGTGCACAGATACAATGCCACCTTAATTTTGCATTTTAACTTTTGTCTTCCTTAACCCCCCTTTTTTTCCCCATAAGAAGATATTGCTTTTTTTTTTCATTGATATGTTCTGACTGTACTTTCTGCAGGAAGGCATTCAGGCAATACACATATATCAATATGCACTATATCTAGTTTGAAATATTTATTGCCGAATAACATCCTAAGTGAAGGGGGTTCTGCTGATGATAATGGAAGTCACTTTCTTTTATGATTTTTCCCATTTAATCTTTTTGTGATCTCTGCCTGACTTCTCTTCTTAGTGCCCATATAGGTAAGATATAATGAGTTTCTGTGAAGAGATTAAAAGTACTGCCAAGTTCTGTAAATTATCTGTTGTTGATTCTGCTCTATATCTATAAAGAACTGAGCTGATGGGGGAAAACAATGTTCTCATTGAAGGCTTCCTGTTTGAGTCCTAACAATTAGAAAATCCATAAACTGTAATCACTTTTATCATAGTCTATAATCATTTTCCTTAATTTTTGTTCTCAGCAGTGGTCCCCATCTCATAGCTCCAAAATTATCTTATTCTCATAAAAAACCCCAAACAAACCTGTTCCATTGTTTACTGGCCTATGAGCATTTCTCTTGAGGCTCTGTTAATTAAAATGATAACTCTAAGGGAAATATCAGAGCTGTGAGGTATATGGCTATGCTAGTGTAAACTTGTGCATTTAAGAATAGTTTACTAATGCTTATTTACATTATATAATACACACCTTCCACTTTCCCTCTCTAGATATCATACCACCCTAAATACAGGGAAGGATTCTAGATAACTCCTTCTCTTGTCGGTAATCCCTTTCACTCACATTAATTAAGCAAATGCCTTGTTAGGCAAATTTTATTTGTATTTTATTTTTAACTATAGCCCAAGGTAAGATAGCTCAGAATTGCAGAATAAAAACAGAAGTCATTCTGGGGTTGGTGGCTTTATGGAAAATCTCTGATACAAAATTGCTATTATTTCTGCTCAGCAGAAAGTGGCCTCAACTTTCTTATAGGATGTTTGTAAAATCACAGATATCTTTATAACGTGTTTCATAGAATACCTTCCATGAGTTTGCATTGTAGTGGATTTTATGGATTACAAAAACTGCATAAAACTTGACCTCAGAATATAAGCGGTACATAATCTAGTTGGGGTGTGGGATATGCATGTGAAACGGTTAATAAACAAGACCATTTTTTTTCTTTTCTTAAAAAATGAGATATAATTGACATATAACATTGTATTAGTTTCAGGTGTACAATATAATGATTTGAAATATGTATATATTACATGAAGTGATTACTACAATTATTTTAGTTAACATCCATTGCCACATATAATTATTATTTAACACTTAAGATTTACTCTCTCAGAAATTTCAAATACACACTATAGTTAACCATAGTCACCATTCTGCATATTACCTCCCCAGGATTTATTTATCTTATCATTGGCACTTTGTGCCTTTGGACTCCCTTCACCTGTTTTATCCACCCTCAACCTCTCCGTCTCTAGCAACCACCAATCTGTTCTTTGTATCTATGAGTGCATTTTGTTTGTTTTAGATTCCACATATAAATAAGATCATACAGTATTTGTCTTCCTCTGACTTATTTCTCTTAGCATAATGCCCTCAAGGTCTTTTGTTCTCTTTTATGGCTTAATAAACACACACACACACACACATAATGTGTATAAGACATATTTTCTTTATCCATTCATCCATTGATGGACAATTAAATTTTTCCCAAGTTTTGGCAATAAACATGGGGTTGCAGATATCTTTTAAAAATAGTGGGTTTACTTCCTTCAAATAAATACCTGGAAATAGAATTGCTGGATCATAGGGTATTTCTATTTTAATTTTTTATACTGTTTTCATAGTGGCTACACAAATTTACATTCCCCTTTTCTCTGCATCCTTGCCAGCACTTGTTATTTTTTGACTTTTTGATGATAGCTGTTCTGAAAGGTGTGAAGTGAGATCTCATTGTGGTTTTGATTTGCATGTCTCTGATGATTAGTGATGTTGAGCATTTTTTCATGTACGTGTTTGCCATTTGTATGCCTTCTTTGATAAAAGAATCTATTCAGATCCTCTGCCAACTGGATTGTTTTGTTCTCCTACTGAGTTGCTTGAGTTCTTTATATATTTTGGACATTAACCTCTTATCAGACATATAATTTACAAATATTTTCTCCCATTTGATAGATTGCCATTTTGTTTTGTTGATGGTTTCCTTTGCTATGCAGAAGTTTTTTAGTTTGATGTAGTGTCACTTATTAATTTTTGCTTTTTTTTGCCCTTGCTTTTATGTAAAAAAAATCAAGATAGATAAGTAAGAGCTTATCCCCTATGTTTTCATCTGGAAGTTTTATGGTTTTATAAAGAAAACCTTTTTATAAAAGACAATAAAGTACTAAATATGTTTAACACACACTTAATAAACATTCACTGTGTTCCAGACACTGAGATAATTTCCATGGGAGACAAAAAGGAGAATAAGTCAGTACTCTTTATCCACCAAGAGAACATAGCTATGCACATATATAAGCCTAACCTTTCTGAAGACCTTCATTCCTAGAATATATACCCTAAAGTAGAGTCTTCATGTGTTCTGAAGTATTCTGTTCTCTTACGTCTAATCCTCCTTCTTTCATGTGAAATAGTTCAAAGTTGAGCTCAGATCCTACCAGCTGTGTGATACCTTAATGATTTCAGCCTATCTTGTTAACAAAAGGGCAGAGAGCAGAGAGAAAGAGAGGATAAGTGGAAGGAAGTGTGATGTGTATAAGGAAGTGGTCAGCCTAAAGTTCCTACTCTAATTATGGAATCCCAGAAGTGACATGCTTGATAGTAGGTATCTGGATCTTAGGTTTACAGCCTAAGCAAGTAAACCATTTCTAATCTCAGTCTTGGACACTCATTCATTCACCCAAGAAATATTCATAGAGCACCTACTTTGGGTGAGGCACTGTTTGAGGAGTGGGTTAGAGCAGTACATAAGGCCAAGTCCCTGTTATCATGGAGCTAAAAGTTTAGTGAGAAACACAGACAAGAAAATAAATTAATTGATGAATGATATGATTTTTTTTAAGTTTTGAGAAATAACTGGTGTATCACTATATCTTTAAGGTATACAGCGTGATGATTTGGTATACATATATTATGAAATGATAACCACAACAGGTTTAGTTAATATCCATCATCTCGTAATCTATAATGTACCTAAATGTATCTAACAATAAAAGAAAAGAAAAAAAATTCTCCTTGTAATGAAAATTCTTAGGATTTTATATAATGGTAAGTAAAATAAAAATAAAGCAAGACAGGCTTGAGAGTGACTGGATAGTGTCTATATTAGACACCATTCATGAATATAGATCAGAATTGGGATGGCAAATGTTGGGTGAAATCATTAGACGGGGCCCTGAATGACCCTGAAGGGCAGATGAACAGGAGTGAAGGCTTTCTAGGCAAATGCCTGGGACAGAGATAAGCATGAATATGTAAGAGCAGGGAGGAGAGGAAGAGGCAGAAGAGGAAGAAAGTCTGGCTTGTCTACTCTGGGGAGTAATAGGAAATAAGGTCAGATATGTGGGTTCAAGTCCAAATATGCCTTTAAAGATTGAATCCTCCTTTTGAATAAGGTGGTGTCCAAATAAGTAGGTATAGAAGCCACTTGAAATGGTAGCCTGTGCACAGCCCCTAATATTAGAATCTTGAACAGGGGAGCAAATATATGTGACAAATAATCCAATAGACAAATGTATACAGAATGGGTTGAATTAAAGTGGCATGAAGTCAGGAAAGTCAACTGGAAAGCAATTGTAGCAATCCAAGAATATAGTTAACATTTGTGTAGCACATATACCTTCTTATCTCATTTATTCATCCAAACTTATTCACTGCACATTTATTAGGGTGTCAGGTGGTGTGTAAGGCACTGGGGATGTAATGGTGAGCTAATCTGGTGAGCTAGATAGTCCCTGTCCTTGTGGAGATCACAGTCTGCTTGAGAAGCAGATAGTGGTCATGTAATTACAAGACTGAATGTCACATTTTAAACTGTGGTAAGTATCTTGAAGGCAAAGTAAGCTGTTACAAGAACATGTAGCTGGGGGCTTCACCTCATGTAGAATGGGTGCGTAAGGCTTTACTGACAACATAGGAGCTGAAATTTGAACTAAGTAAGTACTGAGTAGGGAAAGGTATGGGGGAGGCAAGGAGGAAGAGAAGAGCATTCCAAACAAAGGAAATAGCATATGCAATATCCACAGAGCTGAAGAAAATGTGCTCTCTTTGGGAATTTGTACGATTGTCACGTGCTCCTGGAGTGCAGAGGTTGAGTCTATGCTTGCTATGGGGTTATGACCTGGGGCTGCAGACATAGGCAGGGCCAAATCCTGGAGGCCTTGTGGCCTATAGTTGGAAGCAGTGGAAAGCATTGAAAGTGTAGGCAGTAAGATGGGGCTGTGGTCATGGAATGAAATAAGAGTAGAAGCCAGATGCATCCTTGTAGCATTAGGATGGGGGCTGTGAAGATAGAGAGAAGTGAATGGGTCTAAGAGATAGTCAGAGGTACTTGGTAATGGATTACATATGGAATGTCAGGGATAAGCAGTGTTGGAATGATGCTTGAGTTTTTGGGTTGTGCAGATTGATGGTGTTTGCACAGCAATCCTGTAAAGTGTGCATCACTGTTATCCTATTTTACATTAGCCTGTAGTTCTAGATAGTTAAGCAGTGTACCCCAGAGAATACCATTAATCATTTACAGGGGTAAGACTCAAGCTCTGGTTTATGGTCACAAAACCTGGGTTCTCTCATCTGTCCCGTGCTTCTGGGTTTATTGCGGAAGGAATAAGGACTATGGCTTAATGATGACAATACAATAGCTTTAGTCTTTGCATCACAGAGTCATAGAATTTTAGCATTGGAAGGAATTATAGAGAACTTCCTGCTGTATTTTTCAAGCTTCTCGAAATAAAATGAGAAATGTATTTTACATCACATCACACACACACACACACACACACACACACACACACACACAGAGGAAACAAAAATTTCTTGAAACAGCATTACTATAATGACATGAGATGCACTCTGATATTTTCTGTTCTATTTTCTTTGATAACACTAGTTCCCATTCACAAAATTGATTTTATTATCTACTAATGAGTTAAGGGCCTCTGTTCAAAAAAGTGATCTAGTCCTTTTCCTTTTCCAAAGAGAATTTGAGGTCCAAAAATAGGAAGTGATTTCCCCTGGATCTCGTAGCCAGCAGGCAAGTGATTTCCTGACTGTTAGCCCCATTTTCTGACAATATTATACAATTTGGCTTTGTCAGCTTCACACACAAAATTGAAAGGCTTGTAGATTTTTGTGCCTTATGAAAAAATATCTGTTGATTGTTTTCTGCTTATGACATTTAGCTTGTTTCTTTATCTACATGTCTTGTTTTACAGTAAAGTTAAGACTCTGCAGGATCCTATTAAATGAAAGTTTGCAAAACTTTCTTTGAAAAGTAAAGGACATGAAACAGTCAAGATAATAGAGAATAATCTTTGAGATTCTGAGAAAGACTAATAAAAAGCCACAGAAAATGGAAAGTGGTTATTCAAGGGAAGTGATAAAAAAATGGACTTATGATGTCACCTAAGAAACCAAGGGACAATTGTGAAACCAAGAGGAATAACCAAGTCTTTTTGCTAAGTGAAAATGCCAAGGAGAGAATAGAAAGCGTGAATAACATATGCAAAATCACAGGTCCTTACTTCATGAGTAAAGTTTAAACACAAATGGAACACATGAGATTAAAAAGCTTAGGTAATATCGAAAAATAGTGGGACAATTGGAAAGAATTTAATGGAACTATCAGAATTTTTAAGATTTAATAAAATGAAAATTTGAAGTTTACTCAGGTGAACTGAATCTACAAACTTATAGGAACATTGAGGAAAAAGAGAAGGGGGTTTGCTTGCCACATTTTTGCACAATGTCCTCTAATATTGCTAGAAGCTGTTGAAAATCCTGGCAAGGTTTCCTGGATATTTTCTCTGTCAGACAAGCAGAAGAGGAGATTAGGAGGCATGGAAACAAGTAGGACTGGGGAAATCAAGGATCAAGAGTCTGGTGTGGGGGAGTCAGAAAATGGTAGCATTATGGTGGTGGGGGGTTACTTTTTTTTTTTTTCTAAAGACAAGTCCAGTGGGAGGAAGGGGAAATGTTAGTCTAACTTCCAGGTATAACCTCCGAGCCTTACCCGTGCATATCCCAAGTATTTCTTGAACCCTTATTAAGTACCAGATACCATGATAAGCTCTGTGTAGAGTTTATGAATAAGACAAATTTGGTTCCTGCCCTTAAGAAGTTTGTAGCCAAGTGGGAAGTACAGATAAATGATTTAATGCATGTTGTAATAAAAGGGAGGGACAAGGTGCTAGGGAAGTAGAGAAGAGGGACCTAACTTTGGACATGGTGAGTTAGGGAAGGCTTCCTGGAGCAAACAATATCTGACCTTAGACATGCATAAGAGTAGGTGGAAGTTAGCCAGATGGATTGTGAAGATGATAACTTGCTTGTCTCAAAGATCACATCATATCTTGTGTTCAATGCTTTTATAAAGACTAGGCCTGGCACACAATAAGCCCTCATAAATGGCAGTTTTTAATATTTTATTATTGCCGGTTATAGGTAGTGGTCAGACAGAACTTTTCCTGTATAAGGCAACACACATGACACAATGTTTCCATGAATATGAGAGAATTCTATATTAATTTTAATTGTCTATTATTATTTAACAGGATTATAAAATACTGATATTCCTCATTGCAATTCATTTTGCTTGCAGAGGAAAATTACAGAGCATGTCATATATCGTGATGTCTCCATTTAAGGAAAATATAAATAAAATAGAATCAGGATAATAGGACTTAAAGAAATTGTAGAAGTCACCTGATCCAGTTCTTCCTTTTAACACATAAGAAAAATGAGTTAGCCATTTGCTCAAACTAACAAAATTGTTGGTTAGTGCAGAGATAAGACAAAAAAGCAGGTGTTCTGACCAACATTTCAATACTCATGTCCTTTATACCACAGTGCCACTTGTAATTTTTTCAAAGCACTCAACTTTGTTGCAAAATTGTGTTAATATTGTTATCTTGATGTTAATTTCCATTGCTACCTTTGACGTTTTGATGGGCTTCATTTTTTGCTTTTCTAGTACTTTATTTACTCTGAGAATATGTGTGTTTATTAATTTCACTTCAACCATTTTACTTTTTTTTTTTTTTCAACGTTTATTTATTTTTGGGACAGAGAGAGACAGAGCATGAACGGGGGAGGGGCAGAGAGAGAGGGAGACACAGAATCGGAAACAGGCTCCAGGCTCTGAGCCATCAGCCCAGAGCCCGACGCGGGGCTCGAACTCACGGACCGCGAGATCGTGACCTGGCTGAAGTCGGACGCTTAACCGACTGCGCCACCCAGGCGCCCCCAACCATTTTACTTTTACATTAAGAGCAAGGGACACATGTAATGCTACCAACCATTTTCATTTTAAACCCTTAATTTATTATTTGCAATAGATGAATGTATTTTAAACTTCATTTGTTCTTTGTTGGGTTAAGGTTTCATTCAGATTGTACCTTTGGCAGGAATATTGAAGTATTAACTAAAGACCTGGAAAAACGTCCTGTAGTTAATAATCTAAATAATGCTTTCCTTATAAAAGGCTCTTGCCTGCCACTGAGGTAATGTTCTTTCATGGTGATTATTGTTGCACAGTTATGTTCACATGCTCTGTTTAAAGCTATATAATTAACAAACCCTTTAAATAAAACCACTAAAATGTTCTCCTGGGTCATTCTTCCTTTTGCTCACTGTTCACTAAAGAATCTTCTATACTTTAGCTTATTGTGATAATATTGATTCCTTTGCCCACCTGCCAGCTTCCTTATTCTTGGGCATCTCAAAAATACCATAATTGATTGTCATTCTCTCCACATGGGAGCCATCCACATCCCTTGGCTGCCTCTGGGGATCCATTGGATAAGGATTTTGTTTTCAATGGTACCCTTTTCACCAAATTCTTTACCATGTCCATTGTGCATTCCAAAAAGCCCTGTTCGTCCTACTGCCTGGACACCGACTGATGCAGAGCCTGTTTGTCATCAAGATCTCACAACCCCAGCTACTTAGGATATAATGCTACCTTCCACAACTTTCTCTCCTTTCTTCTTTACCTTTTTTTAGGTATGGTTATAATTACAGATAATATTGTGAGTTATTGATTTCAAGCAAACCTCTACGGGTCCCTGACCATTCTCATGATTCCAATATTAAATGGAAGCAATTTAGTTTCTAAATGCTGATGCTGACTTGCTCGAGAGTCTTTTCCCCAGAGTTTTATATATACATGTATTGCCTGACAACTGAACCCATTGGCTTTTGGTTACTAAACCTGTATTTGTTTCAGGATTTTTTAGTGTGTTTTCCCACTTAAAAATCTACCATAGCCTCTCATGATATGGTTTTTACTTATGTGGATTTAATATAAACTTAACCAGTTAAAAAATTAAAAAAATAAAAAACTACCATAGTCTTTTCTTCTCTGGAGAACAGGAGAAACATCATTAACAACATTATTTAATGATAATTCCCTTAAGTTATTTTAAATCAAAAGGTGAGAAGAGTACTTCTAGAACCCAAGCTTCTTTTACTGAAATTTATAAAAAACAATTTTAGTATTCAGAAAGGCTAAATGTATGCCATTTTTCTTTTCATTAGTTCAGTGTGTCTCAAATCTCCCTTTCTACTGTCTGAGAACTTTGAGGCTACAGCATTTTATTATATGAAACTCTTTGGACATACATGATATTTTATGGTTTATTTATTTACTATTTATTTATTCATACAGAATTTTTAGTGTGGAAAAATTTAAACACACACAAGTGTATTATCACTCAGTTCCAACGGTTATCAACTCACTAGTCAAATTTGTCTCATCTATATCCTTACCCAGTCTCCCATGACCACTGGGCCCTAGTGAGCAAATCCCCATTTCATCTGTTAGTATTTCAGTATCTATCTCTAAAATTAAAAACACTCTTTAAAAAAACATAACTATATTATAATCATATCTAAAAACACTAACAATATTTCCTAATAGCATCAAGTAACCAATATAGAAATATTTTTGCTTTGTAATTTATTTTTATATTTAGTTTATTCAAATCAAAACCAAATATAATCTACATATTGCATTTGATTGATGTTTCTTAAATCTTTTTTTTTTTTTAATTTTTTAACGTTTGTTTTCGAGAAAGAGAGAGACAGAGCATGAGCGGGGGAGGGGCAGAGAGGGAGACAGAATCTGAGGTAGGCTCCAGGCTCTGAGCTGCCTTCACAGAGCCCCATGTGGGGCTCAAACTCACAAACTGAGAGATCATGACCTGAACCGAAGTTGGACACTTAACTGAATGAGCCACTCACATGCCCCAAAAGTCCTTTAAAGTTTTTCAAATTTCAATTTTGTTGATTGCATGTTTCTCCACTGTCTGAATTTCCTATATCTTGATGAATAGGTCTAGATATGTGATATTCATTTTTATTTCTTGGCAAGAATACTTCATGGCAATATTGCATATTTCCATCAGGAGGCCAAGATATCAGCTTGTTTCTCTGTGACATTAAGATTGTTCAGTGTGTTCAGTTGTTGCTAGCCATTATAAAGTTTCCCACCTGCTATTAATGTGTTTAGTAGCCACTGATGATCATAAACAAGGATTTATTATTTCAGCAAGTGTTACAAAATGATCTATTCTAATATTTTTATTTCTTCTCCATTTATTAGGCTTTTTAAAAAACATTTTATTTTGGTAAATTAAATATAAGGTAATTATTGAGCACCTATGATGTGCTAGCACTCTGCTAGAAAGTGTAAGAGGAAAACAAAATACATAGGTATCATGGAACTTGCTATAAATAAAAATTAAACATGCTCAAAATGATTAGAGAACAGCTATGGTATGGTAAGTGAAGTAAGAAAAGGGAAATGACCATGGGTTGAAAAATGTTTCATGAAAGATGCAGGACATGTATTGGGCCAAGGAGCATCCTAGGAAATAGGGGGAGACTGAGGGTGTTCCAGGTGGGAGAATAGTTTGGACTATGCCATGAGGCTAAGAACAAGAATGGCCACATATGAGAACGCACAGGAAAGAATCTGTGTAGAGATTACACTTTAAGTTAAAATGGGACATTGATTGTGAGTAAGAAAACTAAATTACTAAGGTCTTATTTGGATAAATTGGCATCACCCCATGAACTCTGGTATTTTTCTGAATACATTTGGCAGGTAGACTTTGGGTGAACTAGGAAACTACAGCAAAGTGGTCAAGGGAAATTCAATATGTTAGAAATTGATTTGTCATAAGTAAAACCCATCTGATCTTAAGGAATGTAAGATTGGGGGCGCCTGGGTGGTTCAGTTGGTTAAGTGTCCAACTCTTGATTTCGGCTCAAGAAATGAGCTCACAAGTCATGAGTTCGAGCCCCGCATCAGGCTCTACACTGAGAGTGCAGAGCCTCCTTTGGGTTCTACTTCTCTCTCTCTCTCTCTCTCTGCTCTTCTCCCACTCACTCTGTCTCTGTCTCAAATAAATTAAAAAAAAATAAACTTAAAAACAAAGAAATATAATGGGAATGCAAGCTGGTGTAGCCACTCTGGAAAACAGTATGGAGGTTCCTCAAAAAACTAAAAATAGAACTACCCTACGACCCAGCAATTGCACTACTAGGCATTTATCCACGGGATACAGGTGTGCTGTTTCGCAGGGACACATGCACCCCCATGTTTATAGTAGCACTATCAACAATAGCCAAAGTATGGAAAGAGCCCAAATGTCCATCGATGGATGAATGGATAAAGAAGATGTGGTATATATATACAATGGAGTACTACTCGGCAATCAAAAAGAATGAAATCTTGCCATTTGAAACTAGGTGGATGGAACTGGAGGGTATTATGCTAAGTGAAATTAGTCAGAGAAAGACAAAAATCATAGGACTTCACTCATATGAGGACTTTAAGAGAGAAAACAGATGAACATAAGGGAAGGGAAACAAAAATAATATAAAAACAGGGAGGGGACAAAACAGAAGAAACTCAAGTATGGAGAACAAACTGAGGGTTACTGGAGGGGCTGTGGGAAGGGGGATGGGCTAAATGGGTAAGGGGCACAAATGAATCTACTCCTGAAATCATTGTTGCACTATATGCTAATTTGGATGTAAATTTTAACAAATAAAAAAAAGAAAGAAATATAAGATCACCCAAGTCAGATATAAAATGTAAAGAATTAGTCATTTTGATAGGTGTACACAATAATAAAAAAAAATACAAACCACACAGATGCTTGTGGTTCCACAGAACAATCCCGGATGTTTGAAAGAAGAGACAGGTGCACAGGGCTTGGTGTGAGACTGTGGCAATGTTAAAGATGTTGAATTTAATTTTGAAAATATTGTATTTTGGGTGCAAATGCAAAAAGTAAAGGCCTTAAGCATTTGTTAGGATGGGATTGCAGACAAAAAGG
This sequence comes from Lynx rufus, assembly GCF_022079265.1. Classification (NCBI taxonomy): domain Eukaryota; kingdom Metazoa; phylum Chordata; class Mammalia; order Carnivora; family Felidae; genus Lynx; species Lynx rufus. The sequence continues at coordinate 73,962,767 of NW_025814834.1, forward strand.
CAAAGCTTAAATTGTACATTTTACTCATATGCACAGAAGTGATAGGTTAACTTGTAGGAGACACACATGAGCATAGAGAGGCTGAGCTGAGGTCAAAGAGAAAGGATAACAGTAGAATTGGGGGTGGAAGGTGGACAAAGAGAGCAGGAAAAGAAAAGAATAGTATCCATTGGTGGAGAAGTAGAGAGAACAAGGTTGTGGGCCAGGAAAGAGCTGTCATCAAGAAGAGATGGTCACCAGGGTCCACATGATATACCACCATCACTAGCAACACTTGACAAAACACATGACTTTAATACAGTATGTTACAGATGGAAGATGGTTTGCAGAAGGAATGGTTTGGAAGCAGATCAGGACAGAAAGCATGATGATCTTATTCTAGGAACGGGCTTCCAAAGAAGATAAATATAATGGCCAGGATAAGCAGCAGATTGGGAAACCTAGGTGTGTCTGAGAAACAAGAGTCTGAATTTCCTTGGTTATTCTGATAAATACGGGAAGTATATTTTTAGAAAACAGACTTTGAATATTGAAAGTGAGAAAAGAGCTTAACTATTAGTCACTTTAATTCCTTGTATTTTATATATTCCATTCTCATTTTATGTATTACCATAATGAGTCATACTTATATCAAATATAAGACATGAGGTATTAAATTGGTAATGCTAGTTTCTTCCTTTTCTAAAAAGAATTCTGCACACATCTCCATCTCCCTTTTCTCTGATTTCTCAGCTTTCTTAGTGCGCATGGAAAGTGTAAATGTTTGTTTCTATTTTGTTAGTTTCATTGGTTTGCTGCCTACAAAGATAACATATTTGTTGTGAAAATGTCACTCAGTACAGAAAGGCTTAAAGAATAAATTTTTAAAATTTCTTGAAATGATGCTATTCAGAGATAACTAGTATTGTTACTTTGATAAATCTCCTTCCAAAACTTTTTCTATGGATAGATGCATAGATGATATTTTATATTAAGGACATCATATTATTAATGTGGTTTTGCACCTACTTTTTTGCATCTAATAATATGTTGTGGATATTTTCTATGTCAATGAATAAAGGTATATAATATTCTTTTTCAATAGCAGTCATTATATGAAAATGCCATAATTAATTTAAGCCACCACCTGTTGCCAGACATTTAGACTCTTTCTAATTTTTCTGTGTAAGCAGCATTGCAGTGAACATTCCTATGGATACATTTTTTGTGCACTTATTCAATTGACTGTCTTCTTTGAATAGATTCCCCCAAATGGGATTGTGGGTCAAAGGTTATGCATGTTTTATATTGTGATACATATTTACATATCGCCTCGGGTCCTTTAGAAGTGTTATACCAATTACACTTCTACCAATAACACCTACCAGTACCCAGAAAGTTCTTTTAAACGTCTTAAACATTTTTTTTTCATCTTCATTCAGGCTCATTTCCCTCACATACGAAATTAAAAGGATGAAATATATTAGTGGTTCTTAAACTTTTTAGGATCTTAGGATCATTTCAGAATTTTTGAAAACTGTTGACCAGAAACTGGGACCGTTGTTCCAGAAAAACATACCTGTGCAAAAACACAGAAATTTTTACATACTATTTATGAGAATTCATAGATTATTTGAAATCAATTCACAGACTCTTTGGGATCTCACCCCATGAATCCAAGTGAAAAATCTCTGAAATGAGATGATTTTAAAGTTACTCTCTCTTTTTAACACACATGCATACACACACACACACACATTTCATATACATCATGCACATATCACACACTCATGTGCACACAGAATTTTAATGAGTATTTGGAAAAACTTTGACACCTGCTTGATAGAGAACCTAGTCTCATTGTGATCTGTGAAATCACTTGACTGGGTATAGCTATTGGAATGAATTTCTATTTATTTCAGGTTCTTCAATGGCGAGCCCACCAGGAAGAAGTAGCAAGACTGGAAATGGAAATTTCTGCCAGAAGAAGAGAAAAGGAGGAGGAGAGAGAGAAGCTATGGAAGAAGAAGGAATTGTTTCAAAGAGCAGAGAAGAAAAAGAAAGTATGTAATCTACTATTGTTGTGAATGTGCGAATGAATGTTTAATTGCCTGATTGAGCTTTGAGTGATCTTGGTGTTTGGCATAGAATCATCATAGGTAGTTCTTAGATTCATGAGATTCTAGTCTTGCTTCAGTTCATTTAAGCTTCAGAGGTTCACTGGACATGGAGGGGAATCCGCTTTACTGACCTGCATGAGCACAAGAAATTGTGATTAGAAGTAATGCTATAGGTAAAGACAAGACAGGGTTTGTGACTGCTGAGTCTTGTACTAACTAGGGATACGTGGGAGAGCATTTTGTTTGCAGTGCAGCAATTGACCGTCAAAGGTGTCTTTGCTGATAAAATACGTTGTACCAGGGTCAGAGCAACTCATGCAATACAAAAGTCCCTTTAAAGAATTTACTTCTTGTTTTATTATTTGTTATATTGTTTGTTTTTCATTTACTAACATAAATTCATGACTCTACTTTTGAGAAAACATTTGCTTCCCAGTTTTCAAAATACTAATCACAACACTTATTAACAGCTTTAAAACGATTGCCGACAATCTGTGGAAGAAAAAGAGTGTATTTGAGGCAGGATTTTAAAAATATATTTGGGGTATTTATTTAGATATTTTTGTGTGTTTACACCTCAAAAACTGATAAAAATAATCACATTAGTATTCATCACCTAGCACTGAGTTTACTCAGGATTTACTCAGGATCTCCCCAAAGTCAGTCTCGATCATAAATTTTATTTCTATCTTTCCAAGCCATCTATTGCTTTTAACATCTTTTAATACATAGTTTGTGACTTTTACATTTTCTTTTCATGAATACTCTCTTACTGTATCATTTTGCAGCATGTACTTCTTTATTTAACTCTACATTTTTGAGATATAGCCATGTTAATAGGCAGAGACTTAGTTCACCCCTTTCTACTGCTACATGATATTTCATTATAGAACGAGGCTACCGTTTATCCCTTCTGTTAGTGGTTTACATTTACATTTCTAAAGTTTTGTTCTTGCACCTGTGCTGAAGCAGTCACTTGTCACATCAACTGGGGCACATGTGCACAGCTTTCTCTACAGTACACTGAGGAGGAGAATTAGGATTTCTATGCTTTCAGTTTTATATGCTTTTTTTCTTTATAAGGTATTATAAATTTTCTTTTTGACTTTTGCCAATGTGATGAATGTAAACAGTATCTTGGTGTCTTCAACTGGATTCTGCTGATCACTTGTGAGATTGAAAATTTCCTCATGTTTATTGGGTGATTTTCTTCCTTTGGGAATTGCTTATTAGTACTTTTTATCTACTTGTCTATTTTTCTTTATTAATCTGTAGAAGTTCTTTATAAACTCTGGATATTATTGCTTTCCGTTTGTTATATAGGTTGCAAATTTATTTTCTTTCATTGGACATCTGCCTTTACATTTGGTCTGTAGTGTCTGTAGGTTCATGGAAATTTAAAGTGATCAAGGAATCAAAGTTATTAAACTTTCTTTAAAAGATATTTTATTTTCTTTTTTATTTTTTGAGAGAGATAGCAAGAGATAGAAAGAGAGAGAATAGTAAGCAGGCTCCAAACTCAGCATAGAATCTCTTGCATGGCTTGATCCCCTGCCCCCAGGATCATGACCTGAGCCGAAAACAAGAGTCAGACACTCAACAGACTGAGCCACCCAGATGCCCCTAAACTGTTTCTCTTTGTGAACTGTGCTTTCCTTTATGAACCATGACCTGGTAGTGAGAACATCTCTCTACAGAGTTTATGCTTCTGCTCAGGACCCTACGCATTTTACTGGCTCAGGACCAGTGCATATATTAACTGTGAGATTTGGGACCAATTCTGTGAGGTTGGAGTGGCTGCTGACTTAGCACTCATGCACAGCACCAGCCTGGGTTCTGCTGCTGACCCCTTCCCTGCTCTGGTCCCAAGCAGAAAGTCAGCTCCCTTGTCACTTCTGAGGAGTGGTCCTGGTGTGTCTCAGTCCCATTTGGTGTTTGGACAAGTTCTACAGGACTTCCTCTTTTTTAAGTGGCATGGTTCCAGCTCCTGTATATAAATCCCACACCTAATATTAAACACCCAACCACTAGCTCCTCAGGCCTGTTTCAGGCTCAGTTCTGCCCAAGGGCCCCTTGGCTTTGGCTCCCTCTTACTGCTCTGACTTTATGTTCCATCTTTATCTTCAGCACTGGGGCATTGTGTGTCTTTGTGTTATAGTTTGCCCCAAATTTCTATGTGTTTAAACTGGGAAAGGAGATTTCTTTAAAAAAATTTGTTTTAACGTTTTAATTTATTTTTGAGAGAGATAGAGCACAAGTGGGGCAGTGGCAGAGAGAGGCAGACACAGAAGCCGAAGCAGGCTCCAGGCTCTAAGCTGTCAGCACAGAGCCAGACCCGGGCCTCAAACTCGTGAGCTGCGAGATTATGACCTGAGCTGAAGTTGGACGCTTAACCGACTGAGCCACCCAGAGGAACCAACTGAGCCCCTAAACTGGGAAAGGAGATTTCTTTTTTTTTTTTTTTCAATATATGAAATTTATTGTCAAATTGGTTTCCATACAACACCCAGTGCTCATCCCAAAAGGTGCCCTCCTCAATACCCATCACCCACCCTCCCCTCCCTCCCACCCCCCATCAACCCTCAGTTTGTTCTCATTTTTTTTAATTTCTTTTTTTATTTTTTTTTCTTTTTTAATATATGAAATTTATTGTCAGATTGGTTTCCATACAACACCCAGTGCTCATCCCAAAAGGTGCCCTCCTTATTACCCATCACCCACCCTCCCCTCCCTCCCACCTCCCATCAACCCTCAGTTTGTTCTCATTATTTTTTTAATTTCTTTTTTTTAATTTCTTTTTTTCTTTTTTAATATATGAAATTTATTGTCAAATTGGTTTCCATACAACACCCAGTGCTCATTCCAAAAGGTGCCCTCCTCAATACCCATCACCCACCCTCCCCTCCCTCCCACCCCCCATCAACCCTCAGTTTGTTCTCAGTGTTTAACAGTCTCTTATGCTTTGGCTCCCTCCCACTCTAACCTCTTTTTTTTTTTTCTTCCCCTCCCCCATGGGTTTCTGTTAAGTTTCTCAAGATCCACATAAGAGTGAAACCATATGGTATCTGTCTTTCTCTGTATGGCTTATTTCACTTAGCATCACACTCTCCAGTTCCATCCACGTTGCTACAAAAGGCCATATTTCATTCTTTCTCATTGCCACGTAGTATTCCATTGTGTATATAAACCACAATTTCTGGGAAAGGAGATTTCTATGTCAACTCAGACATACTGACCAAAGTTCTGGCTGCCTTTATATATACTACAAATCCAGACTCTCTTTGTTCTAACTGTTTTATATGCTGGAGACAAATTTTAGTTCTTTGGTGTTTAACAGCAGTTTGGCAGAAACCCTCCTATAGTTTCTCAAGTCCGAAGCTCCCCTGGCTTGAAGCTGACTGCTTTGTTAGCTGGTGCTCTGTTTTTCTCCATCCACCATCTTTCCTGCCTGGATTTCTCTTCTCATAAGTGAACAGCAGCAGAGCTAGAGAAACAACTCCATGTATAAAACCCCATGTGAGGATTCTGAAGAACAGAGAATTCTCCTAATTTTTCTTCTCAGCAATTTGTCTGTTAGAGAATGATACTGTCTTTTTGTGGAGTAACATTTTAATTTGTATCCAATGCCAAAGTTTACCATGGTAGGTGCCCAGTTCTTTTCAAACTGATCTTTAAATCTGTGCTTTAAAACTCGAGGTGAACATAACATTCACAGTTTTCATAGTTTTATCCCAAGACTCAAGGAAAGTTTTGAGTCATAGGCTGTTAGGTGATAATGGTAATATTTCAGAAGCATCTCTTCACTTTTAAAATTATTGTCATGATAAAATCAAAAGATAAAGTCTTTCCATAAACTATCCCTAGGAGCTATTGTAAGAAACAAAATTACTGTGCTAGGTGAACCTTAAAGTGCCCGATATGTAATATTGGTCCCAGTGCTCCCCTTTCACTAGACGTGACTCTTTGGGTGGCTTGGAGAACATAAAAACTACTCTGCATCACAGCATTTTAAGATGTTTTGTTGCTGCCTGGTGCCTGGTGTTCTATGGGATCAAAGCAAGGATAGTTTCAGCCTCACTCTCAAAACAGAGATTTCAACCAAGGCTCACATAAAAAGGAGACCTAGTCCTTCCTTAGTCTAGCATGTCACAATTCTCTCCCAGTGTGACCAGTTCCTAATCTATCATTGAAGCTCTCCACATTGTAGAGCTGAGGGATGGAGCATGATCAGGGAAGTCAGAATAACTTCACCAGCCATGGTCCACCAGCCCTGTGACCTTCTGCCTTACCTCAGAGATGTTTCTGGGGAGGAAGCTATCATTTTGTGATCTCGTAGCCTCAAGTGACATCATATCAGTAAATATCGATAGACTCAGCCTTCCATAAAAGCTTGGCATGTAGGTGGTCTCCCTTGTCCTCAGGTAATGTGGCAAATACTCAGAATTATATTCATCCCACAGGTAACCAGGGAAGAGGAGAAACAGTTCTAAAATAAAAGAAGGTAGGCTATCATAAACAGAATGTAGGCTAGAGGGCTAGAACAGTGCTTCTCAGAAATTTCAAGAAGCTCTGTGCTTAGGAGGGAATCCAGAGTACCTTCTCAATTCAGATCAAGGCTATTCTCTCAGTGTGGGAGTCTGTGGGTTCTTATGAGAACAATTTATCATGCAATCTCTTTCCCAGTGTTTCTTAATCTAATAATATGCTGATCTAAAGAGCTACAAGTGGCGGGGGGTGGGGGGAAGGTAGACACAGAAGAATGATAAAAAAGTAATAATAATTCCCAGACTATAAAATCTACTTTTTCAGGATTGTTGGGATATAAAGGGGCCAATGGATAATGGCCAATGGGCCTGTGACAGGCAGGCTCCTAAGATGGTCCCAGAGATTTCCTGCCCTCCGGGAATACATATCCTAATCACCAGGACAATAAATGCTGCAGGTTAGGTTATATTATATGGCACAACCTTGAGAAAGGAAAATGACCTGGATGGAGAGCAGAGTTTGAAAGTACAGAGTTTTCTTTGGTCACAAGAGGGGTCGGCAGAGATTTGAAGCATGAAAAGGACATGACTCAGCATTTTGGCTTAAAAATTGAGGGGGTCACATGGCAAGGAATGTGGGTGGACTCTAGGAGCCAAGAGTGGCCCTGGCTGACAGCCAGAAGGGAAATGGGAACCTGTAACCTATAGTCCTACAGCTATAAGGAACTGAATTCTGCCAAAAACAAGAATGAGCTTGAAAGCATATTTTTCTCGGGTCTCCTAGGTGGTTCAGTCGGTTAAGTGTCAGACTCTTAATTTTGGCTCAGGCATTATCTCATGGTTTGTGAGTTGGAGCCCTGCATTAGGCTCCATGCTGACAGTGCAGATTCTGTTTGGGATTCTCTCTCTCCCCTTCTTTCTGCCTATCCCCCACTCACACACGTGCTCTATCACTCTTTCTCTCTCTCTCAAAAAACAAAAACATTGGGGCGCCTGGGTGGCTTAGTCGGTTAATTGTCTGACTTCGGCTCAGGTCATGATCTCCCAGTTTGTGGGTTCAAGCTCTGTGTCGGGCCCTGTACTGACAGCTCAGGGCCTAGAGACTGCTTCAGATTCTGTGTCTCCGTCTCTCTCTGCCCCTCCCATGCTCATGCTCTGTCTGTCTGTCTCTCTCTCTCTCAAAAAATAAACATTAAAAAAATTAAAAAAAAAAAAAGCAAGCAAGCAAGCAAGAAAATATTTTTCTCTAAAGCTCCCAGATGAAAACTCAGTTTTGTCTACACCTTGATTTCAGTCTTGGGATGTCATGGGCAGAGAGCCCAGCCACAACATACTGGACTTCTGACTTATAGGAGTCTGAGCTCAAAAGTGAGTGTTGTTTTAAGCTGCAAAATTGGTGGTTATTTGTTACACAACAATTTAAGAAAACTAGTACAGTTTTTGGTATTTAGAAGTGAATTGTTGCTATAACAAATACCTAAAAATGTGAAAGTAGCTTTGGAGTTGGCAAGTGGGAGGAAGCAGGAAGAATTTTGAAGAACATGACAGAAAAAAAGACAGGAATGCCTTGAACTGACTTAGCAGAAATGTGAATGTTAGAGATGTGGCTGGTGAGTCTCAGAAGGAAGCGATGAGCATACTATTGAAAGCTGGAGAAAGGAGGATCACTGTTATGTGGTGGCAGGAATCAATTCTGTGCTGCAGTTAGTTAGAAAACTTTCCTGAGTAATGAACTCCATAGGTGATGAACTAAGAAGATTTCCGAAGTGTTGAAGATGTCACCTGGGTTTTTTTTGCTACTTATAGTAAAAAGGAGAGATTTGATGGTTTGGGAAATTCTCAACCTATCTAAATGGCAAAAGACTCTAGAGTTCAGAGATTATTGCTGTCATCATACCATAGAGAAAAGGCTGAAAGTATGAATATACAACCCTTTGTTATAGCCTCGAAAAGATCACAGGGACAGAGTATTCAGTCATATAAAAGACCCTTCCAAGAGATTAAGGGTGTTTCTCATAGATCTTCTCAAACTAGAGAGTCTCTGGGAAGTTTAAGGGCAATTTCTCTCAGCCACCTCAAGGGAAAACCAAGGAAGAGAAAGGATTATCTTGAAAAGACCTGTCAGTGTGTGGCTTTTGTCTAATGGAGTAAATTCCCATAAAATCTGCAAAAGCTCACTTGTTTCTTGAGAAAATTTTATCAGAAACACTTCCAGCTTGGACTGAGACAGAGTGAGTATGAAATGAAAGGAGGCTCATAGACCTCCTAAAATTCTAGTGGCAGGAAGCAGAAACTTGGAATTCCTAACACTTCTGCCGCTGGACCAAAGCCACCTACCTAGGGTCAGGAAAAGCTTCTCTTCACTTCTCACCATGTTATACATGGAGTAGTTGTATCAGCTCCCAGTAAGAAACATTGATGGTAAGATTGTGTATAAACTCAAAGGGGCCACTAAAGGTCCAATAGGACAATCATTCATCCATTTATTTATTCATTTATTCAATAAGTATGTACCAAGCATCTTTAATATGACACACATTATACCCAGTCCCTCATGCAATTATAAGATGCCCCACTCAAACAGAAATTGCCCCTTTTCTGGTATCTTTTTAAAGGGATGTGTTTACCTGCTCCACCACAAAGATAATATGTGATTCTTGGCTAGGTCAGTAGAAGCTTTTACTACTAACAAAGAAGGATTTATTTTAGCTCCAAACTTAATGAGTGTAACAAAAGGGCTAATAGAACAAAATTAAAAATTCAAAATGGAGTGAACTATATAGAGTTTACAATTAGTTAAATTAAGCATGACTACATATAGTAAATTAAATATATATGCATATATACACAGTATTTACAAATGGGTATATTTTTGTACCCCCCCCACACACACAATTATAGTGTGACTTTCCTGTCTCTCTCAGTGGGTAGTGATAGCTGAAGGAGATCAGGACAGTGCCTTTGCCCTCATTCATGCCTAGACCTCCTCTTCTATTATTTCCTGGTCCTGTATCATCAAACCATACTGTGGGCATCTATCCTCATGTGATGGCCCATGCTACTCTGAATGCTTCCTAGTGTGCATCCTCTTATGCCAATGAAACTTATTAGTTTTGCTACAGTTGATCAAGGTCCAGGCCTTCGCATATGAACTTTTTGCCCTGACTGACTCTAGTAAGGTTCATCAACTATCCATTAATTTTTCTTTGTGTTTGGGTCTTTAATTGCTCCCGTATACGTTTGCATACTGCATGATACAGAACTGTCCTATGCAATTTCCTTCAAATGCCTGTGACTGATTATCTTTCATTTCCAGTGAATGCTCTGCTATTGCTGAGGGAGGGGGATATAGATTTTGATGATTTAGGTAGTGGAAAAAAGGACCTTTAAGATCAGAGCGCTGCCTGGAAAACATCCCCTGACAGAGACGCCTCTGAGATGGCACCTTGTAGTCTAGACCCTGTGTTTCTTCCAGGTCCTTTTGTCTCATGCTGCTCCTTCTCAACCTTGATGAAAGGAGTGGTGTGTGTGTGTGAGAGAGAGATTGTGATCTAAATGGATCCCACTTAGACTAAAATGACTTAAGCTATAAATATTGTAAATTTATGTAATATATCACTGAGGACTGACTGAGTTGTGAACATACAAAAAAAAAAAAAAAAAAACCCCACAGCATTCAGCAACATAGTAATGCAATGACATTCAGTTGATTTAAAATGGGCTTACAGCACTCTTTACGTTTTCATAAAATGGAGACTATGAAATATAAAAACTCATTGATGCCTTGGACCTTGGAAATATGTCTTTGAAATTCTCTGAACTCCAGTTTGATCTCTGCTGTAACTACACCCACCTAAATCTCTCACTGCAAACATCTACTTTTCAAAGGAACCACCTGCCACTAAAGCCAAACTATCCCCAGCTGGTTGAGTCCCAATCTGTTGAATTACTTCCCACCCTCAGTTTTGTGGTTCTCTCAATTACTAACTCCTAGAAGTGTGAAGTTTCAGTAAAAGTTTGAGGGGGTGTTTGTCTTTTATTGTTTCTTTTATTTGGGAATCTGATGAACATGGGAACTATCAAACCTAAAGGATATTATAATTAAAAGGAGAGATATTTATATTTTATGTAAAAATGACTCCAAATAAACTGGGGGTCAGAGTTTATTTTCTGAAATTTTAATATTAGTCCTCTGGTTTTTTTTATATGAAACTTATTGTCAAATTTGTTTCCATACAACACCCAGTGCTCATCCCAACAGGTGCCCTCCTCAATGCCCATCACCCACTTTCCCCTCCCTCCACCCTAATATTAGTCCTCTGAATAATATTAAGTAAAGAAAGTAATGTAATATGGGAGGTTTAATTTTCCAAAAGAAGTCAAGGATTATATAATTTAAAAATATTCATAACATTCCTTATTTTGTTATTAAAATTTAGAAATGAACATTAATGTAAGCTTATTAATTAATGGATTCTAACATTCTAATATGAGACTGAATATAGAGTCAACTCTCAGTATGAATCAGCAGGTGGCATAAAGATAGGATGGTAGTCCAAGAACCTCAATTTTCTAGTGTCAACTGTCTTTTAAAAGTGAAAGTTTCTAGGTGATGTCACCAGGATGGTGACCTAGTTTGTTCCTGACTTCATTCCCTCTCAGAAAAGGAACAACTGATTTCTATTCCAGAACAAGACAGCACTGGGAGAATCCTAGAACATGGGGGTGAGGCTGAAACAGCCCCTTACACCAGAAACCATGACAGACTGCATTAGAAGGGTAAGAGAAGAGGCTACACATTGACACTGCATTGCCTCTCCCCCTATGACAGTGCAGCACCACACAGGTCTCCCTTGAGCCTCCAGTTTGTCTTGTGGAAAAAGGCCAGGGGGAGACAGCCAGCCTCTCCCAGCATTGTGGGTCATTTTGTGGGAGCCCCTCCTCTGATCTCATACAACACGGATTGCAGGGAATCATCAGGGGCCCAGCCATTAGGCATCTGTGATGGAGAAGGTGTGTGTGTGTGTGTGTGTGTGGAGGGGGGATGGGCTTGCAGCAACCAGCACACAGGTCTTGGCAGACTGAGTTCATATCTGCAGTGTCCACATTGTAATCCCAACCAGCAGTTTTACTCATCTGCAATAACAAACTGGGGGTGCAGATCTGTCTAATTTGGATCCTCAAATAAGGAGTTTTGCAAGTCCTAGAGCCTGGTCTGTTTATGCCCAGTCAGGGTGCTGAGTCACAGCCTCACCCCGTGGAAAGTGTCTCCTAGTCCCATTTGACCAGATGGGATTATAACAACTTCTGGAAGCTGTGTGGTCCAGTGGCACTGAGAGGTGGGTGGAAAGAGCTGATAGCCCCCAGAGCAAAGCCAGTACAGAGCATGGAGCTTCCTGGGCTATGCACAGACATGGGGATTAATTTATAGACAAGTCTGAGGGTAACTACTGGACAGTCAGAACTAGAGGATCTGTTTGGGCATTTGAGCGCTGCCTGGAGTATCCCCTCCTTCTCACATTCAGGCAAGGGTGCTGAGACATAGCCCTACCTACTATGGAAAGTGTCTTCCAGCCTCATCTGCCCAGAAGGACTGGTGAAAACACCTGAGAGCTGTGTGGCCCAGTGGTATTTGAGTTGAGAGAAGGGCAGCAGAGCTGATAGTTCAGAGAACAAAGGCAGTAGCTAGGGAAACTGGGGTGGCGGTTGGCTTCGGTTAAGAAAACAAACAGAGATTTAGAACTGCTTCTCTCACTGTGCCAGGGAAGGGAATTTAATTCGTAGCCCTGCTTATCACTGAATATAACCTTCAGCCTGTACAACCAGGGAACTTAACCAGAGCACATAAGAAGCTGCATAGATGATTCAACAGCCCTACATGCAATGGCACCTGAACAGAGAGCACAGCCTGTGGCTTCCCTTATCTGCAGAGCAAACTGGTTGTCTCACTTGACCAGGGAATTCAATGCACAACCAAGCCTCATTTGGTTTCCCAAACAATAAGCTATACAGGCCCTGGGCCCTGTCCTACTGCCCTGCCAGTGCAGGGAGGCTAACTCATAGTTCCATCTATTACTGAATATTGTACCCAATCCTAACCATCTAGTAAGCCTGGCCAGAAAATTCAGACAACCATGGAGCCATCCTACAGCCACACTTGTATAGGGAACCAAGCCAGTAGTCCTAATTAAATGTTCTCAGCCAATAACAACCCCCCACCCCAATCTCTGTCCTCAGAACTTGAACAATTCCCTCACACAAAAATAGCCCGTAATATCAAACCCCACCTTCCCAAAGGCATTACTAGCAAACAGACTCAGAAACCCAAACTGAGCTGACTGGTGAAGAACTATCTCTGCCAAAGCAAACCTGTATAGTCTGCAACAGGAGCCCCATTACTAAAATGCATAAAAACCAACATAGGGAATCAGGGATTATGAAAAATCGGGTAAATATGACACCACCAAAAGAAACCAATAAAACTCTAAAGATAGGGAGATCTATGAACTCTCAGAAAAGAAATTCAGAATAACTCTCTTAAGGAAGTTTAGTGAAGTACAAGAAAACACAGACAACAAAACAAAATTAGGACAACGGTACATTAACAAGGATATAGCAACCATCAAAAACAAATAAACAAGCAAACAAACAAGCAAACAAAAAACCCACCCAAACCCAAACAAACAGAAATCCTAGAGTTGAAAATATAGCAACTGAATTGAAGAATTCAACAGAGAGTTTCAGAAGTAGACTCAACTATTCAGAAGAAAGATTCAGCAACTGAGAGGGTAGGACATTGAAAATTACCTAGTTAGAGGAGAAAAAGAAAAAAATGAAAAAGAATATTAGAATATAAGGAGAAAAAGAAGTAAAAGTGTAGAATGTATTAATTCTATCGAAGTCGTCAGTTTAAAATAGGGTGTTATAAGTTTAATATATTTTATGTAAACCTCATTATAACCGCAAAGGAAAATCTTGTAGTAATGACACAAAAGAATGTGAAAAAGAAATCAAAGAGTATCAATACCAAAATACAACAAAACTAAAAAAAAATAAGGGTAAGAAACAAGGAACAATGGATCTACAAAATAACCAGAAAACGATTAACAAAATGGCCATCAATAGTAAGTTCTTACCTATCAAATATTTACTTTAAATTTAACAGATTAAACTCTCTAATCAAAAGATATATAATGACTGAGTGGATTTAACAAAAAAAACAAAAACCCAGACCCAATAATATGCTGCCTACAAGAGACTCACTTCAGCTTTAAAGAGACACATAGACTGAGAGTGAAGGGGTGGATAGAGACATTTCAAGCAAATGGTAACCAAAGCCAATCAGCCAAGCAACAACAACAACAACAACAACAACAAAAGATCAAACACAAACAAAAAAACCCCAAAGTAGCTATACTCATATCTGATAAAATAGACTTTAAGCTAAAAATGATAAAAATAGACAAAGGTTATTATATAATGATAAAGTGTTCAAGACATCAAGATGATATAACAACTGTAAAAATGTAAATATTTACATGCCCAACATTGGAGCACCTAAATATGTAAAGCAAAAACTAATAAAGCTAAAAGGGGAAATAAACAGTAATGCAATAATAGTTGGGGACTTTAATACTCCACTCTAAACAATAAGTAGATTTCCAAGTAAAATCAATAAGGAAACAGTGGATTTGCACAATACTATAGGACAAATGGACCTAGCAGACATATACAAAACATTCTCTTCAACAGCAGAATACACATTCTTCTAAGAGCACATGGAACATTTTCTAAGATTGATCTTAAGTTAGGCCACAAAACAAGTTTTAGCAAATGTAAGAAAGTCAAATATTAATAAAATGAAAGAAAAGGATTGTATGATCATCTCAATAGATGCATGAAAAGCATTCAGCAAAATTCAACATACATTCATGATAAAAACTCTTAAGTCAGGCAAAGAAAGAACATATCTCAATATAATAAAGGCCATATGTTGGGATCTGTGCTGAGCATGGAGTCTTCTTGGGATTCTCTCTCGCCCTCTCTTTCTGCCTCTCCCTCACTTATGCTGTCTTCAGAATAAAAAAGATTTTTTTAAAAAGGGGGCACCTGTGTGACTCAGTTGGTTAAGCGTCCAATTCTTGATTTTGGCTCAGGTCATGATCTCATGGTCGTGAGATCGAGTCCCACATCAGCTTCTACACTGAGCATGGAGCCTGCTTGGGATTCTCTCTCTCCTTCTCTCTCTGTCTCTCCCCCAATCACACTATCTCTCTCTTAAAATAAATAAATAAACATTAAAAAAAGAGACAAGCCCATAGCTAACATCATACTCGATGGTGAAAGGATGACAGCTTTTTCTGTAACATCAGGAACAACATGGGATTCCCATTCTTGCAATTCTATTCAGCATAGTACTAGAGGTCCTAGGTAGAGCAATCAGGCAATGAAAGTGGAGAGAAGAGAAGGGAAGGGAAGAGAAGAAGGAGGGAAGGGTATCAGGATTGTAAAGGAAGAAGTAATAGTG
The DNA here is from genome assembly GCF_022079265.1 of Lynx rufus. NCBI lineage: Eukaryota > Metazoa > Chordata > Mammalia > Carnivora > Felidae > Lynx > Lynx rufus. The sequence goes on from NW_025814834.1 coordinate 73,977,877, forward strand.
TCTCCATTTGCAGACAACATAATTTTATATATAGAAAATCCTAGAGAATCAACCAAAAAGTGTTAGATCTAATCATTGATTTTAGTAAAGTTGCAGGATACAAAATTAATACAAAAATTAATAGCATTTCTATACAGTAAAAATGAAAATTTTAAAAATGAAGAAATCAATCCCATTTACAGCAGCATCTAAAGCATCAAAAACTATAAAGTACTTAAGAACAAATATAACTGGGGTCCCCTGCATGGCTCAGTCAGTTAAGTGCCCGACTTTAGCTCAGGTCATAATTTTACGATTCATGAGTTTGAGTCCCACATCAGGGTTTCGGATCCTGTGTCCCCCTGTCTCTCTGCCCCTCCCCTGCTTGACCTTTCTCCCTGTCTCTCTAAAAAATAAATAAATAAACTTAAAAAATAGAACAAATTTAGTTAAAGAGGTAAAATCTCTTCATACTAAAAATTACAAGACACTGATGAAATATATTGTGAAGACACAAATAAATGGAAACGTATTTTGTGTTCATGGGTTGTAAGAAGTAATATTGTTGATATGTACTGAAAGCCATCTACAAATTCACTATCACTATCAAGAGTCTAATGGCATTTTTTACAGAAGTAGAAAAAACACTCTTAAAATGTATATGGATCCACAAAAACCTTGAAGAGCCAAAGAAATCCTGAGAAAGAACAAAGAAAGAGTTATATAATACTTCTTGATTTCAAGCCATGCTATAAAGCTACAGTCATGAAAACAGTATGATACTGGCATAAAACAGACAAATAGACTAATGGAACATAATAGAAAGTTCAGAAATAAACTGAACCCTCAATGGTCAACTAATACTTGAGAAGAGAGCCAAGAATTCTCAGTGGAGAAAATACAGTCTCATTAAATGTAGCTGGGATAATTGGATATTCACATGTAAAAGAAAGAAATTGGAACCATATCTTATACCACTCACCAAAATTAACTCAAAATGGATTAAAGACTTAAATATAAGATCTGAAACCATGAAACTCCTAGAAGGAAACGTAGGAACAAAGCTCCTTGACATGGGTCTTAGTAATGATTTTTCAGTGTGATACCTGAAGCTCAAAGCAACAAAATAAAAGATAAACAAGTGGGACTACATCTAACTAAAAAGCTTCTGCAATCAAAAGAAACAACCAACAAAGTAGGAAGACAACCTAAGTAATGGGAAAAAATATTTGCAAACCATACATCTGATGAGGGGTTAATATCCAAAATATATACAGAACTCATACAACTTAACAACAAAAACAAAACAACCCAATTTTTAAAATGGACAATTTTAAAGGATCTGAATAGACATTTCTCCAAAGAAGACATATAAAGGCCACAGGTACATGAAAAGATGCTCAATCACTAATCATTAGGGAAATACAAATTAAAACCACAATGCGATATCACCTAATGCTCATTAGAATTGCTATCATCAAAAAGACAAGAAATAAGAAACACTAGTGTAGATGTGGAGAAAAGGGAATCCTTGCACACTGGTAAGATTATGGATTGGTGCAGCCACTATGGAAAACAGTATGGAGGATCCTCAAAAAAAATAAAAAAAAAAACCTAGAACTATCATATAATCTGGCAATTTCATTTTTGGGAATATATCCAAAGGTATCATAAACACTAACTCAAAAAAATATCTGGACCCTCATGTTCAAAGCAACATTACATATAATAGTCAAGACATGGAAACAACCTAAGTATCCATCAATGGATGAATGAATAAAGAAGTTGTGGTACACTCAGATATCACCTCACGCCAGTCAGAGTGGCCAAAATTAACAAATCAGGAGACTATAGATGCTGGAGAGGATGTGGAGAAACGGGAACCCTCTTGCACTGTTGGTGGGAATGCAAACTGGTGCAGCCACTCTGGAAAACAGTGTGGAGGTTCCTCAGAAAATTAAAAATAGACCTACCCTATGACCCAGCAATAGCACTGCTGGAAATTTACCCAAGGGATACAGGAGTACTGATGCACAGGGGCACTTGTACCCCAATGTTTATAGCAGCACTCTCAACAATAGCCAAATTATGGAAAGAGCCTAAATGTCCATCAACTGATGAATGGATAAAGAAATTGTGGTTTATATACACAATGGAGTACTACATGGCAATGAGAAAGAACGAAATATGGCCCTTTGTAGCAACGTGGGTGGAACTGGAGAGTGTGGTGCCAAGTGAAATAAGCCATAGAGAGAAAAACAGATACCATATGTTTTCACTCTTATGTGGATCCTGAGAAACTTAACAGAAATCCATGGGGGAGGGGAAGGAAAAAAAAAAAAAAGAGGTTAGAGTGGGAGAGAGCCAAAGCATAAGAGACTGTTAAAAACTGAGAACAAACTGAGGGTTGATGGAGGGTGGGAGGGAGGGGAGGGTGGGTGATGGGTATTGAGGAGGGCACCTTTTGGGATGAGCACTTTTGGTGTTGTATGGAAACCAATTTGACAATAAATTTCATATATTGAAAAAAAAAAGTCGTGGTATATATACACACAATGGAATATTATTCAGCCATTAAAAATGAGGAAATGTACCATTTGCAACAATATAGATGGACTTTGAATGCATTATGCTAAGTGACATAAGACAGATAAAGTGAAATCATATGTTAAGTGTAGTCACAGAAAGTAATTATACTAAGAGAAGTCAGACAGAGAAAGACAAATACTATATGATCTCACTTATATGTGGAATCTTAAAAAAAACAAACTCTGAAAAAGAGCTCAGACTTATCACAAGAGAGAGGGTGGCAGGAGGGGAAATTGGAGGAAGACAGTCAAAAGGTACAAACTTTCAGTTATAAGATAAATACGTAACAGAGATTTAATGTACAACATGGTGACCATAGCCAACAGTACTGTATAGGAAAGTTGTTAAGAGAGTAAATTAGAGAGAGAGAGAGAATGACACAGAGTGTGAGTGGGGGAAGGGCAGAGAGTGAGGGAGACAAAGAATCTGAAGCAGTCTCCAGGCTCTGAGCTGTCAACACAGAGCCCAACGTGGGGCTTGAACCCACAAACTGAAATCATGATCTGATCTGAAGTCAGACACTCAACCAACTGAGTCACCCAGGTGCCCCTGTCAGGACACAGTTTTAGGAAAAAGTCAGATGGAGGGGGGGAAAAGCAGCCTGGGTCATCAAAAGCCAGATAAATGATTCTCTGTAAGAGATTTTCCAATAGATAGTTAAAAAAATTTGTTTTAATTAACTCAAGGTATCAGTTTTTTTTACAGTTTCTATGTCTTGGTTATTCATGGTAATTTGACTTAATTAACAGACATCTGTATAGTGCTTGCTATCCCAATTTCTCTGCCACTACCATTTCTCTCTTCTCTTCTAGATCTTTCCTATTAACCTACAAATATGCCATTATGACTTCTATTTTAAAAAAACTACTCTTCCTTTACCCCACACACCCTCCCTTAGAAACTGTACCATTCTATGGCCTACACACTGTTTCCAACTTCTTTCCACTCATTCTCTCTTGAGCTATTTTGTCCCTCCACTCCAGCCAAGCTGTGCTCGCCAAGGTCATCATTGATCTCCATGTTGTTAATTTCAGGAGTCAGTTCTCAGTCCTTACTTTACTTGAACTATTAAAAGGAAGTGATCACTCCCTCCTCCTTGGATATTGGGCTTCCAACTTAATACTTGGCTTGTAGGAGGCCATTTTCTCTTTGCTCTTTTATCTCACTTCATTCTTTTACCTCACTGATTTCTCTTTCTCAATAAATATGGATGAATCCTCCTCACCATTCTGACTTCTAGGCCTTGGAGTGTCCCAGGGACTCAGTCCTAAGTATATATACTTCTTGGGTGATCTCAATCAATGCAAAATTACTTATATGTCATTTATATGCTGACAAATAACAACATCTCTGGTCTAGACTTCTCTCCTGAACTCCAAATTTACACATCCCACTGCCTCAAATCTAGTATGTCCAAAATGTATTCTTGTTTTTCCCTCCAGACCTACTCCTTCCTCAGTTTACCTTTTCTCAAAAAATGGGAACCTATGCACCCAGTGCTTGGGCCAAAAGCCTTGGTATTATCTTTGTTATTTTTCCCTGCACACCTCATACTGATAAATTGTCATAAATAGAAGCCTCTATCTTCAGTCAGAGCTGTTATTTTTTAAAATATTTTTTAAAGTTTATTTATTTTTGACAGACAGAGACAGAGTATGAGTGGGGGAGGGAGCAGACACAGAATCTGAAGCAGGAGACACAGAATCTGAAGCAGGCTCCAGGCTCTGAGCTGTCAGCATAGAGCCTGACTCAGGGCTTGAACTCATGAACTGTGAGATCATGACCTGCTCTGGAGTTGGACACTTAACCGACTGAGCTACCTAGGTGCCCCTCAATCAGAGCTATTATAATAATCTCTGAATCTCTGAATGTCTCTGCTCCCTCCTTTTCTATTCCCACACTATTTCTTTTGTCTATTTTCCACACAGCAGTCAGAGATGTTTCTAAAATTCACGTCAGATTATGTTAGTCCCTGCACTACACTCTATATCTCTTAGATCTCATATCCTGCCACTTTCCCCTTCACTCATCCTGTGGCAGCCATATCAGTCCACTTCCTCCCCTTCCAACACCCTGGCACATGACCTCTTAGGGTGTTGCATTGGCTGTTCCCTCTGCCTGGAATACTACTCCCCCAGATGTCTGCACAACTCACTGTCTTGCTTCATTCAGGCTTTCACTCCAATGTCATCTTAGAGAGAATGTCCATCCTTGATCACCAAACTTAAAATAACATTCTTCTTCCCTGTTACTCTGTCCATTTATTCTATTTCATGTTTTTTTCAGCACTTATTCCACCTGATACCTATCTATTTATTTATTCACTGTCTTCTCTTTTTCTTCTAGGATGTAAGCCCCATAAAAAAGAGGGGTTTGTCTATTTACATTGTTTTACCTGCAGTGCCTGGCATAAGGCATGCAATAAATACTGCTTGAATGAATGAATGTAATGAACGAGCAGGATACCACTGAACCTTCATGGTGAGGTGGAGAGGAAAACATGCCAAAGTAGGAGGCCCCAACAAGGTGGGGTGACCTTGGGCAACTTACGCAGGCTCTGTTGGATTTTGCCTCCTCAATTGTAAAATGAGGTGTTTGGATTAAATGATTGCTAAAATCACCTCAGCTCTAAGAAGTTATGACTGAATGACTCTGAGGTTTGATTACTTTTCACTTTTCACTCTCTGTGACACCTCAGGCTGTGAAATACAACATCCTCAGTATATATACTCCCTTCCTAATGAATGGTGAAAAGAGAGAAATTAAACAAGATTACAGACAAATCCATTTTAGCAATATCAACATATGACATGATCATTATGTAATATTTCAATGCCCATACTGAAAATAGACCTTACTTCTAACGAAGACATGACAGTTATTTTTTAATCCACCTGGCATTTCATTAAGAGGGAGATAACTAATGTGTTTACCTCAGAATACTTTCTTGGCTCATCATTGTTCTAAGGACATAAGACTACATCAGAGCAGAAATTGCTATTGGCAATTCAAGTAGGCAGCTCTGCCATGGAAAAATACTCATGAAAGTGACTAGAGTGAACACCACCTAAAAAGAGATTTCATTTCATTTATGTATTTATGCATATAGACATCACCTACTTCCAAGAAAGTTATAATAAGAAACATTAATACTATTGTGCTGGACATCCTCCCCTTGGATCGTATCTACTCTCCATTCTTTTCTGTGGCCCAGGGAGTTGTGTTACATGGCTCCCTTGACCCCTGGATTCTGGTTGGATTCAGTCAAAATGGAACACTAGAGATCAGTTTAGGAAGGAGACTGAGGTTGGGAGAATTGATCTCCCTGTTCCTACCCCTGCAGAGTTGTGTTGACCACTGTCTCCTCCACCAAAGTTCTCAGCTCCTATCGGGTGGCCCTCCCCACATAGCTGTCTTTGACTGGTCAATGGGTGGTAAAGCAGCCCGGCTATTGCATGATGTCTTGTGATTATCCTGAATTCCAACCCTCCTTTGTCAATTGTCCTCTTATTATATTCTTCTTGATTTATTCTAATTTTGAGTGTGCCATCTGTTTCCTATTAAGAATCATTAAAATAGAAAATTAGTAAGAGAATGTAAGACAAAAAATTAAGAGGATGGGAATATAGTTATGTCAGCAAACCAAGACTAAAATGGGGTGCTGTAATTGAACATGGTTAAAGTTAAAAGGAAGCATTTAGCTCTTATTTGCTAATAATAGACAACATCCTAGCACATCAGGAGCTGACAGCATGTACCGGGGGGAGGGAGGCAAACCATCCAGTGGATAGCATTTTTAGTAGAACTGCTTTACAGAAGAATCTAAATCAATCCTCATATAATATTGCATCAACCTTTATAAGGCCTATGGTATAAAATTAAATTATAGTCCTGTGAACCTTTCTCTAGAAAGTGAAAGTGATACTGCACACAAGGTGATAAAAAGTGAAAATATTATATAAAGGTATATACAATGTTCTTGTCATCTGACTTGGTATAGAAATAGAGTTTGGAAACTTCAGGAATGAATAATAGTCATGTCCTTATAAATATTGATTTTTTTTCTGGTCAAACCTTCAAAAAACATACTTTTGTAACTATAAAGTATTTATGTCCATTGTAGATAGTTTGGAAAATACAAACAAGCACACAAAATGTAATAAAAGTCACCCCAAGTCCTGAACTAGTATGAAAAGAAAATTATTAACAATATCCATATATCCTTTTTCTATATACATGAGGAATTTAACTTACCTAGAATCATACTGCACATATTATTTTTAACCTATTTTTAACATGTATTAGTATACCTTGTATATCTTGTTTTTCTACCACATAATTTTTAGTGTTTGCATAGTGTTTCATTATGTGAAATATTGCATTTAACTGTTTTTTAAAGTTTGTTTAGGGGCGCCTGGGTGGCGCAGTCGGTTAAGCGTCCGACTTCAGCCAGGTCACGATCTCGCGGTCCGTGAGTTCGAGCCCCGCGTCAGGCTCCGGGCTGATGGCTCAGAGCCTGGAGCCTGTTTCCGATTCTGTGTCTCCCTCTCTCTCTGTCCCTCCCCCGTTCATGCTCTGTCTCTCTCTGTCCCAAAAATAAATAAACGTTAAAAAAAAAATAAAGTTTGTTTATTTATTTATTGCGAGATGGGGAGTGCATACATGCATGCAAGCAGGGGAGGGGCAGAGAGAGAGAGAGAGAGAGAGAGAGAATCCTAAGCAGGCTCTGAGTTGTCAGCACAGAGCCTGATGCAGGGCTTGATCTCATGAACCATGAGATCATAACCTAGGCTGAAATCAAGAGTCGGACACTTAACCAACTGAGCCACCCAGGAGTCCTCTATTTAACCAATTTCTTATTTTGCACTGTTATATTATATGTAACCTTTCACATTTTTAAGGCTGTAATGAACATACCTATACCTGAATCTTTGCATATGTCCCTGCTTATTAATTCTCAAACTTTGTTTCTTAATTCTTAAGGCTTTTGCCAGTGATTTTATTTGTTATTCAGGAAGAGTATAACAATCTACCCTCTTACCAGTGGTGGATGTACTTGTTTACCAGGTTGGAGATTGGTGGCAAAATGTTCAAGTGTAAGACACTGATAAGTAGCTGAAATACGAATAGTCTGAAATGTGGACTGAAAGGAGTTCTATTCAAATAATCTGTCAGGATGGTGGCAAATTTGACTTTGTATTGTGATTTCTTACCCATGTAGAGAGTTTTCAAATATTTGCATAAAGAATGTCATGTAAAGTAATTCTCTTGGGGCCAAATTTTTATTCAGAAGCTCCAGCAGATCCTGAGTTGAAGCCCACAGAGATCTCTATGCCACAAGTATAGAAGAGATGAATGTTGGCTAAAAAGTTTTGAGGCCAGAGGTGACAAAGTGTCCATCTTTAGAAAAAAAAGTCTTTAATCTGATTCGTAGACAATCTGATTTAAAGACATACTATGCCTTCAGGCTCTTTTGAGATTAAATGCACCTCCATCCCACACATGACTGAGTAGACTACTGACTGTTTATTGTCTAACTGGATGCTTTATTAATAGTTTTGGATTTATATAAGTTGATATAAGAAAAGTATTGTGTGCAATGTTGCTTTTCTATATCGCTTTTCCCTGGATTCATTTGGCAGTTGCATATCATGTACATTTCATTAGCTAGATGCAATATTAGATACAAATAAGTACTACAGCATAAGGCATGTTTCTTACCTTTCAGAAATTCACACAAAAGTGTGAAAAGTTATCGGGTGAAATATAGATGCTTGTCAAATTCATTGTATAGAAAGAAGAGTCATACTTCAGTTGGTGGCAATTTTATGGGATACAGGTTGATCTACATGGAATAGAAAAAAATTACAGTAAAAAAAATATGAACACTTTCTATTAAGAGGTCTTGCTGCTTTCACATGTAACAATATCACTGTTTTGTGAGGGTTCATATTCCAGACCAAAAGTGGAAAAGAGAGCTGTAAGATGCAAAGAATTAGCTAAGTAAATTAGAATCTAGAAAATGGACTGAAAGTTGCTCTATCTCCGTAGCTTATTAGTAATGGCACTGGATATTTTCAACTTCCTATTTCATACATTTTATGTATCTGGTTAAGAATAATGAACTCCTTCTGAATAAGTCATTAAAGTCTTTGAAATAATGATCTGGGAGCAAGGTGTAGAAGTTTGTTCAAAAATTCAACACCACACATATTGCTTGAAATCAGAGACCAAACTGTCTTCCTTCTATGATATTTGAGCCCTAACTTTTTGCTTTCATGAAATTCTTATTTCATGTTGAATTATAATAATTCTTGGACTGAAGGAGTGAAAAAATATAATTTGATGGTTGTGTAGTATTAGTACAAGTTTTTAAAAATTAAACCCTGAGGTACTCCAATGCTGTAAACATCACTTCCTGGTGGAGTTTTTAATAGGGAACATATTGTTTGGAAGATTAGAAAGGTAAGGTAGGATATAAAAGTGATCTCAAACTCTTTGAAAAGTTAGCATAGCATTATTTTAGAGAACGGTTTCTTCAGTTTATTGACACTTTTACTGGCTTCACTTTACCAAAATGAGCAAAATGTGGAAGAAGGAAAGGGGAACATCCCTGATATGAATCTGAGATTATAGAGGGGTAGTAATGAGGGCCTGTTTTGCTTTTCAGAAAAGCAAGCTTTTTCTAGAAACCTCATCTGTGGGAGTCAAGGGACAAGCTTTAAATGCAACTCTTCTCATTTTAACTAACCTTCTGATTTCCCTATCACTGGAATATTATAAGTATCACTCAAGAAGTAAAACGCAGGGTGTTTGAAATCTGTGTCTTAACAAATGTCCCAAAGGGCTAGTTAAATATCCTTAGCCTTAACTTTAGTTTGAGGCTTTCAAAGCCAATAATTCTTGACATACATACTTCCCGCTCCTATTAATTGACAAAAGGTGAATGGAACTGTCCTTAGGGAAGTGCTTAGTTCAGACTTTACCATCCTGCAAATAAAACTGCTGGCCTTGTTCCCATCCACAACTTTGTTATTCTCAGACCAGAGACCAGAAGAAGCTTCCACTCACCTAATGGTGATCAATTAAGCCCTATTATGTGTGAGACATGATACAAGGTACTACAATGCAAAGATGAATAATGTGAACCAACATGGAAAGTGCTATGCTAAGGACACATAAATAGTGCCTTAGAAGGTACACCTATGTCTGGAGGAGAGAAGAAGGAGGAAGGCTGAGAAAGCAGTGTTAAAATTGCATCTTAAAGGATGGACAGGAGAGATTTAGTAGGCCACAGGTAGGATAGACCATGCTAGGCATGTAGTAAATGCCTAAATGTATCAGTAACAGTGCATTGTCAGAGCCTCATGAAAATGAATCAAGGAATACAAGGCAGGATGAAGAATGGAATGTAATAAACCTTCACCAATGGTCATTGGTGTGCCAAGGATGGCTAAGCTTTTTTTCCTGGAGGGTTCAGAGGATGATGCAAGGAGATTTGTTTTGGTAATAAGGGTAGAGTAAAATTGACAGGTGGAAGAGGGAAATGGAGTCATTTTTGTTGAGAAAACTGCAAAAGGCAGATAAGAATGAAAGTACATAGCCACCTTTTTCTTCTATTTATATTCTGACCCTAGAGATCTCTTCTAGTCCTGAGGCATCAAGTGCCATTGTAAGTAGATATTTCCTTAATTTATACCTCCAGCCCTGAATCGACCCTTGAGCCACCCATCTGTACCTCCACACGTTTATTTGGGATCTCCACTTCAAGGTCTTGCAGTCACGTCATCTGTTTAATGTTCAATACTGAGCTCCTGATGGTCTTTCTTTCCCAGACCTGTTATTCTTCCAGTATTCCATCTCAGTTATTGGTACCATCATTCAACCAGGTGCTCTAGCAAAAAGCTAGGAATCATCCTTGATTCCTTTTTTCTTCAGCTTTAATATTCATTTCCTCAGTGAGCACTCTGGTCCCACTCAAAAACCATCTCAGATATGAACATTTCATTTCCTGGTCCAAGTGATCATTTTTACCTTATTCTTCTATCTCGTCTCCTTGTTTCTCCTTTGCTTCTCTACTGTCTTATTTTTAACTCAATATCAAGAGCTATCTTTTAAAAATCTCAGTCAGATCACATCACACCTTGCTTTAAACTTATCTATAGCTTTTCTTAGTTTCTAGACCTAACTCCTTGCCAAATCATCTAGCTCTCAGCTAGCTTCTCAATCTCACCTCCACTCTTAACTCAACCACATGCTCCATCCAGCCACACTGGCTTCTTCCCAGTCCTGAAAATGCACAAGGTCTTTCCCACTCAATGCTATTGGACCTAGAGCTCCCGCTTCCTGTGGTGATCACCCTCCATTTCTTCCTATAATTGTCTCACTCTCATCTTTTAAATTTTGATTCAAATGTCATTACAAAAATATGCCTTCTAGTAAAAATTCTACCCAATTTTTTTTAAATCATTGCTATAATTATTTCCTTCTTAGAATGTATGATGTAATATTCTGTTCATTCATTTACATATTTATTCTCTTTGTCTCTCTCTTTCTAGAAAGTCCCAGCAATATGAGGCAGAGAACTTATTTCTCTTTTGAGCATCATATCCCAAATATTCAACACAATATCTGGCTTAAAGCATATGTTCAGTAAATATTTGTTGAACAAATGAATGCCAAAGTCAGTAGTGTCTTAAGACTACATAGATAAGGGTTGACAGAATCAAATACACAAAGAAATTATGTAAAATAAGGATTGAAAAGGATCATTTTGTTCACTCACTTGGAAGTCAGTGGTAAGAGTAGTGAATTTGGAGGGAAGGCAGAGATAGGAATATTACAGATGAGGAATAAAACAGGAGATGAGAATTGAAGAACAGTAAGTAAGATGCTTGACTGAAGAAGAGAACAATGAAGGATGAGGTGCTACAGTCTCAGGGGTCTAAAGAAAGTCCTTTTAAATTTTTGTAAATGGGTGAGATTTGTACATATTTCCATGTGAGGAGAAGGAAGCAGCACAGACCAAGAAGTTGAAGGTATAAGGGAGAGAGGGGTAAATGATGGAGTAAGTTTACGGGGAAGATGGAATTAGGGAATAGGATCTGGAGCCCAAGAGGGATTTATTGACCCTTTGTACAGACACCTCTTTTTCTAAAAGGCAGGCATCAAGGAAGGTACCATTTATAGTCTCCATTTCCCCTGATAAAAGTGAAGAAGAGGAGGCAGATATGCAGCTTAACATAGTGAACGGGTTTGGAATATGTCCATGAGAACACAAGAGGTATTAACCAGGAATTCATAAAAGGAATGCTGATTATCAATGAATATTCAGTTGAAACCATAAATTTGGTATAATTTTCTAGAGTTGTGTAATTCATTCATCAATCAAATGTTTATTAGGTATATATCATGTTCTAAACCCTGTAGTTAATGTTGGAAGTGCCAAGATAGATAAATCACATTTTCTGAAGTGCAGTGGGAGAGAGAAACAAATATACTAATTAGCAAGGCCTTGAGAAGAGGGGTATAATGGAGGAATAAAATTATATGATCAGAAAACTGAGGATGATAGCAAAGGAATGGGTAGGTCCTGATCATAGAATCAATGGCTATAATTGAAGATTTCAGAATTGAAACTGAAATGTGTTTGATGATAATAGAATCCTGGAGGAAGTCGTGACTCCTGGAATAGAGGAAGTTATGGAACTGTGAGATTAGTAGGTTGGAAGGGCATTCAGGCAGATGCTGAAGTTGTCTAGGGAAGTAAAAGGGGTTGTTTTGGACAAGTTCTGTGTGGCTGTGACCCTCATATCTGAATTCTTCATGAATATTTGAAAATGACCTTTAGTGTAAAAGTAGCAGTTAACGAGGAAAATGCTCGAACCATTCCTCAGCCTCCTGGCATGTGGGGCACCAGAGGATAAGCATCCTTCGCTCAAGAGAATTCCAGTCAAAATAATCATGTAGTGGTCTGAAGTTTGAAGATGTAGAGGATTTTATGTGTGATGACACAGGGCTTTCAGAGAGCCCAGTAGAAAGCACTGAGAAAGAATAAATTGGGCTCACATAAGAGAGGGAGGGAGGGAGGGAGAGAGGGAGATGGAGAGGGAGAGAGAGATTGAGAAGGAGAGGTAGTGAGAGAGAGATAGAGGAAGAGAGAGAAGGGAGGAAAGGGAGAGTTGGAGGGAGGGAGGGAGAAAGAGAGGAGGGGAGAGAGAGAGAGAAAAAAAGAGGACAGAGAGAGAGAGAGAGAGAGAGAGAGAGAGAGAGAGACACTCACACTGTAGCAATGTCTGAGCATACTAGAGAGTTGGGGATGGAAATAATTGATCCTGAGATACCAAAAGCCTCTGGTGTGACATATTTATATGACCTTCAGAGGATACTGCACCAAATGGTATCTGTCTTCTGAGGACACCAGCAACCTGGTTGTCCAGGTTGGACCTAAAGGGTTTGTCCACTTGTAGACAAGGGATTGTCGACAAAAGGACCACTGACTTCCCTCCAAGGCCAACACTGAGAGTAAGCAAATATTGTTGGTCATTTAGAGCCTAGAGGCAAATGCTCTTTAATCCAATATCTGCTCTTTTTTAAAATTTAGTTTTGAAGTAGCTTTACTTTCTCTGATTATGAAAGAAATACGTATTCATTGCAAAACATAAAGTAACACAAAAATTACACAAAGTGTAAAATAAACACCATTTAAACCCCAGAGGGAGATGATATAATCATTGTTAACATTTCCATATCTGACACTGATAGAATGCCCCGGCATTTATCAGTCAGGACTCTGAAACACACCTTATCAGTCAGTGTTTTCTTTCTCTGCCTCCCCTACCCTCTCTTTGCTATCTTTCTAGCTTCATCTCTGTTCTTCCCAAATTCAAATCTCAGTTATCTACGGAGTGAAATCATGGTACCTTGACCTCACCCAGTTACTTGTTATGCTTTGAGCAGATGTTTCCATTGTGACTGCTGGTGTGGCGGCCCTGTGGCAGAGCTGCGATGACTGTGGCCATGTTGCTTGGGAGGCTTCCTTTGTGCTCCCAGTGGTCAGAGACCATGTTGCTAAGGCAAGTCTGGAAACCACTTAGCTTTTCATATTCACTTCTCAAAAGAGACAATGCCACGCTGGGGGTGAAGCTAACATGTCCTCCACAACAGACCTTCTGCTGGCAGTCACTCATTATCATTCACCACTGAAGTACTCTACTTTTTACCAACAAGATCCAGTCTCTTGAGTTGCACACAACATGGCGAGCCAAGTGGTTGAAGGGGCCTCTGTCAAATACACATTAACTTCAATTGCCCCATCACCAGGGGAACCTTGAATGATGGTTTCATCCTCTTGAAAATAGCATACGTAGGGGCGCCTGGGTGGCTCAGTCGGTTAAGCATCCGACTTCAACTCAGGTCATGATCTCACGGTTCATGAGTTCAAGCCCTGCCTCAGGCTCTGTGCTGACAGCTCAGAGCCTGGAGCCTGCAGCCTGCTTCATATTCTGTCTCCCTCTCTCTTTCTGCCCCTACCCCACTCATGCTCTCTCTCTCTTTCTCAAAAATAAATAAACATTAAAAAAAAAAGAGAAGAGCATATGTATACTTCCAGTTTTCTCAGGCTGTCTCCATTTCCAGAGAAGGGAAATAAAACAGGCCTAGTAAGAACAATGCTTTCACCTTTTTGAGCTTGATAAATGTGTCCTTTATTTTACCACATAAGTCAGAACTACTATATATCATAACTCTGCTATTTTTTTCTTGTTCTCCTTCCTCCCACCTATCTCCTGCCACTTCCCCAGAAGCATAAAGCTTTCAACATCCTGCTGTCCATTAGCATAAATAAACTCATGCTTTTAAAGTAAGAATAGGTTTAATGCTATATTTGTTAAAGACTGCATTACCATAAGAGGATAAAAATATTCTTGAGTAACAGGTAGATCATATGCTTTAGAGACAATAACATACTTCTATTGTGGTTCCCTGAAAGTCGATTATTTTAGCCATAGATTCAGGCTTTAGATCTTGGCACAAGTTACATTTCCACTTCAGAAACCATTAAACCATGCAGTTTCTCAGGACTTGTATCTTCAGGTTTTCATTTATTTTTTGTCTGCTGTCAATATACCATAGGCAGATCTAAGAAATGAAAAATATAAAGTACCATTTAAGTTTAATATTGGCTATAGGAACCACAGGATAATGTTGTTATAACTTTTCTCCTCATTTTAACATATATGTTGTTAATTTAAATTTGATGTAACATTTATACAATAGATAAGAAAATATTGGGCTAAAAAAGAACAGAAGTGGCAAGAAGTGGAAATGAGAGATCTTCAGCGTCTAGAAGAACTGAAGAAATTAATGGCTGAACAGTCAGTAAAAGACAGAGAAAGGTAAAAAAAAAATCTTAAATTGCATAGTAATGGAGATGGTTTGGGTAAACAGTATCAGAGGGAGCATTTTTTTATACTTAATGTATCCTTCCAATGTTTGTATCCCACAAATAGATAAAATGATACTTATAATGTATTTCAGTCTCTCATATTCATACACAAATCTCTGGTTTGCCATTTTGTTCCTTGGATAGCTTCCTAGTTAAAACCCTTACAGAGGATTTTATAGTATTTGATTGCCCATTGTGTGCATGAAAGGATACTGGGTGCTACTATGACTTAATAGGTTGACCTAGAAGGAGGAAACCATTATTCAGGTAAGAAGGGAGACCCATTTAATACAATTGAGACTGAGAAGGACAATACACAATTATACTGTGTATGTGATTCATTCTAGTATACTTAGAATGCACTCTGTAGGAAAACATGGAGGGTTTCTTGGAATGGTGTATTTTTAGAGCTGAAAAGGGCATTTGAGACCAACTAACCCAGTATCCTCATTTTATGAATGAGAAATTAAACTGAGAAATTAGCTGAGAAATTAAAATTATTTTTCCAAGTTTACAGTATCAATCAGGGTCAGTGAAGAGACAAGATAACATAATAATTTGAATAGGGAAAGCTTAAGATAAAGAATTATTAATTCTAACAGAAAACCTCTGTTATGTAAAGAGATAAAGAGAGCTTTGAAGACAACTCCAGGGCTGAAGGAAGGTTCCCATAGAAGAAACAAATATGGAAGTGCCTCACCAACCCCCCCTCCCGACCCTCCATGGTTGAGATTCAGATCTCATTGTAGAAGGCATGGTTGTGGCCCACTGAATGGTGGAGAAGTTATTATATGGGCTCAACCAGGTCTTGTTCAGAGTCACTGGGAAAGCAAGAAACACCCTGCCTGGGTGTAGGAAGCCAAAGCTGGAAGTCAACCATTGGGATGCTTGCAAAACTCAGTGGGGATCTGACCATGGGAGTGCCTCTTAAGTTTGTTGGGAAACTGACCATTGGGCACCAGTGGAACTCCATGGGCACAGGTGCCACTGTGTGTTCCCCACACATGCAGCCGGCAGCCATGTGGTAGGAGCAAGAAGGGGTAAACACTGGAATCAGGAAAGAAAGCCCCTTCCTCCTTCAGTATCTTTCCAGAACCCCTTTCTGACATAGCTTAACATTGTGCCAGATGCAAGGGAGAAATAGTTACAGGGTCTATCTTGTTTTCATAGAGTAGGCAATGAAGGGTGAATTTGGAGTTAAGAGACAATAAATTGGTAGCCCACATAGTTATCTAGTTTACCTAGCTTCTGAGTAGATTTTCACAGGAGAAAAATTAAGAATAGCTCTTTTATTTCATAATGGAAGTCACAATAGTTTTTTCTTTACTGTTAGTCAGTGTAAAAACCTTGCCTGGAACTCTGTACTTTCTGCTTAGTTTTGCTGTGAATCTAAAATTGCTCTAAAAATAAAATCTATTAAAAAATTATTCCTTAGATTTATACATAATCTTGGGGGACATAGCCATGTTATTTATTTATTTATTCATTTTTAGAGAGACAGAGACGGCGTGAGGGGAGGGGCAGACAGAGAGGGAGACAGAAAATCCCAAGCAGGCTCCGCACTGCCAGCACAGAGACCAATGCAGGGTACGAACTCACAAACCATGAGATCATGACCTGAGCTGAAACCACGAGTTGTATGCTTAACCAACTGAGCCACCCAGGTGCCCTGGACTTAGCCATTTTATACAGCTAGGTTCACTTGTATCTAGGAAGCTTCCCCTGTGACCCATGGGACAGTTATCTCAAACTCCAGTCACCAAGCTTGCAGACTAAATGTGGAGTTCCACATAGATGCCAGGCTATTCCTAAAGATTTTCTGGATGAAATTCACATCATTTTCTAGGTGTCTCAGGATTTTAGAGTTCAAGGCTAAGAGGTGAAACAGTCAATGAGAAACCAGCCAAACAAACACAAAGTGCTTACCAGCAGATAGGCCATGCCATGGGTCAGAGACAAAAATCCCACCAACAGCTAAATACTAAAGAGCAAGGCAATGGTGGAGGTCAAAGTCTGGGTGGATAGTCTGAAGCTATGCTGGGGAAACAAGAGAGCCACAGGAATTAAAGGGGGTGGGAAGAACAGAACAGATGTGAGGTCCCAGCATCTAGCAGACAGGCTTCTAATAGAATCTCCCCTCGCAGCCAGGGAGTTTCTTTGATTACAGAGCCATTTCGGTCTTTTCCTTCCTGTTCCAATAATTATCAAGATTAGCTGACTCAGAAATCCAGTTGAAAAGAAGAAAAGGAAAATCAGATTAATCTGCAT
Source organism: Lynx rufus (assembly GCF_022079265.1). NCBI lineage: Eukaryota > Metazoa > Chordata > Mammalia > Carnivora > Felidae > Lynx > Lynx rufus. Next base: position 73,995,158 of record NW_025814834.1, read on the forward strand.
TACATAACAGGAAAAAATAGGCATATTACAACATAACGAAAAGAGTACTAAGGACTAGGAACCAGGGGACCAGGTTTTTAGTCTTCAATCTTCTTGGAATAGTGTCTGATCTGGCCAAAGCCATTCAGCCTCTATAGGGCTCTGCTTTGTACTTTGTAAAATTGAACTGTATAACCTCTGAGGGCTAAGTAAGCTATCAACGTTTAAGGGCCTATGATCTGTATGTTCTACTCGTGCGAAATGTAGATTCAGAAAGTTATGAATCTAGTTCTTTCGTGCCATTGGGAAATCAGTGAGGAAGGCCATTAAAATATCAGGATCATATATCAAGAAATAGTTCCCAGAAAATTTTGGATGATGTTGTAGATTAAAGCATAGTCCTCATTCTGTGATGTAGGGAGATGGAACTCAACGTGTAAAAACTGCTGGTAGCTTTTGCTCCTGGCAAGAACCAGAAGTTGTGTTCTTTTATAACCATCCTGACACTAAGAAATTTGGTTGATTTGTTTTTCTCTGCTACTGAAATACAATTCACAAACCTCATGTTTAATATTTTAACTGGAGGCTCGTTTTTTTTCATATCAGAATAAGAGCTTAAAACTGTTTCCAGATCTGTTAAAAACATGCACACATGGCCTTGAGGGTTTAAAAATGTCCATTGTTTATTTTCTTTTTCTAGTTTTTAATTCTAAGGTTAAGTTTCTTGAAACCAATATTCATACATTAGCAGATATGTTGAACCATAAGAAAATTCCATTTTTGCAGGTCGGAAATGGTTAAGTATTGGCAGTTTCATGTGGTTCAACATAAAGAGATAAAGTAATTCATTTTACTTATTAATTATGTTTTCCTTCTCAGTTATACTCTGCGTTTTGCCCTTATTATTTTGTTTTTGTTTTTGCCAAAGTTTCCACTAACCCTAAGGCCTATTTTCTTTCTGAACATGCCAGAGAGGTTAAGAAGGAAGGTTCTTTAATTAAGTTGTCGACATTGGAATCCTGGCTCTATCCTTTATAGCTATGTGACTTTGGGGTAAATTATTTAACTTGCCTATGCTTAAATTTCTTCATCTGTAAAATAAAGACATATATAATGTCTACTTCATAGGATTGTTGTAAGGATTAAATGAAGTATTGAATGCAACACTCATCAAATATAAGCGATTACTATCAATTGAATTTTTTAAGTTTATTTATTTGTTTTGAGGGAGAGAGTGTGTATGGATATACCAGCACACTGTCAGCACAGAACCTGACATGGGGCTTGGTCTCATGAACCCGTGAGATCGTGACCTGAGACTAAATCAAGAGTCGGGTGCTTAACTAACTGAGCCACCAGGTCACCCCAACCAATTGAATTTTTAAAACACAAGACACCTTCTAACAATTTTTTTCTCAAAGTGTTTAAGCATTTTAAATATTTTAGATAAAACATGTAATAATGAGGACATTTTTATTAAAAATAAAACAAGGTTAAAGCAAAAGTGCCCCTTGATCACTACCCTCATACAGTGTCTTCTCTAGAAGCCCTTTCTGTTTTCCATTGTTTAATACTTATGCATACATACTATGTACCTACATAAAAAATAAGTTGAAGAACAACAACAGAAATCCAATACATTTTATGATATAATACTGTTGTATTAGCTCAGACTTCCATAATAAAATACCAGACTGGTGGCTTAAACAACAGAAATTTATTTTCTCCATAGTTTTGGAAACTATAAGTCTAAGATCAAGGTGCCAGCATGGTGAGTTTCTGGGAGAACTTTCTTTGTGGCTTATAGACAACTGATTTTAGACTTTGTGCCCATAGGTGAGGAGAGAGACAGTAGCTCTCTGTCTCTTCTTATAAGGTCACTAACCCCATCGTGAGGGCCCACCCTCATGACCTCATCTAAACCAAATGATTTCCCAAAGGCCTTTTCTCCAAATACTATCACATAGGAGGGTGGGACTTCAACATATGAATTTTAGAGAGACAAGTTCAGTTTATAGCAGCCATTTGTGTTTTTAAAAAAACAAACAAAAGCATTTATGTATCCACAAATTACTTATTTACTATTAAGTACTATTTACTGTTGCTGCTAGTATATAAGGTTTTTGTTCCAATTAGAAGAGGTTCTCCCTTCTGATGGCAAAGTACGTAGATCCCCTATCCAGAAGTAGACAAATTAGGAAAAAAAAAACCCTTTCTGAACCATGGCACTCAGCTTGACAAGCAGCAGCAAAGCTGGATGTCATTCCCTATTTATACTCCTGGTCTGGCATTGCTTTTGCAAAGCACAAACTTCAAAACGACACACGGCATTCCTGCAAATAGACCTACCTAATTCTTTTAAAATAGTATATATCATCCAGATTTCTTCTAAAGTTTAGCCATCTGGAATTTATTTCCAAGAATGATACGAGCTAAGTGTTTGACTTTCATTTTTTGGTCTAAATTGATAGCTCTCTCAACACCAATTATTTAATGATGCATCCTAACCCACTGAGTTGAAATGCCACCTTTATTATATATTATCCTTCTAATTATACTTTCATATCCATATGGACTCTTATTAGATTAAATAAAAACTGATCTATATTTATATTTCTACATCAATACCATGCTATTTTAATCTCTTTTGCTATCTGTTAGAGCAAGTGTTCACTCATTATTCTTTTCAAAATATCTTATTCTTTTTTTTAATTTTTTAATATTTGTTTATTTTTGAGAGAGAGACAGAGACAGAGTGAGAGCTGGGGAGGGACAAAGAGAGAGGGAAACACAGAATCTGAAGCAGGCTCCAGGTTCTGAGCTGTCAGCACAGGGCTTGACGCAGGGCTCAAACTCACGAACTGCAAGATCATGACCTGAGCTGAAGTTGGACGCTTAACCAACTGAGCCACCCAAGTGCCCCATATCTTAGTTATTCTTATGTCAAATTTCATTTTTAAAAATCTTGTCAATTGTTTGCATTGATATTTTGTTAAAGAATGCTGTCATATATACCAAATTAAATTTCCAACCTAGGATCATCCTTCCAGAATAGCTCTCCAGTTCAAGTCTTCTCTCAATTTCTTCCGAAGATTTCATAGTTTGTTGGTTGTTTTGTTTTGTTTTGTTTTGTTTTGTTTTGTTTTGTTTTGTTTTCTGGTGAAGGCTTGGAATAAGTAGAAATTGATGACCAAGAAGCTGATTCTAAATTTTCTTTAGTAGCAGTGTGAGGAAAAGTGTATGAACTAGGAAGTAGCAGTGGGGATGCAGAAATGACAAATGTTCAAGTATTTAGGTAAAATATGATGACTTGTTTCATTGGGAATGGAGTTTGAGGTAAGACAGAGGAAGAAGCATAATCCTGAATATTACTGAGCTATATCTATCCTCTTAGGTTGAAAATTTTAATTTGTTTTCAGTCTCTTTTATTTTCTAATAAATTTATTTGGCTATAGGTTCCTTTTTTAACCTGCATCTCTTGGCCTGCATTCTATAAGTTTTCAAATAAGGTTTCATTATCTAATTTCTAAATAATTTACATTGCATTTTTGATGTCTTAACAATAAATTGGTAGATATTGGAGTGTTTGCCAAAGGCAAGGTTACTGATAGTTTTCAATTTTTTTCTACTTGTCTACTTTCCATGTCTTTTTTTCTTTTTAAAATTATTTTTACATTTATTTATTTATTTTTGAAAGACAGAGAGAAACACAGCACAAGTGGGGGAGGGGCAGAGAGAGAGGGAGACACAGAATCCGAAGCAGGCTCCAGGCTCTGAGCTGTCAGCACAGAGCCTGATGCGGGGCTCGAACCCACAAACCATGAGATCATGACCTGAGCCTAAGTTGGATGCTCAACCAACAGAGCCACTCAGGAGGCTCATTTTCCATGTCTTTTCATAACAATGTGCAAACATTTAAAATGCTTTATGGAAAGCTACCAACCCTGCTACTTTTAACATTAAAAAAAATCCTCTATTGAATAGCAATTTATATATGAATTCTCTTGTTTTCAGTGTACAATGAAATGATTTTTAGTAAATTTATACACATGTACAACCAGGGCTATGGTCCAGTTTTATATCATTTACATTAACCCAGAAAGATCTCTCATGCCCATTTCCATTAATTCCTATTCCTACACAGCCCCAAATGACCACTAGTCTATTTCTTTCTTTTTTTTTAATTTTCTTTTTTCTTTTTTAAATTTACATCCGAATTAGTTAGTATATAGTGAAACAATGATTTCAAGAGTATATTCCTTAATGCCCCTTACCCACTTAGCCCATCCCCCTTCCCACAACCCCTCCCGTAACCCTCAGTTTGTTCTCCATATTTATGAGTCTCTTCTGTTTTGTCCGCCTCACTGTTTTTATATTATTTTTGTTTCCCTTCCCTTATGTTCATCTGTTTTCTCTCTTAAAGTCCTCATATGAGTGAAGTCATATGATTTTTGTCTTTCTCTGACTGACTAATTTCGCTTAGCATAATCCCCTCCAGTTCCATCCACATAGTTGCAAATGGCAAGATTTCATTCTTTTTGATTGCTGAGTAATACTCCATGGTATATATATACCACAACTTCTTTATCCATTCATCCATCGATGGACATTTGGGCTCCTTCCATACTTTGGCTATTGCTGATAGTGCTGCTATAAACATGGGGGTGCATATATCCCTTCGAAACAGCACACCTGTATCCCGTGGATAAATGCCTAGTAGTGCAATTGCTGGGTCGTAGGGTAGTTCTATTTTTAGTTTTTTGAGGAAACTCCATACTGTTTTCCAGAGTGTCTGCACCAGCTTGCATTCCCACCAACAATGCAAAACAGATCCTCTTTCTCTGTATCCTCACCAACATCTGTTGTTGCCTGAGTTGTTAATGTTAGCCATTCTGACATGTGTAAGGTGTTATCTCATTGTGGTTTTGATTTGTATTTCCCTGATGATGAGTGATGTTGAGCATTTTTTCATGTGTCAGTTGGCAATCTGGATGTCTTCCTTGGAGAAGTGTCTATTCATGTCTTTTGCCCATTTCTTCACTGGATTATTTGTTTTTTGGGTGTTGAGTTTGAGAAGTTCTTTATAGATTTTGGATACTAACCCTTTATCTGATATGTCATTTGCAAATATCTTCTCCCATTCTGTCGGTTGCCTTTTAGTTTTGCTGATTGTTTCCTTTGCTGTACAGAAGCTTTTTATTTTGATGAGGTACCATTCATTTTTGCTTTTGTTTTCCTTGCCTCCGGAGATGTATTGAGTAAGAATTTGCTGCGGCCAAGATCAAAGAGGTTTTTGCCTGCTTCTCTTCGAGAATTTTGATGGCTTCCTGTCTTACATTTAGGTCTTTCATCATTTTGAGTTTATTTTTGTGTATGGTGTAAGAAAGTGGTCCAGGCTTTCTTCTGCATGTCGCTGTCCAGTTTTCCCAACACCACTTGCTGAAGAGACTGTCTTTATTCCATTGGATATTCTTTCTTGCTTTGTCAGAGATTAGTTGGCCATACGTTTGTGGGTCCATTTCTGGGTTCTCTATTCTGTTGTATTGATCTGAGTGTCTTGTGCCAGTACCATACTGTCTTGATGATTACAGCTTTGTAGTATGGCTTGAAGTCTGGGATTGTGATGCCTCCTGCTTTGGTTTTCTTTTTCAAGATTGCTTTGGGTATTCGGGGTCTTTTCTGGTTCCATACAAATTTTAGGATTTTTTGTTCTAGTTCTGTGAAGAATGCTGGTGTTACTTTCATAGGGATTGCTTGAATATTTAGATTGCTTTGGGTAGTATCAACATTTTAACAATATTTGTTCTTCCTATCCAGGAGCATGGAATCTTTTTCCATTTTTTTGTGTTTTCTTCAGTTTCTTTCATAAGCTTTCTATAGTTTTCAGTGTATAGATTTTTCACCTCTTTGGGTAGATTTATTCCTAGGTATTTTATGGTTTTTTTGTGCAACTGTAAATGGGATCGATTCCTTGATTTCTCTTTCTGTCGCTTCATTGATGGTGTATAGGAATGCAACCAATTTCTGTGCATTGATTTTATATCCTCCCACTTTGCTGAATTCATGAATCAATCCTAGCAGTTTTTTGATGGAACCTTTAGGGTTTTCCATATAGAGTATCATGTCATCTGCAAAGAGTGAAAGTTTGATCTCCTCCTGGCCGATTTGGATGCCTTTTATTTCTTTGTGTTTTCTGATTGCAGAGGCTAAGACTTCCAATACTATGTTGAATAACAGTGGCGAGAGTGGATATCCCTGTCTTGTTCCTGACCTTAGGGGGAAAGCTCTCAGTTTTTCCTCATTGAAGATGATATTAGCGTTGGTCTTTCATATATGGCTTATATGATCTTGAGGTATGCTGCTTCTCGCCCTACTTTCTTGAAGATTTTTATCAAGAAAGCATGCTGTATTTTGTCAAATGCTTTCTCTGCATCTGTTGAGAGGATCATATGGTTCTTGTCCTTTCTTTTATTGATGTGATGAATCATGTTACTTGTTTTGCGGATATTGAACCAGCCCTGCATCCTAGGTATAAATCCCACTTGGTTGTGGTGAATAATTTTTTTAATGTATTGTTGGATCCGGTTGGCTAATATCTTGTTGAGGATTTTTCACCCATGTTCATCAGGGAAATTGGTCTATAGTTCTCCTTTTTAGTGGGGTCCCTGTCTGGTTTTGGAATCAAGGTAATGCTGGCTTCATAGAAAGAGTTTGGAAGTTTTCTTTCCATTTCTATTTTTTGGAACAGTTTCATGAGAATAGGTGTTAACTCTTCCTTAAATGTTTGGTAGAATTCCCCTGGAAAGCCATCTGGCCCTGGACTCTTGTTTTTTGGCAGATTTTTGATTAATAGTTCGATTTCCTTACTGGTTATGGGTCTGTTCAAATTTTCTATTTCTTCCTGTTTCAGTTTTGGTAGTGTATATGTTTCTAGGAATTTTTCCATTTCTTCCAGATTGCCCATTTTATTGGCATATAATTGATCATAATATTCTCTTATTATTGTTTTTATTTCTGTTGTGTTGGTTGTGATCTCTCCTCTTTCATTCTTGATTTTATTTATTAGGGTCCTTTCCTTTTTCTTCTTGATCAAACTGGCTAGTGGTGTATCAATTTTGTTAATTCTTTCAAAGAACCAGCTTCTGATTTTATTGATCTGTTCTACTCTTTTGGTATCGGTAACATTAATTTCTGCTCTAATCTTATTATTTCCTGTCTTCTGCTGGTTTGGGGTTTTATTTGCTGTTCTTTTTCCAGATCCTTAAGGTGTAAGGTTAGGTTGTGTATCTGAGATCTTTCTTCCTTCTTTAGGAAGGCCTGGATTGCTATATACTTTCCTCTTATAACTGCCTTTGCTGTGTCCCAGAGGTTTTGGGTTGTGGTGTTATCATTTTCATTGACTTCCATATACTTTTTAATTTCCTCTTTTACTGCTTGGTTAGCCCATTCATTCTTTAGTAGGATGTTCTTCAGTCTCCAAGTATTTGTTACTTTTCCAATTTTTTTCTTGTGGTTGATTTCAAGTTTCATAACGTTGTGGTCTGAAAATATGCACAGTATGATCTCGATCTTTTTGTACTTACTTAGGGCTGATTTGTGTCCCAGTATATGGTCTATTCTGGAGAATGTTCCATGTGCACTGGAGAAGAATGTATATTCTGCTGCTTTAGGATATAATGTTCTGAATATATCTGTTAAGTCCATCTGGTCCAGTGTGTCATTTAAAGCCATTGTTTCCTTGTTGATTTTTTGATTAGATGATCTGTCCATTGCTGTGACTGGGGTGTTGAAGTCTCCTACTATTATGGTATTACTATTGATGAGTTTCTTTTTGTTTGTGATCAATTGATTTATATATTTGTGTTCTCTCACATTTGGAGCATAAATGTTTACAATTGTTGGGTCTTCTTGGTCTATAGACCCCTTGATTATGATATAATGCCCTTCTGCATCTCTTGATACAGTCTTTATTTTAAAGTCTAGATTGTCTGATATAAGTATGGCTACTCCAGCTTTCTTTTGTTGACCATTAGCATGACAGATGGTTCTCCATCGCCTTGTTTTCAATCTGAAGGTGTCTTTAGGTCTAAAGTGGGTCTCTTGTAAACAGCATATAGATGGATCTTGTTTTCTTATCCATTCTGTTACCCTATGTCTTTAGATTGGAGCATTGAGTCCATTGACATTTAGAGTGAGTACTGAAAGATATGAATTTATTGCCATTATGATGCTTGTAGAGTTGGCGTTTCTGGTGGTGTTCTCTGGTCCTTTCAAATCTTTGTTGCTTCTGGTATGTATATATATATATATATATATATATATATATATATATATATATATATAAATTTTCATCTTTTCTCCCCTCAGAAAGTCCCCCTTAAAATTTCTTGCAGGGCTGGTTTAGTGGCCACTAACTCCTTTAATTTTTGTTTGCCTGGGAAACCTTTTATCTCTCCTTCTATTTTGAATGACAGCCTTGCTGGATAAAGAATTCTTGGCTGAATATTTTTCTGATTCAGCACACTGAATATATCCCAGCACTCCTTTCTGGCCTGCCGAGTTTCTGTGGATAGGTCTGCTGCAAACCTGCTCCGTCTTCCCTTGTATGTCAGGGACTTTTTTTCCCTTGCTGCTTTCATGATTCTCTCCTTGCCTATTTTGTGCATTTGACTATGATATGCCTTGTTGATCGTTGTTTTTTGTTGAATCTAATGGGGGTCCTCTGTGCTTCCTGGATTTTGATGTCTGTGTCTTTCCCCAGGTTAGGAAAGTTTTCTGCTATGATTTGCTCACATAACCCTTCTCTCCCAATTTTCTCTCTTCCTCTTCTGGGACCCCTATGATTCTAATGTTGTTCCTGTTTAATGAGTCACTGGTTTCTCTAATTCTTAAATCGTACTCTTTGCCTTAATCTCCCTCTTTTTTTCTGCTTCATTATTCTCCCTAAGTTTGTCCTCTATATCGCTGATTCTCTGTTCTGCCTTGTCCATCCTTGCCGCTGCTGCATCCATCCGTGATTGCAGCTCAGTTATAGCATTTTTAATTTCATTCTGGCTATTTTTTACTTCTTTTATCTCTGCAGAAAGGGATTCTTCTATTTTCAATTCCAGCTAGTATTCTTATTATCGTGATTCTAAATTCTGGTTCAGACATCTTGCTTGTATCTGTGTTGGTTAAATCCCTGGCTGTCGTTTCTTCCTGCTCTTTCTTTTGGGGTGAATTCCTTCGTTTTGTCATTTTGAAGGGAGAAAAGGAATTAATGAGGTAGAAAAATTGAAATTAAAAAAACTAAAATTAAAAAAATATTAAAATTAAAAATTAAAAACACACACACAAAAAGTGAATAGATGATGCTAGATACTAGGTGTGTTTTGGTCTGGGTGTTGAAAGTGGTTTGACAGATTAGAGGAAAAAAAAGGGGGGGGAAGAAAAAAAAAAGAAATCGTTTGAGAATTTCAAAAAATGAATACATTGAAGTAGACTAAAATGAGATGATGGGGGTAAAATAGAATTTGAAAAATTATATACAAAAGTAAAGAATATAGTAGAAAAAAATTAAAGAAAAATAGTTTTTAATAAAAATTAAAAATAAATATGATTTTTTTCTTTTCCTGTATTTAAGAAAAAAGAAAAGAAACGAAAAAGAGAAAAAAAATTAAAAAAAAAGAAATCGGTTGAAAGTTTGAAAAAGTGAATACACTGTAGTAGACTAAAATAAAATGATGGAAGTAAAGTAGAATTTGAAAAAATTTACATAGAAGCAAAAAATATAGTAATATAAGTTAAGTAGAAATATTTTTAATAGAAATTGAAAGTAAAAATGAAGTTTTTCTCTTTCCGCATTCAAGAAAAAGAAAAGAAATGAAAAAGAGAAAAAAAAGAAAAAAGGAAATTGTTTGAAAATTTGAAAAGGTGGATACACTGAAGTAGACTAAAATAAAATGATGGAAGTAAAGTAGAATTTGAAAAAAATTTACACCAAAGTAAAAAATATAGTAATAAAAATTAAAGAAAAATATTTTTAATAAAAATTGAAAATAAAAATGAACTTTTTCTCTTTTTGTATTCAAGAAAAAGAAAAGAATTGTAAAAGAGAAAAAAAGAAAAAAAGAAAGAAAATTGAATAGGTGAACCTGCTAACAGATTGAAGTAGGACTGAAATTTCTTTGTTTTCCCCTAGAAGTCAGTCTGTGTAGCTCTTTATAGTCCATAAATTAAGCTGGCGGTGAGACTTGTGTTCTTGAAGAGTGAAGTTGGCCCAGATGGGCAGGGCTCAGCATAACAGCTCCGCTCTCCGATAGATGGCGCTGCTAGCTTACTGGGGTGGATTGTTGCGGTGCTCATGGGTGCATTTACGTGGGAGAGGTGAAAATGGCACCATCCAGCCACCCAGTCTGTTCTCCCAGAACCACAATTGCGCACGCGTCCTCTGTCTTCAGCTCTTGTCCACTCCCCGCTTTTTCACTGTTTGTGACTAGGCTTCAGGCAGTACCTCTCTCCCGACTTTTGTCTCAGATGCGGCCGTTTTCCCCGGCCCCTTACTTCTGAAGGACTGCGGCTTTGACCCATTCCGCCCCTCTGCAGGAGGGTCTCACCGAACAATGGCCGAATGAGCAATGGCTGAATATCGGCTGCGCACAGGAACGCCCACTGGACCCTGCTGCTGCCGGTGCCCCAATACTGCAGCCAGGTGCCAGCCCGCCCCAGAAAAAGTTCACGAGACGGTGTAGCAGCAGTGTTTCAGGGATTATGGAAAATGACAACACACATCTGGCACCAGGCTTTACCCTTAATGACCTTGCCCCAGCACCAGCGAATGTGGCGGCCTTCTGGAGTCTGCTGGGACCAGGTGGCTTCAACAGTCTCTACCATATGTCCTTCCAGCAGTGGAACCGCTTTTCCCTGTGTGGCCTGAGAACCTCCTGGACCCCACTCTGTTCCTGGGGATTTGCCCTTTCCACCAGAGCACCGCAAGATATCGAGCTGCAGAGTTGCAGACTTTGCGCTCCCCTTGTTTACAGTCTTAATGGAATTTAAACCCTCTCCTTTCTTCTTTCTCCCCTTTTAGTTTAGTCCCTGTGGCTGTTTCCAATTGTCCACTTTCTCTCCAGCTGCTTTTGGTGAGGGGTGCTTTTCCCGTGTTCTTCCTCCCTCCCCAGTCTCTGTCCTCTCTGCCCCCAAAAGTGGTTCCCTACCCTCTACGGCTTCTCGCTTCCCAAATTCACCTCTGCACACCACATACCTGCTGAATTCTGTGGTTCAGGTTGTGCAGATTGTTGTGTTAATCCTCCAATCAGTTTTCTAGGTGTGTAGAATGGTTTAGTGTTGGTCTGACACTATTTCATGGATGTGAGACACACAAAAAACTTCCATGCTGTTCTGTCATCTTGGCTCCCGCACCACCACTAGTCTATTTCTGTTTCAATAGATTTGCCTTTTTATATAAATTATATATAAATATAAATTTTATATACATTTTGTATACATTTATATAATATTTTATTTATTTAAAAAATTATAGTGTTTATTTATTTTTGAGAGAGAGAGAGACAGAGCATGAGCAGTGGAGGGACATAGAGAGAGGGAGAGAGAATCCGAAACAGGCTCCAGGCTGTCAGCACAGAGCCGATGCCTGGCTTGAACTCACAAACTGCAAGATCATGACCTGAGCTGAAGTCAAATGCTCATCTGACTGAGCCACCCAGGGGCCCCTATAACATTTTATATAAATGTAATCTATCTGGGTTCTTTCTCTTAGCATAATATTTTTGAGGCTCATCCATGTTGTAGCATGTATTGTTTTTTTCCTTTTTATTACTGAATATCATTCCATTTCAGCATTACTTTATATATCTATTTTTACAGGACAATGTATATATATTTTCCTGTTGGTGAGAGATTAACATATGCAGGTTGATTAAACAAATAGGGCTCAAGGGGTGCCTGGGTGGCTAAGTTAGGTGTCAGACTCTTTATTTCAGCTCAGGTCATGAGCTCATGGTTGAGACTGAGCCCTGCACTGGGGCCCTGCACTGTCAGTGCAGAACCTACTTGGGATTCTCTCCCTCTCCCTCTCTCTGCCCCTCCCCTGCTTGTGAGCAGGCATGCAGTCTCCCCCCTCTCTGTCTCAAAAAAAAAATAAACTTTTTTTAAAAAGTAGGGTTTAAAATTTATATAAAGTATGATATCAATTCTATAAAAGACTTTACTTTGTACTGAGGTCAAATATTTACTCACACCACTCCCAAATGTGTGAAGAATAGTAACTGATCTCAATCTCTTTGAGACCCCTTCCTGCAGGGTAGTGAAGAAAGATGGAAACTTTTCAATTAAAATTATCTCAAGCTCTTTCATTTCAAAATGATCTGATTTTGGATTCTGTCTGTTTAGGTGGACAAAGTACAAACTGCACTCTCTGCTGGAGGTCAGGCAACCTCCTTCAGTGGAAGGATGGCATAGCTGGTCAGCCTCTGGGTTCTGACACCCTGCAGTGTCCTCATTACCCTGCACAATTTCATCTCATCCCTCTACCTCCCCAGGGTACAAGGCAGAGCCACCCAATAGAAATATTATGCAAATCACACATGTAATTTTAAATTTTCTAGTAGCCACACTTAATGATATAAAAAGTGACAGGTGGAATTGACTTTAATAATAAATTTTATTTAACTCAATATATCCAGAAACATTGTCATTTCAACATGCTATCAATATAAAATTTAATTTTTTAATTTTTTATTTTTTTTAAAGAGAGGAAGAACATAAGTGGGGAAGAAGGGTAGAGGAAGAAAGAGAGTGAGAGAGAGAGCAAGAATCTTAAGCAGGCTCCATGCTCAGTGTCAAGCCTGATGCGGGGCTCGATCCCATGACCCTGGGATCACAACCTGAGCCTAAACCAAGAGTTGGATGCTCAACTGACTGAGCCACCTAAGTGCCCCTTAACAAGATATTTTACATTCTTTTTTTGTCATATGAAGTCTCTGAAACCTGTACATTTTATACTTTCAGCACATTTTGATTTGGACTAGTCACATTTCAAGAGCAGAATAACCTCAGTGTGATGAATAGATACTGTGTGGGCCACTGGAGGTTTACAGTAAAGCTGAATGGCCTCCTTGGCCATGGATGGTTGAGTGGCTGGTCTACTGGCAGATTCTGACTTTCTTACAGGGTTAATGATATACTTTATACAAATTTTGAACCCTGCTTTTTTCATCATCTTGAATAATTCAGGGTCTTCACTACCCTTGTCAGGATGTCCCTGATATCTCTTGCCTCATTTCTTATACGATCCACTGAAAACATACTGGACTCAGCCTTAGGATGTGGGCCAACATATGCTGCTGCCGACCACATACCCTGCCATTGCTTTTGGTCCTCAGCTCTCCAAGTCTTGCCAGACCTGGTTTTCCCAGAACACGACTTATACTTCCAATAAGACTTTGGGCAAGCCATGAGAAACAAATATTTTCTCATGCAATCCCTAAATATCTCCCTCTGTTCCCATGTCATGGTAGACAGGATGCCATGCTAAATGCAAGGTGTCCCTGGGAGACATTTTATATCAGGAAAGTGGAGACTTAGCCCCATGTTCTTGGATTTTCCCAGTGCTACCTCAGTATTTCTTCTAAGCCTCAACCCTCACAGTTGATCCACTAAGGGGTAGAAAGTGATGAAGCTGGTTTCTCAGAACCTCACCTACTTCTCCTTTTCATACCAGTGGAATGGCCAAAGGGAAACATGACTTCTAGGAGAAATAAAATAGATGAAGTTAATATTTTAAAAATGTTGTTTCTGTAATATTTATATAAATAAAAAAATCTTGAAAGAAACATAACCCTATGATAACAATTCTTTTTTCCTCCAGGAAATAAAATGAAAGATGGTTTTGATTTTCACCTGTATTTTCCAAAATTTCCACAATGAGCATACATTTCTGATAGTAAGAAGAAACAATAGTAGTTTTGAAAACAATAAATAAAACATACTTTTCTGGGGCACGTGGGTGGCTCAGCTGGTTAAGTGTCTGACTTCGGCTCAGGTCATGATCTCATGGTTTGTGAGTTTAAGCCCCAAGTCATGTCAAGCTTTGTGCTGACAGCTCAGAGCCTGGAGCCTGTGTCAGATTCTGTGACTCCCTCTCTCTCTGCCCCTCCTCTGCTCATGCTCGGTCTCTCTGTTTCTCAAAATAAACATTAAGAAACTTTTTAAAAAATCCATACTTTTCCATGTTCATTGATTGGCTGTGGGCTTCAAACTGATGTGCAAAGTGGTAAGTCACATAGAAGGGAATATACTGAATCAAATATAGAAGTATTAAATAGAAGATACCCTTTCCACATAACAGAAGTATCAGACTTTAAAATAAACATAAGAACATACATGTCTCTTTTATTATTTGCCACAGTGTTTATACCTTGTATTATCTAATTTCCCTAATTCTACATTCTAGGTCCTTTGCTAGCCCTCCCACGTTGTCATGTGACCTCCTAATGGCCTTCTTTTCCCACCCACTTGCTGGAAGTTAAACTCTCTTCTCTTGCATACAACGGTTCTTTCTCTCTAGCAGGGCTCTGAATGCTCTCCTTCCCCTCAGCCTTCCTACTCAGCCTATTGGGGCCAATGCTGCAGCATGAGCCATTGCAGTGTGTAGCTCTGTAAGCCACAACGGTTCTGTGAGGCATATTTATATTGTCTACAAACACTTTTTTTTCTGAGCATTCTTTATGTTAGATATGCACAGGGAAGAGTAGGATGCAAGGACTTGTAATGGCCATGTCTCATTTTTTTTTGTCTTTAGATTCATTGCTTTCCATTACCACTGAAAGTTGCAGAGTAAATAAGAAATTAGATCATCCTTCCATGCACAGGGCCCTCTCTCCTCTTGTCATTATGACATTTTGTAAAGGCTTGTTAAAATGTTCAATCTCTAACTTTTCAGCTCTGTCCTCCCTCTGTATTTGCCAGTTCTTATCTTTACAAGGATGGTTGTAATTGTGACATTTCACTTATTTATATCCATTGTTGTTCCTTGTCATTTAATAAAAAGCCCACTTTTCCCACTTACCTCCTTTGTAATAACTTTAACAGTTTTAAATTTTTAGCTATATGCCCTGGAAGGTAATTTAAAGATTCCTAAAGCATTTTAGGAACCTTTCTTGGCTAAGCAGCTCCTCTGGATAACATTTCATAGGAGAAGACTGAATGGAGCTGGCATGACCAACAAATGGAAGGGAAAGATGTAAGAAATTCATCAGTCACCCAATACCATACACTCTGTGATCAAATGTATATGACATTCCAGAAGAGGCAAAATGGTAGCAAAGAGTCATGGTTAGGGGAGTTGTCTATAGAGTTGCGCAAAGGGAAATTGAGGAATGCACTTGTTGTGATGAGCATAGGGCTTTGTACGTTAAGTATTGAATCACAAAACTGCACACTTGAAAAATTAATATGATACTGATTGTTGACTAACTGGGACTTAGATAACAACTAAATATAAATAAATAATAAAAAAAGAAATTCATTAGTCAATGTTAATGTAATACGAGAGCCCTGGTTGCAGTCTTTGCTGCAACAGAATCCTCTGGGAAATATTTAAAAGTCCTGATGCCTAGACAAACCTCCAGATCAATTAAATCAAAATCTGTGGCATTAGGATTTTGGTCCCAACAGTTTTTGAAAATCTTCAGGGGATTCTGAAGTGCAGTGAAGTTTGAAGGTTAGTGTACCAGAGTTCTTTTTATACTTTCTGAAGTATGGGCCCCAAATCATCTATTGGGTTCTTGAGAAGATCCTACTTTTTGTAGAAGTGCCCCTGAATTCTTTTTTCCAATGCGATTCCCTCATTGAAGTAGTCCAGGGAAGTCATGGAGGTAAAACTTCATATTCACGGAGGAGGTTAGCAATTCAAGAATCCTCTGCAAGCAAAAATCTTGCATGTTTCTGTCTAAGCAGCTGTGTGTGTGTATGTGTGTGTGTGTGTGTGTGTGTGTGCATACATGTGCACGGATGTGTGTGTAATGGAGAAAGCATTGCTTTCTGTAGTAACAAACATTAGATTTCAGTTATTGTTTCCAAAGGAATGGAGTTTTTCTATGTTGCAAAACAGTACATATTTGAAGTTTAAGATGGTGATGACCATGTGGGAAGGAAGAAACTAGAGCCAGCTGCCTTCCTAACACTAAATTGGCTTTGTTAATCTAGTGTGTGTTTTTGGGGTGCTTGCCAACAGCAGGCAATTGACAATTATTGCATTTTCTAAGTAGTAAAACCAGATGTTTCTATTTTCCATGTCTTTTCTTAACAATATGCAATATTCAGTATGTTGTATTGGAAGACATTACGGGCATTTAAAGTGGGTTCATAGTCTAATCTGTGAGATTTTAAAGAGTACGTTTATTAGAGTGACTTCAACAGAAACTTTACAAGCATTTGTTATGTTTTTGCTTCTCAGCAAGAGATTTCCCAAAATTAGTAGAATACTCTCGTTCATTAAATCTCTGTCAACCAAATCCCCTTTCCAAGTGGATGTGCCAAATGATGTCAACCAAAGATCACTGTGAGGCATTAAACAAATACAGTTCTTAGTAAGACTGTCTGTTTTGTTTTTTAAGTGATATCAGAAATGTTTCACAAATTAGCATTAATTTAAAAGACTGAAATAGATCCTACTGTTAGCCAACATGCTATCTTCCAATCCATAGAGGTAATTTTGTCTAAAAATAATAATAATACTTAGAACCTGCTCATCAGTATAACATAACTATGAGTGTGTGTGTGTGTGTGTGTGTGTGTGTGTGTGTGTGTGTTTTCATATATTGGGGCATGAATATATAAATTATTTGGACATAATTGTAGTAGTCTGTGAATGAATCTTAGTTGACCAAGCATAGTTGACAGAGGGAGGCTAAGAAGTTTATGAACAAAGCAATGTACAGTAATTTTAATGTGAAAATGAACAAGCAAGCTTGTGCCAGTGGGCAGACGGAGCACCAGCTGGGCAAAGATGGCTCAGCTGAGGGTCATTGTAGAGGTCTTGGATGATGATTTATCTCCCCAGGTATGCAAGTCCAGCTTCAGATCTGTGATCCTTTTTAAACCACAGCAATCAGATAATGTCTTTTGTTCAGTAGTTTGGGTTGCTTTTACTTTATTGTTTACAACTTTGATTTTTGATTTTAGAAATCTTTGCTCATTAAAAAAGCTCCTGGATTTCTACCATATGCCACACTGAGCTGTCTGGTGCAGTTAGGACACAAAATGGAATGTTAGCAGGTGTGTGTTTGGTAGAGGGCGGGCAATATTCAGAAACCCTTATAATACATTTTTTATACAAAATGTGCATTATTACTTCCCTGTAGTGAGCACCATTATTTGTCCTCCATACAAACATGTCAGTGAAGTGACCACAGATGCTATGATTTCAAATAGAATGGCCAGATGCTATGGTCTTCTCAAGAATCTGTTATCTCATATTCTCTTCCCCAGGAACACAGACTTTTATCTTGGTCCGTAATTAATGCTACAGACATTTGAAAGTTCCTCATTGGGCATCAGTTTGTTTTGATACTGCATTGCCTTTCTCCCATTTACCACTTACATCTGTAGAGGTAAATTATTTTCTGTGTCTTTTCTGCAGCAAAGGGACACTGTGTCCTCCAAGGCTCCACACAGTATTTGTGAGTGAAGTGGAGGCAAGCATTCTTTAGGTTTACTGAGGTTTTTATAACGAACTCCATAGCTAGGGAGTTTTACTAAGCACTTTCAGGTAATGAAATACTCACCTTTTAGGCATAAACTTTAGGAAGATCTTCTAAAGATGCAGGGCTAGGTAGGCAGAAACTTAACAACCATGGTTACATGAAAAAAGTATCAAGTCATGGATTGGGAGACATGTAAAGGTAACTTTCACAAAATACCTCTACTGTGGTAGGTAGAGTATAGCTTCAAGCACTGGTTTATCCGTCCTTTCTTTGCTTGGAACCGCTCCTATAAGAAAAATACACACACACACGCACACACACACACGCACGGCTTTCAGATGATATTAAATAATACTTAGTGAAAGAAACATGCTTACAATCCAGGTTATTTTTGTACTTTATGTATTTTAATATGAGATTTATAAAGTCATGTTATTTTAGAGCTTGGAGGAATCTTGGAAAGCATCTAGCCCAGCCCCCTTGTATTAACTAGGGTTCTAGTTTGCAAACAACAGAAAGTATTTCTACTTGAATTTTGCAATAAAAATATTTTATATTAGGGTAGCTTACAGAATCATTTTCAGAACTGAGCATAGAAAATGTTTGAGAATGACAGAGGCTGGGAAGATAAGAAGAGTCAAGACTGGGGGCGCCTGGGTGGCTCAGTCAGCTAAGTGTTGGACTCCTGATCTTGGCTCAGGTCACTATCTCACAGTTTGTGAGTTCAAGCCCCACATTGGGCTCAACGCTGAAAGTTCAGAGCCTGCTTGGGATTATGTATCTCCCTCTTTCTGCCCCTCCCCAGCTCTCTCTCTCTCTCTCTCTCTCTCTTGGTCTCTCTCTCAAAATAAAAATAAATAAAAAGAGTCAAGACTGTACCCCAATTCCCTACACAGAATCATCCCTGCAAGTCCAATCACTGAAAATTAGATGCCACAACTTGGGTTTTCTCCTCTGCCATCTCTGGACTCTGGACATCCCACTTGGCAATGCTGCTTTTATCCACACCCCTGCCATGCTTCTACTGCCAGTATCCTTGACAGTGTCTCCACAGGCCCTGCTTCTTTGCATCACTGGCTTCCAAGTGCAGCACCTGAAGGGCTGAACTCAGATCAAATGCTCATGAGCTAGTTGCAAACGTGGGAAAGCAAGTATCTGACATCACTTTACAGGAGGGATTTATTAGAAAGAAGAAGGGGGCCCAGATGCTGAGAAAAGAAAAGGAAAGAAAAATATAAATGAATGTCTTTTATAGTCCACAACTGTAGTTGGCAAAATCAACATACCCTTCTTTTTATACTACTCTGCCAAGAAATGTCCTTCTACCCAACACTGTAATTTTACCTTGTACAACCCCAAACATGCTTACCCCATTCCTAAAGGGAATCAACTCGAAGTCTTATTTATTACATTTTGTCTAGCTCTAAATTCAAGATCTCTAAGTGAGATCTTTTTGTCTTACTGTCTTCTGGTTCTGTTATGATCCATTTCAATATTTCATGATCTATGGACTAAATTTTACTCTACTACCAATAAACATGCCTTAAGTAAAATTGTAAGGAAAAGAGAGGTGAAGAAGTCAGGCAGAAAATTATTATATATATGAAAAGAATTTTGGATTTGGATCTTTTCCTGGGCTAGTGGTGTGTAGGGCGATACTTTCCCCTGATGCTGGGCAGTGGCAGAGAGCTGCAGCCTCCTGTCAGCCACACGAGGGTGAACAACCGATACACTTACACTCATACAACCATCCTTTTTTCACTTTTAGTACAGTATTTAATAAATTACATGAGATATTCCACAGCCTAAAATATTCCAGAGCCTAAAGTAGGCTCTGTGTTAGATAATTTTGCCCAACTGTAGGCTAATGCAAATGTTTTGAGCACATTTAAGGTAGGCTAGGCTAAGCTATGTTTGGTAGGTTAGGTGTATTAGACACATTTTTGACTGACAATATTTTCAACTTATGATGGGTTTATTGAGAGGTAACCCCATCATAAGTTGAGGAAGATCTGTATTTATACATATTATATATAGGTATCTCTGTGTGTGTATGTAAATGGCAGATGATGAATACCTTCTTTCAGTAAATGGTCAGGATCACAATTCAAATTTATTATTCTCTTTTTCTACTATGCATTACATTTGCTGTTTGCTTTCAGCCAGCATCTTGGCTGGGTGAGGTTCTTTACCCAATGGGTTGACTTATACTGGCTTGTATATGATGACTTTTACCGTTGGCCATGCAATACCACAAGGTATCCTAGAAGTTCCTTAGATTCCATCTACTTCTTTCTGCCTCTGTTAAATGACAGCAGTCCTATTTCCCTCTGATATCAATTGTTCCAGTCACCACTGTAACTTCCTTTTCTACTTCTTTACTTAGTGGTATGATAAACCCCAAAAGGCAAATATTTGCATCAGTTCCTTTCAATGTAACTGTTACTCCTGGTAGAAGTACTAGAAATTAAGACCAGCAGAGAGTAGAATCTCAGGGATGGGAAAAAGAGATTTTGCAAATGTGTCTTTAGGGTTAATAGTGAAAAACGCCTTTCCCACCTGTACTTACTGGTCCACCTATGTACATGATCTGGCTGGGTTGTGAAATAGCACAATATATTGGCCATTACTTCAGAGAAAAACCACCTCCTATAGAAAAGCACCCAACCTTCCAAAATATTATCTTGCAGCTCATGACGTATCTGGGTCTTCAACAGGCCATTTCTTTGTTTTATAAGGACAGCAGCATATGGGCTTCAGCTCATTGTCTTACTTCTTGCACAGTTAAGGGAGTTCCTTAGGAAGAAGCAATATCTTGTGGGATATACTAGGAGTGCACGAATAGTGCAAACATGGTATGTAGGGAAAGAAAATCCAAACTCTTTTGCCTTTCCCATGATAGCATGAATGTGATATAATGTTTTAACCAGGTAACACTGTCTAATCCTCCTGTTATATTTTACTCTGTCAAGGGCTCAGAGTGACAGTAGCCAGATTAGCCTTGAGAAAGGTAAATTCATGTAACTGAGCAATGTATAGCTTCTGTTCTCTTCACTGGGAGAATTTTATCATGAGCCCATTGAACAGATACCAGTCTGTTGGAGAAGAAGACCGACACAAACCTAGCAGATCATCTCTCCCACCTAATTCTTTAAAATCACCCCTAAATTATTCCCACACTCTGAACCCATTTCTTTAGGTCCATCAACATAATCTCTCTGAATCTTCCTGTCACAAATCCTCCAATCACATTCCTTCAATGTCCCTAATCAGCTGGCCAAACCATTAACTACTGCCAACAAATTGTCATTAATCCATTATTTATTCATTTACTTAAAAAAATATTTGAGTACCTAATATGTGACAGTCACTGCTTTACCTCAGGTAAAGTGAACGTTAAGATATTCCTCTTGACATTATACCTACATGGAAAATTTCCCTTCTTTACCATCTTCCAGGGAGATTTCCCAGCAAGGCTATCCACCATAGCATTCTACTTCTGTCTGAGGCCAGTAGATGTGTAGACCTAGCTATAAAACTGGCTCATTTGGTTTTTTTTTTCTTTCTTGGCTCGTTTTTTCCCAGTAAGCTAGTTACTGAGAATTCCCCTTGGCCATATGTGTGGGTTGAGGGACAGATGTTAATGTGGAAAGTAAGCCACCGGTTCATACAAATTACCTGTGCCTTCTGATCCTGCTCAAGCCCAATGTACTTTCATTTCATTAGTCTGTGCTGCTGCTAATCATGCCCAGCTTTATGACCAGGTGGTTCAGATAACATTCAGCTCATTAGGAGTAGCTAGAGTCTCACTGTCACCAAGTGTCTTAAAGTCAAAAGTCCAGTTGATACCCACCCTCATCTATAAAAGATAGATAAGAAAATAATACTTATTTCATAGGGTTGTTATGACAAATAAAGTTAAAACATGGGAGCACTTACTACAATGCCTACTATGTTGTGCCTGCTTGACAAATGATAGTTACCATAATAATTACCAGGATCCATTAGTAAACCAAGAGCTAGCTCTTAAAAGAAAAATAGCAACTTGCAAAGAAGGCATGAGTGTGCTGTTGAATCTGAGGGTTTCTACTAGACAAGATCTATAGAACATTCTGATCATCCAGAATACACCAGTGAATCCACAGTGTCAGGGCCAAGTGGCATTGCTGTCTGCACTGTGGCTTAGACCAGCTGGACAGCTTTCTTTTTCTCTGGCCCCTTTTCAAAACTGTAGCTTTTTAGGTCACCCGCTAAACTGACTAGAGAGGCATTCCCAAATGCCGATTTTGCTGCTTTCAAAAACTGATTTTTTTTTAATGGAAAATAGAACCATGTGTCTTTCACTTCGAACTGGAGTAAGATCTATATTGAAATTTCTACCCTACACTGCCTGTCTCTCTGATCTTAGGCAGGTTACTTACCTCTCTGAACACTCCCACATGGTTATCAGAATTATAATTATAGAAATAATATCTATAAATTACATGGGTTAAAATACACATTTGGTAATATTAGTTCCTCTCCATACTTTCCTCCTTACCTATAATATTTAACCAACTGTCTTCTGGCTTTGCCACATGGATGTCTCTCTGGCACTTCAACAAAATTCTTCATTCCCCAGATGGAGCTATTCATCACTGCTTCTGATCTGTTCTTCCTCCGCTGTTGCCTTTTGGATAAATGACACCATCACTCACCTCACCACCCAATCATAAGCCTAGACAACTCCCCCCTCCCTCACTCCCCATTCCCACAGCCAAAGGTTTATAAATCCCATGAATTTACCGTTTGAATATTGATCCCCGTTGCTATCCTGATCAGCCTACTATTACTTCTTACCAGAATTAAAGCTATAACTTCTTACTATTTCAGCCTTGCCACAGTGCAAACGTATCTAGTCATGTCATTCTGATACCAAAAACCCTTCAGTGGTTTATCTTCATACTTCTGGTAAAGCTCAGACGCCATAATATTGTTTATGAGAGGATCATGGTCAGACTCTCCTTCACTTTTATAAAAAATATTTTTATTTATTTATTTATTGAGAGAGAGAGAGAGAGAGAAAGAGAGCAGGGGAGGGGCAGAGGGAGAGAGAGCAGCCTCCACTCTCAGCACAGAGCCAGGCATGTAGATTGATCCCACAACACTGGGATCGTGAACTAGGCCGAAATCAAGAGTCGGATGCTCAAATGACTGAGCCACCAAGTTGCCCCTCTGTTTCATCTTTCATCTACCACCTGACTTCTGCCCATCCCACTCCTCATTAGACTACTACACTCTACCAGTTCCTAAATGGCCCCAGTATTTCTCTTGCTTCTACGGGTTCTTCAAACAGACTGTTCTTACTTGTTTATGTCTCTACTCAAATATGACTTCCTCAGAGGCCTTCTCTGGCACTTAAACAAGGTTAGATCTTCTTCATACATGTTCTTATGGGCCTGTTGTGATGAACTGTTTTATAAATGACCCTATAATTTATTGGCATAAGACAACAATGATGTTATTATTATGCTTATGGATTCATTGGGTCAGGAGTTTGGACAGATCCCAGAGAGGATGGCTTGTCTCTGATCCTTGAGGTCTGGACTATCAGCCTGGAAGACATGAATGCCTGGGGAGGACTTGAATGCCTGGGGCTGGAATGATCTGGTGACTTCCTCCTTAATTAGGACTGGAATGACTAGAAACCTAGGTGTAGCTGGAAACTATCAAGTGGAGCTCTGCATGGTCACTCTTTGAAGCTTGACTTCTTCAAAGCACAGTGGGCTTAGAGTAGCTGAACTTCCTACAGGGTACTTCAGAGCTCCAGAAACCCATCTTCCAACAAACAAAGCAGAAGCCTCATTCATTCATTTTTGAGAGACAGAGAGGGACAGAGCATGAGTGGGAGAGAGAGAGGAGGACACAAAATCAGAAGCAGGCTCCAGTCTGTCAGCACAGAGCCTGACATCGGGCTCAAACTCATCGACTGTGAGATCATGACCTGAGCTGAAGTTGGACACTCAACCAACTGAGTCACCCAGGTGCCCCCACATAGTGTTACTTCTATTTTGTCTTTTGTTCAGAGTAGTTATAAGCCCAATAAGATTCAAGTGAAGGAAATTTAGCCCCAAATAATTAAATTATCAAATAATTTGTCATCATGTTTAAAGACCATCACAATGGAAGAAATGGGCAGAAGACATGAATAGATACTTTTCCAAAGATCTCCACATGGCTAACAGACACATGAAAAGATGCTCAATATCACTCATCATCAGGGAAATACAAATCAAAACCACATTAAGATACCACCTCACACCAGACAGAGTGGCTAAAATGAGCAACTCAGGAAACAATAGATGTTGGTGAGGATGTAGAGAAACAGGAACCCTCTTGCATTGTTGGTGGGAATGCAAACTGGTGTAGCCACTCTGGAAAACAGTGTGGAGGTTCCTCAAAAGATTAAAATAGAATTACCCTATGACCCAGAAATAGCACTACTAGGAATTTATCCAAAAGATACAGGGTGCTGATTCATAGGGACACATGTACCCCAATGTTTATGGCAGTGCAGTCAACAGTAGCCAAATTATGGAAAGGGCCAAAATGTCCACCAACTGATGAATGGATAAAAAAGATGTGGTTTGTATATACAATGGAATACTTCTTGGCAATGAAAAAGAATGAAATCTTTCCATTTGCAACAATGTGGATGGAACTGGAGGGTATTATGCTAAGGGAAATAAGTCAGTCAGAGAAAGACAGATATCATATGTTTTCCCTCATATGTGGAAGTTGAGAAACTTAACAAAAGACCATGGGAGAAGGGAAAGAAAATAAAATAGTTACAAACAGGAAAGCAAATCATAAGAGACTCTTAAATACAGAGAACAAACCGAGGGTTGATGGGTCGGGGGGAGGGGAAAATGGGCGATAGGCACTGAGGAGGGCACTTGTTGGGATGAGCACTGGGTGTTGTATGTAAGTGATGAATCACGGGAATCTACCTTTAAAGCCAAGAGCACACTGTATACACTGTATGCTAGCTAACTTGACACTATCTAAAAAAATGACCATCACAATGCCCTATATCTGCACAATCTCAACACCCATATTTTAATTGTAATTACTTGTTAGATTTTTATCTTTTCCAATAAATTATAAATTCTATAAGAGTGGAATCTGTGTCTACATAATACCCTCGTATTTTGTACATTGTAGGTAACACACAATCTTAATAAATATTCATCAAGTGGGAGAATGCATATAATTAGAGGAAAGTACTATTCGACAAATGGTAGGGCCTCAATTTGTTGTAGATGAAGGAGCCACACTTGTCTTTGTTGTGGTTAAACTAGAGGAATAAGGAATTGCCTCACTCTTTTGGTTATTTATCCCCCTTTTCTTTTCCTACACAGAAAACAATACCATCTCAAAAGTGTCAAGCCTAAGTGTTAAATGTCATAAATCATAAAGGTTACCTAGTTCAATGCTTTTAATTTTTTTAATTTTTTCTACTACCTCTACAAATGGTCATACATCCTAGGTATGTATCTCTGGATGCTAAACTTGCATCTTCCAGGGCAAGTCCATTTCATTGCATCAGTCCATTTCATCTTTGGACAGCTATTGAATTTTCTTTCCTCTTGTTATTTCTTTATGTTTTGGTAGTAAGCCCAGTTCTGTCTCACCAGCTTCCACACATTACTCCTCCTTCTATTGCTTGAGATAATGTGGAACAAGTCTGAACCTTCCTTCCCTTGACAACCATTTAAATACTGAGAATAGTTATATATTTCTCTTCCCCCATCTCCATCTCCATTCCTATAAGCCCTTTATTTTATAAGCTCTTTTTGGAGAGGTATGTTTTCAACTCATTTGTCATTTGCAGTGGAGGAGGGGCTTAGGAGGAAACCCTCACTGGCCAAAGGGGCCCGTTGTGATTCAGCACACATCACGGTTCAGGGTCACTATGGAAATAATTATCAAAGGATAAAAATTATTTTTTTAACATTTATTTATTTTGAGAGATTAAGAGTGGGGAAGGGGCAGAGAGAGAGGAAGGGAGAGAGAATCTCAAGCAGGCTCCATGCCATCAGCACGGACACTGAGGTCAGTACCTGAGATCATAACCTACCGAGCCACCCAGGTACCCCACAAAGGACAGGCATTATTGTAAATAAAGATTATTACTTAGGAAATTATTTCTGTCAGTATCTAATATACATTTATTTAAATAAGATAAGTTTATATCTACAAGCAAACTAATTTGATTAGACAGAGGTATTAACATGAGATCAATCTTCAAGGCAGAGGCCCCAGAGTACGAAGACAGTGGATGAGGTTGGTTTCACTTGCAGAAGGAAGTAAATGGAAAACCTCTCTAGTTCCAGGTGGATCTTGGGCCAATAGACTAAGATTCTACTTGTTACTACCTACATTATGACTCCTCCTAATTACACTGATTGTTAACTTGGAACGAACCTTTCTATTTAGAGCAGCTGTTGGACTTCTTGAATCTTGGTGGTCTGGGAGGAGAGTTACTATCTGCTCAGTGGCTTAAAATCATAGAGCTGCTTAGCCCTGTCATGCTATCCAAAGGAGCCCCTTTCCATCACCATAGCCAAGTGAGACAGCAAAAAGGCAGCCAGCACAAAGGAGTAATTGTTAAGTTTTTCCCTTTTGTTTTCTGGTTTGAACCACATCTACCCTTCTGTTTTTTTGTATCATCTGTAAGCTAAGAATATTTTTTACAGTTTTAAATGCCTGGGTAAGAAAGAAATAATGTGAAAACCATATGAAATTTAAATTTCTGTGTCCATAAGCAATGTCTCATTTGAACACAACCATGTCCATTCATTTGTCCATGACTACTTTTGTATGCCACCATGACACATAAAGAGTGACATACACAGCAGCAGTAAGGCCCACAATCACTGTGTATCTGTGTGTGACATACAGTGGCTGTATGAGCAACAGGCCTGAAATATGTATTATCTCACCCTCTAAAGAAAAGTCTGCTGACCCCAGGTCTAGTGGGATGGTAGAAGGAAAGGACATTTATGCTGTTGCTTTTTGCAAAATATCCTTGTGTATTTGGGTTCTATCCTTAACTAGTCTCTAGATAAACTGAACTGGAATGAAGGAAAGCTAGGAAGACCTGACATTTTATTCACTCTAATGCACTATTCTCTCCTCTGATTGCATCCTTTTTTTTTTCCATTCTATTTCATAGTAAAGCACTTCAAGCTCTAGGTACGCTCTGACCCTCTGCCAAAGCAGAGCAGAATTAAAAGCTTCTTCCCCAAGACACATGTTAATTAATCTTGTCCAGGTAACATAGCATTTGTGCATGTGTATATGAATCACTTTTTAAAATCTATATTAAACTAATGATCATCTTTCTCTCTTTTCTCCACTTTTTTCTTTAACTTTGGTAAAATCTCAAGTTTAAGGAAGAGTTGCAAAAATGGCACAAAGAATTTCTACCCAGATTTACTAATTTTTAGTATTTTGCCCTATTTGCTTTATCATTTGTACTCTTGCTCCCTCTGGCCCACCACCCCACCCCCACACACCGTGGTCTGCCATATTATTTAAAAGAAAGTGTAGGCAAGTAGCAGGAGTTGCTGTGCTTCCGCTCCCTCCCTGCCTATGCCTTCCTGGCTCCCTGCTGCAATGAGCTTCCTCAAAAGGTCCCTGCTGCCATTGAGGCTGAGGGCTTTGGCAACAACCAGACACTGAGGCTGTGCTGAATGGCAGGGGCCTCAGCACCGGCCCCTTTGATATCACTGAGAGGCACCTGTCTTGGTTTGATGACTCTGGATTGGGATTCTTAATGGAATACCCCACCATTAGTTTGCATGCAGTGTCCAGGGACTTAAATGCTTATCCATGAGAGCATTTGTATGTTATGGTGAATGCCAAATTTGGAGAAGAATCAAAAGAATCTGCTGCTGGAGAAGACAGTGATGATGCTGTCGAACCTATTGCTGAATTTAGATTTGCGCCTAATGATAAGTCAGCATTGGAGGCAACGTTCGCTGCAATGGGTGAATGCCAGGCTTTGCATTCAGATCCTGAGGACGAAGATTCAGATGATTGCAGTGGAGAAGATTATGATGTGGAAGCATGTGAACAAGGGCAGGGAGACATCCCTACATTTTACACCTGTGAAGCAGGACTATCCAATATAACAGCAGAAGGCCGAGCCTCACTGGGGAGATTAGAAGAAATGCTTTCTCAGTCTGTGAGCAGCCGGCATAACATGGCTGGTCTGGACAAAAGACTCAACAAGAGATTATGAAGATGGGATGGAGGTAGATACTACACCAACAGTTGTTGAGCAGGTGGAGGATGCAGACATTGATCACTGAAAATGATTTATGCTGCTGGGGGCTTCTGCTCCTGACTGCAGAAAGAACTTGGTGCCTCTTCTACTGTTGGGGGGGGGGTGTTGATGAAAGTCTTTTTCTTCCTCCCAAACTTACCCGAATCAGTTCTCTTTTGAGACAGACTATACGGAGACAAAAAGTTGTTACCAGTAGAAGAAACTATGACCTTTATTAACAAAGGTGAATTAACTTAACCAAGAGGGTATCATCTACCTCAAAACTTTCTGTGTATAGGTACCCTCAGAGTGGGCCTACAGTTCCTGCCTTTACTGTATGCATCTTCTGTAACCTAGCAGGACTATGTGGTGAGAACGCACAGGCACTTGAAGGTGTAGGTGGACTGATTGGGAAGAAGGGGGGCTGAGTCTAAGATATACACCCTTAGAGCCTAAGGATCCCCTTACCTCTTAAAAAGAAAGACAAAGGGATCTCAGAGAAATCCTGACCTCCACTTATTCTCCATAAGGGTAAGTTTCTTTTTACTAACTTGGGACACAGATAAATTCATTCAGGCATCACTAGGGAGCCTCTTGGGAAATATCCTAGCCACATATACCACTAACACAAGTGCTTCTGACTACCTTTTACTCCTTTCACCACGTTTCACAAGTCTGTTTTGTTATAATCTCTTAGTTTATATCCTTTAATTCTAACTTCTTGGGTCAGTGTCCATAACAACAGGTGAAATTGGGATATAAGTACTCCGAGTGCTGCAGATGAAATTGTTTTGTCTTTGTTATAGTTTAACAAATAAATCCAGGTTTTCTAAAAAAAATAAAAAATAAAGAAAATTTCAGACATCATGAAATCTCACCACTAAATATTTTGGCATGATTTAGCTAAGAATAAGGACAGTCACCTACTTAACCACAATACCATTGTGATAGCTAAGAAAATGAACAAAAACTCCATAATATCCTCCTGCATCTAGTCTATATTCCAGTTTCCCTAGTTGATATTTAAATTTTTTCATAGCCTCCCCAACTAAGATAATATAACCACATGAAGAAAAAAATTATTTCAACTAACTTTTGAAACTAGTGCTTTTTACAGCCTTTGTTGGATGAATTCTAAGGGAAAACTTTCTGTTTTACTGGAAAAAAAATCCTAAACTTCACTCAGTAGGTTTAATATTTGTGCTAATTGTGACCTTGAAATATTCTACATTTGTGGTAGGACAAAACATTTAAAAGAACGTTTTAATGTTAATGGGGCTAGGACTGTGTGTACAAGAAAAGATACCAATGTTAAATTAATAAAATTTTAAAATGTTAATATTAAACATAAAATGAAGATATCAATAAGGACTTGTGATTTTTTTTTTTTGTTTTAAATAAATTTTTCTCTCTCTGGAAATAGTCACTGAAATGGCCTAGAAACAATGACACTTCAATAGCAATGAGTATATCTAGTACTATTTAAGTCTGTGATGGCCCTCCCTTCTGTTATCCCTCTGTAACTGGGGTCACTACACTTTTTCTGTAAAGGGCTAGATAATAAATATTTCAGCCTGTGGGCCATACACTGCAGGTGCTAAATCACACAGACTAGCATCTACCTCAATTTAGGTATTGATTCCTAAATATTATTTTCTCTTTTTTTTCCCCCATTTCTTTTTCTTTCTTCCAAGGTTTTATTTAAATTCAAGTTAGTTAAGGGACGCCTGGATGGCCTAGTCAGTTAAGTATCTGACTTCGGCTCAGGTCATGATCTCACAGTTTGTGGGTTCGAGTACCACATCAGGTTCTGTGCTGAATTGCTCAGAGCCTGGAGCCTGCTTCAGAGTCTGTCTCCTTCTCTCTCTGCTCCTCCTCTGCTCACTCTGTGTCTCACTCTGTCTCTCAAAAATATATAAATGTAAAAAAAAATTTTAAATTCAAGTTAGTTACCATATAGTGTAGTATTGGTTTCAGGAATAGAATTTAGTGATCCATCATTTACATATAGCACCCAGTGATCATCCCAACAAGTGCCCTCCTTAATGCCCATCACCGATTTAGCCCATCCCCCCACTTATGCCCCGTCTAGAAACTCTGTTTGTTCTCTGTATTTTTAAAAAAATTTTTCTTTAGTGTTTATTTATTTTTGAGAGAAGGAGACAGAGTGTGAGTGGGGGAGGGTCAGAGAAAGAGCGAGACACAGAATTCAAACAGGCTCCAGGCTCTGAGCTGTCAGCACAGAGCCTAACCCGGAGCTCGAACTCACGAACTGTGAGATCATGACCTGAGCCAAAGCCGGATGTTCAACCAACTGAGCCACCCAGGCACCCCTCTTGGTTCTCCGTAATTAAGAATCTCTTATGGTTTGTGTCCCTCTCTTTTTTTTAATCTTATTTTATTTTTCCTTCCCTTCCCCTATGTTCATCTATTTTGTTTCTTAAATTCCTCATATGAGTGAAATCATATGGTATTTGTCTTCCTCTGACTGACTTATTTCACTTAGCATAATACTCTCTTTCTATCCACATTGTCGCAAATGGCAAGATTTCATTCATTTTAATGGCGGAGTGATATTCCATTGTGTGTATGTATATGTATATATACATATATATATATATATATATATATATATATATATACACACACATATATATATATAACTCATCTTCTTTATCTGTTCATCCGTTGATGGACATTTGGCCTCTTTCCACAATTTGACTATTATTGATAGTGCTGCTATAAACAGTGGGGTGCATGTGCCCCTTCAAATCAGTGTTTTTGTATCCTTTGGGTAAATACCTAGTAGTGCAATTGCTGGGTCATGGTGTAGTTCCCTACTGGTTTCCAGAGTGGCTGCACCAGTTTTCATTCCCACCAGCAGTGTAAGGGGGTTCCCCTTTCTCCGCATCATCACGAACAGCTGCTATTTCCTGAGTTGTTAATTTTAGCCATTCTGACAGGTGTAAGTTGGTAGCTCATTGTGGCTTTGATTCGCTCTAACCATCATTTTCACCTAAAGGAACCAGGATTAATTGAAAAGAAAATGGCTGATTCTAGGTCTAGAGCTGAGAAATTATAAGTGGAGCTTAGACTGTTTTATTTTGTCAGCTCATAAATGTTGAAGAAATAATAGATTTAGAAACTGGCACTTTTTTTTTCAATATATGAAGTTTATTGTCAAATTGGTTTCCATACAACACCCAGTGCTCATCCCAAAAGGTGCCCTCCTCACTACCCATCACCCACCCTCCCCTCCCTCCCACCCCCCTTCAACCCTCAGTTTGTTCTCAGTTTTTAAGAGTCTCTTGGGGCACCTGGGTGGCTCAGTTGGTTGAGCGGCGACTTCGGCTCAGGTCACGGTCTTGCGGTTGGTGAGTTCGAGCCCCCGTCGGGCTCTGTGCTGACAGCTCAGAGCCTGGAGCCTGTTTCGGATTCTGTGTCTCCCTCTCTCTGCCCCTCCCCTGTCTCTCTCTGTCTCAAAAATAAATAAACGTTAAAAAAATTAAAAAAAAAAGTCTCTTATGCTTTGGCTCTCTCCCACTCTAACCTCTTTTTTTTTTCCTTCCCCTCCCCCATGGGTTTCTGTTAAGTTTCTCAGGATCTACATAAAAGTGAAAACATATGGTATCTGTCTTTCTCTGTATGGCTTATTTCACTTAGCATAACACTCTCCACTTCCATCCACGTTGCTACAAAGGGCCATATTTCATTCTTTCTCATTGTCACATAGTACTCCATTGTGTATATAAACCACAATTTCTTTATCCATTCATCAAACTGGCACTTTTCAATCTCCAATGTAATAATTATTTCAGGCAAAGATCATCAATAGATAGTAAAATCTTTGGATGGAAAATTTTTGAGAAATAAGATATTTATGCAGAGCCAAAGTATCACTCAATGAATTACTTACTAAATGAAAAGAGGGGAGAAAACATGCCTGTACAATGGGGAGATCTGGGTATCACCACTTTAATCAAATGTACTCATTTAACATGACTCATAGTGGACTAATAGCTTGACATTGTGCCTTCTGAGATGATGCGATATTAAATACATCTTACATCACCTTTTTGCCCAAAATACTTTATCTCAGTATAACCGATTTTCTAGTATAGGAATTGGCAAAGATTTTTTAGAAAGAGACGGACTGTAATTTTTTTAGGCTTTGTGAGCTATATGGTCTCCTGTGACCAGTCTCAACCCTGTCCATATATCAGGAAATCAACTATAGACAATATGTAAACTAATGGGTGTGGCTCTGTTCTCTGTTTGTAAATAAATAAAACTTTATTTACAAAAAATAAAGTGGGGTATTGGATTTGGCCTGTGAGTTATAGTTGGTCAACCCTTCCTTGTTTGAGACTTAACTTACAGGAAATTCAGGGGGAAGAGGAATGAAAGGAAATAATTAGATACCAAGAGAAAATAATCAGATAAATCCAAAATGACAGACATGTTGCAAAACAACTTTAAATGCTTCAAAAAAGTGAATATCATGGGTAAAAGAACTGATGGAACTGTTCAGACTAAAATAAACTAGTGAGACATAACCTGTTTCAGTGTGTGGATCTAGATAACAACCTTTTTTTTTTAATGTTTATTTTTTATTTTTGAGAGAGCGAGAAAGACAGAGCACGAGTGGGGGAGGGGCAGAGAAAGAGGGAGACAGAATCTGAAGCTGGGTCCAGGCTCTCAGCTGTCAGCACAGAGCCTGATGTGGGGCTCGAACCCACAGACGTGAGATCATGACCTGAGCAGAAGTCGGACACTCAACCGACTCAGCCACTCAGCACTCAGCCACCGATGGTGCCCCAACAACCATCTAATTTTATACATGGGCCACTAAACCCTGCGTCTCCACCCCCATTCTTGTGCAGATGATTTTTTGGATGAATGTACAGAATCTTTTGTTATCCTCTCCCTCCATCAGAATGATTTACAATCACTACCAGAACGACCAGTTTGAGAATGTCTCAACCCTCCTGGGTTGCTTTTCAAAGTCTCATGACATAAAATTGATCGTATTTTTTTACTAAACTTTTGATTACAATTATTAAGAAAGCAAGTTTATGAAGAAAGAGGCAGAAAAAAAAAACACCTATGCTTTAATCACCAATCTTTAATTATCATCAGTTACAAGCAAGCTTGTATCATTTGACCCTTATATTCCCAAAGGAAAAGAAACATTTGCTTGTTCCTGATAACAATCTAAGCAGATAACTATATTTTTACTAATAATTATAAGGCGACCTTCCTTATTCACCTGCAATTTTCCTGTGAGACATGACTTGGAATTAAAATCTCAATTTATTTCAGAAAATGTGATTTAGAACTCCTAAGTTCTGCTATAGAAAAATAACTTAAAAATAACTTGTCAGTTGAAAACAGGTTTTACCCATGGGGGAGGGAAAGGAAAAAAGAAAGAGGTTAGAGTGGGAGAGAGCCAAAGCATAAGAGACTCTTAAAAACTGAGAACAAACTGAGGGTTGATGGGGGGTGGGAGGGAGGGGATGGTGGGTGATGGGTATTGAGGAGGGCACCTTTTGGGATGAGCACTGGGTGTTGTATGGAAACCAATTTGACAATAAATTTCATATATTGAAAAAAAAAGAAAACGAATTTTAAATTAACATCAACATCTCTTTGTACTGAAACTATTTTAAGAACGTTATTTTCCAAGCTTGAAATATCATATACTTTAGAGCAAACTAATAAAGACAAGTAAGATTTCTTATAGACCAAGACAAGATGTTTTTTCCCCCCAATTCACACCTTACTGCCATGATACTTTTCTGTTCTCCCAGTAAAGCCTATACACAAATTTAGAGCAGACTTCCTTACATTCAACTAATCTTTACTAGTCTGATCATCCCTTCCTTGATTTTTCCACTCTTGTTTTAGTTTCCTTAATAAGTCATCTTTGTGAGGACAAAGCTGTTTCAAAATCAGGGCTTAATGTCCCTCGTCACATTGAAAGTTTCTCCTGCTTTTGCTTCTTAGGGGAGATGTTTTTGAACTTCACAGTGGCTTTTCAGTTATGTTTAACAAAGGGCTAAATAAAATGTGTGCTACCAGTAAAATACAAAATCAAACAAGATAAATTTAAACACAGTTCACTGTTTCTACCTTTTTTATCCTACAAACCATCCTTACAGGATGATAATTTTAAATGATCTTTTCCAACCTATAAAATAGATCTTGGGCCACTACAAGTATTGCCTGCAGATATTAGCCAAGAAGTTCAATGAAATCCCAGACATCACTACAAAAGAAAGCAAAAACATGAATTGGCATGTGTATAAAAATCACCATAAATTTGCATTTGGGAGACTGAATGATTCCTAGTGTGATTCAGAAAAATGATGAGTATGACTCATTGGGCTATTCTTTGTAGAGGGCCAGAGTTGATGAACTGAGCCTCTAGTATGGAACTCAGTGGTGATTTTATTCCAAATCTATTAACCTATTTAATTTATAAGTTAATAATAACCGAATGCCTTCTATATTGTCATAGAGTAATGAACAAAAAGGACAGTCCCTGATTTCAAGGACCTGACGGTCTAAATGGGGAATTTAAATACTCTTGGTGAGAGCAAGCGCAAAGTACTATGGGAACACATGGAAACAGCATCTAAACTAGGTACGCGGTGGCAGGGGGGTCAGGAAGTCTTCGTGGTAGAAGGAAACATCTTTCAGAAAGGGGAAATATCTTTCTGCCAAATACCTGTGGCTATTTTAAGGAAGTGCCAATAATTTGGTATAGTTGAAGCATAGGATTTGGAGTGGTTTGGGGAAAGGTTCCAGTGAGAGAAAAGGTTGAGTAGATATATAGAGGCCAAATTATGAAAGTCCTCTGAAGCCTTAAATCTTGTAGGGTTTGAGTAGGGTCAATTCTGACTTTTTAAATTTATTAATTATAATTAATTGAGTCAAACAATTACTATATATTTAGTGGTTTATACCCTATTTCCCCAAAAAAGTTTAATGTATGCACAGAGATTAAACAAATTCCAGAATACTAGAATAAAAAACTATGGAAATAATTACCCTGGGAGGTTGCACATGTTAATGTATTAATGGGTTCAAAATGGGATTAGACACACAAAATGGATGTAGTAGGTTATTAGGGGAACTTGTTTATTTAAGGCCCTCCCACAGAGGGATCTCATTGGCATGATCAGACACTGAGTCTCAGACAGAATGTTTTCTTTGTCTGAGTTAGTATTATGTGTCTTAGGTATTTATAACCTTATCCCTTATGTATACATACCCATCTATTTGGGGTACTCTTAGTAAATATGATCTTCAGGTGAGCTTAGAACATCAGAGAATATTTAGAAACCTGAAGTCCATATCTACTTTTGGGGAAAATCCAGACATCCCATCTTCCATTGACTGCATTTTTGGGTGACTTTTTAGTAATAAGATTCTCTACCTCCAAATTAAGCTTCTATGGAATCATTGATTAAAATGGCTGATTAAAAACAACTTTAGGGGGGAAAAAGCCGTTAAGATAATTTTCTTTTACTGAATTCCTCTCAAGTTCTATGAAGTGCTGTAAGTTGAATCTCTCTGAACTTATCCTAAGTGGAAACTGAGAACAATGACTCCTCTGTATAAAATTCCCAGGCATTCTGCAAGATCACTTTCAGCTTACCATTAGCCTTATCATTGCCATATAAAGAGTCTTACTTTCTTTATATTTTCTTGAGTCAGTTCCTGATCCTTTAATAACATTTGCTGACCTCCTCCTGAATTCCCTCTTAAGAATTCAACTATTGATTCAAAGACATTTAATGATCTCCCTTTCTAGTGTCTTAGTAGATACAGAGTTGGGCTTAAATTGTAGTTATTTGAAGTTCAACTTAGCTAATAAGAAGTAACTGTACAACTGCTGTACAGAGCCCAGAGATATGCCCACACAAACACTGATACACACATGTGCAGAATAGGGTCTAGGGGACAATGTAGGTAAAGGAGCAGGGATTTCAAACAGAGAAAAGTCAGATATAAAATTTATATAAAGGAATTTCTGACTTCACCTTAGAGAGGAGAGCCAATTAATAAAATAACAATTCAATATGAACATTATTCAGGTCAGTTGTTTGATATAGATTATACTTCCACATGTTTTGACTTGGGAGAGGTCAGACCACTTTGAAAGGAAAGAAGGCTGGAGGAAATGGGAACTTGTGAATTAAAGTCAGGAAATTCCACATAATTATACGGTACCTTTGTGTTTCTCCATCTTAATACTAACTGGATTCACAACAATAATGTGCTGGTAAATATTCAACAACTTGCTAGGGGTTTGGGATACGGCATGGAATAAGCCCTGATATGTAGTAGCATTTACTGTCTTTTGTGGTGTACATACTTTTACCATGGTTTATTTCAAACAAACTACTTGATGTCACTTAACACAGAGTTGAGATACTTGCATACCATTATATATTATTTCTACTGTATAGATACAACAGACATAAATAACCTCAAGAGCATAGATAATAGTAAAATAATTACTATTTGATTTTATTTGTTACCTTTCTTTTTATTTTTCAATTTTTTGTGTATTGTATTATTTATACAAGTTATTAATTGTAATGTATTTACTCCAGTAAACATGTTAGATTATTTTCAGGTGTACAATATAGTGATTCAACAACTCTACGCATTACTCAGTTCTCATCACAACAAATGCACTCCTTAATCCCCATCACCTATTTCACCCATCTCTCCACCTACTTCCCCTCTGGTAATCATCAGTTTGTTCTCTATAGTTAAAAGTCTGTTTTTTTGGTTTGTCTCTCTTTTCCTTTGCTCGTTTGTTTTGTTTCTTAAATTCCACATGAGTGAATTTGTATGTTTTTTGTCTTTCTCTGACTTATTTCACTTAGCACTATACTCTCTAGCTCCATTCATGTTGACGCCAATGGCAAGATTTCATTCTTTTTTATGGTTGAATAATATTCCATTATGTGGAATAATATTCCATTCCACATCTTCTTCATCCATTGATCAGTTGATGGACATTTCAGCTGCTTCCATAAATTGGCAATTGTAAATAATACTGCAATAAACATAGTCATGAATGTATCCCTTCAAGCTAGTGTTTTTGTGTTTTGGGGGTAAATGCCCAGTGGTGTGATTACTGGAATGTAGGGTAGTTCTATTTTTAACTTTTTGAGAAACTTCCATACTGTTTTCCAGCGTGGCTTCACCAATTTGTGTTCCCATCAATAGTGCATGAGGGTTTTTTTTTCTCTACATCCTCACCAATACTTGTTTCTTGTGTTTTTGATTTCAGCCCTTCTGACAGGTGTGAGGTGCTATCTCATTGTACTTTTTGATTTGTATTTCTGCAATGATGAGTAACGTTGAGCGCATCTTTTCGTGTGTCTGTTAGCCATGCTGCCTTTGTTTCTAAATATAATTTATTTTATTGTAAGTTAATATAATTTCATGTTTATTGATGCCTGTATTAAGCAACTAGCTTGCAAAGATCCTAAAGATCTAGCAATTGGCTCTCACCAGCTGGTATGAGGCAGCTTTGGCACTTGACCCCAGCAGATGAAAGCAATCACGACGTAGGTCGCACGAAGAGATAATTGTGATTCCCTATGGATAGCTATGGAATTGCCTGTGTGCAGACCTACTGTGCCATATTAGCTGTGCTGCCTCCCCTGTGAGTTCTCTCAAAATTCAGAAGTGAGGTCCTATGCGTCATGCACCCAAGAGACACTCTATACTCGTTGTGGCTTGTCTGGTCAGTTTGAAGAAAAGTAAAAGCTTTCCCAGAAACTTTGAAGTCTTGAATGGAAGACTGAAGGAACTTCAGTCTTCAGTATGGAGGTGGTGTTTTCATCTGGTCTTGTTAACACTGGTAGCTTAGGAAGCAGAATCAAACACAGAAAACTCTCAGGATGTGGTGTACATGATTGTGGGGAAATAGGTTCAAAAATTCCTTATACTTACATAAATGAGGTAGAAAAAAGCTTAGGCCAGAAAGCTGCCACCACGGGACGAAAGCACCCGAGGTTAGTTACTGAGATATTGTAATGAGATCACAAGAAACTTGTTATATCACCTGCAGGAAATTACTTTCCATCTGGCACCAGTGTACCTTGATCACAAACACCACTTGCCCCTCAGACCCTTTGCTTCTCACACACAAGTTAATGATTACTGACTGATTGTTTTCTCCACGCTCACCACGTGTATAAGATCTTGTTTTCTCCACATTCACCACGTGTGTAAGATCTTGAGTACTCAATAAATACGGAGATGAAACGCCTGTTCCAGCTTTTGTCTCCTCCTGGACGTTAGTCTCTCTCCTATTTCATTCTGTGTCCACTCTCTTGCTGACAAAGGGAGAACTCCAGGTTCCTAGTCTGTGACACATGATCTTTTAAAAATTGTTTCCTGGGTGGTCTATGACCAGAAAGAGGGGCTCTGAGCTAGGAACAAAGATACTTCTTGAAGAGGGAGCAAATATTTTTGACAGGAGTCTTACAAGCCTAATAAAGGTGGGGGGAGGGGAAGAGTATTATCCTAAATTTTAAGAGAATAGGCAAAAATTCAGAGAACAAGAACAAGACCTTGGGGCTAAATAGGTGCTAAATGGTGATGAAACCCCATGCGTATGACTGGAGGTTTGATCATTATAGGGCAGAAATTTGGACGACAAACTTTAAAGTCAGGATGTTGGATGTGCCTTTATGTGAAATGGCCAAACACCCGAGGCACATCAGGAGACAACAGTATCAGTTAATATATTGAGGGGGAAGTGGAAAATAAGAATAACAGACTTTGCGAGGATTTGGAGAGTGGGAAAAGCATAAGATACATACCTTAAATACAGAGAATAATCCCATAAGGTCCCTTAACTGGAAATAAAAGCAGAGAAGAGAGAATTCCTCCTACCTAAGTCCACATCTGGGCACCAATGGCCAGAAGTCAGGGAGGGAGTATCTCACATGTTCCCATAAACAACAATGGAATAAACTTTGTTAAATTATGTTTTAAGTTTATTTTGAGAAAGAGGGAGAGCATGGGAGGGGGTGTCAGAGGGAGAGCGAGAATTCCAAACAGGCTCCATGCTGTCAGCACAGATGGGTCATGAGATCGTGACCTGAGCCAAAAACAAGAGTCGTACCCTTAACTGGCTGAGCCACCCAGGCACCCCAGGAGTGGAGTAAATTAACCCCAAGTGAGACAAGTAAAGATTGCAACATGTGCAGAGCTATCAAAGTGAGTTTAGGAATTACCAGCAGGTGATGGCACATACACACATATCAGGAGTCTGTGGCAGGAATCTAAACCAAGCTGATGAGCAGGACGGGGATGGGATGCTGGAAGGAGAATATTATAGTCAGAAGAGGCCAAGTGTGTGGGAACATCCAAAGTAAAACATTAAGCGGGTAATGAACCAGGCATTTGAAAGTATTATGAGCACAGGGCAGGAATAGGAAGGCAAAAAGCAGTATCCAAGAGACTGATTACTAGAACAATCTTCTACCTTCTTGAAGCTGGGTTTTCTATTGTTCCCATGCAACAGCCACTAATCCCAGAAAAACAGTGGTTTCCAAATTTACAGAGCAAAAATATAACCTAGTGGGCATGTGAAAATACAATTCCAGATTTGTACCACCAGGGATCTTAAGATTAAGCCCAGGAATCTGCATTCTAAATAGAAGCACCACTGAAAATGCCATTTCAGTTGGCTTACCAACCACTGTCAGAGAAAGATAGCAGTGTGATTAATCCAGGGGCCCTGATGGTAAGACAGTTCTGTAAACATCCTGTTAAATAGCGAGAGTTTCAGCATCCCCACCTGGCGAGCAAATGCTAACTCCTGTGAGAGGCAAGTTCATGGCCCAGCTGTCACAACTTGTTGCAGTTGCTTGGAAACATCTACTCCTTTTACTTGTTTTTGTATCTTCTTTGATTTTTAATGTTGCCATTTTACCCTGGGTTTAATATTATGCATCATTTCCAATCTTGTTTGGAAACAGGTGGGATATAAATCCTAATT
Organism: Lynx rufus; assembly: GCF_022079265.1. Taxonomy (NCBI): domain Eukaryota; kingdom Metazoa; phylum Chordata; class Mammalia; order Carnivora; family Felidae; genus Lynx; species Lynx rufus. The sequence continues at coordinate 74,035,194 of NW_025814834.1, forward strand.
AAATAAAAAATTGCTGATGGCCTCTCATGTAATCAGAAGTGGAAAAAGGGAGTAATGCTGTTTAGTTGAATAACAAAATGTTTTATACTGAGTCTTTCTAGATAATGTATGGGAGAGTACCTTGAAAACTGTCAAGTTTTATACAACGAGATGATTTTTAAAATATCAGTACTTTATATATACCAAATAAGTATGTGTATTTATCTATTGTATTCCTATAAAGTATCTACTCAAAGCTTCTTGTACTTAGGTTTTAGTAATTGAAGGGGGAAAGACCATGTTTCCATCGAGTATACCTAAAGAGAAGAATATATCACTTTGTCAAAATATTGTGGCTCTTTATTCTTTGTAGTTCTTCCAAATCCTACAAACAGAAAGAGGATTATCAGTACCATCTGAGTATGTGTGGGCTTGAAAGCTCTAGATGTTTCTAAAAGATCAAGGCTTTTGATGCCTTTTTTTTTTTTAATCCTGGGAGCTTTTGGTGCAAGTTAATCCTTATGATGTCTCAGACTATCACTCTACAAACCCTTCCTAAGGCTTCGATGTAATGGACATAAACCATTTTATGTTGGACCAGGTTCAGCTAGGGTCTTCCTGTGGTCTGTGCTTGGCAATTGGCCTATTTGCAGAAAGGCTTGTCTCCATCTGCAATTATGCCAAGGTCTTCATATAAATGCTGTTATGCATTCAAATGGAGCAGTCCAAGCAAGACATTTCTGATCAGATTGAAGAATACATATAAGAGAGAAATGTTGGCTGTGCCTGGCTAAGGTGATAAAATTACTTTCACAACGGAGGATCCAGGCAAAAGATAGATTTATTGATGTGACAGTCTTCAGGGAAACCAGAAACATGATCTCAGAAAGATGTATACTCAAAAGGAGGCCTTAGGGAATATTCTTGTCTCTTGAAATAATGGGGAATCTGGCAGGAGGAGTTGTGACAATCGGGAGAGGACAATAAAGATTAAAATTTAGAGTTGGTTGGAGAGAGAATCTGAGTTGCCTTTCATATATGTGACAAGGTTGGCTATATCTCTAAGAAATTAAAATTATGAGTGAATACAGGGAACAAACTGATGGTTGCCAGAGGGGAGGGGAGTTGGGGGAATGGGAAAAATGAATGAAGGGGAGTGGGAGATACAGTACTCCAGTTACAGAATAAGTCACAGGGATGAAAGGTACATCATAGGGAATATAGTCAATGGTATGATAATAGTGTTGTGTGGTGACAGTTGTGGTGAGCACAGCATAACATGGACTTGTCAAATCACTGTTGCACACCTGAAATGAATATTGTGTACCGTTGTGTCAACTATACTTCAATTAAAATAAAGTTATCAGGTTGAAGGATGTGTAAGTGTCGACTTAATATTTGAAGAGCTATTTTAACTATTGACCATTGTGTTATTTGGGGCAACCATTTTTAATTTCTGTTAAAGAGAATATTTATTTTCCCAGTTTTATCAATTTTGCTGATAATAAATTCTTGATGCCAAAAAAAAGAAAGAAATTAGAATTACGTGGATATTCAGCTTATAGCTTTTATAGAAAATGAAATAGCTTTCTTTTGCTATCCAGGCCACTGGATCACCCAGTAACTTGAGGGAGAGTAAATAATTCACCTTTGAGGAGCAAGATTAACGCCGCTTCTGTTAGTGTAACTTGGACTAAGTGGGTTTTCCTGTGGGCTTAGTGTTTGGGGTCATGATTAGGCCCCTAGGAGAGCTGAGCCTGTTTCTTCTCAGAGCTTGATTACCAAGAAAGTCTTGTGACAAGAAAGAGCTCTTCTTCCTAAGAAACCACTCATGCTGTTGCTTTACACACGGTGCAAAACGTGAAAAGAGACACAACCCATCTCCTGGTGTCCTTTGTTAGCGGTGTCTAGAGAGGCCAACATTTGGCCATTGTAACTTTTATTAGAGTAAAATTTCATAAAAATTAATTACCTGTTTCGTTTACACCAGCAACTTAGGAAACTCTGCCCTACTTCTCTTCTAGCCTGTCCACCCTTTCGCCGGCTGCTCCTCAAACTTGGGATTTAGCTATAATATATAGCTGATACACTGTTAAATTGTACAAAGTGTGGTTTTGTCGACCTATTTCATTGTGCTTCTCTGGTCCATGACTCTCCTCAAGGAATTTCTCCATTTCTCCGTTCAAAGAGCGGTCCCATGGGATGTCAGTGTGTGTATCTCTAGCTTAATGTAGGAAAGGAAAATACAGGGTTTTTGAGATTTATTTCTGCCCTTACCTAAACAGTGCTGCCGAGGGAAAAAAAAAATCCTTTAAAGGGGGGGCTAAACAAACAGGAAAAAACACAGCGCCTGTGTGTCTGTTGGTTAGGTAACCAACACCTGATTTTGATTCAGCTCATTGATCTCCATTCCCCAAGATAGAGCCCCCCATGGGGCTCTGCAAGGTTCTCTGCCCCACTCCTGCTCACACATGCTCTTGTGCTCACTCTGTCGAAAGATAAATAAACTTTAAAAGGGGGGCGGAGGGTCACTGATTCAAGTATTACTTATACATTTATCTGGATCTCTGCCCACTTTATCTTATCTTTCCCGGTAAAGTTGGTCACTTTAGCCTACAGTACTATGTTCAAGCTGATGTGTCTGCTTGAGTTCTGGAGAAAGCCACAGATTTCTCTCTTGGCCTCAATAGCCTTTCTAGAACATCAGCTTCAGCATCTCACCTGGCCTCAGAGCTCATCAAGCCTGCACGGGGGACGGGCCCCCTCCCCCGAGATGCAAACGTGTCAGCGTGCACTTGGCTGGACTGCCGGGTGTGCTGCTGTGTGGAGGTGTCAGTGATTCAGTCCCAAAGGCTGAATTCTGAGACCTCAAGGAGACAGAACTAAGAGAGGACTAAGAGACAGAACTAAGACAGAACTATGACTCGGCTGAAAGTCACCGGAGGAGGGAGTTGAAACTTGGAGGCGAAACCCCCAGGGGCAGCAAGCGGATCAGCATTTAAGGGAGCAGCGGAGGAAAAAAGCAGGAGGAAAGTCATGCTCAAAATGTAATATATTTTATCTTTTGTTTTTTAAAAGGCATAATTTAAAATGCCTAACCGAAAAGTTGTGGTAAAGAAAATATTTTATAATGTTGGTAGAGGAGGGATTAGAAGGGTTACTTAAAAAAAAAAAAAACAAAAAAAAAACCTTCAAAGGTGTTTATGACAGTAACCATTCTGCTACACTGATTTTTTTTCTTGTTTTTTAAGCTTCAAGTGTTAAAGAGGCTGTTTATGAAGGCTCTTTGCTGATCATTTCCTGGACTGAAAGAAAATCAGGGTTTACTTCATTGCTGTGGGTGGCTGAATCAGTATAAAAATCTTCCGACCTTTTGATGTTTGCTGCCTATAGAAGTTCTGAGAAACCTGGGAAGGAAAGAAAGAGACCATAAGGGGATTTTCAAACAATAGTAGAGACAGCAAGTTTTATTAATCCTATTTACTTAAGTCATTTGTTTGAGGGGAGAGGACTGTTTCTTTTGTTCTTAATGCCATCCTGTCAGGACTCCTGACAAAGGGAAACCAGTTCCATCAAAATGGCCTATATGTCTGTCTCTGGAAAGACAGGACCAATTAAAATCAGAAGTTGAACATAGATAAAACCAGAGTGAAATATTTTAATTTGGTAACCCAGTGGTATATTTTATTAGTGTGGCTTTTTAAAATTTCATACCCACACAATGCTTCCTTCAGTTGTGATCTGAAAACATTCTTATTGAAATTAGGGTCATCAGAAATTATATGTATCTTAGAAGAATTCTTCAGGGAAGAAAATCCAATGAAACTAATCATCTATGCTTCTCCTCTTCTTACTTTAAAATTTTTCTTTTTCTTGGGCACCTGGGTGTCTCAGTCGGTTAAACGTTTGACTCTTGATAATGGCTCAGGTCATGATCTCACAGTTGGTGGGATGGAGCTCTGCATCAGGCTCTGCGCTGACATCACGAAGCCTGCTTGGGATATTTGCTCTTCATTCTTTCTGCCCCTCCCCCACTCAAGTGCCGGCACTCTGATGCTGTCTCTCTCAGAATAAAAAAAAAAAAATAGCATTAAGAAAAATAATTTTTTCCTTTCCAAAGTGGGAAAATAATTTAAAGAAACCTAATATTGTGAAGTAAACCCTCAATATGAGTTCCCCTCTTATGTAGTTGATAAAATGATAGCATCTTAAAGATGTTTAAATGCAATACATATTAGCTGTGACATTAAACTTTATCTACCATATAAACCATTTGTGAGTTCAAGAGTTACTGTGCAAATTACCCAAGTAGTGTTAAATGACAGATGTCTCTTCTTGGTGAACTCCTGTGATGGCAAGTGGCAAGCCCCGTATGTATTCAAAAATCTAGATGTAGGCTGTGTTTGTCTACTTGATAGGTATATCTAATGGCTCTGGGATTTTCTTATGTGATTTGGTAGGGGTATGATTTTTACACACTCATATATGTGGCACTTAATACAAATACGTGGAATAAATGAATATATGAAGGCAGTGAGGCAAATAAATGCTGATTTGCCTGGGTAGGTTGTTAAATTCCAAATCATATTTCCTGAGAGCCAACATGTCATTTGTGCCTCTCCTGCCCATCCCAAATCACAGTACCAGGAAGTTCGTGTCATGGAAATCATCTTTGAGTTTGCCTTTTAGCATCTATGGTTCCTGATCATTCAAAGGAGCCGGACACTTGATTTGAAGTTGAAGTGGTTCAACTTCTCTTACTACTCCTCAAATGATTAAATATGTTCCAAAGGAATACCCACTGATTAACAGAAGAGGGTATATTCAATTTATTCTTAATTTTTTATTTTGTCAACTCTTCTGTTATTTACCTAGTTTAGAAAATTTAATCAAATGTTTGCCATAACTTTAAAAATTTTAATCTCTTTCATTTATGGGTGAATAATGAATAATGGGTGCCTTCTGTTTTAGGCACTATGCTAGTTGTTGGGGATACAAAGGCAATTAAGACATAGCCAATACCCTCAGGAAGTGTAGTCTAACACAAACAACACATGGAAACAAACAACTATAGTACAAGTGAATAAGTGTATATGTGTTTATGCCTATTAGTTTACTTGGATATCCATCCCTGCCTGTTCAATGGAAAGGCAAGTAACATTTCCCAAGCTGGATTCTATTCAAAAAAGCTTCGATTATCAGATAATTTGCGGAAATTAGTACACTAGTCGTCTTTTTGAGAATTCATATTGCATACCACTATATTCTAATAACTATTCTGAGAGATCCTACTGTGAAGAAATCTATTTCACATTGTTTATCTTTCTCAAGCTTACTTGAATACCCAACACAATATCCATGGCACATATGTTAACATCCTGTGGAATATTAGCATTCCATGGGCCATCAATTTGGAAAACAAACTGATTATCACTTGGAACAGCTTGGCATATGCCCTTCTGTTACAGAGGATGAAAAGATAAGTATTCCCTTATACGTAGAAGATATGTTTACCGGTCAGGACTACTCAGAAGCAACTGAGAGAAACCTAACTCAGACTAGCTTAGGCAGAAGAGAGAATGAATGGGAATCCAGGAGGGAATCTTGCTTCAAGGACTCAAATGACATCTTCAGGTTCCTCTCACTCTCTTTCTGCTTCTTTACTCTTACCGGTTTGTGCATTGGAATGGACTTCCTCCTATGGGCTGGGGAAACCGGGAGGAAAAGAGACATGGCTTGATTTAATTACATTATTTTAGGTAGTGACCGCAGAGAGAAAAGAAAGCTTTTCTTCAATATTCATATATAAATCCCCAGGGAAAGATTCTTTTTTTTTTTTAATGTTTTTATTTATTTTTGAGACAAAGAGAGACAGAGCATGAGCAGGGGAGGGGCAGAGAGAGAGGGAGACACAGAATCCAAAGCAGGCTCCAGGCTCTGAGCTGTCAGCACAGAGCCTGACGTGGGGCTCGAACCCACAGATGATGAGATCATGACCTGAGCTAAAGTCAGAAGCTTAAGAGACTGAGCCACCCAGGCGCCCCCCCCACCCCAGGGAAAGATTCTGATTGGTTCAGTTGAAGCTCACTGAGGGCCAATCACTATGGTCAGATTTATAATATACTAATATTAACCATATCTGGTCACCAGGAAAAGTTGGGAGACTCTGATTAAAGGTTTCAACAGACCTACAAAGAATAAGGAAAGGCAATTTGAAGGGGATTGATAATTCTAGATTGATGATAGGGGATAAAAAAAACCTGACATGTCTACCACAATGTGGTCAAATTATTAAAATCTAGATTTGGCCATAATGGGCAGTTAGCCCTAGTATCCAATTACTTCCAGAAAGGGGGTGGGGTGGGGAATCTGCTCTTCTAATAAAGCTATTATTTTTGGAAGATATCTCCTAATTTATAAAATGGTTTATAGTTAATAATTCCAAATGTTGTGACCTCAGATGGTTAATTATATAAAAGATTTTCTTGGCTCCAGGAAGTGGCATTGCTCAAAGTTATACATTCTATGATTTTTTAAAGTGGTTGAAATGATTAACCCTGCTGTAAATATTACAGGTTAAAATTGTTGCAGTATATGATGAGGTATTAAACAAGGGGAACTTAATTCTCTGCTTTTGGATTAGAGCAAACCCAAAATAATTGAGTAGAATCTCGACCCTCTCCCATGGTACATGGTGGCTTATCTCCAAGCAGACGTGAAGAGGCATGTGCCTAATAGGCATGTTCTAATAGGCATGTGTCATTACGTTTGTTCCTAAATTTTTTGTGTATGAAAAGGACGTCCACTCTATGTGAAGCTCAGATGCCCACTAAAGCAGCAGCTCTGCATTTAACTAGCAATATGATATAGTTACACTTGAGAGATTTGTCTGAAATGAATCTTGATATTACATGAAGAAAAAATAAAAGATCAATGGATTTGGGGGTATGAAGGAGGTGGAGACCACAGATATTGATGCCTCAATTGTAGCAAGAGTCAGATCTCGGGGAAGATGTTTTGAAATTAAGAAAAGAAGTGGGTTCACTTTGGAACCATGGGTGAACAAATAAGAAGGAGCAGGTAAGGGGCGCCTGGGTGGCTCAGTCAGTTGAGTCTCCGACTTCGGCTCAGGTCATGATCTCACTGCTCGGGAGTTCAAGCCCCACGTTGGGCTCTGTGCTGACAGCTCCGAACCTGGAGCCTGCTTCGGATTCTGTGTCTCCCTCTCTCTCTGCCCCTAACCCACTCGCATTCTGTCTCTGTCTCTCTCAAAAGTAAACAAACATTAAAAAAAAATTAATTAAAAAAAAAAAAACACGGAGCAGGTAAAAGAGAAGGAGGAAAGGCAGAGAAGTAGGATGTACATTTCAAAGACGTGGCCATTAGGACCAGCCATTGTGGACAGGTTAAGTCAGAGGAGCTCTAAAAGACTCTAGGTTTACAATTTGGAGTTCCTGGTGACATTGGGGAGAATGGTTTCCAGATAATGGAGGAGGCAGAGGCCGGACTGCTTGGGTTTGGGATTAAATGAGAAGTGAAGAACTGATAACAGAAAGTATAGCTTTTTCATCTAACAAATTTCACCTAGAGAAAAAAAAAAAAAAAGGATGGTAGTTGAAAAGAGAGAGTTGAGAGACACACTTTCCCCATTTGAAGAAGTTTGCATGTGGAGAAAAAAAGAATCATGAAGTGGGAGAGAGAAATATTGAAGAAATAGGAAAGGAAGAAATGAATTTCTGGAGCAAGCTCCTAGAAACAAATAGGCTTATGGGATAAAAGCCCAGATTTAATTTTTTTTTAACGTTTGTTTATTTTTGGGACAGAGAGAGACAGAGCATGAATGGAGGGAGGGTCAGAGAGAGAGGGAGACACAGAATCTGAAACAGGCTCCAGGCTCTGAGCTGTCAGCACAGAGCCTGATGCGGGGCTCAAACTCACAGACTGTGAGATCATGACCTAAGCTGAAGTCAGATGCTTAACTGACTGAGCCACCCAGGTGCCCAAAAGCCCAGATTTAAGAAGCAAAGGATGGGTAAAATGGACTCTTGACAAGATTGGAAGTGGGCAGGACATATTGGGGAAACGAATGCTTATGGCCTCTGCAGTAAAGTGGGAGGTGAGTTTCTCTGCTAAGAGGGAGAAAGTTAAGCAGCTGGTGTAAATAACATTAATCTGGAGGAGTGTTGCATGTCCAGGTAAGGTTCGACTTCATAAATGCATAATAAATACAGCAAAGAAGCAGGGCTGGAAATTGGCAGGGCAGATGTGGAAATAAAAGAAGACAATTAAAGGATACTAGTGATTATACTCTTAAAAGCAGACCCAGGGATCCACAGCTGGAGAGAGAATAAAGTCTGTGTCTCCTAGCCTGGGAGGAAAGGAAGAAGTAGGACAGTAAACTTCACGAGGGAAGATCTAGCCCAGTGTCTGGCACACAGAACACAGTTTAAATATATCGTTGAAAATGGAGAGTCTGATGAGCTAAAGTAGCAGGTTGAGTAAGGCTAAATGATAAGAACATAAGGAACATAGGCGGTTAGCAGGCAATCCACTCCTAAAGTCGTACAGTCTTTATCAGTATATGTGTTGGCCCTAGACATTGGAGTCAGAACGGAATCCCTCTGTTTAAGATTTTGGCAGGAAACCATTCTAGGTGATGCCAAGCTCCAAGTCTGGTCTAAGGAATGAGCTGTTGAAGCAGCGGGGGAGAGAATGCTGTTGAAGCACAAGGCACACTGTAAGGGTGGAGTTTTGAATAACTGTCGGTGAATGTTGGGCAGTGACCTGGGCAGCTGGAAGTTGATTGCAAGAACCCAATGACAAAGAGGATGGTATAACCCCAAAGTCAATAGAAAAAGCTTTTCTGGAATTGTTGCCCGAGACCAGGAAAATGCCAGCCTTCTCCGTCAACAATTTTAAAGGGAAGCAATGGTGGGGGGGGGGCACCCGTGTGGCTCACTTGGTTAAGCATCTGACTCTTGGTTTCAGCTCAGGTCATTATCTCACGGTTTGTGGGTTCCAGCCCCGCATCGGGCTCTGTGCTGGCAGCTTGCTTGGAATCTTCTCTCTCCCTCTCTCTCTGTCCCTCCCCTACTCCCTCCCTCTCTCTCTCTTTCTGTCTCTCTCAAAATAAATAAACTTTAACAAAAAGGAGGAGCGATGGGAGTAGTGCCACCTGGGAAGCACTGGTTTTCAATTAAGAAAAACTATTAAAAGGAGCAACCAAGAGTGAAGTGAAATGGGGTTGTGTGCTCCAACGAAGGGAATATTTCATCACTAACTTCGTTTAGACTTGCTAGTGCGTGATCATAAAAAAGACAGACTTTTATTGTTTTTTAATTCCTTATAGACAGTGCACTCTGGAAATGCTATTGGAAGAGACGATTCTAGGCAAATTTTAAGGGCATGAAAGAATTCCTGAAACCTATATGGAAAGTGTTAGGAATAGTTCAAAAAGAGGAGGGTAGACAAATTGTGGTAGAAATGTCTTTCTGCACTAATTTGGGGGAAAGAGCTAAAATATTTGTCACATTCTTTCTGTAACTTACTCCCCACATCTTCCCCTGTATTCAAGTCCAGATTCCCAGGCTTAAGTCCTTGTTTCACAGTTGTTTATAGGTCTGTACCTAGAACTCAAGTGAACTCAGACAGCTAGGTTGAAATTGATCACAACAAACAGGAAAATGTACTTCACTCGTATTTGTGGGTTTTCACTTTCAGTATGAAAAATATCCACCCCCTTGGAACTACAAGATTTAGTCCCAAAGGAAGCGGCTCGTACCTCCTTTTTAAGGCACGAATACCTTGAAGTTATTTCTTCCTTCTTTGCTTTTACTGAGTATACCCTTTATCTCCAGTAGTCTGAGGTTTTCAACTGTCTTCAGGGTACACCAGCGTTTTATCCACTGGAAAGAAAGAAATTGTTTCTGTAGCAGCCATTCTTGTAACTGCTCATCACAGACACTGACCCAAGACTTGAGAGGGCCACTGTGGTTGGGGGAATCTGTCATTTGTGTGTGTTGGGGGTCATGGAGGCTAGGGCGAGGGTGAAAGATTCTGCTACTTGTCAGTAGCACCAAGGCAGGAATTGATCTAGTTTGGATCAATCCTGAGGCATGTAACTGTGCTATTTGGCACATGAAAACAGAAACCAGTCCTGGGTAGTAAAATGTACCTGGTTTTGTCTTGATAACAATAGTCAGGCAGAATCCCTCTAATCTGAACGTTTATCTATACTATAATTCTTTTTTTTTTAATTTTTTAAATGTTTATTTATTTCTGAGACAGACAGAGAGACAGAGCATGAGTGGGAGAGGGGCAGAGATAGAGGGAGACACAGAATCCGAAGCAGGCTCCAGGCTCCGAGCTGTCAGCACAGAGCCCGACACGGGGTTCAAACTCATGAACCATGAGATCATGACCTGAGCCAAAGTCAGTCACTCAACTGACTGAGCCACGCAGGCATCCCTATCTAGACTCTAATTCTTAAAGTGTGGTCCCTGGCTTAGCATCGCCTGGAAACATAAACGTAAATTTTCAGACTCTACTTCATTACTACTGAATGAGAAACTCTAGAGGTGGTGAAGTGATCTGAGCTTTAACAAGCCCTCCAAGTGATTCTGATGTTAGCTCAAGTTAGGTAACCAATGGGCTAGGTGGTTTTGACTTTCAGGCCTGGCTGCACATTAGAATCAATTGGAGGAAGTTTTAGCAAAATACCAACGCTTGAGCCCCAACACCACAACACCAGATTCTGATGTGATTAGTTTGGTGCGGGACATTGGCATCAGAAGTTTTTACATGTTCCAGTGATCCTAATGACTTTTACAGTTGAGAACCATCATTATAGCAATACAAGAAGGGGCTAATTTAGGACTTTGTGATAAGATTGTTCTTGATAATTATTTTTTAATTTATGTATTTTATTAGAATGTTAATTTAGGCATGCTTATAAATAACCACAAATAATATAAGACTTAAGAGAGTGGGGATCTTTTTTGTCTAGTTTAAATTTTTCCCTATTGTATCCTAAGCATCGGGGACAGTGCTTCACACATAGTAGGTGCTCAACTAACTGTATGTTGGCTAACTGAATCAATCGATTAAAGAATAGAGTTCCAATAAGAAATTGCTCTTACACCTCACAAAGGAAGCAGTAAGTGCTCTGAGCTGGAAGAATAGTCTCTGTTTGGGGCTGGCATGGCTTCCTCTCCTCTTGGTTCTGTGGATTCTCTATGAATCCTCTTTGTTCTTGCCCACGCCTATCTGTACCAGGATGTCACTGCCTTGCATCAGGATTTACATTCTATTTGCAGAAATTGGTCTCCGCTTATGCCCTTAGCCAAAATCCGCACTGAGTAGAGTCTCATTGCCTATATCATTAGAAGCATCCAGTGAGCATCAGGTTTTTTTCCTCTGGGCTAGCTTCTCCTTCTCCCCCTTTCCCCCATCGCCATTTACCTCTTGACAGGTGTTTCCACCTGGCCTGTGTTTTGATCCACATAGTCTTCCCTATTACCCTATATCTAATAGAGCGGTTTCTCTCAATTTGGTGGGAAGAACAACTTTCCAAGTGGGTTTGAGCCAAAAAAATGGATTTCCCAACAGGCAGGAACAGGTTCACCATGCTGCTGCTGAAATACCTCCGGCATGTGCCTGTTTAAAGATTTCTCATTCAATATTGAGTAAGCCACATGACCTAAACACTAAGTAGCAAGTTTGCACACAAACTGCCTTTAATTCAATAGGGTAAATTACTTCCCTGAAATGTTTTTTGGGGGAGTTCAATACTGGTTACAGTGCCCTAATTAAGATATATCTTTATGTTGTTTTATTTATTGCATAAGCTTTTTGTTAAAAAAAAAAATGGTAGCTCCTGCCACTATCCGTTGTTCCTCAGGAGTCTTCCTAATCCCCTTTGGGTGCTGTAGGTTTGTTTAGACTGAAGTTACCTGTGGCTCCAAACAGGAGGCAGGTCAAGGTTTAGTACTTAATATTTTGCCCAGTTCTCACTGAAGTTTCAGTGAAGCAAAGGGATGCTGCTACTAAAGTTCAAGGTGCTCCCAAGCCACTTGCATTCGTATACTCACCTCTTCGAGTGCTGTACACACACATAAAGAATCTCCTAAATGATACATAAACTCTCCATTCTACATGAAAGCTTCCTGTCCCTTCAACTACACTCAGGCCTGGAGGCTTATACAAAATCCTTTCCAGATTATTGTTAATGCTGTGCCTGATTCTGCAGCAGCTGTTGCCTTTGAACAATACGATGCCTCTCCTCCCCCATGAGAAGTTGAAAATGCTCCTTCTGCAATACTTTGAACCTTTGTAGAAGCAGGGAGCATAAAACGGACTGAGAGATGGACCTAGGACTCCTGTTTGGGAATTCTGTGCACAATTTAGACTTTTGAGCTTCGCCATTTCCTGACATTGACTTTCATAGCAACAGTTTAATTTGGAGAAAATCTGCTACCTCAAATAGCTAAAGGTATTTATGTGGAAAATTTTCCAAATGATTGACTTTACTGTGTTGCTATTTTCTTTCCCCATGAATATGTGAGTATTTGGCTTTCTCCCAAGAGTTTTTCTGCATCACTTCTCTTTAGGCAAAGAAAAGTTTCTGTCCAGACTGGGAGAGGAGAGAGGCACCAAGAGTTTCCCCTTTCCAAGGGGATTATTATCTGAGTTTATACCACAGCATCTGTATAAATGAAGCATTTGAGTATGTCACCTATTTGCTTAAATTTTTCGTGGCAAGGGGCTCCTGGGTGGCTCAGTCGATTAAGCTCTAATTTTCAGCTCAGGTCACGATCTCATGGTTCATGGGATCGGAACCCAAGTGGACCTGTATGCTGACAGCATGAAGCTTGCTGGGGATCCTCTCTCTCCTTCTCTCTCTGCCTCTCCCCTACTCGTGCTGGGGCGCTCTCTCTCTCTCTCTCTCTCTCTCTCTCGCAAAATAAATATTTAAAAAATATTTTCAGTGGCAAATCCTCAAGGTGGCCAGAGTAACGTTGGTCATCACTTTGGAGCCAACACAAGTGTGATCAGCTGCGCTCTCCCACCAGCACCCTCAGTCTTGCTGAAGGGGTTGTCTGCTCCCTCACTCACCTCCTCAGCCCCACTAATCCTCCAGCCACGTCTCTACTGACTGCTCCTGCCAAGATCACAGATGACTCCCTCTTATTTAATCTAGTGATCATTTGCGGGTTACATCAGATCTTTCTGTATCATTTGACATTGTTAATGCTGTTTTCCTTAGCTGCTTTGGCATCATTTCTCCTCATCCTCCTAGTTTTGTCTTCTGTCCCTTTCCTAAATGTTTCCTTGGCAGTCACTCCTAGACCTACTTTTCTTATTACTCTACACTCTCTTTCTGATTGATTCCATCTGCTCCATGGCCTCGATTCCACGCCGTTGATAAAGATCTCCCATTTACATCTTCAGCCCAGATCTGTGAAGGCTGGTCCCTGTCCAAAGGAACCTGATTCCTTCTCTTCCCTATTTCTCCAAGTTCCCAGTTTTAGCGAGGGACGCCATTGCTCACTGTGCAAGAAGGAAACCTTAACTCCTTCCTCTATCTCTTCTGCTTTGCCATAACATTAACAATTCAAATTAATTCTATCTTCTACATAAACTTCAAATCCAAGTCTTCTCCTTCAGCATCTCCTCCAGGTCTATCTCCTACCAGTTCCCTAGGTTAGGAAACCATCAACTTGCCTGTGGATAACCCTCTCTGGTCTTGACTCCTTATTATCACGTACATATTACAGAAGAGGTTTTTCAGATCACCACATTTCCCTGATCAAAACCCTCATGCATGCGAAGCCCCGGTCTGGCCTCTCATGCCTCTCCAGCCTCACCTTGCATTGTCCACTTTTGGTCTTTCCGAGTATTTTTCAGTTCAAAAAATACTGTGCTTTCTCACCTTCATATGCTCTTTTTCTCTGCCTGGAACGTTCTTCCTATTCTTTCCCCCTCTGCTCCTTTTTCGGGTGTGAGATTCAGAGCATTTCCTCTTGGGTGCTCCCCTAAATGCCCCAAGCCTGCAAAAGTGCCCCTCCCAAGGCCTACATCCCACTGTGTCCTCAGAGCAAGGGCCACCCCTTAACAAAATTGCCTGGGTCTTTGTATCCCTGCTAGACTGTTAGCTCTGTGAGGACAGAAACGTGTCTCCTGTGTTGAAATTGTATCTCTAGTGCCTGGAACAGTGGTTGATACAGTGTAGGTGCTCAATAAACATAGGTTGAACGAGTGAGTGAGCCTCAGGGTAAACCATGAGCCGGGCTTCTTTAGGCACAAGTTCAAATGCCTTAGTCTGATTTGCAACTTCTTCCTCATAAGTCAAGCTCCCCTAACTGGTACAACTCTTACTTTTTCACAGCAGGCAAAACTTTGTTGCAGACAAAGCAACCTATATATCCCAAAGGAAGAGAAAGTTTTCAAAGGTTCTGAGAATTAGCATATGGTAATGATCAAATCCCAGGGTATCTTTTAATTGAACCTTCACAGTCGTTCACTTAGTTTGTACTCAGTACATAAATTGAGTAGAACCTTATTAGGGAGGTTGTGTCATGCCCTAGTGAAAATGGAGAGAATGAGAAATAGCTTTCCATGACATGGAGGCATTAGAGAAAGGGAGCAACCTGGTCTGTAGCTTGTTTAACGTGTGTCAGGCTACTGACTCCTGTATGGGAGATGAGGAGGAGGACAGCGACAGCCATCAAGGTTTAGGACTTTCCTCCTAAATCCCATTGTGGGTTTTGTACTCTGCAAGGATCTACTGCACATTCCTCTCTTTTCCTCTCCTACGCTGCTGCTTTAATGTCAGCCTCAGGAGCAACCTGGTTTTGGAGATTTTTGCTCCCCAGGAGCAAATCTTCCTGAAGGAACCACATGACTACCAGGCTCACCCTGCCAATACTTCCCTGGGCTTCTTTCATTCACTCACTCTGTTCAGATGACACAGGTTCAAATGCCTTACTCAGTCTGTCCTAGCCACCCTGGACTCTTCCTTTCTTGGGACTGTAACCAGCGAGGCAAGCAAGATGCCCAGGGAGCAAAACTTAAAAGTTGCTCACTCTCAGATGCCAACCCTGTCTATGCATGTACCTGAGTGGGAGTGCCTTTCTGAACTCACCCTTGGCCTGGCACTCTCTTCCAGGAAGGCCAGCCTCCTTTCCACCATCACGCCTCTCCAAATGCTAATAATCCCTGGGACCCAGCTCAAATGCTGCCTCCTCCATGAAGCTCCCAAGTCTTTTCCACAAGGTCCCCCAGCAGACCTTGTTTATACCTCTCTGAAGGCACTCTATACCTTGATTAGTTCTTAGGCTTTTCTTTTTGTATCCATATTAAACTACAAACTTGGAAGGGCTGTCTTCTCCATGTGCTTCCAATACCTCGCACAGGGTACAGCACACAGCAGGTATTCATGTCAGTGAGGTGAGTAGAGCAATCAAGGGAAGGAGAGAAGAGCATAGGGGCTAATTGCACAGTAGGGGGAGGGCCGGGGTCAGCGTGGGATCTGGGGCCAGTCTGCCTGGGTTTGATCTCTGGCTCTGCCACTTGCTGGGTGTGAGAACATGAGCAAATCACATCACCAGTCTATACCTCTATTTCTTTATCTTTAAAATGGGATCAATATTGGTGCCCCAACATCAGGTTGTTGTGAAATCTAAATGAGCTAAAAGACATGAAGGTTTTAGCAACAGCCTCGATGCATAGTAAACACTTCAGTTAACATCAAGATCCAGAGTTAAAAGGGTCTAGTGAAGGTACATCCGTGGAAAATGCAGGTATGCACACTAAGGGCAAAGCACATCTGTGACTGATGTCTTAAAGAAAGTTAAATCTAAGCCATCAATAATGGAAGACAGAGGCAATGGCCTCATACTCCCTTGAGAACCCAAATGTCTACTTTTTTAGAAAAGACAAATCTCCTCTCTATAATTCAAAAGAAGAATAGCTTGGGCAAGAAGATGGGAAGGGAGGCTGCCTAAAAAAAGGCAGCAGAGGAGGGCTGAATGAGTTTGGAGGTATTAAAATGGGTATTGAAATGTGCTCTGTTTTAATATCTGCTGATTTTAAGGAGAATGAAAACATAATGCTAAGGGAAAGTCATGTTTTTGCTGCCATCTACAGTCAAAGTGTAATTTTTAAACCACACACACACCCAAAATGGGGGTTCTAGACAAAACAAGTGAAAATATAGATAAAATTTTAAGTTCTAGTATTGAGACAATTTGGGCATATTATTATAGCATTTTATTTACTCTTATTTCTAGAAGTATGTATATTTAATCAGTAAGGTAGCCTTTTTAACATCTCAAATTGTGTTGAAACTCCTTGAAGAAACTGCTAGAAGAATCACTCAGGAGTGAGGCTGTCCTCTGGTGGGTTGATTAGCTATAGCTGTGGCAGCTGACACACAGTTTGAGGGTCAATACAATGATTTCAAAGGAAGAAAGAGATGGATTGGATTTTTACCCTACTTTTTCCTGCCCTGTGATCTGCAGTTCTCTCGTTATTTTAGAAATTTTTTTTTAAATTTACATTTCTTTATTTTTGAGAGACAGAGCACAAGTGGGGGAGGCGCAGAGAGAGAAGGAGACAGAACCCAGAGCAGTATCCAGGCTCCGAGCTGTCAGCACAGAGCCCGACGCAGGGCTCAAACTCACAAACCGCAAGATCATGACCTGAGCCGAAGTCAGACATTTAACTGACTGAGCCACCCAGGCACCCCAGCAGTTCTCTGGTTATTAGAATTATTATAGATTGAATTTTACACCAATGCATTTTATTGTTTGCTTATGAGAAATCAACCAAAAGCAAGTAAAGCCAAAATATGACCGTGATGTCACCTCTGAGATGCCTTCTGCCCCTATCTATGTTCCTACCCATATAATTTACACAGTTACTATGATGCTTTCCCAACTTCCTTGTGCATTATTTTTAAAGGGTTAAATATAGACAAGAATTACTGGAAAAGCGTTTGCTGGAGAAAAAAGCAGTGGCCCTCCAAGAAGCTCATGAAGAAGGCGAGAGAGAGAGGCGGCTAGAAGCCCTTAGGAAACAGGTGTTTTTAATTTGGAAATTTTCATGGGTGGTTTCTAAGTGTTCTTAATAACATTATTAGTAGGGCTTAGTTACAACATCTGTGATATAAAATGTAACTTTTCCAAATTGGGACACTGATCTTCATTGCTGGGAGCAATTAGATTTATGTTGAACAATTTCCAGTTTCTTAGTATATTAAAAGAACTTTATCAGCACTTTTCAAAAGGCTCTCCCAAGATTTAAATGCATCCGTATTACCTCTCATTTATTAGCTGAATAGTACCCATTTACAGGAGTGAAACTTTATATGTAGCAGGATTTTCTGCTCCTCAAAAAACCTGGTGGAGTTTGAGCAAGATAATCATCTTAGGGGTAGAAACTTCTGTTTGGAAATCCCCTGTGGTCAGCAAACATGTGAAAAACCATTTTTTAAAAATATATACTATTTTTTGTGAGAGAATTAAAGCCTCCCATTGCATTGCCTAGTAAAAGTAGGCAAAAGTTTTTCAATTTGAGAAGTGTGATAAAATAGTGTTACTTGGTAATTTTTCAGAGGTTTTGATCTGGAAGTGATTAGTTCAACTCCTAAGCTCCAAAGCCCACTGACACCCCTACACAACTGATGGGAAATGACTGTCTGATTTCCCTTCCATGTCAGTGGAGGCAACATGGAATCTTGGATAAGAACTTGGCCTCTGGTATCCTTCAAACCTGGGTGCAACCTGGTTCATGACTTACTGGCAGAGGAAACTTAGATCATTTACTTCCCTAAGCTTCATTTCCTCCTCTGAAAAATGGGAATAATGATAGTACCTGCTTCAGAGGTTTGTAGTAATGTGTGTTCACACTTTTAAAATATTAAATATAAAACCCTCTTCTAAATGCTCTTAGGTTTTAGCTCAATCTCTACAACAACCTTATGATGTATGTATTTATTTTCGTAGCAATATTTCTATTTTATAGAAGAGGAAACAGAAGAGCCACAGGTTCCCCGAAGTCACACAGCAAGCAACTGTCAGACTGGATTCAAACCGAGGAAGTCTAGTTAAACTAGTTAAATGGCATAGTTTACAGGAAGTGTAAATGCATACCGCTATTATGTCATCATCTTTGATAAAAATAGATTACAGAAATAAATTCAAAGAGGAATGTAAGTCCTGGTCATGCTAGATTCAACAAAATTTAATCATTAGCAAATAATTATACACCATGGCCTTCTGGGGACAAAAGTTAATGTCAGTGTTACTATGTACGTTCTTGTTCAAATATATATTTGATAACTACAGAGTCCATATGATTAGAATTCTCTCCATCTGTGAACTCTTTGAAAGAGGAAATATTTATGCCCGTTACCTGTAACTGGTGTTTAGAACTATAGTTTAAGACATTTTGGCTAGGAAACCTATAATAATTAAAGCATATTCAACCCCCAGTTTTGTCATTACAGTTTCTAAATGGCATTAAAAATGCCATTCTCTTAATGCTAATTCTTGACTTTAGGAATTAACAGGCAGGTGTTACTAATGGTGCATATAATTTACAAAATTAGTGGCTTCTTTCATTAGGATACAGTTTTGAATGATTTCAATTATCATAAAGGACAAGGGCATTTAGGTTAAAATGACTCTATGGTTTTTCAGTAGAAGGGGAAACAATGGTTTACAATAGTCCCTAGAAATCTCATTGCTGAACACAATGGAGATTCACCCATCTTGCCCAATAATGCCAACATAACTCAACTTAATGCATGAATAATATACTCTAGAATGATCTTGATCATATTAAACTTTCTAGAAAGCTTTGTGGAGTTGTCACCATGACCATATATTGCTAGTAGTTAAAAATTAATGTTTATTATCTTTGGTTACTTTTTAAGGTAGTTCAATATATAGATTTTCTTTATAAGATTTCCTATGACTTAGTACCAGAAAAATACATTTTTATCTAAATTTAATCATAACTGTGATAACTCAATCAGTAGCAAACCATATATATTATGGCCTTTTAATATGTTTTGTTTTTAAACCATTAGCTCCTTTGGGGATCTCTACGACTGGCCTGGCTTAATATTTTGTCTGTCCTTCCTTCTTGGGTTTTATCTTTAATAAAATTTCCTACCTTTAATGGACATTGAACATTAGTAGTGCTCCCCAGAAGTAGTTAGCTTGTATCGTAATCCAAATAGCCATGCTTTTTCTTCTTTTAGGTTGCTATTGTTGCTCAATTTGATCCTGTTAGAATGATGTCAGACACAATGGCATCAAAAGCAAGAATGGGTATTGGAACTGAAGAAGAATTTATTCTTCAAAAGCCACTCTTTACATTGAATACATACAATGAATACCAGGTAATTGTGGGAATTAGCATGATTGATGCAAAAGCCATGATGATAAAAAGATTTATAGAAGTGTGTGTTTTGGGTTAAAAATTATTTTCAATATTTACATTTGAATACCATGTGGATTCACTTAATTTTTACTGCTAAATGATAGCACGCAATTACTGCATGATTCTTAGCCCTGTAAAATAGTTGATAGGTGACCATAGAACAGTTTGTCTGAACATATTATAAATCTGTCATTGAAAATTATTTTTAAAATTGACATTTCTACATTAAAATATCTTTAAAATTTACAAAATTTTACTTTAAAGTTGTGTTTAATGTTCTATTTTAAGTGTTTCTCTATCATTCAGAATTTGTTTAATGTTAAATTCATGATATAAATCCTACTAAGGCAACAACTGATGACACTGATACAAGACGAAGCAGAGGGAAGCTTTCAGAAATTAAAATTAACTGAAGATAATACATCAGAGCTAATGATAAAAGAAAACATTTTCTGTGGAAAAGTATTAAGGTGTTATTTAACCATTTCTAGGAACTTCTGACTCCTTTTAGTCTGTTCCTGTAACTGAGAAAGGATTTTAAAAAGTACTTTCAGGGGTGCCTGGGTGGCTCAGTTGGTTAGGCGACCGACTTCGGCTCAGGTCATGATCTCACAGTTCGTGAGTTTGAGCCCCGCGTTGGGCTCTGTGCTGACAGCTCAGAGCCTGGAGCCCTACTTCAGATTCTGTGTCTCCCCTCTCTCTACCCCTCCTCTGCTCACACTGTGTCTCTCAATAATAAATAAACGTTAAAAAAGTTAAAAAAAAAAAGTCTTTTCAGATGGATGGAAGGCAGGGAGGAAGGACAGATGAATGAATGGATATCACTGATATTAAGGGAGAAAGTAGTTCTCCCTAGTTTGTTAATTTTGCAAGTCTAAGGAGAGAAGCTGGACACTTAGTTAATTATTTACAGATTAGGAAACTTCATCCATTCACCCATTGACAGATCAAGTGTGCCTCTCCTATGTGCTGTATACT
Organism: Lynx rufus; assembly: GCF_022079265.1. Classification (NCBI taxonomy): domain Eukaryota; kingdom Metazoa; phylum Chordata; class Mammalia; order Carnivora; family Felidae; genus Lynx; species Lynx rufus. The sequence goes on from NW_025814834.1 coordinate 74,055,600, forward strand.
TCGCTAAGAAATAAAAAAGATGAACAGTTCATTTATCAATTGGACAATATTTATGGAACGTATTCTATATCTGGCACAGTGGAGTTGCCAGGACTACATCCTGAACAAGACTGACTTACTCTGTTGAAGGAAGTGAGCAGGGCGTCTGGGTTAGGAGGGAAGGTAGCATGTGTGAGAATAATGCCCCTGGGGTGAGACTACCTCCATGGTGGAGGTCTAAGGCCTGTAGCGGCACGAAGGGAACCAAAAGAAATGCAGACTAGGGAAGTGGGACCAAGTGTTGAAGAGGAAACTAAGCTACATCTTAGTCGAGGATTTTTGGCAGCAGTAACAACATTTTTTCCAGGTTGATTTAAATTAAAACCAAAAAACTCAGCTGGGAGGAGGGGTTGGGCCAAAGGAAAGGGATTAATTATAAGGATGCAAGTGTATCTCCAGAAGCCAAAGCAGGAAGGGCAGCTGGGGCTGGCAAAGAATTGAAGTCAAACTGGAAAGCTCTCGGGTACCTGGGCTGAGGAAATAAGGGTTTCACCAAGCAGAGGAGGGTGGAAAGAGCCCCTATTGGCGTGTCTTCAGGGTAAAGGTACACGGCAAGGGTGGGTGCTAGGAGATGAGATTGGAAACATAGGTTAGGGTCAGACTGAAAAGTATAGTAGCTTTTGCTTGCTAAGATGTTATCCTGTGAGCACAGGTGAGACCTAGAAGCAGGTGAATTATATACTCAGATATGCTTAGCAACGTATTCTGGACGGAAAATTGGTGGGGGTGGGAGTGGGGGTCAGAGTCTTTTAAGATGGCAAAGTCCTCATAAACGTGGGAGGGCGTGGCATGAATGGCTCTGGCTGAGAGGAGGGAGTAATGAAAGTGAGGATGATTCTAAGCCGGGCAGCGAGTGGTACTGAGAAGAGCCTGCATTTTGGATTCAAATCTACATCTGCTATTTACTGGCTATGAACTTGTGTAAGCTATTAACATCTTTATGTCTTGTTTACTTCATCTGTAAAATAATAATTTGTAAGGTTCTTATGAGGATTAGGATAATAAATGTCAATTGCCTAGGATATTGCCTGGCATCTACAAGTAATTCAGTAAATTATAGTCATTATGTGTGGCTGCCATTAACCATATAAGAATACAGAAGTAAAAACAGACTTCGGGGAAGAATATTTATTTTGTTCATGTCATGATTAGGGTGAAGATGTCTAGAACACGTTTACAAAAATCTGATTGGTTGCTTCTGGGGAGGTGATTTGGGGAAATGCAGGTCAACTTTCCAGGGAGATCTCCATTTCACTTGATACCTATTCTAAAAATAGGATAAGGCGATCTTTTAAACCTCACAGACCCGAAGCTGAGAAGAAGGTGAATCCAGAAAAAATTAGGGAGTACACAGGCAGAGCATGAATCCTTGGAAGTGGATAAGGGTGACTACAGAGATTGTATCTAGAAGAGGAGAGACTAATGCTCAAAATATATTGCTTTTCAGACACAAATCTCTGTATTATTTTCGACTTGTGTGCAATCATTGCTCCTCGTCCCTGTACCTCATCAGTTGCCAAATTCTCTTGATTCTTCCCTTCATAGTGTTTCCGAAAGTTCTCTCTTCCTTGCTACCAGCCAAGTTTAGGCATTTATTACTTCATGTTTAGACAATTGTAGTAGACTGCTGCTACTCCAGTGTTCTACCCAAACTGCCCTGACCCCAAATTGACCTATTTCACCTCTGAGTTTGCATGTGCCTTCCTTTTTTGGCTCTCTGTCTCTTTTCTTCCCCACTCTGCTTCATAGAAGAATAGGGTGGACTTTACAGTTAGCTCATGTGCTCCTCCTCACCTGAGGTCATCCTAGTCTAACCCACACCAGGAGATGTACTTCTGTGATCTTCTATCCTTGGAACATCAGTCACATGTGCCACCAGCTGTAGTTATCTGTATACCTTCTTACTGCCCCTATTGGTTTAAGAGCTTCTTGAAGGAGGGCTGCTTTCAACAGCTTGCTATCCCATCCTCTAGGGGGACTTGAAGTCCGTGTAAAATGCCTCATTAGCTAAAATCCATATGTGGTTACCTTATTGCAAGCAGCGTCTGTTGACATTTAATATTCATGGAAGGAGGGGAAGAGGAATAAGGTCCAATCAGCTATAAATGAAAATAGAAATTGAGCTACTCATATTTCCATTGCCACTTAGAACCACATTGGTGGAGACATTTTCTAATTCTGCTTGAAATAGAAATCAGCCTTGGAGAGTTCGATTGATTTTGTTTTTTAAGTAGAGGCCATGTGTTTAAACATAATTTACATATTTCAGAATGATGGAGAAATTAGAATGTCTGGTGAAAGACGAATGTACCAAGAGTGTGGTTTAGATTTATTTTAATCAATGATTGTCTATATTTTGTAATTCTAGCTATGAATAAATAATGAATCAATGATAGTGCTGAAAGTAAGCTTTTTTTACTGCATCTTTTTAATAATATCAATATGTTGTATTTTGACTAATCTAGTATAATATTCTCTGTATCTTATCTCGGAAGCCATGGATATACTGGAAAATGATAATGTCAAGAACATTTGGACATTTTCAGTAAAAACAACAAGAAAACCCCCAACCCTCTCCCCCTAAAAAACGGCAACAGAATATAGTCACTGTATACACAAAGTTTATTGTCATCTAGTCATCTACCCAGAAGAAACAAATTATATAGCTTGAGCAAATATAGAACTAAATGATAAAATTTACTTTAGTTCAATGAATTGCTACTTATTTAAATTGTATTTTATTTCTACAGATAACTTCTTTTTTCTTTCTACAGATAATTTCTGACCCTAGACTCCGTTTTGAGTTAGCAGTTCGAGAAGCTGGACTTCATAAAACATTTTATGCCAGAGAGATATTACCAAAAATCAGTCCTCAAAAACCTCCAAGAAAGGACATGGAGTCTACTGTATTTAAAATCTAGAGTTCTTCTGTAAATCCTATTATATGTAAACAAGATTTTTCTTTGAATACATTTATATAGTTAACAATTACTACTTTCCAAAAATTTTTTAAATATCAGACATAGAAATCAAAGCATTCATTAACACAACTTTGTCTTTTATGACTCTTAGAATTTCATGCACTATTTCCTATATCTTTGTTATGTCTGATAGTACTGAATTCAGCAAGACTATGGAACATAATTATAATGCATATGATACATATATTATTGTTCAGTAAGCTGCATATTGGAGATTGCATTATCCCATGAAAAGAGCTTAAAATAACCATTTTCAGGAATTACAATTTATGTTGCTACTACCTGCTAAGGTTCATTTCTGCTTGTTGTTTCAGAATTTGACTTTTTAATTATGGAAGCTCCATTATCATTAATACTTCTATTTCTTGATTATTATAAGAGGAGACTCAACCTTTTTCTAAATTTAGAAACCAATTTGGTGTACCATGTTTACTGCAAACCAATCATCCAAACAATTTCATTTTGCAAATTAGCCTTTAAAAATAAATTAGAAATTAGGAACAGCACTTCAAGCATGGGAATATCTGTTTGGGCTTAGAAAAAAATGTAGTTGTGTGGTTGTTTAGAAAGAATATTTCACAATTTATAATATTTCAAATGTTATCAAAAATTATTATTTAATATCTAGATGGTTTTATACATAAAGAGCATTTCAAATAAATATCAACCATCTATGTCTACTTTAAAAACTTGATTAATCAGAATCACAAGTCAGTGTTGTTGGAAGTTGCCATTATTACTGTTAAGACTACCTCCCCTCCCCTTCTTTTTCTTTCTATTGCAACTTCCTGCCATTTCCTCCCTACTTCTATCCCAGAATTGCTGTTATTGGAGTAATGCAAAAAAAAATGACAAAGACCAGTCTGACTGGTGGAATATTAGGTTTCATGATTATTCCCAACATGATGGGAATAAATAATGCAGCAAGCCCAGCTCATCAGAATAAACCTTCACAAGAGATTCTATGGACAAAATCTGTATCTACAATTCATTATAATGCCCTCTCCATTCAACCTTTTGCATCATCACAGCTCCTAATTGGAAGAGGAAAAGGAATCATGAACAAGACTCAGGGCAGTGGGCAGTAGCAACATTCTTGAGGATGTCTCCCACCATCACAATGTTCCTTTAAGGGTCCTCGCTTTACTTGATGTGAAGCCCCAGATCATAAACCATGAAAGCCCTGCTCTATCAGAGCACATCCTCTCTATGTTGCAAGACATATTGTAGTCCTGTTTCTCTAATGTCTCTCTAATGTCTCTCCTTCCTTATCTGTGTGGATGTTATTCTTCTTAATCTGTTTTTACGTTAAGATCTGATTCTTCTTTTTGCTCATTTATACTCAAAATTTGTCTTCCTCAACTTTTAGAAATAGTTGTGACTCAAGATAACCCTTCTAACTTCATAGCTCTACAGTTCTCTCTTTTGTTATATTTGTGTATGTTCAAAAAATTTGCAGCTTACTTTCTGGAGATATTTCCTCCCCTAGTTTTATCTGGACCTGTTATTTCCTTTGACTTTGCTGTTCCTGTGGTGCTCAACTTGGATTTTCCTTGCAACATTTTCTCATCATGGGACTTTGTCCTAGAAGTGAGTTTTGACTACCTGGTCTGGGATTTCATGGGGCCCAGATTTCTGTGGCCCCTTCAGACTTCACTGCAAACACTTTGTACTCATTCATTATCAGAGTGTAAACCCCCCTCTCAATTTTATCAGAAGCTTCCAGTGAGTACTTCTTGGCTCTTTAGAGATCTCAAGTCCATCTGATGTCCCTTGCTTCCCTCTGTCCTGCAAAGGTGTTGGTACAATCAATTCTTATAGCTGTCAGTGGTTGTTCTTTATCCATTCATAATTTGTAGTTTATGGGAGAACCTTGTCACTGTCACTGTTGAAGATTATCTCCATTGGTGTTTGGCTTTATTCTGCTTTTTGTTTCTTTTTATAGGCTGCTCTGAGGAGATTAAAAAATCACCCCACTTCTGCTGTCATCTTCCCAGAATCCTTCCAAACCGAATTATTGATCCTAATGGCCTTTCATGCACTAAATATGCCCACTGCATCTCCGTAATGATGCCACCATCCACCACATATACAAATCTGAAATCTGAGAGTCACTCATACTGCCCTCCTCTCCCTTATTTGAAGTATCTAATCTATCAAAACCTACTGACTTTCTGGCTTCTATACTGCAACCATACATCCAATGGAAGATATTTGCCATGTTTTGTGACTTTCTAGCCACACCATTTTCACATTCGGGGATTATTCCACATTATCTACCCCTCTCCCAGAGAAGAAGCAAGCCCCTCAGTTTTCCTGGTTCTCATGGTATATTCTATGGCAATCAAATGAACCTATTTGAGATTTCACTCATAAGAGAGCTATGTGAGAAGGTAAGAATCCATTTTCTGGCAAGGCTGGCAGTAGAGGCTTTCAGCTTTAGGGGGGTCATAGTTTGCAGAACTATTAGTATCTAGCACTCAGGGGAGGTGATGCTAATAGAGGTGTGTGGGACTACCAGAGCAGCCGTGGGTCTCTGTGATGAAGCTGTTGCCTAACGAGTATTTGGCTAACCTCAAACACAGACTCTCTGGTCTCCCAGAAATACCTAACACTCTTTAACAAATTGCTTTTCTGTTTATACTAGCTTAAGTGGGTTTGCTACTGTGGATGCAGAGATACACTGATCTTTTTGCAGTTCCTGTTATGCACCAACCACAGTCTCATGCTCTCCAGTGATAATCCCTCTGACTCTGTAATCTGTTCTCTCAATTACGATTTCCCTTCTCTTCAGAAAGTAGGAAGAAGAGAACATTTCAGGCTTTTTTTTTTTAATGTCACCTTAATTGCTGAGTACTGTTTTTCACAGCAATGATTTTCACTCTAAGGAGAGGCCCACTAAAAATTACTTTCAGGCACCTGGGTGGCTCAGTTGGTAAAGCATCTGACTCTTGATTTTGGCTTAGGTCATGATCTCAGAGTTGTGAGACTGAGCCCCATGTCGGACTCTGGGGTGAGCGTGGAGTCTGCTTACGATTCTCTCTCTCTCTCTCTCTCTCTCTCTCTCTCTTTCTCTCTCTTTCTGTCTCCTTCTCTCTCTCTCTTCCTCCCTCCTCTTGTCTCTCTCCCTGCTTGTGCTCTGTCTCTCTCAAAAAAATTACTTTCTCTCTCCCCCCAAAATTCAGTCCATCTTCCCATATCCAAAGTCCCATATAGTATTTTTTTAATTTACATCCAAGTTAGTTAGCATATAGGGCAACAATGATTTCAGGAGTAGATTCCTTAATGCCTCTTACCCATTCAGCCCATCCCCCCTTTCACGACCCCTCTAGTAACCCTCTGTTTGTTCTCCATATTTGAAAGTCTCTTATGTTTTGTCCCCCTCCCTGTTTTTATATTATTTTTGCTTCCCTTCCCTTGTGTTCATCTGTTCTGTGTCTTAAAGTCGGCATATGAGTGAAGTCATATGATATTTGTCTTTCTCTTACTAATTTAACTTTGCATAATATCCTCCAGTTCCATCCACATAGTTACAAATGACAAGATTTCATTCTTTTTGATTGCCAAGTAATACTCCATTGTATATATATACCAAATCTTCTTTATCCATTCATCCATCAGTGGACATTCAGGCTCTTTCCATACTTTGGCTATTGTTGATAGTGTTGCTATAAACATTGGGGTGCATGTGTCCCTTCAAAACAGCACATATCCCTTGGATAAATACCTAGTAGTGCAATTTCTGGGTCGTAGGGTAGTTCCATCCATACAGTATTTTTATTTTATTTTATTATTTTTTTTTTAATTTTTTTTTCAACGTTTATTTTTTTGGGACAGAGAGAGACAGAGCATGAACGGGGGAGGGGCAGAGAGAGAGGGAGACACAGAATTGGAAACAGGCTCCAGGCTCTGAGCCATCAGCCCAGAGCCCGACGCGGGGCTCGAACTCACGGACCGCGAGATCGTGACCTGGCTGAAGTCGGACGCTTAACCGACTGCGCCACCCAGGCGCCCCATACAGTATTTTTAAATGGGACACTTGGGTGGCTTAGTTGGTTAAGCATCTGACTCTTGATATCAGCTCAGGTCATGATCACGGTTTATGATCTCAAGCCCATTTTGGGCTTCATGGTAACAGCTCAAAGCCTGCTTAGGATTCTCTTTTCCTCTCTCCCTGCCTACCTCTCTGAAAATAAATAAACATTAAAAAAAAAGCATGAAGAAGCTGGAGCTTCCTCTACCTGGTATATATTTGGTTATTTTCTATGGAGCCCACATTTTCTTGGGTTTTATTTTGCCATCATTAAAGCAGCTCCATCATCTCCTTAGCTGTGCTAGATTTTAATTCTAGGACACAGGTTAAAGTATGAAGTCATTTTGAAGGTAAAAGACATTTAAAAAAATATTTTTTAACATGTATTCATTTCTGAGAGAGACAGAGTGTGCATGTGGGGGGGGGGGGGTGCAGAGAGAGAGGGAGACACAGAATCCAAAACAGGCTCCAGGCTCTGAACTGTCAACACAGAGCCCAATGTGGGGCTCGAACCCATGAACCATGAGATCATGACCTGAGCCGAAGTCAGATGCTTAACTGACTGAGCCACCCAGGAACCCCAAAAGGAAAAGACAGTTTTAAAGAAACTTGGATAAATTAGAGACTTTTTAAAATCAAGACTCTGTTTGCCTGGAGAACTTATGAGGAGAATCTAAGATACAGAATTTTAAAGATCTCCGTCAAATCCCAGGAATGATGGAGTTTGACCTAAGGTGGAAAAAAGATCTGAGATTTCTACTGTTTTTGACATCTGATCGATTTGTTTTGGAAAAATGGTATATGCTTGATGATGCATTTGAAGATGAACACTTGCTAGATTACTGCTGAGTACCAGAGAGGTCTTGAGGGGGAGAGTTTCCAGGAACTTAGACATTAAGCATTTAGGAACAGTGAATATTGCACTTTGAGACTCAGTGTGGGACTTGATTATAATAATAGAATCCATGAGCTGCATGACCTCATGGAATCAAGTCTCAATCCCTAGAGAGGAATGTGGCATCGAATATGTTCTGTTCTTGTCATGTTTTTAAAATCTCCAGAAAGATGTTTTCCAACCTCTATGGCAATTCCTCTTTTTACACTAGCAAGTGCCTATGTCCTTTGCTTGCCCACCTCAACAGCAGTTGGGTCTAAATTTTTCAATGCTTTGCCTGATTCAGGTTTGCATTGAAGTACATGTTTTAATGTCACCGTTAAGCTTTATTAATTTTACCAAATGCCGCTTGTCCCCCCTCTGAGCGAATGTGTTATTTTGTATGTGGGAATGTAAGTGTGGGGAAAGAAGAGTTGCATTATTTCCCTCTGTTTTGCACATTTTCCCAGACATGTCAATATTACTTAGCACCCCATATGCTTAAAGCTCCTAATATTTATAAATAATTTCAAAAACAACTTGCTTACATTTCTTTAGACATTTTATAAATATTGTATTAATCTGAAATGCTTACCTTCACAGTATATTTAAAACAAATGCTGCAAAAATTGTCCTATTCACATTGAAATATTATAAACTAAATTTGGGAAGCTTATTAAAAGTAATATTTATTTTTAAACTTACTGAAATGAAACAATATGTTACTTGAAATTGAAAACAATTGACTTGCTAAGGGAAATCCAGCATAATACAACATGAATTTATGTCCACATGGATTAGGATGCTGCTATCTGGAAAGAAAAAACACAGATACTGTGAAAAGGATATGTTTTCATCATGTTGTTATATCAATATAACATAGTTGCTTAAAAGGACCAGCAGAAGCCTTGGAGCTTTCTTATTTTTTATGTTTCTAGATAATTTTCTTTTTTTCCTCCACTTTCTCAGTCCAAATCTATAGTTTAAATCAGTTCAACAAATATTTACTGAAATTGTGGCATAAAACAAAATCTCTGCAACCGTTAAAAAGAATGAGGATTGTCATGATGGCTGCACAGCTCTGAATATTCTAAAAACCATTGAATGGGTGATGGCAGGCTGTGTGAATTGTATCTCAATAAAACTTTTTTTTTTTTTCAGAAAAGAACAAGGAGAGGGGTGCCTGGTTGGCTCAGTTGAGTGTCTGGCTCTTGATTTTGGCTCAGGTCATTACCTTGGGGTCATGGGGTCATGGGGTCATGGGATCAAGCCCACACTGAGCATGGAGCCTGCTTGAGATTCTCTCTTCCTCTCTCTCTGCCCCTCTTCCTCACTCACACCCCCCCCAAGATAAAAAATAAAAAATGAATTAAAAAAGAACAAGGAGAGGTACATGGCCCTTTATGAGAAGAGAACCAAAATATATTGTATAGATGAGAGGTGTGGGCAACAACAGAAAAATACATATAGAATGGTCTTATTTATGTAAAAAAAAATACAAATTTCTGGAAGGATATAGAAAGAACTGTCAGCAACTGTTACTTTTCGGCTATTGGAATGGGAAGTTTGGGTGGAGTAGCAACCAGAGGAGGCTTCTGTGCTGTTTTGGTGTTTACAATGAGATTGTAGTATTTTCATAATTTTATCTCTTTATTTTTATAATTTTAAGGCTGAATATTTTATAGGGTGCTATGTATCAGATGCTGAGGAATCTAAGATTTCCAGAGCCTGCATAAACTGCCCAGTGATGAGCAAAGCACGGCAAAGGCTTGAGGTGGATAGGAGTCAGTAAGTGATTATTGACTCCATGACAAAAAGGGTAAATGGATGGATGGGTGAACTGTAAGAGTTTTGTCTTTCTATGGCATAACCAACTAACAAGTAATTATTGCTACTCTGAATAAGTATAAATATATAGGGTAGAAAAACACAGTTTAGAATAAACCCCTTCTTTTCCCAAAGTAGGCTCAGAATATGGCTTGAGGAGGGGTGCCTGGGTGGCTTAGTGGATTAAGTGACTGACTCTTGATTTCAGCTCAAGTCATGATCTCACAGTTCATGAGTTCAACCCCGGTGTTGGGCTCTGCACTGACAGTGCAGAGCATGCTTGAGATTCTCATTGTCTCTGTCTTTCTGCCTCTCTCTGCCCCTTTCATGTGCTTTCTCTCTCTCTCTCTCTTTTTCTCCTCTCAAAAAGAAACATTTAAAAAATATGGCTGAGGAAATGAAACCTCTCCTATATTTAAGAAAAATACAAGTAAAATGCAGTAGACACGAGAGGACTACAAAACAAGGCATTCTTATCTTTCTTGCTACCCTCATTTCTTGTGCTCCAACACCTCAGCTTCTTGAGACATTGGCACAGCTTGTGTCTTCTCCATTCCTTCCCTGCCATTGCTTCCCATCTTATGCAGAGAGATGAGAAAGGACTAGGAAGTGAGGGGAACAGAGAGGGTAGATCAGTTTGAATGGGTGCAAAGGTTTGTGTCAAGGGGTAAAAGGGAATGTTATAGTAAACATTGTGCAGCACATAGATAAGTGTGAGGTTAAAACATGAAATTGGGACACCATTGCAGAGGACTTCTGTGGTTGATCATGATGCAAACTGCCCTCCTGGAGAACTGGAAAATCTCCTACAAAGGTACAAATGAAGGAAATTGCATAACCTGTAGTTTAGACACAGGAAAAAAGGTGGTTGAATGATAGGCAGCAAGAATACGGGGACCCAGAGCTCAGACATTGGGCATAGATTATTGTCCTAAGTGATGTGACTTGCTGAGTGGCTTTACAAGGTAGCAGAAGTTTTTTTGGGGGTGATAATGCAAACCTTTCATAGGTAAGAATGAATTTCTGTGTGCCCTTTTGTTCAAATCTGGCAAGCTTTTTTATCCCTGCAGGCTGCTGACCATTGTCACCTCTGTGGTCTGATGACAAAAATGATATATCATTCAGATGTTTCCTTTGTGCTGTTTGTGCACTCTTTAGGCTTGATAAAGCTAGAAAGCAGTCAATATTGCTATGTGAATTTCATTTCTGTCATTCTCTAACTCAACCCCGTATTCTCAGACACAAGCCCATGGCCCCTTGAATAACAGCTTAAGGTGTTCAAACCTTATCATGCAGAAAATACTAAATAGTTAAGTTTTCTTAGGCAGAGACACAAAGACAATGTTTCTGGAAGGCTAACATGAGAGCAGAACACAAGTTGGATAGAAGTAGGGAGATGACTGGGTTTGGGGGGAGACCTTGATGATAAGCTAGACTATATCAGGTGTGAGATGATGTGAATGTGGGGAAGAGTGGAATCTATTAATTTAGGGGGAAAACTGAACTCTGAGCTCACCCATTCCTTTTGCTTTTATAAACTTCCTTTAGACCATACCCAGTGAACCATGGCTCCTAGTAGTCATGCCCTTCTGTAGTCCACTCCCTCCACATTGAATCTGGGTGACCTTGTGACTTCTTAATCCAATATAATGGGCAGAAATGACGCTGTGCCAGCTCTGGGCCTAAACGCTAGGAAAGGCCTGGCAGCTCCTGCTTTTGTGTTCTCAGAAACCAATTACCATGTGAGACGTCTGGGTGCCCCACTGGCAGGCCACACAGAGAGCCCTGGAGGATGAGGACCCTGTGGAGAGAGACATCATGTTGTGAAGCACTAAATCACCAGGCACCAGAGGGAAGAAGTCATCTCAGGCATTCCAACAGATTCAGGCGTCCCAATGTCTCCAGCCCCAGCCACCAGCTGATTGCAACCACATGAGAAACCCCAGCAGAAGAAACACTCATCTGAGGCCACTCATCCCACAGGAATTATGAGAAGTGGTGATACATTATTATAAAGTGATCTATTGTGCAGAAACGGATGTCTGAATCTAAACTCTTGAATAACAGATCCTGGACTTGCCTACGTCCAGTCCTTTGCCTGAACTCCCAGTAGGAGCAGCCAACATGCAGTGAGCACTAACTACATACCAGGCATTGTTCTAGGTGCTTTACTTGTCTGAAGTAATTTGATCTGCAATAACAACTCTATGAGCTATGGACTAACATCATCCGTGTTATTCAACAGAGAAGCAGGTGCAGCAAAATGACTTGCCTTATACAATCTTACACAGCTCATCAGTGCCTAGATTTAAAGCCTGAACTCTACTGCCTCCTAGTCTCAGGATTTGCCAATCAGGCCATCCTTCTGTTGTCACTAATCTCTAGAACTATTTTGGGGCCTTGATTAGAAAGGATGGGATATAGCCACAAGTCAGTCACAAGTGGTGACTCTTCTCTGGGTTTTTGCCTGGGTATGGAATCAAATGTATCGTAGTAGTGTGATTTAAGAAGTGCTGAGAAAGTCCCCTAGCAATCCCCTCCCATACATCAATGATCTCTCATTATCTGCAATAGATGCTAAATTCTCTTCAGTGGTGAAGCATTTATGAAAATATCAATCCTCTGGGTTGGCTGCTAGCTTAAGCCATTGTCTTCAAGGTCTATCCTATAGAAACTTCTTCCCCAAGATGTATTCACACAATGAATGCCTCCCCAACTGGTGACTATGAAGTCTCACTTTCTTCTTATATATAGTGTATCCACAACCATCGGCTTGTATTTTCACCTGCTTCTCCTTTACACATGTTTCTGGGAAGATCCATACATCACATAAATGTGTCCTGATTGCAGCTTCCCATCTTAGCCAGCTCTGTGGCTCCAACCACAGCCCTATCCTCTGCAGACCATCTTTCGCCATCTCATATTTGGTCTTGTATAAGCAGTTGCCATTCTGTCTCTATGCTTTGCTACAAGCGTGAAAACAGGGTATTTCCTTAATTCCACACACTGATAACTATGATCAGCCTGTAGCAATTCACAAGATTTATTGAAGTCTTAGAGACTAAGAGGGGATTCTGATCAGAGAAATAAAGGACTAATATATGAGAATTGATCATAGGCCAGCTCTTCCACAGGAGGTCTCCTAACAGCCACCATTCTCCACTTGCCAGGATGTAGCGGTGCCATTATGTAGCAGTGGCCTGCATCCAGGAAAGACCCCAAGTGTCTCTTCTGCCTGGAAACAGGCTCCAACTCTGTCAGACCCCAAGGGATGAAACTATTCCCCTTCTTTAGTCTACCACAGTGAATGAAAAAATGCACAGAAACAACAGAGAGGAAATGTTGATAACACCTCATTTTGAGTAAAGCTGGAAGGTGCAGAGAAAGTGCCCTTGAAGTGGACCTCTAAGCCAGTGGGCTGCTTTTCATGGGGGGCATTTGAAGCAGTGTTCAGTCTAAGCAATGGCTGCCAATTTCAGAGTAACTCCCATCTAGAACAGGGCAACTGGCAGGTTTCCTTATCCTCAACTCATCATTTCATAGACGTAGACTCATGTCAGTTGTCTGACTTTTTTGGAGAAGTGTCCATTTAACTTTCCTCACTGTGCACAGACTGAAGGCCTGGGTTTCTGTTTTCACTCCTCATCCTATGCCAACCCCAGCAGGCATGAATCCTCATATCTTGAACCCCTGGAGCAAGGGCCTGCAAATGTTTTCTGTAAAGAGATAGTTAAATATTTTCACTTTGAGGGTCATATGATTTCCGTCTATACGACTTAGTTCCGCTGTTACAGTGCAAAAGAAGCCAGAGACAGACAATATGTAAACACTGGGCCTCGCCAGGTTCCAATAAAACTTTACAAACCCAGGAGGCAGGCTGAGTTTGGCTCCCAGGCTGTAGTTGTTGACCCCCGATCTGGGGTAGCATCAGTTTCTGTGTTTTTGTTCATCTGCTTCTGTGGTCTGGGCTTTCTCTTTGCTTTTTCTGTCTTCAAAGGGTTTCCCCTATTTTCTTGTGAGTATAATAAGACATTTTCAAGTGTCTTTGAGGGGCACCTGGCTGACTTTGTTGGAAGAGCATAGGACTCATGATCTTGGGGTCACGAGTTCAAGCCTTATGTTGGGCATAGAGATTACTAAAACAAAAACAAAACCCAAAACTTTAAAGTATCTTTGAGTGGTTTGTCCAGATCTGGGTGTTCTGGGGTGGCAGAGGGATTTTTATACCTAGTTCTCGATCTTATTGGAAATATAAATCTGGTATTCTTTTCTGTCGCTTTAATGTCAACCTTCAATGTCATTATGTTTTTAGAAGTTCTCTCATAAATGGAATCTAGCTGGATTTTGTTTTACCTTTCAATCTGATAGCCTCTGCCTTTTAACTGGTGAGTTGATTTATATTTACTGTGATTACTGTTACATTTATTTCTGTCACCTTACATTCTTTCTATTCCCTTTACCATGAGATTTCTGTTCTTTTTTTCTCCTTTTTTTATTTTTATTACATTAATCAGATATTCCTTTATTTTTTCCCCTCTAATTATTTGGAAATCCAGCATTTTATTTTCCTTCTTTCGATATAGCCTTTATATTTTAATATGCACAAGTAACTTAATAAAGTCTAACACCATTCCAAATCTCTATTCTCCTCACCACTCCAGTTTTAAATTTTCTTTCCTTTCTTTTTTTTAAGCACATTTTAATTCTGTTCCCAGACTATTTTATGGAGCTTTCGTAGATGTTTCCAGTGCTTTTGAGGTATGCTAGCTCTCCATCTTGCAGAACCGCAGGAGACTTCTTCCTTCACATAATATAATTTCACAACTATCTTCCTTCCTTACCAGTCTCCCTTCCTTCTCAATATTTCCTTTTATTTTTTTCTTATCACCTTCCTCTACTTCACACCAGGTTCTTTCCTTCTTTGGTAGCATATCTCAATCCTACAGAGTCCGTATGTGCTATGTCAACCTGAAAAGATAAATAACTTTATTAATTGGTCTTCTACTCTCATTGAGACACCAAAGCATTTATACCAAGGGCAACACATATTAGGTTGATGCAGGAAAATTTCACTTTAAAATAAGACTTTGATCCTGGAGAAATATTTCCTGTTGTCACTCTTCTTCTCTTCTCTCTAGTGAGTGTTTTAGATTTAATCATTCTTTCTGATAGCTATTGATGCGTTAGTCATATTTTCTCACTGCCTTTGTGACTATGATGAACTGTGCTTTGAAAGATAAGCTTGGTTTGCTACGCTATCTTGAGGAAGAGTACCCAGACTGGCTAATGCAAAGATTCAAACCTCCTTGGCAGCTATCTTCCTACATTGGAGATTAAAACATTAGGCAAAATAATCTCTCTCCTGGTAGCCATTACCATACCCAACTCCTTTGCTCTGATTCCTAACTCCCCATGCTAACTTCTTAGAGACCATAACTCTTCTCTTGGAACAGAGGCCTGTGTAGAAAGGCCAACCTACAAGCCTGATTCTATCAGGCCACATAATGTGAACTTTCTCTCTAAAAATCAGTAAATTAGAATTTGGCTTTATAAAAACCACACTATGGACCTCATTGAGCCATTGCTCTTTAAAAATCGTAGTAAAATGTACACGCCATAACATATACCATGGTAACCCTTTTTGAGTATCCAATTCAGTGGCATCATGTACATTTACTTTATTGTGAGACCATCACCATCATACATCTTCAGAGATTTTTCATCATCCCAAACTGAAACTGTACCCATTAAACACTAACTCTCCTGTCTTCTTTCTCTCAGCCTTGGTAGCCACTGTTCTACTTTCTTTCTCTATAATTTTTTTAATGTTTATTTATTTTTTGGGGGGGTGGAGGGGCAGAGAGAGAGGGAGACACAGAATCCAAAGCAGGCTCCAGGCTCTGAGCTGTCAGCATAGAGCCTGATGTGCGGCTTGAACTCATGAACCACAAGATCATGATCTGAGCCGAAGTCAGATGCGCAACCGACTGAGCCACTCAGGCGCCCCCTCTTTCTCTATAAATTTGGTACTCTAGGTACCTCAGATAAGAGGAATCATGCAGTATTTGTCCTTTCGTGTCTGGCTTATTTCATGTAGCATTATGTTTCAAGGTTTATCCATGTTGTAGTATGTGTCAGAATTTCATTGAACCCTTACTTTTAATATATTGAATTTTATACATTTTTCCTTTCTGGGAAAACTAATTTTTTATGAGTCACAAAACCAGAAAACATTTTATCTGCACAGATACCAAGACCATGGCTGACATCTCTCCCTCATCGGCCCTTTTGATGCCATTCTCTTCCATAGCTGTTACTCTGGCTCCATCATGCTTGAACTTTCTTTTGCCTTTTAGCAAAAGAAAGGCTTTGGAGACATATCATCTTCACATGAAAAGGGAATTTTTATTCTGAAATATGTAAGCTGCTTAACTTATTAGGTGAAAATTTGAAGGCACTGACCTTCACAATAGGGGACCTGACTAGTCTAACAAGAAAATGATGTCTTTGGCGGCCTCAGCTTGTCTTTAATCCATCTCTGCCCTCCCTGCAACCTTGGGATATTGTGGAATGTATCGGTCAAGTCTTGGTCATCCATGCCCAGACGCAGTTTCTTGTTACTGGTACTTCTCTTTCTCGTACTCCCCCTCCTCCCACTTAGCCCGAAAAGACTCCTCATCAGTCCTGCTCTATGCCTCTCAATCATCTCCCTTTGCCTAGGCTCAAAGCCCAATCTCCTTAACCTGACTTGTAGGATCCAATATAACAGAACCCCAAGTTACCTTTCCAGATCCAGCCAAACAGGACACTACTATTCTGGTTGTGTCCTATATTTTCCTTCTTTGTCCTCTTTCATGCTTTTATTTTTAATGATAACACCCTCCCCAAAGTCTCTTTCAAAATTATGGCCCTTAAATAAAACTCATCTCAAACATCCATCTTGTCTAAGAAACCCCTTCACATCCTTCCAGCTTCATATGATCATTCCCTCTGTTGACTCCTCAAAACACTTTTATTTCTACCTCTCTTTTGGAGTCTCTCAGATTATCCTTTGAATTATAACTCTTAGTGCCGCAAACTTAGTAGGCTATACTTAGGGAAGTTACTGTATCTTGTTCTTCCACAACACCTATCACTGTGACTTGCACAAAGTAGGTTCTTATAAATCTATTTCGTCCATCATTTGCTTTTTACTTAGAGCAGGTCTGTGGTATTGCAACTTTAAATCAATCATGGTACCAGTTCTATAACAGGTAACTCCTCTGGAGCCCAGTGGAAAACAGGGGAAGTTAGAGCAATGAAATGTAAGAAATAGACCTGAGTAGTGGACTGGTTTCCACAGCTGATAATTTACCCAGAGTAAGTAGAACATAGATAACATTTTGTTTGCCTCTTCATTGGTTTTTGTCGGTTGCAATGTTGGGAAGACATGGGAATGCAAAGGACCTTAAACTCAGATGAAAGATAAAGTGATATGCAGAGGCATCTGGGTGGCTCAGTTGGTTGAATGTCCGACTCTTGATTTTGGCTCAGATTATGATCCCAGGGTCATGAGATGGAGCCTCACGATCAAAAGAGAGAGATTCTCTCTCTCTTTGTCCCCCTCTCTTCTGCTTGTGTACACACTCTCTTTCTTCAATAAGAAAGAAGTGATATGCAAATAAAAAGAATCTAAATGTTAGATAATTTATTCTTCGTGTTCTAATAGGGCATGGGGCAAAATCACATTACTCAGATGATTTCTCTAACTCTGGAATGCCCACAGTGTTTCGTGATGGTAATGATTAAGCTACTGTAGACAGTAATGGCTTTTCCAAGAAAATTTAGAAATTTAGAAAAAATATGTACAATCCTAAATCACTACATTTTGTAGCTAATTCTTTTTTCTTTAACGTTTATTAATTTTTGAGAGACAGAGAGCATGAGCAGGGGAGGGGCACAGTGCCTGATGCAGGGCTTGAAACTCAGGAACCCCAAGAACATGACCTGAGCCAAAGTCGGTCGCTTAACGGACTGAGACACCCAGGCGCCCCTGTAGCTAACTCTTGAGTAATTCTCTACAAAATATATAATATTGGTTTCTAGGTTGTTTGCCTGATGATTTTAAAATTATTTTATACTTAAACATAACTTAAATGTTACTTTTATAAGGTTTCAGGGAAAAAAAGTGGTTTAATTGTGGGCTTTTGTTTTCCAGTGAAAATTGTGATGCTCAGTGTTTAGAAAAACAAATCATAAATCCATTCTGGTTTGAATGATACCTCTTTAGGGGGAGCAAAAAAGGCAAACCAGAAATGAGAACGGTTGAGGAGTGAATAATGAAGCAGGTTGCAAATTATAAGTATTTCAGTTATTTATCTTGGGAGACATCAGATGCCAGAGCCACTGGCTATTATTTTAGGATTCCTGGAAGATAGAAAAAGTCCTGAAGGACTGAGGAACAAAACATTTATGAAGTTCATTTATTTTTTAAAAGGGAGAGAGACCCCAATAACGAAATATTTTTCTTTGTTTACTTTGCTCTAATTCTGAAATGAAGATTGTAGATCAAATCCTCAAAAATCCTGTTTGTGGTATTGACTTCCACAGGCACACAGGATCCTGTAGAGGAACACCGTGGCTTTATGAAACTCAGTATGTGTCAGAGCATTTTAATTTCCTTTCATGACAGGATGACGGGACATGTAGCTGGGAGGCAAGCAACAGAAGCCATTTATCTGTCTTTAATTCAGGCTTTCAATTCTTTCCTACATGTGATGCCCAGCAGCCAGCTAGGAAAATAAGTCAAGCACCATGTTTCTCAAGCTGCAAGCCCTGGAGAATTCCATGAGAATTTTTACATGTAATAATAAACATTCTTGTAGAGAAGATTATTGTTTAAAAAGTATCCTACCAGTTAAGAAGAAAAATACTAACTTCTATTCTGCAGTAAAAAATTGCAATCCGGGGGCACCAGGGTGGCTCAGTTGGTCAAGTGTCCAACTTCGGCTCAGGTCATGATCTCATGGCTCGTGGGTTTGAGCCCCGCATCAGGCTCTGTGCTGACAGCTCAGAGCCTGGAGCCTGCTTCAAATTCTGTGTCCTCCTCTCTCTTTCTGCCCCTCCCACGCTTGCACGCTCTCTCTTTCAAAAATAAATAAACATTAAAAAAATTTTTAAAAATTGCAATCGGAAGATCTTCACATGGAATCAAGTTTCTTAAGTCAGTGTCTTTCATAATGGTTTTGGGTCCCCAGATGTATTTTGGAGGTTGTATTACTGAGCCCCAGCAGGAATCGGATGGCACAATTAAATGGGAGAACAGAGAGAATTACTGAAGGGGTAAATTCTCTGAATTTACAAAGAGGTGGTCAGGATTAAAGGGACAACAAAGGATAGTGTGGCTCAAAGGATGGTGCAGCTGGGAATAGCTGTTACCAGCCCTGATGTGAGGGAGCAGGAGGGAATCTATTACCAGAGCCTGGAGAGGACAGTAATATGTCAAGGTCTATTAACACCCAAGTCTGGCCATTGGTAGGGATACAGTTATCCTGCCATGACCAGCCTCAGGAAGGTGTCTGGACTCAGGAAGTTATATGCAAATTTGGGGATGTATGTGTGAATGTGGCTTCTCCTGCAGAGCCGGCCCATAGAGATTTTAAGAGTTCCAAATGTTAAGAGTTATATTTTTAAATGTTTATTTTTATTTTTGAGAGAGGGAGAGAACGGGCAGGAGAGGAGCAGAGAGAGGGAGACACAGAATCTGAAGCAGGCTCCAGGCTCTGAGCTGTCAGCACAGAGTCTAATGCAGGGCTTGAACTCTTGAACTGCAAGATCATAACTGAACCAAAGTTGGACGCTCAACCAACTGAGCCACTCAGGTGCCCCAAGAGTTAGATTTCTCAGAGATGGAAATAAAATTCAAACTGACTTTGATATATTCCTGAGCTTGATGGTTTATAGCCCTTGTTAAGGACATACAGGGTACAAAGTACTAAATAACATTCTGTAACTAGATACACATAAGCCAGGAGAAGTTATTTTGTGTAATTTGGACCAAAGATTCAGTTTTACTAAGCAATTGTTAATTGTGTCAATTATTTAGTTTGTTGGTTCTTAGAAGTGAAACATGGAACCCAAGAGCTAGTCATAGGTGTTAATGAACTCATATAGTAAATTACGTTGAATAATATATACATATTACTTTGAAAGTTTGGTTAAGGGATAATATTTGGGCAAAATTAAGTTGACAGCTATGTATTTGCTTTTTTTTAATTAAAAGAATAACGTTTATTCATTTTTGAGAGACAGAGACAGCATGAGCAGAGGAGGGGCACAGAGAGAAAGGGAGACCCAGAATCCAAAGCAGGCTCCAGGCTCTGAGCTGTCAGCACACAGCCTGACCCGGGGCTCAGACTGGTGAACTGACCTGAGTCAAAGTCGGATGCTTAACCGACTAAACCACCCAGGTGCCCCTATGTATTTGCTTTTATGTATTTTTCTATCTCTCTGTATCTATCTATGTAAGGTGGTTTTGCTTTTTGTTTTTTATTTTTGTATATATATTTTCATATACTACACACATACATACACACACACACACACAAACACACATGCACTGTGCCTGGTATATTGTGAGAGTAAATGATGTATACACATAAATTCATTACATATGTGTATGTATGTGTATATATATATATATATATATATATATATATATATATATATATACCTATAGAATATATGTCTTAATAAGCTCAAGCTGACAAAATACTAGGTGGCTTAAGCAGCAGAAATGTATTTTCTCACAGTTCTGGAAACTAGAAGTCCCAGATCAAGATTCCAGCCTACTCCATATCTGGTAAGCAGATGGCCAACTTCTCACTGTGTCCTCACGTCGCCTTTCCTCAGTGAGTGTGTACACACAGAGAAAGAAAGTGAACTCTCTGGTGTCCTATCTCATAAGTACACTAATCCTATCGAATCAGAGATCCACCCTATGATCTCCTGTACCTTAATAATTTCTTATAGGCCCCATCTCCAAATACAGCCACACTGAGGATCAGAGCTTCAACATATAACCTTTGGAGGGGATACAAAAATTCCTGTTTTAAAAAATGTATTCTTTGGTGAGGACACTTAAGGCTTACTCTTTTTAAAATTTATTTTTTAAATTATTTTTTAAAATGTTTATTTATTTTGAGAGAGGGTGTGAGAGCAAGCATGAACAGGAGAGGGGCAGAGAGAGGGAGGGAGAGAATCCCAAGCAGGCTCTGCACTGTCAGTGCAGAGCCCGATGTGGGGCTCGATCTCACATATTATGAAATCATGACCTGAGCTGAAATTAAGAGCCAGAGGCCTAACCAACTGAGCCACCCAGGCACCTCAGGATTTACTCTTATAGCAAATTTCAAGTATACAATATTACATTATTAAATATAATCACCATGTATAATCCCCAGAATGTATTCATCTCATAACTAAAAGTCTGTATCCTTTGACCAATTTAGCCAACATCTCCCCATTTCCCCCACCCCTAGTTCCAGGTAACCACCATTCTATTCTCTGTTTCTATGAGTTTGACTTTTTAAAAATTATTCCATATATCAGTAATACTATACAGTATTTGTCTTTTTTGTCTGTTTATTTTACTTAACAGAATGCCATCCAGTCTCATCGCTGTTGTCACAAATGGCAGGATTTCCTTCTTTTTATTCCATTGTGTACATATGCCACATTCTCTTTATTCATTCATCAATGGACACTTAGGTATTTTTCCAGATCTCTACTAGTGTAAAAAAGGGAACTATATGAGGTAATGGATGGTGTCAATTCACTTGATTGTGGTAATCACTTCACAATGTGCATGTATATCAAACTATCACACTGTATACTTAAAATATATACAATTTTATCTATCAATTATCCCTCAATTAAAAAATATGTATACTGTTCCTGACATTGAGGAACAATATTCTGAAAACTTGTAGAAGTTCACCCAGGGGAATGCCTTGCCATACTCATAGTCTATCCATTCTTCTAAACATTGGCTCTTGACCCCACCTGCAAATAACCAGGGGAAATTTTTATATAGGGCTTTCCAGTCCCATTCCCGGAGATTCTTATTTTGTTGGCCTGAAGAAGGGGCCCAAATAGTGTTTTTTCAGGGCTTTCCTGGTGATCCAAATGTGCACTAGTGTTGAGAACCACCTGGAGTAGATGCATTGACCCACTGCCCACCGCACACCCACACCCAGGCCATCTGCTCTGGGGCCCACACTCCTTGCTACACTACACTGTGATCTCTTAGAATCGGGACTAGTTGTTCTTCTCCTAATTATTAGTTCACATCTTATCTTAAAGACACTGTATATTTTTCTATTTATGAAACAATGCTAGCCAGCCCAGAACCATATTAGGGCCTGCCATCTGCCAATGCATAGACTACATGGGATGCATCTATGCAACCCAGTATCAGTTCCAGGCTCTGTGTCAGTGATGCCCTTTCCCTTCACTTTTCCCTTTTCTTTTCCACTTATTCTATCTAACCTATACTATCTTGATATGCTTTATTTATCCTTATAAACTGTTCCTAGTTATTTCTGGGAAGAAGGAGGGATATGTATTTATAACGAATGAACAGAGGAACAAACATATCAAAAAATGCACATGAGCACCCATACATAGAAATAACCAGAAGAGAGTTTTTGCAAGCCTTTCTGTTTCTTGAAGAGTGTTCAAGGAAAGCAAGATTAAATGAGTGGAAAAGATGGAATTAGAAGTGAGGTGAAAAGCCAGTGTCTAGGCATAGGGCAGGCATAGTTGAACAGTCCAAGACTGCCTACAGAGGACTAAACTCCTTAACAGTCTAAGGATAGAAGGGACACACAGGCCTTTCAAGTGAGGACAATCTGGGTGGTCATAACCCAAATTCATGAAAAAGGATGAATGTTCTCAACACGATATATGAATGCGAACAAATCGGTATCTTCTTAGTGCAACCCCAATTCTAAGTGAAAAAGAAGGGAAATTATTATGGGCTGAGAGGGAGCTAAGCTTGGAGAACTTCCCAAAGTTGACTCTGGGGTTTGGTTTTGACAAGGAAAGCCATGTGCTGTAGGAGAAAACACGAGGTTCTAGACATCACAACTCTACACTGATAGTACGTGAAATGCATTAAGAAGGACAGTCGGGGGAGCCATCTGACAAGGGACTGACAGAGGAAAGGATGAGTCTCGCAAAGATTAGGGACATTTTAGTGAGAGTTTATAAGGGAAATGCTATCAAGAAGATTCATTCTTCATTTAACAAATATTTTTTGAGTACCTAGTATGTGACAGGCACTGTTTTAGGTTTTTAGGGTACATCAGTAAATAAAACAGGTACACACTTTGCCCTCGAGAACCTTATAATCTAGGCAGTAGACATTAATTAAATAATGACTCAAATCACAACATAATTGCAAGCTGTGGTGACTGCTTTGAGGAGGCAGTAGAAGGTGCTGTGGGAGGCTGAGGGCGAGGTTGGCTCGGAGGAATCCGGTTTGAAGATTCAGAAGGCAGTGGACAGATTGGAGAAACATTTAGGAGAATCAATTAATAGGATATGGTGATTGATTGGAAGGAGAAAGAATCATCAAAGAGGTTTCCCAGGTCTCTTGCTTGTTCAACTGATACCATTTTCTGAGATAGGAAATACTAGTGGGGAAAACACACATATACAGACTTAGGTGGGTTGGCATACACACACTCCCAATCAGGGGTTGAGAGGAGGATTAACTGCAGTTAGTTCTTTCTTCTCTGTCTTTCTTAACCTCCCCTTCTTCCAGTAAAAAGGAAAATAAAGGAGATTTCCCAGGAGCAGACAGGTAAAAGTTCAACCTGAAGGCTTATGGAGAACATTATAAAGTATTCCACTTGGTTTAAAAAAATTATGAAACAAAGTGAAAACTTGACTAGTGACTGCAGTGTTCTTCTACATTACTTTTAGCTCCGATCTTTATATTTGATGGTCAATTATGGGGGTACTTTAAGAATCTCACTCCAAGCACACCTAACTGCCAGAAGAAGTTCCCAAATGGATGCACCTCACAGGATGTTGTTTATTGTCACTGATTAAAAGAGAAAATCCTTGGGGCACCTGGCTGGCTACCTCAGCTGGTAGAGCAAGTCACTCTTGATATTGGGGTTGTGAGTTCAAGCCCCATGTTGGGTGTGGAGATTACTTAAAAATAAAATCTTAAAAATTTTTTTTTAACATTTATTTATTTTTGAGAGAGAGAGAGAGTGCTAGTGGGAGAGGGCCATAAAGAGGATCTGAAGCAGGGTCCATGCTGTGAGCACAGAGCCTGATGTGGGGCTCGAACTCCTGAACCGTAAGATCATGACCCAAGCTGAAATCAAGACTTGGCTGCTTCACCAACTGAGCCACTCAGGCACCCCACTTAAAAATAAAATCTTAAAAATAAATACAGAAAAAATATAAAAAAAAATAAAAGAGAAAAACTTTTTCTGAGCAGGAGCAGACCCCTTTAGATTCAACCAGGCTAGACCATGTTGACCACCAATAGAGAAGCCCACCCTGTGCCTCCACTCTGTCACTCATGAGGCAATAGTTTCAGGATGCAAATAATCTTTATTATGGAATTAAACTTTACTTGAACCACAAGCATATAAGTATCTGTACACGACATACACTGTAGAAGCATGTCAGCCATCCTCCATCCACGCTTCCCAACGTCTAAGTGTGTAGGCTTTAAAAACTTCCCAGGTGGTAGCACCTCATACAAAGCATTGCCACACAAAATGACAACTTTAACATCTTTTTTTTTAATGTTTATTTACTCATTTTTTGAGAGTGACCGAGGGGCAGAGGGAAAGGAGGAGAGAGAATCCCAAGCAGGCTCCACACTGTCAGTGCAAAGCCCTACTTGGGGCCTTAACCCACCAACCATGGGATCACGACCTGAGCTAAAACCGAGAGTCAGATGCTTAACCGATTGAGTCACCCAGGCGCCCCTAACATCTTGAACTCAAGTCTAAACTCAGTTGTTACTAATTCCTCAGCCTATTCAATCAAGTTAATATTGAAATGAGATTTAAAAATATAGCCTCCTTGAAACACATTTTCTCAAAAGAAAAGAAAATTACTGGAAGGCAATTTAGTCATTTGTGAGTTCTGAAAAAAAAATGAGGATCATTCTCTGCATTACCTGGGGTTTTCATCTTCATATAAATGTGTGGTCTAGAGTCATTCTATTCCATGATAAAATCGCAAACATAGGCAAACATAAGCCTCTAATCCTATTCTGTGGTGTACTGAAATCATGCAGGAGGGGCAGGGGGTTGGGTGGGGGGCAGAAAAGAAGTGTGATCACATTTTCTGAAGGGTAGCTTTCGCTATAGACCTACATTACATTGACATTTTTTTTTCCTGTAAATATTCTAAATGTGCATGATCAATTTCTGTCACTTGTCCAACACCTAGTAAGTGCCTGACAATGTTCCAACATTTCTGGATTGGTTTCAGAAACAGAGTGACTGGTAACTGTATCTACAAGTGGCTAATCTATTTTGATGTGAGCTTAATTAATGCTGCATATGAAACTCCAAATGTTACAATCCAGGAGTTTTAAATTTTTAATTATTAGACTAACTCAGTTAACTTATTCCAAGATGAAGTTTGAATTCGATTTAATGTGAGTATTAAATTCTTTTACAATAAATTCAATTTTCAACAGAAAGGGGTTTTATAAAACCACTCTATTACGATTTTAGCACATGATGAGACCTATATAGAAATGTCACAAATAATATATGACTTTAACACTGCAGTTTGAACTACCCAAACTTGCAGGGAAGGATCAGGCTGCATAGTTATAACATCTGGTCCTGAAATCTAAGCTGCTGTCTGATGAAGCTGGAGATTAGGGGCTGAGGCTGTTGCCATTACTCTGCTAAAACACCATGGGGCAAGCTGATCTGGTCACATTTAAGTCTGTCAAGACATGTCACACACCACAGCAATTGGAAGAGCAGGTAGCACTTCTACTGGACAAATGGGTTTATCTTTTGTATAGAAACATCAGACAAACACCCTCATCTCCCTAGCATATGTACTTTGTGTTATTTTCCCTGTTATGTAGATACAACCCACAGAACCTTCTAGCCTTCCATATAATTCATAGTTCTGTGGACTCCAGCAAACACCCCATCTAAGTAAATTAACCGAGATAGTTTTAAGTACTCTCCTTTTTCCTTTGTAAGGTTCAGGAAAGGTTTGTGTTCAGGAGAAGAACACGGGGTGATCTTTTTCATTCTAGACACACAAAGCTCCAGCTTTCTATCCTATTGCCGGTTCTTAGAGAAGGATCTTCTTACAGGAGGGTAGAAGTGGAGAGCTAGTCATTACTCCTGAGATGACATTTTACTCTGGGGTGCAATGTTTGAGTTTGCCTGCTGTAGCCCTTGGTAAAGAGCAGAGTAAATACAGAAGAGGTATGAACACAGACCTCAGGAAACACCAATAAACGTGATTACTGATCCTTATGAAATTTGAGAAGGAAAATATGAAATAAAATGCGTAAACTTAAGAACCAGCTCCGTGAAGGAGCAAATTTATTAAAATTGAGTGGCTGAAGAATAGGAATGAAATCTTTAGACATGAAGCCAGGGGAGAAGAACAAACACCTTAAAAAAAAATGAAACTCAGTTTTGAAAAATCACCATGCAGGTGGGGTCTGTGGTTTTTTCCACCAAGAAGAATGAGAGAGAAAAATTGGGTCCCCACAAATTCTTTATGGTCACTTTCACATGAAATCTTTGATTTCAAGGAATGTGGTTACACACATTGACATCAATGTTACCTACTTTAAGTAGATAGCAATGTAGTGATGTCTATCCTCACCTGCATCATCTTATTTTATTTTTAAAGTACGTCCTACACCTAATGTGGGGCTCAGACTCAATGACCCCAAGGTCAAGAGTCACATGCTCTCTGACTAAGCCAGTCAGGTGCCCCGTGTCTGCATCATTTTAAACCATTATACATTTCAGTGTACACAGGATTAGATGTGCCTACATTAACAAGCTTGGAAGGCATGGAGATAAAGTTGGGTGTGAATATAATACTTTTTTTACTTCTCCACTATTTCAAACTTCTTAATAAGATCTGGATTTGGGAAGGATAAATGGGCCATAATGATAATAGATGCTCTTTGTTTGGTTTAGTTCTTGTTATATGCTGGGTATTTATGATATCATTTAGTCCTTATGGCTGTACCATGAGCTAGCTATTATTTTTATCCCCTTTTGACAGATGATGAAATGAGGGCTTAAGGAGGTCAAATAAATGGCCCAGAATGACACAGTTAGTAAATAGCCAGTCAATTCCCAGCCTCCTAAAGTGCTGAGAAGAGTTCTCTGCCTTTCCATCCACTGCTCCCCTGGGAAGACACATGATGAACCATTACACAGACCTGCCCCGACCTACTGGTCAAACTGACCTTCCTGTTCAGTGAAGTGAGAAGCAATGAAAATATTCAACTTGAGCTGAGTCAAATATTTTATCACCTAGGACCTACCCTACTTATTCAAAACTCACTCGCTTGTAAAGCAACTTGGTTGAACAGGTAAATAAGCAAAGGGAAGGGCTAGAAACTTCCCCAGCTTTTCGAGTTAATAATCAACAAGTCTGTGAAGACTGACATGGGCTGGCAGAAACAGGGAAAAGTTGAAAGTCCTTCTCTAATCCTTCACTTGGCAAAAGGATAAAAGGAAACTCATGCTCTGAACTTTTCACGGAGTGGGAGCTGACTTTACTAAACGTCTTTTCTGATACTTTCAAGGGGAATGCCAAAGATGGAAAAGAACAGGTCATAGCAATCCCAGTGGTGTTTTCTTGACCCTAGAGGACCCATTAACAAGCAGCATATAATAATCTTGTCACCTAAAATTACTATTTCCACGAGCCATTAAAAGGGACTAATTACCCAAAACAATTTGTCAAAATTAAGCCTGACAGCTTTGCTACCATAATCCTCAGATTGGGCATGGAGGGGTGCTCCTGTGGAGAGATACTTAGTGACCTAGCTGTCACCAAGGAGGATGTCGGCTAACTGACCTTAGACTGCAATGTGATGGAGCACTGCAACATGAACACAGAGCTTGATGCACCCTTGGTTGTGCCAGGGACTCCCAGTGGTTTTTCACTCTTTGCAGTCATTTATGGTCCCTTTGAGCACTGATGAAAGTTGTAATTGGAACCTCCTTTCACAAAAATACACATATTCCTATACACACAAAATATTCATGTATAATTTCAGGAGGTTCAGGGTCCCTGAATTCCACTGTGAATCCTTGGGAATCTACAGAACCCCATTGGACACCCGATTTAGCCCCACCTCTCTGATTCAGAATGGACTTCCAGGAAAATCTTCATATAAACTGTAGGCAAAGACAGCAAGGTGAGGCACAGATTCCCCCATGCACCACAGAACCCAAACAAGGCTGGGCCTTGGAAAATGACAAAGCAGCAAAGGTTAGCTTTGGAGTTTCCAATGTGGCCCTTATGACTTCTCCTCTTCCACTTATCCTGTCTTTTTCATGGCTCCCTTTACTCCTCTAGGTTTGAGTTTATTAAGCATTGTTATTTCATGTATGCCTGATAAATAAAGTATATGAATCTCAGCAACCCAGAGCCTTTGCATTTCCTCTGTCTTCCCTGAAAAATCAATCTCAGGCTATTGGCTGCTAATCAAAACCAAGTTGAGAAAATATATATTCAAAGGGAAGATCAAAGCTAAGGAGCATAGGAATAATTTGTTCTTCTAGGTTGGTGTTGCTTCAGATGTGCCCCACTGGCCACCTGAATCACAACCAGAGCTTATTAATAATGCAGACTCTTAGGCTCTATCTTGGACCTATAGATTGAAGGATGAGGGTGAGAGAGGACAGTGATCTACATTAGGGAAAAAAAAACCTTTGTAGTAAATTATTTTCACATTAATATTTGAGAACAATTGCTTTTTAAACATTTTTAAATTTTTGAGAGAGAGAGATGAGCAGGGGAGGAACAGACAGAGAGGGAGAGACAGAATCCCAAGCAGGCTCCACATTGTTGGCACAGAGCCCAATGTGGGGCCCGATCTCACAAGCTGTGAGATAATGACCTGAGCTAAAATCAAGAGTCGGACACTTAACCGACTGAGCCACCCAGGCACCCTTGAGAACAATTGCTTTAAAGACTTTAAACTCTATCCTGAATCAAATCATGTTACAACAACATAACTGAACCCTCGTGCTCTAGGTTCCCAAAGAAATGCTGATTCAGACAGAACCAAGATTTAATATGAACTCTATCAAGAATTGTCCCATATCTTTTATAAGTGTTATTGAAGACACTGTCCATTATAATATAGCTGACATTTTTTAATTAAGTATAATGTTTGGATGAAGTTTTTATGATAAACTTCAAATACTAATTCAGTGTTTCCATTTTCAACTTACCTCCAGGAAACTCAGAACCAAATCTGAGTATTTAGATTTAGTATTGCACTCCCAAATGGCCTCCTTCATATTGAAAACTCCCCATCCACTCTCTTAAATACATGCCTCTATTCACCTTACCTTTGCTCAAATTATAGTAAACATTCATCCTTTATTGAAAGCTGCTGCTAATGCCTATTCAAAAAAATAGAGAATACAAGTAACTGTCAGTAGATAAATATGTTACTCTTTTACACCTTATGAAATAGTGGAGGGAGTGGGGATCGGGGGATGGGAAATCTCAGTTCTAGTCCATCTGTCTTTCTCTGTCTAGCTGGCTTTCCTTAAGCAGGTTGCCTCCTTTCACTCTCTGAGAAAGCGGCAGGTTGGATCTCAGAGGTCTCTCCCAAGTCCACACCCTCAGCTTACGTGCTTCCCTTCCTCTTGCTGGTGTAAGGACCATGCTGTCATCTCCAGGAGGTCCACCTGCAGCCATGGGTTCTTGATTGTCTGCTGGGTGCTGGACTGCCAACCAGAGACATGTCAGGATGGGCAGAGGATAGAGCCTGATGTGGTGGGGGTGGGCTCCAGGGGGGGCACCCAGGAAGCCTCACTGGGGTCATAGCGAGGAGTGGGTCACAAACAATGCCAACCATACAAGGGATTCAGTCAGTGGTCCTAAATGGTCCTCTAATATGTGAGTGTGTTGGTATGAGGGGAGGGAGGAGTTGGATAGAGGGTAGGAGAGGAGAACTAGGATAAATCAAATAAAATGATAGAGGCTCACCTTGATTAAAAATATATAAAAACGGCACCTGAATGGCTCAGTTGAGCATCCGACTTCGGCTTTGGTCGTGATCTCGTGGTTCTTGAGTTTGAGCTCCACTTTTGGCTCTCTGCTGTCAGCGCATAGCCCGCTTTGGATCATCTGTCCTTCTCTGTCCCTGACCCTCCCCTGCTCATGCTCTGTTTCAAAAATGAATGAATGAATGAATGAATGAATGAATAACTAAATAAATAAATAAATAAATACACCAACAAAGTAAGAAGAAACTATTTTTTTAAGTCTTGTTTTTGTAAAAGTAATAAATGAATTACCTAACATTTATGTATGATTTCCCAGATACACTGACTGATCTTCTTGGCAAAATAACGGCTAGGCAGAGTACTGAAAAATTGTCAAATTAATGCTTTATTTGACTCCAGCACTCACCATCTCGGTATACGCTGAACCCTTAGGACTTGCTTGCTGAAGTAGCACAACTCTCTGCTCACAACTTTTAAAATAGAAATATCTGCATAGTTGTTGTTGTGAACAGACTCTATGAACTTTGTGTATTTATGGGAAGCTGCTGGGATGAAGCAGCCGAGCGTGCTGCCAAGGGGCCTCCAATCAGAGCTGGGTTCAAGTCCCTGCTCAGCGGCTAATTCACTGGGAGAATTTGGGAAGGTTACTGAACGTCTCTGAGCCACAGTTTCTTTTTCTCCTGTGAGGGTGAAGAGAGCTGTAATTGGTTGCCTCATCCCCTTCTGCAATAATATTTCAAAACCCTGACTTGTCTCCATTTTAGAGTTAAGAAATGCTCCAGCTCTAGACTGAATATAATCTTTAATCCTTGTTGTAATATCTTTTTTGCTTTATCAGTGATCACTGCACAGTCCCCAGAGCCTACCATCCTTCATTGCTGGGACCAGTGGAAGAATATAAAACTGAGTTAAAATCAAGATTCTACTCCCTTTCATTGAACTGTAATAAAGTAATATAAAGACTGACTGTATCCCCAAAGTTGCCAGTATCTGTCAAACGAAATAACACTGGATTCTTCCTTTATCCTAAAGAAAAAAACCACTGTGAGTGCTGCAAACAGTTAAAGACAAAGAAGAGGATTTAAGCAGAACTTAATCTTAGATAAACGTTAGGTTTCACGTATTGCCATGCAAGCGTGTGTCAAAAGGCAGCACTGTCTTTTAAAAATGGATACAAATTGAACGTACTTATCACAAGTTCACAGTGCAAAAGGATTATCATCTTTAATCAGAATGTTAGGGGTTTAATTAAAGTAGATTTTGCTTTAAGGGAGGGACAGATGTATGCATATTACAAAATCATGGGTGAATTCATTTATGCACTATATAGTGGATTTACGTTATTCTGAAGGTTTAGCCTTTCGATGGAGAATAATTCTGTGAGTGCCACTATTTCCCTTCACCCTAATCTTTGTTAACACAACGTTGGATTTCCACTGTTCTTTTTCGGGATAATGAGATCAAGATAACAACAGTGACTTATGGGTGTCTGTGGCCACATTTCAAGCAGGTTGTACGCCTATCAAACATCGAAGGATCCCGGGGCTAGAGATACAGCAGCGTTATTGTATGAACTTTACTGCAAAGGAAGGCTTAACTCTAAGGCTTTGCCTCTTCCTATGAGGACAGTTTGGAGGTGCCCTAAGGTCCTTTAGGCCATTCTCCCGAGTCATTAATGTAGCCAGGGAATGAAGGAACCAGATGGATTTGCCATAGCCATCTTTCATGGCAAATGAGAGTTAAAGGTCATTGCTTTCATTCATGTGTTTGTTCATTTAGCAAATACTTATTGAAGGCCCATAAGGCAGGTATTATTCTAAGTGCTGGGGATATAGCAAGAAAATTACAAACAAGGTCCCTGTTCTCATGGTGCTTATATTTCTAATGGAGAGAGATGCTAAGTACATACCTTCATGCATTAATATATGTAAAATAATATATAAGTTAATAGGTAAAGAAACCAGAAGAACAATGGGTGAGTGAGTTGAGTTGAGGTCATCCTACAGGCAAGGCTTCCCAGTGAAGTGAGATTTGTGATGAGATCTGATATTAATCATCAAAATAAGAAGTGGTAATCCGTGTGGACCCAAGACCTCCTTGTCCCAGGGGGATGCAGAAAGATCCATTTTGCATCAGTCCAAATTCAGCGAGTGACTCCTCTGAATTAGAACAATGGCTTCTAGAAGACCCTTGTTTTAACAAGAAGTTATTTATAAGTTGAAGCCATGGCCATCATGACCTTAGTATGAAGTCAGATTAGTTATCCAGTCATCTGGTAATATTAAGAGGACAGAAAAGACCATTAGAGAAGGTGATCTGGGGGGACAGAGTGGTATTGGCCATTACTAACAGTGGGAGCAGAATGGTGGGGAAGAGAGAATAGGTCTGGGAAGTCAACCCTAGCCTGTGGGCCCTGAGCTGTTTGAGCCAGGTGAAATACACTTTCCCATGTCGTTTACCACTGATATATTCTCCCTCCCTTCCTCCATGTTAAAGCAGCTGCTTGTGAAGCCTCCCTCAGCCTTCCCCCCAAGCAAGTTTTTCTAGCTCACAGAGTTTTTTCAGAGCTTCACTGCTGTGGCAAACTGATGTTAGGAAGCAGTGATGCAAGGTCGAACATGGTAGCATTGTACGCATGGAGTTTGGGTCTGTGTCCTGGTGGTTGATCTTCCAGGGGGCCCTGTACCAGGAATTCACCTTTGAAAACAGGGGTGTCTGAAGGAGGTGAGTCCTCGTCACCTCGAAGAATTTTAGACCGAGATACTCCCAAGAACTACAGTGTTAGAATCACAGCTGCAACCTTTAGCGTGAAGGTTGGCAGTCTGGAAGAGGTTTGCTCCCTGAAAGAGCTGCAGGAGTGGCTTGGGAGAGAGCTGCTAGCGGGCTGAAGTCAGCTACCAACAGCTCCGGCATCCAGCCGTGAGGAAAAGGCAAATGCTGCAGGACATCAGGAACTACAGGAAATAAGGGAGGAAGGAGTCCAGGAGGGTGCCTGCAGGCGGCAGAGAGAGCAAGGTCACAAGGACTTGCAGCAAGGACAGAAAGATCCCTCATGACAGAATCATTTCTCTGAGGGCTTGGCGACGTCCTTAAAGAGAGAAAGACCAGGGTCCAGGGTTCACAAGCTGAGAACTCTCCCTGGTTGCCAATTGATGCCTCTTAGGAAAGAACTGATGGTCATCACCAAACTGACATCAGGGCAACACGTTTGTCAGTAGGCATTTTTTTTTCCTTCTAAGTTAACTGGATACCAAATTCTCCATTTGCATACTATGTGGGGCCGTGGCTCAGGTGACCACTTGTTTCTATAATAAAGAAATGTGAGGAGGCATTTCTTGGAGCAGAAATATCTAAATCTGGGTGTTCCTACAGGCTGTGTGCTGATGGGACTGTTGTTCAGGTCAAGGTCAAGCTGCCACCACCTGTGGCTCTCACTCTCACTAACTTGTGGGGAGAAAAGCAGATGCTGTTGTTTCTCTGAAAGGGGGTATTAATGATGACCTTCAAAAGAGGATAAGGATTTGTTTGCATTCTTCACCCATATACTACAAGGATCTGCATGGACATGAATTCTGAGAGATGGGAGTAGTTAAGCCTAGTGGTTCTACAATTAATCTCTTCTTATGAACTACGACTTCTTTCTAACATGTATTTTTGGAAATTTTACCATATATATTTTGTTTATAGTATTGGATATATACATATATTTTTATAAATTTTTTGATGTTTATTTCTGAGAGAGAGAGAGAGCATGAGCCAGGGAGGGGCAGAGAGAGAGAGATAGAGAGAGAGAAAGAGAGAGAGACAGAATCCAAAGCAGGCTCCAGGCTCTGAGCTGTCAGCACAGAGTCTGACAAGGGGCTCGAACCCACCAACCACAAGATCATGACTTGAGCCGAAGCCGGATGCTCAACCGACTGAGCCACCGGGGCACCCCTGTAGTTTTATATATTAAAATTGACTGATTATAAGGACAACCGTTGCAATTAAAATTCCACTTGTGATTAAAAGACATATTAACATGCTATAATTCTTTACGTGTTCTTTGAAGTTTGCTTCTCTGAATTCCAGGACACTAGACTCTCCAGGTGTACTGCCAATTCCACTGGCCTGGCCAAATTTGAGATAATTTGAGTATCAAAGACAATAATGACAGAAACCATTTATAACACATTGATTTGAACAAGAGTCACAAAACAATAGTAACTACCCTCCACGACCAAAAAAGAGAGCGAGGGAGAAAGAATGTGATGAAGAAAAACTTTTCTTAAAGTAGAATTCCAGCTATTAAATGTAGAGGGAACGATGGAATTGAAAAATCACCATTTTGCAACCCATGCTAAAATTATTAGTAAAAGACAGTTGGGTTACTGGGTGTTCATGCCGTGCCACATAGTCATCACAGAGATTGCTTGTTCCACACAAAGAGGGAACTTTCACTTCTCCATGGAAAGTGATGGAAGTTACCCCTTGGACCAAGTGCTCCAACTTGAAATGACTAATAGTGGGACATCTTCACATTACATCTCCCTGAGGTGGTACACTACAAAGCTTACATTACCATCAAGTGTTCTTGCCATAAGGCTGAATCTAGTGAGGCCACTAGACTTCACTTCCACCTACAGGAAATTTGCAGTAGAGATGAACAAGTGAGACTCCATGATGAAACACACAGACAAATCTAGAACATGGTATATTTAACAAGATAATAGCCTTGATGCGTTAAAAAATCCATTGTCGTAGGAAAAAAAAGAAAAGTAGGGGAAACTCTTCTAGAACAGAGATATAACAACCAAGTAATATAATGTATGAAGTTACCTTGATAATGGGTAAGAAAAAAATCTATAAAAGATATTTTAGGAAAATTAGGGAAATTTAAATATGGAATGGATACTAAGTGATATTATGAAGCTACTTTTACTTTCCTTAGGTTTTTGGGGTTTTTTTTGATAATGGTATGTTGGTGATTACGAGAATACCTTTATTCTTAGGAAATGATGCTGAGGTATAAGAGATAACTGGCATGATGTTTGCAATTCATTAACAAATGAACCAGGGAAAAAAGCAAATAGATGTGTGTATACCTATATTTTCACACATGTATATACATATATATGTGTATATATATATTTAGAAAGCATGCATAAATGTGGCAAAATATTAAAAACTGTTCAATCTTTGTAAAGTATAGATAGGTATTATACTATTTTTTTTCAATTTTTCTGAATTATTAAAAGTTTTCAAAATAAAAAAGTTGGGAAAAGCAAAAATGCATGTAAATTAATTTTAAAAACCTACTCCACTGATGCTTTGTCCTTTGAACAGTTTTAGGAATATTTTATTTTTATTGTGTCTTGATAAATTAAATTGTAACAGCAAACAGCAGCCACTACCAGGATCAAGAAAGTGGAACTTGCTGTGAAGTCCTGACTACATAACCTTCATGACCTTGGGCAACCCCTTTTTAACCCCTGAGGCTTGGTTTCCTTATTTGCATAATGAGAACAATGTTCTGCCCTCTCATAAGACATTATGATCATATTATAAACAATTATAAGGCATGCATTCAACCCCAAGTAATATATAGTTGGATTCCTTTTTCTTCTCCTGCAGAGTGAAAATAACTTCATGAAAAAGGAGAATTGGACCTGAGGCTTTCATGAATAACTTACCTTTTAGATCACAATTTCTACGTGTAGCCAAGGACACTGCAGATTCCATTTCAGTATTCCTGATGCCGGCTTTATGTGCTCTCTTCAAGCAGTGAAACTTTTCTTCTCTGGAAAAGGACCACAGCGCTCCATCTAGTAGACCCTGGCCTGAAAGAGAATGGAGAACACTTAGTGGCTTGATGTCCTACCACGGTGGCAGTAGCATCATTAAAGGGCTTACTGTGGACCCAAGTGCTCTATGGCTGACTCTAACACTTGGGTCTGCACTCCTGGGAAAAATCCAGCCATCTGAACCATCCTGTCAAGGTATTTGGAGCAAGGCTGTGCCTGGCTCAAGAGTCTCTTGTAGAGAGGAGTCTCCATGGTGCTGAGTGACCTAGCTCTGGAACAAGTAACCATTGAGTGGCCGCAACAGCTAGCACTGTGCCCAGGGATAGCATGACCTGGAGGCTTGCTAGGAGATCTGCCTTTGAGAAAAATCTCAGGTTGCTTCTGTGACTGGGGAATGGTTCAGGGAGAGGTGCCGAAGGAGAAGCAGCAGCTCCAAGCCTCAGTGATGCTCCTGAAGCTACTTGAGGACCAGGATGGTGGTTTGGAGCTTGCAGTTCCCCATCTCCGTTAGGACAATGGAGCCACATATGGACAATGGACTTGTCCACCGTCTTCTCTGCCACACGTGTCTCAAGTTGCATGCCACCCTTTTGTGATCACTTTTTCCCTTCTAGGCTGCTCTCAGTGTTCATTTAGTTTCACCTGTGTCAACTAGTGAAGCCAGAAGGAAGCCAGGGAGGGGAGCCTGAAGCTATTTTGTCTCCTCCACTGTGCATGCACTGCTCCCAATTGAAGAGGGAGGATAGAAGCAGGGAGGCCAACACACTCTGTCACCATCCATTATTTGCACAGTCCCCATTTTGGCTCCCTTTCTGCTCTTGTTCTCCCTTTCCTCTAGTTTACACACCACTTCCACCGTGGCTGTCTGCTCCTCCTTGCTCCTTCCTCCTCAGTGCTGCCTGCCAACACCTCTAATACGGTGTTATTTAAGCCAATTCAAACTCAGATGTCCCAGAAGTCGAGCAGGTAACATCAGTGAGGTCTGCCTGGTCTAAAGGGAGAAGCCTTGCCTCACCTTCAGCAAATGCAGCCCGATGTGGGCTGGGGCTTGCTAGGGCTGCCATGAATATATCATTTCATATTTTTTATGTGATGTTATCTCAGGAAGCCAAAAATCTGGACTTTCATGTGAAACCTCCAGAAATTTTCAAAGTTGGCAAAATAATTCACATTTTAAAAAATACTGTGCGGGCCAAAGAAAACATCGACTCCAACAGGCTGCCGTTTGCAAGCTCTGACTTAAACCTAGTGATGACCCTCCTGGTGAAGGGGCCAGTGACCTATCACAGAGTCTCAACCCTATTAGACCCAACATTCCTCCTACTTTATAACACATAGGTACTGACACTACTTTTACTAACCTCAGGCAATGTTTGTACATAATATAACCTGTCTCCATACATAATTTTAAACAATTTTTTAACGTTTATTTTTTGAGAGAGAGCAAGTGGGAGAGGGCAGAAAGAGAGACGGAGACACAGAATCCAAAGCAGGCTCCAGGGTTTTAGTTGTCTGCACAGAGATCGACACGGGGCTCAAAATCACAAACCATGAGATCATGACCTGAGCCAAAGTCAGATGTTTAACCGACTGAGCTGCCCAGGTGCCCCTCCATACATAATTTTTTTTTTAAGTTTACTTATTTTGAGGGAGAGAGAGAGACAGAGAGAGAGAGAGAGAGAAAGCATGAATTGAGGGAAGAACAAAGAGAGGGAGAGAGGGAATCCCAAGCAGGTTCCATGCTGTCAGCACAGAGCCCCAAGCAAACTGTGAGATCATGACCTGAGCTGAAATCAAGACTCAGATGCTTAACCAAATGAGCCATGCAGGAGCCCCCATATTTTTTTTAAAATTCAGTATAATACCCTAAGTTTGATCCAAGGGACAAGAAAAGAAACATAATTTAAAATGAATTAATACATAGTTTGATGAATTTACACAAATACAACTACACCTTAAGATTTCTAGAAGGCCCTTCAAGAAATGGTAACTATCCTGGTTAGATTCTTTCTTCTGGGATGAGCAGAGTCTGCCCTTGAGACTGTTTTCTCCCGGCCCCTCACCCCTTAGAGCTCTTGGATTGCCAAGAGCTACTACTTGGCAATCACCTTCAATTTGTGTCAAAGTTGATTTGGGCACCCTTCATGGTTGAGAGATAAAAGAACCACTCTGAAAGCACCCATCCCTTTAGGATTCCCTCCCCCAAATATTTCTCCCTGTTTCGTGGTCCCCACTCTTCCCTGGGTACCAGATCTGTTCTGATATATAGGTGAATATACCTCAAAATGGCAGAAACATAGAGTCAGCATAATCCCTTTTTCCCAGAGTTACCAGTGTAAATTAAAGGCATAAACAGAGGTATGATTTTGCTAACATCACTAATTGCATTTTAGTATTTGATTTGTTCTTGGAGGATTAAACCCACTCTCAATATAAATTCATTATGGATGTTTCTCTGCTGCTTATTATGTCCTTGTGCTCCCATGCTCTAGTAAGTTAAAAAGACTGTTTCTGTTCCTTTTTTAATCCCCAACTATTTAATTTTCTAAAGCAGAGTTTTTAATATAAATTATGGCTTTGAATAACAAAGAGTTCCTGACAAATTTCTGTTGCTTTCCCAGTTTATAACTTCTTCTGTCTTCATACAAATCTCCTAGGTACACACTGCATGTCTGATGAAGATTGGGAAGTGGGAAGTCCCTTTACCATAGTTGAGGAGCTCCTCAGCCAGGTCTTTGTCAAGCTCAGCACTTCAGGTGGTGATATGGTCTGAGATTACCTATTCAAGCCAGGGCTTAAGGAAGGAGTCTGTGGCCCCAGCTGCTATTACAACAGACCTTGGTGCAGTATTGCAATGTGGGATTAAAAGAGTGGTTACAGAAGAATGTCACTGAGAGTTTACTTTTGACGTGTAGTATGTAATCTATTCTGCCAACACTAATTAATGCTGGTTGCTAATGATTCTCCCTATTTTCATCTTTTACATTATTTTCTTTTCCAAATGCAATTAAATAATATTCAGAACAAGCATTTACATTTGCTGTCTTTCCAGATTCACATTTACAGTGTGATCAGGTTTAGATTTCAAGACAAACATGACTCTTGGACATGCAAATTAGTACCGGCCTTCAGGCTCAAATTTGAGTAAATTAGGTCAGGAATAAACTAAATGAGCCTGCCAGCAAGTAGCTTTCATGAAGTGATGTGACTACTTGATATTTAATCTTCTCTGCAGCTCCTTGATTACTATAATTTCTTTGCATCTCCGTCCTCTCTTCCTTCTGATTCTTGTCACATCCACTCCCTCCCCACCCCCCCCACCCCCCACCCCCGCCATGTAAATTAGGCCTCCTGGCTGACCTTCCATTGCTGCAAACTCTGCCTTGCTCATGGGACTCAGAAACTCAAGTCTCAGGGACTCAGGAAACCATTTTCTGCCAACTCATTCTTCCTGCCTGGAATGCCTTCTTGACCCACACTCTTTCACCAGATTACCTGCAACTCATTCTCCAGGTGTGAATCCATGGAGGGGGAAACGTCTGAAAAAACATCTGAATCCATGGAGGGGGAAAGAATAAAAGGCAACACAGATAGGTTACATTAAATTTCTTCGGCCCAGCTTTTGATCTAGTTTTGGATCCATTCTGATTTCTATTTAGAGCCTGGATAAGGGGATATGTATTGATAGTACCCTTGATTCTGTGTCTTAACATTTATTACACTTAGTATTTACTCCTTGCATGTCTATTGCCCGGATAACACACGAACTCTATAAAGGCAGGAGCAATGTCTGTTCACTGTTGTCCCTGTAAGCCTAGCATTCTGCCTATTACATTAAAGGTACTGATAAAAATGTGTTGAATGAGTGAATGCTTTCACAGAGATGCCATAAAGCAGAGATCTGCAAACTACAATCCATGGGCCAAATTCAACCTGTCTTTATAAATAAAGTTTTATTGTAACACAGCCACATTCATCCATTTATATATTATCTACAGTTGCTTACACACTACAATGACAGAGTTGAGAAGTTGCAACAGAAATCATATGGTCTGCAAAGCCTAAAATATTTATTATCTGGCTCTTTACAGAAGAAGTTTACTGATCCCTGCCACAGGGCATAGTCATATCATTCTGGGGTTTTATAAATTCTAATACTAATCAACATGCGGTTAATTTAGAAGGTTCAGGTAGAGACCCAAGGTGGGCTCTGATGAAAAAGCCTTGGTGGGTCAGATACTTTTAAAATAAGTCAAACAAGTGGCTCCTTGAATTATTCATAATGTCCTAAGAGTAGGAAAGAGATTGAGAACAAAGTTGAAAATGTGGGCATCAAAACTGATACTATTCACAGGTCATCCTGATATTTAGAGATTTTAGAACATTTATATCCGGGTTAAAGTCTCTTAAAGGTCAAAGTATTATTTAATCAGGTATTTTATCCTCATGAAAGTTTGCTGGCTTGTCTAAGGAGTGGGAACAGCAGCAGAGGAATTAGCTTTACTTCCTTCATCTCTGAATTCAATGCTGCTTAAAACAAAACAAACATTCACATCCTAGCAATAAGCTGAGAGTTCTTAATGAGGATAAAACTTCAACATGAAGGTATCTACAACAGCCCAGTGGTTTTATTTCCCACCATTTGTAGACCTCCGCTGTGATACGGGTATAGCCTGTGGGCTGGATGTATCTTGTTGCCATAAAGCAAAAGACCTACAATTCATGACCATGAATTGGATAGGCAGCAGAGTGCCTTGTACATACTGGACACTTGTTCATATCCAGTGGCAGCCGCAGCAGCAAGGATGGTACATTGCACTGGCATGGATACAGATCCTTGTATCCCACACCCCCAAATTATAAGCAATCTTAATAACAGTACTATCCATTTCATTACCGAATGCACTGTTATCTACTACTTATTTGGGGGTAACAATGGATAAACAACAATCTAGAAGGATACCTCATTTAACAATGATTGCTAATATTCTCCTTCTGTTTCTAGATGGGCATCCATGGATGTTTTTCTTTATGCCACCTGTGAGGGCCATGGCTGGACCTTACCCTGTACACAGCTATGGAAAGGGCATAATCTTTTTGAACGTGTCTATTTCTAGTGAAGCATGGCTCAGTCACTTGTGGCTCTGTGATACTGGACAAGTCACTCCTCTAGTTCTTTGTCTGAAGTTTTATAAGGTTGAAATTTATCCCCAAACTGTGTCGTTCTGTGAGCAAAATCACAACCCTTTTTATAATCTCCATGCAGTCCTGCCATTCTGTCAACCAAACCTTTTCAGTTACAATGCCCTGTCTATATCTGCATTTGGGTACATAGTAAAATCACCTC
Organism: Lynx rufus; assembly: GCF_022079265.1. NCBI lineage: Eukaryota > Metazoa > Chordata > Mammalia > Carnivora > Felidae > Lynx > Lynx rufus. The sequence goes on from NW_025814834.1 coordinate 74,096,754, forward strand.
CTCACAAGGTCTGCTCCTGGAGAAAAGGTTTAAAAAGAAGGAGGTTTCCTCACTGCAGAAGCACATGCATGGCCCCTGACCAGCCAGCCACCTGACCAGTGGAGGAGGAAGGGCGGAGGGGAGGCTCTGGGAAAACAGTAGGAAGCATCACCTGGCCCTTCTCTAAAAGCCCAGCCTGATCTTTTCTGGTGTGTTGATGAGGAAAAGATCCAGCCAAGAAAAGGGGTGTAGTCACTGATAGGAGCTAAAACAAAGTGTTCCCCTGGAGGTATGAAGTCTGCTTACTTAGCTGACAAACAAGGCAAACCTTAGTGATTAATTTTTCCTTGAAAGCACGTATTTCTGTCACTTATAAAATTCCTCAGCCTCAAAACTTATACTTATCCTCATCCATATTCCCTAGCAATTCTTCCAGTCTTCCCCTTAAGAATACCTAAGTCCATCTGGGCAATAGGCAGTGTGATCTCTCATGCCAGGTTTCCATGGAGAAAAAAAAAAAAGGAAGTAAAAAAGAAATACTTCTTTAGATTTCTTTAATTTTCTTTATTTAAATTTTTATAAATTTCCTCAAGGCCAGCCTCCTGACACCTTCTAGCCCACCTGGGTCTCTGCTGGTCTGTAAGTATGTTGCTGTATATTGGCAGCCACCCTGTATGGAACAGTCACTTGGATTTCATAGTAGAAACCAACCCATCTCACCTATTCTCCCTGATGTACCAGTTCTGATAACAGTAACATCACAGCACCGGGCATGGTGCAGTAATTTGATGAGTTCGTGAAGCATACGCATAATAAAAATGGAGGGAATGCCAATGCCATGCTGTTGAGAGAAAAGAGAAAGTCATTATACATCTTGCAAACTGGTACATGCACAGGACATATTTTCTTACTTCATTACAAGTTAACAGCCCTCAGATAAATTTACATAATCATTATGACTTTGCCAAAGCTGAGGAAAACGTAAGTCAGCTCTAACTGATGCCTACCTGACATGCTGATAGATGTGTCCATCTGTGAGGATCAGACAGAGACATCTCCCTGCCAGTTACACAGAGTTCAGCCCTCATTGTCAAGAGCAGAAGGTGGGGATAGCGTGGTGTACTCGTGTGTCAGAGCATGGCCGTTTCTCATCTCCCTACTGGGTTCTTTATAGTGAGTTTTTGAAAAAGAGCTTTTTGCAAGATTGACTTGATTCTCAGGAAATATAAATTTGGCTGCCATGTTATTAGTCCTCTTCTACTGTACTAAGTGAAATAGTAAATCCATTTCATTGCTCTCATGTGGCCTTGTTCATTTGCTGCTAATTCTGTGTGAGCTCTGAAAGGTATGAGGGTAGAGGTGTGGTCTGCATCCATACCTGACAATTCGGCGCATAGGCAAGGCTACATTGCTATACATCATGACCACAACGCCTATTTCCATCATAACCCTTATTTTCCTTAGCATTTGCTACAACAAAATCCACATCACCAGAATAGGGGGTCAACATAGGTTAGAGGATTTAGCGACTCCTGGTGGTTACAATATGTTCTAATAACTCTCCAGAAAGATCGTCTGTATTGAAATTTGTAGTAGCTGGAGCTGAGTTTTGAATTGGTGGTGATTTCATTTCTAACATAAACATTAGGGAGTCAAATGTGTTCTTCAATGTATTCACCTCTTGAGCACAAAGACTTTGTATGTGGAACAGCACCAGGGGTATCTTGGCAATTAGGTGATGCCTGCCACTAATTGCAACCGTGACCATGATGTTCTCACCTGAGTTCCCTCACTGTCACCATCAAGGATATTAAACTAATGGGGCACCTGGGTGGCTCAGTTGGTTAAGTGTCTGTCTCTTGATTTTGGCTCAGGTCATGGTCTCTTAGTTTGTGCGATCGAGCCCTGCATTGGGCTCTGTGCTGACAGCTTGGATCCTGCTTGGGATTGTCTCTTGCTCTCTCTCTGTCCCTTCCCCTGCCACCTCTCAAAATACATAAATAAACTTAAAAAAAGAAAAAAAAAGAATATTAAGCTGTGGAACGTTTGAATCTCTGGGTTCACCATTTTTGGTTCCCAATGAACATGTCCTGACTTCCAAATGCATTGTAAGCCTCCTAGAGACATGAATCAAATCTGTATTAATTTGTATGTCCAAGATTAACAAGTCTGGGCTTTGGCACTGTCTCTGCCACTAATGAGTAGACTCTCTAAATTTCATTTTCCTCAACTATAAATTAAGAGAATGAACTATTATTTCATCTATTAGGTTCCTTCTAAATCAGATATTTGATAGGTTTATGATTATTACTTATTATGCAACATGGTAATAAAATGACAAATGGGCTTATGTGTTCCTGAAAAAGTCTCTCTCTCCCCCACTCTCTTACACACACACATACACACACACACACACACACACACACACACACACACACACACATCCTCAGCAGCTGCTGGGGAGAAGGACTTTTTAAAGAAGGTGTCCCAACTGGAAATCCTCTGTCTGCCTTAGTAAAGGCCACTTTTAATTGGCAGACTCCTGAACATGAGACACATTTCAGGTCTTTTTCCCAGACAGGACAGCAGGATCAGTCTAGTGCAGTTTTTCTTGCTCTGAAGTTTTACTGCTTGTTTATGATAGTTTCACATTTATATAAACAATTACTTTTTTGTCCTTACTCATTTACCGTGCAAAAAAGGAAAAACAGTTGTAGTCTAAAAGTCAGGCAAAGATGAGTAAAAAAAAAATTGCCAGGATCAGAGAATATTCATCTTCCTTCTAATGTAGATCTCCTATAATAGTTAAATGAACAAATGATTAAATGAATGGATTCCCCCGTTTGAGTCCCCAAAGCAGTTCTGAGGCATTCATGGCCCAGAGGGGAGATCAACTTGGCTGCCCCAATTGGCATTGCCTAATTTTCCCTTCTTTACTCCAGGCTTCCAGCCAAGATGGCTCATCTGTCCTTCCTCATCTGTCCTTCCATCGCCAGGTGCTATTGAGTGACTGATGGACGAAGGCTATTCCCTGGTGCAGGGGCCACGGGTAATTCAGCTCCTTAGACTTGTCACACGTCTGCAGTGGACTCTTCCCCTCTACTCTGGCATGCCTGGCGGTGCCCCTTAGGAGGGCCGCAGTGTCCAGACACGTGACAGACATAGAGCCGTGGTTTCAGACCACAGGCCTGTGGCAGACAGACGCACTTAGAAAGGCGAGCTGGGTGTTCACATATATCCACTCCCTTTATGCATATGGTGCCCTGAGTTGAAGAGGGAAGTGGTCTGTGTTTCCTTAAACTGCAAATCGTTCTGCTTTCATTTTGTGTTAGGACACTGTGTGTGTCGGGAGCTGTTAACATATTCCCAATACGGAGAGCAATTCACAAGAGCTTGTGAAAATGCATTAGCAGCTTTTCCAGCGAGCTTATTATAATGTTAAACAGCACACTTTGACAATCCTGAAAATTGGCCCCTGTGTACGAAAAGCTCAACGTTCCCAAAGCTAGCTCAGGGATAGAGAGAAAAGTGCTGGTGGCTTAATCAGTTATAAATTAAAGAGAAGAGGTGTGCTTTGAGGGTGTTCTTCTCCCCTAACTTGAATAGCTAAGTGGTAGCTAATAAAGTAAAGTGACAAGGAATGCTGTGTTCTGCCCCTAGGACTTTTTCCAACAATGAATGTCACACCTGGGCACTTAATTTAATTGTGTGAAAATGCAAAGCAGGTAAGGAGAAAGAACTCCTGTATTCAGAATTTCCCACCTTTTTTTCTGCTAGCTTATGATGAGTACCTCAAGGGCAACTATTGAGTACGTAGACTGATGGAGGGCATGAGACAAGTTCTGTCCCTGCAAGATCTGTCTGTCCCGGCTCAGACGTTCTTTCTGTCCTCTCCACTCTCCTCCAAGTCGAGCTCCTTGCGCATAAGGAGTGCAAAGTCTTTCATTGTGTTGGGGCTCCCACCAACGCAAACTGTTAATAAAAATAAATAATTACCTGCCTTATAACTGATGTAGGAAACAAGGGTCAGCTTTCAACTTTAATATTTTTATTTTATTTTTTCAGTAATTTACATGAGAGTACGTATAGACATAATGGGTTACATTTATGAGTTAGCTAATTTGCATCATTAACCTGTAAATAAGGCAACCAGACGAAAACTTTGATGGTACTTAATTACTAAAGGAAAAAGATAATCACAAAATCAAAGTAAGTGTTGATTTTGTTCAAGGAGGTGTTTCCTGGTGTTTTTGTTTACAGTGAACATCATCCCGCATCTTGAGTTGATAAAGACAGCTTGTTTCAGGGTATTAGCAGGCTATATGGAATATAAGTAACATGAGGAAAAAAAAAAAAAAGAACTGTGACTTTTAGATATGTCTTCCCATTCCATATTCCCAAACATTAGTTTTTATCGTAAAATGTGCTATGTTAACTTAAAGCTTTAAACAATCACATCAAGCCTTTCCAGCTTCTCAGTCAGAAGAAATCCTCGTGTAATAAGCCTTATCATTCATTGTAGACTGGAAATGTCACTACGCTATTTCACCAATTCCAATGATTTGTTTTTGTTTTGTTCACATTTTAACATCTCTGAAATGATAACAAGTGTTGCAGTCAAGGGGGTCCACTCGAAGAAAATGTGGTAACACAATTGTGTTATAGTGACTTGTACAACGGCCCATTAGGGGTGTACCAGCCTCAGGGGTGAGTGAGGTGGAGGTCTAAGGCAGGATGGGAGCAGCCTAACAGCAAGGGTGAGCAGTGGCCTGGTGATCACTGGGGGTCAGCAGCGGAGTAGATGAGCAACAGCAGATGTCCTAGATCCAAGGAAGCACAGACCGTAGAAGGGCTCCAGGAGCAAAGCCATTCAGAAATCTAAGCTAAGCCGAAGCGTCCCCAGAAGCTGAAGAAGGTCCATGTCAGAGAGATAGGTAACAAATGTAGTGTTTAAGCGCCTGCCCTTTGAGATTAGATAAACCTGGCTTTGCACCCCAACCCTGTCAGTGATTAAGTGACTTGCTTAGTGTTACACACATAATCTCTATGTGCTTCGGATCATCGTCTCCAAAATAGAAAAATGCAGAGCACGTCGGGGGGGGGGGGTTGGTAGAGACAAAACGGGATAGACTATGGCAGAGGACATTGCACAAAGCCAGGTAACTTCTGAGTGTTCAACAAATGGCAGCTGCTTCCTCTTTTTCACATCACGTAGCAATTTTCTGGCCTTGCTTTTAAGCTTGCTTGTTGTTTCTGTATTTGCAGAACTTAGTACAAATGAAGCTGGTTCAAATCCAGTAAGGAAAAGGCAGTTGGTGGTGCCTAACCGATGTGGGCAGCATTAGGCACAGGATCAGAAGGATTGTTGGTGAGGTTCTTCCTAGCAATGAAGGCTATCTGTCCAGCCTTCAAGGAAATACCTAACAGAGGTTATAGTGTAGGCGTCCCCACTCACAGATGACTTACTGGGACTATTGGGTGGTCTAATTACATGATGCATTATGTTTCCATTTAACAATAATTCCTGTGCCAGACTAATTTTTCAGTTTTGGGATGTAATTATCCTTTTATCCAGGCCCTCTGCTTCTCTTTTACTATCATTATTGTCTTTTTTGTGCCCTTTCATGGGTTTCTCCAATGGGCCTGTGGTTGGTAATGAACTGCAATGAAAGTTAGCCATAAAGGCTAGGTAGCAAAGAGGGAAGGCTGTGGTCTAAGGTGAGTTCTCTTAAATTATTATTGATAATTCGTGAGATTTTTTTCCCTCTGTTGGTATGGATAGTTGAGACTTGGCTCAACATGTAAGTACAAAGAGGCCATTTTTGTTGTTTTCTTTTTACAAAATACAGTAGTTTGAAAATAACCTCATTGTGTGGTGTCAGTGAATGTAAATTACAACTATTCAGATTGACCATAAAACCAAAACAGATGTTAGAATAGCTTGTGGTTTCAATTCTTCTTTGAACTGTAGATATTGCTGTAATCAACAGGAATTTCTGAATGTTTCTGGAGACACAAAGATATATGTGTACACTGAAACATTTTCATTCTTGAAGACTTACTCCTAACTGAGACTTACAAAATATCACCTCTAGACACAATTTTTGGTCTGGCTGCTTTAATGAGAAGTAAAATATGGCTGAAGACCACCAACCAACATTGACCTTAAGTGACATTTTCTGTGATTTATGCCCCAAACAAAATTATCATTTTTCCTGGTTTTATCAAAGAAGATAGAAATGCATTGGAAAGGAGTCTGAAGAATTACAAAAATATGTTATGGACTTTGCCTAATGACTGCCAGAATGAATTCACTTTCAAATATACCCAGTGTCTTAAAAGACTTAACTTTGCCATGTTGTCCATGTTATATTAATCTGGTCCTATTTCTAGTCAGTTTGATAAAGACTGATTAGCTGTTCACCAAAGCTGTTTCCCTTCTTTCCAGACACACAGTTCAACTTCCTAGCCTCCTTTCCAGTTAGCTGAGGCCATATGCCTGGATTCCAGCAACTAGAATGTGAACAAATTTGATGGATGCCACTTCTAGTCCCAACCCATAGAAATCTCTCATTGGTGCTCCAATAGATTGCCTTCTTCTGTCTCCTGGAAGGGTGTAGACACCCAGGGAAACTTCATAAGCTACTCTTTGAAGGTGAATGAACAACAAGATAGAAGGAACCTGGGTCCCTGAATCACCAGTTGGAGGAAAGTCACCATGAATATTCACTTTATACTCAATGTGAGTGAGAAAAAAAAAAACTTAGGTTGTGTTAAGCAACTGATATTTTTCAGCAGCAACTAGCAACCCCTTTTAAAATCTAGCAAGCAAGGAAATGAAGGAAATAAGAATGGTTATCAGAATCTTTAAGATTTAAATTTTACATACCCAGAGTTCTCCTTTCCTTTGAAGATAATGCTATTAATAATCCTTATCATTTCTATAAAGACAAGGCTGAGTTTTAGGTACTGATGGATTTTATCCTCTCTTCTTAGCTAGAATTACTGCCCTGGGATTTAAGGGAGTCAAGAGATTGAACCTAGCATGTTCTCATTCAAAGATAAAAATGTGGCTGGAAGAAGGCAAGTTTCCAAGAAAAGCATCTGTATATGCAGAACGGACTTTACCTACTGTGTCTCGAGAATCCTGCTATAGGCTAAACAGCCAGTTCTGATTATTTGGAATTACACTACCTGCTCCCCAGTCTACACACACACACACACACACACACACACACATTTTGCCTCCTATCCATCAAAATGGTCCAATAATAAGAGTTAACTCTCTGGTGGAAACAACAGGTTCTAAATCAGAACATGTTTTTATTTTTGTTTTTGTTTTTGTTTTATCCAAAAGAGAATCTACTGAAGATGTCCATAACCGAGTGGATGGTGAGTTTATAAGTTTGGATAGTGGCTATGACAGAGTGTAAGAATAAGTGCGAATGAAAATCTATTCAGGTAGAAAGGTAAAGGCCTGATTCCTGGGATTGTAACAAAGATGAGACAACTGTGTGTGTGTGTGTGTGTGTGTGTGTGTGTGTGTGTGTGTGTGTGAAAGAGAGAGTGAGAGAGAGAGATATGTGTGAGTCCTGTAATTTTCATGTCTAAGACAAAGCTTTCCATCCCAGTGGTTTCCCAGAAACTAACAGAATAAAAGTGTAGTACTTTTTTCTTTCAAATAAAGAGCCACTACTTTTTCCATCAGAGAAACTTAAGGTTTAATCCCAGCTTTTTTACTCACCAGTTGCATTATGACTGTTACAGATGCTCTCAGAGAGCTGGAAGGGGAGAAGACAACTTAGCACCTACAATTAATGAATATCACAAATGTCCGTCCTTCCTTCCTTCCTTCCTTCCTTCCTTCCTTCCTCCTCCATCTTCTTTTCTTCTTTTTCTTTCTCTAGCTAACTTCTTCTTCTTCTTCCTCCCTTTCTCAATGCTCCTCCCAGGTAATGGACTATTCTCAGTTACTATGACTCACAGAGCACACCTAGTGCAGTGGTCAAGGAGACCAGGAATGGGACTTGGAAGAACTTGGTCCAAGTCCTTGCTCTACCACTATGTGGTATAACTTATTTAACTCCTTTGGACTTCCAGAACTCAATTGCCTTGTTTTACGGAGGAAATTAATATCTGCTAACCCCACCTAAAAGAGCTAATGTGAAGATTTAGAAAGATGATGAATGTAAGAGCTTTTACTTTTGCTCCTGTAGTTGCTAAGAAAATAAAGGTCAGATAAAAACTGCTCAATTCTTGCAGATGGTTCTCACAGAATTCTCTCATGTGTGAACACAATGTAATCTATAGCTTTATCCAATCACTATGTTGTACATTTAAAACCAATGTAACAATGTGTGTCACTTAGACTTCAATAAACAAAAAATAAATAAAAACAATAAGAGAAAAGAAAAAAGAAAACTGTACAACTCTCCACTGGTAGGATTATGAATAGGGGTGAACTTTTTAGAAAACAAAAGTTCTTTAAAAAATTTAAAAAGTTTATTCCCTTGACCATTTCTGTGACTCATCCCAAGCAAACGTGAAAAATCTTTAGGTACAAAAATGTCCATTTGAGTGCTGTTTATAATAGAAAATACTTTCATATAAAAGTCATCAATAGACTACAGAATATAGGACACAACCACTTGATATCCGTATGCAATGTGTTTCAAAGAAAATGTCATAATATGGGGAAATGCTAATGACATAAAGTTAAGTAAAAAAAATGCCGAATGCAGAGGGAAAAAATTTCTGACTCTTTTAAAACCTACTTATTAAAAAGGATTGGAGGAAAAGCAAATAAGTTGATGGTGTTTGTGTTCAGATAGGAGTTTTTTAAAGTTTATTTAGTGTGTGTATGTGTGTGTGTGTGAGAGAGAGAGAGAGAAAGAAACAGAGACAGAGAATGAGTGGGGGAGGGGCAGAGAAAGAGGGGGAGAGAAAGAATCCCAGGCAGGCTCCACATGTCAGTACAGAGCCCAATTAGGGGGCTTGATCTCACGAACCCTGAGATCATGACCTGAGCCAAAACCAAGAGTCAGACACTTCACCCACTGAGCCACCCAGGAGATGGAAGGAGTGTTTTTTTTTATTTCTTTGATTATAAATAATGAACATGAGTTGCTTTTATAATTAAAAAATATATATAAGTTAAAATAATACAGAAGCACAATTTTCCTAACAGTATTCCACAAACAATTTTCTCAGAATATTTCTTATGAAATAACACAAATCTTAATAATATGAAATATTAGGTAAGTTACATTCAAGAAGCAGAATAAGATAGTATTGTTTTGTTATTTTATAATTTAATAGAATGAAAATTAGTGAGGTTCAGCTATGAGTGTAGATGTTAAAGAGTGAACTGAATCATAATGAATTCTGAACACCCAGCAGTATTGTCAACAAAATTGTATTTATCTCTAGGGACCAGAGCAGCCAAACAATTATGTTTGTATTCAGTTTAGTTTGGGAACCTTTATGTCTCGTTGTGGTGGAAACGATTGCACATTCTAACTGGTTTCAGATTATGAACATAGCTTGGGTTCCTGTTAGGACCTCTGATATTTCTCTAGCCAAAGGTATAAATGTTGGTAAAATAAGAATAAACAGTGACAGAGAAAACTCCATTGTTTTTCCTAAATTTAGAAATAGTTTTACCTCTACATTCCCAAGTGTTGCTGGTGGGTTGTGTTCTAATCTTATATCCACTCTATGAAGCAATACTAATCATTCAGTTTACAAATGCAGAAGCCAAAGCTCACAGAAGTTGGAAAACTCGTGCAATATTATACAACCAGTAAATTACAGAACAGTAATTTCTCCAGTTCTGTCTGGCCATAGTGGCCATTTTCTTTCTCTGCATGGGGACTGTAAAACATAAGCTACTGGGCTTGGACTCAGACTGCTTGGGTTCTTGGGTAAGTTACTTTATCTTTGTTCTTTAGTTTCCTCATCTATAAAATGGGTATAGTGAAAATAATAACTGCTTTGCAAGATTGCCCGAAAGCCAGAGATAATGTTTGTGACCCACTTGATGTACAGTGAACAGAGAATAACTAGCCCTCATTATTACACCTCCCAACATTGAGAGTCTGAAAGACACCAGCTTTAGAGAGACTGATGTGAAAAAGTAGGCTGTGGCAAAGAATGCAGCGTGTTCATCAGACCCCAATTCTTCTCCCTCTTGAAAGCATTGTAGAACGTATTCCCAACTTCCCTGCAGTGAGGTGAGGTCATCTGACTGAGTTCTGGCAAGTGGAATTTGGGTGGAAGTGACACACTTCTCGGCGTGACTTATAAAAACCAGTATCTCACTCAATCCCTTGCCTTCTGGCTAAATGCAGGAGATGGAAGGCTCTAGATCTCTGAATGGCTGAATAGTAGACACCTCTCTTTACTTCATTACTGTTTTAGATTGAGCAAGAAGCCACTGATATTTTAAACAGCGTTAGCCCACCTGATCAATAAGAGGTTTTTAGTTCTGTCAACATAGTTGACAAATGTGACCTTTGTCACTTTAGGAGATTTTAGTGAGAAATAAGTGAAATGGATGATGGACTGAAAGCACAGAGCTGAGTAGGAACCTGAGAGACTGAATTTGGTTATAATAGGCACAAAGAAAGAATGAATGGGCATGTAGTTCTGTAGAAACAGGACTTAGAGCTTCTCAAGAAAAGGAATGCTCAAAAAAAAGCATGAAGGAGAAGACATGAGGCTAAAGAGCTTAGAGAAGGGGGAGTGAGACATCCAAATTTTAGCAAATGTGTGACAGAATAATACAGAATTATTGTAATAAGGTAAGTGAAACCGAAAAACAGAAGTAAGAGAAGAAGGCAGATATTTTTGTGTGGAAACTATTTGTCCAGCAGCATTCCTCCACCAGATTCCCAGGAGAGAATGTGGAGAAATTACTAAGGAACCAAAGGAAGATGGCTTGCCAGAAAGAAAGCACTAGAGTCAGAAGACCTTGCAGCCATTCATGGTGCCAGCCCCTCACCCCATCACCAATGTGATTCAGCGGGTGCCTGTTCACTCCCACTCATCATCCTGGGTGTGACGTCCCAGCATACCCTGGCCACACCATCCATCCTAGCAATGCCATGGCTGTCACTCCACCTGTCCCTTCCTATGTCACATGAGCACTGCATCCTGAACCAGCAGCCTTATGTTCCTATGGTAATCCTCCCATATGCCCTGTAGAGAGGGCCTTTCTCACTACTGTCTCTCCATCTCACACACTTCTTTGTCTCCTTCTTGACTTTCGATGGGTTTTGTGTATGTCTGGGTCTGAGGCTATGTGGGCATGTAGTCTATGAATCCTGTAGCCTCTTTCAGCTCTGTAGACCAGTGCTCCTCAAAGTTTAGCTAACATAACAATCACTGGACTCTTCATGGGCTCCTTTTCCAGAAATTCTGATTCAACAGGTTGGGGATGTATGTATCAGAATTTGCATTTCTTCTTTTTTTTAATGTTTATTTCTTTATTTTGAGAGAGAGAGAGAGAGAGGGAGGGAGAGTATGTGTGTAAATCCACATGTGAGCAGGAAAGGGGCAGAGAGAGGAAGAGAGAGAATCCCAAGCAGGCTCCTAGCTAGCATGGAGCCCCAACTGGGGCTTGATCTCACAACCACGAGATCATGACCTGAGCTGAAATCAAGAGTTGGACGCTTAACCAACTGAGCCACCCAGGTGCTCCCAGAGTTTGCATTTTTAATAACGTTCCTCATTCATGCAGATTTTGCTGGTCCAAGAACCACACTGGGAGTAACACTGACATTGAGGACTCACTCCATCAACTATACTGAATCTATCCCCTTTCCTCCCCGGTGGCCACTGCCCCAGGTCTCCGTCACAGGAGTCCTAACTGGGCCACCAGCACTTCCTATCTCTCGGTATAATAATACATGACACGGAATGCAAGACTAACTGCTACTATAGGAATGACCTTAATTCAATCTAATTCATATTTATGAAGCACATCATCCACAGCCTTCGGTTATTTCAGTAATAATTATATACTACTTTAATTATTAGTGATAACAAGTTTTCCTCCCCACACCACAGTGGGTCAAGCCATCTTTGCCAAGCACCATCTGGGACTTCTTTGCTCTACATTTCTCCCACTTCCTTCCAAATACCTCAAAAAATCTTAACAAAAACTTTGTGTCTTTATACATCTCCAGTGATCCTCAACCTAATTGCACATTAAAATCACCAGGGAGCTTTTCAAAAAACACTGGTTCTCGGGCTCCAATTAATTTAGACGCTGAAAGTACTTTTTAAAGCTTCCCAGATGGTCTGATGTGCAGCCAAAGTTAGGAACCCCTGCTTTGGTTCTTTGTTCTGAAGCATCCTTCCCCTCCCCCCCCCCCATTTTTCATGAATTGGAATCCTACTCATTCTCCAACTTCATAGTCAAATATCACCTCCTCCATGAAGGCTTTTCCAAGCGTCTTTCCTCCCTGGTCAATATGGATTCCCCACACTGTGCTCCTAGAGCATTGATTTAGCATTTCACATGTTAATTTTCTGTTTCTCCAGAAAGATTGTGAATTCCCTCATGCAAGCTGTCTCATATATCTTTTTTTATTCCCTAAGGCTTAAATTCTATTTGTTGAATTAAATTTAACTGTTCAGGAAGTGGAACAGAAGTACTATTAACTTCCTCCTCAAAAACATTTAGAGTAACAGATTCTTAATTAGTTAGTGGATCATAGCTGGTTTCAAAAATAAAGCATTCCATGATGTTAATACACTCTCCTTCTTCAGAATAAGCCTCAAAACCTTAAGGCAAAAGGACACCTCCTTTCTTCTCTTGGTGAGGGGCAAGAGGACACTTACCCACAGTTCCCTGTTAGACAAAATGTGGTCAGGGAAGCAGCACCCCAGCAGCATTGCCTGGGAAGTTTGTTAGAAATGTAGAATCTCAGTCCCCACTCTACACCCACTGAATCAAAATCTGGTTTTAACTAACTCTTATGCCACTCATGTGCACATTAAAGTTGGAGAAATACTGCCATCCACTTTCTCCTCCAACTTCTCTTACCCTTTCTGTTTTACTCTGCAAAACTGCTTTCACTATCTGGAGATTTCCCAGTGGAATCTATGAATCATTATTCTGCAAAAGCATGCCGTTCATCTACTTCAGTGATTCTAAACAACATTTCAAAATCACCTGGGGTGCTTTAAAAGGTATTGATACCTTGGCCCCCACCCCTAGAAATTCTAATTCAGTTGGTCAAGGAGATCTGGGCCTTGGTATTTTTAAAATCACTGATCTAGTCATTTTTCCTATCTTCAAGAAGATATTCTCAAACCAGCAATTTTATTCTCTTGTATGAATTATAATACTCCTATTAATTCATAAGGGGGATATTCTTTAGTTTTCCTTGATGTCTGCTCCCAACGTCTGATGACCCCTTTGTCAAAAAATTGGAGAGCTTGTCCATAGAAAGTTTTTATCCCCTTGATAAGAAGCACTTCTAAGATGATCACTCTATCAGGGACCAAAGGAAAGACTAATTTGGGCATCAAACCAAATTCAATCCAGTATGAATCTGGCAATTGCAATACTTTGATCTTCCCAAGATATATATTTTTCACTAAATAGAATTGCTTTTACCGTGTCTTCTTCAACCTTGTTTGGTATTTTCTTTTTCTAAAACATGGGCCAAAGTTGCCCAAAGTTAGGAATAAAGTCTTTAGCAAACCGTGAGAAGTTACACAGAATGGTTAGTATTATGTATCAGTGACCAAAGGAAAGTGCTGGCTGAGAAGTCTTTCATTTTATTCTGACCTTCATCTTCATAATTTTTCCTTTTCCTCTCCTTGACCTTCCTAGAGAAATAAACATGTAGGAGGTTACCTCTGTTTGGGATGGGTAAGAGGAGCACCTCCTGAAATGCTGACATGATAAAGGCTCTAAGCAAGACATTTCACACAACTCTTAGTGAATCATAGGGAACTCGCAGGAATTCCTTAAACCTCATGAAGATTATTAATGCTCTATTATGTTCTGCGAACCTGGGGCAAGAATTGGAGCTAAATTTGCCGACTGCTTTGGCAGATTTATGTCTACTCCTGAGATAAATAACATACACAGTATTTTAGAAGTGAATTCTATGTAAGGTCCGTCACAAAGCACATGAAATCACTTCATAATAGGCTGCAACACAGTTAAATCTCCCTTAGGCACTAGGAACCTCCTTTAATTATTTTTTAGATACAGCCCGTGATCCTGGAATTAAAGGCTGAATCCCAGGCTGAACTTTGATTTTGTTCACTCATGCAGGCTGAACTTTGATTTTGTTCACTCATGTTTTTTGTGACATTTTTTTGCCTCACTTTTTTTATTGAGACATAACTGATACACTCCCCCACGTTCTTAGATGAGCCAAACCCCAGAACCAAAGGATGAAAATTCCATTGGAAAGAAAATGTGCATTGTTTTTATTTTGTTTTGTATTATAAGCTACATTCCAATGTATTGTCTCTAAACTAAAGAAATTTACATAACTGTAGAGGTTCATCTTATGGACATTTAATATAAAATCCAAAGAACATCCATCTCATCAGAATAAATAAACAATCAAAATTACTCACCCAACATATGTATTCCTGTCAGATTTTGTGGATTTATTGGAAGCAGGTAAATTTGAAGCCATACTTTTTACTATATGGATAGTCATTCTTAACTTGATGTTAAGAAAAAGAATTGCAGGGGTGCCTGGGTGGCTCAGTCAATTGGGTGTCCAACTTCGGCTCAGGTCATGATCTCAAGGTTCGTGGGTTCAAGCCCCACGTTGAGCTCTGTGCTGACAGCTCGTAGCCTGGAGCCTGCTTTGGATTCTGTGTCTCCCTCTTTCTCTGCCCCTCTCCCGCTCATGATCTGTCTCTCAAAAATAAATAAATGTTAAAAATTTTTTTAAGAAAAAGAATTGCAATTTGCTATTAAATATGCTATTAAATTAAATTGCAATGTTAAGAAAAATATTGTGAGTTGTTATTGAATTAAGGATCAAATCATAGTGGTTCAGCTCCAAGTTAGAATGACACTCTCCTTTAAAACCTAGGTTTTCTTCTAAAATTGCTTAATGGAACTTTTCCCTGAGCATTCTAAAGTCCCTTATCAATTCAAAAATATCCTCCCTGACATGGCCTTTTATACTCCAACCCAGCTCTCAGAATAGCATTCCCCCTAGAAGGCAGACTTCTTTTGAAGCTGTGGCATCCTGTCTCTTTGACCAGATTGGTTAGCTTATTAACTGTTGACCAGTGAGCCTTTCTCTCACATCTGGCCTTAGTCCAGCATGGGTCTGGTGGAGCACACTGACTTACTTATTTTGAGACAATAGTACATGGATGTCAGTCCTCCATTGATTTCCATAACAACTCCACCAGGTTGTGTCAAAAATGTGTCCAGTGCACGTGAGAACTTCCAGTTTCCAAACATTCCATTTTCTTACCCCATCCCATCCCTCACCAACTTGTTCTTATTCTTTGTGATCAGAAGTGAGGAAAACATCCAACGTCAGGACCTCAGAATACCCCTTTATCTGAATGTTCCCCATTCAAAATCACACAGAAGTTCTGATAAATAAACAAAACCTGTTTCCCAGGGTCTCTTCATTTAGCTATACCCTAGCTAAAATCCAATGAACTACCTGTCAGAGGCCAATCCAGGTAGAAAAATGAACTACAGTCCAAAATTTTTAGAAAACAGAGTATCTGTTAAGAAATCCATGAATTCACAACTTTGCTGCTGCTTTTCGCTTTATGCTTTCGGGACAGAAAGTCTAAGAGACTTTTGAGGAACTTCATCTTGTTCCTTTTTTGCCACATTAGTCTCATGGTTTCCAAGTCAATCAAAGTGTCCAAAGAGCAGCAAATACCAGGCATTTCATAATACACATGGATTTCTCTCTACGAATGTGCATAACAGCCAATAATCAAATGTCCATATCTTTTTTTTTTAAAGTTTATTTATTTAGAGAGAGAGAGAGCAGGGGAGGGGGAAAGAGATGGTGGAAGAGAGAATCTCAAGCAGGCTCTATGCTGTCAGCCTAGAGCCTGACATGGGGCTCGAACCCAGGAACCATGAAATCCTGACCTGAGCCAAAGCCAAGAGTCGGACACTTAATTGACTGAGCCACCCAGGAGGCCCTCAAATGTTCATATCTTACCTGGGATCTCCATGTTAGAAGATACTCCTCTTCCTGGTGATAGTCACTCTGGGCAAACCCCTCAAATTCCATGCTGGCCTCCTTTGGTCTATCCTGGCCAGCTAACAAAGCTTACAGAATGAGACGGAAAGAGAATAGGGAACCAATGCAGCAGCCTAAAGCTTGCCACTGCCACCACCAAATAGGTATTGGTAACTTTGCCCAAAGTATTCACAAATCCCTGATCCTAGTAAAGGTGATGACAGCTTTGAGGCTAAATAAGCCTGAACACGTGTGTTGCTTCTGTCGCTTGGGACAGTAGCTCCTGCTTGTAGTTTACAATGATATAGATGTCTCTTACCTCATGACCCACCTCCAACTGCTCCCCCTGCTGCACTTTCCAACCACCACTGACAGTTTGGCGCCTCAGCAACTGCCACCATGAGGCCTCCACACTTGTGTTTGGTATTCCATGCTGCATGTCTCAATTTATTTTTAGGGTATAATGAGTCCGACCACCGAATTCCAGTCTGGCATTTACCTCTGGTTCTGACAGGTGAAAGTGGTAGCTAATTAGAAAAGTGTTAGATAATTAATTACTCCTTTGAATTAATTAGACTGATTAACAAGTCTGTTTCCAGTGCAAATTCTGTCAGCCAATGGTCTCAATCACTAATGGTGCCAGGTAATGCCAGCCAAGATTTACGGGCCCCGTGTAACATGTCGCAGGACATTAGGGCAAGAGGTCATCATGTGGGTGACATGCTAAATAGTTTTGTGGAGTCTACGAAAGCAGAGTACCGATTCCTGTCTTCTGGAGAGTCTTCAATTATTTTCCCGTTTTCAATCTTTTCAAGACCCAATCCTACTCTTCTGGTAGGTTGTTCCTGGATGATTGTTTTAACTGTATTGCAATAGGCCAATCATCTGAATGGCAGTGGATAAACTTTTCATTTTTAGAAAGCATGTACACAGACCGCACAAGGTAAGTGCAGGCCATCATTGGCTGTTTTACAAACAAAGGCCGTGTGCCAGGCAGAGCCCCACGACTCAGCATGACCTTGAGGTCAGTATGCTTGTTTTCTCTCTGCCAGATCCATGCTCCATGGTGTCTGGCCTCAGACAAAACCCTCGATTTCCCACAATCTTCCTCCACAGTGTCAGCATTTTTATCTTCTCGCTCCCATAACAATTCTCTATCTGGCTTAATTTCGCCACTACACCTTTAACGTGGAGAGAAGAAATCAGAGTCCTGGTGTGCAACTGGAGGACATTGGGGTCTCTCTCCGTTTGATTCGCTTTCTGCTTAATCTGTGAGATGGTGTAGACATAGAACCACACCAACACCCCGAAAACAGTGTCCGTATCACTCTGGGGAGGGCTCTGGGTAGGAATTGGGGCTTCCAGAACCTTGCCGTGAAGACTGGGCATCCACCTCAAGCCGGGCCCTGGGCTAAATTCTGAGAACACAAAATGAGATGCATGGCATCTGCCCTAAAGGCATTTATACTCTAGTGGGAAAGAGAGATGAGCAGGGTTATCCTAGTTATAAAATATATACTTTAAAAGTTTACACTTAAGGGATTGGCATCTTGACTCTTAACAAAGGGTACAGTCAAATTGTGCTGCTAATCACAAGACATTGCAGGGCTTATCAAAATATTTCTTAATTCATCACACACCATAAACTTAATAGAACACGAGTTTAAAAGTAGTTTATAGTCTTCCCTTCTCTCAGTGCAGTTGGTGAATTTTTATATATACATATTTACAGTCTAATTTTAGACCAAACAGCCCCCACCTTTGGGCCCACCAGGCCGGGTCTGCCTCCTTGAGACAATGCCTCAGTGCTCTTTTCTTTGCTTCCAGACCAACCCTTTCTGCCCTGGGCTCAGAGTCTCTTCTCTGAGAGTGTCTCTCCATGAAGCACCTTTGGGTCCTCTCAGTTTACCTAAGGCTGCACAAAGCACTCTTGTCTGGGAAACCATTACACACACAGGCAAACACACAACCCCAGAGCCACCCTCACAGCCTGTGGGAGATGGGTGGCAATGCACAGCAAAGTCCCCACGTCCACCCCTTTCTTTCTTCCCTCTTTCTGCAGCGGGTCCCTCGTGGTGAGGATGGGGTAACAAAGAGTGCCTATCTTCCTGCCACCCCACCCCACTCCACTATTTGGCCCAGGGTACCATCAATGGCTTGCAAGAGCTCAAAAATGTTTCAGTTATCCACTCAGATGCTAAGCAGTTTATTTTTTCATTTATTCATTGAACAAATATTGACTGAGCACACATGATGCTCCAGGAAGTCTAGGAAGTACCAGAGATACGGTTATGACTAAGACAGCTCCTGCTTCTCTGATTTCTTCCACAAAAACTTTGACGTTGCATAAACAGAAAAGATACAAGTTACCACACTTCTTATACTAACCTTCCCCATGTCAAAACACAGGATTAAGTGTATCTTCATCATTCCATTTTTATTCTTTTTATTTTTTAAATGTTTATTTTTTTTATTTTGAGAGAGTGAGAGCAAGCTGGGGAGGGGCAGAGAGAGACAGACAGAATCTGAAGGAGGCTCCAGGCTCTGAGCTGTCAGCACAGAGCCTGACACAGGGCTCAAACTCACGGACCATGAGATCATGACCTGAGCTGAAGTCAGACGCTCAACCGACTGAGCCACCCAGGCGCTCCTATACAGTGTTATATTCTATTCTTCATACCTAATAACTAAAACTTATTGAGTCTTTGGATCTTTCCTGAATTGTTTACCTTCCAATACATAGACTGTAGCTGCCTCAAATCCTTTTTGGAAGAGGGGAGGTACAAAAAATAAACAATTGTTTCCTTTATCATATAGACATGTTGCAGCTTAACATTTGCACACATATGTGCAAGGAAAATGCATCTTATTTTCTATTAGCCATCCAATCTCTCCCACTATGCCTACCATCCTGGAAGTTGGGGTAGAGGGTGGTGACTTTAAACTTGCCAATCAGAAGCATCTTCCTGTCTTTGTTTTGGACAGTCTCATTTAGGCGGCTTGTTCTCTTTCAAGTACACATTTTCCTCCCTCTGCCCACTGCTCCCATCTGATATAACACACAGTGAATGGAGTGGATGGGGAGGGGCTTACTTGGTTTCTTGACAATAAGGAAGAGAAGGGCTCTGGGATACATGTGCTCAGGTCCTTGTCCTGGGAGGTGGAAGGTCAGGCACTGTCCATTGCATTCTTGTGACAAACCTGTAGCTACTTGGGTTGGTCTGTGGGTCTCTGAATGGGGTGACTGAAATGCATGCAGCTAGGCCCATCCAGCAGTAATGGGACATTATGCTGGCACCCACCTCTGAAGTCTGTGGCTTGTCTATTCATCTCCAGCCTCAAAGTCTCCTTTCCTTGTGGCCTCTTTGTTCAGTTCCCATACCCGACAGCCCACTGGTATCTGGGAACTTCTGCTTCCCTTTGTGAGAGCAATCAGAACGTTGAGGCCCCTGCATGCCAGACATAGCCCTTGGCGTTGTCTTGGGCTGTCTCTCTCAATTCTTCTCTGTCCACCATTGGTGCACTAATGTCCAATACCATGCTGGATGGAGATTCTCCTGCAGACTTGAAACCTCTCCTGGGCTACATCAAAGGATGCAAACTTCTGGCTCCAGTGTCCTCAGGCTGACCTATGCCTAGTTGGATAGTTACATGGCACTTTCTCCCTGGCATTCATCCCCAGAGGTAGATGGTGACCAGGGACCCTGTATGAACTTCTTGCCCTACTTCTTCTCGCTGCTCCCACCCCCACAATTCTCATCACAAGGAGGTGAGGTCCTCTTTGTACCTTTTCTACCTGACCAATGTGAGATACCCTTATATCATATACTGAATGCTTCCTGGCTTCTGGCAATCCCCATATTCAAGTTCACTGGACCTAGCTTCTATGTTAATTAAAACAAACATTTTTAAAATCTTATTGTTCCTCACACTGCCTCCCTAGGGACTCAAACTTCCTGTTAAAAGAGTTCTAATTTCCTCCTTTAATCTCCTTTAATTCCCATTGCCCAGCAGGTAGGTAGGAATGTGGACTATGAAAATGGTCATGTAGGCAGAAAGGAAAGAAAAGCTTGGCAATATGTTTCAAAACTACTATCTCTGTAAATGTTATAAGTAATAAGAATTGAATCTCTAGCACAAAGGCCAGGAGTACCAGTGTCTGTATTGTTCCTTGGAGCAATTATCCATCCACAGTTCTGCTAGAATGCTGTATTCAAACCTTATGACACTCTTCCAGACAGGACCATGCAGAGGGGCAGTGGATGAAGCCTGTGTCATGAGCGGAGTCACTTGAAGGGGACTCTAGTGGAGGATGACCCACATTGAGACCATGGAAAGGGTGACTGCATACCCCAATCCTTGCAGAGGACTGAAGCCTCTTGTTTTCAGTCCCATAGGATTCTAGAGTTACTTTGTTTTAAAAGTTCAATAATTGTGTATGAGATTAAAAATACAAAAAAAAAAAAGAAGACATATTTTCCAGAACCCACAGAGCACTGACCTCTGGCATATTTATAAAGGTGAGATTTGCTTTAAGAAAATAATTGCTTCTTGAAACACAACAGAAAGCCTAGAAATAAGCCCAACATCCTATGGTCAGTTAACCTTTGACAAAGGAGACAAGAATATGCAATGAGAAGAAGACAGTCTTGTCAACAAATGGCGTTGGGAAAACTGGACAGCTGCATGCAAAAGAATGAAACTGGACTACTTTTTTACACCAGACACAAAAATAAACTCACAATGGATTAAGGACCTAAATGTGGGGCCTGAAACCATAAAAATTCTAGATGAGAGCATAGGCAGTAAATTGTCTGACATGGGCCATAAAAACATTCTTTCTAGATATGTCTCCTAAGGCAAGGGAAACAAAAGCAAAAATAAACTATTGGGACTACACCAAAATAAAAGGCTTCTGCCGAGCAAAGGAAACAACCAACAAAACTAAAAGACAACATACTGAATGGGAGAAGATATTTGCAAATGATATATCTGATAAAGGGTTAGTATCCAAAATATATAAAGAACTGATACAACTCAACACACAAAAAAAACCCCCAAATAATCCAGTTTAAAAATGAGCAGAAGACATGAACAGACCTTTTTTTCAAAGAAGACATATAGATGGCCAACAGACACATGAAAATATGCTTAGCATCACTCATCAGCATGGAAATACAAATCAAAACTACAATGAGATATCACCTGTCAGAATGGCTAAAATAAAAAACACAAGAAACAAGTGTTGCAATGAAGTGGAGAAAAAGGAACTCTCGAGCACTGTTGGTGGGAATGCAAACTGGTGTACCCCCTGTGGAAAATAGTATGGAGGTTCCTCAAATTAAAAATAGAACTACCCTATGATCTAGTAATAATTATATCACTGGGTATTTACCCCCAAGATACAAAAACATTAATACAAAAACATTAATTCGTATGTTTATAACAGTACTATTTAGAATATACAAATTATGGAAGCAGCCCTGGGTCCATCCATAGATGAATGGATAAGGAAAATGTGGTATATATATGCAATGGAATATTATTCAGCCATAAAAAAGAATGAAACCTTTCTATTTGTACCAACATGGATGGATCTAGAGGAGATAAAGCTATGTGAAATAAGTCAGAGAAAGACAAAAACCATATGATTTCACTCATACGTAGAATTTAAGAAACTAAACAAATGAACAAAGGTGGGAAAAAGAGACAAATAAAAAATATAGATGCTTAACTATACAGAACAAACTGATCAATACCAGAGGGGAGGTAAGTGGAGGGATAAGTGAAATAGGTGAAGGGGGTTAAGAGTACCCTTATCTTGATGAGCACTGAGTAATGGATAGAATTGTTGAATCACTATATTGTACACCTGAAATGAATGTAACAGTGTATGTTAATTACACTGGAATTAAAATAAAAAGAAAGAATTTCTTTAAAGAAAATAACTCCTCTTGATTTACAAAATTGCATTGATCTTTTTTCCTTCCAGAATTATATTATCTAATATTTAAACTATATATAACCAGAAATTTCTTTTTGGATAATGAGTTAAAATAATAAAATAATATATTTCAAATTGTGCAGACATTTATTTACAGGGCTGTTTGGGGCATGGGAGGACTTGACTGTCGTCAACCATCCTAGATGGATAGGATCTGTTTCTTAGTCTGTTCAGGCTGCTATAACAAAATAATACAGACTGGCTGGCTTAACCACCAAACATTTATTTCTCACATTTCTAGAGGCTAGGAAGTCCACAGTCAAGGTACCATCAGATCGAGTGTCCATGAGAGACTGCTTCCTGGTTTATAGACCACTATCTTCTCTCTCTGTCCTCATATAGCACAAAAGGAATGAGAAAGCTCTCTGTGGTCTCTTTTATAAGCCCCTTCATGAGGGCTCCACCTCATGATCTAGTCACTTCTCAAAGCCCCCTATTTCCTATACCATCACCTTGGAGGTTAGGATTTCCACATACAAATTTGGGGGAGACACATTTAGTCTATAACAGTCTGTTTTGAAGTGAATCTGCATGGAAGGTGCCATACATACTCTGCAGTAAGTAATTACTAAGGCACCTACTCTGTGCTAAATTTGTTCCTGATTGAAGTTGTACAAGAAACATAAAAGAATGTTTCTTGGGGCACCTGGGTGGCTCAGTTGGTTAAGGACCTGACTCTTGATTTGGGCTCAGGTCATGATCTCAAGGTTTGTGATCAGGCCCCACATCTCTCTCCCCCTCTCTCTGCCCCTCCTCTGCTCACACACACTCTCTCTAAATAAATAAACATTAAAAAAAAATGTTTCTTGTTCTCTGACTCATTCTTTGTCAACCTCCAAATTAAAGGAACTTAACTTACAACTGCCCTGGCTGCTATGGTGATCTTTCTTCCTGGGAATATGACTCCCACAGTGTGACTAAAGCTTAAATTTCCTGTTCCCCAATGGCTGACCTTAATACTAATGCCAGGGTCTCAATTAGTCAGCGGTCCACACTGAGGTGCCAGCGAAGGTCAGCAGTGCCTCAAGTGGCTTGGCCAACAGAGACACTTAAGGCTGAAGCCACTTGATTTCTGAATATGTTTGATTTCAATTTTTAAAATATTTCTGTTCATAATAATGTTTGAAAGAAGGAAATATGAGGCAGAATATCAGACAAAAATTCAAGAAAAGCTATTGTATTGGGAATAAATCATGACATTTTAAATCAGTAGTAGTCAGGAATAAAATGTAAACGTTCTTCTCTAAAATCAAAATAATCCCTCTCAATTCAGAATGGAAATCTGAAGAACAAGGGAAAAATAATCAAAAGAACAGTCAGAAGAAGAATGTCAGTAACAATAGTGAATTCAAGCATTACACCAGGCTAGACTCTGGACCATCTCATTCAACCCTCACAACAAGCCTCTGAAATGGGTGTTATTATTTCCCCAATTTTCAGATGAGGAGATTGAAGTCCAGAGAGTTTAAATGAAGTGCCTACAATGAGTAATCCAAGACTGGGATTCAGACCTTGGTCTGCCCAGCTACAAAGCCATGGGGACTCTTTCTATGTCAGCACTGTTTTTAAATGTTAGAGTCCTTTATTTTTTTTTAATGTTTATTTATTTACTGAGATAGATAGGGAGGGAGGGAGGGAGGGAGGGAGAGGACAAGTGGTGGAGAGGGAGAGAAGGAGAGAGAGAGAGAGAGAGAGAGAGAGAATCCCAAGCAGGCTCTGTGCTGACAGCACAGAGCTTGACGTGGGGCTCACTCTCAACCATCACGAGATCACGACCTAACCCGAAATCAAGAGTCAGATGCTTAACTGACTAAGCCACCCAGGCGCCCCTGTTAGATTCCTTTAAAGAAGACAAGAGTCCAAGGAGAATGGAAGAGAAGGAAGGAACATCAACATCAACAAAAGAAGGAAGTGTGATGTGGGTCTTAAAAATGAGGTAGGATTGGGATGTGAGGAGCATCTCTCTACAACATCTTGCCTGCTGGTGGTAAGCATTGTTGATTTCGCTGATTATGGGGAAGGGGTGCATAGTAAGCCATAGTGGGTGTTATGTGAATGCTGCTGAAGAAATTAGTCCCACTAAAATGATAGCCCAACACTGACACAGATTTTAAAATCATCTCATTGTCAAAATTTAAATTGACCTTTAAAATGGGCTTCAAACACACTTTAATTTCCACTTTAATTCATCTCAGGCTTACCACTTCCCTAAGATTTTACCCCAAAAGTTTGGTCCAGTTTAACACCCTGCCCATAACCAGTTCTGTCTGTTCCTGAGTGGTTTCTGAAAAGATAATCAAAAAGCACTTGGCTGAGAGGTTCTTAACTCCCTATGGTTTGTCCATTATGCACATTTGAGGCATTGGTGATTAAAGCCCTGTGTTTTCTTCTCAGCACCAGATGAAAATTTCCCATCTGGGAGGGCATGTGGCTGGTTCACTCTGCAGAGCATGCAACTCTTGATCTCAGGGTCAGGAGTTCAAGCCCCATGTTGGGTGTAGAGTTTAGTTAAAAAAAAAAAGAAAAGAAAATGCCCCACTTGAATGTGAAGTACATTGGGAAATCAGACTCTCCATTGGAAAGAAGCTCTTTAATTTGACAGATCTCACTCTGAAATGAGAGAGGGTGCTATTTTCCTTAGAACTCAAGGAAGTGCAGTCCTAACCTCTAACAAAAAACAAGGTTATTGCTGCTGCTTCCCAAGAAAGCTCAAATGGGAAAATAATGCTAATGCATCATGGAGGTGATGAATTCCAGGCCCAGAATGTCATGAAATTTCAAAGCGGACTGATTTTACTTTGGGTTTAGCAGAGTGACAGAGAATGGCATGGTCTATGGGCACTCTTCTAACCTACTAAGTGAAATACATTGAGTTAAACGTGAACTTTTTTCTAAAAGTGTAGAAAATCTTGAGTCATGGTCACATTTATATTAATGCCTTCCTTAGGAATGTCATGACTTTCCTAAAGTGATTATTTTGAACACTTCACCTTGGCTTTGCATTTCATTTTCTATTGTGATGATTGTGGGTATTTCTCTCAGTATTTTATACTGGTCAATATTATTTAAATTTTTAATTATGAAACAGTTCAGGTGATATCATGACCTGAACCAAAATCAAGTGTCAAATGCTTAACCTACTGAGCCACCCAGGCACCCCATTCCTTGTGTCTTTTAAATTTTCTCTTTATATTCTCAAGTTTTCTAAAGTATGTTTAGATGTCACTTAAAAAAAAAAGTTCTTGGGGCGCCTGGGTGGCGCAGTCGGTTAAGCGTCCGACTTCAGCCAGGTCACGATCTCGCAGTCCGTGAGTTCGAGCCCCGCGTCGGGCTCTGTGCTGATGGCTCAGAGCCTGGAGCCTGTTTCCGATTCTGTGTCTCCCTCTCTCTGACCCTCCCCCGTTCATGCTCTGTCTCTCTCTGTCCCAAAAATAAATAAACGTTGAAAAAAAAAAAAACATTAAAAAAAAAAAAAAGTTCTTAGGACTCACTGTGCTTCCAAATTATGAGAAAGCAAATCCTCATGATTTCTTCCTTGAATACCCGGTCTTCTCTGGCACTCCTATTAGCTATGTGTTGGGCCATCTCAGTCTGTCCTCCGAATGTCTTCACTTGTTCATATATTCTGTCTCTTTGCTTCGCTGCTACAAACGGAGAAATTTTCTCTGGTCTTTCTTCTTCACTTGTTCTCTCGGTAGGTGTGTTTAAACTAGCTTTGTCACTCAATGGTCATCTATTGCAGCAATGCCCTTGATTCCTCATGTATCCTGTACTCATACCCTCTCCCATATGACTGTGCAGCACAACGCCCTCTCACCACAGATGGAGTGACCTGTCCTGCCCCGTGCTGGGTTCAGCCATGCCACTCTTTTGATCCAGAAAATGAGGCAGTGTGTCAGCTATTCCTGCCCTTGAACCTCTATCATTGTCCTAAGAACATGCCCAGGCTAGTCTGCTGGAGGGTGAGAAGCATGTAAATCAGAGCCCAGTCACCCCAGGAACCCCAGCTGAGGCCAGCCTGGATCAGCCAATAGCCAGCTGATGCCTCAAATGTGAGCAAACCCAGCCGAGGACAGCAGGGCCACCTAGCCAGCTCCAGCTGACCCCAAGCACGTGAGCAATAAATGCTTGTTGTACGTTGCTCAAGTCCGAGGCCATAGGGTGATTGTGGCAACAGAAACAGATAACTACTATCCTCTGGGATCTCTCTTTCAAATAATGGTTTTTTCATTTGTAGATATTCCAACTGTCATTTTTGTCAAATTGCCTATCCTTTTAAAATTATGTCCTGTTTCCATACATTTCTATTCCACATGTTGTCTACTTGATCATTTTAAACAGAATTATTTTATAGCTTCTTTTAGACTTTAATTCTAAGTTCTCAGGGGTGCTGATCTTCCCATTTGTTGTGTCTGTTGATGTCTCTCATAAGGGATTTTTTCCTGGTTTTATTTATAATTTTTCTTTTTGAATCCATTTCCTATGAGTGTCCAATATATATACTGGTTTATGAAAGCGTTCCTAAGCAGTGGTTTTGTATTTGCACCTGCCAGGAACGCCCAGGGTAGGTATCCCCAGTCTAGGACCAGGTTTATATCAATTTCCTATCTGAGGATCTCAGCACCATGTAGCTAGCATAAATTGTCATTTTACGATGACACATCATACTTTGTCTCAGTTACTCACTAGAAACTGTGCTTCTATCCACATTTGCTGACAAAAAATTCATTTGCATTTCAAGAGTGGTCATTAGAATATTCTCTTTTACTGAAGGTACAGAATTTCCAAGGTCCCAGCTGAATACGGGGGTTTCAGGTCCAAAGCCCACCTCTGGCAGGTCAAGACCATGTATGTGCATCCTGCAAAACCCCTGTACATTGACATAAGGGTCTCTTCCAAGATTGATCCTCACTGTGCCATGATCGCATCAGCTCATGACCTGATGATCTTCATTTCTGAAACCTAGGGTTTGCTCTTTCATTTTTCAAAGTTCACCCATTAACATTTACACAATTCTCCTCTTGTTTACTTTAAGAGACATGGCCATGTGGCTCAGTTTTCCATGTTGCTTACACATGCTTTGCTTCATAAGCAAAGCTGCTACTGTAAAAATTAGAGATTTTTAAAACTGACTTGGTCCCTAGGCAAAAGGAAAATGTGGCAGAAAAAAAACAGTACAGAGAAATTAGTTCATTCAGGGCCACAAGTTTTTCTTAAAATAGGCTTGATTTTTGTTAAGCACTAAAAATAGCCTCTATCTCTGTTAAGCACTAAAGAATTGACATAAGCAGTTTTTGGACTTATGTTCTTTTTTTTCCACAATGTCAGCATTTCACACAATTCTATATTCTATGATTTACTTGATGAGAATGTATCTATTCCTTTATTTTCCTGGTAATGCTTGATTCTTATGTCTGTAACTCATTTGAAGTGTAACAACACTGCAAATCAACATTTAGAATAATAGGACACAGGCACAGCTCACTATTAATACTAAATGTTACTTGAAAAATTTAAAATGCATGCCTTTAAATGAATACTTTTAAAATGCTACAACATGTGGCTTCCTAACAACCCCTGTTACTGGACATTTTCCCTCTCTTCTTGTCAGAGCCTGGCTCTTTCTCCATTCTTAGGGTAAGGGAAGGGGGCAGGCCAACAGGACTAGAGAGATGTCCCGTCCCGATTGGAATCCCCTACTTCTTTGCCTTAATCCTTTCATTCACACACTAATTGGGACATAGTCTGGGAAACAAAATGCAGAGACTGGGATTTTGGTAAAAGTGTCACAATTCTTTTTCAAAGCGTTTGCAATGGAAAAAAAAAGTGTTTGCAATGTTTAGCAAGTTTTGACTTGAGTTGAGCTAGCTAGGAAAGAGAACTCTGACTTTAATAAGCTTGAAGAGAGGAGAACATCAAGATTTATAAAAATAGACCAACAACATTCCAAATGATGCATTGTCCCTGAGTATAATCAGTGTGCGGATAAATGGAAAGTCATTGTATTCATAGAAAAGCCATATTCTTGGCTCTGGAAGTAGAAGGAAGAAGTAAGCACAATTCTATCACAGTATATGAATGCTGTTTTGTTTCATAATGGTAGACTAACAAATGGCACCTACCAAGGCAACATGGTGTACTGGAAAGATAATTCTTTTTATGCCAAATGGATCCGTGTATTGTTGGGCAAGCTCATCATCTTTTCAAACTTTAGTTTGTTTGCTTATTTCCTGTAAAGTGGAAATAATAGTAATTTCCATACAGGAGTGTTGGAAAGATAAAATGAAAAAATACGTATTAAATACCTCGTTTATAACAAGCCCATTATAAAGGATGACAATTACTATCTTAATACCATTTTAACATACCCTTTTTAAAAAATTGTGGAAGGGGTGCCTGAATGGCTCAGTTGGTTAAGTGTTAGATTCTTGATTTCGACTCACAGTTATGAGATTGAGTCCTGCATCAGGTTCCCGCTTAAGGTTCTCTCTCTCTCTCTCCCTCTCACTCTGTCCCTCCCCTGCTTGTGCAGTGTGTACTCTCTCTCTATCTCTCTCACAAAAAACAATAAACTGTGGAACGTGCAGATAGAGAAATGTGAAATGATGTGTGGTTCATGGAATCTGAATCTCTTTGTCAAATAAGAATTCTCCAAAAGGGGGATTCCAGGACAGCCATGGGGCTAAGGCCAGGCATGTTTATGTGTCTGTACTGTCCCTAAGCAGAACTCTGCCTTGGAGAATCAGACTTCAAACACAGGTGGCAATGACACTGAACAGCCCAGATATCTCTGTACACATAGTGCCTGACAGACAGGAGAGTCATTCCTGTGCTACATTTTTCTGAATGCAGTTAACTTTACACTTACACACCCTGATTCTGTGTGCAGAGCAATGAATCAGGCAGCATATAGCTCACCCCTCTCTCAATGACTGTGACTCATTCTAACTCACTCAACCTTTCTTTGCTAGATGCACACTCATCATTTGAGAGCAGAAATAGTCACAAGTAAAGGAGAAAAATTGGAAAAGCTTTTTAAACCTATTTTTCTTAAAATATACATGGAACTCTGGGTATATATCCAAAGGATATAAAATCAAGACCTGGAAGAGATATCTGCACTCCCATGTTCATGGCAACATTATTCACAATAGCCAAGATATGGAAACAGCTTAAGTGTCTATCGACAGATAAATGCATGACAAAAATGTGGTAAGTATATACACTGGAATATTATTGACCCTTAAAAATGAAGTAAATCCTGCCACCTGTGTCAATATGGATGAACTGGAAAGACATTATGCTAAGTGAGCCAAGCATGGAAACACAAATATGACAGGGTTTCACTTTATCTGTGGAATCTAAAGTAGTCAAACTCATCGATGCAGAGAAAGCAGAATGGTGGTTGCCAGGGGCTGGGGAGAGAGAGAAATGGGGAGATGTTGGTCAAGGGGTACAAAGTCTTCTTTTTTTAAGTTTAATTATTTATTTGAGAGAGACAGGGACAGCACGAGTAGGGAAGTGGCAAAGAGAGGGAGAGAGAATCCCAAGCAGGCTTCATGTTGCCAGCGCTGAGCCTGACATGGGGCCCAAACTCATGAAACTGAGATTATGACCTGAGCCAAAATCAAGAGTCTGATGATTAACCTAATGAGCCACCCAGGTGCCCAAGGGGTACAAAGTCTTAATTACGGTAAATGAATAAGTTCTGAAGACCAAATGTACAGCAATACCACTATAGTTAACAATACTATATTGTATACTTGAAATTTGCTAAGAAGGATTTTCACCACACACCAAAAAAGAGAGAATAAAAGAAAGAAATGATTTGGTGAGGCAATAAATACATTAATTAGTTTGATTATAGTCATTTTTCACAATATATATGTATGTCAGAACATCAAGTTGTACACCATGAATATATACAAATTTCATTTGTCAATCTTACCTCAATAAAGCTGGGGGATGAGGGGGACAATGAAGCTTTATAACATATACCTGTAGCAAAAAGTGCCCTCTTTCTTGAAGACATGTTTAGTATTTCTACTTGTATCTTTGTGTAAAATCATATAACTGTGTCGGTATAAGTAAAATCATGCCCTTTCATAATCTTAAAAAAAAATAAAGTATACATCAAAGAAATGTGCAAGTGGGAAAACTAATTGTGCGAAATGAAATGGATTCAGCATGATTCAAGTGCTTTTTCAGTTTTCTGGTTTCCCTAAATGTGTCTGATGATGACAAGTGCTTCATGTATGTGGTCTTGTTTCCTCTTCACAACAAACCTGTAAAGTAGATATTTCCTTTTTACAACAATGTTCATCTACTTGCCTTACTTCCCTAAGTGGTGAATAGCCTATGTGTCTCTGACCCTAAATTCCACACTCTTCCTCCAACCCTTTCTACCTAACAAGCATATCTTGGATCAGTTTTTTACATTTTAATTAAATGTGTAGGGCCATAGGCAAATAGTTGTTTAATTAATATTTTTGGTGAATAATGTCACTGTGGCAGAGAGTAAGGAGCACCAGATTGTGAATCAGGCTACTGGAGTTCTGGTCCCAGCTCCATAATTAACTGGCTTTGTGATCATAAGGAAACTGTATAATTTTTCTTGTTCTCAGAGATCTTATCTATTAAAGGAGGTTGGTGTCTTCACTCAAAGCAAAAGGCTTAAGCTTTTGTTGTAAGGGATGTTTAATTTCTGGGTAGAGATATGTAGAGATGTCTTACCTGGAATGGGTAGGGATGCCCTATCTGAATGACACCAACATAAATGGGAGAGCTACCAAGACCTCCAGGGTAGTTCAGTTTGGGTCCATTCATGAGACAGAAACCACACAGGAATTTACACAAGGGACAATTTCATATAAAGAATGGCTAACTCTAAGAGTAACAAGGGGCTAGCTAGTAAGAAATGAAGAGAACTCTAACAAACATAGAAAGAGCAACTCTAAGGATCAGGTGCTACCCTTAGGGCTGAGATAGAGCACCCAAGAAGGAGCCATTCCACTTAAGGCTCCAGATCTTGTTGGAGGGCATGATTGTGGCTCACAGATTGCTGGAGAGGTCACTGTGGTGCCCAACTAGTGGAACCTGCTGGAAGTCCTCCCTCTAGGCTATCATGAAAAGCTGTTTACAGGGAGGTGTCTTGCCAGAAGTATTCTGCTACAAATGTGCACAAAGACTTCCAGGGGAAGCTGCTTGGCCAGGATGTACTGTGGAAGCCAGGTACTGGAGAAGTTCTATGCACTACAGTAGACAGATGCTAAAGAAGTCACCCACACTGCAAAAGCTGGCCTCTGGAGAAGCTTCACACCCTCCAGAGACTGGACACTGGAGAAATTGTGCCGAATCCAGTGCCAAATCCAGATGCTTGAGAAATCATTCCCAATGCAAAAAAAAAAAAAAAAAAAAGTGGGCGCTGAAGAAGTCACGGCACTGCAGTAGCACTAGAGTAGCTGCATGCAGTGCAGGCATCAAGTGCATAAAGAGACTCCCGTGCTGCAAGAGCCAAATGCTAGAGAAGCTGTGCACCTGCAGAAGCCGGACATTGGAGAAGCTGCCTGCCAAGAGGGAGCCCACCAAGAGAGCTCACTGGAATCAGGAAGTAAACTTCATTCTCCTGAAATCTTTCTCCAGCACCACCCACCAACATAGCTTAAGCTTGTGCTACCTGACATAAGAAAATTATCTAAAGGGCCCATCTTAGTTTTCACAGAGCAAGCAAAAGGGGCACATTTCAACCTGAGATGCAGTAACAACTTGCACAGGTGGACATCAAAAGCAGTTTCGTAAAAGAAAAGATATGGGTTCGTGGAACATGATTTCTTGTACCTTAGCAATCATTCGCTCCAGAGGCAGCCAGCCAGAGGCCTGCTCACCAAACCAGGACAGGAAAGAACTTAAACATTTTGAATGTGAGTGCTTTAAGGAAGGCCTTCTGGCTAACCAAATTCTCAGTAACTCCCAGTGTCTTAGCCAGAGCAGGCAGGCTTCACACAGATACATGCCGGGTCCCTGGGATCGTCTGTGATCCTGGACCATCTATCTGCTTCATCTTACAGATGACAAAACCAAGGCTCAGAGAAATGAAACAGCCTGCTTAAACTAGCTACTCTGTCCCCTGATCCCATCTCTGTCATATTCAAACAGATGGCAGAGTGGAAGTAATAAATAAACCTATCTTAAATGTTGATTTGTCTGAAACATTTGCATTAAATTTGGGCTGTATGAATTGCATAGACATTGCTCATTTGCATAGAATCAGGAGATTTTTGAAAGAAATGTGTTCAGGTAATCCTTGATAGCAAGAAAATACCCAGGAGCTTATCAAGACTTGTTTTTCATTGGGTGAACTACCCTGATAGTAAGTGTGCCCTCATGCATAATCTCATTCACAATCTCTGGCAACCAGATCAGCACTTCGCAATCTATAATTACTACTATAAAAACGATTTCATTGATTCCCCCTTTATCCCTTCTCCTGTGTTTTCAAAGCTATCACTCTCCATCTGATGAGGTTATGCACCTTCTTATCACTTTACCAAAATGGGAAATCTATGCTATTTTCATTAAGTAACTGTTAGGCGATTTCCAAATCTTAAATAATTTCACACTCTTGGCAAGGTGAGAAAGAAAACTGTATTACAAAGTTTTTCCAGGATTGCTGATAATGATCATAGTAGCAATGCCTTATTAATGCAGAATACTTCATGGCTGATGATATGCTTTGCTATGTGTTAATTCATTTAAAATAAATCTTCCAAAACTTTATTTGCCAATACCCTTTTGTTTTCTAAGAAAGAAGCCTAATTTAACTTCACTTGCAGCTTAAAAATGCTAAGTGAAACATAATTCAGAAAACCTTCTAGTTAATTCCAAATAAAAATTTAAGTAATATCCACAACCTAATTATTTTATTATAAAATAAAAGACACCTCCAGAAGTCATAGATATTGAAATTTTAAGCAAATACACAGATTTCTGAAATTAATCTGAGTTGCAGTATTTATGATCAAATAAAGAATGGGGGAAAAATTAGAATGTCAGAAACAGGGCATGTGGGTTTATACATCTTCTCTTCCAGCAATGGGTCATCATTTAACTTGTTAAAGCTTTGTTTTTTTTAAATCCATGATGTGAGTGGGATTCCACGTTCTTTTATAATTTTCATTCTGCTGTAAGGAAAGAGGTCTATAGCCTTTATCTCCTTTGGCCTTTTCTATCTTCACCCCCAGTAGGGAAGGAGCTTTGTTCATTTTAAAACATCAAAGTATGAGGTATAATCCCATTTTTTATTCATTCGAAAATAGGCAAGGCACAAAATAGACACACAGATCAATGAGACAGAATAAAGAACCCAGAAATAAACCCATGATTATATGGTCAGTTAATCTTTGACAAGGAAGAAAGAGTATGCAGTGGGAAGAAAACAGTCTCTTCAATAAATGGTGTTGGGAAAACTGAATAGCTACATGTAAAAGAATGAAACTGGACCACCTTCTTACACTGTACACAAAAATAAATTCAAAATGGATTAAAAGACATAATGTGAGATGTGAAACCATAAAAATTCTAGAAGAGAGCACAGGCAGTAATTTCTCTGACATTGACTGTAGCAACATTTTTCTACTTATGTCTCCTGAGGTAAGAGGAACAAAAGCAAAAATAAACAATTGGGGCTAAAACAAAAAAAGCATCTTCACAGTAAAGGAAACAACTAACAAGACTAAAAGAGAACCTACTGAATGGGAGAAGATATTTGCAAATGATATATCTGATAAAGGGTTAGTATCCAAAATACATAAAGAACTTATATAACTCAACACTAAAATATAAATAATCTAATTTAAAAATGGGCAGAAGATTTGGACAGACATTCCTCCAAAGAAGACATACAGATGGACAACAGACACATGAAAATATACTCAACATACTCAGCATCAGGGAAATGCAAATCAAAACCACAATGAGAGATGTCCTCTCACCTGTCAGAATGATGAAAATAAAAAGAAAACACAAGTGTTGCAATAATGTAAAAAAAAAAAAAAAAAGGAACTCTTGAGCGCTGTTCATGAGAATGTAAACTGGTGCACCCACTGTGGAAAATAATATGGAGGTTTCTCAAAAAGTGAAAAATAGAACTCCCCTATGACTCAGTAATCACACTACTGGGTGAAAATTACAAAAACATTAATACAAAAACACTAATTCAAAGAGATACATGTACCCATATGTTTTTAGTAGTATTATTTACAATAGGCAAATCATGGAAGCAGCCCAGTGTCCATCAACAGATGAGTAGGTAAAGAAGATGTGGTATAGGGGCGCCTGGGTGGCTCAGTCATTTGAGTGTCTGACTCTTGATTTCAGCTCAGGTCACGATCCCAGGGTCATGGGATTGAGCCCCGTGTCAGGCTCTGTGCTGAGCAGGCTCTGTGCTGAGCCAGCCTAAGATTCTATCTCACTTTCCTTCTGCCCCTCTCCCCCACTCACGCTCTCTCTTAAAAAAAAATGTGGTGTATCTATATACAATAGAATATTATTCAGCCATAAAAAAGAAAACCACTAGTGTTTAAATAACACTAGGGTTATTTAAAATAAAATTTCAAGTTACCAAAATTAAATCAAATTTAAATATGTTTCCTTGGTTGCACTAGCCACATTACAAGTGCTCAATACCTGTGTGTAGGTGTTGGCCACTGCACTGAAAAGCACAGATAAAAAACATATCCAACATTGCAGAAAGTTCTATTGGACAGCATTGTCTAGACTAGTGATCAGCAAACTTTTTCTCTAAAGAGCCAGGCAGTAATATTTTTGGCATTGTGAATCACACAGTCTTCTTCACAGCTACTCAAAAATGGTATGAAAGCAGCCACAGTCCATGTGTGAATGAATGATCATGGTCACGTTTCAGTAAAGCTTTATTTACAAAAACAGGCTTTGGACAGAGGGCCATAGTATGCCCATCTTTGGTCTGGAGGATCCAAAGCTCCCAGGTGCTTTAGGGAAGGGACAGGGGCCACAGAAAGAATTTACAGACTAGCGGAGCCCTGGAATAGGACCAAATTACCTGATCTTGCACCCAAAGGTGATGCAGGTCCAGGCGCAACTCAGCAGACGCCAGTGAAGGACCAGACTTAGCATCACAGAACAGCACACAAACTTGCACACACAGAGTCAAGTGTTCTCCATTTTGAGAAGAAGCAGCAGGAATGGGAAGAAACCCGAAAGACCAAACCCAAATAAGACAAATGATCTAAAAGAGACTAAGTGGGGGAGACAGTGATACTGTTTGACGGCAAACATAGGTGTCACCACCCACTGTCTCAAACCCACCACTCCCTGTACCCCCATCTCTCACACTGAGGGGGTTGGAGGGGGCTCAGGAGGAAGTTTAGACCCATTATAGAAAACAAGCCATGATTTCTTTGCATCTCTGAGGTACAGTGCAAATAAAAGTTTAACACCACAGACGAAGAGCAGGAAAGGAAATCTTTGCACTCCCTAGGAGCTCCGGTTTGAACTCATTCATCTCTACAGCCTCACCAGGGCCTCCCTGTGACTGATGATGTACACCAAGGCCTTGTGTGGAGAGGACACTGGTCTCAGAGGGAGAGAACTTGACTCCAGCTATGTGGCTTCTGCTAAAGCTTTTAACCACTCTAGGCCTCAGTGACCTCATCTGCCACATGAGAAGGTAAATCAATGACTCCTAAGTTCTTATCCAGCTCAGGAAACAATTTTGTGATTCATCTAAAAGTCATCTGGGGTTTTAGACTGTGACTATAATTAATGTAGTGAACAAGATCACATGTCAATGAATAAAGTTTTAGCTTTATTAGGAAGTTTCTACCAGGTCACTGAAAGGTTCTGACATTTTATACTTGGAAAGTTATAAGATCATCTTATCACTCAAACTGTATTAGTCTGCTTGAGCTGCTGTAACAAAATGCCATAGACCAGGTGGCTTAAACAACAGACATTTATTTTCTTACTGTTCTAGAGGCTGGAAGTCTGAGATCAGGGTGCCAGCATACCTGGTTCCAGGTGAGGGCCCTCCTTCTGGTTGCAGATGGTACCTGCTTGCCATGTCTTCACATGGCAGAAAGAGAGAGTGCACTCTCTGGTGTCTATTCTTATAAGGGCACTTAATATCACGAGGACTTCACTCTCATGACCTCATCTAAACCTAATTACCCCCAAAGTCCCCATGTCCAAA
The DNA here is from genome assembly GCF_022079265.1 of Lynx rufus. Lineage (NCBI taxonomy): Eukaryota > Metazoa > Chordata > Mammalia > Carnivora > Felidae > Lynx > Lynx rufus. The sequence continues at coordinate 74,133,172 of NW_025814834.1, forward strand.
TACCATTACATTGGTGGTTAATGCTTTGATATGTGAGTTGGGGAACAGGGGTATACCGTTCAGTCCATAGCACAAACCTTGAAATGACATTCTGCTTAGATGCTGAGTTCCTGGAATTTTGGTCTCTGGTCACGGACAAAACAAAAGGAAATGCTCTTCTCATTACTAGGAGACTTTTGAGAAAGAAGTATCACATTGAGTCCTACCTTCTCTGAGATTCAAAGCAGAGGTGGAATTACAGAGCCAGGGGGGATGACTGCTTTGATGATCAACTATCATGATAGCTAACATTTACTGGGCAGCTTACCGTGCACCAGGCACTCTTCAAGGTGTATTGTATGAATCATCTCATTTCACCCTACGATTTTATTTGACCTATGTAGGTTGAAGAGATTGCAGTAACTTGCATAAAGTCACATAGCTAATATGAAACTGAGTCGGAATGTGATTCATTAGCAGGCTAATTCTCCTAGTCTCTACAGCCTCAGGTTGGACACAAGCAACGGGGAAATTCCTACACCTACACACAAACACACACCGCAAGATATGCTTGACCAAAATCACATGTATTAATGACATATACTAATTAATTTACACTTTATAATCGACTTATTTAACCAACCAATCAAAGTGCTTTTTCTTAACATCCGGCTGAGGTCAGAATTTCAGGAATGGGAACTTTGATGAGTGGTGACAAGCAAGAAGCTATTTTGGTCTGGAGCATTTGAAGGATGAGAAGCCTGGATAGAAGGCTGAATTTAGGAGCCATGAACAGCTAGGTATCAGACAAAGACATACATGTCTGAGGGGAAGAAAAAGGTTGGAGGTGAAAGAGGAAGCCATATTAGGAAGATGGGTACAGAAAGCGGAGTGTGCCTTCTCCGGAACTCTGTGTGTCAGACACTGTACCGAAGACGTTACAAAAATATTATCTCTTTTCTCCCCCAAATTATCTTATTTTTACATCTCAATTTCTCATTTTTATTTTTAATTTTTCTTTACTTTTTGATTTTATTAAGTTTTTTATCTTAATTCCAATATAGTTAACATACAGTGCTATATCAGTTTCAAGCATGCAAATAGTGATTCAACAATTTTATACATTGCTCAGTGTTTGTCATGAGAAGTGCACTGCTTAATCCCCATCACCTATTTCACCCACTCCCCACCCACCTTCCCTTCTGTTAACCATCAGTTTGTTCTCTATAGTTAAGAGTCTTTTTTTTTTTTTGGTTTCTCTCTTTTTTTTCTTTGTTCATTTGTTTCTGCCCACAATTATCTTTTAAAGCAGACTTTGTTACTCCCATTTTGCAGCTATTGAATCTTGGGGATATTAAAAACCTACCTAAAGTTATATATCAAGTAAGTAGCCTACATTTGAACAACAACAACAACAACAACAAAAAACTGTACTCTGTATACAGCCTCCCTAGACAAGGTTTATATACATTTACCTTATTGCCTAACATAGCCAAAGTCAGTTGCTAAAACCTATCTTTGTGCCAGCCAGGTGCTCAAGGTTGGTCATGCCTTGCTGCCAAGATATGATATATGGCTTATGTTAAAACATGACCTCACATGGGAAAACACTCAAGAGAAGTTCAAAGAGTTTAATGGTCTAGTTCAATTAAAAATTGATGAATAGCCAGTTATCCTAGCCATCAATCAAATAGCCTCATAATTGAAATACTGATAGGCATTTGTGTCCAATATGAAGCCGAATGAGAGCACCAGCTTGGTTACTTGATGGTCAAGTACACTAAATGGCTAGAGTTGGGCAACAAATTTTGTAAGTGCAGAGTTCCCCTACCATGTGTTTTTCCATCTTGGTTGGCATTTTGGAAGGGATCTATGATCTTACAACCAGCTAGATAGTTGTTTTTTTGTTTACTGAAGATCTCCTCAATGACTGATAATTAACAGTTTACCTAATAACAGGGTCATTTGCTTTGATAGTCCTCGGCTGACTTTGGGACCTTCTGTACTTGTCCTCTTCATTTACATCCCTCTACTCATCTCTTTTCCATAACCTTTCTGACCTCTAATCAGTGAATCTTTGCTTGGCCTGAGCAACTTCCTTTCTCTCTTTTTCATGGGTATTGTGCCCACAAATCTCTTCTTCCTATCAGCTTCCTGAGTGAAGTGGGGTGAGGTGAGTGTGATGTGGGAAGGTGCTGGTGAGGGAAATTGGGGGCCAGACCCCACACAACCTTGAAACCAGACCAAAGATTTTGTGTTTCCCTAATGACAATGGGAAACTATAAAAGATATTAAAAGTTTGTGGGGGAGGAATGAGTAACATCATTATCAAATATGTACTTTCAGAAGATCACTCTGGCTACAGTGTGGAGAATGGATTGTCAGAGATGAGGTGGGTTTTGTACCCTAGTTAGATGGCTACTGCAGCAATCCAGGTGGAGCCTGACGGTATCATAAACCAGGTGGTGGTGGTAGTAATGGTGGAGGAGATGGGGAGCAGATATTTGAGAGGTACAGAAAGTAAAATTAATGGTATATTTCATGAAGTTAAAATAATGAAAGGGAAGTCAAGGATGACTTCTAGGTTTCTGGTATGACTAGCTGGATGGATGAATATGTCATTCACTGAGACAGAAAAATATGAAAGCAAAATAAGACCAGCTGTGCCAAACTCCTTGCCATTTCTGAAATGCACCATGCTATTTCATGCCTCAGTGCTTCCAACACTCTGTTCTCAGCACTTGGAAATCTGCTGTCTCCCTTCCCTTGCTTTGAGGAAATTGTGTTGTATTTAGTAGCACACACTCAGTGCCTAACACCACACCTAGGTATAAGAAGTTAGGACAAGTATAAAATTAGAGTATAAAGTCCCCAGGATTGCCCTCACTTCTTGACATTAAGCCACACTGTTGACCTTACTAGCCTAGCCAGCCCCATCCTAAAACTTATATGAATGTAGGTGGCCCCCATTATAAATACACTGTTAGACTGAATAGATTGTTAAATCCAGTATGACCCAAAGGCCTCAAGCAAACAAAGACACTCTTATTAGGCATAACTTTCCAAAGGCTCAGATATTGCCTCCCAGAAGTCAGAGGCAGAGGCCAGAACTTCTCTTTGGACCATGCTAAATTCTTTAGCACACAAAAGCGCATAGTAAGCTCTCAATAAATGTCAAATAAAGGAATTAAGAGTTGGGTTTTATATTTTCTGGATAAATTGTGATCTTTATCTTATTTCATTTTTTAAAGCAATTCTTTTTTTTAAATTTTTTAATTTTTTTAATTTTTTAACACACACACACGCACACACACACAGAGAATGCACATGTAAGTAGGGTAGGAGCAGAGAGAGAGGGAGAGAGAGAGAATCCTAACCAGTCTCTTCACTGTCAGCATGAAGCCTGATGTGGGCCTCAATCCCATGAACCATGAGATCATGACCCAATCTGAAATCAAGAGTCAGATGCTCAACCAACTGAGCCATCAAGGCACCCTGATGTTACTTTAAAACAGAAACTCCTAGAGAGCTGCCTCTGTGTTTCCTCTCTATAGAGCTTAGCACAGTGTTGTGTAAAAGTTATTAGTCCATGATGGTTGCCAGAGGGAAGGCGGGGTGGGAAAATGGGTGAAGGGGAGTGGGAGATACAGGCTTCCAGTTATAGAATGAATAAGTCGTGGGAATAAAAGCCACAGCATATGGAATATAGTCAATGGTATTGTAATAGTATTGCATGGTGACAGATGGTAGCTATACTTGTGGTGAGCATAACATATAGAAAAGCTGAATCACTATATTGTACACCTGAAACTAATGTATCATTGTCAGTTGTACTCAAATGAAAAAAAAATGTTAAGAAATCAGTAGTCTTGGGGTGCCTGGGTGGCTTAGTTGGTTGAGCGTCCAACTCTTGATTTTGCTCAGGTCATGATCCCAGATTCATGGAATTGAGATCCACATTGGTCTCCATGCTGAGTGTGGAATCTGCTTAAGACTCTCTCTCTCTCTCTTCCCCTCTCCCCCACTCACACTCACTCTCTCTCTCTCTCTAAAACAAAAAAATAAAAAGAGAGGAATCATTACCCCAACCCATGTTCACAGTAGCATTATTCACAATAGCCAAAAGACAGAAGCCACCTAAATGTACCTTGACAGATAAATGGATAAGCAAAATGTGCTATATATGTATAATGGACTATTATTCAGCCTTAAAAAGGAATGAAATTCTGATACATGGTATGATATGGATGAACCTTGAGGACATGAGGTTAAATAAAGCCAGACACAAAAGGACAACTACTATATAACGCCACTTACATAAGGTACCCAGAATAGCACACATATAGAAACAGAAAGTAGAATGGGGGTTGCTAGGGGTTGAGGGGTGTTGGGAATGGGGAGTTGTTTAATAAGTACAGTTTCAATTTTGCAAGACCATAAAAGTTCCAGAGATGGATGGTGGTAATAGTTGTATAACATTGTGAATGTTCTTAATGCCACTGAACTGTACACTTAAAAAGTATTAACTGGTAAAGTTTATGTTTCATGTATTTTATAACAATTAAAATAATTTTTAATGGAAAAAGTTCTTAACCCAATGTAATGTGAAATTCACTGACTGCTTATGGGGATGAGAGGAGTCAACTAAAATACCAGTGGTGATGTTTCTGGAGAAGGCTGTGATAAAGCTACAAAGCCTAACCCCTAAAGCTCCCCTAAGCACACACTAGACTCCTACAAGTCACTGGGTTTGGGATGGTTTGCACATTTTTGATTGCCTCACATTTCTGCATGTCCCAATACAGCAATTTCAGCACAATCTCATGTTACCAGGGAGAAATGACCTTCGATATGCAAAGCCCACGACTCTCCAAAGCACACAGAGAAATACAATATTTAGTTTCCTTCCCATACTTTATAAGAATTTTCTTCTTTAAGAAAACAAAACAAATGAACAAACCCATGAGAAAGTAAACTAGGACTTGCAAACCTGCATTTTTCCTTTTTGTTGCTTTCCTGCATATACAGATCTTTACTCAACACAGCTACTAATATTTTGCTGTAAGTCAGAGTGAAATTGTGCAAATGCTTACAGCAGATACACTGTCTCATCAAACCTAGTAAACGAAACACCTTCTTTGGAATAATACTCTATTATTTTCTTCACTATTTATTTCTACCTCCAGTTAAAAAGACCTTCATCTGTCTATGCCCAGCTCTCCACATTTGACTTATAGAAGGTAAATCCTTCAGCCTTCAAAAGTAATGGTAATGAGTTCAACAACTTGTGGGTAAAATGCTTAACATTCCCTGGAAGAACTGTGAGCTATAGCTTCCTATATTAATTCATTCCCTTCTACAAATAATCATGGAACAGTACTGAACCAGGCCCAGTACAAGGTTCCTATATTAATTCATTCCCTTCTACAAATAATCATGGAACAGTACTGAACCAGGCCCAGTACAAGGTTCCTATATTAATTCATTCCCTTCTACAAATAATCATGGAACAGTACTGAACCAGGCCCAGTACAAGGTTCCTATATTAATTCATTCCCTTCTACAAATAATCATGGAACAGTACTGTACCAGGCCCCGTACAAGGTTCCTATATTAATTCATTCCCTTCTACAAATAATCATGGAACAGTACTGAACCAGGCCCAGTACAAGGTTCCTATATTAATTCATTCCCTTCTACAAATAATCATGGAACAGTACTGAACCAGGCCCAGTACAAGGTTCCTATATTAATTCATTCCCTTCTACAAATAATCATGGAACAGTACTGAACCAGGCCCAGTACAAGGTTCCCATATTAATTCATTCCCTTCTACAAATAATCATGGAACAGTACTGAACCAGGCCCAGTACAAGGTTCCCATATTAATTCATTCCCTTCTACAAATAATCATGGAACAGTACTGAACCAGGCCCAGTACAAGGTTCCTATATTAATTCATTCCCTTCTACAAATAATCATGGAACAGTACTGAACCAGGCCCAGTACAAGGTGCTAGTAATAGGGTATGGGAGTCAAGCATCCAGACACTGGGGTCAGACTGCATGAATTAAACTCTGGCTAACTGTGTGATCATGCGAATCTTTCCAAATATCAGTTTCCCCATGTTCAAAGTAGGGATAGTTATACTACTTGTTCTTTTTAGAGTTTGAGCTGTACTAAATCAGATAATGTACATAAAATTCCTATCACAGTTGCCAGCACACAATAAACATCCAGTACATGTTAGATATTGTTACAAAAGTGCATAAAATTTCAACTTTTTCCTTCGGGGTTTTGACAAAGAGCTTACATGTTTCTTCCTTATTCCTCTAGGTCAGGAATTCTCAAAAGGAAGGTGCACTGGGAATAAATAACTTGCAAAAGACATATCTGATAAAGGACTGTTATTCAAAATATCAAAGAACCTTAAAATTCAACAATAACAAAACAGCTCTATTAAGAAATGGGCCAAAAACCTTAACAGACACCTCACCAAAGAAGATATACAAATAACAAAAGCATATGTCATCTGATAAGATGTTTCACACCCATATGTCATCAGAGAAATGCAAATTAAAACAACAACGAGGGGCAACTGGGTGGCTCAGTTGGTTAGTGTCCGGCTTAGGCTCAGGTCATGATCTCGTGGTTTGTGAGTTTGAGCTTCTCTGCCATAAGCAGAGAGCCCGCTTCAGATCCTCTCTCCCTTCATCTCTCTCTGCCCCTCCCCTGCCCAATCTCTCTCTCAAAAATAAATGGATTAATAAATAAATAAACGTTAAAACAACAGCAACAATAAGACACCACTAGACCCTTTTAGAGTGGCCAAAATCCAGAACACTGACAACACCAAATGCTGGTAAGGATGTGGAGCAACAGGAATTCTCATTCATTGCTGGTGGGAATGCAAAATGGTACAGCCACAGGGAAGACAGTTTGGCAGTTCCTCGAAAAACTAAACATACTCTTACTGATCTGGCAATCATGCTCCTTCATGTTTACCCAAAGGAGCTGAAAACTTACATACACACAAGAACCTGCGAACAGATGTTTATAGCAGCTTTATTCATAATTGCTGAAACTTGGAAGCAATCAAAAGGTCCCTCAGTGGGTGAATGGATAAATTAATTGTGGTACATCCAAACAGTGGCTTATTATTTAGTACTAAAAATAACTGAGCTTTCAGGCCATGAAAAGACATAGAGAAACATTAAATATATATCACAAAGCTAAAGAAGCCAATCTGAAAAGGCTGTATATACTGTGTGATTCCAACTACATGACATTCTGAAAAAGGCAAAACTATAGCGAGAGTAAAAGATCGGTAGTTTCCAGGGGTTGAGGGTTGGGAAGCAGGATGAATATGCAGAGCACAGAGACTTTCTAGGGTAGTGAAAATACTCTGTATGATATCCATAATGATGGATACATGTCCAATGATGGATACATGCTTGTTCAAGCTCAAAGAATGTACAAATCCAAGAGTGAACCCTAATGTAAACTATGAATTTTGGGTTATCATATTATGAGTCGGTAGTTCGTCATTATAACACATGTGCCACTCTGATGGGAGATGTTGGTAAGGATGTTATGCATATGTGGGTACATGGAAAATATGGGAAATCTCTGTACCTTCCCTTCAATTTTGCTGTGAATCTAAAACTGCTCTAAAAAATAAGATCATATATATGTATATACATATACACATTATTCATATACACACATATGTATGTGTATGTGTGTGTGTGTGTGTGTGTGTGTGTGTGTGTGTGGAGAGAGACAGAGAGAGAGAGAGAGCAGTTGCCATTCACCACATACAACTGATGCCTTGTCAGAGATAAATTCACACTTATCCACCAGTTTCCAAAGCACCTCTTTCCTTCCTTCCCCATGATAATGAGATTTGGGAGACTGAGGATCCCCGCTTTAAATCAGGAATTGGTTTACTATAACCCACAGGCCAAATCTGACCCAATGCTTATTTTTGTAAATGAAGTTTCATTGGAACAGAGCCATAGCCATTCTTGTGTGTATTGTGTGTGGCTGCTTTCTCACTACAATGGGCAGAGTTGAGTAACTGTAACAGAGACATTATGACCCATCAAACCTAAAGTATTTACCATCTGAGGCTTTACAGAAAATGTTTACCAATTCCCATTCTAGATGATGATGATGATGATGATGATGATGAAGAAAAGCCATGTCTGCCATTTATGGAGTAAAAATAACTCTTAGAGTAATATCAACTCTATTACACAAATAAAGGCACTGAAGCCCAAAGATATCATGTAACACAATCAAAGTGACAGAGATAATACATGGCAGCTAATATCACTCCAAAGTTTGTGCTCTTAACTTAGTAGTGCCATACCTATATAACGAGTGACTGCTGTCGGTATTAGCAGAGCATTAGCCATTAGGGATATAACGGTATATTAGGGATATAACGGTATATCTTATTCTAGGTAATAAACTGAGTCCATTCTAGATAATAGCAGACCTTAATTCTGTCACTGTTTATTGGATGTTTACCACAAGTACACTTTTTCCAAGTTTACCCACATTCTGGGGTCTCCAACTTCATACTTTTTCCAACAGCTGCATGTGCAAATGGGGTAAGTAAGGTGCACCTTTTTTTTCCTTACGAAGATTCATTGCTGTTCATTGGACTCTAGGCTCATTGTTGGGTTCCAGTTTCTTGCCTGCTTTTTCCTTCAGTCTTTTCCCACTCAGTAAATGCTCATGATCCCCCATATAGAGTCACCAGATAAAATATAGCACATTAGTTAAATCTGAATTTCAAATAAACAACAAATAATTTTCAGTATGGTAAATTTTGTGTTACATGTGTGTTACCACACTTAAAATAATTTTAATGGAAAAAAATTTTCCCATAGAATATTTAGGACATGTACAGGATGTCCTATATTTGTATTTGCTAAAACTGGCAACCTTAACCCAATCGCTATATTTTGGTAGCTAGAAGATGAATTATCCACTGCAGGGACATTCACATAGGACATTTACATAGAAGGCCTTGTGGATTAGGAAAAAGAATGCATGATTTCTTTTTTTTTTTTTTCAACGTTTATTTATTTTTGGGATAGAGAGAGACAGAGCATGAACGGGGGAGGGGCAGAGAGAGGGAGACACAGAATCGGAAACAGGCTCCAGGCTCCGAGCCATCAGCCCAGAGCCTGACGCGGGGCTCGAACTCACGGACCGCGAGATCGTGACCTGGCTGAAGTCGGACGCTTAACCGACTGCGCCACCCAGGCGCCCCCAGAATGCACGATTTCTTGTTAGAGGATGTGTATGCCAGGACCACTGGGCAACATACCTACATTTCAACGTACCTACATTTCACTCCCATGAAATGGGAATAATAGTATCATACTGGCTGGGTTTTGTGAAGACTCAATGAAATGTTGTATTGAATAACACTGGGCTTGGTAGAAAGTAGTAATCATTGTTTCCTGTCCAAGTAAAATTTGTTATTTCATTTTACTTATTCCCTCTAATAGTTCACATTCAGTTCATATTCTTCAATATGCCCTCAGCACAGCCCAGTTGGATTCTGTCCCCAAGCTCCTTCCTTTCCAGCATCTGACAGAGGAATCTCACTGATCATTAAAGTTGATTTAAATATGAAGTAACAAAATCATCTTTGGTTTATAAATTCCATAGAAAAAAATTAGTCAACCAGGTTAGGTTGTGATCAAATGAAGGATATTCTATACATATATTCCTGGGAGTTCCTACAATAAATTTTAATAGCTCACCACCAGTAATAGCTGCTCTGATGGCCACACTTATTCAAATTTCATCTTTACATTTGATAGCAGCAAATACAAACTCATTTAAAAAAAAATTTCTTGACGAATAGAATTTTTGTCCTCTTTGTTCACTCAGCAAATGCCAGATCCTTCTTATTCTAAGATCTCTTTCAGAGACTGGAATTTTAGTTAGAGCCAATGCACTTTTCATCTGTTACCTTATTGGAAAGCAAGGACAGGATAAAGTAGCATGAAGGAAGGACAAAAAAAAAAAAAAGAAAACCCAGCTTAGCCAAGTAATCCATGTAAACAAATTGGAACCAAATTGTTCACCTCCTAATCTTCACTTTCGAGTCTCTACCTCTAGGCTTTTAGCAAATAGTTGCTAACAGTTCACACAGTTCTTCAAAATGCAGACTAGAGAAAATAATAAGTTTTCTGTCTGCAGGAGATGGTCTATGTCAGAATATGCTCACGGAAAGCCTCAGTCCACAAAGGTGTTTATTCCTCATGAATCTTCCCAGCTAAATCTCTTCGCTAAATTTCTTTGTCAGGAACAAAGCCTAAAGCCCCCTACTCTCCATTATTGCCAATCATTCTTAATATTTTCACTTCTCCAATCAGGAAGAAAAGAGAAAAAGGAAATTGAGGAAATCGAAGATATTGACTATTAGAAATAAAAAATAATAAATCACTGCTGTTAGGGAAGAACCTGAAACCAAGGGCACGCTTGTCTCAAGTTGCAATGGGGCTTGTTGGTCCGAATAAATAATACCACATAAGAGCCATTTTGCTGGAGTCTCTTGCAAGTGAACACTTTCCATAGGATTTAGGCCTTAAACAAATACATTTGAATTCTAACATATAATCAGAAGAAGCTAATGGAAAACATTTACAAACTTCTTCCCTCCAGGTAATAGTTCCCAGCTCACTTTAGAATTCTAAATGAAAGCTAATGACTATTCTCGTACGGACTGGTTTTTGAAATGGCTTTAGATCCCAAAGACATGAGTGGGTCCAAGGGCTCGCTGCTCCTACTTCCTGCAGGGTATATGAGCCTCTGATCGCTGTCTCCGGTTCTCTCCAACTACGATTTCCATACACCTATCGTTCACAGTAGGGGAAAAACTCACTACTGTATCTCACCTGAAAACGAACAGAGCCTGAAAAACCATTCTCTGCTACTAAGAAACACTGGGCCACAAACAGATGAAGAAATTTAAAAAGGAAAATGGGGGAAAGGGCACAAGACCTGTTGTCCTCTGGTTTGCACTGCACCTGAGAACAACACAGAACTTAACTCATGAGACTAAAAGAAGAGAGCAGGGCCGCGGCATGAATGGGGAAGTTATTATCCCCCAGGAACTGTGATTTGCAGGGTGCACTGTCAGGTGGCACAAGCCCGTAAATCACTCTCCACCTGTCCCACAGCCTACCATGCCAGATATATTCCTTTGAAATAAACTATCTCTCATGCTTTCCTTCTCACCTCTTTGTCTCCCTCTGAGGAAGAAGCTGGACATTGAGCCATAATCCACCATTATTGTAGAATATGATACTCTGGTAAAAGTCACTAATGAAGCCCTAAGGGGATCCAACACGAAACAATTAAGTTGTGATGGGGGTGGGCAAGCAGAATGTCTGGAGCCACACCGGGGAGACCTAAATTGTCAGGGCTCACTCCACCAGCACTGACGCCTGAAGGAGGGGAGGGGCTTCAGTGGAAAACAGACGGCAGAGGTCACATTCACTCACATCACATCTGTAAAGAGTCTGCTCTGCTTAGCTGGGAGATGGGCAGGGGTTGAAATTGGGTGGGGGCTCACCTCTATTGCCCAACACCCCTCAGGTCCTCATGCAGCTTTCCGATGTCCTTTTCAAGCCACTCAAATGGTTCAGGTCCTGGAGAGACTAGAAGAATATGGTTAAACATGGAACCAGGAATTTGGATAGCTAATAATTGGCACCCCTTTAAACCAATATTCTTTTTTAAATTTTTTTTTTTTTAACGTTTATTTATTTTTGGGACAGAGAGAGACAGAGCATGAACGGGGGAGGGGCAGAGAGAGAGGGAGACACAGAATCGGAAACAGGCTCCAGGCTCTGAGCCATCAGCCCAGAGCCCGACACGGGGCTCGAACTCCCGGACCGCGAGATCGTGACCTGGCTGAAGTCGGACGCTTAACCGACTGCGCCACCCAGGCGCCCCCCAATATTCTTTTTTAAATGTCTATTTGTTTTTGGGAGAAAGAGTGTGCAAGTGGGAGAGGGGCAGAGAGCTAGAGGGAGATAGATCTGAAGCGGACTCTGTGCTGACAGCAGAGAGCCTGATGTGGGGCTCAAACTCACAAACCATGAGATCATGACCTGAGCTGAAGTCAGACACTTACCTGACTGAGCCACCCAGGCGCCCCTAAACCAATATTCTTTAAGTACTTGCTTGACTTAGAGTACAGACTACGTGCTATATCAGGTAAACCGAGAGGGAAGACGTGGGGGTGTCCTCAGTGCCTCAGTTACATTCCTGAGCAGCTCAGCTCTGGTCAGGACCTCACCCATGTGGACAACTAGAGGCACAAAAATACTCTTTTAACATTCTCTGTCTCCAAAGCCTACCCAGTGGGTGGTCCCACACTGCCCCTGCCCCTGACACTGCCCACCCCACTTGTCCAAGCATTCCTTCCAAATGAGTACAATCTCTGAGAACAGTTCTTGCAAAAACCTGTGTTCTTTCTTATTTAGTGCCCTGTAATACTTAGTGCCCCTTCTCAATTAGGTGCTTGGCAGGGGGCAGAAGCCCCCCATCTCTGGTTGAATAGCTGGCTATGGATTCTCACAGGCCCTCACCCTTTCACCTACCCTTGACCAAATGCTGCTCAGGACTATTCACCCCCCGTACCTCTTCTCTTCAGATTTTGAGCTGATCCAGGAGTGAAAATCCCACAAAACGAGCAAATACCCTAATATGCCAGGGCTGAGGTTGGAGGAAAGCTGGCTGAGGAGATTTGGGCCTCAGCAATTTACAAAAAGCCTGGAATCTGGTAAATGTTTACTGAATGCTTGTTGAATAAAAATACATTAATGGATAAGCCACTGGGGCATGGGATAAGGGTGATAAGCTGTTCCCTACCTGCAGGTATAATTGGAGGTACATTCATTTATAATTTGGCTCTATCTTTCCTCATTTTCAACAGTTACAGCTGATGTTGAAGTGATGTTATTTTCACATATGACACTAAGAAGTGGCACTGAATTAGAAAACATGAAACAGACTTTCTGTGTCTTCCCATTTGTGTTGGTCTCACGCCTTTGGGTAGGCAGTAATACCCAGGTTCACAAGTGATGTCAGCCACCAAATCCTCCTATCCACACATTGCTCTTGCTACTGACATACGAATCTGAGAAAAGGGCAGGTTTAAACTTATGCTGATATTAGGCAAATGAGTAAACCAGCCACCACCTATGTATCCAAACACCCCTCAGGTGTAGCTTTCCTGTTAGCTCATCAGCCCCGGGCTCATGCCGAAGTGTGGATCACCTGGAGTGGGCTTCGTGATTGCTTCTCCTTAGATGAGACTTAACATCCCTGCTGTGTGAACATGTGGAGTTTCTGACAAAGGTGTTCACGAGAGGGGAAATACACCACAGGGCAGCGCAAAGTTGCTTTTGGATGGAAGGAAATTTGGAATAAATGCAACATGAGACAGAATTATAAATTGACTTGGACTGTTAACCCGAACTCAGATGCACATATAAAGAACAATGATAACTGATTTTCATAATTACAACCCAGAGAGACTGCAAAATACTAAATTATCTTCAGAATCTTCAAATAAGAATAGTGTGTTTGAGCATGGGATAAATGACTTTATTTATCTGTTTCAATACATTTGAATTCTTTGAAAAATCATATTCTACTTATACAATGGCAAAATTTTATTAACTGTAATAGCTGAGTAACTGGACTATATAAATAAAATTCTGCAAAAAAGAATTGACTGATCCCTGGTTCCCCATATGGGAGAAGGAGGTGAAATTCACAGGACACCCTAAGCTTATTTCTGGTAGGGGAGAAACTCAATCACAATTATGAAAGTCTACTGGTGAGATACAGAGGTAGGAACATTTTTTTGAGATAGAACATTTTTATGCCTTTATAGGGCAGTTTTCCAAGTTTTCCTTTGGTCATGACTTGAAGCATAGGTGAAATACTAAAGAATTGACTATGCTATCACTTTATCTACCTCAGATGTTTTCCTAGAACTTCCCCTTCATACGGTTCTGTCTCCTATTGCCTGACTCAGAGGTCAAATCTCAATGCACAACCTGGCTCAAAAAGACGATCTGGTCAAAGAAGACTGGCGAGTCCTTAAGCTAACAAATAGTGGGCAAATTAGACACTTAGTGAGGAATGAAATTGTAGATAATGATTTAGAGAGCAATTGGGAAGTTGGCCGGAAAGTCACGATGGACCATATTCAAGTGGAAACTATGAGCAAGCAGACAGCCTCATGGTAGGGTTATAAATTTATTTAAACTATAATTCCACAGTGTAGAGAAAGTGTAGCTTCCTCATTTGATTTGTAACTCCTTTAATCTTCTTCATGAGCCCCGTTGACTGGGCAACAAAAGGAACAGAGCAAAATAAAACAAAACATCTTAGACCATTTCTTGGCTTGAAGTAATAATTTTGACATTTCTTTAGGTATTACCCAGTATTTTAGAATTTTATTTCTTTCCCCTCTCTATTTCAATATGGCATGTGGGTCTATGGGGCAAATAGGGATTAAGTGACTTCATGGCTTTGAAGGAAAGAGCCCTAAAAGCCGTATGATATCCTGTGTCTCTTTTCCTCCCCACAGCCATGATCCTGAATATTCAGTCACAGCTGGAACTGCTGGCATGCACCACTGCCATTGGTAGGTGGTATTACCTGTGATCTGATCTCTTGCATCTTGGACTGTGGCTGGTGGCCCTCCATCTCATGTGGCCTCACGCTGTTCCTGCTGATTTGAAAGGCCCGTGACTCCCATTCATCTGCCACAACATCAAAACACTCTTGCTCAGAAATAGAGCTCCCCAAACTCTCAGTTTCCTCTGTGTTGAATCCACACCACTGGAGCACCAAAAGCAAACAAGAAACACTAAAGCATCAGATAAGCCTGTCTCTTCCACCACACGACACCACCAGGATTACTTTGAGGAAGCTCTCCCAGAGGTGACGTGGGAAGTGGTTGCCTTCTGGAGTCCCAGGTAGGGGTACAACAGAACTCTCATGGCATTGAAGACTCCAAGTTACCTAGATGTTCCTAAAGCTACCCACTGTCCTTCAAGGTTGGCCTTGAGGCTGAGATAAAAGGAGAACAAAGTAAGTGTCTGGTATCTCCTTTCCTCCACCTCTACCTCTCTCCTTTCTCCCAAGGTCCTTCAGGCCAGAAAGAGTGGGGTTTTCCATCATTTCACCTGCATCGGATCATCCTTCCACCATTTCTAGTCAAGCCTTGGGACATGGCTAGGTTAGATGGAAAAGGTATCTCCATGCCCTGCAAGGAGTTCTATGATCTGACCCAAACAGGTTAACTCCTGAAATTCTGAAAGCGTTTAGAAAATCTTCCTCACCCAAGCCCCGGTTTCAGAATGACTATTTTCTTACAGGACAAAAGATTTCATGGCTGAGCCTCAGAGGTGGAGAGCTACAATGAACATGATTTAAGAGGGGAAATAAAACATATCAGTTTAATGTTTTTGTAAATAGTATCCCCACTACACTATAGAGACTACAAAATATAATTTTAAGGGTGAGGGACATGGGGAGAAGTGAGAGATGGAGATACAGAAGCTCGGAGAAAAATTAAGTCTGTTATTGGTAGAGCACTAAAATGAAACACATGGACATTTTACTAGAGCCATTTAGGTTAGAGAAAACTCTCCAGTTACCATCTCCCTGAGGCCTCCTTTTGTTTCTTTAGCTTTTCCTGAGCCCCTATGCTTGTGTACAAATTTTTAATTACTCAATTTAACTTGAGTGCATTTCTGTTCCTTAAAGCCAAAATACGTGCATGAACAAGAGCCTTCAGTTAAGGCTTTCATACTTCACAATGTGTATGCTGAGCAGATGAGCATCAAGTCTCACTTCCTGTTTCCCGTAAAGGTCTTTCTAATCCATCCCTCCACCCAGCCCCAGATCCCCAGCGTCACACGCCCAGATCACTGCCCCATCACCCTGGCTGGCCAGCCTGACTCCAGGCCCTCTGCTCTCTGCTATCCTCCAACTTTTGCCCCGTTAGTCATCCTGAAACTCCACCTTCACCACATCCACTGCTGTTCAGAGATGTCAGGCTTCTCCCTCCTCTCTGGTTGGTTGGTTTTGCCCCAGTCGGGTTGTTGTTGTCTCTGCCCTTGTCAACTAAGCCAAATGCTTTCTTTGCTCACCATGCCTCCAGTTTAGTCTGGCCCATGAATAGGAACACCACTGTCTGTGCCTTCTCTCATGTTTTTTGCATGTCCTGAACAGATTTGTGCTCCTCTCCACTGATCATTCAAATCCAGCCCATTTTTCTTTCCAAGCCACTGAAGTGGTTCAAGGCAACTTATTTTCTGTTTCTCTGAACTGTCGGTTACATTATGCCATATCATGCTACTTTAGGGCTTAGTTATATTCCATCTTTGAATAATGGTAATATCAATGGCTAATATTTATTGAGCACCTTTTATGGGGAAAGTGTTTCACAGGGATAGCTCATTTGATGCACACCATCCCTGTGAGGTGAGCACTAAATATGTATGCCTGAAGATGACGAAACAGAGTCTCCTCTGCAATTTGAAAGCTTGCCTAAGGTTATACAGCTGGCAAGTTGATGTGGGCGGGGTTCGTGCTGAGAAATTGGACTTCAGAGGCCATCCTTTCAGTCGGTATGGCTTATCACCCCCAGAGAATTGCTCCTTCTGACTTCATCTGTCTTCATCTCTCTCCCCAACTACACTATAAACATCTATATGGCAAGGTCATGATTTTGTGCTCTCTGTCCTCCTACACAGGCACATAATAGACCTTTGAATGGCACTTCTTATCTCCTCCCTAACTGTCCTTTTCTGTTGAGTCATCATTTTTCAGATACAGAGCAATGTGACCTTCATATTCAAGGTTTGCTCATACTCTGCTGAGGTTAGGCATTTCTTCTCTCTTCCTGTGAAAGTTCTATGAGCCCCTGCATGGTTAAGGTGCCGACCACCAAAGGTAGGAGGCAGCTGATATCTTCATGGAGACTCCATTTTCTCTCTGCCTATCTTCCAGGCCTGACTTCTGATGTCCCAGGATCTTGGCCACCACCTAACACCCTCTTGCATTGCACAGTCACACAATGTTCCTAAATCCACCTTCCAGACACCTGTCCCAAAGGATTTTATAAATAGGACTGTAGCCCGTAGGAGGTGGTCTCAGGCTAACTGCCCTGCAGCTGGGCCTTTTGAGCAGTGTTGAAAGGAGACCCCAAAGATCCTGCATTAGAATGCTCAGCAGCCCTGTGATTTATTTGGAAAGAAACCAGCTGCCCCAGCGAGAGTGGAGAAATGTGTGGTTTGCTAACAGATTTTAAACATTAGAGCTTAGGACTTCAAAGCGAGTTTTCCCAAGGGGATTTCTCTTCGCTGTCCTAAATGAGAAGCTACAAACATTTAGGACTGCTTTAAGATGTAGTGAAGTGAGGCTTTGAGGCTGTCCACGTTTGTCTTGGGTCTTTGTAGATGGTGTGTGGGAGCTCCACAGACCTAGGCCTGGCAGGAGAAATCTTGGCAGTGGCCACTTTGTTGTAAGAGGACTTAGCAGGGGTGGGGCTGGGGGATGCAACTGGCTCATTTCCTCCCAACAAGCCATGTTGTGTCTCCCTTCTTCTCCTGGCAGCATGCCATTCTCTCCAGAGCCTCTGCCCCTCACCCCCCTCTCTCTTCTCTCTCTCTGTCTCCTTCCCCTACCCACCCTTGAGAGGAAGAAAAGAATGAAGCACATTCAAAGGGGTCTCCCCAGTCCTTCAGAGTGCAAGCTTCTTGTCATACTAAGGTCAGACTGCAGCCTGGGAACGACACAGTCACCCATGACGTGACAAGATCGTTTCAAGAACCCCTTTAAAAGTCTTGTTGTTTGTTTAAATCTTTGCCCACAGCTGCCTGTTTAGGAACTCTAACAAAAGCACCATGAAATCCTGTTTGATCTTAGCCATATTCACTCCTTAGCCCCCAGGACAGAAGAGTGGAGTTTGGTTCAAGATGGGGGAAGGGTGGCTTTTGTGATTGCCACAAATATCACACGCTTCCCCTTCCAGACATGCCAGGGAAGTGATAGGACAGGGAGGCACTAAGGAAAGGTAGGGCCATGCTTCCCTAGCCTGCTCATGTCTCTAATCATCCATTCGTCTTGCTTGCAAGGGACCGTGAGGAGCTCTTGCTCTACAGGCCTCTATTAGGCAGCAGGGAAGGGGAGTTCCCTCCTTCCTGCCAGGTGGGGGACTCATTTCTACACCTGGCCTTCCTGCGCCTGCTTCAAATTGTTCTTGGACCTGGCCCATTGCCTGCAGAGAAAAAAGGTGAGGCAACATCACTCGACCCCCAACTCCCTAAAGCAATAGGGATGAACTTTGCTCTAAGAAAATGTGATTCCTGGAAATTCAGGTTTGTGAAAAGTAAGATTAAGTCAGGGATTGGGTAGGTGTTTCCTTTTACTTGAGAAACATCAAAGGATGCCTTAAAATAGTATCTCTTATGTGAGGGCACTTGAAATACAATCTGATTCTTAAGAATTTGATCCCAAATCAAATTCTTGGGACATGTATCCTATACAGTTTTAATGGGAACAGGGAGACTCATTAACTACATCTTGGCAGTGTCAAGATTTGGTGAGGAAGCAAAAGTTTCCAGGACAGAAAAAGATTCATTAATAAACTGACCATTTTTACAATTAGTTCCCATTTAATCATAACTTTCCATCATGCTGGTGTCTATTCTCACATATGGTATCAAGATCTTTGTTGGACCCTCCCGTGTGGTCAATAATACAATGCAAATCAAATGCAAATTGATTGCAACAAAGTGAAATTGCATATCCTGCAAAAGATGCGGGCTTTCATCTGACTTGGATGAGGGACAATTTGAGCTTCAAAAGAGACTGATTTAAATATCAGAGAATTAAAAGAGACCCTTGGGAGAATGAGCCAAGTCCGTTAATATTTTGGCAAAAACTGACCCTTTCAGTAAGTGTGTAGCAAAAATCAAATGTGAAGAAAAGGAGACCTTAGCGTTTTGTCAGTCAAGTTAAGCCAAAAAAAATTGACACTTGATTCATTTTATTATTCCAAGAATTAGCAAATAATTACAGCTATAAGATTCTGGAAAATAGAAGATAAACTTATTTTTAATGTTTCATTTTTAACAATAGAATTCAACCAACACCTAAAAATACCATTTATGGTAAAATTTTCGTTCTTCTCTTAAGTGATTTCTCCTTTAATTTTTTTTTTTAAATCTCAGTTATCTTCAAGAAATGAGTCTCTCCCATGGTTCCTTGCCATTTCATGTATATTATTTGATTTAATATTCACAGTGACGCTATCTGTTAGACTGAGTAGCTGTCCACACCATTTTACAAGGAAGAAAATTGAGGCCCCAGAAGGGTGATTTGAACAGCACCATGAAGTTAGTAAACATTAGCTTCGCTCATGTAAACAATGCAAATATTCTTATTGACTGCTGGCTACATGGTTAATAATATTAGGCATATCTGAACCCAGACCTTTAGACTCCTAGGGATTTCTTTACAGACAAAAATAGCAAATTGTGTCATACCCAACATTTTGAGTACTTACTATCTACCAGGTACCACCCTAAGTGTCTTACGTTCCTCTCATCTAATCTTTACAATAATCCTATGATATGAATACTGTGCTTTATCCCTATTTTACAAAAGGGGAAACTAAGTCTCAGAGAGGTTAAGTAAGTTGCCCAACGTCCCACAGCTGGTAAATGACATTTCAGCTAGAATAAAATTCACGTGTTTATCTATCTTGGTGCTCTTAATTGACACACCACAGTGCCCTTTTCCAGGAATAGATTTATTCCAGAGCAAAGCTCAGGATCTTTGTCTTTAACAGGTATAGGACAACCACGCATTGTGTAACACATTACATCTCGGAGGGAAGTTGCCTGGAACTCTCCTCAGCTGGTTTATAAAGGAGAAGGTAAAAGAATGGGACACGGGATACTTAAGTTTTACAAAGTTGTTCAAGAGCAGGGATGGCAAGCAGGCTTCTTCCACAGAAGATGGCAATCTTCTTTCATCAGCTGGCAATCCCACTTAATGAGTAGAAGCTGCTAGAATGAAGCCAAAGCCTTAATCTGGGCTCCGTGGCAAAGAGTGGCACGAGTTTTGAGCAAGCCTGGAAGGGGAATTGGCCCACACACGGGCCATGTGTTTCCTATTTACCCTACGGGAGAGTGCCAAGGTATGGCACTTTGAGATTCAATGGACTCAGATTATATTCCTTAATGTTTCATACCACAGTGAGTACACAGGCTGCCTGAAGTAGCAAGTGGGGGCAGGAGGTGAACATAAAAAGTGTCCATACTCCAAATTCAAGAAAGATTGACTACTCTTTGATCGTAGGAACAAGTAACTACCAGATTCAGTTGTAAACTCTTCCCAATCAATTAATGACAACTCTGAAATGGTAATCAAGCTTCTGAAAGCCAGCCAATAGCAGCAGCCAGTTTTAGTAACTGCTTTCCATGGCCAATCCCTGACCACTCCTCCTTCTGAGAGACGACCAATCTCTGAGTGCCTAGCTTCTCCAAGCCCCATATAAGAGCAAGCATCTGCTTTCTTCAGAGTCTGTGTTCACTGGTTTTTTGCTTAGAAAATGATGCATTCTGCTCTTTGTTTCATTTATTCAGTGGTAGCCTCTTCCTTGTCCAGAGAAAGAACAGAGAAGAAAAAACATGGAAAAAAAGGCCTTGTTTCATACGTTTGAAAGGTGGAAAAGAAATCTCTATCAAACATACATAATGAAAACATAAAAATCCCTAGAAATTCTCTCTCTCTCTCTCTCTCTCTCTCCCCTCTCTACTTTTGCCTTAAAGATGTCAAAGGGAAACCCCTAGGGTATTCAGGAAGCCAGGTTCTGTTGCAACCGCCATGGCAAGGGAAGGATAATCATTGTTAAAGTATATGTTTAATTCATTTAAGATTGTGTTAAATTGGTACTTCAGTGGTGAATACAGCAGGCTATATTCTTCTTCGATGACCTGTTGGCCAAAAGTTCTACAGTGATTAAACACTAAGCAAATACATACATAAGACAAAAATAGCACTCAGATGTTGAAAATCTAAACTTACCCAGCACATTGAAGCCTAGTGCAGCGAAGTATCTAGTTAGTATCTGTTTTTATTAATGGATTTCTATTTCTGGCTTATTTTTCCTTTCCTGCTTTGGTAATGCTAGATGTATGTACAAAAATCTACATATTTATTCAGAAATTGGTACTTTACTACTGATGAGTTGATACAAACAATATAACTAGGGCCATTATAATGTTAAGTGAGTTTTGAACAAATAGAGTTAGAAATCCAATTATCTTTCTATAGAAAGCCTTTGTGTAGAGTCATTGTTAAATAAAAGAGGGAAGTCAGTGGGAAAGTGAGAACAGCAATTTCTCCTGCCTGCAAAAGGACATTGGAGAATTTTATCCTGAACATGCATTAATCTGTTCACAATAGCCTCTGCCCTGTGGTCAGCTCATAGAGATACAAAGATCTGTTCTAGCTACTGGAAGCTTCCTTTTGGAAGTAGAGCTGACAGTCAGGAGCATATGACTTGGGTAAGAAAGCAAAGAAGAAACACAGATCCTTGCACTGGGCCAATGGCTTAGAACTGCAGGACGGAAGTCACTGCAACCCTTCCCCGGCACCTCAGTCTAGGGCCTTCAATGCTTACCAGTGGGGGCAGAAAACAGAAATCCCTTGCAGTGGTTCCAATTGGGCCTTTGGTCAGTCTTAGATCAGTGCCCCTCAAGCTTTACTAGGCACATGAATTACCTTGTTATCTGGTTAAAAATGAAGGTTCTGATTCATAAATTTGGAGTGAGATCTGAGATTCCAAATTTCCAAAAAGATTGCAGGTGATGGCTATGTTATTGGTCCATGGACTTTGAGTAGCAAGAATATAAGTTAGCCTAAGCCTTATCTGGGACACAGGGGCTTCCACTTGGCTTCCACAGCAATAGAGATTAAAATTTTAGTCAGAAGGGAGCTTAAAGATCATCTGGTCTTTGAAAATCCCTAGCTGTGTGATGTCAGGCAAGTTACTTATCCTCTCTGTGCCTTGTTTCTCATAAAAGTTTAGTTATAAGGATTAAATGAAATAAGGTTTACTACAGTGCCTGATATTCAGCATCTGCTTTGTAAAGGCTAACTAAAACCATCTGGCTTCATTCCTTCATTTTGCAGATGTAAAGATAAGTCGTTCTGACATGAAGAAGCTTGCTTAATGTGACACAGCTTGCTAGTGTCAGAGATGGAGTGAGAACACTATCTCCTGACTTCTAGGCAAAAGCCCTTTCTGCTGTTTAGTTAGAGCCCAACAATAATTGAGAAAGCTGGCCCCAGCATGCGCTCAGCCCACTTTCCTGCCGCGGCCTCAGACACCCACAGAACAACTGTGGCTTAACCCACATGCCCAAATATTTTTGCTACAGCCAGTCCTGACAGCTCAAGTCTTCTGCCGTTAATTATGAAGATTACCCAGATAATTGATTTAATTGGGAACAGAGAGTATCTCAGTGCAACCAGCCAAAATGGATTAGATCTCCTTAGTGCAGTATACAGATCCCTGCGGCTCTGAAGGGAATGCATTTCCTCCCTGGGGAAGATTGTGGATGCCCCATGGAACCTATGGTATAGTCTTGCTGACCTGTTCCCCAGGGATACAGTTAAATCTAGTCCAAGTGTTGGAAACATACAGCTCTCTCTTTACCCCCATTGTCTTTATAAAAGCCCTCAATAGAGTTTTTAATGCTCACACTTGACAGTGATGTCTTTGGGGAGGTCAGAAAGCAGAGAGTAAAAAATCCTCTCCCAATATGGTTTTGCATTAGCCACAGGCTGTTCCAAGTCAATGGTATGGAGAAGTACAAACTCTTTTTTCTGCAGTAAAGGGAACGAGATGACTTCTTTCTATTGCAGTGCTGAGATATGAATAACTGAACTGGAAAAACATATTAGCTGTCTGTCTAGTGTTGCTACATAATACAAAAAAAAAATCATTCCAGCATCTGCCCAGTGAAAAGTTATAAACAACTAGCAAATATATGCTATGAAGTATCATTGCTTTGGTTGTCCTCACTATTGGTGCCATCCAAATGGGGTTATCCATCTAGTTCTTTGAAATCAACTATTTGTGTATCCATTTATCCTAAAGACACAACCTTTTTAACAAATTATCTTCATATTACTTTAGCCTCTGTGGGGTAGTTTTTCTGTTTGTACATGTATTGAAGTCATGTTGAAAATCTGGTAGGTAGAAAGCTCCGGGGAGGGAAGCCACCTGAACAAATACAGAAAACTTGTATTATTGATCAGATACTGAAAGATGTGTTCCTGACATCTTCAAATTTGAGACACTAAAAATAAGATGAATCTGAAATTTGGTGATGGGATATGAAACCTTTCTCTTCTAGGTGACAGTTGACATTCTAATCAGAGCTGAGATGGAAAAATCATGAAACAGAAACACTTCTATCCATTGGGGATACATTATTGGATGTCTTAGTTTCAAAGGCCCCTTGGACCTGCCACTACACATCAAACCTATCCAAGATGTTACCATACATGCTTTGGCAACATTCATGATTTGACAGGGCCAGATAGTTTCTCATTCCTATTATGTGTTGCAATGTATCCTTCCTCCCCCACAACAATATATATATATATATATATATATATATATATATATATATATATCTGTATATGTGATAGCTCTAACCTGTAGTACCTCAGAATGTGACCCTATTTGGAAATAGGGCTATTGCTGTTATAATTCGTTAAGATGAGGTCCTCCTGGAGTAGGGTGAGCCACTCATCCAAAATACCTGGTGTCTTTACAAGGAGATGGCCATGTGAGGACAGACAGAGAACACCAATGTGAGGATGGAGGTGAGGATTGGAGAGCTGTATCTACAATTTAAGGAATGCCAGGGATTGCAGGCCATTAATCCCTGCATGTCACTAGAAGCTGGGAGAAAGGCAGTGGACAGTTTGTATCTCAAGACTCTCAGAAGCTACTAGCCTTGCTGACACTTTGATTTTGAACTTGTAGCCTGCAGAACTATAAGAGAATAGATTTATTTGCTTTAAGCCACCCAGTTTATAGTACTTTGTTATCATAGCTCTAGGAAATTAATAAATCCCCCTCATAAGGATTGTTATGTTTCCATCCTCTATCAGGTTAGACTCTGGTTGGCTCTCTCAGGTGGGAATGAATCTGAGATTTTAGGAAATAAATGATCTTGAAGAAAGGAAACTTTCCCAACCCAGTGCAGGCTTAGGACTGATCTGTGTTTTGCTGAAGATGTGTCGCTTTTTTTTTTTTTTTAAAGAACATATAGATGACCTTGGGTCTCCTTGACTGTTTGGGACCTGTCAGTACGAAGCAAAACACATCTAGAAATGTGAAACCTTGACTCTACCCCTTTCAACTGATCACCATTCTTGGCTTCATTCAATGAATATTTATCTTCTGCCCACAGGGACAGGAAACTGATGTGTTGAGTACTTGGAAGTAACTGGTCTTATCTTCATTTGCCTTTCCATAAGCATTTATATTCACAGCATCACCATTGGCAATCTATAGTTGATTGATTTTGAAGTTGTGTCTTTCTCTGAGACTTATACCAGCTTGTGAACAGATAGGAGCTAGCAAAATTTCTGCTCAGGGTCTTACATAAATGTGCATCACTGGTTACAGTTTATGATGGAAAGTGGCTTTCATCTTGCATGGCATCCAGTAGGCCAACACTAATGGACTGAGTAATGAATGCTAAGGTGGAGAGCTTTGTACTAAGTTCAGTACTTTGTAAGACTGCCCCCTGGACTTAGCAGGAACACGTAATGTCTCTGATTAGCTCATGGGGCTATAACAGTGGTGAATGGACTCTTTGCCATCCCCTCCTTTTCAGGTTCAAGTGGAAAGACTTTAGGTTCAACATTGAAAAGAAAACTGTAAAACACAAAATGTAACTTTAATAACAGAATGTGTGACACCATGAATCTTGGAGAATGGCTTAAGAAACTCAACAAGCACTTTTCCTAGCCATTCTCTGATGATAATGTATCTAATATCTTAGAATAAAGAAGCAAAGCTGGTATTTTGCCTTTTTAAAATGGTCGCTTTTTGGAGGTGGGAGGGGCAGAGGGAAAGGGAGGAGAGAATCTTAAGTAGGCTCCATGCCTTGTGCAGAGCCCAACTCAGGACTCAATCTCATGACCATGAGATCATGACCTGAGACAAAATCAAGAGTTGAATGATTAATCAACCAAGCCACCCAGGTGTCCCTAAAATGGTCACTTTTACTTTTCAAATTGTGAGCCTTCTTTCTTTCAAGGTCCATGTTCAGGATCCTTTTCCTACCGCCCAAATGATTCACATGTCAGAGCAGCAACAGCATATCCAAGGGTTCAAACTATCGGGCATCTATTTGACACAATCCTTGTCCTTCAGAACTCACTAAGCTAAGTTTAATGAGAAAATCAACTTCCTAGACATCCCTGTCCAAGTAGCTTATAATGATAGTAGCTGATTATCAGATGAAAACCAATTTCAATACCTGTACATTTGAGCAACTGCATCCCATGTAAGATAAGAACATCTCTGGATCAGTCAATCCTCTCCCTGGGATTTTTATATGCTGGTTTTTATATAGTGTTAAACAGTTTTGTTGACCAAACATTGTCAATCTATGGATTAGTTTCATTCCTTTAGCTGTAAGAAACAGAGAACAACTACGTAGTGATGTCAGTGTGCCCTCATCAGCCAGGTTAGATCACAATCCCATCCCTGTGGTAGCTGGTTATGATGCCTGATTGATACCTCTACCAATATCCTATAAACTGGGGGCGGAGCTCCTCTAAATGGAGCCAGCACAATAAGGACAGGCTAGTAGATGGTCAACAATGAATACCAGAGTCCACAAGATACTGATTCCCTTAAACTCAGGCACCACCACATCATATCTCTCGGTATCTTCCATAGTTTCTAGCACTATCTTTGAAAACAGCAGTCTTTCAGTAAATGCTGATCAAACAAAGAGGATGTAGGGATGTAAAGACTTTTTTCCAGGGGCACCTGGCTGGCTCAGTCGGTGGAGTGTATGGCTCTTGATCTCAGGGTTGTGAGTTCGAGCCCCACGTGGGCGATTATTTAAAACTAGAATCTTTAAATAAAAGAAAGAAAGAAAGAGAGAGAGAGAGAGAGAGAGAGAGAGAAGAAAGAAAGAAAGAAAGAAAGAAAGAAAGAAAGAAAGAAAGAAAGAAAGAAAGAAAGAAAAGACTTCTCCACACCTCTGCCTGATCTCTCCTAGAATCTGGTCTGATGCCAAGCCAGAAACAGGGCCCCAACCCAAGCTATTGTGGCTCTAAGGCTTCCAGTTTGCACAATTTCGTGTGGTGGAGGGTCACCTTAGTATAGAATGGAGTCCGCTAGGCTGGACTGACGTGGCCTGGGTTCTTCACAATTACCTCAGCTAAGGCCTCATGCAGGCTGAATGAGAAACCTGAAGCTGATTTGAACAGGCTGCCTCTAGGTAAGGTCAGATGGAATTGTGCCCCGAGGCAAGGAAAAAGACAGAACAAACCCCTTTCTGGTGCCTTGCGATATCTTTCTAGTCAATCATCATGCATTTCTCAGCCCAGGCTCTATGGTACAGACTTCCTAGAATCCTCAGACACACAACAAATCTCAGTTCTTCTCCGCAAGGAAAAGGATTTCTATTTTCCCTCTTTGCCCTCCTCTTTGGGAACTCCAGTCATCACAGCCCTTCTGTCAGTCACAATCCCCTGAGAAGGCCTTGAAAACTAAGCTGGTTTGGAAAAGAACACACTTGATTGTTAAGCCAGACTCCCCGCACATCTTAGAACTTACTGACACCTGCTGGACGGTTTCCCTCTCTCTGGAAAGCATCTGAGCAGGTTTTTGATCTATGAGTGATGGTCCCAGGACATTGGCTTCTGGACTGGGATAGAAATGGAGAACTTTCCATGCTCTAATGAGCGCTGTGTCTGCTTAGTGAAAACGTGCCTCCTTCTCACTGAAAACAGACTTGAGAATCTCCAGCAAGCTTCAAAGACAAGACCCTTATGGTAAAAATGAACGCAAGAATAGCAGACAAAGCAGGTCAAGATTAGAAGGGTGGAATTGGTAATTCTGGTCAAACTCTGGGTTCCTATGTGTTTTCCTGCTGGAGAAACTGAATAAAATAGGGCTTCAGAAGCATCCATTTTAAATATTTTTTTAATGTTTTATTTATTTTTGAGAGAGACAGAGAGAGAGACAGAGTAGGAGTGGGGGAGGGGCAGAGAGACAGGGAGACACAGAATCCAAAGCAGGCTCCAGGCTCTGAGCTGTCAGCACAAAACCTGACATGAGGCTCGAACTCACAAGCTGTAAGATCATGACCTAAGCCAAATTCAGATGTTTAACTGACTGAACCATGCAGGCACCTAGAAGCATCCATTTTAGAGCATAATTTAAGGCATTCCAGAGCCCAGGAGATGCTGCTTGACTGGGTCTGTGTTGGCCCATGGCAAATCCTAAAGGAAGTGAATGTGGCCCTTGGTACTCTCTGCTCTCTCAATTCAAGATATTTAGCTTCTTTGGCTACCTTCTCCAACTCCTAACGTTTCCAGGGCAATGCACTCCTCTTACTAGGGAGGAATGACTCAATTGACTAATTTATTGTATCCAGTGAAACTGCATCTTTAAAGAGAAACTACGGGTGAGATTTACAATAAAATCCAGGGAATCCATCTTAATGGTAGCATTTTAAACCTCAGAGTAGGCTAATGTGGAAGCTACTGAGGGGCTTCTGGGGCCCCTCAATGAGAACATGTGGGGCAGTTATCTGTAGGCAGCTCCTAAACAGAGCAAGGTAGTTATTGCTGCCATCTTGGCCAAGCACTCATCCTGCATGGAGACCAACTGCTGCATTGCCCACTTTCCAACTTCTCCTTCTCTCAGGAAACCAGAGAAACACTGGCTAGCTGGGTAGCTACCTGGAGACAGACTGGAAGACTCCTTCTGGAAAACTTTCCTTCCCACTCTCTGTCTGGACCACCCCTCCCATCTGGGGTAGTGGGTCACAGGAGCAGCCCTGAAACTCCTCTCATCTTCCCACCCAAGTAGTTGAGCTAAATGTAAGAAGAGGGAGAACAGACAAGTATGTGCTTCTGAGGAAGTTGAGGGGCCAAGAGGAGGCCTGAAGCCAGTGCTGAGGAGAGAGGGCCTCCCTGGGAGTGGGCTGCAGCCCCCCTACAGGAACACAGCCTACCCATGCCAACCTCAGAAACCACATGCCTTCACTGCAGGCAGGAAATACCAACCTCAAAGTCTCCCCACCTTTGGGGCCCCCTCCCATCTCCAAAATGCTTCAGGCCAGAATTTAGGGATAGCTCTGAAATTTGAGTTCTAATAGCTGGGTGTTGCCTACACTTGCTGTTTTAAATGACCTCTGGCCCCCTGGGGGTAATTATACAGTGGGCTTTGAGGGTTTAGGGGTGGGTAGGCTAATACTGGCAAATGCCAAAAGAATGTACTATTTCCCTTAAAAGCCTGTTAGGGCTAGAGACTCCACTGATGAAAGAGGTCAGGAAAATGCCATGATATTACTTGCTTTCTACCCTAACATTTGGCCTCTCTGAGGCACTGCACAAGGAAGCCAATACTGCCTGTCAAGTATGAAAGACATTGCTATTTAGTAACTCAGGTACCAGTGGAGAATTACTCCAACAACCTACAGTTCAAGGATTTCCAGTATCTGGCCTTCACAGCTATCTCCAATCTCTGAGTCCTCCCCTCACAGACCCTCCTCTCTATTCCTGGTATCCACATTGTTCTAGCATAGCCTTTTGTTTACAGTGTTCCCTGTAGCCCCAGCTGCACCCCTAGAATCTCCCCAACCATTTATCGGAGTCCTCCAATCTCTGAGTCCTCCCCCCACAGACCCTTCTATTTCTGGTGTCCACATTGTTCTAGCATAGCCCTTTGTTTACAGTGTTCCCTGTAGCCCCAGCTGCACCCCTAGAATCTCCCCAACCGTTTATCTGAGTCTCAGCACATTTCAACACCCACCCCATATCCCACCTCCTAATGAAGCCCTCTGCATCTGCCAATTCCAGGTCCTCCCACAGCTCTCAGTATCTCCCCTGGTCTGTAGCATGCACTTCTTACATTGTTACTGATATTTTTATTTAGGCATCCTTTCTTCTGGAAGACACTAGGTGCTGACAAGGGAGGCACTTTGTCATACATCTATTTGTATCCCCAGTTTAAACTCAGAGCCTTTCACTGCAAGTTACCCCGGAGGTATCCTGGATATGGCGTCCCTTTCTCTCCATGGACATTTCCTATGACTTCATGACTTCATCCTAGCCCATTTCAATACTGACTAGCCCCAAGTTTTATTAAGTTCTTCTTTTCACAAAGCCAAAGTGAGCAATATCTGGATCTGCCTCTTTTTTTTTTAAGTTTATTTATTTATTTTGGTAGAGACACAGAGCGAGTGGGGGAGGGGGAGCAGAGAGAAAGGGAGAGAGAAAACCCCAAGCAGGTTCCATGATGCCAGCACAGAGCCTGATGTGGGGTTCAAACCCACAGACCGTGAGCTCATGACCTGAGCCGA
Organism: Lynx rufus; assembly: GCF_022079265.1. NCBI lineage: Eukaryota > Metazoa > Chordata > Mammalia > Carnivora > Felidae > Lynx > Lynx rufus. The sequence continues at coordinate 74,162,862 of NW_025814834.1, forward strand.
AGCCAAGAGTCAGACCCTCAGAAACTGAGTCACCCAGGTGTCCCAGGTCCCACTGCTGCATCTGGGCAGCCAGCAGCTCTCAATTTTTAAGTTGAGATTTGCTTCGCCAGACTAGAGATGCTCAGTTCTTTTGCCTGTTCTTCATTTATTGTAGTTTCCAGACCTGTACCATCCCCCTCTCCTGGGAGCTTTCTGGTTTCCAATATCCCTCATGAAAAGTGCTTCCCAGAATTAAGTGTAATATTCAGCTATTGAATATGTGCAATCTTAGCCCAAACAGAGGGAAGGAGGCACTTGAGGGAGGTCTTTTTATGTTCATTGTGATGACGAACACAACTGGATTCCAATGATCTTTGCTTAAAACAAGGAAGAAATGCTTTTTAAAGCAAGCAAGCAAGCAAGCAAGGATTTTTACCCAACCAAGGGATTCCAGTTCTAAAAAAACCCAAAAGTGTCAGCATTAGAACCACCTGGATTGCAACATGGAATCCATTTTTTAAATTTTATCTCACAGCCTTTTGATGGTATAGTTGTGGTTTGTGTGTGTTCTACAAAGAAGTTCATGTACCTGGTTATCCAGGAATATGTTACGAACCAAAAAGGGAACCAGAGCAAGTTAGAAAATGAAGCGCATCCAAGCTGCAAGCCTCCCAAACCACCACTGGCTGACTCTCCAAGTACCCTAGCAGTCTTAGAGGTGCTCCAACACCCCGGCTCCCCATCTCTACACTCGTCCGCCACTCCTAAGCCTGCTTCTCGCTCCTCAAAATCTCTGAAGTTCCTTTAAAGGGCCAAATCAAGAGAATGGAGTCATCAAATTTAAGAGGAAGGCCACCAGGATCACATGATTTCCTTTTCCCCAAGCCACTCAATGTAGCAAGTAATATCTCGTTTCAGGGTTTAGAAGCCTAGATTATTTTCTCTGGTCCTTAAGGGCCTTTTATGTATCTATATAGGTTTAAGTAAGTGAATTCTCCTCACTGACCTTCAGCATACTTCTACTCCAAAATCTGTAAAACTAAGTTTACAGCGAATGAAGAAAGAAGCCTCATTTCTTTTCATCATGGAAGCTTCTGATCTCTTGTTTCTTTTTACCTCTGAGGTGTTCATTTTCTGTACCATCAATGGCAACCTTTCCCTACGCGTTTGCTTCTATTTTCATAGAGAAAAGCAATAGCTCTGGAAGGAAAGTCCTCTAATTCTGTCAGAGAGTTTGAGGGATTTGCCTGAAGTTGTACAGCCAGTTAGTCCAAGAGTGCATCTTATCTAGCCCCGACTAGACTCTCAGCTGCCAGGAGGCCAGAAGAGACCAGACTGACACATTCTTCTTTCCAGATCCACACAGTGGCTGGTCTTTGGTTGATGTATCCAAGGCCACCTTAACACCATGGGTTAGGCTGGGGTCCATGATGGAAGCTTCTTAGGCATGTGATGGAAAGGACCTGTCCCTAAGCCATTCAGTGTAGACTTTGCTTGCAGAGACCCTGGTGTTCATCAGTGAATCTTGCACCTGCTCATATTCATCACCCCCTACCGCATGCATGGTGGTATTCTGAAAGACAGCAGCTGGACTTATGACAAAAAACAAAAAGACATAGCTCACAGGCTCAGTGTTTTGCTCTATCACCTGGAGTCCTAATAAATTTTCTGCCCAGGCAGGAAGTCACGGGGAACCCCCGTATTCACCCAGCCTGAATTCCAGGAGCCTGTTGCTACCAACCTACACAGAACAGAAACCCACGTGGTTTGGACACATAAGTTTTGGGGAATACAAATAAAATATTCAAGTGTCTAATCAAAATACTGAATTTGTTAATTAAATTATATATTGATATTAAAAGTCGGTATTACATAAAATAATGCTTAATTTAACATTTTTTTCCACTCTACATTCAGTCTCCACATACATTTTCCGTCTTCATGAAAATGGCCAATTTTTTTTTTTTTATCCTTTGCTGAGTCATCCAGAGCACATGTCTTCACGCTTCAGTTGTTTGACATATAGTACTTTTTTTTTTTTCAACGTTTATTTATTTTTGGGACAGAGAGAGACAGAGCATGAACGGGGGAGGGGCAGAGAGAGAGGGAGACACAGAATCGGAAACAGGCTCCAGGCTCTGAGCCATCAGCCCAGAGCCCGACGCGGGGCTCGAACTCACGGACCGCGAGATCGTGACCTGGCTGAAGTCGGACGCTTAACCGACTGCGCCACCCAGGCGCCCCTTGACATATAGTACTTTTAAAAATCAGGCATGATGATGTTGCTGAAATATTTCCTCCAAACCGTAAACTTTCATAACAACAGGAATTTCCATTCATCCTATAGGTTAACAGCACAACCACTTACTTTTTTTTTTGCTTTTGTGACTGTTTGGAAAATCCTACAAAAAAAAAAAAATGATGAGGGACTGCACCCAGGAATAATTGTGAAATCTGTGTCAAATTTCTATCCTTCCTTTTAAAATCTGATTTGCATTAGTTGATCTCTACAAAAATGCAAAACTAGGAGTGGCTGAATCGTTTCAGGATGTCTTTCCTAAAGAGCATTTTGTAGTTAACAAAAAAAGGAATTTGACCTGGAATATGAGTAAGTTCATGAGAACCTGAATAACATTGAGAATTCTATCTGTATCTTCCTTCTTTCTGTGAAATAACTTTAAAGGACAAAAGCTTGCCGTATAAGCAAGGAAGTCCCAGTTTATATCTATTTTCCTGGAGTGATTATTAATTGTGCCTCCTTTTATTCTCAAAAGTATCCCAGTTTGGACAGTAAGTTACATAGTTACTCTGCTTTTAGCAAGGAGCATACTATATATTGTCATTCTGGTGGCCTTGCCAAGGCATTCAACATATTGGCCATTCAGCAAATTTCCTGTGAGACTAATACCCACACGGCTGCCAGACGGAACTCAAAGGCACAGTAGCTGAAAATTAAAGCAATGCGGCTAATTATCTAAAGTGATATTACAATGTCTAAGATTCTGGTACTTTGACTGCCAGTCAACACAGCATCTGCTTCCAAAGGAAACATTTTTTTTTAATAAATCTTTAAAAGAAATCTAATTATAAGAAACTCTTTCAATTAGTTAAGAAGAGCTGCTTTGATCTGAGAACAGTGCCTTTATTATTAGTTTAATGTTTCTAAATATTGGGAAGGAAGTTGTCTTTATTAATTTTATGATTTAACCATCCATACTTGCCAAGATGTCTCGGCTAAGGCACGATTCACTTCCGGTTGACCGTCCTGCAGGCTAGTGAGCTGTGTGTAATGAATGGTACGGGTGCAGGTGGAGCAGGTGCCCCCTGCACCCGAGCTCTGGGTCCCTGAGACCCCCAGCAGACGTGCAAGAGAACTTCCCTCGCTTTTTGTGGGTTGGGCTGCCTGCACAATGCCGATGCTTGTGCAGAGACTGAAGAGGATGTATCTGTGCAAATCCACTCCCACTCGTCAGAAAATCACGTTGAGCACCAGCTCGCCTCCTGGGAGATCAGGAAATTCATCTTCCAACGTAAAATCTGCCATGCAAGGAAAAACCCCGCCAAACAAAAACTCAAAAACTTGCTGGTGAACGCTATCTTCTTCTGTGTTTCTCCATTCCTGCCTCTAATGGTTGATTGCCTGAGTGTAAGGAAATCAGCCCAGGTCTGAGACACATGTACCCCAGAGTTAAGGCATTTATCACACTGGATGTGGGATATGGTTTGCATTTAGAGGGTCACTAAATAAAACTGCTTATCCTTAAATCACCTATGATATTTTACATTACTCATGGCCCAAGGTCTCATGACAGTTGGCGAGAGATGAGCTCTTTCTGTGTGTCCAGCTTTGGGCAGCCCATCTCCCCAAATCCATGGATAATGCAGTGAAAAAGGGGTCTTGTCGAGGGGAATGTCTCTCAGGCATCCCCTCTCCTCAGCTATATAAGCGTCTCGCTCAGCTGCTTAGCAGCACAGGGAAGGTTCTAATGGGACACTGTCCTGCAGACACACTGGCTCCATAGAGAACATCCATCCTGTCTGCCAAAGCTCTAATATGATTTTCCCTGCAGTGAGGGGGGTCTGAACAGAGAATAACCAAAGGATGGCTGTCCCTTAAGACAACCAGGACCTCAAAGCCTTTGCCCCAGCCCCATGCTGTGAAGAATAAAGAGAAAAGAACTATCTCCCACATCTCTCCTGCAGTCTCTGAATTTCTAAGAAAATGTCCCCTTCATTTTCTTCTTGAAAAGAGTTTTCCCCTTCCAACCATTTTCCTGTCCTGACCAAGAACACGATGGGAGAAACTGGGAAGGTGGGAGGGAGGAAGGCCCAGCTTTTGAGGCCCGTTCTATTTCCTCACCACCTTTTATGTCCTGGTGGCCCTTCGTGCTTCCTTCAACGATATTCTCATGCCTTCCAGGGTTTCTTCTTTGAGAGGAAGCCGAATTAAGAGGGTAGAATATGAAGCCAACTTTGCCAAGTGCCCTTGAAAGGTGAGAATTGATTTTTATGCCTCGGCCCCCTTCTCCTACTGACCTTTCTAGACACATTGTTTCTACACTCAAATGTGTCAGGGACATCCTCAACGCGGGGCTGTGGCCAAGGGCTAAGACGTAGATACATATGGCCCAAAGCCCACAAGGTGATCGGCAACCTTGTCCCCTGCACTCTCCACTGGCCTGAGGCCTTGGCTGTCTTTTGTAGCCTATTCCTGTGGAATGTTGTCTTGGCCTCACTTTCATGCCAACCACTAGCCTCTCTGTCTCCTGAAGTCCCAGGACCACAGTGACCTTGCCAATGGCTTGGCCTTCCAAGTCTGAGGCTGTGCTGCTTGGCTTGAAGTTGTGCTGTGGTGAGCGCTCACAGCCTCCTCTCTCTGCTCTCAGGCCACTGGCTTCCTCGCCTGCTGCTGCACCTCCCAGGAGGCCTAGCGGAGTTGCTGGGAAAAACTCAGGTCCACACCACCCAAGCCGCAGCTCCGCCTTCACTTTTGGTTCAGAACTGCACCAGTGTTATGTTGATCCAGAGTTGTTTCTCTCTCTCTCTTTCATTTTCTGATCCTGACTACAGACCAATACAAAGGAAATTTTACCAGATGATGCTTTTTTTTCTATTTTTTATTTTTTAATGACCAGATTGTACCTGCTAGTTCTCAAGAAAAACTCAACTTCTCAGAAAGCTTTTAAGATACTTTCTTTGAGTGACATTTTTCATCTTGCAAAGACTACAGCCTTTACTCAAACAGATTTTTATCTTTTTTTTCTGGGGTTTGATGTGGAAATCTCACTAAGTTCTTCCATCCAGAGTATGTCAGTATTTGATTGAAATGCTAGTTTGAAGGCTTGCCCGGTAAACCATTTCTCCTTGCATCCTTTTAAAATTAATGCGTACTTCTAAAACTAATGATGTATTTAACATTGGAAATAAGCTAAACCTGAAAACTCACAGAGCGTTTCAAATAGATGCAGAAGATCGCCACCTTGTGGCCACTGTGGAATCTGCCACTTGGACTTGTGCTGGTTTGTCACCGGGTTTGGGGCCCTGCCGCTAATTAAAATAGAGGCCTTCTAATGTGATCTTTTCCCATGCAGTTCACACCCTAATCCTGATTCTTTGCGGGTCCACTTGTGGAGATTTCCTGCAATTTGGAGAAAGGAGTCTATTCAAAGTGGCCTCAGTGGTCTAGTTGAAGGATGCCTTTTTGGTCCTTTAACTTGGTTTCAATAGGAAAGGGAACAACTTCAGGGGACCCCAGCTCTTTGTTTTCTTCAAACCCTATATGCTCTTATCCCTGTATTTTTTTTTTCCAAAATGTGCCCTAAGGGGATACATGTACCACCATCCTGAAGATTATATTTAAAAAGCAGGTCTGGGCACACTTACGCTAAGACCTAAGAATTGGAATGTATAGGGATAGGTTCTGGCATTTGCATTTTTAACAAGTTTCTTAGGTGATTTTTTTTTGTTTGGTTTATTTTTTGAGAGAGAGAGAACATAAGCGGGGGAGGGGGGCAGAGAGAGAGGGGGACAGAGGATCCAAAGCAGGCTCTGCACTGACAGGCTGACAGCAACAGGTCTGATGTGGGGCTCAAACTCAGAACCGTGAGATGATGACCTGAGCCCAAGTCAGACGCTCAACTGGCTGAGCCACCCAGGAGGCCCTCTTAGTTTATTTTTATACACATTAGATTGCTAACAGTGCTGCATTTTAGTCTGTGCAAAAAAGAAATTAGACAGGGATCTAACGAATTAAACAGTTTGACCCTGAGGAGTCTCCCTTAGGCCCTGGGAGGGAGGGAATTTGGAACAGAGGAGAACTCAAGACACTAATGCTGTTCCAAAGCTCCTGCCTACCTGAATGTTTGCTGTTTGAACAAAGACACCGTTAAAGACTGCAGTGACCTGTGACTTCAGCTGGACCCTCTAAACAAGAAGCCATCATCTACCAAAAGAGTGACCCCCTTATTTAGGGCGCCTCCCTCAGCTTGTATGGGAAGCAGCGAAAAGGAAAAAGGAGAGGCTACCATGTTCCCTGTGTCCAGCCCTCCAGAAGCTCCTCACCAGATAGTCATGGATGTGGAACCCAGGCTGGGGCAGGAGACAGGACACCAGCTTCTGGGCCTGACTCTCCCACTGATTAGCTGTGTGGACTTGGGCAGGTCACTGGCTTCAGTTGTCCTCATCTATAAAATGGAAGTTGTTGGATGACCGTTATGGAATTTCTTCCACCGCTAACCAGATCTTGTAATGTTGAACTTTCAGGGGAAGAGGACTAGTCTTTGCTGTTGGCAAGAATCCATTCTTAAGGAGTGTCACGGTGAAAGATGAGATCCTTTGTCAACATGAAAATGACAAATAACAATAATAAATAACACACTTCTGCATTGTCAACTCTCTGTGGGAAAAAACTTCAGCACTGGGCCAAGAGATCTCCAAATTTCCCCACAACCCTATGATCTCCTCATTTCCTCTCCCCTCCCTCCACTATAACCCAAAGACTTCAGCTCACCCTGTCATCACAGACTCCCTTCCTGTGCCCACCCCTCACCCCAGGCCTCTGGTGAATGGATCTACTTCCTACCTGAGAACTTATTTTAGAGGGCACTGAAATGGCTGCAAGGGATTGTCTAGTCAGAGATTATCTGGCCCATCCTTCTTATTATCTTATTCAAACTCTCCACCACCAGGTGCCACTTCTCGGTGATTCCATCACTACCTGGGTAACCTGGCTCAGTTCTTAACGCGTGATGTGATAATCAATCTGCATGCCTGTGGCCCTAGATGTAAGACCCATGTCTACCACACAGTGAATATTCAATAAGCATTTTATTGAATAAATGAAGCCAAGAATGAAGAGTAAACGAATACATTAAAGAGTTAAGGAGATGGAAGCTGATTATTATACAGAAGCTTCACACCTATTCTCCACACAAGCATGGATGAAGGAAGGCCTGGGTCCAGACTCGATGGGCCCTGAAGTATTATGGGGAGATCCCAGGAATGGAGGTCTGTGCCTAGGGTTGAAGAAACATGGGGACTTATCACAACATTGCTTGTCAAAGCACAAGTCACAGACCATTGGAGGACTGTGAAATCAATTTAGTGGGTTCAGACCAACATTTTAAAAGGAAATAGAACAGAATCGAATTAGAAAACATTTCTTTTGGTAAGAGCAAGTACATTTGATGGAACTTTTGTTTTTATAAGTATATGTGTGTAGTGGCGCGTGGGTGGCTCAGTCGGTTAAGGGTCTGACTTCGGCTCAGGTCATGATCTCACGTTTCATGAGTTCAAGCCCCACGTCAGGCTCTGTGCTGACAGCTCAGAGCCTGAAGCCTGCTTCGGATTCTGTGTCTCCCCCTCTTTCTGCCCCTCCCCTGCTTGTGCTCTCTCTCTGTCTCTCAAAAAATAAATGTTAAAAAAAACTTTTAGAAGTATATGTGTGTATACATATATATGTAATCACACACACATATATAATGATGTAAAATATGTTTCTACATATTGTGGTCAAAAAATATAGAAGCCACTGATTTAGGAAATGCCATCCCTATATACTTCATTGACTCCATTTGAAAAAACAACATAACTTATGGTATGACTTCCATTTATTGGAATAGGGGGCCCCATTTATAAGCAAATGCATACGGAGTCAATAACTCTTTTGAGAGATCAATATATTTTCTAATTATATGAAAGTATAATTACCTGATCTTACCTAATTTTAATTAAGTTCAGAACAAGTAAAATCCTTCTTATATATTATTATTGTAAGAAATTTTCTCTGAAATAAGGGTCTTCCCCTCTGTTTTTGCTTTGGTGTCTACCCCTGTGTTACCTTTCTAGGCTGTCAGCATGACACTAGGTCTCCCCTCTTTCCCATAAGGGTAAAAAAAATCCATTTTCTAAGGGTTAGTGAAAAGAAGTGATGAAAGCAAATTAAAAACCTTAAATTCTAAAGCCAGACTTAAAACAAAATCTATCTAAATATCTCAGTGGGAAATCACAGTGGAAGATGGGATGCTAAAATTAAGATCACAAAGGAAAGAAAATAATGACTGACCCTGTCATGAACTAGAACCCAAGCACATAGGATCCTTTATGCCATATTTTGTCCTCTTCCATCGGACAAATGGCCAAATGTTAGGCTTTCCCTGGTTTGGCTTTATGATACTGTCCCCATTCTTGTCTGTTGACATCATGTGGGATTGTCACCACCACTTTAGTACAAAGAATCTCCTACAACGTCTAACATGGAGGTTTCGAAATGGTGATCACCAGGCACCCCAAACCCAGACATGTGCTGAGGTAAAATGGCTTAGTGTTTGAAAAATGTTACGTTGAACTTAAGAATCAGAAAGCTTCATTTAAAAATTTGGAACCTGGCTTCTCTTAGAAAATAAAAATATTAGGCATTATACCACCCACATTGCTACACAGGTCCAATTGTTTTAAACCTTGACCTATGGAATCCCTGTGTTTTGAAATAATAGTTTCCTTTGTAATCTTATGTATGTTACTTCATTTAAAAACAGCATCCTGAGAAGGGATCTGGAAGTTTCGCCAGACTGCCAAAGGGGCCAATGGCCTGATAAAGGTTAAGAACCCCTAGTCTATGGCCAACCAGCAGCTGCTCCTTTTACCCATAATTGGCCATAGTTCTCATCAGTCTTTACTTGCTCCGAGGCCATGCATCCATTTCCATTTTCCACTGCACTGATGCTTTTCCCAGTGTCATGAAATACTTCCCTGTGTTCATATCTCTTTTCAAAAGTTGGGGGAAAAAATCGAGCCAAGACAAGAGAGACTCGAAATTCTAATACTAAGCTGCCCCACTTGTTTATGCTGCCTCAGTGGTCTCTCTCCACAGGGGTTATGTTCACCATCAGTGAACATTGGTGGAGCACAGCCACTGACCAACTGGAATGGATATTAGTTGTAAACAAGTGATTCAGATGCACGCCATGTGAACTTCAGCCCTGTGCCTGGAGTCTTTTTCATGGCTGCCCAGTGGGCTTCTCTAGCTCTCTGGACATTATTCCCTGCTGCATCCTCCCTTCTTCCTGGAATATCAAGGCATGGCTGGGGGTGGGGGGTAATGTTTAGCACATGCTTAGGAGTGTCAACACTAAGAGTATCCTGGGGAACAGGGCAAACCAACTCCTTTTCTGTTTCTCCTTTGCAGCAAGGGAGCAGAGGTGCTACCTCGACCCGAATGTCTGGTCTTTGGACGTGAGAGTGCGTGGAGCTGGTCCAAATAATGCCCATACTTGTGTTACACAGTGCCGTTTACACAGCTCTCTCCCTGGACTCGCCTCCTCACCCCAACCTTTCTGAGGAAAGGAAAGGAATCAAACCCACTTTGCAGAGGAGGACCAGTGAAGTTCAAGAGATGTGAGATGCAAAGTCAGAAGAAGGGCACAGACTTTTTGACTTTTAGTCTATGTGAACACCTGTGGGGGGAAACAAAACACCCTCTTCTCAGGGAAAGTGACTTTTGGGGAACTGCACAGCAAGTGTTTAATAAGTGTTTTTTTTAGTTGAATGCATTAATGTTTTAGCAGAACACGACTGGGCATTTCAACTAAATCTAGTCTCTTCCCAACAGCCACCTTAGCCTTTATTGCCAATTACAGAAAGACAGGCAGACAGACAGACAGAGACCTGGGATCTTACAAGGGAGCTGGGCTTTTCTTGTGTCAGTAAAATGTTGTATTTTATTTTCCTTTTAAAATTATAGCACAGTAAAATTGACTTTTTTCTTTTGGCATACAGTTCTATGAATTTTAACGTATGTCTAGATTTGTGTAACCACCACCTTCTATACATAGATCCATCACACCAAAAATCTCCTTAATGCTAGCCCTTTGAAATGATTTTCAAAATAATTATACTGGTGTACACATAAATGGCAATCTACAGGGATAGTTGTAAAATGAAGTATGCATTTTCTTTTCTTTTTTTTAACCTTTATTTACTTTTGAGACAGAGAGAGACAGAGCATGAACGGGGGAGGGGCAGAGAGAGAGGGAGACACAGAATCGGAAACAGGCTCCAGTCTCTGAGCCATCAGCCCAGAGCCGGACGCGGGGCTCAAACTCACGGAGCACAAGATCGTGACCTGAGCTGAAGTCGGATGCTTAACCGACTGAGCCACCCAGGTGCCCCTGCATTTTCTTTGAAGATAGAACTTGTGTGTGTGTGTTTTAAAGGATTTTTTAAATATTTGTTTATTTATTTATTTTTTGAAAGAGAGAGAGAGAGCAAGCCAGGAAGGTGCAGAGAGAGAGGGAGACAGAGATCCCAAGCAGGCCCCACCCTGTCAGCGCAGCAGCCTGAAGAGGGGATGGAACCCACTAACTATGAGATCATGGAGCCCAAATCAAGAGTTGGTGGCCCAACCTACTAAGCCACCCAGGCACCCCTAGAGGATTTGATTTCCTTCCACTTTTGAGGATATAAAAATTATTGAAAAAGAATCCACACAGGCCCTTGTTGAAGAGCCTGTTCAATACTTTTTTAAAGCAGGGGCGCCTGGGTGGCTCAGTGGGTTGAGCATCCAACTCGTGATTTGGGCTCAGATCACAGCTCTGCTGAGTGTGGAGTCTGCTTAGGATTCTCGCTTTCTCTCCCTCTGCCCTTTCTCCTGCTCGAGCGTGCATACTCTCTCTCAAAACAAAACAAATTAAAATAATTTTTCAAAGCAAAATGATGGTTTGATTGTTTTCAGGTTGTAACAGAAGACATCAGAGCATACTGTGAACAGTGGGGCAATGCCTGAGGAGAGTTGTAGCCTCTGAAGGAGGCCTCTGTGCATTCCTCTTCCCCATCACCCAGGGGAGGGCCTTCACCCTCCCCACCTCCTGAGCCCGCCCTCACTCTCAGACCCCGCCCCCACTCGCTTAGGCTCCTGGCTTCTCTCTAGCTTCTTTCTCTCTTCCCCTCATGCCTCCATCCCTGTATCTCACCCTGCTGGCCTCTTCCTTCTTGTCACTCTTACATCGCTGGCAAGTATGATGGGAATGGAAGAGTCTATTGACAAAAGGGAAAGGATTTCCTTTTTCCCTCCCACTAAAACCTCCCCCAGTACCGACTTATGTTCACCTAACATTCCCTGAAATAAAGGACATCTGTCCACACTGCCCACCCGCTCTCCAGCCAGCCAGACTAAGCAGCACACTTCCCCACAGACACATGGGCCACAGCCATGCCCAAGCCTTCCAGCCTGGAAGCCTGCTCTTCTCAGCTCAGTCCGCTCAGTCTCTCCTCGGCTTCTCCCCTTAGAAAGAAACTGAGGCTACAAGTAGAGACAGAAGAAAGGAGAAGTACAACTGAGTACTGATAAAAAGGCAGCTGAGGCTCACACAGTGATTTCCTATTGAGGAAAAAAAAAAAAAAAAGACACAGTGCCACGTTCCCTGCCTTCTCTAAAAACTGACATAGACAGTATTCATGCAATGCAAAGGGGCTTATTTAACAAGACCTCTGAATTCTGTAAATAATTGCATTCTTGCAAGTATTGTTGCAGGTAGATATTTTATGGAGTTTGCAGAAAGCAGAACTTTCAGTGACGAAAACCAGTGTCTTTTGAATCATGCTTAATATGGCACCACAGAAAAGAAGTTGTTTACTAGATGTTTTCTATTGGTTATGACGCACTCTAGTTATTGTACGTGACTTCAATGAAAAAGAGAAGAAATAAATGAATCACTGCTTTCTCATTTTTTGTACACCATTGCGATATCCATATGGGGCTGCACATATTGTGTTCATCTGAAGACCATTCTGTGTGTATGTATATAAATACATACATACATAATATATATATTTAATAGACAACAACTATTTTCAAAGAGTGTAAGATTAAAAAGAAAAAAAAAACAAAGGTAGAAAATGAACGGTTTGTTCTTGACAGAGAAATGTACGGGAGCTTGATGTAATCAGGGGATTGCAACTCAGTGATGAAACTGCCAGTAAATAAAAAGCGCTTGAGAATCTTAATCAGTTTTTGGACTTAAAATTAGTTCTCCATATATGGGAATGAACTCATCCCACAGGCCTAAATCAGCTTTGAAAGGTCCAAAAACAACAACCCTAAACCAGGTGTTGGGGGTATGAACTTTTCGCAGTTTCAACACTCAGGCATACAAATATTTGACTTTCTCTATGTTTCTGTAATAAGTGGTGTTAGCTTTTGAGTCCCCGTTTCAACTTGGTGGCAGGAGTTTTAAGTTTTCCCATTTGAAGTAAAACTCTGTCACTTCTGGAGTTAAAAGCTGTGTTTTGGGTAAACTGTTAATTCAAGGTTCTTCCCGCTCTCACTTCCTTCCAGGAGAGATGTGAGTCCCACAAAGGCTTATGTATTGTCGAGAGAGGTGAATTTAATAGCTTAAATATGTTGTTCTATTATTCGCGAGGTACTTCTGGGTCACCTTTACTATAAAAGTGGAGAATATTTTTTAAATAAAGTTAGGGCACACTCCATAAAAGTTTTACAACTCACTTAAAATCATAGACGAGCTGTGTATTTCAAGATGAAGATTTAAACTCTGGTTATTTAGCAGGGTCTGGGGAGGCAGGAATTGCTGTGTCAACTAATGTTGTGCTCTATATTTCATTACCGCCTTTATGTTTTTTTAAATACCTCAAGAATAAAGTTTATTTAAAATGTCACACTTTGCCAGCAGCACATTATATCCATAGAATATACTGGTACCATTGCCATTACTCTTATTTATTACAGTAGATTAGTTATGGACCCTCTGCCATAATATCTTGGCTTATTAACATACTGCATACTAAAAAGTGTAATGAATGGCCCTGTAATGAGCAGTTACAAAGTCTAGTCACTCATTCTTCTGTGGCTCTCCTCTTTGTGCAGAAGGAAAATTTGAAGTGGATTGGACTTAAGCCTGAACCATCACCTACCTGATTCAGCTTGTGAGGTGAGGAGGGAAAGGGTTCCTGTCAACACTTAATTACTGAGAAATCCTTGGGCTCCCTCCAGGGTTAGAGAGGAAGGCTAGCAATCATCAAAGTTGCCTGAACTAAGCTCAAGTTCAAGTTCCACAGGAAGAGGGGGTGGGCTTGGGTCATCCAGGTAGACCTACAGCATTTATCATACTTAGTTTTTAAAAACAAATGGCAGAAACACACCAATGATGTAAAACTCACCACACCACCTGCTTCACAAGAATTTTTTTTGCTAACATAAATTGCCCATCAACTTCTGCATAAGGTGAAACCTTTAAGAGAGACCTTGATCCCTACAAGATACTCAATAAATACCAAAACTCTCAAAGAAGGTCTTCATGGGAAGGACTGATGAAAAATCTTTTCTCAACTCACATTAACAAAAAAAAGAGATCTGCCATCTTAAAAGATGCTTGTTCATTTCTTTTAAATGGCCATAAGCAAGATGAATTAAACGATGCTCAGAAGATTCCTTAGAGAATAGGAATGCAGGTACTTTTATCCATAGGGCGGCTAGCCCAAGTTTTCTGCCTCTTATAAATCAACTTGGCCGGGCATTCTGAAACACGGTATCCCCATAGAGCCTAAGGATCCTTTTGGAATATAAGCATTATTTTCCAAAGAATCTGTGGCCTGACAGTTAGTCAGCAACCAAATTTCCCCAGGAAAGTCAATGGTTTGGGTGTTTTGGAATGGGAGATGTGGTGGAATTTGGTACGATTCTTTTGGGGTGCTGCTTCTGTGTTTTTGGTATTAGAGACTACCTGCATCCACCCAGAGCCAATTATACAAGGCACATGTCTTATGTTTCATTGCTTAGTTTTATGCTGTGCAGCAGGAATTTGCTAACCACGATCCTGATGAAATATAGCTGTGCAGCAAAGGGAACATTGATTATCAGAAACACATTTCATTTCCGACATTAAGGAGGGGGGAGTCCAGATTAACTATACTTTTACTAAAATATGGGGTGCAATTGGAACACTGTTAAGGAAACCGTGGCTTTAGCGTGGATGCTGGGAAGCCCATCACAAAACTTCCCTATCTTCCGGCTTCACGCTGCAGCAAGGCCCGCTCTCCAGAGCCTGTCACTGCTTGCTGAGCTCCAGGGAGTCGTGCGGATGGGGTTGTTCTAGGACAGGCAATCGTCGCTTGATGGGCTCCCCTGCTTAACTTTCCTAATTGACTCTGCCAGACCGTCCTGGAAGACTGGCTGCTACCCTCACCCATCCCTCCGGTAGCCTTGCTCCTGATGACGGCAACGTCTTCAGAGACCCCTTGCCAGTTCAGAGTTGGGCCTCAGAGCCTCAGTTCCAGGCTTGTCAAGCAGATGCGCGGTAAAGGCTGCAGCCAAGTGCATAGCACGTTTTCCTAAGTGGAAAGACTGTATTAGAGACAGAACATTACTTAACAGTAGGTGGGCAGTTCATTCCTAAACAACTCAGTTCCTCCCCATCAGGGACCCTGCAGGCTGTCGGCTCTTTGTCGGGCGTCAGAGGGAGAGGCAGCTCTTGCAACCATTAGACACAGGCCGTGGCTACAGAAGACAGTCTCTCCAGAAGCCTCTGTCTGTGACTTTCCTACGTAAACAATATACAACAAAACCCATGGGCTTATCTTTCATACAAGCAAGCGTAACAAAACCTTCCTTCACATTCATATGCTGG
Source organism: Lynx rufus (assembly GCF_022079265.1). Taxonomy (NCBI): domain Eukaryota; kingdom Metazoa; phylum Chordata; class Mammalia; order Carnivora; family Felidae; genus Lynx; species Lynx rufus. The sequence goes on from NW_025814834.1 coordinate 74,177,981, forward strand.
TTTGCTGTTCCTCCTTTAGGTTTACTGCTGTGTAAAGGTGTTTTTGTCCAGATATGCAAAGATACCTAGAAGGTTCACAGATGGGCACCCTCTCCATCTCGGGAAAATGAACTAATATTGAGTGCTTCTTGCCATCCAGGGACTCCGCACCCATAATCTCATCTCTACCTCATCAATCACATCTATCCCAAGCCTGCTGGCATCCAACACAAGGTTATGCTTCTGTGTTTATTCTTTCAAAATGAGAGCGAGAGACAGGGAGAGGGAGAGGGAGAGGGAGAAGGAGAGGGAGTCAAAAATGGTGTCCTACCATCTCCCCTTACTAATCCTCTCCACTCCAGGCCTTTCCACATCTGAATAAAATATCTGACCCTTCTCAGCCGGACCCACCCCTAACATCTGTGGGGCCTGGGCAAGACTGCGACTGGAGATCCATGTACCATATGTCTAAATATTTAAAAGTTAGAACATATCTCTAAACACAGACACTTCATGCCTGCATCAGATATATTCACCGAGACTTATGTATAAGAACCAATTAAAGTAGCATAAACTGGAAACGGTGTAAATGTTCAACAATGGGGCATTTTGATTAATTATAGTATCCATTCATATAATAGAATAACAATGAGCTATTAAAAATTGTTAATAATATAGAAAAATGTGAATTACTGTTAAGTGAATAAACATTAATAAAGTATCTTTGTAATTACTCTTGTTTAAAGTCTATGTATACATGAAAAATTATATATCCAATAAAATTATAACAGTTGCTACCTCGAGTAGTGAGCTTATTATGAATAATATTTTCTTGTATGTGTTTTTAGCATTTTTCAAAAATGCTCTAATAAATGAAATACATTTTTAATAAAAATATTCATATACTTTAATAATCCCATTTTTAGGAATCTTTTAAGGAAAATTAACATATGGTTAAAGATCACAAGGGAATTCATCACAATGTTATTTATAAAAATAAAAGTTGCAAATAACTAAAATTCCAAGAACAAGGTAATAGTTACAGTTATGGAAAAAGTACAATAAAATATTATAAAGATCCAAAGAAAATAAATGCTCAGACAAAATGTTACAGGAAAAGGAAAAGTGAATTTAAATGATTTCTGCAACATAACTTGCTTCAGTATTTAAAGTTACAGCATTGTGGTGGAGACAAAAGTTCCTTTTGACTGTGCACATGTTTCAAATACCTTAAAAGGGGAAACCTTTGAAACTTCCTCATGTTTGCTATTTTTAATTCTTCTCCCTATGTGACAAGGACCACAGGGGTGCTCAGGAAAGTGAAGGCAACTGCAAAGCCAGAAGTTAGGAGAAAATACCCAAAGAATAAAGAATGCATTCACTGAGTAAAGTAAAAAACAAACAGTCAAACAAAAAACAGGATTCTTGGTTTGAGCTCTGACAAAGGAAGAAGAATATACATGACCACAGCCAGGGATGGGGAAAGGCCACACGATTTTAATAAGGGAAGGAAACCTGTGGTGTCTCCAGCTCCAGAAAATAGCCCACCCACCTCTAACCCCGCCCCAGTACCACCTATGCCTACCCTGGGATCTTCTAATCGGCTAGAAAATTTGCCATTCATCAAGTAAATATTATTGGGTGACGTGATAGACAGGACAAGAAAGGTGGGAATCTGTTTCAAGTATGTCTATTGAACTATTTCCCTCACTCTTTAGAGAAACTACTCCTTCTCTCCCTCCCTCCAGATCGGTGTTCTGTCATTTCACAGGATGCTTTCCCACAGTGATTGGCTGGGTGGTGGCCAACTTACCCAAGTTTAGCCAATCAATGTGACTCATTTCCTCGGGCTATTGCAATTGGCCAAAGTGTGGTCATGTGGCCCAAAACAGGCCAATCGGACTTCGTCTCTTGATTTTTTCCAAAACCTGGATAGGAAAAGAGAGCTGCTTCCCTCCAGTTAGAGAGCTGGGAAGGTGTGAACCTGGAAGCCGCAAAGAGCCAGTTAAGAAGCAGAGTAGAAAATGGGACAAGCAGAGATACTCCGAGACACAAGGTGGAGAAAGAGGCCTGCTGGCGTTCAAATCCCTGTTTCAGTCCTCCCTAGTTAACCACTTCTTCTGTTCCTCTGGCTGTTTGGTTACATGAGCCGTTACCTTCCAGCTGGTTTCTGCCACTTGAAACCTCCCCAGTGCAGGCGCCTAGCATTGCAGAGCTCGGTGTTAAATGGTAGGATAGGGGGATGGATAAGAGAGCCTCCTAGGGCTCGTGAAGCGGGTAGGTGCAAGGTCATATGATTTAGCAAGATAGTGAGGGAGCTGATGTTGCTTTGGGGGGACCTTATTGCACTTTCTCTCAGTTTTAAGCACCGTCCCCTCCCCCTTCGCTCAACATAAACTCATCCAGTATTTCCCTCCAGTCTGTGGACTTTAAAACTGAATGGATGCATGCTCGTTCTTCTTTCCTCCTTAATTTCATCCATATTACAGGGCAAATTAAAAGGGAGGATCCCACTTATGCCCATAACTGTGAAAATGCAACGTGTATTTGATGGAAAGATTCCGGACAACCACAAGATGGGGCTGTTAACGCAGGGAAAGTAGAATTTTATGGAGCACGTGGAGAGGAAGCAGTGTTCTCCAACATCCGGAATAGAACTTTGAAATCTTTCCTCTCTAAAAAATAAGAAAAACGTGTTTTGTGAACGTATATGCTGCTAAACTTTTTATAAAATCAAGGCGCTGCTTATAACAAATTTAGGGAGTACTCCTTAAAAAAGCCTACTGATTCCTTTTTGAGGAGAAAATACATGGTTATTACATTAGATCTTTTCCTTTCAGAGATTCTGGCTACATCAAAGTTGTTTACTTGTCTTCCCCTCCCCCCTTCCTTTCTTCACTCCAGTGTCTCTTTCTGTGAAAGGCCACAATATAAAATGGAAATGCATTGATTTATTTTTTTGTTACAGGCTTCCAGGTCCTCTGTATTCAATTTCGAAAACAAATGCATGGCATTTGACCTTTTCTATCAATATGCTCTTGTTTCCGGCTCTCTTCATCCTCGATCTAAATGAAATCATTTTGACCTCACTACTTCTATTCCCTTCAGGTTTATAGTTTGAAGATCTGGACAACTCTGGGTGAATAACGATAACGTGAGATCTCCACTCTCTCAGAAAAATCCAAAAGAGACTTCCGTCTCCCCCTTTTGAGGGAGAGTCCCCTCGGTATGCTTTTGCCTTCTCAGAAAGGACACGGATTAATGGGGCCAGGTGACCATAGTGGGCAAGGAGCTGGAGAGTTCCAGTCCTCTTGCCCCGGGAGGTGCACGAAGCAGGGGGGTCTGGGGAGCAAAGCTGGGAGAAGGCACAGAGACCAGGCCTCCCTCCTCCTCCACAGCACCAGACGGTCTGTGTTGCACTAACTTAAAACTGGGAACGTCCTGTTGAGAAATGGAAAACCTAAAAATAGGCCTGCAGAAAGTACTTTGACCTTGGCTTGAAAGTCAGCCCAGTGCTATGACAAGAAAGACCTTTTCCATGAAGATTATGTTCTTAAAAGCCATATTTCATCTGCACACAGCCTCTCAGTAAAACCACTCGTAGAAAATGTGCATCTTGGCTATCCTTCAACTGTAAAATCATTATATTTGGCTCTGGTTATTCTGGACATTAGATGTCTATGTCAGGGTTTCTTTCCAAAATTCCTCATACAAAATGTTGGAGGTTATAATCTGGATTAATAGTGACATTTAAGCAAATCTGCTATTGCTGTATGTATCCAATACTTAATGATTTTTGGAAAGAATTCAAGGACAAGGCAAGAAAAATGTTGCATTCAAGTAATACAGAATGTACATGTTTTACAATTAACTACAATAAACTACTAACTTGTCTTGAAGAAATCTATCCAGGGTACCAAGAGAATATATGTATTTTTAAGTTTTAGTAATTAAATCCAAAATTAAAGGGTACTGTCCTATAATTTCTTACATATGTTGGAATTAATAATATCTGAAAATTTCAATATCAAAGAACTTCAGGGGACCTTCAGATGTATTCCATATATATTTCAAGGATAACTTAAACCATGATTTTTAAAAAAGCCATTAAACGGGGAAAAAAGAACACTTTTATATACTTGGGTAACTTTCTAAGGAACAGCTGCCACCAATTAAACAACACATACTTTTTAAAGACTCCTGGGGGGGTTCAGTGCTCCTTTAGTGGACTGACAAATCTGGAAAAATGGACTCCATTAGCTATTACAAAATTATTGAAAGGATATTTGAAATGGCATTTAATACCTGCAAAGACAGCAACAATCGGTGGTTTAAAGTTTCACTGTAAAGATTGGTAAATAACACTGATTACAGGTCTTATTCGAACAGAAAATAATGAATATGTGATGAAAGGAGAATAATGATCCAAATTGCTCTTAATCTTGGAATTGTGCCTATTGATTGGCCTAGAAATAATGGTGCTAAGCGCACGGTAAGAAAGCCAAGTGCTTGAGAAAGTCATTAACTTTGGGGGAACAGGATATCCCTTTCATTGTACTTGTACAGCATTTTATTGAATAAACTCTCCAAACAACTGTGTAGTTTGGGACACATTTTAGTGTTAACCCAAGTCAAATAACATTTTCCTCCACTCCGCCATAACTTATAAAAGCTATTTAAGTACTCATTATAATTCATAAAACATTTGCTGAACACCTACTGTATACCTGGCACACGAGAATCAAATGAGCGATTTAGTGTTCCAAGAGATAATTGCTAATCTCCCATGGGCTTGTTTCTAATAAGCTAAAGAAGCAATGGCCTCAAATCAGTATATTTACGCTTTCGACTGGCATTCCTGAAAGACTCTAGCAAATTTCATGAACAAACATATTTATAAGTAAGAAACCATGTTAAAGAGACACACAATGGGTTTTGTAATTGTAATTTCTCCTTTCTAAGAAAAGAATTTTGAATTTGAAATGGCCTTGTTTCCCATTAACCTGTCTTGAGGACCCATCTATCGAATTGAAGTTAAATTTGCATTCTTTTTAATCCATTTTTGAGACCTTAAGCGTATTCTTAGAACCTAATCTTGACCATTGGTTGTACAATTATGTGGTAACACATAGGCATCTGATTGATGAAAATACAAGTATGTAAAAAAGTCATGCTCCTCAGCAAACATGTGGCCCAAGGAACGCTAGTCAGTAGTAAGGATTGCCAGGTGGGGGCGGCAGAGAGCACCTTGGGAAGACACTGGTAAGCTGAGGCCCTCAAGACACCGTGGTTGCCAGGGAACCCTCAGGACACCAAGCACTGGGCAAGATCAATCTGTTGTGAGGAAGTCAGCTGAATAGAGAGGCTAGTAACAGGAAGCACGAGCCAGGAGAAACAAGGAAAGGGAACAAGAGAGGGCTGAATGCAAAGAGGAAAGAGCTTGGGCTTTGAAGTCACAAAAACCTGACTTCTGACACTTACCAACTGTGTCACCTCAGGCAAAGGACTTGGTCTCTCAGGGTTGGTGCTTTTCATGTGTAAAATGAGTATAATAATATTATATTACCACCTTGCAGAATTATTACAAGGTTGTAAGACGATGCACATTAAGTGCTTGGCACATTGCCTAACAGTATACAGAAAGGGCTTAACAAATGTTGTGAGCTATTATAATTTACTGCTGCTGCTGCCAGAGAGGCTGGCAAAGTGGAATGAGTGCCAGCCTCAGAGAAGGAAATGAATGGGTGCTCACAGACGTCCAAGTCTAGGGGATGAAGGAAGCAAGGCAAAGGGAGTCAGGAGGGTTAGGGCTCTCCTAACTGCTCTTTGAGTTGAGCCAATGGCTTTTGTTTCATAAAAATCGTGTACACTGAAATCTTTCCACTAAGGATGTCCACCTGTCCCCACCATCCCTTATAGATACCTTTGAATCCAGCCATTTGAAGTAGCTGCTCTGGAAAGAAAACCTAGTGTCGTGTCTGATCGAGACCCAGTTATATTACAAGTGCATTTATTAAATAAGAATGGAAATGAGAAAGAGTCTTGCAGATACACATGGTAGGGCATCCACTAAAAAGAGATTGCTTTTTAGCTTGTTTGCCAAAACAACTGATTCTTGGGAGTTGCCTTTATTTTGTATTTATGTGAATGGCCCCCTTATTTCCAAAAATGTGGAGCAAGGACCTCTCTCTCTTGTTTTTGGCAATGACGGGAGGTTTCCAGATATCTGAGTACAGATGCTGCAGTCTGCAAGATGTGAAGTGTTGTGCTTCATGGTGGGAGTTATGAACATTTTTAAGTAGATCGTGCTCTTAAAGAATTTAATGAATCTTTTTCTGGCCATAAGATTTTGTAAACTGGACTATCCGCCCACTTACTGTACTTTACCAAAGAGCCCAGACTTTGAGAAATTTACTTTGGGGTGTTTTGCTGATTGGGTGGTGTAGCTGAGGCCATTGCCCCATGTGGAAGATGGTTTCTCCCATCCTTAATCATCCTGAGGTAGAAGATAAACACACATCAGAATAGAAGAGGAGAGAAAAGTGCTTAGCTTTAAGGGGACTGATGGTTTAGGCATGGGACTGAGGCTTGCAGAGGCCTGGACATTTTGCAGGAGGGCGTTGGGCTGGTGCTGGCCATGCAGAGACCTCCAGGGGCTAGGCTGAGACGCCAAAGTTTGTTTCAAGCCAGGTGTAAGCCCCAAAAGTACCCATTGGTCCCTGTAGTGTCAGGCAGTCAATATTTCTTGAGATTCCTTTGGCACAAAGTTTTAATAAAACTTTGCCATGGGTTTTCCCCATTTTTAACGAATGGCACAGCCATATAAATTTACCCAAAAGTTTAAACTACAAACTCCCCTATTCCTTCCCACTCCCACATAAAATCCATCGGCAAGTACTTCAATTCTGCCTCCAAGTAGACCACATCCCAAGCCCATGCGGCTTCCCTGTCCTAGTTCCCTCTCCAGTCCAGCCTCCACATTTTCCACCTGGGTTACAGCACAGCCCCGCTCTTTCTACTTCTTCTCTTGACTTTTCTGCTCCATTCTTTACAGAGCAACCTGAGGACTCTTTTTAAAATATAAGTGAAGTCAATCATTCTCTTCCTAAAACCTTTCTGTTTTCTCAGTGTTCTCCGGATATAGACCCAAGTATTCAGCATACTCTGCAAGGCCAAATCTAAACTCTATGTGCTTTGGAGACTTTAGTACAAGCCCTGGCCTCTGGGAAAAGCCACTTGGAAAACCCAATTATAGGGCAGTGCCAAAGTGACCATTTAAAGTGTGGACTCCTGGGTAAGTGACAAGAGATGGTGACAGATTTCTTGGGATTCCTTCAGGAAGGTAACCCAATAGAATTATGGACTTCCTATCCCTGTGGGAGAGAGGTGTGATAAGACAGTAAAGGAAATGTGACTAATCATGTAGGTTGGTAAGGTCTAGGGATATATCAGTGACACTCCCAACCCAGGGAAGGCAACAGCTTCCCTGTAAATCAAAGCAACCCTGTTTATTTAGTCACAAAAGCAAGAACCCAAAATCGTGGCTTCTGTTTATCAAGTACCTGCTAAGGGGCTGGCTTTATGCCAGACAGTTAACATATTTGATTACAACAACCTTATAAGATAATTATTATTATCTCCATTTTTGATATATGGAAACGGAAGCTCAAAAGGTTACTAAAAGTCAAATGATCAGTAAGACATAGACTTTTAAAAATTACCAAATTACTTTTCTTCATGAAGGAAAGGGACTGATCTGATGTTCAGTTTATCACCAACTGGGTATCATATAAGACTGGGTGTTTATTATCTGTCTCCCCACTACTAGACTAAGAGAGCCCCATGAGGGCAGGGACTCTGTTTTGTTCACTGCAGCCTCCATAGCACATCAAACAGTATCTGGTCATAGGAGTTCTTAAGTAGGGTCTTGTCCATAGGTTGAGAAATAGAATAAATAAATGAATTTTGATAGCCGCTTTAATCACCCAGTGCTTCTGATTCAGAGCTGTGCAAAAGTAGGAAAAATTAGTGTAAATATCCATGTGTTCGTGGATTTGGTGTTGGATATGTTTTTCTCATTCTTTCTACTAAAGCACTGCTATTAAAATACAACTATGCCTTGTTCAACCAGAGGTTTCCATTAGCAACAAGAATTAATTAAATTATGAGTCATCAGCAGATGACATACTAAGGCAGATTATCCCCCTACGATTATTGGGTTTTTTTTCTAATTATAAAAGTGATAAGGTAAAGAACACAAGCTAGATTTATTAATTTTAAAAAACAAGGTATGTTTTGTTATGGAAAGATCTCCAAGATATATTCTTAGTGAAAACAGAAACAAGATGCAGCATAGTCTTCATGATAGGCTTTTATCCCAGGGGATAATAATAATAGTTACTTAGAGCTTACTATGTGCCAGGCACTATATTATACCCCCTACTTGAATTATATCATTTAGTTCTTTTAACGCCTCAATGCTGTTAGCATTATACCTCTATTTTAAATAGTACCTCTACCCTATAGTAACATGTTTTTTTTTTTTTTTAATTTTTTTTTTTTTCCAACGTTTATTTATTTTTGGGACAGAAAGAGACAGAGCATGAACGGGGGAGGGGCAGAGAGAGAGGGAGACACAGAATGGGAAACAGGCTCCAGGCTCTGAGCCATCAGCCCAGAGCCTGACGCGGGGCTCGAACTCACGGATCGCGAGATCGTGACCTGGCTGAAGTCGGACGCTTAACCGACTGCGCCACCCAGGCGCCCCTAGTAACATGTTTTTAATTTCGATTTTAGAACCATCTCAAATCAGAGAAAGGTTGCAACATGCAAAGCACCCACAAACACACCCATGTATATTTCACATCTATATTTACTTCTATATCTCCATTCATTGAAAAACATGAGATCATGTGAATATCCATAATTTAATTCTTATATCACAGAGTTTTATTTTTCTTTCTCTGTTTAATGTTCATTTATTTATTTATGTAAGCTCTGCACCCAATATGGGGCTTGAACTCATGACCCCAAGATCAAGAGTCACGTGCTCTCCCAACTTAGCCAGCCAGGCACCCCCATTTTTCTCTTTTTATGTATATTTCTCTTTTCTAATAATAAGAAGTCTGACTCCAATTGGCCTCAGTATATTTCTTACTGAATCCATTCCCCTGCGTATAAGGAATCTCCTATTGCCTCCACTGTCCCCACCCCCCAGTAGGGGTGTCTCTCTCATTCCCAGTCTCCAAGGCCACATCAGCCACTCTTGCCACTCCCTCCCACCCGTCATGGAATAACCTCTCCCCCCACTCATGTTCTGACACCCATGCCAGCACAGAGCATAGACACTCTCCTTCCTCCCTGCCAGGTTCTCCCTGTTCTACTAGCCAACTCATCCCAACACAGCAGGGACAGTTCCCTTGCCCATTTGAGGAACAGCTGCAAGAAACTGGTATGTGTGTGTGTAGGGGGCTAATATTTTGAAGTTGGGTCAAGTCTAACATGTTGGTGTCTTTGGTCATCAATTATTGAAAAGACTAGGAGCATGGATGGCCATTTAGCCACCTGTTTGCATGAAAATGAAACATGAAAGGTGAAAGAAGGAAAATAAAGGAAAGGAAAAAGGAAAATAATTGCACCAGAGAGGAAAATATTTCATGAGCTGAATCTCAAGCAGCAAAGTCACCACTGATGTCACAACAGTGTTACCAGCTAATAATGGGCTGCTTCTTAACTGTCGGGAAATGCAAACAGCACAATATTAAAATGGTTCTATTTTTTCCATCCTTACAATAGCAACACAGCGACAGAGTGCTGATCTCCGAAAGACAAAGGCTGTGAAAATAAACATGCACTTAAGCCAGAGGGCACTTGGGTTGTGAGTTTTCTTTTGAGATATTAGGTAATATATCCAGGATATTCAAACCACCACTGGGACCATCTCTTCAGGTACCAGTGAAATCACCACCCCCCCCCCCGCCCCCAGCCCCAATCTCAAATGGCTCAGCAAATCTCTTGTTTTGTGCAGGCCTGCTGGACAGTCAGGCTCTCTCTTTTCCTCACTTGCCTTGGCTGAGTTGCTTCCAAGGTGTTTCAGAAAGCAAAAGGCCAGATTCAAAATAAAGAGCAGGCTCCCAGGCCAGACCTGCATTTGCCTCTAACCGAGTTAATCGGCAGCTGCTTGGCCTGTGGTTCATCTGTCACAGCCAAAGCTAGAGTAAGGCCTGCTCTTTCTCTCTACTTACAGGATAGCTTGTGGTTTCCAGGCTGCAAGTTTATCTCCAGTACTTCTCACTTTCCATATTTAAATCTTCACCTGTCCCCTTGACTTCACTTTTATCTGTATATTTCCCCGCAACTTGCTTCAACCTCTTCCCCCCTCTCTTGTAGGTTATTACTATTAATTTGTATTTCCTTGCCCTACACTAGTGGCTTTCTCTCTAAAGACACTGAAAAATGATGGGGTGCCTGGGTGGCTCAGTTGGTTAAGCGACCGACTCTTGATATTGGCTCAGATCATGACCTCACTGTTCGTGGGATCTAGCCCCGCGTCAGCCTGTGCTGGCAGCCCACTTGGGATTCTCTCTCTCCTCTCTGCCCCTCCCCCCTCAAAATAAATAAGTAAACATTTAAAAAGAAAGACTTTGAAAACTGAGGTGAACTTTGTGTCTGTGGTAGATGCTGAGGTGGATCTTTAAAGCCACTCTCAGTTGTGTCCTCCTACGTGAGTCCATATAAGGTAACAGCACTCCTTTTTTGATGCAGATTCTCTCCAGTCAAGCAGTAAAACTGTCCCTTTCAAAAACCGGCTTGATTTAGTTCAGGGCTGAAGAACAAAACCTCCTGTCCCAAGGCTGCATATGTCAGGCACTTGCAACTGGCATTTTGCTTTCTTAAATACCAGACTGTGGCTTGCAGGTCATTTTCCCCATTCCAGGTTATAGAAGCCCAGAGTTTCCTACCTTGGGACAGAGAAATCCTGAACATCCAAAGGTTTTGTGAATATGATTGGGAATAGATTGTTCTGAGAAGAGGGACAAGACCCTGAATCCAAGTGGACCGGCATATCAAGCAACAGGGTTAAGGTGGGCGTGATGCACACCCCTAGGGAAAAGGCCCAAAGATCTAGCATATGCTGCACATGTCCCATTTGTTCGTCTAGTCTACTCTTTGCCCTCTGCCCCCCTTCTCTGTGCCCCAGGCAGGAGGCTGGCCTATTGGACTGTAACAACAGGCTCCTTGTCCTATGGCTTCCTGCTGGATTCACCTAGTGGGGAGCACTAGAGATCAGGGAGAGGTAGAGGTCAGGTTATTTATTCACTGGCTCCCTGTCTGTGGGATTACTACAGGCTGGCTGAATGTCCCAGCCCTGGCAGGTGCCCTCTCTCTCTGGTTCTAGTTACTATTCTGTCCTTTGTCCTTTCAGGCCTTGGAAAATAACAGTACCCTCCTACTAGCCCTGGGTCCTGCCCCACCCCTCCTGATTTCCCTATAACCTGCCAGCACCCTTGTTAATAATCTCTTTGTTAAACTCTCTTCAAATTACCACCTCGAGTGGACTGTCTGCTTCCTGCTGCTAAGTTGACACAGGGGATTTCTGCATAGGGAAGGCAGAAACAAGTATATTTGAGAAATTACAATGGAAAATGATCAGGAACCCAGTTACCTGGGAACTGAGGCCCACAGGTGAGAATTCAAGTCATTCTTGGCCCAGAGAGACAAAGGAGAAACTTCTTTACTGAGAATTAGTGATGCAGAGAAGTGAGTAAATTTACTGACATCTGGAAATACCAAACTCAGATTAGTGATAGTCACGTAAGATGTACTGTGCGTTTATGACAGGCCAGACACTATGCTCAACTCTTAATACGTTATCACATTTTACATTGTTTTACAGATGAGGAAACTGGGTGCTGGAGATCAATGCTGTTTTGTCAACTCAATGCCCCTCCCTCAGTAACTTCTAGTAACAAAACTGGTCAATTGACCAGTCAACTGGTCAACTGACCCAAACAGGTCAATAAGTCTTCCTTGAGATTAGTTGTATGGGCTTAAGGAAGGGGCTAGCAGGATGATTAGGTAAGCTGCTACTGCTTGGAACCATTTTACAACTCTGCTTGGCAGAAGGTCTCTCCAGTAAGAAATCATATGTTATTATGCACACACATTGGAGACCACAGTTAGCTGGATAAAGGGCAAGAGTGAGCACAAGAGAGAAGACGTAGTTTTGCTTTCACATCCACTGTCCTCAAGTGGGTTCTATCCCTAGATTTTTCTTATGAGTCAACAAATACTTTTTTATTTTTTACCTAATCTAAGTTGAGTTTCTGTTATTTACCATTAAAAATATCCTACAAATATGATGAGGCTTACTTGGAGATTCTTCAGCTGCATATCGATCAGCATATGCATGTGCAGAAACCATTGAAGTCTGGGGAAAGACGCTCAGAGGAAGCAGGTGAAATGACCTTCACAGCTCACATATATCCAGAAAGAGATGGTGATCCCACAAGCCAGAATGAAAAAAAAAATCTTGTAATACATGGGACACCAGGTAGAGTACTCAGAAATAAATTACATGATTAGTAGGGGGAGAGCATCAGCCCTAGACTTTGTCAGTACTGCAAACCTTAAAAGTATCTGTTTCCAAGTAAATTAACTATATTCTAGAGCAAAGCTCAGTGATATATATGTAGAAACACAAAAATATACAGCATCTAAAAATGTAAATTCACAATTACTAGCATCTAATAAAAAATTACCAAGCATGCAAAAAACTAAAAACAAAACAAAACAAAAACACCCCATAATGAGTGATAAAGAAAAATCCATTAAAACCAACTCCGAATATCCCTATCAAAATACCAATAGCATTTTTCGTAGAACTAAGACAAACAATCCTAAAATTTGTATGGAGCCACAAAGGACCTTGAATAGCCAAAGGGGTATTGAAAAACAAAACTAGAGGTATCACAAACCAGACCTCAAGCTAGATTACAAAGCTGTAGTAAACAAAAATGTATGGTACTGGCACAAAAATAGACACATAGATTAATAGAACAGAATAGAAAGCCCATAAATAAACCCACAATTATATGATCAATGAATCTTAGATAAAGGAGACAAGAACATGCAATGAGAAAAAGACAGTCCTTTCAACAAATGCTGTTGGGAAAGCTACATGCAAAAGTATAAAACTGGGCCACTTTCTTACACCATATACAAAAATGAACTCAAAATAAATTAAGGGCCTAAATGTGAGACCTGAAACCATAAAAATCCTAGAAGAGAACACAGGCAGTAATTTCTCTGACACTGGCAATAGCAATATCTTTCTAGATATGTCTCCTGAGGAATAAGGGAAACAAAAGCAAAAATAAAGTATTTGGACTAGATCAAAATAAAAAGCTTCTAGGCATTAAAGGAAACAACCAAAAGAACTAAAATACAACCTACTGAATGGGAGAAGATATTTGCAAATGATATATCTGATAAAGGGTTAGCATCCAAAGTCTATAAAGAACATACACACTTAACACCAAAAATAATAATAATAATCAAATTAAAAATGGGCAGAAGATATAAGCAGACATTTCTCCAAAGAAAACATACAGATGGCTAACAGACACATAAAAAGATGCTCAGCATCACTCATCATCAGGGAAATGCAAATCAAAACCAAATGAGATATCACCTCCTACCTGTCAGAATGGCTAAAACCAAAAAGATAAGAAACCACAAGTGTTGGCAAGGATGTGGAGAAAAAGGAACCCTCACACACTGTTGGTAGGAATGCACACTGGGGTGCCTGGGTGGCTCAGTCGGTTGGGTGTCCGACTTCGGCTCAGGTCATGATCTCACAGTCCGTGAGTTCAAGCCCCATGTTGGGCTCTGTGCTGACAGCTCAGAGCCTGGAGCCTGCTTCACATTCTGTGTCTCCCTCTCTCTCTGCCCCTTCCCTGCTCATGCTCTCTCTCTGTCTCAAAAATAAATAAACATTAAAAAAAAAAAAAAGGAATGCACACTGATACAGCCACTATGGAAATCAGTATGGAGGTTTCTCAAAAAGTTGTTTTTATCCCCAAAATGCAAAAACACTAATTCAAAGGGATACATGCACCCCTATGCTTATTGCAGCATTATTTATAATAGCCAAATTATGGAAGCAGCTCAAATGTCCATCAATAGATGAATATACATAGTTCTATGTGTATGTACATATATGTGTGTGAGTGTATAATATATATATATATATATATAGTATGTACATATATAATAGAATGTTACTCAGCCATAAAAAAAGAATGAAATCTTGCCATTTACAACAACATGGATGGAACTAGAGAGTATATATTTTTAAAGATATTTTTGTTAAAGTTTTATTAATTTTGAGAAAGAGAGAGAGAGAGACACAGAGAGGGAGCACATGTTGGGGAGGGACAGAGAGAGAGGGAGAGAGAATCCCAAGCAGACTCTGCACTGTCAGCACAGAGCCTGATGTAGGGCCCAAACTCACAAACCATGAGATCATGACTTGAGCTAAGATCAAGAGTCAGGTGCTCAACCAACTGAGCCACCCATGCACCCCTAAGATTTTATTTTTAAGTAATCTCTGCAACCAACGTGAGGCTTGAACTCACAACCCCAAGGTCAAGAGTCACATGTCTATTGACTGAGCCAGCCAGGCACCTTGGAGCTAGAGATTATGCTAAGTGAACTAAGTTAGTCAGAGAAAGGCAAATACAATATGATTTCATTTACATGTGGAATTTAAGAACCAAAACAAATAAGCAAAGGAAAAAGAGAGAGAGAGAGAGAGAGAGAGAAACAAGAAACAGACTTTTAACTATAACAGAATAAATGATGGGGGCACCTGGATGGCTCAGTAAGTTGAACATCTGACTTTGGCTCAGATCATGATCTCATGGTTGGTGGGTTTGAGCCCTACATCAGGCTCTGTGCTGACACCTCACAGCCTGGAGCCTGCTTCAGATTCTGTGTCTCCCTCTTTTTCTGTTCCTCCCCTGCTCACACTCTGGCTCTCTCCGTCTCTCAAAAATGAATAAATGTTAAAAAGAGAGAGAGAGAGAACAAATGATGGTTACCAGAGGGGACATGGGGATAGTGGTGGCGTAATAGATGATGGGCACTAGGTGATGCATGGATGTGCTGAATCACTATAATGCACACCTGAAACTAATATAGCACTGTGTTAACTACCCTAGAATTAAAAGAAAACAAAGCAAAATAAAATAAAACTGATCCAGAATAACACATATATTAGAACTAAGTAGTTAAGGGCATTATAACTATAGTCCACATCTTTAAGAAAGTAGAGAGAACCATAAGCATGTTAGGGGGAAAAATACAGAATAGTATTTTAAAAAGACCCAAATCAAACTTCTGGAGTGGAAACATACAATGCCTGAGGTGAAAAATATACTGGATAGGATTAAAAGAAGATTAGAAACTACAGAATAAAGCATTAGTGAATTCAAAGACATGTCAATAGAAACTACTCAAAATGAAACAGAAAAGAATGATTGGGGGAAAAAAAAATCAACAGAGCATACTATGGGACAACCTTAGGTGGTCTACCTTCCATATAATTGTAGTCACCAAAGGAAAGGAGAGAGAATAGGGGACAGAAAAAATATTTGAGAAAATAATGACTGAAATTTTTCCAAATTTATTGAAAAACATAAACATCCAGATCCAATAAACTTAATAAAGCCTAATTTAAAAAACAAACGAGAAGAAACCATACCAAAGCACTTCATAATCAATGACAGCATCCCCGACAGTTCGTATCTGGCCTTCAAATGATAGCAACTACAGTATTTAAAAGATGCAGATATTCCCTTCACTAATGCATTTTTCAATGGCTTAATGCAAGGGCCTTCTAGTGGAACAAAGGTGTGGGATGGTATGTAAGTTGCAGATGATAAATCCGGTTCAACGTTCCTATCTCCCCCAGCCTGTGGATTTCCTCCTCTACATCATGTCTAGGAAGCTTTGACATGTCATCTCATTAAATGCAGGTCACCACTAAGTCCAAATTCTAACTGACCAAGAAAGATGTTAGAGCAACCTCCAGCTTCATGAACTGACACATTAAATCCAGAATCTCTAGGAAGTGCACTTATATCAATGAGTTCAAACCAATCTACTGTTATATCTTCTTTGGACAAATGCCCTTGGAATGCCCTAGGTTTCTATTGATACATATTATTAGCAAGGTCTTGAGATTCTTCTGGGGTGTAAATTGTTTCCTCTTGGATCATAGTGTGTACCCATTTCCTTGGAACATGCTGAGATTTGACTCAATCCATTGGTCCATGGTAACGGGGTGGTTGTGGTAAGTCTTAAGAAAATGGACATTTCCATTCTAGGCATCTGCCCCAAGTGAGGTTATCACAGGGTTTTCCCAGTCAAGAAAGTACAACAATGAACTAAATGATCATGGAATTACATGGTCTTACCACAGACCCGTTTCTCAGAAATGGTTGGGCTATTTGAGGGCTGGGATGGCTTACTGAAGTCTCTGTTATGGTGTTTATTGAGAGACAATAGCCTAAAAAAATGGAAGTTTTGTCTTACCAGATGCAGTATATGCTTTGAATCAGAGACCATTACATGGTGTCATTTCCACCACAGCCAATATACATAGATCTGGAAATTAAGGAGTGGGAGGAGCAGGAAAATCTGTACTAAAAAGGGAATTCAAACTTTTATCTCTAGAGAAAGCAGAATTTGCTAACAATTTAAAAATAGCTATTTCCAGTCTCTTGTCCTGCCTTCTTTCTATTACTAGTAAGCAACAGGGTTCTAAAAAAATATTGAAATCCAATTTTAGCTACCTAAAAACGTGGGGATCTTTACACATGTTCAATAGTGGATTATAAAATGATAACCCTATAATAAAAAAAAATATGAGCAAAGATTTTCCAAAATGAGCAGTAGAGTGCCTAGCAGCAAAACAAAAAGTGAGAGACAGAAAGAAACAAAATATTATGTGGTGTCCCAAATATGTTTTCCTGATTCTCTAATGAGCTAATTCATCCTCCTACTTGACCTAATAACCAGAGAAGCAGCCCCCTTAGGTTCCAGGCAGACAAATTACCCTTCAAGTTTAGGACACAGTTCCAAAGAGATGTTATGAGAGAACGAAAGGGAAGGACTCTTGTATGCAGTCCTTCCTTCAGCCTGCTAGAGGCTGCTAGAGTGGTGTAAAGATACACAGCTGAGGTTAAAAGATAAAGTCAAGTTGGTGTTATTATTCTCTTGGTCCTTTTGCTGACTAAAATGTATTAGTTGAGATGGAAACAGTTAATGAAAAGAATTATGATTACTTCATTAGTATGACTGAATAATGTCTCTTCAAAATGCAGTTTATCATTCAAAACATGTCATATTGCCTTAAAATTACTTGCTCCATTTCTGGCTAGAGAGGATTTCTTTTTAACAATTCTCTATTAAATTTCTCATTGATATGAGCCCTGATTGGCATGGCCTCCAGTAAAGCAAACCTAGAATTTGGAGAAGTATCTAAGCCCCTTTGAGTAATATCTGAGTTTACCCAAAATGTTGGTTTTCAGACTGCTGCTTCTCTGCTGAAATCTAGAAAGCTCTAGAATTTTAATAGCCATGAAAATCCTCAAAGAACACAACACAAGCATAAAAATGGCTATGAAAAGTTTAGAATTAATTGGAAGAGGGGCTCCTGGGTGGCTTAGTCGGTTGAGCATCTGATTCTTGGTATCAGCTCAGGTGATGATCTCAAGGTCATGGGATTGAGCCCCACATCGGGCTTTGCACTGAAGGTGGAGCCTGCTTGGGATTCTTTCTATCCCTCTCTCTCTGCCCCTTCCTTGCTCGCTCTCTATCTCTCTCAAAATAAATAAATAAATATTTTTTAAAAAGGAGTTCGTTGGAAGAATTATTTTCTTTAGGATCCAATACTCATTAAAAGTCATTTTTAGGAGTTCAAAATTAGGCAAAATTAAGCAACAACAGGACTAACTCTGACTTCAGATTGGAAATCTTCCACTGATAGGAGATAAACAAGTTCTAGGGCAGCATGTGAGAGAATCAATTAGTCATTTTCTTCTAGTAAGAAAAGCCTAGAGAAAATTAGAGCTTAGCTTTAAAAAAAAAAATGTATGTTTAGGGACTAATCATGTATCCTAACCAGAGCTATGGTGAATAAAGGCATAGAAAAGCTATAGTAAATCATGAAGAAAAGCTCTTTTCTCCAAGGAGAGATAAATTTGTGGTCTCTACAATCAGGTGGACCCAGTGGATGTGGTATGGTGGCCGAACATCTCTGCTCTCCTGAGGTTCACAGGATGCACCTTGGGTTGACAAGCTGTTAGAAGGAGAAAATTAAATAGATTGAGATCCAAACTTTATTTTTTAAATTTTTTTAATGTTTATTTTTATTTTTGAGAGACAGAGAGAGACAGATCATGAGCAGGGGAGGGGCAGAGAGAGAGGGAGACACAGATTCGGAGCAGGCTCCAGGCTCTGAGCTGTCAGCACGAGCCTGACGCAGGGCTCAAACTCACAAACCATGAGATCATGACCTGAGCCAAAGTCAGACACGTAACTGACTGAGCCACCCAGTTGCCCCCATGATCCAAACTTTAAAAAGAGATGTATGCAAACAGGCATTCTCACACTAAACTGTGATTATATATTGGTAAAGCCAATCTGTAGGGCAAATTGGCAATATACATCAAGGGCCTCAAAATTTTTCATGTCTTTTAGCCTAAGAAAATAGATTTTTTTTACAATGGTCTTTATAGCAAAAAATAAAAATTAAAAAGTAATGGAAGTAATTAAAATGCCCAAGAGAACCATTGAAGTGGTTGTTTTTTGTGTGTTTTTATTTCAAAATTATTAAAACTCAGTACACTAAGTAGAAGAAAATCCAGGTTAAAACCATATGCCCATTATTTTCGATTTTGTAACTCTGTGAGTATGTGTGTGCATATAAAAAAATATGGAAGGACTTAGAATAATTTTTCTAGAGTCTTTCTTTTTGTACTGTCTAATTTTTCTCTGACTTAAAAAAGTTCTTTTTAAAATTTTTTTCTAATGTTTATTTATTTTTGAGACAGACAGACAGACAGACAGAACACCAGTGTGGGAGGAGCAGAGAGAGAGGGAGACACAGAATCTGAAGCAGGCTCCAGGCTCTGAGCTGTCAGCACAGAGCCTGACACAGGGCTTGAACCCACAAACTGTGAGGTCATGACCTGAGCTGAAGTTGGACACTAAACCAACTGAGCCACTTAGGTGCCTGTAAAGAAGTTCTTTCTTAAAAAAGATATTAAGAGTAGCCAACCACCTCAGAGAGAATTATGAATGTATAATTAAATAAGGTGATTGAAAATAAGGCACCCATATAGGGCTGCTCACAGAGCATGCTCTTCTAAAATACTCTTCTCTATCTTCTATAATAGCTGCCTGACTTTCAGTGGGCCTATAGCTTCAAAACACTTGCAAAATTGTGCCAGTATGTGTTCCATCATCCTTAATTATTTGTGCCAACCGATGGGAGCTGAAATATGGAAAACATCACAAAGATAATCCTAAATTAATTTGGATTTGGGTTTGGAATATGACCAGACACATGTGCTTAGACATGAATGTATTTACCCCCCACTAAACCTCAGACCTGGTCCTCACCACTTCTTGGCCTGGCTCCCACATGCAGCACTGGGGAGGTCTCCAGGAACCAAAGAAATTCTGAGAATGATTGTTTGGTGATGGAGATGTGGCTCTGAATTATGAATATGGATAGGTATAAATGTTAAAACACCCACATATAATCATCCACATATTTATAGTCCACCTACAGTAGTTATTTTTCCATATTTCTTTGATTAAAAGAGTTTTATTTGTGTAGAACCCTCCAGATTTGATGAAAGTGGTGACTGAAGTAGTGGAAAGAGAAGATGTCTCGGCAAGCCTGGCTACATAATCTAAGGGAGCCTGTGCAAAATGAAAATGTGGGGCCTGTTGTTCTAAAAGTACGAAGCATTTCAAGATGGTGACAACAGCGCAAACCAAGAATGGGACCCTTCTAAGCACAGAGCCTGGTATGAATGTACATAGAGCTGAGTCTTGGAGTCAGGTAGACATGAAATCAAATTCTAAGGTTTTTCATTTATAAGTTGAGTGAGTATCTTCAGAAAGTTACTTAAACTTTTAAAGCTTTACTTTTCTCATCTGTCAAATCAGAGTAATGAGAGTACAGCAATGTTCCCAAGATTGTTGTGATAATTAAGAGAGACCATTACATATATTCAACATTATTCCTACACCGAGTGTATGGCCTAGTGCCTGGCTTGTGGAACTCGGTCTTCTCCATCGTGTGTACTGCAGCAAGAATTCATATGCTAAATGTAAGCTTGAGGGTCTCTCCCCAACTTAAAGTTATTTTTGGTTACCCACTATCTATAAAACAAAATAAAAATGTACATTATGGCATGTGAAGACCTTTACTACCAGGCTTTATGCACTTCTCTGGATATGCCACCTGTCACTGTCTCATGTATTAAGGTCTAAAATACAATTTGTAAGGGCACCTGGGTGGCACAGTTGGTTCAGTATCCAATTCTTGATTTTGGCTCAGATCATGATCCCACAGTTTGTGAGTTCGAGCTCCATGTCAGGCTCTGTACTGACAGTGTGGAGCCTGCCTGGGATTCTCTCTCTCCCTCTCTCTCCACCCCTCCCCCACTCATGCTCACACGCTCTCTCTCTCTCTCTCTCTCAAAATAAGTAAATAAATAAATAAAAACTTTAATATATAATTTGTGAATATTTTCACATTTCCTTAAGAATCAATAATTATAATAGGTGTAAGTGGACATATGTTAAAAATAAGACAACAGGCCATAAAGGCTTAAGCTAAACCTTACATCACCAAAGGTGAGTCCTAATTAGGTTCAGTTCTCCCAGAAATGTAATCTTAAACCAGTCAGGCAGGATTTGCCTGATCAGCACTAGTTAGGTAATCTGGCTAACAGACCTGTGCCATCCCTTCATAGAAAGCCACTTTGCAATAACCAACCATCTTTTGGCCTAGTCTGACTTCTCTGGTCCTGACCCCTCTGCTGAGTCTTTCATTTTGTACAGCTCGTAGGAGCTTCTTTTTACCTGCTAGCTGGAATGCTTCCCGATTTGAATCAATTTTTGTTCAAATAAACTCTTAACATGTTTAATATGCCTCAGTTTATCTGATTATATTATCATATAATAAGTGTTTCTTTGTGCCAGATCCTGGGTTAAATATTCTGTTGCAGGGACCACTAATTTTCCACTCCCGATGTTTTTTTCCCATGAGAGGAAGCTCCATGAGCTGTAACACACACAAATGGATACCTTCCACCCACCCCCAGGGGAGGAGTGATTTGTTTCATTGGGGAGCTTGGAAGAAACTGGGTATTTATAATCCAGCCTCTTCCTCTCTCTGTAGCAAATCTCACAGAGAACATGTGTTCTCAGTTGATCTCAGGCACGCTTTAATTTAAGCTTAGTAGCAAATACCCTTTCCCAGTAGGAGATCTGTTGTATAGGCCTGCTTGTGACCCGGTTGGTCAGTCTGTTCATTTCTGGTGGTTGGTGTCAGGAAGCCCATGTTCGCCAGTGTCAGCTTTTCCTATGATAATGTCTTTTGTCTGCCCTACTCTAGTCTATTTGTTAATTGGTTCAGAACTTGGGTGGGGAAAATGAGTACTTTCTATCGAAGCTACACAAACACCTTAGTACCATCTACATCCATTAGCTCCTTTAAACTTCATAGTTACTATAAGAGATAGGCATTTTTGTCACCCAATTTTTACAGGCAAAGTGAGAATTAGCAATCAACGAAGTGGCACTGTCAGATCTGAACTAGGTCTATCTGATGCCAAAAATCATGTCCTTAAATTTTCCCTTTTTTTTTTCTTTTTGCACGACAGTTTAATAATAAACAATAAGAACATTCAGATTTGAGGTTGATGTTGAAAAGAAAGCTAACGTAGTATTGTATCCGGTATACTTATATTCTGTTTGGCAGAGAAGAAAGCCAAGCTAAACTTAAATTCAGCAAATGCTGAGTTTTATTTTAAGAAGAGCAAGCTGCAACCATAATAAAGCACTGTATTTACAGCTAACAGCAATACCCATGTTACTCTATAGGTCTTACACTACAATTTGAAACTACGTTTCAGGATTTATAAGGTCTGAAACATAAACAGTAAGGGTATGTTTTTGGACATTGCTCATTAACAACCATAAAACTAAGGATTTTGTGTCGAATTGTTTTGTCTATTCTTTTTCAAAACATGTGCAAGACATCTCTGCTGGTGAACTCATTCTGATTTGAACATCTGCCTATTTTCAACATCTGAGGAACTCCTTCACACCCCACCTATCTCTGGGAAGGTTCAACTCCCTACTCATTTGGTAGAAAGGGGGAAATTTAGAACATTTGAAGTATCAGACTGCCAATTTATGATCAGCTGAAGAATGACTCTGCCTAACCCGGGTCCTTCAGGCTGGTACACAAATGAGTCATCCAAAATTCACTAATATTTCAATTATTTATGCTGATGGCAGTTGTGCTAATGAGAAAGACAACAAAAGCGTGCGGTGCCCAAGAAGTAGTAGATCTGGCAAATTTCATGTGTTCATTTATATTCGTAGTCTAACCCCTTCTCATATGTTCCTAGTTATTATGTTCCAGAAGAATTCCTACCAAGACCCCATCCAGTGTCCCCTCTCTCGTGGTCCTAGGAATGTGAACCCTGTGCAGTATTTTCTTCTTTATTATGTCTGTATCCCTCCATATGTTGCTGATCAAGATGTATTTTTCCCTTTGTCATATGTATCTAATCCTACCGATTCACTGCATTATCTTTCTACAAAGAAAGCAATACATATAGAAGACTCCCAAGCATTTAACCAATTTTAAAATGTAGATCTTTCTACATTTCCCATATACATTCCCTGACCTGCCATGTCTCCCTTTTCAAATACAGTGCTTGCCACTCTTGATTGTGTCTTTAACATTTTATCCAAAATCTCAACTGGAAATGCAAAGAAGACAGAAGGTGAAAGAATGTAATTTGTAATCTTTGTAACTTTCAGTATTTATCAAATATACTTTTTTTAATATATATAACCACTTTTGTAAAAGTTCAAGACATGCCTAACGGCCAGTGTTTGTTCACTCTTTTATAGGCCCAGTGACTAATGGAAAGCCTAGAGAATCCTGGCTTGGAAAAAAGCAATCAGTAGGGTTAGTTTGATGCTACTTACTCTTGGAGAAATCATGTTTTCTTTAAGAGAGGTTGACTGATGGAAACCCAGAAGAGGTTCTAGAGAACAGTTGTAGACTCAAAACATGGGTGTTAGTCTGCATGGGCGTAGCACCTTGTTTACAAAATGGCTTCACCTTATTGCCTCACTGATAGTCATATAACCTAGTAACATAGAGAGAATTTTGTCCATCTTTTAAGGAATGATAACATGAGGCACAGAGAGGTAAATGACTATAAAAAGAACAGGTGATCAAATAAGTTTCAAGTTGTAAACTTTGAATCCAAATTCTACTCAATAACCTGATGGTAAAAAGGACTTCCCATTCTCAAATTTCCTCAAATGCATAATGTAAAGAATTTGGGAGCATGGCACCAACTTGATTTGTCTTGTTGCATAGAAGGCTATCTAGGGGCACCTGGTTGGTTCAGTTGGTAGGGTGCTGGACTCTTGATTTCAGCTTGGGTCATGATCTCATGGTTCGTGGGATTGAGTCCCACGTCGGGCTCTGTGCTAGCAGCGTGGAGACCGTTTGTGATTCTCTCTCTCCCTCCCTCTCTCTCTCTCTCTGCCCTTACCTGCTCACACTTACTCTCTCTTAGAATAAAAAGATAGACATTAAAAATATGTTTTTTAAAAAAAGAGGGATATCCAACTTGGGGTTGAGAATTCCACATCAAGGTCTACAGGCCTTTTCCTTCCTTCCCTTTCTGCCTTTCCTGCCCAGTAGTCTTTAGTCTACCCTCAATCTGCTGCCAACAGCACTCCTTACCTCTCTGTTTTAGGCAGGCAGTTCTAAATAGTTGGTGGTGGTTACCATGGTAACAGACACTTAAGTTTCAGCTTCAAATACCCCTTTTAATGAGGCAAATTTGAGAATATTCATGATAAGTTACCAGACCACAAACTTAACTGTGGGAAGTTTTGTTTTTGGAAAACCTAATAGGAAGAAAGCAGAAAGAATGAACAGCAAGGGCAATAGAGAAAATGGGGCCAGACTTGGAGGGGTGAATGGAAGAAATGCCAGCTCTGCTTACCACAAGCCAAATCCAAATCAATTCACACCAGAGCTTTAAATTATAGATGGTCATTGAAGGGCTATTACCAGATGGAGCCAAGATTCCTTGGGAGGAAGAATGGTAGAGTGAGGGGTGGAGAGGGCAAGCATTGAGTGTGTCCTCCAGAAGGCTGTGCATTTTAAAGAGCTTCCGTTTTCTATTTTATTGCTGACTGTGATGGCCAAATGTAAGCAACAATCTTCCTTTTGTTTCTCCATGTCTCCATTTATGAAACCAAGAAACACTGCAATCTGGAGAGAACGCAATTGACTAGAATGTAAAATTTGGCATAAGTGAATTTTGTAGCAACATAGGTTATCCACAAACCCCAAAGACATAGCAATCCTGATAATGTTCCAGGATTCTGTTCTTAATCTCCTGTCTGTTCTACCCACTAAAATTTCACAGAAAAATACAAAGACTTACAATACATTGCTAAACGCTTACATGGAAAGGAACATAATTACCCAAAGGAAAACGTGTCAATGATCCTTGTTATTATTTAATATAAAAGTATGCCTCATCTAGATAAGATAGTTTAATTTTATACCTGGTCAAAGGAAGACAAGCAGATAGCCTAAAAGAGCTTTTACAGACACTTTAAGTTTCTGGCCAGGTTCCTTCGGTCCCTACAGGAATGTCTTACTCTTGCTGCTCACAGAAAGCACCAGGGAACAGATGCATTACAGTTTGTGACAGGAGAACAGCCTGTGGATTCCGCCTACTCCCTCCAGTCCATCTGGGAGGTGGGTGAGACAGGGAGCCCACAGAGAGGGGGGCTCTCCTGGGAATCCCTTTGGGGTGTCATGGCTATTGGTGCTTTATTTTCAGTAGATGGCACTGTGTCTATTGAGATAAGCAAAAGGGGAATCTAGATGGGAAATCTAATTATTTCTGGAGAAAGCACACTGCATGTAAGAATGCATTTTTTTTTTCTATTTAGTAACATGATAACACAAATACTACTCAGTATTCATGTTAGCACCCTCTTTGGAGCTTAAGGAACTTTGTGATTTATTATTCTGGCTCAGATGCAGGGTTGTGGCAGAGCTCAGGGCCATTCTATGAGGGATATAGTTGGGATAAGAATAAATCACACTGAATGTTCACTCATTTGATCACCCAAACACACATATCAGTACCTGTACTCCATCTGTGCCCTGGGTCCCCACCCTTTACCCCTAAAAGGAAATTCTGACATCTCAGTTTCTACCCAGCACACAGGAATCCTCACACCCCCAGAGTCAAGGCAACCAGAACAGTTTCTTACACACTGGTGGTCCTGTGTGGCAGATACCATTACTTACCCATTAGCCATTTTCCTTTATAATACACAATTATTTTTTCTCTTCTGAGTGCTTTCAGAAAAGTAGACCCCAGCACCAGAAGACAAATCAAGTTTATTTTAAGCCGGTTATGGTTTTTAATTTTTTAATTTTTAATTTAATTTTTTTAGAGAGAGTGAGAGAGACAGCATGAGCGCAGGGAGAAGGGCAGAGGGAGAAAGAGAGAATCTTAAGCAGGCTCCACGTTCAGCATGGAGCCCAATGAGGGACTTGATCCCACAACCCTGGGATGATGACCTGAGCCAAAATCAAGAGTTGGACACTCAACTGACTGAGCAACCCAGAAGCTCCAGCCAGTTATGGTCTTTTATATGGGAAGAGAATCTTAAGTTTGCTTCTTAGAAAATAAACTCTAAACACAGTATGGAGGATGAAATAGAAGAAAGAAGGCTCTGTGATCCAGGCAATGTGCTATGCACTTAATAGAATACTCTCTTTTATTCTTTACAATAATCTTAAGACAGGTACTATGCTACCTATTTCACAAATGTGAAACTGAAGCTCAGAAAGTATAAATAATCTACATAAAATCACCCTTGGAATTGACTGGGCAGTATGAGGTTCTAACCATTAGAAGAGAAATCTGCTATGTGCCTTACAGGAAAGGAAGATGCAAGGAAAAACCTCCTATTTCTGTCCGAGGACATTACCTTATGAATATAACCCCTAGGACTCCCTCAGTCATCTTGAGACAATCACAGGAGCCAACCTAAGAGAATGAGACAAAACTCTGAGGATGACAGGGCAAAATGCTGTGCAAGAACCTGGGACCTCGATAATGCCATTGAGCTATTGAATTCACCAACCCTCAAACTTCAGATTTATATTTCAACCACTTTGAAATATATGTTCTGTTACTTGTGGCCCAAAATATAATATCCTAACTAATACAACCTCAGATCCTAGCCATAGATGATTAGAAAAGGATTAGCGCTGGAGCTGAAAGCAGCCATCCATATGGTGAATGCCAAGGAGTCAGGATAGGAGAGTCCACAAGCAGAGTCTTTATAATGGATCATGTCTGATGAGACTAATCAGATCTTTTCTGGAGGAGTCTGAAAAAGATAATGTTTTCTCTCATCTGCTCGGGAACATTTCTCCATAAGTTACCCCATCTCTTTTCTGTATCTTCAATGTTTTCTGTGGAAAGGATCTCTTTACTGGGTCACTGGGGAACCATAGTTCTAAGTATTTTCTTTTGTCGTGTAGGTATATTAGTGTTGCTGCTGTGGCGTGGGGATGCACCTTCTTAAATACCATTTAAATTTCTCATATAAAAAGCTAACAACACCTTTGTAAAATTCAGGCCTTCTTATATATATCACTCTAAAAAGCTTTTACTCTTTCATAATCAACTTATTAAAATAGTTGTCTCCAGTTTCTGTCCTTTGTCACTCTTCAATCCATGGCAATTTACACCTGCAAAACCTCAACAGGACATTGTCTCTTATAAAGATTAAAACATAGTAATAAAATAAATTATCAATTGCTAAGTAACAAGCTGCCCCAAATTTAATCATTTTAAACAGCAGCCACTACTTATTACCCTTCATGATTCTGTGCGTTGACTAAGCTTGAGCGGATACTTTTTTTCTGCATGGCTTTGGCTGGAGCTGTGGTCATCTGGAAGCTTGACTGGACTAGAACATCCACTATGTCTCATTCACATGGCTGGCAGGTGGTGTTGACTCTTGGTTGGGAGCTTAGCTGGAAGTGACTCCTTTTCATGGCTCTTCCATATGTGGGCTTCCCACAGCATGAAAGCTAAGCTTGAGGAGGGAATGTTTTAAGTTTGTGAAAGCAGAAGCTCTCCAGTCACGGATGTTAAACAATCTCACTTCTGCCACATTTTATTGGTCAATATAAGCTCTATACAGTCCAGATTCAAGAGAAGGGAAAATGATTTTATCTCTTGACAGGAGGAATAGCAAAGAATTTGCAGATCTCTTTAATATGCTACTGTAATTAATGGCTTTCCTTATTGCTAACTCCAATAAAAACAATATGGTCCTTAGTTTATGTGACATCTCAATTCTTGAAATATTCTCTTCTTTCAACTTCCATGACAACACACTCTTCTTGTTTTCTGGCTACTTCTAGAGCTATTCTCATTTTCTTGTGATGAATCCTCAAACTCAAAACATCACTATTCCTTAGGTTTCAACCTTTGGTCCTTTCCTATCATCACTTCATACACTCTCATTGGACAGTCTAATAAACTCTCAAGACTTTCATTACTTTCTGCATAGTAATCATTTTCAACTATTTACTCACAGCTCCTATTGCTCACTTAAGTTTCAAACCTAGATACCCCATCTTTAGTGAACTCTCCTATTTTCATTTAAATATCCTACTAGCATCACAAATTTAAAAAGTCTAAAATTGAACTCATTGTATTTTTCCCCAAAGCTCCTATTTCAATGTTATCCTTATCTGTGAATAGCACCATAATTCTCTCAGAGAATTAGTCATTTTGTCTCTCCTTTTACTCAACTATACATCCAGTTGCCAAGGCTAGTTGATATTATCTTCTAAATATCTTTCAAATTTGTTAAGTTGCCTACATTTATTCTCCAATAAACTAGTGCTGAATCTAGATCAGACCTCTATCATCTTTTACCTGATTTACTTCAGCATTTTCTAACTGGTCTTCTCACCTCCAGACTGGTCTCCTCTTTGGTTCATTTTTCACACTGAAATCAGAGTAGTTTTTAATGCCAATATTAGATCATGTTATGCACAATTTGGCAGCATATATACTGAAATTGAAACAATACAAACGAGACTAGTATGGCCCCTGTGCAAGTATAACTTATACATGTATAAAGTATTCCTTATATTTTCTGTGTTGATAGGCACACAGTCTATAAAGATGCAATTTACTGCACAAATGAGGGGAGAGGTTGAACTCATATAAGAGCAAAGTTTTGCATACTATTACAATGAAATTGGTATTAATCTAAACTAGATTGTTATGAATTAAGATAATTGAACCTTCATAGCCACCACTAAGAAAACAACTCAAAAAATATAGTAAGAGAAATAATGACATTAAAATAGTCCACTAGAAAATATTCTTTTAAAACAAAAGTCATCAGTTATGGAAGAAGTATAAAAAAATACATTTAGAACACAAATAGAAAAATGGCAAGCATAAACTTGACTTTATGAGTAATTTCATTATATTAATAGGGATTGAATTAAAGGGGAGAGATTTTCAGGATAGCTTAAAACAAAACAAAACAAAACAAAAAACCCAAAACCCAACTATATGCTGTATATTAGAGACACACTTTTATTCAAAGACACAAAGAAGTTGAAAATAAAAGTATGAGAAAAGATATACTAGGTAAACAATAGCTGAAAGAGACCTAGAATGGCTATACTAATA
Organism: Lynx rufus; assembly: GCF_022079265.1. Classification (NCBI taxonomy): domain Eukaryota; kingdom Metazoa; phylum Chordata; class Mammalia; order Carnivora; family Felidae; genus Lynx; species Lynx rufus. Next base: position 74,207,068 of record NW_025814834.1, read on the forward strand.
TCAGACAAAGTAGACTTTAAGACAAGAATTATTTCTAGAGCCTAAGAAAGACATTTGATAATAACAGAATTAACTCATCAAGAAGATATAATACCCATAAACATATACACACCAAATTTATGAAGCAAAAGCTATCATAATTGAAGAGAAAATGGTCAATTCAACAATAGTCAGAATTATCAATATCTCACTTTCAATAATGGTAGAACAACTAAACAAAAAAATCATCAAGCAAATAGAAGACTTGAACAACACTATAATTCAACTAACAAACAGACCTATAGAGCCTTCAATTCAACAACTGCAGAATACATATTCTCAAGTAAATGTGAAACATTTACCAAGGTAGAACGTATGTTAGGCCATAAAACAAGTGTCAATAAATTTTAAAAGACTGAAATCACGTGACGTATGCTCTCCAATCACAATGAATGAAACTAGAAATTAGTAACAGAAGGAAGTTAAACAAATTTACAAATGGAAGTTAAACACAATCATAAATAATCACAGGGCCAAAAAAGAAATCACAAAGGAAGTTAGAAAATACTTTGAGGAAAACATAACATACCAAATCTTAGGGATACAGTGAAAACAGTATGTAGAGGGAAATTTATAACTGTAATTGCCTGTCTTAAAAAAGAAAAAAAAAATCTAAAATCAGTAACAACATTCCACCTTAAGGAACTACAACAACAAAAGCAAACTAAATCCAAAGCAAGCAGAGGGAGGTAAATAATATAGGTTGGACTAAAAATAAATGAAATAGAGAATTGGGGCGCGTGGGTGGCTCAGTCAGCTAAGCATCTGACTTCAGCGCAGGTCATGATGTCATGGTTCCTGGGTTAGAGCCTCTCATTGAACTCCATGCTGACAGCATGGAACCTGAAGCCTGCTTCAGATTCTGTGTCTCCCTCTCTCTGCCCCTCCCTCACTGGCTCTCTGTCTCTCTCTCCCAAAAGTAAATAAACAAAAAAAATTTTTTAATGAAATAGAGAATAGAGAAACAATAGAGAAAATCAACAAAAGTTGCTTTATTGAAAAGATTAACAAAATGACCAACCTTTAGCTAGCTTAATCAGGCAAAAAGAGAGATAAGACTGGGATGCCTGGGTGGCTCAGTCAGTTAAGCATCTGACTTCGGCTCAGGTCATGATCCCTCGGTCTGATGGTTCAAGCCCATGTCAAGCCCTGTGCTGACATCTCAGAGCCTCGAGTTTGCTTTGGATTCTGTGTCTCTCTCTCTCCCTCTCTGCCCCCCTCCCCCCCGTTCACTCTCTGTCTCTCTCTGTCTCTCTCTGTCTCTCAAAAATAAACATTAAATAAATAAATAAATAAACAAACAAACAAATAAATAAAGACTAAAATTACTAAAATTACCAACAAAAGAAAAGACACTACCAAACATACAGGGAAAAAAAAAAAAAGATTCTAAGGTATTGTGGACTGAATGTTCATGTCCCTCACAATTCTTACATTGACGTCCTAACACTCAGTGTGATGGTGTTTAAAAATTGGACCTTGGGGAGGTAATTTGGGCTAGGGTAAGTCATGAGAGTGAGGCTCTCATAATGAGATTAGTGACCTTAGAAGAAGAGAAAGAGGGGCACCTTGGTGGCTCAGTGGGTTAAACCTCCGACTTCAGCTCAGGTCATGATCTCGTGGCATGAGTTTGAGTCCCACATCAGGCTCTGTGCTGACAGCTCAGAGCCTAGAGCCTGCCTCAGATCCTGTCTCCCTCTCTCTCTGGCCCTTTGCCACTCAGGCTCTGTGTCTCTCTCTCCCTCAAAAATAAGCAAACGTTTAAAAAATTAAAAATAAAAAGAAGAGAAAGATTCTTCTCTCTCTCCCCACCTTTCTTCCCCACACCACCCCCATCCCAGGTGCACACACCCAGGAAAGGCCTTGTGAAGACAATGAGAGGGTGGTGCTCTGTAAGCCAGGTAGAGAGCTCTCACCAGGAACTAAATTAGTTGGCACTTTGATCTTGGACTTCCCCACCTCCAGAACTGTGAAAAATAACTTCTATTGTTTAAGCCACTCGGTCTATAGCATTTTATTATGGCAGCCTGAGCTAACTCAGATTTTGGTGCTGAGAAATGGAGTACCACTGTAACAAATATCTAAACATGTGGAAGTGGCTTTGAAACTAGATAATGAATAGAGGCTGAAAGAGTTTTGAGGTGCATGCCAGAAATGTGGACATTAAGGGAGATTTTGGTAAGTGCTCAAAAAGAAGGGGAAAGTTAAGAGGAAGCTCCATCTTCTTAAAAAAGACCTAAAGAATCATAAATGGACTTCGGTAGGAATATGGACATTGAAAGTCCTTGGTGAAAGCTCACATGGAAATGAGAAGCATGTTACTGGAAACTGGAGAAAAAGAGATACTTGTTATAAAATGGCAAAGACCTTGGCTGAATTGTGCTTGTGTCCTCATGTGTTGTGGAAGGTAGAACTTGTGAGTTATGGAATTGAATATTTAGTTTAAGAGATTTTTTAATATATTTTATTTTATTCTTGAAATATTTAGTTGGCCCACAATGTAATGTTAGTTTCAGGTTTACAGCATAGTGATTCAATAAGTCTATATGTTATGCAGTATTCTTCACAAATGTACCAACATACAACATGGTTACCATATTATTGGCTATATTCCCTATGCTGGGCCTTTCATCCTCATGACTTATTCATTCTATAACTGGAAGCCTGTATCTCCCATTCCCCTTTAATTATTTTGCCCATTACCTACCCCTCTCCCCTCTGGCAACCATCAGCTTGTCTCCCTGTACTTATGGCTGTATTTCTGCTTTTTGCTTGTTCATGTATTCATTTGTTATGTTTCTTAGATTCCAAAATAACTGAAATCATGGTATTTGTCTTTCTCTGACTTATTTCATTTAGCATAATAACCCTCTAGGTCCATCCACATTGTTGCAAACGGCAAGGGCTCATTCCTTTTTATGGTTATGTAATATTCCATTGTTTATGTATACCACTTCTTCTTTATCCATTTGTCTATCGATGGACACCTAGGTTGCTTCCATGTCTTCACTATTGTAAATAATGCTGTAATAAACATTGGGATGTGTATAACTTTTTGAATTGGTATTTTCATTTTCTTGGGTAAATACCTAGTGGTGGAATTACTGGATCATGTGGTAGTTCCATTTTTAATTTTTGAGGAACCTCCATACTGTTTTCCACAGTGGCTTCTCCAGTTTGCATTCCTACTGACAGTGCATGAAGGTCCCTTTTTCTCCATGTCCTTGTTAACACTTGTTATTTCTTGTCTTCTTTATCTTAGCCATTCTGACAGGTGTGAGGTGATATCCCATTGTGGTTTGACTTGCATTTCCCTGATGATGAGTGATGTTGATCATCTTTTCATGTGTTTCTTGGCCATCTGGCATCCTTTGGAAAAAATGTCTGTTCATGTCCTCTGCCCATTTTATTTATTTTTTAATGTTTATTTATTTATTTTGTGTGAAAGAGCATGCAAGTGGGAGAGGGGCAGAGGAAGAGAGAGAGAAAATCCCAAACAGGCTCCGTTCTGTCAGCTCAGAGCCCAATGCAGGGCTCGATCCCAAGACCATGAGATCATGACCTGATCCAAAATCAAAAGACGCTCAACCAACTGAGCTACCCAGGTGCCCCAATTCTCTGCCCATATTAAATTGGATTATTTGGGATATTTTTTGTGTTGTGCTATGTAAGTTCTTTATATATTTTGGATAATAACCCTTTCTCAGATATATGATTTGTAAATATCTTCTCCTACTCAGTGGGTAGCCTTTTCATTTTGTTAATGGTTTTCTTTGCCATGTAAAAGCTTTTTACTTTGGTATAGTCCCCATAGTTAATTTTTGCTGTTGTTTCTCTTGCCTGAGAAGATATGTCTAGAATAATGTAGCTAAAGCAATATCAAAGAAATTACCATCCCTGTTTCCTTCCAGGATTTTTATGGTTTCATATCTCACATTTAGGTCTTTGATCCATTTTGAGTTTATTTTTGTTTATGATGTGAAAAAGTGGTCCAGATTCGTTCTGCATGTAGCTGTCCAGTTTTCCCAGAACCATTTATAGAAGAGACTATCTTTTCCCCATGATATATTCTTATCTCCTTTGTCATAGATTAATTGACCATATAATCATGGATTTATTTCTCATCTTTCTATTCTGTTTAATTGATCTATATGTCTATTTTTGTGCCAGTACCATATCGTTTGATTACTACAGCTTTGTAGTGTATCTTGAAATCTGGAATTAGCTGAAAATCTTTCTAAGCAAAGTTTTGAAGGAGTATCTTGGATCCTCATGACTGCTCATATTAAAACACAAAAAGAGAGAAATGAATTGAAGAAGGGATTGTTAAGCAAAGACAAACCCAAACCTGAAGATTTGAAAAATTCTCCACCTATCCATATTACAAAAAATTAGAACATATGTATTAAAGAGAACACCATGAGTGTGCCTGTGTCTCTTGATAAAGACTTTGTGGGATCATATAATCAGAAATGCTGCTGGTTTGAACTGAAGAAAATGGAGGTGAGGCAAAATGAAGAAAGGCTATGGGACTTTATGAAATTAATAGCACTGGATGATAGTGCTATTCAGCTAGAACATGCATTATTCTTCAAGAAGAAGAAAAAATGACCCCAAGGGTGATTCAGAGATCATCAGAACCACACCTTGGTTTCAATAGACCAGAAGGCCTCTCACAGAGACCTTGGGATTGGGACCACCATGCAGAGCTGTGGGCTCTGTGGGGGCGAAGCCTCTACCTGGCAGTCCTCGGGCACAACCCCAGCCCAAAAGAGCCTCAGAGACAGGATCTCTGCTTCAGTGGTCCAAAAGCATCAAACCAAAGATGGTAATCTCAAGCCTTAGGATCTGATGGAACTCACCTCTAGGGTTTTTACTTGCTTGGGACCCATTACTCTTTCCTTGTTTCCTATTTCTCCCTTTTGGAGATAGATTGTCTATCCTATGCCTGTTCCACCATTGTATTTTTGAAGCACATAATTTGTCTGGTTTCACAGGTTTACAGCTGGAGAGGAAATTGTCTTAGGATGAATCACACCTCGAGTTTCACTATATCCAATTTAGATATTTAAATGAGACTTTGGACGTTAGACTTTAGAGTTGATACTGGAGCAAGTTAAGATTCTTAGGGTTGTTGGGATGGAAAAAATATATTTTGCATCTGAGAAAACGTGAATTTGAGCCTAGGCTGGAATATTATGGACTAAATGTTTGTGCCCCTCCCCAAATCCATATGTTGAAGCCCTGTACCCCAGTGAAATTGTATGTGGAGATGGGGCATTTGGAATTTAATTAGGTAATTAAGATTAGATTAACTCATGAGGATGGGCCCCTCATGAAGTGTTTAACGACCTTAGAAGTAGAAGAGGAAGAGAGTAAAATCTCTCTTTCTCTCTCTCTTTCTATATATCTCAACATGTGCATGCACTGAAGAAAGACCATGTGAGATCATAATGGGAAGGTGGCTGTCTGTAAGCCAGGAACAGGGCTCTCACCAGGATCCAAACCAACCAGCACCTTGACCTTGGACTTTATAGCCTTCAGAACTGTGAAATAAATTTCTGCTGTTTAAACAACGCAGTCTGTGGTGAACAATTGTAGGCCAACAAAGTAGATAACCTAAATGAAATGTACCAATTCCTAGAAACACAGAAACAAACAAAATTGATTGATGAAGAAATAGAGGATCTGAAAACACATATAGCGAGTAAATAGCTTAAGTTAGTAATCAACAAACTTCCAGCAAAGAAAAGCCCAGGACTTTATGGCTTCACTGGTAAATCCTACCAAACATTTAAAGAAGAATTAATACCATTCTGAATAAACTTTTGCAGATAATAAAAGAGGACAGAACATTTTCTAATTTATCATTTAAGTCCAGCATTTCCTTAATGTCAAAGCAACACAAAGACCACAAGAAAACTTCAGATCAATATCCTTATAAATATAGAATCAAAACTCCTCAACCAAGTAGTGGTAAACTAAATTTGGCAAAACATATAAAAAGATTTTAGACCTTACCAAGTGAGATTTATTGTGGGAGTGCAAGATTGTTTCAACATATGAAAATCAATCCATATGATATAACATATTAATAGAATAAAGGGGAAAAAGCTTACACGATCATCTCAATAGATGCAGAAAAAAATATTTGATCGAATCCAACACTTTTTTATGATAAAACACACTTAGCAAGTTAGGAATGGAATGGGGCTTCCTCAATCTCATAAAAGGCATCTATAAAAACTCCCATAGCTAACCTCATACTTAAGGATGAAAGAGTGGATGTTTCCCCCACCAAGAGCCAGGAACAAGACAATCACCTCCAGTCTGACATTACTTTATAATTTTATAATTATGTGTTGTAGCTAAAAATACTTTTTGCATGCTATGACACAATTTTTATTCTTTATAAAAGTACATACGGCGCATAGAAATGATTTTTTGGAAGTCTATGCACCAAGATGATGGCTGTGGTAATCTTGGGATGGTGGCAATGCCAGTAATCTTTATATATGTTTTGTTTTGTTTTGTTTTAAACAACATTATTGAGTATAACACATACCTTACACTCCACCAACTTAAAGTGTGCAATTCACTGGTTTTTAGTATACTTATTCAAGCATCATCAACTCCAGAACTTACTCACCACTCCAAAAAGAAACCTCATACCTATTAGAAGACACCTCACTTTTCCCTCTCTCAGCTCCTGACAACCACTAATCTACTTCCTGTTTGTATGGATTTGCTTATTCTGGACATATACCATATAAATAGTATCAATGTGGCTTTTGTGCTGGCTTCTTTTCATCTAGCATAATGTTTTCAAAATTCATCCATGTCATAGCATATATCAGTACTTGTTTTTTCATGGCTGAATAATATTCGATTATATGGATAGACACCACTTTTGTGGTATACCATTCATCAGTTGATAGGCATTTGAGTTGTTTCTACATCTTGGCTATTATTAATAATGTTGCTATTAACATTCAAGTACAGGGTTTTGTGTACATATGTGTTTCATTTCTCTTGGATGTATAGTAAGTGTGTGTTTAACATTGTAAGAAACTGCCAAGGAGTTTCTGAAGTATTTGTGTATTTAACATTCCCATCAGCAATGTATGAAAGTTCTAATTGTTCTATAGCCACAGCACCATTTGGTTTGGTTCATTTTTTTTTTAATTTTAACTCTTCTAATGGATATATAATAGTATCTTGTGATTTCAATTTTCATTTCTCTGATGACTAATCATGTTGAGTGTCTTTTTATGTGTTTATTGACTACAAGTGTATTGTCTTTTCTATAGTGTCTTTTCAAGATTTTGTCCATTTTAAAAATTAAATTGTTTTTAATTTTGGTACTGATTTGTAGTTTTTATATATTCTGAACACGAAGGTTTATGAATATTTGCTACCAGTCTGTGGCTTGCTTTTTCATTTTCCAACTTTGAGTCAGGCTCTACTAGGCTTCATACATCGGACAAATCTTAAATGTTATCATCTGTCCCACATCCCTACTTCCTGTGAAACCATTAAAAGTGAAAATATCAAGGTCACCAGAGTTTGTCACATACGCCTAAGGCAAAATCCATGCCTAGGACTTCCTCACCTCCTAGGAGTTCTTTGTTCACTTCACTTTTTGGCTTCTTACAATCTTTACTTCTTAGCAGCTCAGTGATGTACCTAAAAGGTTTTGTTTCTTTCTTTGTGTTTTACATTTGATATGCCAGTATTATTGCTTTCTGTGGGAGGATCATAGCTTCCCTTGCAGCCAACACTAGCCATGTGACACAGTTCTGTCCAATAAGATAGAAAAGGAAGTCTACTAGCAATGATCCTTTCCTCTTCCTTCCCCTTTTCTGCTTTGAATGCAGATGTAAGACCCAAAGATGCTGTGGTGATCTTTAATTCATGAAGTGATAAAAGAACAGACTTGCCAAATGGCAAAATGGAAGGAAAATAGGAACCATAGACAATGACAACGTTATGAGTTGTGGCGCCAAACCTGGGTGGCCTAACTCTAAACTTCTTAGTTAAAAAAAAGGTTGTATACTCTAATTTGTCGAACTAGAGTTAGCTGGATTTTTTGCTACTTGCCATCAGAAGTTAAAGTTATTTTTAGAAATATAACATTCAGGGATGCCTGGGTGGCTCAGCTGGTTAAATATCCAACTTCAGGTCAGGTCATGATCTCGCGGTTCTTGAGTTCAAGCCCTGCATCGGGCTCTGTGCTGACAGCTCAGAGCCTGGAGCCTGCTTCAGATTCTGTGTCTCCCTCTCTCTCTGTTCCTCCCCTGCTCATGCTCTGTCTCTCTCTCTCTCTCAAAAGTAAAGATTTAGGGGCGCCTGGGTGGCTCAGTTAAGTGTCCGACTTCGGCTCAGGTCATGATCTCGCGGTTCGTGAGTTTGAGCCCTGCGTCAGGCTCTGTGCTGATGCCTCGGAGCCTGGAGCCTGCTTCGGATTCTGTGCCTCCCTCTCTCTCTGCCCCTCCCCTGCTCATGCTCTGTCTCTGTCTCTAAAAAATAAATAAATGTTAAAAAAAAATTTTTTTTAAAGATTTAAAAAATAAGAAAAAAGAAATATAACATTTATACATTCATTCATCCATCCCATCAATAAACAGGAATTAAGCACATACTAAGTGACAGATAGTGCTTATAGCAGAATTTCTCAATAAGCATGATATTACTTGATATCATTATATACATTTGTTACAAGGACTTTACAAAATAACTGGGATCTACTAGATGGTACTAAGAACATTGCATTTCTTTTTTTTTTAATTAATTTATTTATTTTGAGAGAGACATAGAGAGTGAGTAGGGGAGGGGCAGAGAGAGGGGGAGAGAGAATCCCAAACGGGTTCCTCACCATCAGCATGGAGCCTGATGTGGGGTTAGAACTCACCAACTGTGATATTATTACCTGAGCTGAAACCAAGAGCCAGATGTTTAGCCAACTGAGCCACCCAGGTGCCCCTGAACATTGCATTTCTTAAAATGCATGGGGCAGTCCCATGAAGTAAGAATCGTCCCGTATCCTTCATACTTTTTGACATCCACTGAGACATATCTTTAGGTAGAAGTGGTTTTTTAATTATCTGAACTTAGAACCTAACTCCATTCTACAAATAAATACCAAATATTTTCTGCACATGTTTAACAGATATAAATTTTCTAGGAATATTTTGTTAGAAATTTACCACAAATTATTCAACATTTAAGCAAATAACATCAGGAGCAGCATGCTGCACAAAGTTTTTGAGTCTCTGGTATAATATACTTGTATCAGTTTACATTTGCTGTGGTCTCATTTACAAGATTCTACATATAGATGCAAACATCTATGTTATTATGTCTACTAGTCAACCTCAACATTTGCACATATAAGTACACACTAGTTTATAATAACCAACTCTGCTTTTATTACTCTTTTATATTTATAATTAGGCATTGTGTTGCTTTTTTGAAATTATGTACATATGTATGTTATATTCATTTAACATACATTCTTTCTTTATTTAAGGACAGAATTATAATCAGACCATAAAATATCTATCATAAACAGGGGAGCTGGACTTTGATAGAATTAAGAGTTGCTGGTTTTCTTCCTGGCTAAGTTTTGGAAGGTTATATGTTTCTAGGAATTTATCCATTTCTTCTAAATTGTTCGACTTGTTGCCACACAGTTTTTCATAATATTCTCTTACAATCTTTTGTATTTCTGTGGTGTCCGTTGTTTCTGCTCCTTCATTTCTGATTTTGAGTCCTCTCTGTCTCTCTCCCAGTAACTCTGGCTATAGGGCAGAAGTTCATCAATTTTATTGATCTTTTCAAAGAGCTAGTTCCTAGTTTCATTGATCCATTCTATTGTTTCCTCAGTTGCTGTTTCATTTATTTCTGCTCTGATCTTTATTATATCCTCTCTTCTACTGACGTTGGATTTCATTTGTTTCTACTTTTTCTAGTTACTTTAGGTGTAAGAGTAGGTTGTTTATTTGAGATTTTGCTTGCTTCTTGAGGCAGGCCTGTTTTGCTATAATCTTCCCTCTAAAACAGATTTTGCTGCATCTGAAAGGTTTTGGATCATTGTGTTTTCAGTTTCGTTTGTCTCCATGTACTTTTTTTTAAAATTTTCTCTTTGATTTCTTGGTTGACTCATTCATTGTTTAGTAGCATGTAATTTAGCCTCCATGTATTTGTATTCTTTCAAGATTTTTTTGTCACGATTGATTCCTAGTTTCATATAGTTGTGACCAGAAATGGTGCTCGATATGATTTCAATATTTTTTTTAATTCGTTGAGACTTTTTTTGTGGCCTAATGTGATCTATTCTGGAGAATGTTTCATGTGTACTTGAAAAGGATGTGTATTCCACTGTATTTGGATGAAATTTTTGGAATATATCTGTAAGATCCATCTGGCCCAATGTGTCATTCAAAGCCACTGTTTCTTTGTTGATTTTCTCTCTGGATAATCTATCCATTGTTGTAAGTGGGGTGCTAAAGTCACCTAGTATTATTATATTACTATTAATTTCTTCCTTTATATCTGTTAATAGTTACTATATGTATTTGGGTGCTCAAATGTTGGTGCATAAATATTTATAACTGTTATTATATGGTTATATTCCTTTTTAAATTTTTTTTATTTTTAAAATTTTAGTTCTATTATAGTTAACATACAGTGTATATTGATTTAGGATGTACAACATAGTGATTCAACAATTCCATACATCACCCAGTGCTCATCATGCCAAGTACAGTCCTTAATCCTCATCACCTATTTCACCCATGCTCCCCACCCACCTCCCCTCTGGTAACCATCACTTTGTTCTCTTAGAGCTAAGAGTCTGTTTCTTGGTTTCTCTCTCTTTCTTTCCCTTTGTTCATTTGTTTTGTTTCTTAAATGCCACATAAGAGTGAAATCATATGGTATTTACCTTTCTCTGACTGACTTATTTCATTAGGATTATACTCTGTAGCTCCATCCATGTTGTTGCAAATGGCAAGATTTCATTCCTTTTTATGGCTGAATAATATTATGATATATATATATATATATATACACTACACCTTCTTTATCCATTCATCTATTGATGGACCCTTGGGTTGCTTCCATAATTTGGTTATTGTAAATAATGTTGCAATAAACATAGAGGTGCATATGTCCCTTTGAGTAAGTGTTTTTGTATTTGGGGGGTAAATATCCAGTAGTGTGATTACTGGATGGTAGGGTAGTTCTATTTTTAACTTTTTGAGGAAACTTAAGACTGTTTTCCACGGTGGCTGCACCAGTTTGCATTCTTACCGATAGTGCGAGAGGGTTCCTTTTTCTCCACATCCTTGCCAATACTTGTTGTTTCTTATGTTCTTCATTTTAGCCATTCTGACATGTGTGATGTGATATCTCATTGTGGTTTTGATTTGCATTTCCCTGATGATGAATGATGTTGAGCATCTTTTCATATGTCTGTTGGCCATCTGGATGTCTTCTTTGGAGAAATGTCTGTTCATATATGGTTATATTCCTGAAACAAGAAAGAAATAGAAAATTTGAACAGACTGATTACTAGCCATCAAGTTTAATCAGTAATCAAAAAACTCAGAACAAGCCTAAGTCCAGGAACAGATGACTGCATAGGTGAATTCTACCAAACATTTAAAGACGAGTTAATAGGATACCTGGGTGGCTCAGTTGGTTAAGCATCTGACTCTTGATTTCAGCTCAGGTCATGATCTCACAGTTATGAGATTGAGCCCCATATCAGGCTCCATGTTGGGTGTGGAGCCTGTTTAACATTCTCTCTCTCTCCCTCTCCCTCTGTGTCCCTCTCCAGCTCATGCTCTCTCATTCTTGCAAAGAAAAAAAAAGAGTTAATACCTTTTCTTCTCAAACTATTCTAAAAAATAAAGGAGGAAAGATTCCAAATTCATTCTATAAGGGCAGCATTACCCTGATACTAACACCAGATAATAATACTACAAAATAAGTCTTCCCTGGCAAGGGAAACAAAAGCAAAATTAAACTATTGGGACTACACCAAAGTAAAAAGTTTTTTCAGGGGTGCCCAGGGGGCTCAGTCAGTTGAGCGTCCGACTTCGGCTCAGGTCATGATCTCACAGTTTGTGAGGTCGAGCCCTGTGTTGGACTCTGTGCTGACAGCTCAGAGCCTGGAGCCTGCTTCGGATTCTGTGTCTCCCTCTCTCTCTGCCCCTCCCCTGTTCATGCTCTGTCTCCCTCTGTCAAAAATAAATAAACATTAAAAAAATTAAATAAAAAAAACTTTTTCACAGCAAAGGAAACCAGGAGCAAAATAAAAAAGCAACTTACTGAATAGCAGAAGATATTTGCAAGTGATATATCCAATAAGGGGTTAATATCCAAATATACACAGAATTAATGCAACTCAATACCAAAAAAAAAGCAAAAAACAAATAATTCAATTTAAAATGGGCAGAGGACAGGTATAAACATTTTCCCAAGGAAGACATCCATATTGCCAATAGACACATGAAAAGATGCTCAACATCATTCATCATCAGGGAAATGCTAATTAAAACTGCAATGAGATATCATCTCATACCTGTCAGAATACCTAAAATCAAAAAGACAAGAAATAACAAGTGGTGACAAGGACATGGAGAAAAAAGGATCCTCATGCACTGTTGATGGGAATGCAAACTGGTTCATCCATTGTGGAAAACAGTATGGAGAAAGGATGATATCATACCATTTGAGACAGCCTGGATGGATCTAGAGTATAATGCTAAGTGAAATAAGTCAGTCAGAGAAAGACAAATACCATATGATTTACTCATATGTGGAATTTAAGAAATAAAACAAAGGAAAAAGAGACAAACCAAACAATAGATTTAACTATAGAGAACAAACTAGTGGTTCCTAGATGGGAGGTGTGGGGATGCGTGAAACAGGTGAAGGGGATTAAGGGTACACTTGTAGTTATAAGCACTTAGTAATGTATAGAATTGTTGAATCATTATACTGTACACCTAAAAGAGTCACTGGTTTTAATAATTCCATATCTTTAAGAAATTGTTAATAGTATTTAATTTGTTTTTACGAGGGATGTTAAGAAAATGTCTGCAGACAAAGAAAACTCCTGGTTGTCTGGAAAAGTTGACCCTCCCCAGGAATTCTCTGCCAATAGATTTTAAGCATCTGAGTTTATATGCTATGGCTGTTTCACTCAGATTACTTAGAAGTTCGTGCCTCTCTACAAATTGCCCCCATTCCTGGTGTCTCCTGGGGAGGGTTGTGAAATCATCTTTCCAAAAGTTTGGATTTATTTCTACAGAGGTGTGACATCTTTCCTTTGAAGGGAAGAGCACAAGTAAGGGGGACTTACATATAGTAAAAGATTGACAGAAGTGTACCTTGTCTAAGATCATGCAAAAGTGAACAAGTGTTGGCACAAAAACAGACACATAGACCAAAGGAAGGACGCACAGAAGTATGGCCAACTAATCTTTGACAAAGCAGGAAAGAATATCCAATGGAAAAAAGACTGTCTCTTTAACAAATGGTGCTGGGAGAACTGGACAGCAACATGCAGAATGATGAAACTAGACCACTTTCTTACACCATTCACAAAAATAAACTAAAAACGGATAAAGGACCTGAATGTGAGACAGGAAACCGTCAAAACCCTAGAAGAGAAAACAGAAAAAAACCTCTCTGACCTCAGTCACAGCAATTTCTTACTTGACACATCTCCAAAGGCAAGGGAATTAAAAGCAAAAAATGAACTATTGGGACCTCATGAAGATAAAAAGCTTCTGCACTGCAAAGGAAACAATCAACGAAACTAAAAGGCAACCAACAGAATGGGAAAAGATATTTGTAAATGACATATTGGACAAGGGGCTAGTATCCAAAATCTATAAAGAACTCACCAAACTCCACACCTGAAAAACAAATAATCCAGTGAAGAAATTGGCAGAAAACATGAATAGACACTTCTCTAAAGAAGACATCCAGATGGTCAACAGGCACATGAAAAGATGCTCAATGTCGCTCCTCATCAGGGAACTACAAATCAAAACCACACTCAGATATCACCTCAGGCCAGTCAGAGTGGCTAAAATGAACAAATCAGGAGATTATAGATGCTGCAGAGGATGTGGAGAAATGGGAGCCTTCTAGCACTGTTGGTGGGAATGCAAACTGGTTCAGCCGCTCTGGAAAACAGTGTAAAGCGTCCTCAAAAAATTAAAAATTGGTCTGCCCTGTGACCCAGCATAGCACTGCTAGGAATTTACCCAAGGGATACAGGAGTGCTGATGCATAGGGGCACGTGTACCCCAATGTTTATAGCAGCACTTTCAACAATAGCCAAATTATGAAAAGAGCCTAAGTGTCCATCAACTGATGAATGGATAAAGAAATTGTGGTTTATATACGCAATGGAATATGACTTGGCAATGAGAAAGAATGAAATATGGCCTTTTGTAGCAACGTGGATGGAACTGGAGAGTGTTATGCTAAGTGAAATAAGTCATACAGAGAAAGACAGATACCATATGTTTTCACTCTTATGTGGATCCTGAGAAACTTAACAGAAGACCATGGGGGTGGGGGGGGAGGAAAAAAAAGAGTTAGAGAGGAAGGGAGGAAAACCATAAGAGAATTTTAAAAACTGAGAATAAACTGAGGGTAGATGGGAGGTGGGAGGGAGGGGAAAGTGGGTGATGGGCATTGAGGAGGGCACCTTGTTGGGATGGGCACTGGGTGTTGTACGGAAACCAATTTGACAATAAATTTCATACTAAAAAAAAAACAAAAAAGAAAAAAACAAAAGTGAGCAAGTGTTAACAGCTAAAATGAAAATCCAAATTTTCTGACTCCTGAGGCCAAATAAGTTTTAATCTACTACTGTATGTTTTACATGTTGGAAAAAAAGGGGGGTGGGAAATGAGAATATCTGTGTATGGTCAGGAAAATCTATCTCCTTCTTTGAGCTTAATGATTAAAAAAAAAGTGGCTTATGCTTCCATATGAACATCTTCCGCTGAATCTTCTTTTCCTAAGTAATTTCACATGCATAGTTGCCTTGGAGCCTCAAGGTAACAATCCCGTTACCCCACTTTGTAAGTGTCAAATATTAATTGACAAGGTGGAGATTCAGCTCCCTGAAGTTCTAGTCAAACTTCTTTCATATAGCAGAGTATTTATGAAGGGAGTCAATGTTCACCTTTATTATGACTTTAAAATGTCCTCATTAGCCAATTATGCTGGGTCCTCCTATGACTCTGCCGTCATCCTACTCAGTCACCCACCCCCCCCCCCCCCATCTCTTGTGCTTGGTACGTGAAGGTTTCTTCCTTCATGTTGAGATCTTTCCCTATGGCACTACCAGATAAATTTTATGTAAGCAAATTATCAGAATCCGATGAGAGATTTCAAATACAATGTGACCCTTGGACTCACCTAAGTCTTGGGCAAATGTCTGAAAGTCACCATAATTCAGTTTATCATAGCTTTATATCTGTGATTATTTGTGCTTTATAACATTTTTTATGTTTATTTATTTTTGAGAGAGAGAGAGACAGAGGAGGGGAAGAGAGAGAGGGAGACACAGAATCTGGAGCAGGCTCTAGGCTCTGAGCTGTCAGCACAGAGCCTGATGTGGGGCTCAAATTCACCAACTGTGAGACCGTGACCAGAGCTGAAGTTGGACGCTTAACCGACTGAGCCACCCAGGTGCCCCTATTTGTGCTTTATAAATATCCACAAGAGGGTTATAAAATCCCAGGCATTAATTGAACCCATAAAGCTATCTGAAAATTTATGTGGATGGTAAAGAGAAACAGAGATAGGTCTGGTTCTACTGGGAATCCAATAGGTCTTTGACAGTGTGGACTCTTTTCTTGTTTTGCTTGTGGAGGTGGTCCAAAACTAAAGTAAGAAAACTTATGCAGGATATAGGGGTGAAATACAAGGCAAAAAGGTAGGAAATTGAAGAGAACAAGAATATATATATATATATATATATATATATATATAGTACATTTTGTAATTAAGAATGTAAAGGGGAATGCTCAAATAGTATGCTGTGAAATAATAATAGCACATAGCAAATGGAAAAATTTTGCCTGCACAGGACAGAAAACTCAACCAATAGTGACAACCATTAGGACAATTCTTCTTCAACTGGGAGCATTCTGGAAGTAGGTGATCCCTAGTTGGTCTGGAAGCTCATGGTGAAGTCAAGGGTCTAGGGCTTTTCCTATCTTTCTTCCGGGCTGTCCTCCGCATGTCAACCAAGTCTCCCATTGTGGTCATAGAGTGGCTGCTGGAACTCCAAGCATAGGTCTCACAAAATACCATGGGGCGCCTGGGTGGCGCAGTCGGTTAAGCATCCGACTTCAGCCAGGTCACGATCTCACGCTCCGTGAGTTCGAGCCCCGCGTCAGGCTCTGGGCTGATGGCTCAGAGCCTGGAGCCTGCTTCCGATTCTGTGTCTCCCTCTCTCTCTGCCCCTCCCCCGTTCATGCTCTGTCTCTCTCTGTCCCAAAAATAAATAAACGTTGAAAAAAAAAATTAAAAAAAAAATACCTAAACAGGAAGGGAGGAGGAGTGGTTAAAAGAAGACTTTCTTTTCATGCCTTTTTCTTACCTAAGAAGCTGGTCTTTTCCTCAAGTTCTCAACAGAGCAGAACTTGATGACATGCCTCTAGACCAATTATAGTCAAAGAGAAATGGGATTTCCATGATGGTTTAAACCAATCATATATAAGTCATGCCCTGGGATAACACATATTACAGCAAGAAAGAAGGTAGAAAGGCCAATGGGTGGGAAAACATCAGAGTCTGTCACATAAATAAACACACACATATATACATATGCCCACATAAGTATGCACATGCACAGACTAGCAAATACAGGTATAGTCATACTTATTTTATATATTACCCTCAATCTCAATGTTCTTTTACAAATCTTAATACATTTTGTAGATTTTTATTTCTGCTTCAGTATACATATAGAGCCATCTCTGTTTTTAAATTATTGCGGAGTATTCCATAGCATGAATGTGCCATTGTTTATGTAGTTAGTCCCTAACTGGTGGGCAATGTGTTAACCATGCCCTTTTTAAACCCCCCTAACACGATCACCACCCATTCCTGGTCATAAGGACTGGGTAGGCCAGGTAACTTAACACCAGTTGGTAACTTCACACCAACTGTGATTTCTTTATTGGTTCAGTTCAATTCAAATGCATTAAAAAAATCATTAAATGAGTAACTCCTATGTTTCCGGTACTGGACTTAACACAAGGAGTACAAAGATTAGTAATACACAATCCCCCAAATCAACTAGCTTACAGTCTATTTGATTACCTCTAAATAAGTACTGAGATAGAGGCAATTACACGGTGTGATGGCCATTCAGAAGAAAAGCATTTAGGCCAAACTGGGGGCTTTAGAGCAGGCTTCCTGAAAATAGTGACAGTGTACAGGATCCCTAAGTTCAGGCCTCCTCAGCCGTGCCTGACTCACTGCATGTGCACGTGCTCGGTGCTGTGCCCCACAGGGGTTGAGGGGCAAGAGCACTGACACAAACATGAAGCTCCTTGCTGTGCCAGAACCAAGAAAGTTCTTTATACCTGACGCCTGAGTTTCCTGTCTTCTGTGGGCATCAGTCAAACTATGGCAGGCTAACCTGTTAATCTGCAAATAGAGTAAACTCTCCGACCCTTCACAATTCTTAATAAACGTGCTTCTAGAACAATAGGATGTTTTATGATCATCTTGTTCTTTTCCTGCTTCAGCCACTTCTTCAACGAGCCCTGGCTCCTTGAATAGAAAATAGTATTACAAAGACAAATCTGGGTACTGAATATGCTCCTAGGGTCAGCATGTCCCTGGGCTCAGTCCTTCTCAGTAGACACAGCCAGCTACACGCACACACGTGCACACACACATACAGTTGCATCTATTTTTTATTTCTTTATCTATATCTATATGTTAACAACCAAGAGTTCACACCAATGCCTCCGCCACCAAGCTCAAGAATGTATTCTTATTTTCTCCTTTTCTGTGTTTGTACTTCTCCAACAGTGAGAAAACCGGCTTCCGCTGTCTTAAATTTATATTTACTTGTTTGACGACCCCTCCAGATTTGCTCGACCAGAGCTCCCCTGGCTTTCGGCCAGGACAGAGGGGTAGAGGACCCCTCGGTGTCCACCTGGCCAGCTGCGGTGGAGTATGTCCCAGGGGTCGCCAGAGGCACAGACATGGGGAGCTGCAGGAAGGCCTCCCAGAGGGCACCCCCGGGCTGGAACGACCTCGAGCTTCGCTTCCCCAGGGCGCAGCACCTGCCACTTTGCTGCAGCTGCGGGAGCCAGCTGGGACCCACCTGGGGCCCTGGGGAGTTTGTCTCAGAGGCGGATGTGTGCGGGGCTGCAGCGGCTTGAGTTCTAGGCGCAGGACATGGAGTATACAGCAAAGTTTTTAGAAGAAAGCATGCTTTATCACCTCACTGGGAGAGGCCTGAGGAAGTACTGCTAACCATGTACACTGTCATCAAAATAAAAATCTTCTTGGATTCACATAAGCCACAAGTTAGATCCAGATCATCACCCCCATGACCATCAGAAGGCCATCCCCATCTATGAGGCACCGCAAGTTGAGAAATTCCTGAGCGTACTCAGGCTCCAGAAGCAGATGACACCATGAAGTAGGCAGCTTTGTCCAAGATCTTGAATCAAGAACGTTGTCTTCATTTATCTACCCTTTCTCCCTGACCTGGAAAATTCTCTGATCTAGAAAAAATTTTTTTTAAACCCTTCCTCTTTTATTTACAAAATCAATCAATGAATCAATCAGTTTATTCATTTTTATTTGTTTGATTAATTCCACAGTATTGTAAATCTTCAAACTCTGCCGTCGTTCTTGCTTCCCTGTATATGCTTTCCTTGCCTTGATCAGTTCTTCTGTCCCATTCCATACTAGTGCCACTTTGAGGATACCCTCCTCACATCTTCAGAGTAGGGATCAAGGCTGATATTATAGGTTGAGCTCCAGGAGCAAACTCTGAGATAAAGTTTCATGCAAAGGAAAACTGTTAAAAAATCAACATTCATGGAAAGAAGGGGAAGGAAGTATGATTGAGCAGAGACAGAAGTTGAACTACAATGGGATTCTAGCAAAGTCTTAAGTAACTGCACTGGGAACTCTGGAATATATATATATATATAGTTAATCAAAGTTGTTGCATAGTAACCCAAAATGGCTAGGCCTTTAAACCCTCACATGACAAGTCATTGGATATAAGATACGCTGGAAAGGGTGTGGTGTTGAGCAAGGCAACTGAGATCAAGTCTGAAGGAGCTAACAGGACAGCAAGTCTTTTCTCAAAGGGGATCATTGTAGCTCATGTCCCTATCCATTACTGTTCACTCCTGGTGCCACTCGGAAACATTTCTTCAAGGACAATACATATATATATGAAGAGTGATTCTTCCAGGATTCTAATGTACCTCTCTTCCCAAAAGAAACTTAGAAGAGAAAGGTTAATGGGACAAATTACAGTTCCTGCCTAGAGCTGGTCTTAGGACCATGATACTCATCGTCTTTCTCCTCTAATATCCATTCTAGATTCCTCTTACCTCAGCACTACTTCTGATTTTGGTGACTTATCTATTGGTGTTACCCAGACTCCCACACCTGAGGGGTGTTATTAGTCTCAGGACACCATGTCCTCTTGAGGCCAGGGTTGCTGACATGTCTATTTACCATTACAATTGAGCAAAGGAGTACAAAAACACACTCAAGTGTATTATCTGGATGCCACACATATTTACCCCTTGTGTAAAAGCACCTCCACTGCCTCCTGAAGACCAAGGTCCCGTTACCCCCTCCAAGATGGTAACTCCTCTCCTTGTTGGCCAGTCCCTGGACACAAGGAATCTGAAGTGCCTAGTAGCACTTGTAGTGGCAATTGTAGTCTATATTTCAATGGGAAGCTTGCTAGGTCCCCTTGCAAAAGTGTCCTCCTTTGGAATCCAGGACCTCTCACCTTATAGAGTGTAGAATTATGGAGCCAAAAAGGACAAAGTCCCTAGTGGATCATTAGGAGATACAGTAATTGAGGTCTCTCCTACTTCCATCCCTTAGTTACTGGACCTATGCATTCATCTTACTTGGGGATACAGTGTCATATAAATTTGTTTTAATTCAGTCTTCTGGAGGATGGATACCTTTTCTTACAAAGGGCTGCTTCTAAGCTAGCATTTCAACTGTGTCCTCAGAAGATCATTTTAAGGCTCTATCAGGTAGGTCACTTCTGATTAGAATGGTATGTGGTATGACCAGTGGATCCGGTAGTCATAAGCCCACTCTCATCCCTCCTTTTAAAAAAAAATTTTTTGGGGTCGCTTGGGTGGCTCAGTTGGTTAAGCACCTGAGTCTTTATTTCAGCTCAGGTCATGATCTTGTCGTTTGTGAGATCAAGCCCCACATTGGGCTCTGTGCTGATGGCACAGAGCCTGCTTGGGATTCTCACTCTCCCTCTCTCTCTCTCTGCCCCTTCCCTGCTCTCTTTCTCTCTCTCTCAAAATAAATAAACTTGAAAAAAAGTTTTAAATAAAGAATTTCTCTTTATTAAGTAATTTCTACGCTCAACGTGGGGGATCGAACTCACAACCTGAGGATCAAGAGTCATATGCTGTATAGACTGAGCCAGTCAGGTGCCCCTTCCATATCTCTTCTGTAGTAAAATAGGCTCTGTGTTCTGTCACAATTTTATATAGGATCCTTTCTCAGGGATAAAATATTCCATAAGTTTTTGGATAGTCATAGTGGCTGTGGAGGGCATTAACATATAATGCAAAGATTTTCATACTCTGTTCTTCCACTATGCTCATCCACCTCCTTGCTCCATTCTTTAAATCTTACTCTTTTCTGTGTATCTGCCCATGAGTCCTGATATATTGCAACCTCAAGCCACTTCTTTCACACAAAGTGGATAAACAGGTGCATCACCCAAACGCCTGCCCATCAGGAGGATTTTCCCTCACTAGTGTCTTTCAAAGCCGCTTCCGAATGAGGCTGCAGTGTGGCTGCTTCCATTTTTAAGCACTGGCATACTAAGCTTTTCTATTTGTAAACCAAGCTTGTAGATTTTGCTTTTCCGTCAGCTGAGGATAAGAGATTCCCAGTATGATCAAAGTGAGGTGAGGGAGAGGTGCTGGCGCACAGTGGTGAGGGTCATGGGCTACTTGCTCATGCAGCTTGTTTTTGCTCTCTAGCCCTTCGCGTGCTTGAGCTCGTGCTCATCTCACAATAGACTGCTACAGGATTCTAGCAGCCTTACATGAACCCAGCTCTGAATGGGTGGTTCTAGAAGCATGGTCATTTATTGTCTCCTGGTCAGGCATTCCATCTCTACCAATGTCCATTAGCACCCCAGATGTTTTTGTTTCTTTTAAGTATATAATGTTGTTTATGCCAGAATCTCAGGAATGTGCACCGTTATTCTCTCGCTGGGACTTGCCATTAACCGTGCTGCTACATTGCATCTTTCCTGCCACTTATCTCTAATACCATGGGACTTGCGGGGACTTACAGCTCAGGTGGCAAAGCTGCTTGCACTGCAGCTTGAATTTGCTGAAGAACTCTTTTTTGTGCTGGCACCTACTGAAGGCTGGCATCATTTCTCGTCACCTGGAATATGAGCTAGATAAGTATTCTCTAGTGTGGAATATGCTGACTCTAGAACTGAGAGCAACCTATCAAGGATAGGAGTTCCCACTCAGTAGTGGGAGGTCAAGGTATAATGATTTGTCTTTTACTTTGGAAGGTATGCCCTAGCACACCACTGACCTCAAGACTACAAAATTTTGGGGTGTCTGGGTGGTTCAGTTGGTTGAGTGTCCCACTCGATTTCGGCTCAAGGTCATGATCTCAGTGTCGTGGGATTGAACCCTGGATTGGGCTCTGCATTGAGCATGGAGCCTGCTTGGGATTCTCTCCCTCCCACCCTCTGCCCACCCCTCCCCTCTGCCTCTCTCTCTAAAAAAAAAAAAAAGACTACAACATTTTATTTATGTGTCAGGATTCTCATTCTTTATAGGGTTCATCTTGCATGGAATGTATGTGTCTTACTAAGTCCTCCAGCATGCTAACCAATCTTATTCATTAGCTCCAATTAGCATAACATCATTGATATAATGGATCAATGTGAAGTTCTCTGAGATGCCCAGATGGTCCAGATCATTTTGGCCTATATTCTTATAGAAAACATAGAATTAACATAGCTTTGGGAAAAACTGTAGAAATGTATTATTTACTCTATGTAAATGCAAACTGTTTCTGATGCTATTTTTTAATCAGAATATAAAAGAGTATATTTGCCAACTTAATTGGCATGTGTCATGTACCTGAAACCATATTAATTTATTCTAGCAAATATATTAATCATACATAGTACCATGGTTGCAATTAGGGAGACAATTCATTTAAGTTTGCCATAAACTATCATTTTCCAAGAGCCATCTTACTTCTTCTGGGAGCCAGGTGGTCAAATTAAATGGAGATACGGTAGAGTCCTCCATTTCTACAAAAGTTATAGCCTTAACTTTTGCCATCTCCCTATCTGGGGTTGTGATATTGGTTTTGGTTCTTAGATGGGACTGGGGGGATGAAGAAATATTTTCAGAGTCTTCTACTAGGGATTCCCCATTATGACAGCCCATACCCTAAAGGCCAAGGACCCAAAGTTGGAGTTATGCCAACTACAACATAGGTCAATCCCAACTACACATTTGGAGATCATGAAAATGACTGTTAGGCAGATCAGTAGATCCAGTAGGTTCACTGTAAGCAGGACCTTGGTCGAAACTCCACAAACCTCCATTCAGGAAAACCATGATGATACTTTGAGTATCTTAAGATCTATATTAACTGAGACCTTTGTTTCCCACAGTCTCCAAAATGTTTGTGATAACTAACTATAAGTGACTATTCAGTCAATGGGTTCTACACCTGAAAAACAATTCAGGTGCAGGATCATAGCAAGACATCAAAGCATATAATTGCCCTCAATTTAGTGTCCATCCATCTCTTTTTCTTCCAACCGTATAAGCTGAGTTGTACCCTTATTGGGTGCCCATCTACTTTGCCCCTAGGCATACTGTGTCCATTAACCATCTCTATTTTTCTGCAGATCAGGCCCCCTCAGGTACCCTATGACTCTGCCACTCATTAAGAAAATTACATCCATCTTGCTTCTGGCAGTTAAGTGGCATTACCTACTCTGTATTGTTTTGGAGTCCTAACATCCCTATTGCTATTATTGAGCCTAATTCTGTAACTTTCCACTTTCCTAATTCTGTAATCTTTCCTAATGTTAACCCTGTCTTATCAAGGACTTTCCTCACTGAACATTTTAGTGATGCTGTTGCCCCTCCCGTGAGTGCATTACTTATGACCTTGGGAATGATGTGCCCATTAGTCCTTTCCAGGGTACATAATCATCTGGTGTCTTTTTAGCCTTACATATATATCCATTTAAGCATGCCTATTTCCCTGGGCATTTAATCCCTTTCTCCACTGTCTACCATAGCAATTTTGGCATTTCACCTTCATCTAGCATGAGCCACCTTTTTTCCATGTTTCTAGCATCCATACTAGTGGTGAGTTCACACTGTCTCCTCAGATCTTTGACAGGCTGTTAAATCTTATATTTTGGGAAGTGTCCACAAATCAGTAAACTCTCCTTTATCCAACTGTTCTGCCTGCGTGATGGAGTGGCCTCAGAATCCAGTTTCTGTAATACTCCCTCAGCTACTACCAATACATTATAATTAGGTCTTATAACTCCTTTAGGTAAGTCTCTTTCCTTATCAGGCCGAGCATGTCCCCCAACTATGTTATGTTGAAAGTTAACCCTAATGATATAGGCCTAATGACCAGAAAGAAAAATGGGGGCAGATCATGAGGAAGGCACATTCTGCATGCAGGGAAAGACATCTTAATGGTCCTCAAGAAGGAAAGAGTGCTGGCTTTTAATGGAGATGGGCGATCACTTCTGTGAACCAGGAGGATTCAAAGAAGTCAAGGGATCAAAAGCTTAAATAGCATCTACCCAAACGTCTCCAGCTTGAGTGTCAGTGTTCTATATTTTTGAACCATGGCCCTGATCTTGGCATAACAGAGTTGCTTTGATTCAGCAATTGGCCTTTTCCAATTATTGATATCAGATTAAAATAAAAAACCAAAAAGCCTCTGTGTCTATGTGTACAAGTACACATACAGGCACATACACGCCATTGGAGTACACAGGCATTTAAAGAAATTTCTGGAAGGAAACATTTTACCACGGTTAAATATATGGAAGGGAGTATAATGGGAAGTTGTGGAGAGAGGAACTTGAACTATTTACTATACATTCTTCTGTATTTTTTACAAATATTTGTACAATATTTTTAAAGTATTAGAAACATTAAAATGATCATTGCCATAAGAGGAGAGAAATGAAAGAAGTCTTTAGTAATGTTCTTTATTTTCCCACAAGATGCTTGACCTCACTTGACCTCATCCCTTGGGGAGAGAAGGGATATGTGAAAGCCATTGTGCAATGAACCAGTCTCTTGCTCCTGGAGAAGTGAGGGGGAAAGGACTTGTTATCTGCGGTCAGCCATATTCTTTTACTTCTCTTCAGAAGGGGCCGAAGAGCTTTGCAACTAAGACCCAGGAGCAATGGAAACTGCATCAGAAGCAGAGCAACCTGTGTGCCTGTTAAAGAAAATCATTCAATTGGGGGTGGTCTGCACATGATACCACAGAAGGAGTTGAATCTCTGCATTAACAACTTTTCTTGGGAACACCTGGCTGGCTCAGTCAGTACAGCATATGACTCTTGATCTTGGGGTTGTGAGTTCATGCCCCACTTTGGGTGCAGAAAAAGAAAAAGAACAAGAGCAAATTTTCTCAGCTTTTTGGTAAGTTTGCAGGATAGAATGTGCCAAATAACTTACATAAATAGAATAAAATTTCTGTCTTTTATAGCTTTTGGTTAGACAGATTTTCAATACATTTGAGAAATGTATTTAAGATGGTGTATTTGTTTCCTGCAGCTGCTGTAACAAATTATCACAAATTTGGTGTCTTCAAACAACAGAAATTTATTCTCTCACAGTTCTGCAGGCCAGAAATCCAAAATCAGTTTCACTAAGCAAAAATCAAATCATCAGCAGTGCCACACTCCCTCTGGAGGCTCTACAGGAGAATCCCTTCCTTGACTCTTCCAGTTTCTGGTGGCTGTCAGTATGTCTTGGCTTGCGGTCACATCACTCCGATTCTGCCTGTCTTCACATACCCCTCTTTTCTGGGTGTGGGTGTAAATTCCCTCTGCCTCTCTCTTATAAGGACATTGTAGCAAATTGGGCCCACCCATATAATCCTGGATAATCTCTCTATTTTAAGATCCTTGACTAAATCACATTTGCAAAGACCCCCTTTTCCTGATAAGTTAACATTTACAGGTTCCAGGAATTAGGACTGGCATCTCTGAGGTCCATTATTCAGTCTACTACCAAGGGACTGATTTAAAACATGTAATACATATGAAATCAATTTGTGGGGCTCCGTCTTTTCAAAGACAAATCTGCTTCTAGAACCCAATACTGAGAAACAATGGGAGTTTCATGTATCTTCCAATCAGAAGAAAACTACCATATGAATTAACACACCATGGATAGAGAAAATAATTGGTAATTTCAAATTTGACTTTCCCACCCCTGACCTTCTGAATCAGAATCTTTCCATCTAATTCTTACCCTACCCAAAGGTATAAGAGTAGACACTGATATATAGTCTCCAGTTCAGAGTCAAACTTCTTCTCACATGGGAAACTCCACATAGCTGACTTCTGGGTAATAAGCAGGGATTTACTTATTTAACCATGTAGGATTCACCGGTCAGGAAGTCAAGCTGGAATACTAGTAAACATTTATTAAACATTTATTATATCCCCAGTACTGAGTGAATTACCTCACACATATTATCTTATTTAATTCTCAGAGCTAACTTTATTTTTTGAGTTTATTTATTTATTTTGAGAGAGTGTATGTGTGTGCACGCAAGCAAGGGAGAGGCAGAGAAAGAGGGAAAGAAGGAGTCCCAAACAGGCTCTGCACTGTCAGCATGGAGCCCTACCCGGGGCTCAATCTCATGAACCATGAGATCACGACCTGATCTGAAATCAAGAGGTGGACACTTAACCAACTAAGCCACCCAGTCGCTCCTCAGAGCTACCTTTTGAGGTGGAGTGATTCATTAAGGCTCTTTGGTTGGATCCCGCATAACCAAAAACAGATTTATGAGTAGGCCTCTGGACTGGCTCGTGAATCAGAAGAGCTGCACAAACAGGGTTAGGAAAGACAGAAAGGACAACACTCTGAGGCACTCAGCCGCAGCTCTCGGTTCTCTTCTCCGTCTGTGGCCTTATCATCAGATGACTCTACCTACACTGCCTTCTACTTCTGTGGGTTTTCACTGACAATTTGAATTCCAAGCAGAGTTTAATTTGACTCCGCTGGAACAAAGGTAGTATTGTTGGCCCTCCCTGAGACAATGCACACTATGGGCCAGAGGTACATGTTCAGTTATAGGGGGAAAAAGAGTGAGCAGGAGGAATGGATCAGACCAAAGTGATAATTGCTTCATAAATAATGTTACCCTCATTTTACAAATGGGAAAAAAAAATTGAGCCTCAGAGAATTTGCAGCTTAGTAGCAAGTCGTAAAGCCATAATTTGAACCCACTTCTGCCCAACCTGAAGCCTGGATTCTTAACCACTATTCCCATCTTGGTATCTGCTGAAGCCCAGGAATCAAAGACAGATTCCAAAGCAGTTTCTGCATGAATTTCCAGCAAGAGTTGTGGTATTTCAGCCAATTTGGAGACCCAGGAAAGTAAATGTACAGTGAGAAATCTCTCTGTGACTATTTTGTGAGCAGGTATTGATTGCAATGTTGGATAAAATGGACATTTAAAAAAATGTTTATTTTTGAGAGAGAGAGAGAGAGAGAGAGAGAGAGAGAGAGAGAGAACGCAAGCAGTGGGGGTGGGGGAGTGCAGAGAGAGACACAAACACCCATAGATAGGAAGACAGAGGATCCGAATCAGGCTCTGCACTGAGAGAAGAGAGCCTGATGCACGGCTGGAACACCCAAGCCATGAGATCATGACCTGAGCTGAAGTCGGATGCTTAACTGACTGACCCACCCAGGCACGCCTAAAATGGACATGTTTTATAGCTTAAGTGTCATTGCAAGAAGGTAAAACCCAACTGTAACAAGCTTAAACCAAATAGTATTTATTGACTCAAGGGAATGGGCAACCTAAGGGAGAAACAGCCTTCAGCAAATCTAGATGCAGTGCCATCAAGACTGGTCCCTCTCACTCTTCATCTTCACGTTCTCCTTCCCTTTGTGTTCACTTCACTCCCAGGTAGACTCTGTGTGAGAACAAAGATGGCCATTAGCATCACTAACAGCAACATCAAGGAAAAGAACTCTTTTTCTCCCTGCATCCATGGCAATCCTGAGAAAAGATTCTGATTGGCTCTTCATGGATCAGGTGCTAAGTGACAAGCAGACCAATCACTGTGTCCAGAGAAATGGTGTACACATTCTGACATGCTGTTCTAACTCCTGTGTCGATTCCTATGGTGGATTACATGGGACCACATGACTGACAGACTCACCAGAATCACACAGAGTGGGCTAAAATCATTTCCTAAAAAAAGAAAGAGAAAGGCTGTTGCAAAAAAATGGGGGTGGAGAAGGAGAGCAGGTATAAAAAAATTGTAAGCACATTATAGACAAACGATGGTACACAACTTTGGGCCCCACTTCACCTACTGAATCAGAATATTTCTGCATGATTCTTACACATGCTAAAGTTTGATCCATACTACAGTTTGTAAAATGAAAGGAATTCCAGGAAAGACATTGAGGAAAAATAAGATTATGAGGTGAAAGAAGTAAATCAGAGCTAGAATGAAGAGTAGGTAATAGAAGGATGAAATAAAGGGGAGAAAGGGAGAAATAGAAAAGCAAAAACAAGCAATAGCACAAACAGCATTTGGACAAACAAGGCATGTTCTCAGGAGTCAGTCAACTTTACCTTCGTATATCCTAGGGGCTGTTGCATAGAAATCACTTCAGCACAGTGCTGGAAAGAGCCGGGCTTAGGAAGGAGAAAGGCTTGGGTGTGAATTCTCATTTTGCCACTAATCAGCTTTATGAATTTAGGCAGATGACTCATCCTCTCTGGTATCAGTCTTCTGATCTGTAAACTGGGGATAATGATATCTTGCTCACAATATTCTCCTGAGGCTCCAGAGACTGTAATGCATGCAAAAATGGTTGTTCTTGTCTTAGATGCCTCCCAGTTCTCTTAACCCTTGCTGCAGAATTAAGACCCAAGAGGTAGGGAAAATTTAGGAAGAGAAAGGCTTGTGCTTAATATGAAGAGCTTTCTAGCAACTTGAGTCACCCTACAACCTAATTAGCTGTGACCTCATTGATAAGAACTGAATGTGTTTCCCCCGACCCCAGATTCATATGTGGAAACCTCAAACCCCAATGTGACTGTATTTGCAGAGAGAGCCTTTATTGAAGCAATTAAGCTTAAATGAGGTTATAAGGGTGGAGCCCTGATCCAATAGGATTAGTGTCCTTATAAGAAGAGGCATCAGAGAGCTTGTTGCCCTTTCTCCGTGGAAGGGACACAGCAAAGAGGCAGCCATTTGCAAGTCAGAAAGAGAGCTCTCACCAGGAACTGATCCCTGCTAGAACCTTGATCTTGGACTTCCCAGTTCCCAGACCTGTGAGAAAACAAACTTCTGTTAAGCCACCAGCCGACAGTGTTTTATTATCACAGCCTGAGCAGACTAAGATCCTCTCCTCACTGGAATTAAAACAAGCTGACAGTCACCTTTCAGAGATACAGAGGGACTTTCCATAGGAGGACAGTAGAATAAGAACAAACTATCTCTAAGTCTATCCCAGGACCTCTCAACCTTGGCTACATATTAGAATGACCTAGGAACTTTTTATTTTTATTTTCCAAGAGTAAATAATTACTTAAAAAAAATGCCACTCATGGGAGGGAAATCAATGTTGTCTCCCATAATTCTCTGCATCTGGGACTATAGAAATATCACTGTCCCTGCCCCACAGCTTCAAATTAACATTCTCAAGTCACGACAATAACTCTTCCCAAAGGGGACCTTCTGGAAAGACAAGCTATTTCATCAGCTCATATTTCCCTCTTTTTGTAGCATGTACTAGCTACCTATCCAAGAAATATAAACTGGGGAGTAAGGAGGGGATCCAAGAAAGCCCCCAGTTGTTGACAGCCACAAGATTAGAGACAAGCACAAAGGAGTAGCTCAACATACTGGTAAAAAGTCCTATGACAGCTTGGGAATAACTTCATTTCGTTCATGGTAGAAACCCTACTGTCTAGTGCATAGGTAACAGAGCAGTGAGTTATAAAGCCACAAGGAAATGATGTCACCTAGGAGTTGGGGAATAAAACCCAGAAAAAATCCTAGGATGCCCTCTTCACAATAGAAGGTTACTATGGAGTCACAAATTCCACAGTACTTGGATTCTCTGCCAATGAATTGTACCATAGATCTCAGAGTTGGTCATGTGTAAGGGATTTATGATGATGGTAGCAGCAGAATGAACCGTCATCTCTCCTGAGTTGTATCATTCATAACTTGGTCAAAGGAAGGTGTGACTTTTTTCTGTTCATTTCCAGGGCCTAAATCCTGTAAAACTTTACCATAGACCACAGTTCCAAGGACTCCTGAACACAGTCTTAGAGTCTGTGAACAACTCATGCTTCCCATCTATGCTCCCAATGTGCTGAACATGATAAAACAGACAGGAAACTGACATACTTGCTGCCCCCAAATATTTCGTTCTATTGTTGGAAGAAGAGGCTTATATCCCACCTGGATGAGCACCTTCAAGTGCATGAGAGACTGGGACAGGATAGTGAGGCAGGAGCCCAGGAGCACTTGACAGACCATATTTGCCATGATGGCACCTGGAGATGGACAGACATATGGAACCACCAAGCAACTGAGTTACTCCCAGGTCTGACCTCGGAACTTTTTAAATATACTGATGTGAAAGAAAGAAAGAAAGAAAGAAAGAAAGAAAGAAAGAAAGAAAGAAGAAAGAAGGAAGGAAAGAAAGAAAGAAAGAAGAAATACAAAGGAAAGAAAGAAAGAAAGAAAGAAAGAAAGAAAGAAAGAAAGAAGAAAGAAAGAAAGACAAAGAAAAGAAATACAAAGAGAAGGAAGGAAGGAAGGAAGGAAGGAAGGAAGGAAGGAAGGAAGGTACTGATGCCCAAATTCTCCCTCCTAGACCAATTAAATCAGGCTTTCTGGGTGTGTGCATTCTAAAATAGTGTTCCAGGTTACTTTAATGCACAGCCATGGCAAGATTGAGAATCGATACCTTAAGAGATCTGAGACTCTTTCCAGCTCAGAGTTAGTATTAATTTATTGAGACTTACATCTGGTGACCTAAGAAAGGAGTATGTGTCATGAACCCCACTTTGCCAGTACGAAAGAGAGAAAAGAAAGAATTGTGAAGTTAGTTCCCCAAGTCATTAAACAAGCAGATAATGAAGTTGTAATATCTTATCTTTCCATGTATGACCTTTGGAATTCCTAAACTATATTTAACAGTGTAGTAGACATTTGTCATTTTTGCTAGCCAGCATCCTTCCCCTTGTATTGGAAGTAGCTTGTCTTTGGGCCGACTACTCCTTACAATTCTATGGAGTCTTAATAGGACAGTTGATTACAAGGTGCCCCATCACAAATTAATCCACCAGACTCTTTCTTCAGGGAGAATGACAGAGGGACTCTAGGTAGGTGGAGCTGTACTATTCCCATGTCACAACTAAGGAAAGAGAATGTATTCCTCAGTGAGACCCTATAGCTCCCTCTTTCCCTTTCTTCCCAACACATGGCTCTCAGCATTTCCTTTAATTCTGTGAACTATTGAGTATGCTTCCACTAACTTCCTTTTTCCACGTAGATGATTCAGAGCTTCTTCCAGTAGCTTGCAGGACTGGTTCAAAATAGGTATCTGGAAGTAAGCACTGCAAGCAACAGAAATCTCAGCCATGGAAATAGCAGATGTAGGTAGGTACAAGGCAGTGGAAATCCTCCAATTCGGTTGAAAAAGTTGAAGCCAGTTCTTTTCTTGAAATTTCCAATTTTCACATGCATGAGTAAA
The DNA here is from genome assembly GCF_022079265.1 of Lynx rufus. Lineage (NCBI taxonomy): Eukaryota > Metazoa > Chordata > Mammalia > Carnivora > Felidae > Lynx > Lynx rufus. Next base: position 74,238,411 of record NW_025814834.1, read on the forward strand.
TTTCTTGTTTTGCTCAATCTAGTTCTGATTAAACAAGCTATGTATGCAAAATGCAAGGAGTCACAACAGCAAGGTGTTCTCCTCTTTGTGGTTATTTGGGACATCAGTAGGTTGGGGCTGCCATTGGGTGGGCCTTATAGCACTTTTTTTTAACCCATTAGAGTAGTCTTAATGCACATCAACACCTGGCTGAAACCAAGCCTTTTGCTGTTATAGGCCTCCAAACAACAAATGGGAATTGGACATTTAGGCCCAGAGTGTAGTACCCAACCAAACTCCCCATCTAAGATTGTTGTAATAGAAAGAACCTATAGAAAGCAAAAAGGCAGAGACAGCAAGTGGACATGATAATAATGATGATGACCACCATTTGTTAAGCTCTTACTATGAGCCACTGATCTGTGATGTCATTTAATCCTAGAAGAGTGATACTATTATGTTTTGTTTTGTTTTATTTTGTTTCTAAGGTTGAACTGCAGATGCACAGAATTGAATTGATTCAGTCAGTCATTCTTTCCCGTTACTGGCATGATATAATCATCTGTCTAGACATGACCCCTATTTTTTCTTATCTTCTTTATCCCTCATTCCTGAGTATATCGAATATATGTTGTTCCAATCTATTCTCCATAGACTTACAGATCCACAAAAATATGTAGTGTAGTGTCTGCTTTTAAAATATATATAAATGGATCATACTGCATGTCTAACTCTGCAATTTGCTTTTTTTATTCAGCATTATGTTTCTGAGACCCATCCATGTTGATATATATAGAGAGAGCTAGTTCATCTGTTTAAACTGCTCCATGGTATACTATCATATGGATATACTATAGCTTATCTATATATTTCCCCCTGATAGAATCTATGTATAGATAGATATCTATGTATTTCTCCCTGTTGTTAATTCTTTCCTATTACAAAAAATCCTTCAATGAGTAATCTTGTATATGTCCCTCAATGCATTGGGCAAGAGTCTCTCTAAGATTTACCTAGAAGGAGAATGGTGGGGCTTTAGGCTTCATGCATTTTCAGTTTTAGTAAATCCTGCCAAATTACAGAGTAGTTTTGCTAATTTACACTCCCATCAACAGTATAGGAGAGTTCTTAGGATAGATACTATTATTATCTCCATTTTGCAGATGAGGAAACACACAAAATGTCCAAAGTTAAACACTATCTATCTGAACCACATCTGTCTAACTCCAGGTCTACACAACACAATGTCACTACACAATATGCACTAATTAACACCTGGAAATACATTCAGCTGCAAGTGACAGAATCTCCTAACTGTGGCTTAAGTAGCATGAGTGTTTATCATCTCACTTAACAAAAACAGTAGAAGGAGGTGGTTCCAGAGCAGCTAAGCAGCCCAGCTATGTCATCGGCAACATGGACACTTTTTGTTTTTAATTTCGCTATCCTCTACTGTTGAGTTATCACCCCCATTTAATTTTGTCTCAGCCTTAGGATGCCTGACATTGCTCTGACACCATGTCTAAGTTCATAACAGTAAAGGGGGGTTGGGGATGCGCAGTGGCACCATGCATGAAGTTCTTCTTGTTCTTTTTTTATAATAAAGGAAAGAAAAATGTCTTCCATGAATTCCCCACTCACTACACGCTTTGCCATTTTTTCTCATTGGCCAGAGCCTACAACTGGTCCAATCTTCAGGCAGAGTGGCATGAGATTATGTCTGGTTTAGATCAACCACAACTCAGCCACAGGGACTACAGATTTATCTTTTTAATACCAAGCCATCTCCATGTCTCAAATCTGTTCTGTCAGCAAAGAAGAAAGACATTGGCTGTTGGATAGCAACTTGGTTTTCTTTCATCTTTGACATTTTCTTCTCAATTTTTTTTACTGGCTTCTCCTCCTCACTCAGTTGTTAAATACTTGCTTCACCTTGGGACTCTTCTCTTCCCAAAATAGTTAAGAGAGGACTAACAGATGGCCAGCAGGTCAAAATTGAGTTTGTGACCCCTCCTGTATACCCTCTCCCTATGCTGACAGCATCCATTTTCATGGTTTCATATACCATCTACATATTGATAACTCCTAAATTTGTATCCCCAGTTTCTTCTTCTTTCTTGAGTTTCATATTCATATGTAACATAGCCTCTTTAGAGATTCCTCAGACTTATCAAACTCAACATGTCCAAAACTGAGCTTTTCACCTGCCACCCAGACTTGCTCTTTCTTTTCTGGTACAGTCCATCTCCAAAAATACAATTCCCTTCCACTAGAGTTACCCAAGTCAGAGAACTGTTTCACTTCCCACACAATAGCTCTCAAGTTTGTTTGCTTTTCTTCACCTGTACTGCAAACACCTTAATCTAAAACTGCCACTAGAGAGGTGCCTGGGCGGCTCAGTTTGTTGAGCATCTGGCTCTTGGTACAGGCTCAGGTCATGATCTTACTGGCATGAGAAGAGCCCCACATCCAGCTCTGCACTGACAGCACGGAGCCTGCTTGGTATTCTCTCTCTCTCTCTCTCTCTCTCTCTCTCTCTGCCCCTCCTCCACTCTTGAGAGCTCTATACCTCTCTCAAAATAAATAGATAAACTTTAAAATAATAAAACTGCTAGTAGAAACTTTGTGGTATATCTCCAGACCAGCACCTGTGCACCTGGGTTATAAATGCAAATCTTAGGCCCCACCCCAGATCACTCCTGGATCAGAATCTGCATTGTAACAGGATTCCCAGGCAATTCATTAAAATTTGAGAACTTTTCATGTTGACTTTTGCTATAGCTTATTAACTGGTTTCCCTGGATCAGTGTCTTGCCCCTAAAACTCTTTCTTGACACTACAAACCTCATAAGTCACTTCCCTTATTAAATCCTGTAACTAACCGCCCCCCCAAGATCCCCCTCCTCACTGTTGCCTTGGAGACAGAAGGCAAAAGCCTACAGAATAGACACCTTATAGAAGTTCCCCTCCTGACCAATCTCCCGCTGCATTCTGGCTTGCCCTCTGGGCTCTAGCCACATTAGTCTTCCAATTTCTCTGCCCAGCCATCTTTTTCCCAAGTCAGGGACTTTTTGCCTGCGATACCCAGCATGATCCCAACTTTCTCTGGCACATAGCTAACTCCCACTCACTTCCTCAAAGAAGTCCCCCTCTCTTACAGGCCTTGTGTGGTCAGCCACTCTCATGTTAACCTCTCTTTTTGCACACTGTGCTCCTTCAGATATTTATCACAGTTGTAGTTAAAAAAAAATGGTGTGCATGTTTTATTGTTTCATGTCAGGCTTTCCCCATTGAATGGAAGCTCTAAGACAACTGCATCAGCTCTAGTGTTGTTACATCCTTCTGGCACCTAGAACAGTGCTTGACACATGTTCTGTACTCAATGAGTAGTTGTTGACTCAATGAATATGAATGAATAACAGTCCCCAGGGAGTTGTCCTGGCCCGCGGTGGCCCTGCTTTTAGTTCAACTGGAATTAAGAATCTGCAAAAGACTGAGGAGGGCCAAGGAAGCATAATTTGACCACCAGCAAGCTAACTGGGGATGAAAACGTCCAATTCTGACAGATGTACCCCGTGCACGTGCTGAAAGAAAAACAGAAGCAGCCGCCTGAGAGTGATGGTAAACATTTTGTTCCCCAGCCAGTGCCCTCCTCAATACACTCCCAAACTGACCTTTAGAAGGACTTTTGTATAGTGGGAGGTCTCTTTTAACCTCCAATGAATAAGAGTGTGAAGTGGTGTTTGCTTTTTTCCCTTTGTTCTCTGGCTGAGAAAAGTCTGGAGGCGGTAGAGTGAGGCTTAGCAATACAATTGCCTTCCCTTTCAAATGCTAAAGAGGGTTTTTGCTACTGGTTTAGTATAATCTGAGAGTTGTAGAGGTCTGGAAGGGATCCACTCCCCTTCCTTTCGGCATCTCATTTCCTGCAGGCTAGGGGCAACTTGGCAATTAATAGAAAAACCAAGGCTGCAAAAATATAGTCAACATTGTCCTCCAAGTGTCTCTGCATGGTGAACAGCAGAGAGCTAGATGCTTCTCTCAGGAGAAGTACAGGATGTATAAATTCCCACAGTTCTGAGGTGGGCCAGAGATTGTGCGGTTTGTGGCTTTCTCTTCAACTGGGAGGGAGCTGGAATCAGAGGGCAACTCTTTCAAGATAGCTGTTAGCACTGCCTTTTGACTCCCCTACAGCATGGATCTGTGTTTTGAGGGACCATAATGTTTAAACAGTTTGGAGGGCTCTTTTAAAGAAAGAGAACATAAAACTATGAATAAAAACAGATTCAGGGCTTTGGAAAGAACTGAGGGTCTTCATTAGCTTAATGATACATCCATCTCTGACCCCGTGAGTGTACAGGAAAAGCTGAGGCTTTGAAAGTCTTGGGCAAGTTATTCACTCCCTAGAGCCTTAATTGGGTAACCAAAAAAATAAGACCCTCTAGACCTCCTTCTTAGAAATGGTTTAAGGAGAAGATGCATGAAACAAAAGTACCTGTTATTTGATAAGACGTGCTCAATAAAAATGTCATTTTGGAGACCTCCTCTTTAGGGACTTGTAGATCCATTCGAGTCACCTTCTTTCCTTAGGTTTACTGAAGTTTTTGCAGGTGTTGCTATAATCTATCTGGAATAGATATGATTACTTGGAGACTTAATCGAAGTTCCCATACTGGTAGCTGAAATCAACACATTTTTTTGGACATTCCAAGGATCCTTAATAACTTTAATTTGTATTACTTTTTAAAAAGCTAGTCCACGGCTATTTGGTTTGGTTTTCAGTTTAATTTGATGTGTTGTTTAACGTGTGTGTGTGTGTGTGTGTGTGTGCACATGCCCAGGCTGAGAATCATATTGTTTACCATCCCTAACATTGATCATACCTCACCAGTTCTTTCTACGTGTATAATCCTAAAGGCATCTGAGTCTATAATAAATCAGGATCAGCAGTAAACCTGTGGAGGAATGGAACAGGAAGAAGGAAAATAAAAAGGCGATGAGAAAATCATAGCTAGCAAGTAGGTCAATAGTATTGGGGTTAGTGGGGGAGCCTCTGGCCTTGTACTTCCTTCTTCAACTCCCAGCTCTGCCACTTACCAGTTTTCACCTATAGCTACATTCATTTGAACCTTTTAAATCTCACTTTGCTCATCTATAAAACTGGGATATTTATAGGAGTTTCCTAAGAGGTTTGCTATGAGGATTAAAATGAGAAAATCCTCTCAATGTGCTAAGAACGGTAACTGGAACAGGGCAAACCCTCCATAAATGTTAGTTATTATTAAGAGCAATTCCTGCGTAGCCTGTAGTGAGCATTACGTATGTCATGTCTTGTTCACAATACTGGGGGATTAAATGGCCCTCCCCAAATGGGGAACTATCGGAATTTAGACAAGAGTCCAGTTTTAATGAGTCTCTGTTTAGTGTTCTTCACCAAATCAAAGATCCATGGATTTGTAAGATGAATGCCTATTTCTAAGTAGTAAGATGTGGGAAAAAGTGTTTCTCAGAAATGAAATATAGTAGCGCTTTTTCCTCTGTGTTACCTCTTGCATCTCTTCTACCAATTTCCCTTCACTAGAACTGTTAAAAGATAAACATAGGCATATGTAAAAATTTTAAGAGTTTATTTGGGCAAAAATAAACTCAAATCAAGCAGCATCCAAACTAGCAGACCGAATAGGGCTCCACGGAGCTGTACAAAATGATAGAATGTTAACAATCTCATGGTTCATGAGTTCGAGCCTTGCATTGGGCTCTGAGCTGATAGTGCAGACCTGCTTGGGATTCTCTCTCTCTCTCTCTCTCTCTCTCTCTCTCTCTCTCTCAAAATAAAAATAAACTTAAAAAAATGATAGACTTTTATAGGCGGAAGGGAGCAGCTCTTTTTTTACTAGGCAAAAAAGTGGGTTGGTTATCGCAAGGTTACTTTCCTTTAGGGGATGGGGCTCTATCAGGCAGAATACCCTAACTGGTGCTGATCAGGCGATTCCTGATTGAATGGTTTAAGAATCCACTTCTGGGAGAGCAGAAACTATGGTTAAGTCTCAGATTGGTGTTGTGGAGTTTAGCATAAGTGACTCTTCCTTGGGCCCACTGTGTTGTTTTGTCTTATTTTGTTTTGTTTTGTTTTGTTTTACCAGCATATTGTTCAGTAGTGAATGTGCCCATTGCCAGAAATATTTATGTATAAAGTTAGGTTATATATAGAAACATCAGTGTGGAGTCCTGTAGAATTTTCATCATACCCTCCATTGTCATCACTTCAAGATGTAATCCAGATACTTGGTAGATTAAGTTTGGAAGGCCACTCTTTTCCTATCTAAAGAAAACTACTAGGCAACTACATGGTGATGTTCAAAATCATATCCTAATTCAGGTTTTGATCTGACGTACACTGTAGAACACTTTAGCTGAGGCTGAGAAGACTCAGATGTGGAAATCCCACTGTAGGGAACAGTGCGATGTAGTAAAGAAACATGTTTTTTGGTATGGAGGACTCAAGTCACAACTTCTTCAGCACAAGTAGCCTTGAGACTTTGCGTGAATAACATTGCCTATAAAATGGCACCAATAATCCTACCCTGCCTATTTCTACCATCAGAGTAAGGGTCAGAATGTAACAAATGTGAAATGTTATACGTGTGGGTGTCCTGTAGAAATGTAACCTTTTTAAATGTAATTTTTAATTGCTATAGGTTGTTATTTTTAGAGGAAATGAGATGGTGGAAGTTGGACAAGTCATATGTAGAAAAAAATATATATATATAATTATGTATGTATTCTGAAAAGTTTATAAGGGTATAGACCAACTTGCTTACATGATGAGGCTTTCATATTTACTTCTTTATTTATGGATTGTTTGGATTCATTTTACAACAAGCATGTATTTTTATAATATTTTTATTTCAATAAATTCCTCTAAAAACAACAAAGAAACCCTGTGCTAAAAAGAAGTTCTTTCAAAAGCTGTAATTTGATCAAATTGAATCCATTTTAACACATTTTATTCCAGTCCCCCACCCCAGTAAGTTATTAGATGATGTGAAAACAGCTCCTACTAACACACTTCTCTTTAAATTCTACGGCCTAATATTTGGTTGTTGGTTTTGGTTAGATACCCTCACATAAGAATAGAATACCTCTTTTGGAAGAAAAATGATGAATTTTCACAATTTCTAATCCAAAGGGACCCAACTGAGCAGAGGATTGGCAGTTTCCTCAAATCACAAGTATGATGTCTCAGAAATTGTTAGTTTCCATAACACGTTAAAGACAAAAAAGTTACTTTTTTGGAAAACTAAAATGTGTAATTTTACCTTGGTGGCCAGTCTTTGTCTGGCTCTTTTGCTACTCAGAATTCCTCCTCTCATCTTAGAAACTAGTAACGTGTTTTATGTGTGTGTGTGTGTGTGTGTGTGTGTGTGTGTGTGTTTTAATGCAGCTTAATTTGTAATAGCCAAAAACTGGAAACAATTAACATGTCCATCAATAGGTGAATGGATTAACATGAATGTATGGTCACACAATGGAATACAACTCCACCATAAAAATGGGTGAACTATTTACAAACACTATGGCATGCATAAATCTTAAAATAATATGCTGAGTGAGAGAAGTCAGATGAAAACAAGAGTACATACATACCATATGATTCCATTTATATAAAATTCTAGAAATGCAAGCTAATCTACAATAACTAAAGCAGATTCAGTGGTCACCTGGAACCAAGTGGAGGGTGAAGAGGGATGAGAGGGAGGGAATCACAAAGGGCATGAATAAATTTTTGAGGGTGACAGCCACATTTCTTCTTTTTCTTTTTTTCCCTCATAACTATTCTCTTTATAGATAAGCTTACCATTGGTGGCAAATTTTTATAGAGTGGAAAGCTTTCACTATATATTGTCTATATTTAAAGCTTGTTTATCTTTCTGAAGAAAGAAGTTCTAAGACTAATAGGTACTGGAGCTAACAAATTTAAGAAATTAGATAAACTGCTAGTTTATTAAATTTGTTTAACCTGATAGTTATAGCTTGTTAAGTTAAAGTTATATATTTTGTTTGAGAGTGATTGGTAGTGATAAAAGTTATCGAAAACAATGACTCATGTGATATTTGGGCTTTAAAATGATACCATACTCCAAAAAATATCAACTTTCATCTTTTAGGAATTGGTCAAATGTAAATACATGTTTTTCATTATATGTTTGTCTCTCTGGTTTATTTCTCACAATACTTTTTGAAAACGATCACCATAACAAGGTTTATTTCACAGAGGGACTTATGCAGTGAAACATAGCCAACAAGCACTACTCATACACATAAGACAACTCAGTTACCAGTGCCTGTTCACATACCTTTTCTCTGTCATCCCATCTGAATGCCACACTCTCCAGCCTCAAGAAAACTGTCATTTTCATAACCAATTCCCAGATTACCAGGTCTGTCAAACTTCAGCACTCCTACCCCATCCATCACTCCCCATCCTCACCATATATACACACACTTCATTATAAATTCTTACATGCATCAAGCAACCTTAAGGAATTTAAAATCCATCATTCTAATATCAAATAGCTCTTTAAAAACTATGGTAAGCACAGAGAAACACAGAGGGCTTGTTGTAATGCAGATTTTCATGCCTACTCAGACCTTTTAATTTTATAGTTCTGGGTAAGGAATCAGCATTTTTATCTTGAATCTTTGACATTTTAATTATTACATGTCATGGTGTGGACATCCTTGGGTTTATCTTGTTTGGAGCTCTCTGTGCTTCCTGAACCTGGATGTCTACTTCCGTCCCCAGATTATGGATTTTTTCAAGTATTATTTCTTCAAATAATTTTTCTGTCCCCTTGCCCTCTTCTCTTTTTGGGATCCCCTACAATGCAAGTGTTTGTTCACTGCTGTTGTCTAAGACATCCCTTAACCTATCCTTACTTTTTTTTTTTTAATTCTTTTTTCTTTTTGCTGTTCAGCCTGGGTGCTTTCCATTACCCTATCTTCCAGATTGGCTGGTCTGTTCTTCTGCATCCTCTAATCTGCTATTGATTACCTCTAATGTATTTTTTCATTTCAGTTATTGTATCCTTCAACTCTAATTGGTTCTTTCTTGTATTTTCTCTTTGTTGAAGTTCTCACTGACTTCACCCACTTTTCTCTCTAGTCTGAAGAGCACCTTCATGACCATTACTTTGAACTCTTTATCAGGTAGATTGCTTATCACTGTTTCATTTAGTTCTTTTTCTGAGCTTTTGTCTTGTTCTTTTATTTGGAACATATTCCTCTGTCTCCTCATCTTGCTTGACTTTCTGTGTTTGTTTCTATGAATGGGACAGCTACTGCTCCTAAACTTGAAGAAATGATTCTGTGTATGGTTGTACCCTATGTAAACTATGTGTGCCTGGTGACTTTGTCTGGCTGCCTGGAGCTGTGGCTGGCATGGGCAGGGGGTCCTGGGACACTCTGTGCTGGGGCTGCCCTGGTGGGATGGCTGGAGCTGAAGTGGGCACAGGCCAGGGCTGTCTGTATTGAGGGCACCCTGGGATGACAGCTGATGCTGAAATGGATGCAAGCTCAGGTATTTCAGGGTGCCCCATGCAGGGGAGACCTGGCAGGGCAGCTGAAGCTGAGGCATGTGTAAGCCAGATGCTCCATGCAGGGGCACCTTAGTGGAAAGAGTCTGGAGTTAAGGTGGGGTGTGGACCAGGAATCCTGAAGCACTCTGCACAGGGGGTGCTGTGGCAAGACAGATAGAGCTGAGGCAGGTGCGGGCCTTGGGGTCCTGAGGTGCTCTGTTCTGCAGGTGCTCTAGCCAGTCATCTGGTGCTGAAGTGGTGTCGGCCTGAAGTGTTCGGGGTATTTTGCATGCATGTCATCTTGGTGAGATGGCTAGAGCTATAGTGAGAGCTGGCCAGGGGTGTCCCAGTAAGCTGGGGCTGCCTTGGTGGGACAGCTGGGACTGATGTGAGCTAGGGACCTGGGTCCCACTGAGATGGTAGACTGGCTATGATATCCAGAATCCTGTTCCCATCTCAAAGTGGAAGGGGAATGTAAACCATGCCACCTGCAAGCCTGTCTGACCCAGAGAGAGTTCCAGCAGCTCCCTCACCATTTGGCAGGGCTCTAATGTTAGTTCTTCTGTGTTCTAGTTATTCTTTTAGACTACACCTTTTTTTTTCCTGTGCCGTAGGGCATTTGGGTTTGGTGTGGGCTAGGGGCCTGGGGCCCTGCTGAGGTGGCAGGCCAGCTATGGTGCCTGGTACTCTGCTCCTGTCTGCACAATCAAGGTAGAGGGCAAATGTAAACTCTGGCACTCATCAGTTCCTCTGACCTGGAAAGAGTTCCAGCAACTCTCCTGCTGTTTGGCAGGTTTCTAGAGATGGCTCCTCTATATTCTAGTTGCCCTTTTAAACCATGGCTTTTTTTTCTGTGCCCCAGCGCAGATGAATACAAGAAGAAGAATGTCCCTGTATGTCCCTTCTTTACTGTAGTTCACCATGTGGGCAGACGGGGTTTCCCTTTGTTACCCTGCTTCCATCTCTCTTGCCATTCTCTATTTGGTTTGTTTTTGTTTTTGTTTTTTTTTGTTTTTTTTTCTTTGTCTATTTTTTTCTTCAGGAGGAATTGCTTTATAAATAGGTGTAGACTTGGTGTGTCCACAGAGGAAGTGAGTTCAGGGTCTTCCTATGTTGACATTTTGGACTGGAACTCTGATAACATGTTTATAGTCTAACCTCAGGCCAACCTTTTCCCTAACAGAATCTTCTATCCCTTTATTCCCCACACATCTGGTATCATCTCTTTGCGTGTAAATTCCAAATATTTTTCTCTAGCTTCAACCACTCTTTTCATTTCTGAAAGGCTTTTTAATTATCAACTCAATTTGGGTTCATTGCTGATCTCTCAACTCAAACATACTCAAAGCCAAATTAATCTTTTTCTTTTGTTATTTTCCTTCCCCTCCTTTCCCTTCTCTTCCCTTCCCTTCCCTCCCCTCCCCTCCTCTATCCTTTCTTCTTTCTTTCTTTCTTTCTTTCTTTCTTTCTTTCTTCCCTTTTGTCAAGGGAGACACGATAATTCTCTCCAGGTAACTGGGCCTGGCCAAGACTATCATTTTATCTTGAAACTCTCCCTTCTCTGTGTCCATCTTCCCCACAATCCTTTGCTTAGACTTTTATTACCTATTTTGCTTCTTCCCACATCTACTTCCACCTCCCTGGTTCAGGCTCTTGCTTTCAAAGAAAACAACATGAGTGAAGAGAACAAGCAATGAGAAGCCCTCATGATGGGGCTAGCACAGGACTCAGAAATTGAAAGATATTTTCCTTGAGTAGAGAATTTTCTTCCAAAGTAATGGAACATCATCAATAAAGGCAACCCAGGCATACAAATGCCTGGCATCATTAAATAAAGGCAGGGAAGCTTGTGCGGCTTTTTCAGGTTGGGTATGTATAGACATACTCAATGATTAGACTGGACAAGTATGTTTATTCTGGAAGACTTTGAATTTCATTCAGTAGCCAGTGGAAAAATACAGACTTATGTGGCACAAAAACTTGTTATAAAATTGTGTGATAGTTAAGAGAACATACCATGCAAGCATTAACTATGGCACTAGGAATTGATATACAACATATTTTGCTCCTAGAATTGGTTGTTTTAGTGGCTAGTTGCTTGTGGGAGTGGAAAGGATGGGAGAGGAAGGTGCCAGAGATGACTCTGAGTTTGGTAGCCTGGGTGTTTAAAAGCATGATTAACCTGAGGAGAAACACAAATTGAGTTTCGTGTTTGTGAATGACAGTGGAGTTCAGTCTTAGGCATGCAGAGTGTGATGTGTCAGTGGGATATACAGGTGGAGGTTTCCAGGACATACTATTACCTCTGTGAGGATGATCTAGAAAATCTATTCCTAGCTCACCATTGGATATATGGTTTTTATTTATATATTCCATCAGCACAAAGACAACCTGTCTGGCCCTAAACCCATCATGACTGCCTTACCTCAAACATCTTGACCTTCCCACTGCCCCAGTTGGTTAATGACATTTTTATTTCCAAACCCCTTGTCTACTATCTATGGGTTGTTTTTAATTCCTCTCTTTCCTTTGATGCTCTCATATTTACTTAGGCATCAAATCTTATTGATTTTTCTTTTACAGTGTCTCTCACGTCTGCATATCTTCTGCCTCTTTTAACTTTACTGCCTAATCCTGGTCATTTTTTATAGCTTAATAACCACCTTCTAACAAGACTCTTCCTCCAGTCGGTCTGCTAAGAACCCATTCCGTCTACCACAATAAGATCACTCTTGCTAAAACATAAGTTGATCTTGTCACTCCCTTTCTCACAAACTTTCATTGACTTTCTGTCACCAATAAGAGGAAGTTCAAATTCCTTAATATTATAAAATTCATAATATACCTACTCTAGCATTCTCTCCAGCCAAACTGATCTATTCTGCATCTGACAACCTACTTTTCTCTCTCCCAGCCTTGCTTCATTGCCTGAAATATTATTGGAAGTTTGTGAAGGGTGAAAGATGTTTATAGAAATATTTTGAGATGGAAGAAGAAAAGATCTTAGTATCCTGGCAAAGTCTCAAATGGGACCCTACTGAATATACCTAGCTAACCTGCCATGCTAGTGGGCTCCAATCACAGACCTAACATCTAGAGAAGGGAAGAAAAAGAAGAGGAAATGAGGGAAAGAAGGGGAGATAAAAGAAAGAGATGCATAGGAGTTAGCCAGGAATGACACAAATATCAGAGCTAAATAACAGTCTTTATAAACCTAAGAGTGATTATTCTCTTGTCTTTAAGCTTCTCAAGGGCAGAAACCAGATCTTGACTCTCTCTGTCTCCCAGCACCCAGCACAAAGGCTGGCATATAGATACTGCTCAGTAAGCATTTCTGAAATGAATTGTCAGCAATTGACTGGTCTTCAACTAAAAGATCTCAGTTCCCTCACTATTCCCTCAGGTTGTATTTTGTAATTGTAAAAATTTCCTTTACTTTTTGTATGCCTTTTCCAATAAGTCCAGAACAATATTGAGGGAAAAAAAACACAGGACTCAAAAGAGTGTTTCAAATATGGTATATAATGGGGAAATTGATTTACTCCAACAAAGTCTTATTTTTTCAGTACATTTCCAGAATCAGACTTGACTTGTCTGTCTCACTTCCAGCTTATGAGCAACTTTAACCATTAACTCTTTCCAGCAACAATTATTCATTGTTAGTCACTGCCCTTGCTATGCTGGTATAATGTTTTCCGTCTTAATAAATGTATTACTCTGTGCTAGTTGCTAATGAAGTTCATTCTTTTTGCCTCCACCTCTTCTCCATCTTGCCAGACCATTTGGAATTCTAATCCTGTCCTGGATGCTAGCCCTCCTAACTGACGATGGGTGTCATCTGCTAACAGCATGTATCATCTGTCAGCTTTAGGAGCTTATTTTCTGTTCTATCCATGTAAATCATTGATGAAATATTAAAGAATCAGTCCCAGAATGAATGCTGTGGGACATGATTTCTAATATCTCTGAGTTTGACATCAATGCCATTGATAATGAACTTGTTGTAAGACTGCCTACCATACAGTCAACATTTCTCCAGTGTATTCATTGAATGCATTCTTGGAGAAGACAATCAAAAGTCTTTCTGGGGCCAAATAGCTATGGAAAAGTTTAGGGAGAAACTTAACATGCTGACTGCCTGCTTTTCTGCTAGGCATTTTATGTGTGTTAATTTAATCAATCCTTCCACAACTCTCTAAGGCAGTATAGTATAGTGGTTAACACCATGGTTCCTAAGGTTAGACTACCTGAGGTTGAATTTTCCCTCCATCACTTAGAGCTGTCTGATCTTGGCAAGATATAGAAATTCTCTGTGCTTTAGTTTTATCATCTGAAAAATAAGGAAAATAGAATTCACCTCAGGGGACTTTATTGAGGATTCCATTGCATGTAAAGCACTTAACCAGTGTCTGGCACGTAGTGAATCTTAAACGAATCTTAGTTATTATTATTATCCCACATTAAAGTTGAGGAAATTAAGGCTGGTATGTAATGGAACCAAAATTTGAGACCCAGCAGTGTCTGATTCCAATTCATAAGCTCTTTCTACTCTCCTGTATAGACTTTTAAAATTATATCCCAAATATTTTCAAAAGAGACTTCAGATGAAAATGGCCATGGCAGTCAGAAATATATTTGATTATACCCAAACTTTATGATTTAAGCCAATATATTTGGGGGGGGGGAGGGCGTTTATATTTGACTAAAATCTTTTTTAAAGACAAGTTACTTTATGAGAAAAACAATCAACGTAAACCTAAAATAAAAATCATAGAATCTTAGGTTTGAAAAACTGTAGGGATCATCTAGTTGAAGCTACTAGTGAATAAGAGATTTTGGAGTTGTTTTTTTTTCTTTTTACTCCCCCCACCCCCCCTCCCACTTACATAAGTGGTAAGTGCTCAACATACAAGACTTGGATAACCCTGAGAATCTCTGAAGCGGAAAATCACCCATAATTCAAACACTAATGGCAATCATTATTAATGTTTTCATGTATGGACTTTTTAGTGTTATTCTTCCACACACAAATATTTTTTGACAAAATGGCATCACAATATATATGCTATTATAGCCTGTTTTTTTTTCACTTAGTAACAGATTATGAGCATTTCCCATGTCATCATTTTATTGATGTTTAACATCTGCAAAATCTGTAAAAAATAAATAAATCATATGAGAGTACCATAATAATCTAATCCCCTACTGTTGGACATTTAGGTTGATTCTATTTTCTTTCCCACTATTATAAATAAAACTGTCATGAAGAGCCTTGTATTATGTTGTTGCATAATTCTCTCATTATGTACAAATCCTTTTTATCCTTAGCAGATGGTTAGCCAGCCTCTGTTTGATCACTTCCAGTAACAGGGAGCTCACTTCTTTGCCAGACAGCTCATTCCATTTATGGACAACTCTAATTGTTAGAAAGTTCTTTATTTTTAACCAAAATCTGTTCCCTTTAACTTACACTCATTGATTCTAGTTTTGTGGTTTGGAATTACCCAAAGCAATCTTTCCTTTTTGTACTTGGCAGCCCATCAAATACTTGAAAGAGGCCGTAGTGAAACTCCCCAAGTATTCTCTTCTTGAAGATAATTATCCATGCTCATGAATCTTATGATAAAAAAGGATGAGGAATTGGTAGCAGTAGGGGGTTCCTCATGAAAGATATACATTTGGTAGCATAATATTTCCCTTTCTGCTTTGGCCTACTGGAAGCTCAGAGCCTCATTGGTTGCCCCATCTTTCTAACAGTATCACCTTATGCCTGCGTATTTTTGTGTTATCTTTGCCCTTGGGTCCAATAGCCTATATTTTCTTGGCTATTACTTTTCCTTAAAAAAATTTACTGAAGATAACTCTATGAGTTCTGTACCTCCATGGTGCAAGGTATATTGTAATGAAAAAAGTTTCTCTATTTCTTTTGGCAATTCTTTGTATGAAACTAGTTGACATTTTTGTCCCCTCTCATCATTTAGGATACACGCATGTCTTCTACTCCCCAAAGCTACCAGAACAATGGAATAGTTTCAATTCCCTGCCCCTTCTCTCTGTTGGAGAAGCTTAATGTAATGTGAGAATAGAAAGCCATCTCAATCCTCCTGAATCATTAGTTCCTATAAAATTGTCAATATCTCTTCTGTCATCCAGCAGCACCATTTTCTGTTCTTCAAAGAAATTAGAGAACATACCTTTCCAGCCCCCAGATCCATGATGAACATGTGTGTGCCACTGTAGAATGGGTAACCCTCCCCACAACGCCTCTGAGAGGATGGTAGTGTTATCCTCATTTACCCTAAGAGAACAGGGGCCCGACAGGCGAGGTTTGAACCCAGGCGCCTCTGACTCTGAATCTGAGAGCCCATCCCGGTCCCTAAAGGGCACAGGCTTCAGATGAGCTCTGGACTGACTCAGGCCACAAGGATTCCACTGCCATTGGGCGAGAGGCAGGCGACTCTGCATGTTCCTCCTTTCATTCAGGAATCCAGCTCTGATTATCCTCTTCCCACTGAGAGAAGTGTGGTGGCTGCCAGTTGCATATGGCTTGACGAAGATAGGAGAGGACATAAAGGCGGCCCCCCTCCTCTCTGTGCTCCTGGATGAGAATCAAGCAGATTGTTTCCTATTTGGAGGAAGTCGATGTGAGAAACCTAAGGCAGCAGGCAAACCCCAAATGGGTGAGAATAAAAAATACTCCCCCGACCCCCTTGTGAGGTTCTGCCTGGAGGAGCCAGGTGTGAAGGCACCAGGGCTGTCTGTGGGCCAGAGAGCCAGAATATTTCTGCCCCAGGAGCTTCCTTCCTGCATATCCCCTCCTGACGAGAGGCCGCGATTGCCTTCGGCCTCCCTGGAAGACCTCTTCTGCTGGCAGGCTGGCCTGTGTAACAGCTCTGAGTTGAAACCCTCTTAAAAATAGCTCTGTTCCCTTCTGGGTTGAGCAACTCACACTTGAAAAGCTCTTTATTCTTTATAATGAATAGAGAGCAGGGACTTTTCATTGAAAAAGAAGAGCGATAATGCAAAATAAAGGCAGACTGAGGGTAGTTGTTCTTTTGAAGCGGCGGACAGGGAGGCCTTCGGCACTCACAGCTTTTACAGGTAGCAACCCTTTCCTCGGATTATTCCTGGAATAGAGGCATGGAGAGGCTTTTGAGTGGCTCTTGCTGTCAAAAGCACGTGTGTGGCGGGCAGTATCTCAGGTGATAGCGCGGGCTAGAGATGGGGGCAGAGCAGCCTCAAGTTGAAATTTTGATCTCATTAATTGACTGAAGAAGCAAAAAGCCTCCCCCCTCAGCCCCCAAAAGAACGCATAACTCTTTGCTCTCCAGACCTCTGAGGCTCACGCCTGTACCCTGGAAGGACCAAGAAAGGCTGGAAATTAAAGCGGGAGGCCAGAAAGCTGGTGCCTACCTTGGCAGGAAGAATCACAGTTAGGTGTGTTGTGGAGTCTTGTCTGTTAGGGAGGCTGGACTCCACCATTTGCGTCTCTTCCAGAAAGAAAGAGGAGTTCAGATGGAGAAATGAGATAAAACTCTTGGCCTGCAACGTCAAATCTTCTTTTAAAGTAACGTGTCTCCTTTACATCAAGTTCAATGCAACTCTTAGGATCCCAGTGAACCAGCGAACAGCTCTATCTCAGCTGTTACTTGGGTATCCTGCTCTATACCAGATATAAGCCTCTGAGAGGTATGTGTTGCATGGGAGCGAGGGGTTAGACATCTGAATTGGGCAGGGCAATTAAAGCTAGTTATTGTGTAAGAAAAAAAAAAACAAAAAACCTCCAGATCACAGTCTCTTAGGATAAGAGGTTTGTCCCTTACTCGCATGAAGTCCAACATGGATATTCCTGGTCAGGTAGCCATGCTGGACAGCTCTTGTCAAATGGTAACTCAGGGAATCTTTCCATCACGGGATCTTCCAATCATCCTCTGGGCTTTGCAATCCTTTGCTTCCTGCCACTCAGACCAGAAAGTGATTTAAGGTGGTAATGGGGAGATCATGGAGACATCCTTAAGGGGCAGGCCTAAATGTGGTGTACATTACTTCAGCCAGACTCAGGCACTTGGCTGTAATTAAATGGAAGGGGACTAGCAGATAAGAAGAATTGACTTGTGTATCCAGGAAGGATGGGTGAAGTAGATATTGATGGAATTTAGCATTCTTCTCCAAAATATCTAATCTTCAGGCCACATGATTTCTTGTTATTTTTTCTGTTCACCCCACGTGGTCCATACAAGCCAGGTGCTCTCTGTGGCTGCAGAATACAATGAGGCTAGAAGCCATGTCCTCTTGTGGTCTTGCCACTTCTCTTGGTAAAAGGCATCATGGGCCCATCAAATCCTAACCCTTTCCTGCCTGGGAAAAATCTCTTTCTCTCTCTTCTCTGATCTTCTCTAGAACTCTTAGCATAAACTTTTCAACAAGCTCAGCTTTTCCCAGAAGATAAGAAACAAAGTTATTCTGACATAGCTTCAGGTTCAGCCAACCGATAGGCCAACCACCTTCTTGAAATGAAGGGAGAAGGAAAATACAGAGAACACATTACAAATCAACATTTCAAGAAACCATCATGCCACCAAAGTGCTTGAGTTCACTAGCATTCATGAGACATTTGGCTCAAGACCTGTTTAAGCTTTTAAATTCAGGACTGCCATCTTTTCTTTAGACCTTTTTGATTTCCATCATAGCAATGAGAAATCACGTTTTCCCCCAGCATCTTTTTCATAAAGACAGAGCTGTTGTAATCACCATGATGAGATAAAGAGTACACACAGAACACATGGTTGAGATGGGGACATTGGGCAGGTGACTAGGCTGTCACCAGCTAGGCGAACTGATGCCACCTACCACTTATGAGAGTGGGCCAGACCAGATGCTCAGCAAAGTAACAAATTATTGCCGACCATGGATCTCTGAATCTCTCAGGCAGTTGACAGCTTGGAGTGACAATTGCTATGGTTTGTTTTAATTTTCTCAAGAGACAAGATTTGGTAGGAATTCATCTGTTTGGTTTTTTTGAATTCACGTCTCTGGACCTTGGGAATTACATTCCAAGGGACTGAAGGAAATGCAAGTGCCATTTGACAGCCACAGAAATCTTAGAGGAATTGTGGTTCATGGGAGTGGTTTTAAAAGACAAGATAAAGAGTAGTCTGATTATCAGAAAGGAGAAAAAGTGAGAATCATGGAAAATACCAATGTATAACTTGAAGGCTAATTCTTTTTAATACTCATCTAGGTTTTGCTAAACAGCAGATAACTCGTAAGTTTCTATAAGAACACAATAATTGCTATGGACTGTTTGTGTACTCTCCCAGATTCATATGTTGAAACCCTAATCCCCAATGTGATAGGATTAAGATACAGGGCCTTTGGGTGGTAATTAGGTCCTGAGGATACAGCCATCATGATGGAATTAGTGCCCTTAGAAGAGACACCAGAGAGCTTTCTGTCTCTTCCCTCCCTCTCTTTCTCCACCCCCTCCTCTGCCAACCCCAACTGTTTGAGGACATGAGATGGCCAACCAAAAAGTGAACTCTCACCAGAATGCTGACCATGCTGGCACCGTGACCTTGGACTTTCCAGCCTCCAGAAGTGTAAGAAAATACATTTCTGTTGTTCAAGCCTACCAGTCTAGGGTAATTTGTTATAGCAGCCTGAACGAAGATAACAATCATTTCAAACTATGATGTGTTTGCTCAGAATAAGTCATACCTAATTCATTACTTTTCACTTTTTAGTTGGGCTATCATGTTGTCTGATTAGGGGAATATCATAGATCTGTCTTTAATCCTGATTATGTTGAAAGTCTTGAATAGTAATATATTTTGATACATTTAAAGCTGTTGAACAATCAAATGTAGGGTGAACAATGAGAAAAAGCCTGAGCTTTGTTTGGGGTACCTGTCTGTAGGTAGAGCATGCAACTGTTGATCTCAGGGTTGTGAGTTTGAGCCCCACGTTGGGTGTAGAGATAATTTAAAAAGTAAAAAAAAAATAATCTTTGGAAACAGGCAGTTAATAACAAATTGTTCTTATGTGTCTAGATTCTGAAGCAATGGATAAATAAATGTAGGTGTCAACCTAATAAAGAAAAAACAAACAAACAAAAACCCAGGCCTTGTTTTTGGTTAAACTGATGGAAGAACCTGACTGGGTATATGCCCACAATCTCTCCCCTCTTCCTGATATTTCAACGCTATCCAGTCATGGCATAGCTGGGCCACAACAGGTCACCCCTGAGGAGACAGCTCACTGTTTGGTGGAGAAGAGTTTCCTAGAGCAGAGGCAACTCCGAAGAACTCAGAGAGGATGCATTCGGGCTATTTTCAGTGCTTTCTCCAAAAGTCACTAATCACCAAACATGGGCAGAAGTAGAGGGAGTAGACTAGAAGTGGCAGAAGTTATAAACCTGACATTTCTAGAAAGGCAGGAATTCTTATTTTACCAGCCAAGTCAGGAATGCATGGAGAGGACTAGAGTGACTACTCCTGGCAAACAATGAGAGAACCTAGAGTGAGTCTTCTCTTACTGCCACTGTTTCAGTCAATATTTTGCTATTTGATTCATATGAAAATACAGAAGGAATGTATATCTTTGTTGAAGCTGATGCCAAAATAGGGAGAATAGCTGACATGACAAATGATAATATTGCTATTAAACATTATCTAGGGGGCATCTGGGTGGCTCCATCAGTTGACTGTCCAACTCTCGATTTCGGCTCAGGTCCTGAATCCTGGGTCGTGAGATCAAGCCCCACATCAGGCTCCATGCTGAGTGTGGAGCTGCTTGGGATTCTCTTTCTTTCTCTCTCTCTCTCTCTATCTCTTTTTCCCTCTGCCTCTCTCTCTCTCTCTCTCTCTCTCTAAATAAATAAATAAATAAAATCCTTAAAAAAAAAATAATCTCAACTGAGCTGGAATCCACCAGGCTGGAATCTCCTAGATATAACTGGCTAGCAATAAATATCAAGGCCTTTATTTAGGTAAAAATGTTAAAAAGAAGATTCCATACACAATGCAACTGCTCAGACACAGGGTAGAGACAGACAGCTTTGACATTAGCTTATGTAAAAAATGTTCTAGGGGTTTTAGTTTATCTGAACTTACTATGACAACTATTATGTGTCTGCTGAAAATGTTAATGCAGTCTCCATCTGCATTTGCTCAATAAATGATTGCTTACAGTGTATTCCGTAGAAGACACTGTGATGAGTTCTGGGAGCTGCCAGTAGCACAGTGTCTGGAGCAATCTGTCCAGTGAAGGGCACATACTTTAAGAGCAGCATTAATAAGTTAAAATAGAGCACTGGTGGGTGAAGATTTAGTCCCACATCTTTAGGTTTTCATGAGGCAACTTTTACTAACCCGTGGGAACAATATTTGAGTATTTTATTGGTAAGAATTATTTTACCTGGACATGACAGAAACGCTGATAGACCTAGCTTAAATAACAATAAGGAAATTTAGTTTCTTTTATAATTAAAACAACAACAACAGGCATGCTTTGGTGGCTCAGCCAGTTAAGTGTCCGACCTTGGCTCAGGTCATGATCTCGCGGTTCGCGAGTTCGAGCCCCACGTCGGGCTCTGTGCTGACAGCTCAGCACCTGGAGCCCTCTTCAGATTCTATGTCTCCCTCTCTCTCTGACCCTCCCCAGCTCATACTCTGTCTGTCTCTCTCTCAAAAAAAAAAAATTAAAAAACAACAACAAAAACAAATGAACAAAGAGCAAACCTGTTATAATTAGAGCTGGAAATCTATTTCTCTGCTCTTCTTTGCCTCTTCTCAGCCTCTAAGGGAAGGCTTTTTTCTTCAGACTGACTCTTCTGCAGTTAGAAGATGGTTACTCTCAGTCCTTGAACAAAATGCTTCCTCATTAGAAAATCTCTTTTCCAACTGTTCAAGCAAACTTTTTATTCAGTCTAATTAGGCTAGTTTGTATCATGTGCCCATCCCTGGTCCAATTGCAGGATCTAGAATAATGCTGTGCATTCTATAGCATTCTATAATAATGCTGTGCTGAAAGCTGAATTCTAGAACCAATCACTTGCAAGGGGATTAGAGGTACTACGATTGGCTTGAGTTGAGAATAGGGTCACCTTCCAACATTTGGGCAACGTGGAAGAGGGGTCTTCTATAAGTAACATTGGGGATGTGTTTGAAAGAGACAAAATAGTGGGAGTGGGTGGCAAGTTGGCCACCAGAGGAGAAGGGCTGTCTTCTTAGATGAGTGAGTTTGAGGGAAGAGAAACTAGGTGTTTTTCCTTTCTCTTTCAGGAAAACCTGTCTACTAGTGGTGAGGCCTTTATACAGTAATAGCAGTGACTCTTACCCTCAAAACCTTGCACATTGGTGAAGATTCAAGCATCCTGCTTCTCTGTATCTGACTATGTCAGATAAGTTCAACTAGGTGGGGGTTATGAGGAAGGCTGATTGCAGTGAAGGTCCAAGTTGTACTTTCCATATATGTTTGCTGGAAATAGAGCTGACCTTTTGATCTTAATCTGCTGGATTCTAGTGTCTAGTTCTAATTAATGTATAATAATGGGAGACATGATTATCATCCCCAAAAACCTTAGCAAGTATGCCCCCAGCAGCAACCCAGAATCTAGTGGATTCTGAGAATTCTGTCACACAGGGATATATAGATAGAGTTCAATATTGAGATATTCAGCTGCTATCAGATATCTAGAGATGTCTAGATATATCAGATATTTAGAAAGTTCAAAGGGTGTGAATTTTCACAGGAATAGCTGTGGAAAAGGCTGCTCTGCTGGTAATGAGAACCCTGTCATTGGAAGTATTCACACGTAGACTGGATGACCATCTTCCAAGTATGCTTTAAAATAGAATTCCTGAACACAGTTGTTTCTACAGTATAATGCAACTTTTAGTTCTATGTACTCCTATTTTGTAGGTATCTTAGACCTGTAGTTTTCAAAGTGTGATCCCTGGGGCAGCATCAGGATCACCTGGGAAGTTGTTACAAATGCAAATTATCAGGTCCCACCCTGGAATTCCTGTTATCTATTGAATGTGCCCCCTGCCCCTTAAAAAGATATGTTGAAGCCTTAAGCCCTAGTACACCAGAATATGAAACACGGTCATTACAGATGCAATTAGCTAAGTTAAGATGAAGTCATACTGGAGCAGGGTGGGCCCTTAATGCAATATGACTGGTGTCCTCTTAAGAAGAGAGACATACCCAGAGACACAGACGTAAGAGGTGAATGCTGTGTGATGATGGGATCAGAGATCAGAGCTACGTACCTTCACGCCAAGAATCACCAGAGATTGCCAGCAAACCCCCAGAAGCTAGGAAGAGGCAAGGAAGGATTCTTCCCTACCTAAGGAAGTCTTCAGAGGGACCATGGCCTTGCCAACACCTTGATTTCAAACTTCTAGCCTCCAGAATTGAGAGACAGCATAGATTTCTTTTGTTTTCAACCACCCAGCTTGTGGTAATTTGTTATGGCAGCACTGGGAAACCAGAATATACCTACTAAATCAGAAACTCTCAGATTGATGCCCAGCAATGTGTGTTTAATAATTCCTCCAGATGATTCGGATGCATGATAAACTCCGAGAACCACCAATTTCTATTTTGGATCTAGACCGATGCCTCTCACTCGGACATGCGTATGAATGAATTAGGGATTTTGTTAAAATGCAGAGTCTCATGAAGTAGACCTGGGGTAGGGCCCGAGATCCTGCATTTCCAGTAAGCTCCCATGTGATGCCATACTGCTGGCTCAAGGATCAGACTTCGAGTAGCCACGCCTAGATCAGCACTGCCCAATAGAACTTTGTATGGAAATAGAAACATTCATATCTGTGCTGCCCAGCAGGTCACTAGCCACGTGCAGTTGTCAGTCAATGTGACTATTCTGACAACTGATTTTTTTTTAGTTTTATTTAATTTTAATGCACCTGAATTTATATAACCCCACGTGTTAGAGACAGTGCAGGTCATTGTATCCTTATTCCTAGACTTAAATGCCATGTTTTAGACAAAGCTTGCAGGGCTTCAACTTCTGTTCATCCAAATCATCCATAATTTAGTAGTTAGGACTAGTGGTGCCGTGCCCTATGGAAGACTATGTGTGCTCAGCTGTGTACTAGGAGCCCCCGGAGAACATAAAGTAGATTAGAGGGTCTTTGCCCTTAAGGAACTTCCTGTTTGTAACCAACTCTCATTGTATTTCTACCAGTTTCTGCCAAGCCTGAAAGTGTTAGTTCAGTGTTAAAGGGGGAGGGGGGGTGGAATTAAGAAATAATTAGAAGAGATGATGCTTGGCAGGGGCTTTTTTATCTCAAGGCTACCAGATTTTGTTCATGGAATTTGAGAACATGAGTGATTTGCATATGTTGCATAAATTTGCATCTTGTATTCAAGAGCCTTGACTCCAAGTCTATGAAGTACAATTTAATTAATTAGTGGAACCTACTAGCGTTGTATTCAGAACAGGATTCAGGGCATAACACACATGGAATAACTAGCTGTTGACAACAATTCAGGAGATTCCAGACCAGGTTAGGAGACCAAAAAAAAAAAAAAAAAAAAAAGGGAGCGGAAGAGGGTCACAGCTGAAGGGAAGGAAGAGGTACCAGGAGCTTTGTTATCGTTGACCCCTGCCTTCTCTGCACCTCAAGCCTTTGTGTAAGCTATGGTTTACTTTTCACAAACTGCACAGCGTCAGCTGAAGTTCCGCGAATGCATGGAATTATGCCTTTTGTGCCAGCTAGTGTCTGTTTCCTCCTCTTTGGTATACCCCACCTCTCTTGCCTTGCTTCTTGGCCTACAACTGAAATCTGCATGGGTGTCAACAGATCATTTTAAGGAGAAAAGAGTGGATGGTAGGCCTACAGCAAAAGAGAGGACGCTAGGCTCCGGGGGTAGAAAGTTAAATAACACAGGGTCTCTGCCGTGAAGGAGCGCAACATCGCAGCGGGGGGATGGACGCACGAGCAGTAACTACCATACTGTGTGTTAAGGAAAATGGTGCAGCTGCGTTTTAGCAGGAGGAGGGCCCACAGGAGACACAGCCAGACTCCTCTCCTGTGGAGGGGTGGGAGGAGAGTCTTCACACAGGAGGAGCTTCACGACAGAGGACTGTGGGCGGGGTGGTGGGTTCCAGGCCCAGAGAACAGCACGGTGTGTTTAGCAAACTCTAAGCATCACTAAATGTGAAGGGGGGGAGGGAGGTCAGGGAGAGGTACGAAAGCCAGACCAGCCTATAAATGCGTCATTCACTCGCTTTCAGAGGCAGGGGGTTGTAACTAAAATAGAGCACTTTAGCCCACCTCACGGAGGAATGAAAACATGCCAGAAATCCAAACAGAAAGGCTAAAAGGTCTTTCCCCGAGGAACGATGTCATCCTCTCCTAGCATCTCCTGCCCTACGTTTGCTGTAAACCTGCCTTAACATTTCCTACATATGCCTTTTTCTAGGAGATTCTGAGTGCCTTTATGACCCGAGTTGACTAGGAACAAGCACCTATACAAAATAAGCTGTGTTTGAGGCACAGAACCAAATACACTCTCCTGTGTGCTGGGTGGCCGTGGGGGTTGGTTTAGACAGAGTGGATGCCAAACATAGCACTTAAGTAGATGTTCACGAAAACCACCCAAAGATTTCCCTCAATTATCTCACCTCTTCACTGTGATGGCATTTATTCCCTCTTTCTCTTGGAACCTCAGAATAAACATGGCCCCTGGGTGCAGCCCCAGAGATACTACAGATTCATTTGGACCCTGCTGTGGCCAAATCTGAGAGCCACAGATTTCCCATCACTGCCAAACTAGCAGGATGGCTCAAGGAGGGGGACTAAGTCTGGTGCCTCTCCTGTCTCACCCATGTAACGCTGCTGTATGAGAAGACTGGCTTCCACATCTCGTTGATTTACGAATTGTTTGCGAAAACACAAAGTATAGAATATATATTAACTAACTCATGTATGTGCTCCTCAGTTTAAGAAATAAAACATTTCGGGCACCTGGGTGGCTCAGTCGGTTAAGCATCCGATTTCGGCTCAGGTCATGATCTTGTGGTCTGTGAGTTTGAGCCCCACGTCAGGCTCTGTGCTGACAGCTCAGAGCCTGGAACCTGTTTTGGATTCTGTGTCTCCCTCTCTCTGTACATCCCCTGCTTGCACTCTCTTTCCCTCTCTCTCTCTCTCTCTCTCTCTCTCTCTCTCTCTCAAAAATAAATAAACATTAAAAAGAAAAAGAAAAAAGAAGGAAACATTTCAAGATCAGTTGAAGCCTTGTGTATCACTCTCTTCTCACATTCTGACCCTTCTTCTCAAGAAGTAGTCACTATCCTGAATGTGGTGTTTATCATACCAAATACTGTCTTTCTATGATTACTCTGGTGTATCGTGTTTTAAATATTTTAAGATTTATAAAAATGTTATTCAATGGCATCCCGGTAAATGCTTAACAACTGGATCTCCAGGGAGGGAAAAAACTCGAAAATAAAAGACCTGATTTAAAGCACCTGCCAGTTTCTATGGTGTAAACATTCCCACCACAGCTGATTTCAAGCTACCACCTGATGTCAGTGAACCCGGAGCTGGGAAGGAATGAGCTTGAAAGACATGAACTAGCTCCCGGACTCCACTGATAACGTCACACTGCTCTACATGTCCGGTAACTTGATTTTTTTCCCCCTCATCATTATTATATTTGAGATTTACTCACGTTGATGCATGTATTTCTAGGATCTTTTACTTCTAGTGCCATATAAGGCTGGGGATTGCGTGAATGCACTAACATTTATTGTTCCTTTTGATGGATATATGGGTTACTCCCGATCGTTTGTGTCTTTAAAACAATGCTGTAAGAATCATTTCTGAATGTACTTCATGGTGCACTGATGCAAAAGACTCCAAATCTCAGAATAGAATTTCTGGGTGTTGGTTATTCATGTTTCAACAGGACTAGATTTTGCCTGATTTTTCTCCTCAGATTTCTTCTCCCACTAACAGTGTATGAGAGTCTCATTACCCTCATCTCCTATTCTTAGTTTTGACAGATGTTATGGGCTGAATCGTATCCCCTCAAAAGTCATATGTGAAGCCCCAACCCCCAATGTGACTGTATTTAGAGATAGAGTCTTTAAGAAGGAAATTAAGGTCAAACGAGGTCCGAATCTGATACAACTGGTGTTCTTATAAGAAGAGGAAGAGGGGTGCGTGGGTGGTTCAGTTGGCTAAGTGTCCGGCTTCGGCCAGGTCATGATTTCATGGTTCATGAGTTCGAGCCTCGCGTCGGGCTTTGTGCTGACAGCTCGGAGCCTGGAGCCTGCTTCAGATTCTTTGTCTCCCTCTCTCTCTCTGCCCCTCCCCAACTCATGCTCTGTCTCTCTCCCTCTCAAAACATGAATAAACATTAAAAAAAAGAAGAAGAGGAAGACACACCAGAGCTTTCTCTCTCCACCCACACAACAGAGGAAAGACCCTGTGAAAACACAGCAAGAAGATGGCCATCTTTGAGCTGGAGAGCTCTCACCAGAAACCAGATTTGCTGACACCTTAATCATGAACTTTTAACTTTTAACAACTGTGAGACAGTAAATGTCTGTCGTTTAAACCACCCAGTCTGTGGTATTTGGTTATGGCAGCCCAAGCAGACTTATTCTACAGACTTTAATTTTTGCCTTTAAACACATGCAGTTTTTCTTTGTTTTATTTTTAGAAACTGCTTCCTCCTAATCAAACGTCAACTCTTATCTAATTTGACAAAACAGGCCTCTCCCTTAAAAATGCACCTGTTTGCTTATTCCCAACTTACTTCCTTTGCTCCACCTAGGCTGATTTTCTCAGATTCCCCAAACATGCTCATTCTCATCTCTGGACCTTGCCTGGGATACTCTGCTTTCTTCCCTAAGGATATCGAAATCCTACCCATTTTTAAATACATCATTCAAATCCCACTCTCTAAGAGTTAGGACTTTTGGTTCAAATGGCAGAAAATCCAAACCAAACTTCTGTGGGCACAAAATGGAAGTCTGGCTTCAGAAGAATGGAAGAACTTGTCTCAGGGAAGCCAGGGATCCAAACAGTGCTACGAGGTCCACTCTGCCTTGGACTTACTCTCTTTTCTATGCATTTCTTTCTCGACTGAAGGGGCTGACACAAGGCCACAGAAAGCTCCAAAGTTACATCATTCTGTCTTATGCATCACCTACAAGAAAGAACTTTTCCCTCTCTCTTTCACTTATAATATCTAGGTAGGGAGGGGAGGAGGGAGGTTCATTGGCCTGCTTTGGATCAAGTGCCATTCCCTTGTTCAATCATTCTGGCCAGAAGGGTGGGATGCTACAGTAGCTGAGCCTGGGCATATGCCCACGTATAGCCAGATACTTGCTCCAGAGAAGGTTTGCATTGTGCTATAATCACATGGTACTGTGACTGGCAAACCCAGTAAAACCACTTGCAGGGTAGAAGATCAAGTACCCTGATGGGGTGCCTGGGTGGCTTAATTGGTTAAGCATCTGACTCTTGGTTTTGGCTCAGGTCATGATCTCATGGTTTTGTGGGTTTGAGCCTGGCTTGGGATTCTCTCTCCCCCTCTTTCTCTGCTCCTTTCTGGCTGCTCTCTCTCTCTCTCTCTCTCACTCTCTCTCTCTCTCTTTCAAAAATAAATAAATGAACATTAAAAACATTAAAAAAAAAAAAGAAAACAATATCAAGTTCCCTGAAGAAGGGATCTTAGGACCTACCACATGCCTTGTCCATGAAGCCCCCACTATTTCTCTAGCCTTCCTTACTTCTCGCCACTTCCAAACTTGTAGTGTATCTAAAGCATTTATCACTCAATTATCTTTGTGTTTCATGCTAAATTATATTCTTCCCAAAGTTAAGAATCATGTCTTCACTTTCTGTGTATCCTTTGTAGCCCCTAACAGAGCTGAGCATGTAGGAGACGTCCAATAAATATATATTCATTCTTAGAACCTGTGGCCTGCTATTTCTTTCGTTTAAAAAAAAATAATGTTTATTCATTTTTGGAGAGAGAGACAGAGCATTAACAGGGGAGGGGCAGAGAGAGAGGGAGACACAGAATCCGAAGCAGGCTCCAGGCTCTGAGCTGTCAGCACAGAGCCCGATGCGGGGCTCGAACTCACAAACCATGAGATCATGACCTGAGCTGAAGTCGGACCCCTAACCAACTGAGCCATCCAGGTGCCCCTCTTTTGTTTTTTAAAAAAGATCTTATTTTCAAGTAATCTGTATACCCAATGTGGGGTTCGAACCCACAGCCCCAAGACCAAGAGCCTCATGCTCCACCGACTGAGCCAGCCAAGTGCCCCTGTAGCCTGCCTGCTATTTCTAATAGGAGCAGATCTTTTAAATCCATTCCCGTTGGCTTCAGCCACAGTTTTAACTCAGATTAGAATTCTGCAGCTATAATGAGATTCTGGAGATAACAACACTGCCAAAAACGTGTATAATGCATTGCAATTTAGGAAACACTCTCACATTCTATGATCCTTACAAGTGGATAGAAGGCAGGTGCTATCCCCATTTTATAGATGAAGGAACTGAGTCTCGGTGTAGTTGAGTGTCTTGCCCAAAGCAGACTGGCTGTTAAGTGGCAGAAACAGATAAACCACATTCTGACTGGGCTTTTGGGAACAAAGCTCTCTCTCAGCCCCTAGAGGAGGCTGAGTGTTGCAGAAAGTGTGACAGAAAGTGTGAAGAAGTGAGGCCTCTTCTAGAAACAGCACTCTGGGGGCTGTCCTCAAGAAGCTCTGATCACCTCTCATCACGTGAAGCGTCCATGAATGGACTGGCCTATGGAAACTCTACCTACTTTTGGGCACTCGCCGCCCGGAACATGTGTTTGAAGCCTGGAACTAAAGCATCTTTGTGGCCCTGGACGTTACTGAGGAGAGATTCAGCCCACATTTAAATGCCAGATGACAGAAGCAAGTGGCCAAGCAGTGCAGGCATTTTTGCCAAGTTGGAATGGGAGCAAGTGTGACTAAGCCAATGGGACTAGAGGTGGCAAACAATTCGTGTCTGGTTGGAACCAAGCACTGTGTTGGCGATAACACTTCCAGAACAAGCAAGGGTGACCATAAACCCGTGTTCCAAGGAGCCCTGCAAAGGAATGAGCTGCACACACTTCTGTTCTCTAACAGAAATTCACCGATGGGACCCATCTTTTAACCTCAGCAAGAACAGAAATGTCGGCAATGTCATCGCCAGCCTTCCCTGCTTCCTGCTGGCCCAGCAGAAGCTTGTAAAGGCAGAACTTCAGGGCCCAGACATCTTGTTTCTGTTGCTTTTGCCAGAGACTTGCTCCAGAGGAGGTTTGCATTGTGTTATAATCACATGGTTTGCAAAATGATAGTTAAGAGTCTGTTAGCATTTCCACCCCAAACCTCATATTTTCAGCTGCTCACAGTGACTCAAATATAAGAATTCTCTTTAGGCTGAAATTTGGCACACAGGGTCTCAGGCCCAGCTGGGGAGCAATTTCAACCTTTTTTGGGACCGGATTTCAATAACATCCATTTGGCTGTTTTTGAATAACAGCAGAAGCACAACAGAAGAGAAGTTAGCATTTTTATAGCAAAATGTTGCCATTATGTGACTCAAAAACTGGTGTGGGGGGTGGGGGGTTGGTGGGGGGGGAACCACCCTAGCAACTTTCAATAAACCCTGGCAAGTGATTAGCCTTTGGGTGGACTAAACATGTATACTATTTTCTTAAATCTATATTAAAAAACCCAACCGCTAGTCTGTTGTTCAGAGCAGAGGAGAGATTTTGTTTAATAACATATTGTGTTTTTGAAAAGCAAAGTTGACTCAGGAACAATGACACATAGCGGTGGATATTGAATTTCTACTACACCCACACTCCTTGGTACAACTGGGGCAGTGGCAAATTTTAGGATGTAACTGCGTTCCCAAATGCAATGGGAAAAATTGCAAGGGGGGAGGGAACCGGGAGAGAAAGGCAATGCCACAACTTGCAAAGATATGAGGAATATTGCTAATGATCTAAAATCAGGGACCCAAGGTCTTTCTTTCTAGAAGGAAGAAGACTTCAGAATTGAGTCTTTTCTCCACCTCTCTCATTAATGACAATGCATGAAATCACAAACAACAGATTCCAAAAAAGCAAATGATAACAAACTTATTTTTTAATGAACGATTTCAGAAAAAAATAGAGGAAAGCATGGGTAATAAAATATGTACCCATGTACCCACCACTCGGTGCATAAAATGAAACATTGCAAATACAATTGAACTCCCTTCTATGTATTAATCAGCATTTTTGATGATTTCCTTGTCTCTGTCTTTTTTAAATGTTTTATTTATTTATTTCCAGAGAGAGAGACAGAGAGAGACAGAGAGAGAGAGAATGCAAGCAGGGAAGGGGCAGAAAGAGAGGGGGAGAAAGAGAGAGAGAGAAAGAGAGAGAGAGAATCCCAGGTGGGATCTGTGCTGTTAGTACAGAGCCCGCGGTGCTCGAACTCACGAACCATGAGATCATGACCTGAGCCAAAATCAAGAGTCCCACGCTTAACAGACTGAGCCACCCAGGCACTCCTCCTTGTCTCTTAGTGTAAAGGTTTATTATTGTTTTCTTTAAATAAGATGTTATATCTCCAGTTTGTATTTCACAGAAGTAATTATTTATGACCGCCCCTCCTCTTCCTTCTACATTATTAAACTTTATCTAAATTCTGTTTAAATTCATGTTCCCCTCCCCACCCGGAATGTTGTAGTTCCCACCACCGAATAGTAGTCACCTATAGCAATGTTGAGAACTTGAGCTGCAGAAGCACCTTTTTGGTTATAGTCAAATGATGACAATTTCATCAGCCTCTGCCAAAATAATGCCCAACATACTTAAAGAATTTTCTGGCTGTTCCATTGTAGAAGTTGATGCCCAGAGCCTCTAAATTCCAGCTTTGTATGCTTTCTGCCTATCAAACTGCTTATTCTGGGGTTTAGGAAAACTGCCTCTTGACATGGCCATCAGCCCCAACCCTTCTGCGCTGATCACTGCCTTTGCAAATAGAAACCTTGACCCACAGTCGCCTTGATTCTGTGTGAGCCACCTCAGGTTCTCTCCTGATCTCCTAACCATGACCTTGAGAGAGCTTCTAACCAGACTAAAAGTAAAATGGTCAATCCTGAGACTTAGAGATCCATTCGATCCAAGAAGTCTCAATGCAGCAGGCTGTAGAAATCACTGTAGTTCCCTCTCCAGAAGCCATCCCTTATCACTTCCTGGATCTTAGACCCCAATTTTGTACAGGTGTCAGGTAGCCCTGTGCTTCAGGGAGGCAGGGCTCCTCTCCAGCCTCAGGGCAAGAAGTGGCACCACCACAGGGTGTAAGAATCTGGGCTCATTATTCCTTTATTTAGTAGTTGTGTGACTTCAGGTAAATTACAAAAGCTTTGTACGTTTCAGTTTGATTCTTCTTGTGAGAAAGGGTTATAGCTGACATGCTGGGTTTGGCAGAATTCAATAAAAACAAACTTGGTCTAGAAACTTGTTAGTGTTATCGAGTCACTGAACTAACCAATCATAGAACATAAGCTCCCTGAAGACCGAGATTTTTGTCTGCTTTGTTTGTTCAAACGTCTCCAGCACCTAAAACAGTACTAGGCACTGTTGAATATTGGTTGGATTGAATTGTCTTGAATCTCAGATTCGCCAAATTTCAGACATTCCTTTTTGTTATACGAGATAACAAATATCCTCTTACTTATAGCCCAAAGCAACTTAATACTCAGATACCTTGTCTCCAGATAATACCATCCTTTTCTAGGAACTGCCTCCTCACACCTAAACAAACATGGATATGATGGGAGCAAAGTTAATGCAGGGCGACTCTATGGTCACAGTTAATTCATTCAGGAATAAGTACCTGACCCAAACTTAGCCCTTACTAGGGAATTTGGAATTAGACTAAGAGAGTCAAGCTTCATCTTGCTGCTTTTTGAAAATGGAAGAAATGTGAACTTGTGGCCTTTTGGTGGTGTATTTCCTGTGAATACTCATGAGCACCAGAAATAGGTTAGGAGTCAGAAAGAGGGGAGAATGAAGCAGATCGATGGAGACGCAAAGACAAAAGAGTATTTAAGTGTGGTTCCAGTTGTTTATGAGAACCACTCATATGCCAGTTCTTAGATCTGGGAAACACATGTATATTCTTATAATGAAGTCTCCTCTTCCCTTGGGCTGTGTTGAGTTCTGCTCATTGCAAAAAAAAAAAAAAAAAAAAAAGACGCTAAGTGTTTTTTGGTTAATTATAGCTATGAAAACTGTGCAAACTGTACCTTACTTCCTATAACATATATGTACCCATGAAAAGCAAAAGTTTAAAGTGGAAACACTGAGGGAAAACTATAACTCAAAACATAATCATAAACCTTTGGAAACTTACAGCAAGAATAAGCTATATGAGGCCAGTTGTCCCAAGTCTATTTTTAAGCCATCTTTTACAGCCCTTCCGATCCAATCCTCATTTGTCCAGACAAACATGGTGATCAGTTGAATATTCTTCAAGGTTTATAATGCCATGCTTCCCTATCACCCCTGGTTTTTCCATGAGGTATCTCCCATAACTAGAAACCCTTTCTACTCTAGCTGTTTAGTGCTTAACTCCTGTAATGTGCTCTTTTTTTGTTAGCTTCAAATAACTTTATGGTTTGGCTTCTATTTTCTTGGAGGCTTCAATGTACAATCAAGAACTATCTCTACCAACCTGAAACCATTGCTGGGTTCCATGTTGATTTTTTAATTTTTTTGCTGGACCATAAGGACCATCTGGTCTACAGCCATAGCTCTGTTTGCCATTTTTGCAGCTGCCTGCACATCTGTATGTTCTGATGCACCTTTTTATTATCTGCTTTCCATTGCATGTTGTCAAAGACCTAGGGACTGCATCTGTTTGAATTTTATTTGTAGGCTGTGAGCATAAAGCAGTGTGTGGTTTGGAACATAGAAAAGATTCTTCTAAACAAACTGGATTCATGGAGTCATGATGAATGGAAAGAACAAGAAAGATTTGAGCCCAGGAATAGGGACTGGATTCATATTCAACTCCTAGGTAAGAATGCTTATTTTAAATGTTCCTACACTGAGCTACCTTCTTAGTGCATTGAACTGAGACCTACTCATGTGATGGTTATTTCCTTGTAAATACTTATTATTTAGTTGAATAATCCTTTCACTCTTTCTCTCTCCCTCTCTCTTCACACACAGACATACATAGACACACACACACACACACACACACACACACACACGTGTGTGTGTGTGTGTTCATTTGAAAAATCAGGCCTTAGGGCTGGATCTATACTTTGCCAACATCTTCAAGGTCACTGATGTTACCTCTTGCTTCTGCTGTGTGGGAGCCAACGAGAGTGAGTCATCAGGGTGAATAATGCCTGTGTAATACTACCAGATTGTGTTTGTCTCCACTTCAAAACTCTCAGCTTTAACAGAGTAGTATTTCTCCATCCCGCCCACCCAAACAGCAGTCTGGGGCTGCAAGGCAACAGTTAGATGAACAGTAGTATCATTTCCATTGGATGGACTATGCCTCCCACCCCCTAGACCCCCCAAAACTGCAGGACCTCTTGTGGAAGTTCTTAGGCCAAATTCTACACAGATTTTGCTGGCTGGAGATCACATCCCACCCCCTTTGTTTCTCTTTTTTCTTTCCTTCTTTCCTCATTCTCTCCCTCCTTACCTTTTTCTTTCTTTCTTTCTTTCTTTCTTTCTTTCTTTCTTTCTTTCTTTCTCTCTCTCTCTCTCTCTCTCTCTTTCTTTCTTTTCTTTCTTCTTTTCTTCCTTCCTTCTTTTCCTCCTTCCTTCCCTTTCTTTCTTTTCCTTTCCTCTCTTCTTTCTTTTCTTCCTTCCTTCCCTTCCTTTCTTTTCTCTTTCTTTCTTTCTTTCTTTCTTTCTTTCTTTCTTTCTTTCTTTCTCTCTTTCCCTTTACCCATTTACTTTTTTCCATCCTAAAGAGTATGACTAGGTTTGTAAAAGAAAAAGAAAAAAGAAAGAAAAAGGTTTTATACCCTAGAATCTATTCCCATTTCCACAGCATCCTCATGACTCCTCTTGTAAGGGCTCATTATTTTAAAAGTCATGTTTATTTGGTGGAACCACAATGCCATGGCCATGATGGAAAGAATAATGTCAGAATCACCATTACAGAGCACCTAACCATGGTGCCAGATATTTTATACATATGTTTTTTTTTTTAATTTTTTTTTCAACGTTTTTTATTTTATTTTTGGGACAGAGAGAGACAGAGCATGAACGGGGGAGGGGCAGAGAGAGAGGGAGATACAGAATCGGAAACAGGCTCCAGGCTCTGAGCCATCAGCCCAGAGCCTGACGCGGGGCTCGAACTCATGGACCGCGAGATCGTGACCTGGCTGAAGTCGGACGCTTAACCGACTGCGCCACCCAGGCGCCCCTACATATGTTTTTTTAAATCCTCACAACCAAAGTAAGCCTTGTTATCTTTTTCAGACATGAGTAAAGTAAGGTTCGGGGATGTTGAATAACTTGCCCAAGGTCACAGCCAGTAAACAGAAAAATGGGATATATCTAACTTGATATGAGGCCAAGATCCATGCTTTCTTGTTCAGCAGCTTGGGTGAGAAGGGAGACATTAACTAGTATAGAATTCCTAATTTGACCATGCTCTTCTTTCTAGATACCAATTTATGGAATAACTTGAAAAAGTATAATTTTCTTTCATCCTTCCTACGTTACTTCAGCCCAACATACCTCCTTGTGGTTGCTGATGGTATTTGAGTGTATCTTTCCCATACTAGTGAATAGGAAGCGTTAGACATTTTGCCAGCCCTTATTCATGTCCTACATGTGCTAATCAAAGTTCCTCTAGACCTCCAAGGTAATGAATGATATAATTAATCATACAAACTGGGACACTTTTTATAATGCAAAGAAGTGCTATTAATAACAATGCTGGGCAACTCAGGGCTGCCCCAGGCAAACTGGGATGCATGGCCATCCTCTTAGGATAAACTATAACCAAGCTAATATCTCCTATGGACAAAGAGAGTATGAATAGTCCAGCCTTAACTAAACACCACGCAAAATAAGAGAACAGAAGCTAAAGCTACTAGATCCAAACCTCTGCCTCGCAAGCAATTGCTGCATTTCTGAGCCTGGCTGTGGGTGGTGGGAGAGGAAAGGCAGCTGGAAATGACTCAAAATTTGCATGATCACTGTTCCTATTTCTTCAGAAGGTGGCTCTCCAACTTTAGCATGCTCAGGAATCACCATCGTTTTTATTCAAAATGAGGATCCCATAGCTTAAAAAGTTGAAAATATAGTGTGGAGTGGACCCAGGAAACCATATTTTAATACCCTCCCATAGAGATTTTGACATATTTACGAACTGCCCTGGGGACGAAGAATGTTCTATGACATAAAGTCTTTGCATACGTACTTTGCAAAGACAGGCATGATTTCAGAGGAAGTCCCTGTAGGACTTAACACAACTGTTACATGACGATTTGTTCACAGATACCATCTCTATGACCTGAGTCACCATCTGAATAAACTATGTCAACGACATTTACCTTATACTTACTTTCAACGTAGATTCCCAGGGATACATGTGTATGTATATATGTACATACATTAAAAATAGATATATTTTTTCTCTGTATCTTTATTTTGAATTCAAGGAAAGAGAAAGCATGTTTTATGTTTTCTGATAATCACAGCAAAATATTTGCTGTGTATCGAATGATGATCTTGCACTAGGAATTTATATACCTTTCTTCAAATACAAAAACCCTCAAAAGTAAGTCATGCTGTCTCTGTCTTATAGGGGATGGGTCCCAGGCTCAGAGAAGTTAGGGGACTTGCTGAAGGTCTCATAGCTAGTAACTGGCAGACGTGCCCTTCGAAACCAGATCAACTGCCTCCCCCTGGAAACATGTAGAGAACTCCTAAGCACCCTGTGAGTACCAAAACAAACAAACAAACAAACAAAAAAAAAAAACAAACACTTGCTGGAAGCTACATCAGGCATGTAAGCTAGTATGACCTTTCTAGAAGAGTAATTCCTAGACACAGAGAAGACCTGAGTGGTGACTTTGAGGAAGGCGGAGGCAATTCATTGATATAAAAAGGCACGGGTAAAGCCAATTATCGGCTAACGTTTGGGACGCTTGGGGGGTATTGCTAACCATCCTTCAGGCTGGCCTTTGGATTTATTTCTCTTTTGCTGGCTGTGCCGCTGCTATGCTCTTTATTCATATTTTCAAGGAAACACAAGTAAAGTGACTGTTCTCTAATTGCGCTCCCTTGCTGCAGTCTGCCCGCTCCTTCTGAGCACCGCGGGCTGGTTCCATACGCGGCTCGCATCGTGTGCAAGGGCTGGTGGCAGCTGCAAGTTGGTGTGTGACACATTGAGTAGTCATATTTCTCTTCTCTGTGGCCCTCCAAAGCCCTTTCCAACATAACTTTCCCCCATCTGTTCTCGTTTGCACTGCATAATAGGGGACAGGTTTTGGAACTTGGGATTCAAAAAACAACATTAAGAGAAAATAAAAATGAGATGGAATTTCAGTAGAAAGAAACTCACGGGCTCCCCCCCCGCCCCGAGTCTTCAGTTATTGGGATCATTACCAGAGTATTAAATCGATCAAGTTTGTACTTTAGCCTAGTTCGTCCTCTTTATGTGGTGGTGGGGAAATGTGAGAGCATTTAGAAATCTCTCTGAACTGTCTGCAGAGCAATAAGAAAGACAGCATGGCCAAGTCATTAGCAGATATGGTATTGCCCAGGACCTGACTTAAAGTTTTTCCACATTTGCTTAGAATCTCTAATAAGTTACGTTAATTGCCTCATGCCTCAGCTTCCTTCTCTATAAAATGGAATGTGTGATGTGAATTTTAGAATACTTAGAAACAGGGTTTTCCAAAGTGCCACGGGCCCACCTCTGTGCGTGCAGTGAATGGTTTGGAAACTATACAAACATCTTTAAATTTTAAAAGAAAGAAATTTCTTCTAATATACATTAGGGAAAAAAAAACCTGCAAATAGCACAACATACCCATGATTTCCCAGATATTTTTTCATAGGATGAGCCTAAAGTAGGCATTTAAGTTTCAAAAATGAAAAATTTAAAGAAGAACATTCAGTAAGGAATAATAAAAGTGAATATGGCAGGGGTGCCTGGGTGGCTCGGTTGGTTAAGCATCTGACTTCGGCTCAGGTCATGATCTCACGGTCCATGAGTTCAAGCCCTGCATCAGGCTCTGTGCTGACAGCTCAGAGCCTGGAGCCTGCTTTGGATTCTTGTCTCCCTCCCTCTCTGCCCCTCCCCTGCTCACACTCTGTCTCTGTCTCTCTCTCTCTCTTTCTGTCTCTCAAAAATAAACATTAAAAAAATTTTTTTAAATAAAATGAAAGTGAATATGAAAAAACAAAAGCAGTACAAGAATGGTGGCTTAGAAAGCAACTGTAGCAGAGCAATGGTTCTTTAATTCTTTCTTTATGGTTTTCTGGAAAAGCCTGGCTGTATGAGCCTCAGGGTCCCCATGTTGGATGAACCATATCCCTTGGGTCCCTGCTTTTACTATCACCATCCACCTAGTGGGGGCTTATCATCATTTTGAGATCACAGCCCTCTTTGAGAATCTGGAGAAATTTATGGATTTCCCCAGGAAAATGTATATTCTTATATATAAACAAACTCCTGCTTACAATTTGTGGGTTTTGAGGGCCACTTAGAGTTTATCTGTGGACTCCCGGAGATCTCAAGTTCATATATTCAAGGTTGTGTCCATTTGCTTGGCAATCTAATTCTTTGCTTTCTTAAGTTCATAGGTCGGCATTTGAGCCTCTAAGCTACACCTATATTTCTGCAAGGAACAGCATCTTCCTTCACTGTCTGCCCAGGGCAAAACCACGCAGGCTGCTACCAGGACTCATGTAGGTAGTACACAGAATACCCACTCTCTTTCCTCTCCCCACCATCCCCCCCTTTAAAGTCAGAAATACTACAAAAACGTCTGCAGTTGAGGTCTCTTGTGTTTTGTCCACCTCCCTTCCCTGCTCCAACAATGTGGTGTCTGTGAGTGCTGACATTTCCAGTGTGGCCATCACTGACTGGCCTGGAGCAAGGCACTTGCCCCAAGTCAGACAAATAAGTGTCTTTCCAGTTTCCTTCAGAACTTGGAAAGAGATGCGCATGATAGGACACCCAGGAGAGGGTCCTTATTTGTTAATTGCGAAGAGAAGAATGCCAGGTACAGAGAAGTGGTCTATAAATGCTTAAAAACGATTTTGTTAATGTTTATTTATTTTTGAGAGAGAGAGAGACAGAGCAGGAGCAGGGGAGGGGCAGAGAGACAGGGAGACACAGAATCCGAAGCAGGCTCCAGGCTCTGAGCTGTCAGCACAGAGCCCAATGTGGGGCTCGAACCCACAAACTGAGAGATCATGATCTGAGCCAAAGACTCATGCTGAGCCTCCCAGGTGTCCCAAAATAGTTTTGATGATACTGATTCCTTCAGCAGACCCCTTTGGAGATGAAAATGTAATCATTGCCTTAACTGCCACTGTGATTTTTCCACCCTTTCCCCCAAATACCCAGTGATTTGTAAGAAAGGTGGAGGTGGTATTAATAAGAAGAGTAATGGAAACCCATTGCACTCACTGACCATATCGAGGGACCACACCACCCCACACTGTATGTGTACCGTCGTCTAATGTCTTCGGCTCCCTCATGAGACAGGTAATATTATCTTCTCTACTTTGCCGACAAGGAAATGAAGTTTATGGAGTCAGAAAGGGCTAAAACCGGTCCACTGAACCAGGCCTGCCTCACTCCAGACCTAGCAATTTTTTTCTTCTAAACTTTGAACTTTTTCCTGTTCAAAGTAGTGAAACACCTTTTCCCTGCCTTTCTGTTGTTTCCATTCCCACTCACCCACCACTGTCTTCGAGAATTTTTGTCCAGTTGTACTAGCCAATATACATGGCTATTTCTCCTTTTTAACTCAAATGATAGCATGTAATTCAATTTCCTGAACTTTGCTTCCCCACCCCCTTCCACTTAACCACTATATTGAGGAGCTCAATCATATCAATACATTCAGAACTTTGTTATTTTGTTTTAAAAGCTTCATGGTGTTCCACTGTAAGAATGTATCACAATTTAGGGACTGTGTCCTATCCATAAACATTTAGGTTGTTGGGGTGCCTGGGTGGCTCAGTTGGTTGAGCGTCTGACTTCAGCTCAGGTCATGATCTCGCGGTTCATGGGTCGAGCCCCACATCAGGTTCTGTGCTGACAGCTCAGAGCCTGCAGCCTGTTTCGGATTCTGTGTCTCCCTCTCTCTCTGCCCCTCCCTTGCTCACTCTCTGTATCTCTCTGTCTCAAAAATAAATAAACATTAAAAAAAAATAAAAAAAAAATACATTTAGGTTGTTTTCAACCTTTTACTTTTGCATGTAATGCTGCAATGAAAACTTTGTACATACATCATTTCACAGGTGGGTGAGGATATGTGTAGGAAATTAGGAATCTAGAATGGAATTGCAAGATCATAGGATAGGTGCATTTGTAATTTTGCAATATAATGTCAAATTACCCTCCACAGACCTTATACCAACTTCCAATTTGACCCTAATGAATGAGGGTAACTTTCAGCATTGTCCATATTTCAAGTATTTTTTTTTTCTATTCCCACACCTGTAAGTTTCACCTTCTCTAAAATGTCTCAAATTGTTTTATTAAAAAGAAGCACATAGAATTTATGCCCAGTTTCTGCAACCTAGTTGCATACGCACAGGTAGAATTTTTTCTGTTGTACATTTTCACCTACTTTGCTTAGAGCTCCCCCTAACTTCCATCGGAAGCTCAGAGGATACATAGTTTAAAGACTGGGATACCCTCAGTAAGTCAGTGGTGCATAACCACTCCATCAGCAGATGGTTGATCTCCAGGCCATTCACCACTAAGCCTTTCTGTAAGGTTTCCAAAAACATCTTCCTCCTGCCTATGCCCAACCCTCCCTCCCCTCTGTTCACCGTCAGGCACACCTGCACAG
Organism: Lynx rufus; assembly: GCF_022079265.1. Taxonomy (NCBI): domain Eukaryota; kingdom Metazoa; phylum Chordata; class Mammalia; order Carnivora; family Felidae; genus Lynx; species Lynx rufus. The sequence goes on from NW_025814834.1 coordinate 74,279,056, forward strand.
ATCCCCTGCCTTCGACCTTCCTAAGAGTTTGTACCCATTACATCTTTGCACCACCCCATTCTATTTATTCTTCACATTCTTTGGGAGGTTAATGACTTTGTGGAAATCTAAAACAGTCCCTCCTCAGGAAGTGGTAAAAGTCTCTTGGAATAACAGGAACGAGTCTTGAAAGAGCTCTTGAATTCATCAGCATTTTCAATTAATTAAAAATCCCAAAGAAGTAATGATATGCACAAAATTCAAGAGGCTATAATGAGCAGTGACCAAAACCTGATAATATGGATACTGTTATTTAAGTATGAACAATTCCAAATATCAAATGGGGGAACAGAAGCACCCTCCCTCCGTCTCTTTTTCACAAATTCACGTCCCTTCTCCTTTAAGTGATTTTTGGATATCCATTATTTAGGAAAGAAGATGAACCAGAAGCAGTAGCCTCTTTATAGCAATAAGGCTTTGTCTTCACGGGAACTCAAGTTCAGTTCAGAAACTTTCAGACATGGTTTTAAAGGCTTTTGTGAGTCAACTGTAATGAATCACACAAAAGGGACCTTTATTAATAAGCATATTCTGTTCATTATAGAGAAATGAAAGCCTCAGAATAATTCACCAAATGTTTAAAGAGAAAACAAAAAACAATGTGGTAAACATATCAGGACTTGATGAGCTGTCTAGGTAATTGGTTGTTTCTGTGCACCTGGTTCCAAAGACAATATTTAATGTGTAATCTGTTTCATTTTGCTTGGGGAAGTAAGTGTAACTCTACCCCCTGGATCACATCTGCATTAAAATTAGGGGAGGCAGAGTCTTGTTTCAGTGAGTGGAAATTTATGCACATGAGTTGTCTTTTACATGGAGACAGCAATTATACCCCTAGAAATGCAGTCTGTGGGAGAAAATGACATATTCAACGCTGGGGAACAAAAGCCTAATGCTAAGGGGACATTAACAAGGTTGGGAACCCCCTTCCAACAATTAACATGATCATTTACAAAATCTGCAATCTATAAAATTATTTTAAAAACATGTTTTTTCAAAACAATGTGGTTTTTTTCCTCCTTCTTTCTAAAAAAAAAAAAAAGACTCAGCAGCAACCATGCAGAATCTATTCCACTGTAACAAGTAATATTTTAAAATCTCTTCAGATATATTTAAGGATTGAAATAAACAAACCCCACAAAGTGGTAGGTGACCCCTGTTTTAACAGCCTAATAAGGAAGGAGGGGAAAATGTAGCCAAGAATTTTTCATTTTTATGTGAGGAAGTTGTGGTGGTTGAAAGCAACAATTCCTAATCAGAATTCTAGAACACAGGAAGAATGCATGGAGCATATGCAAATAAAAGTCTGTAATAGCTAAAACTGGCTTTAAAGAAATGATTTGTTGGTTGACTTGTTAAAAAGGACAAAGCCAGAGCTGCTGAAATGGATTTAAGTTTTTGTTTTTTCTTTCCATCTTCTCTGGAGGCTGTAAGAAATGAATGAGGAGTTTTTTCTGCTCTCAATTCCACCATGTCCCCTCTACCTCCATGCTTCTTGGGAACATATAAAGTGTCGATGACCACACTTTATTTCACGTCTTAATCATATCGCCAACAGAAAAATATATCCCTGCTTGACGAAAATAGGCTATAGTAAGTCAATTTGTTTTTGAGGTTTTCTACGTCTTTAGTGCTTGAGTCTACTTTTTGGTCTGTGTGTCTGTGCAATTTTGTTGGAATAGTTTTGCTTCCCATTCCCAGTGAAAGCAGTAGCACTTTTCATTGGTCCGCTATGAGATTTTTTGTTTTGTTTTGTTTTTTGGACAACCTGAGTCTCTGAATTAGTTTTGGCATTTTTTCAGAAAGTAACAGTTATAGAGTAACTTTAATGGGCCAGGCCTTAGGGAAAAGCAAGCTGCAAATTCTAAGTCCTGACTAACTTTTGGAAAATACTGGGGATTTTAAATGTCAGCAAACGTGGCAGAAGTAGAGTTTAAAAACGTTTCTAATGTTTTCTGAACCACCAGAATGCTAAAGACAGAGATGGTGTAAAACTGTGGGATAGCAACATGGGATATGGGGAAGGTGTGATAGAATGGGATTAGGAGATTCCACTCTGTATTGATTCACTACCTCTTCTGGGGGGATTCATTATTTAAGCCTGCATCTCTTCAACAGAAAGTAAAGTGGAGAAGCCCATTGAGCTGATCTTATCAACAAATTGAATGGCGTCACCACCACCACTACCAACAAAACGGAGTGGAGTTGGGGGGAGGATGGAAGGATGAATTGATCTCAAAATTAAAGGAGACTTCATAAAACGCCAGCCAAATGATAAAAAGTCATTGTCTGCATTCTGATCTGATAAAAGACTTCTCTGAGAAAGTCGATGCAATTAGAATCTCAACCGGGAATTGAATGTACCAAGTAATCATTAATTTTGTTAGATTTGATAATGGCATTATGGCTGGGTAAGAAAATGTCCATATGTTTTAGACATGCTTGCTGAAATGCATAGGAATGGAATGCCATGGTGGCTGAAGTTTACTTTCAAATAATTTGCAAAAGCTAAGGTGGGGGGCAATGTGTGCAGGGTAATCTTGATCATTGCTCACCCAGGTGCTAGGTATATGGGGTTTATTATCCTATTTTTTCTCTTTCTGATTATTCTGTTTATTCTGATTATTTTCTGTTCGAAAATTTTCATTAAAAAGAAACACCCATATCATGAAATCTTAAAAAAAGGAAAAAGAAACCTGGAAGCTGTATTAAATCATTTCTAAATTTTCTTCAAAATAGAAAACCCCATCATTGTATTTCAAAGACTGAATAGTGATGGCTGTCAAAATATAAAGCCATTTTCAGGGGCTTCTGGGTGGCTCCGTTGGTTGAGCATCTGACTTCAGCTCAGGGCATCATCTCGTGGTTAGTGAGTTCGAGCCCTGCATCGGGATCTGTGCTGACAGCTCAGAGCCTGGAGACTGCTTCAGATTCTGTGTCTCCCTCTCTCTCTGCCCCTCCCCTGCTCGTGCTCTGTCTCTCTCTCTCTCACTCTCTCTAAAAAATAAATAAACATTAAAAAAAATAAAAACAAAATATAAAGCTATTTTGATTTTCAAAATCAAGTAATATCAAATTAAGGCTATGTTCTGGTTATTACATTTTATCGATGCCTGATATATCAGTGAAAACCAAGAAGTAGACAATTCACAGTGGAAGAACTTCTGATGAACAGAACAAATTTGTCACCAAATCTACACTTGATTTGTCAACAGGAAACCCCGACCTTTAGCAGCAGCAGAGTAAGCCTGGGTAAATGAAAAGCTCATCTCAGCTCTACACGAGGTTGTGGTATGTTCACCCAGATCAATAAATTGCCTTTTTCCTCTCTCTCTCTCTTTTTTTTTTGTAATCAAATACATTATATGGCCATTTTCTATCCATGAATAATCACTCTCATCAACACTTTTTCCTTGGTGTTTGTGTATTTCTTTTGTTTTCCAAGGTCCATTCCATTATCGAGAGATTCAGATGTTTTCATATTTTGCAACTCCAGTTTCTTAGATGTAATCAGTAGAACATCTTTAGCTATTTATTATTATTATTTATTTAGTTTTAACTTTATGTATTTAGTCTTGAGAGAGAGCGAGAGCAAGCAAGCGCGGGGTAGGCGCAGAGAGAAAGAGGGAGAGAGAAGATCCCAGGCAGCCTCTGCATTGTCAGTGCAGAGCCCCATGCGGGGCTCGACCTCATAACTATGAGATTCTAGCCTGAGTTGAAATTAGCCGAAATCAAGAGTGGGGCGCTTAACTGACCGAGCCACCCTGGTGCCCCTGTTTAGCTCTTTAAAGAGTGAGACGTTTACGTCCTTTCTTCCAGATAGGATCTCTGTTAGAAACTGGAGAGTCTGATAACCTTTAGCGCTCTGTTTGGAGCATCAAGAGGACCTGAGTTAGACTTAAACTTCAGACTGTTCATTGGTGTCACCACTCATGCTTGTTGGAGAGAAAAGTGAACTGAGATGTAGGTGTATCTTCTACACCCTGGTGCTGTTTGATCCAGCATTGATGTCATTATCCCTTATAGGGACTGATGAATTTGGTTGAACACAACCTATATGGCTACTTGGGAAAATCAAAGCTTATTAATGCCATTTTTATATTATTGGTAGTGAATATATTCTGGGGAGCTTTAGAATGAAATTGGCAAACAACCATTTTATCAAAATGTAAGGAACTGCACAGACTGGTCCCTACCTCATCCCTAGCAATCTCTTTAGTACGCTAGAAATGTAGAGTCCCCCTAAAGAAAGGTAGCCAGTCCCACTGCAAAGATGTGGGAAATAATGACTGGAAACCAAGTTAATCTTTAGAAGTTATTAATAGATGGAATGTCTACGTGCTCAGTGCTCAGCAGGAAAGAAAGAGAAAGCTCTCTATATTCTTATCAATAAAAATGACGCTAACATTCCAATGGAACAATAGGTAAAGGGCATTAACTGAAAAGAAAATTGGAAAAATACAAACAGTTGATGTATTTATGAGCAAGGTGCTAACTCATTAGCAATCAAATAAGTGCAAATGAAAACAGAATTTTTTTTTAAATTTCCAAATTGCCAAGTATAATAGAGAGGGTCGTAACAGAGACAGTAAGGGGTGTGGTGAGTGAGACAAGCCCCTGGAAACAGTTCAAACCACCTAGCAATTGGAAATATGACCTAGATTCTTACTTTTAGGAAACTATCCTAAGAAAACAATGCAATGCTGTCAAACGTGATACCTTCAGGGGTTTAAATCAATCCAAAAATCATACTCTCAGAGAATATCTAATAACCTAGGAAAATGTTCATAATATAATGAAGAAGAGCAAGGAAAACAATGCGTATTTATGTATAATATAATATATATCCACAGAAAAGATAAAAAGAAAATTATCCAAAATATTATATGTTTATATTGGAAATAGTAAAATTAAGTAATTTTACTTTCTTTGAAATACTTGTCTGTATTTTCTCTCTGGGTTTTTATAGCGAATATGGCATTATTTTAATTTTTTTCTTTTTGTTCTTTTAAATTTTTAAAAAAAATTTTTAAAAATTATTTCTTTATTTATTATTGAGACAGAGAGACACAGAGCATGAGCAGGGGAGGGGCAGAGAGACAGGGAAACACAGAATCTGAAACAGGCTCCAGGCTCCGAGCTGTCAGCACAGAGCCTGACACGGGGCTTGAACTCACGGACTGTGAGATCATGACCTGAACTGAAGTCGGACACCCAACCGACTGAGCCACCCAGGCGCCCCTATTTTAATTTTTTTCTAATAGATTTATTTTTATTACAAAAATAACAATCACTGCAAAATGTTTTGGAAATACGACACAAGAGTAAAAAGTGTAAATATGGTGATGTACATAGGGTTTCTTTTGGGGGTGATAAAAATGTTTTAAAATTGATTGTAGTGATATTTGCACAGCTCTGTGAATATACTAAAAACCATTGAATTGTACACTTTAAGTGAGTGAACTGAATGGTATGTGAATTGTATCTCAATGAAGTTGCTGTAAAAAATAAAAAAGTGAAAGATCTCTTGTATTGCTACCATCCCAAGATGGCTACTGCCAGCATCTTGGTGCATGGCCTTATAGTCTCCTTTCTGTGCATCATACATACTTCCTTAAAGAATGAAAATCAGATCATACAATGCATACCATTTGAAAAATATTTTTAATTATAACATGTATAACTTTACAAACAAAAAGTATAATCAAACCAAAGGATGATTAGGACAACCAAGTTCCAGTTCCAGCCTTCCTTTAAGGAGCCATGAGAACTTGAGGAATCACAGGATTTTTCAGGAACAAACTTTTTCTTTTTTAAATTTATTTTGAGAGAGAGCACGATTGGGGGAGGATCGGAGAGAGATGGAGAGACAGAATCCCAAGCAGGTCCTGCACGGTCAACATGAGAGCCGACTGGGGGGCTTGAACTGACAAACCATGAGATCATGACCTGAGCTGAAACTAAGAGTCTGATGCTTAACAGACTGAGCCACCCAGGAGCCCACCCCCTTTTTAAAATATAAGTTCTATGCCCAACGTGGGGCTTGAACTCACGATCCCAAGATCAAGAACGAAGAGGTGAATGCTCTATCAACTGAACCAGCCAGGTCCCCCGCAGGGACAAACTTTTTTATATGTAAGAGACAGAACTGGGACCAGATGAGATCTTGGTTCCTTCCAATTTTAGATTCTACGAGTCTCTTCTTCCCTGCGTGGGGGCACAATAACAGAAATTTGGTATAATAGCTTTGTTATAATAGCAAAGTATTTATCAAGATATGCTGTTATATTGATAGATACGGGAGCAAAGGATAGACGAGTGTATGGCATGCTACTATCCCTGTTAAAGCAAATGGGAATATGGGTATAGTTTCATATGCCTACCGCGTTTCTACAAGGATATAGAGAAGCTGGCATTAGGGGAGGGAAGTGGCTAGCTGAGAAGCTGGCAGTTCTGGAATTTATTTTTCACTATACAATATATCCTTTTGCACACATGCATATTTTGTATTTCTTTTTTAAACAAAATAATCATCTGGGAAATCTTGCTAATGGAAGAACATACATATCTTGGTTGTAATGATAAGTGATGTTAATTAAGCAAGCTTGTCACTCAGTCCCTTGCTTAGCCCCTTTCAGTCCCTTCCCTTGCACATTTCTTCTGAGACCTGCATGACTGGGCCAGGCCGCCTCAGTCCTCTCTAAGGCCCTTTGTCCACGTGGTCCTTTGATTCCTATCACCCTGGCTTCTGTCAGTTCCTGGAAGTCTTAAGCTCTTCGCCCCCAGAAATGTCAAATGCAGCATCCGCAACTTCAGATAATAAGCTTCTTTAGGACTTCCAACTCAAGTTGTGTAATTTCAAAACAGAGAGACCTCCAAAATGCAACCCATCCCTTACTTTGCACCTGAGGAGAAGTGAGGCTCTACAGTCTGAAGTTATCTGCCTGAGGTCACATAGCTAGTTCTCTGCTATATGTAATTAACCTTAGCAGCTGATCTCTGGAGTTTCATTAAACAAAAGTAGGTTAATAAAAAGGAAGCCTTTAGATTTTAGATATTGGTAGAGTGGGGCTACACTAGGACTTGGAAAATTAATTTGATTTCTTATCCATGAAAATGTCTTCATGATGCCAATGCTCAGAGGGACCAATCAGGCAAAAGAATGTTCCCTAAAAATGAAAAGCCTCTGTGATGTTGGATTCTACCAAGAACCACACAATTATATTTGAAATATATTTGTTTAATTTGAGGAAGAAATTAATTTGATAGTCCTGAGGGCATTCATCCACAGGACTAGATTTTAAAATCCACATCTCCGCCACGTAGCTAAATTAACCGTAGTTAAGTAAATTAGAAACTCAAGCAGCTTCAGAATGTGAGCAAGACCACGGACAGTCCTGATGAGCATCTAGCCCTCAAGGTTACAAGGAAATGGGTCACAGACTGAGATGCAGGCAAAGGATGAGATAAGGCTGAGCCCTCCGGGAAATGATTTTCTGAAAGAAATGCACCTTCCTGCAGAGCACAGAAAATGCCAAATTTGAATTCCATTCTCTACACCCTACCTCCCACTTCGCAAGTATAAATTCATATGTAACTTTCACCAGTTAGGTTTTGTTCCATGATTGCCAGACTCTTTTAAAATATGTGCATTTCCACTTTTATTTTAATTAATTAATGAATTAATTTTTCAGTAAGCTCTAGGCCCAAGTGGGGCTTGCACTATCAAGAGTCTCATGCTCTATTGACTGAGCAGTCAGGCACCCTGCATTTCTCCTTTTATAATGTGTTTTTTTAAAATTTCTGCTTATAAAAGTAATATGTTATAGAGAGGGTGGAACCCATAGACCTGTGTAAAGAAGAACATAAAAGTCAAACATATCCATGATGCAAAGATAGTTACTGTACATCATGGAATATTTTCCTCTAGTTTTTCACCTTTAAGGATATGTGAACATGAGAGATTCATGTGTTTATAAGGATTATGGAACCAAAATATAACCTTTATCATCCATTTTTTTCAGTTTGTGCTTTATTGTTGGCATTTCCAAAATTAGTAGATGATTATCATTTTATACAAATCTTTGCGTGATTGATGATTATTTTCATAGCATAAGTTCCTGACATGGGATTAAAGTGTCAGAGGGTAGAAATATGTTTAAGGGGTTTGATACATATCACCTACTAATTATCTTCAAGAAATTGTTTTCCAGTTTACTCTCTCCGCAACAACTGAGCATCCTTTATAAAGTCAGTCTTACCAATAGGGAATATGTTCATTTGCTGAAAAATTATCTGGAATATTTTATCTCAGTTTTGTTTATATTATCTTTCCTTGAATCTTTAAACTTTTTCCCTAATATTCACACATAATTATTTTGTTTTTGTCTATTCATAACATCTGACCAGCTTTCTATTAAAGGGTGCATTTTGTTGATTCCTAAGTTTTTCTTTTTTAATATATTAAAGATTTTAACCCTTTGAGTATAGGTTGTAGGTAGCTTCACTACTTGGCTTTTCCCCTCCTTTTATTTGTTTCCTAAGAAAAAATTTAGGGAAAAATTTTTACAAAGTCAAGTCAACCAGTCTACGGCCATACCACCCTGAACGTGCCTGATCTCACCTGATCTCAGAAGCTAAGCAGGGTCGGGTCTGGTTAGTACTTAGTACTTGGATGGGAGACAAAGTCAAGTCAGCCAATCTTATTTATAGCTTTTACGTACAAAGTCCTTTTCCCATCCGAAGATGTGCATCTACCTATATTTGCTTTGAGTTAACTTACAGTTAAAAAAAATAGTTAATTCTTATTCCCTCTGGAAATATTTTCAGGAATGGTGTGAGAGGGAGCACTAACAGTTTACTTTCCTGGTGCCTCAACACTGCTGAATGAATAATCTTTCCTTTCTGAAATGGTTTTGTAATGCCTCTTTTATCACATGGTCAGCCCATAGTTGTATGCTAGTTTGCATGTAACCCGCTGTGCTCAGAGTGTCTGGATTAACTTTCCCAGTGGGAAGCAGCTGTAGGCAGCTTGAGGACTCCCTGAGCAGCAAACACAGTTCCCTGAATATGGTGGGTGGCCAAAAAGGTCTTGTATGAAATGAACAATTAATGAGTCATTCATACACCTGGGAAAGTTTAACTGGAAGATAAACAAGTGTCTGCCCTGACTGGTTAAATGTTTACCTTTTGGGGAAAGGGTGCCACGACTGATAGGATTTCTAGTGACCCCAACAGGTTATGATTTTCCCTTCTATCCCCCTACTGTTCTGATCCAGTTACTTCCATCTTTGGAAAGCAATAATGGTTTCTTATGGGCTTTAGGATTAGGAATAAATTCCATATCGTTGTCATTCAATAAATTCATCATTTTCCAAGGATAGTTATGACGCAGCTGGGTCACTGTTTCTCATAATTTGAGTCCTATAAAGGACACCTTTAAAAAGAAAACAATCTCCACAGACCTTCAGTGATGTCTTAAATTATATTCATAAAAGTATCATTTCAATAAACTACATATTCTTATAGGTACATGGCAAAAAACGGGTAGTAGGATCATGGCTACATGATATTCATATGACCCAGAATATGCATCATATTAACATGATATTAATTTCTTTTAAAAATATCATTAACTGAAGCAAAACCACAAATTCCATGGATTTTATAGAAAACTCGGAGATCCCTGGAGTAGGAGTCCCACTTCCAGTCTAACAAAACAGAAATTGCTTTCCCATAAGCCACATCCAATCCTCAAAGTCTGCCCTCTTTTTAAGCAGTTTGGATGCCTACCTTGTCTTCAATGCTCAACTTAAGTGTGAATAATCACTAAACTGGATGTGAACTAATCTCCATATGCTTATAACCATTACAGAACTGTAAAACCAAAATGAAATACGAACAAAGCTATAAAACCAATGTTTCAAATAACTTTATTTAATGAGACAGATGATATTGTCTTGCTGAACAAAAATGTCTGCTCACCTTGTAAACACAGTACTGATGTGTGCTAGGAACAGGGTTTTTTTTTGTTGTTGTTGTTGTTGTTGTTGTTGGTTCTACATGCCCACGCTGAGTGAACAGACTTATCAGAATTAGTTCATTTCTTCAACCATTAATCTTTATTTTTTATTTCAAGAAATCTTTAGAAACTAAACAGCAGCTTATCAGCCCATCAGGATTTTCAACAACAACACCAGCTCTAAACATCCAAACATTCTAAAGAACTTGCTACTGGAAGCTGATATGTACAACTAAGCTGATGTTTGCTTTATAGGTTTTAATAAACCACGTTCTCTATACCACTATGAAAGGAGAACTATTTCGGTACCAAAGAGAAATGGCTTCAGGATGAAAGAAAAATCACTCAAGTAGTTACTTAAATATTTTAAATGAAAAAATTTCTAAATATCACAATTTATATTCTATATCACTTACAACCTGAGTGCAGAGAGGCTGTGCGGTAAGTCCAAGAGCTTAATTGTAACAGGGACACTTGCTGCAAAATTTTATGGAACAAATTCTCCAAATTTTATAGGAAAATATTATACAGGACTCTTAGGTTGCTCAAGACTCTGTTTCCTAATAGTTTTTGAAAGCTGTTGACTTTTAGAAATGAACATGTTGATCTGGGTGTAAAGGAGGAGGATATGCAGAAAACAGAAGAGATGCCAATTCACAATGCAGCAGGCAATTAATTAACAAGAGTCGTGCTCCTTGAAACATATGATGGAAGAGATCTAAGAATCTTGGAATAACAGAAGATGTATTTCTTTCAAGTTACTTTACTTGTGTGATTTCTCCACCAGAGTTAAATCAATGGATTAGATGTTGGGGTAAGGCACTAGTTCCCAATCGGGGGCAATTTTGCTTCCAGGGGACATTTACCAATGTCTGGAGGCATGTTTAAATGTTAAACAGTGGGGAGGTGGCACCTGGGTGGCTCAGTCGGTTAAGTGTCCGACTTCAGCTCAGGTCATGATATCATCGTTCGTGGGTTCAAGCCCCATGTTGGGCTCTGTGCTGACAGCTCAGACCCTGGAGCTTGCTTCGGATTCTGTGTCTCCCTCTCTCTCTGCCCCTCCCCTGCACCTGCTCTGTCTCTCTCTCTCTCTCAAAAATAAATAAACGTTAACCAAAAAAGTAAAAACTATGTCACAGCTGTGGAGAGAAGGCATCCTCTTTGCATCTAATGGATAGAGGTCAAGGATGCTGCAAAACATTTTACAATGCACAGGACACACCCCACAGCAATTATCCAGCCAAAGATGTCAATAGTACCTAGGCTGAGCAACTCTGGATTAAGGTATCCAAAGGCAAAGGACTGTATCTGGGCTGTATCCTTGTGTGGCGAGGGCTTGTGTGACGGGCTATACCCTTGCGTATCTATCCTCCTGCTTCACACACACACATGCACATGTACACACATGTGAAATCATCAATTTATTGTTACAAGGCCACAAGAACTACCTTGAATCCTCCCAGATAGTCGCCTGGAATACAAGTTAGTCACAGGAAGGTCGAGTTAGAGGGTTTTGCATTGAGCCAGTCACACAAGACCACTACTGAAGGAACACATAAAATGAACAGTTAAAAGCATAGCAGGATTCATTAGTTCATTTATTCACTTATTCAGCAAACTTTTGCTGGGCACCCACATGTGCCACTCTGCTAGGCATGATGATGATACACAGTGAACACCACCAAACCTGGCCCCTGCCCTCATGGAGCTTACAGCCTATGGGAGACTACAAAGGCCACCAAGAAGAGGCCAGTAAAATGAGAGCTCCAGAAACGTACCCAGTTGAGGAACATTCACACAGCACCTTGAGAAGCTTTTATGTAAGTGTAATTTCATTTGAATCACACAACAAACCTGGAAACAGGCTTTATTCCCTTCACAGAGGTTAAATACATGCCCAAGGTCACACAGTTTATAAATGGCAGAGCTTCAGTTAAGTGACACAGAGGTCCCTGTTCTAATGTTCTACAGAGTAGGTATGCATATAGGCACTTTTGCTTGATTGACCTGGAATTTCCACTCCTGATTCTCACCAGGCATACAGGTATTGTCTTTCCCTTTATAAAAAATGCCCCCCCCTTTCTACATCTTTTTGCTTATGTAATAATACCTGGGTATGATTTTCTAGATGTTTCAGGTATATATGCTTTGCGTTCCTAATTGGATTGTAAACTGACCTGCAGGGACCAGATCTTCCATTTCCTTTGCAACCTTTGCAGTACTGCAGTCACCCAATAAATGCCTGCTGCATGAATGAACCTGTAGAGATAAAAATACTTTATGGTATCCCCATTTATTGGTTTCATGCTTTTATTTTGCTTTGTGATAGGACTGTACATTATAAGCTTCCAGAGGGCAGAGGAAATGGCTTGGTGCTTTCCTTACACTCAGCAGGCACCATGCAAAATTTGATCCTCGCATGCCTTTTTGATGCTCTGGATAATATTAGAACACTGGAGTGTTTTTGTGTATCTAAGGACCGAGGTTGTCAGCCTCTCTGCGGCGGGGAATGTTCCTTCCTTTCCACAGTAAGCTCCCCTGGCGCCTAGGACAGGGCTAGATGACTGCAGAAGCCCCCTCCCCCGCGCGCTCCCTCCTCCCCCTCTCCCCGCTTAGTTTTATCGGTAAGGAGGCCGACTGCAAAAATGGTAAGCTCTTGCATAACCCCAGACCTTGCAAGGAAATGAGCAAAGTGGAAGGGGATTTGAAGGCAGGTCAGAAATGGCCTGGATGAGAACACTGAGGCTTCTCTCTGACCTGCAGGACCCCAGCCGGGCGCCGCCCGCAGTCGAGGGGCCCGGGAGGCAGCCCTCCCGCCCCTCGCGCCCCCGGGAGCTGTCCAGACGGCCCCGCCCGCGCCTACCTGGGCACTCACCCGCGCCGCGCGGCCTCTCCTCCTCCCACCCCGGCCGCGGGAGCCCGGCTCGGGCCTGCCCCGCCGCCGCCCCGCCTCTGAGAAGCCCCGCGGGCGGCAGCGCTCGCAGCCTCCTCCGGGCCCGCCAGACCGCGCCGGGCGCGCCGGGGGCGGCCAGGCCAGGCTCGGCGGGGCTCGGCGGGCTCGCCCCCGGCCGGGCGCCTGCAGGGGGCGCGGGGACGGCCCCGCCCCGCCGCCTTCCCTCTCCCTCCCGGCTCCCTGGATCCGCGCCGGGAGGAAATGATGTGTTGCTGCCTGGTTAATCACAGCTCCAGACACTCATTGGCCGAGCGCTCCGCAGCCACTTCCTTCTCCTCCTCCTCCCGCTCCTCCCGCTCCGGCTCCTGCTCTTTGCAGCCGCCGCCGCCGCCGCAGCCTCCCCCTCCGCGCCGGGGGAACTTTTCTACTCTCAGTGACCGTCTCCCCCGCCGCCCCTCGGGCGAGCCTCCCCCCCGGGCCGCCCGCCCCGCCCGCGGCCGCCCTCCAAGCCCGTGCCGCTGCGCCTCGGGAAGTTTATTCCGCCCGCCCTCCTCCCCTTCCTCCTCCTCCTCCTCCTCCTCCTCCTCCTCCTCCTCCTCCTCCTCCTCTTCACCCCGCCTCCCCTCCCTCCCCCGGCTCTTTCCCCCGGGTGGCTGCCGCTGCCGCCGCCGCCGCTGCCAGGCTGCTCCTCGGCCAGCCGCGCCGGCCCGAGGGCTGGGGAGCCCGTGGCCGCACGCACCGCCCGGCTGCAGCCGCCGCGGCCGCCGCTCGGGGCCGGCCGCCGGCCCTCGGCCCCGCAGAGTTCCGGGCTCTCTCGCCGGCTGCACCGCCCCGCCCCGCCCCGCGCCGCGCCGCGCCGCTCCGCGCCGACCTGCAGCGCCCGGCTGGCTCGCACTCCGCCTCCCGCGGCTCAGCCCCGGCCGCGGCGGGACCAGAGGTGAGGGCAGGTCGCCGGCCGCGCCGCGGGACCCGGGAGGACCGTGGGAGGAGGGAGCCTGGCTGGAGAAGAGGCTGGGATTGGGAGTGGGAGGGTGGGCGTCTGCGGTGCCTCCCCCTCGCTTTCATTCCTTTCTCCCCCAAGCTTCATCCACTCTCGGTGGGGGAAGCAGCCGCGGAACAAAACTGTCTTGCTTTGGGCCTGAACTGCTGGTGGGATATGGGAGAGGACAGAGGCATGGAGTGGGGGGTCTCTGGTTTGCGGAGTGTGCGCGTGTGCCTCTGTGTGTGTGTGTGTGTGTGTGTGTGTGTGTGTGTGTGTAGTGAACTCCTTCAGGGTGTGCGCCGCTGACTTGTAAATCGATCTGGCCGCCTGGCCACGGGCTCACCTTCCCAGCTGAGCTTGGTACGGAGTGAAGGGATGGGCTAATCACCCCCACCCTCAAAATATCCGTCTCTTCCAAGAGGAATTTTCTGCTGGAGAGACAGCCAATAAACTCTGCTCAACTCCCTCCCGCCCTCCGTTCTTCCTAGCTGCAGTTTCAAAAAGCTTCAAAGCCAGGAATGTGGGATTCATCTCCCGATCCCCAGAAGGCAAATGTGGTTACAGATGTTGCACGGTACTTTGCCAAGTTTAAAACCCTTCCTTCAACACTGTAACCAAAACAGTGAGGCTAGAACCTTGGGCGCGCTGGGGAGAGATGTGGGGCCTCTGGGGCCGCTGGATTCACTAACTTCCTTCGGATTCTAGGCTGGCTTAGGTCTGTCCAGTTTGCGCCAGACATGTCTCCCCTCCTCCCCTCATTTCCCTGGAGTTTTGAACGCTCCTTGCATGGGAGAAACGCTGTAGAGGAAACTACTTAGGGAAGAAAACATTCCACTTAGTAGCAGAAGAAAAGTCTTGGTTTAAAAGTTGTGCTTAATTTGGCTTTTAAAGAGAGGTAGTAATCAGTGGATTTGTTCATTTTATTGGTGTTTCTTTTCTTTCTTTTTTGAGGTGTGTGTGTGTGTGTGTGTGAGATGGGAGTTACGTGATGAGAAAAAGGACTGATCTCATACATAGTTTGTATATTTTTGAAAAGAGGCCCTCTAATTGTGACTTAGATATAACCCAGTGGTTTTAAAGAATCCTGTCCCAGAGATGCAGACTGCTCTGACAGCCCAAGGGAAGGCGGTGGCAAAAAATAGACACCACCTCCCTTTTCCCCCAAAAAAATTCTTCCTGGAAAGGTGGTGTTAAGAAATTTCAGAGATGGGCTGATCCAAGTGGCAGGCCTTAAATGGAAACACTATAGTATGTCTTGGCACTTGTCTCTGGAGCTGGGTGGCTGGCCAGGGGCCCGGGCTTGGGCAGCCAGCAGACATTAGACTTGTGCTGACCTCAGGCACTGGTCTGGCCATCCAGCTTTACAGTATGCCTAAGTGTGAAATATGGACCTCACCTATTTCACTGATGGGGACGTGGGTCAGGAAGTTATCTTAAGGCCTGGACGGGACTTGGACCATCTGGCTTCTAAGACCAAATCCCGTTTTTTGTGATTCAGTTGTTTTTTGTTTTCTGGCCTGGAACAAAAACCAAAAACAAAACGGAAGTCTTTTGAAGCTGAAAAGTGCAGGCCTTAAATTGATGGAATTGTGCGGTGGGTAATAGCATTGCTACTGTCACTTCTCATGCAAACACTCAAAGGTGGTGAATGAGGTTGCAATAAATTCTGGATAGCTGGCAAAAATCAAGGGCTGGAATGGGTATGGATGGGGTTCATGCTCATTTTCTGGTGGTTTGGGTGAATTTTACGTGAAATGGTGAGAGTGGTTTTGAATAAAATTTGATTTGGGTAGTAGTTTTACAACTTTTGTACCTTGAAAGAGAGTGATTATTTGAATCTGAGTAAGTTTCTTGTTATCTCTAAGTAATTTAAAAGAATATTAAGGATGCCGAGTAGAGATCCAGGAGTATGCCTTATTTGGGAATGTAATTAATTTTAGAAGTGGGGAACTTAATGCCATTAATAGCATTGTAATGATTTTTTTTTCAAAGTAGTGATTTACTAAATTTTCTGCATCTGTCCATGGAACAGCTAACAGTGATTGAATCGGTAGATAGAGACGATGCCTCTATCTTATTCTAGATTTCCCTGAACTAATACTGTGATGATCATGATAGACTTCTAGGTACGGTTAGATCAAGTAGTCCAGCCTTCTGGGGGAGGAAGGGACAGG
Source organism: Lynx rufus (assembly GCF_022079265.1). Taxonomy (NCBI): domain Eukaryota; kingdom Metazoa; phylum Chordata; class Mammalia; order Carnivora; family Felidae; genus Lynx; species Lynx rufus. Next base: position 74,295,165 of record NW_025814834.1, read on the forward strand.
GCAGAAATGCATTTGAAAAATGATCCTGTGATTCAAGGTCACGAGGTGAAGATGGGATCAACGTGTGTGTGTGTGTGTGTGTGTGTGTGTGTGTGTGTGTGTGTGTCAGTGTCAAAAGTACTTTAGACAAAGAGGAGCGAGGACTGGGAACTGTCCTCTGTGCATGTTCTTCTCTTGGATCCCTGCACCTTGTTTTATTTTTATGTGAAGAGATCTAATGCACAACTTGGTAGAAATTGGAGAGAAGGAAACTATTAATGGTAGCAAAACCCACTGATAGGTTTTGAGTGAATTTAATGACAGATATGACGGTGAGCTCTGGACATGTGTGAGGTACCATGCTCAGCTCTTTACACGCATTTTTCATTACATGCTCACAACAACCATATGTTTTTATCATTATTTCAGACATTTATGGTAAGAAATTGAGGCTTTTCAAGATTGAGCGAGTTGCCCTCATTGTAGAGCTGGTCAGTACGGGACTGGGGATTTGAACCAGGAGTTTGTGAGACTCTGGAACCCATGTTCTTGGGCACTTTTGCCAGTGTCTGCCAAATTTCACTGACTCATACACTGTCTTCATGAGTTTACCATGGCTAAGTTTCAGTCTATCAATCATTTAGTATTTTTCTTTAAAGCAGTGATTGACCTTAAAAAAAAAAAAACCCTAAAAGATGTCATCTTTTAAGAGGAAGCAATATTTCACTGCCATATTTGGAAAGCCAACTCGCTTTTTGGTAATAGAACATAAAGATGCACTTATACTTAAACTAAAACCCCAAATACAGGACAGTGATTACCTGGTGTGTGTTTGCGTGTGTGCATGCGTGTGTGTGTGTGTGTTTTGCAAGAACCTGGGGATCAGGGTGGAGGAGGTAGGTAGATGATAGAGCGTGGGTGACATTCTGGTTTTTGGGTTGAGCGGTGGGTTCAAAGGTGCTGATTTTATTTTTAGACTTTATAGCCTGCATGCATAATACATATTTTTGTTTTGTAAAAAGATAAAATTAAACACATGACTATTAACATAATGATTACTTGGGGAATATTTCACACTATTCTGACTACAGACTTAGCTTGGTGCTTGTGTGAATGAAGTAGGCATGTAAATCTGTTGGCCGATTGGTGAGACCCCAGGTGATAATTTTAAAGCAAGCTGATTGTTGTCATACCTGAATGAGATTGCGGTATGTCCCCTCTTCTCTATTCTGCTGCCACATGCATTTCAATATTGTGACTAAAATAATAGCATGGGCTGCAGCATGGTTTCTCTTGACTGTGGTTATGGGAGACTTGGGCTTAGCTGAAGCTGGCACTTGTCAGCCTCACCTTGTCACCTACATCTACTGCTCAGGATGGGACAAAAAATGCTGTCATGAAGTGTTAACAACGCTTTCCTTTTTACCCAGTGGGTAAGTATGGCCATTCCGAATGGGAAGCTGGTGTTTAAGTTAAAGCAAAGCCTGGGTAAAATGTTAACAGCATTAAACTGGTGAGGCTGGGAAATAAAGCCATCAGAGATTTTAATTGGAGTCCACATAGTCTCTTGTTTTATTTTCCCAAGCAAGTATTGGGCACTGCGGCTTTATTCCTGGAAATGAGAATTTGAATTCGGTTTCCTGGTACAAAATGCCTTCTTTGATCTCTTGGAGTGAGAACTTTGTGTTTCTTTCTGTGGCCAATTTCAACTCTCAGAAGGACCAAGTGGAAGGTTTACCTCTTCTTTTTCAGCAGTTGGCCATAGACTGCTCTTGCTTGCCGGGCTAGTTTAAGAATCAGAAGTTCCAAAGTGGGATTTGTCTGTTGGAAAGGGCATTCAAATAAAAGATTCCTTTTGAAAGAGCTTCATCAGGATGGTGTGGTTGGCAAATCATGGCCTTTGGTTCCGATGGGAGGTAGTTTTGCTTGACCTTATGTTCCCCAAGTGAACTAACGAGACCTAGCAGATTCCTTTTTGAAGTTAAAACTGATACTTTCCCATCCCCAATATTCAAACTGCAGAGTCAAATAATATTCCTCTGCTCTTATATGCATTTGGGGAAATCTGAGCTTGTTTATATGTCTAAAGTTTCTTCTGTGATCCATGAGAGTTTTGTTTTTCAGAGCCACTACTCAGTTGTTTGATTTTTGGGTTTCAGCCTCTGACCAACATTCCACTTTGCCCATTCGGGTTGCTTCATTGTTTGCTCTGGGTACTTGGCCTTTATTTCTGTGACCAGGAAAGTGACACTGAGTTTTAGTTTTTCCAAATTTTATGGAGGTTCATGCAGTAGGTTGAATTTGTTTTTTTGGATGATGAGGCAAGTTTAGGGGGTCCCCCTCTAGCATAGGTGTCCTGATAGGTTCTGCTGTTTCTCATCATAAGGCCAAGCCTTGGAGTCTGTCCCTTTGCATTACCCTTCCCCCCCGCCACACACACACACACTTTTGGGACAGCCAAATCCTTCGGGGCTCAGAGTACTCTCATTACAGGAATGCTTCCTGGATTTTGTGTTTTGACATTTTCCTAGCATTTTATCATCTTTACTACTCATCCTGGGACCTATTGATATTTTTGAGGGCAAGGACTTCAAGTTATTCATTCCTCCATTTATTTGTTGGACACAATTCATTGTTCTTCCCAGTTTAAACCTTTCAAAATTCTTTCACTGAGCTCTTTGAGGGCAAGGACTGTGTCTTATTCATCTTTTGTATATGTTTTGCACCTAACACAATGCCTGGTCCAGACCACACAGTCAGTAAACCATTTTTTTTTACTTGTTGAGAGACTAAATGGATGATTGCATATTAGAGAAGCAGGGGGACAGCGTGAGAGAAGATGACCTCTGGTAAGACACAGAGGTCCTTAAGGATGAGTTTAGGAAATACTGTAACAGTGAATCATTTGAGTTTATGCTAACTTTTTTTAAAGGTTGTTTTGGATTTAAGGGCAAAAACCTTTTTTTTTTTTTGTTTTTGGAAGAATATCTCAACTCATGCTTAATATACTACAGAACATGGAATCCTGTGTATATGGCTGGGACTCACTTTCTTGGATGAATTGACTCCTTCACTGACTTTCTCCTGTTGTGCCTATTCACAAATGGTCGACAGTGAAAACAGCGTGGTACGCAGTGCTCTTGCGAGAGGTGGAATGTGGACGACCTCTTTGGACGATGGATGGAATTCAGAGTGAACTTCTCTTTTGATAGGTTTTAAGGGCTGATTTGAGTGGGCGTGCCATGTAGACCTTTTCTGCTTGAGTACTTGATAGCGGGGTGCCTTGCTCATCTTTGAAAGCCGGGATGGGTCTTTGCTAGCCTCCATGCAGCATGGATGACATTGAAAATAAGATGGTTCTGGGGCACCTGGCTGGCTCTGTCAGTAGAGCATGCTACTCTTGATCCTCAGGGTCACGAGTTCAAGCCCCACATTGGCTGTAGAGCTTACTTAAAAAATTGTAACAAAAGAAAATAAGAGTGCTCTAGTTTTTATTTTTCTTTTTTAGGCAATTATGAAAGAATTATTGATTGAACCTCTAAAAATAACCTTGAGTTTGATAGGAAATGTACAGAGGGGATAAACGAACATAGGGGTAGTCTTAGGCAAAGCTGGATATTAGATGTGGGATGGTACTTGGAGTTTGAAGACAGTGGGTACTGAGAACGATGTGCAATGAAAAGAACTTGAGGAAAACCATTCAGGTGTAGAGGGGATGAGTTGAGGTGATGTTTCTTTTTTTTTTTTTAACTGTCTTTAATTTTTTTAAAAATTTACATCCAAATTAGTTAGCATATAGTGCAACAGTGATTTCTGGAGTAGATTCCTTAGTGCCCCTTACCCATTTAGCCCATCCCCCCTCCCACAACCCCTCCCGTAACCCTCAGTTTGTTCTCCATATTTATGAGTCTCTTCTGTTTTGTCCCCCTCCGTTTTTATATAATTTTTGCATCCCTTCCCTGTGTTCATCTATTTTGTATCCTAAATTCCTCATATGAGTGAAGTCGTATGATATTTGTCTTTCTCTGACTAATTTCGCTTAGCATAATACCCTCCAGTTCCATCCACATAGTTGCATATGGTAAGATTTCATTCTTTTTGCTTGCCGAGTAATACTCCATTGTATATATATACCACTTCTTCTTTATCCATTCATCCATCGATGGACATTTGGGCTCTTTCCATACTTTGGCTATTGTTGATAGTGCTGCTATAAACATTGGGGTGCATGTGTCCCTTTAAAACAGCATGAGGTGATATTTTCAACCAAGTTCGGAATTGAAGCTGTTGATGAATGAATGACATTATACTCTTGGTGAAAACATAATGTGCTTGACTGATCATTTTCCTTATGTTATAGGTTAATACTTATAAGTAAATACCACTAAGAAAGCTGGAGCTTTGGGGCTTGTAACTTGATGTCAGGGACTTACACAAGGAAGAAGTATACATAGGAACATCCAGTAGGAAGAAAAAGTGTAGGTGGTTATCTAGAGTTACCTTTACCTTCCTTTTGAGAATAAACAACATGGTAAGGAGAAGTGTGCCCAGTAATATTTTCTTTCTTTTTTTTTTTAACGTTTATTTATTTTTGAGACAGAGAGAGACAGAGCATGAACGGGGGAGGGGCAGAGAGAGAGGGAGACACAGAATCGGAAGCAGGCTCCAGGCTCTGAGCCATCAGCCCAGAGCCTGACGCGGGGCTCGAACTCACGGACCCTGAGATTGTGACCTGAGCTGAAGTCAGACGCTTAACCGACTGAGCCACCCAGGTGCCCCAACCCAGTGATATTTTCTTAAATGTGTTTTGAACTTGGAAGAACTGAACTGTTGTGTGCAACAGGTGGCAAGAACCAATATTCTCTTATTTTATGAGTATGGCCTAGTAAAAAATGGAAAGTTTCAATCCCTGGAGATTATATGAACATAAATGTTCTATTTCAGTGTTTTGAAAACATTTTCTACTCTCAGCAATACATTTTTTACATCATGACTGAGTACACACACATACACACATGCATATTAGAAATAAGGCTGAATTATATTTTTTATAAAACAGTACAGTAGTGGGGCACCTGAGTGGCTCAGTTGGTTAGGCGTCCGACTTCAGCTCAGGTCATGATCTTGCAGTTTGTGAGTTCGAGCCCCACATCAGGCTCTGTGCTGACAGCTCGGAGCCTGGAGCCTGCTTCATATTCTGTGTCTCCCTCTCCTGCTCATGCTCTGTCTCTCTCTGTCTCTCAATAATAAATAAACGTTAAAAAAAAAAAACAATACAGTAGGGCTTCCTAATTTCTAGTCCATTTTTTTATGTTTATTTTTGAGAGAGAGTGTGAGAGAACCTGGGGGAAGGGCAGAGAGAGGGGGACAGAGGATCTGAAGTGGGCTCTGAGCTGACAGCAGAGAGCTTTATGTGGGGTTCAAACTCACAAACCATGAGATCACGACCTGAGCTGAAGTCTGACACCCAACTGTCTGAGCCACCCAGGCATCCCTCTGGTCAATTTTTATAAAAAAAAAATCTGGTCTTGGGGTGCCTGGGTGACTCTGTCCATTAAGCAGCGACTTTGGCTTAGGTCATGATCTCACAGTTCGTGCGTTCAAGCCCCACATTGGGCTCTGTGCTGACAGTGTAGAGCCTGCTTGGGATTCTTTTTCTCTCTCCTCTCTCTCTGCCCCTCCCCAACTTACGCCTTCTCATTCTCTCAAAATAAATAAATAAACGTAAAAAAAATTCTGATCTTTATTGACTAAATTGATTTCACAACTTGCTGATGGATTTTAGCCAGGAGTTTGGGAACAAAACAAAAACAAAAACAAAAACCTTCTAGATATTGTGGAAATCAGCCTTAATTTGTTTGTTGGACATTTGCTAACCTGGATGAGAATTTTGTTTTTCTTTTTGTATGAGTCTCAGTTATTCTACAGATGGCCTGGGCCCTTCTGCTCTCCCACCGTTCCCCCCGAGCCATTGTTCTTTTCTCTGTGTAGGGGTCTTTGCGTGTTTCTCCACATCAGATTAAAGTGACTAATATGTGCTTTGGACCAGCTCCAAGAGGGTATCATCATCTTGATCCTAATCAGCATCAAAGGTGGGGCTAATTAATTTAAGCTGGTGGCAGGAGCCACTTAGCTCCCTGTTTGCTAAGATTATATTTGAATGGGATGGTGACTCTCAGTAATAAGGGGACAGTGGGAGTCCCTTTTTAGGTCACCTGTACCAAAAGGATGGGAGAGAGGTAGAGAAGATCACCCGATACAGTTCTCGTTCACAAACACAAAACAAGGTTAGTAGGGGACAACTCTTTGCATTTAAAGATGTAAGAGCTTAATTGGTGGCTGCAGTCACCATTGTTGTCATTGTCCTTACCATTTTTTTTCATTGTTCTTATCATTAAAATCTTCCTGCCTTGCTGCCCATCCTTCATCATTTCCCCTCTTCTTCTTCTTCTTTTATTGAGCATTTGTCAAGTCTTCCTGTCCTTGGGGCTGGGCATGGAGAGTACAGTAAAATAAAGTAGATCTTCAGGTGCACTTGAGGAAGGGATTGAAGAGTTGCACATCTAACTATAAACGGCAGAAGGCCAAGTACCTTGGTCACAAGATACAGAGGGATAACGATCACGATCACACAACACCTTTGAGGAAGTGACTGTTTGGCTGGCCTTGGAAAAAGGTACCACTTTGATGTTATCCTTTTGAGAGAGATCCGTCTATGTATAGGTTGTGGAGTAGGCAACCTATCAAAACCAGGGAACGGGGCAAGTAAGTAAGAGGTAGTTGGTTTTTGTTTAAGAGCCAAGTTGTATAAAAACATAGTTGCCCATGTTTTCGTCGCTAGACTCAGACTCACTGCCTTGAGGTGCAGCTTCTCAGAGAGGCCTCGTGCCCTGAGACAATTGGAAGGAGTGGCTGACTCATGTCTGGCCATGCGCTGATTCCACAGTCAAAGTTAAGTCCAATGGTGGGTACCATTTAAACGGCTCTGTTGTACACCCTCCCCCACATTATTTGTTTACTTTTTCTGCCGAGTGTGTATGGTAACTCCTGGAAGTCAAAAGCCTCAGGATGTGACGTGGCTGTGTAGAGTATACTAAAATGAGCAATGTAGAGGAAAGATTAGAAAGGAAGCCTTAGGGCCAAATGAAGGTTTATGTTGAATGCCAGGCTAACGATTTTTGACTTGATTCTAAAACAGCAACTGTAACGGAACATCTGTAAGGGAGGCCCTGGTCAGGCCCCTTACTTGCATTCTCTCATTTATCGCTCACACCCACACTATAAGGTACCTACTTTTATTACCCCATTTTACAGAAGGATAAACTGAGACTCAGGGTGATGGAAAATGTCTGTAGTCGTACATCTGAACTTTAACTTAGGCTGTATGTTCCAAAGTCACTTGCTGTAAAGCAGGGTTTGAAAACTGGTGGCCCCCCGGACTGACGACACCTGAGAGTTATGTCCTGTCAGATTGCGCCTGTAAAACATTTTACTTGTTTTCTTTTTGAAATGGTTGCCGTTGTTTAAATATGGGGAGATTTTCTGTAAGAAGTTCCAATTTCCACCTTCTTCGGCAGAACTGCAAGCCCTGGCCGCCCGAGACCTGCATTCCTGCAGGAACCTGCCAGAGCCCCTTGTGATTCTGTCTGTCTGAGCGGACATGTGTGCTCTGTTTGCCACAGTCCCGGCTCACCCTGTTTTCTCCCAACACTGAGGCCCAGCCTCACCTGCTATTGTTCCTTTATTCTCTTAGCCTGCTCACTCTTACATCCTAACTTTACCTTGTCCCTACGGGCGTATGGGTTTGAAACCTCTGATATCTATAGCCTTCTGTATAGCCTGTTAGATAGCCACAGATTAGTGGGAGGGGTAGAGGCCCAGCAGCCAAGGGAAATGAGAGTAGGTACAATCAGGGGTTTGGCCTTGGGCTGGAGAAGCCACAAGGTGAACAAATCATTTTTGTGAAGAAAGGAAGGGTGAGTGGGAGGCGGAAGTATCTGACGTATGGAACATGGATGGCTGAGAAAATGGTGTTGATCTTCAAACGAAGGGGTGAGAGGAGCTGGTTTCAAGTAGGGCTTGTATTGGGGTTCAGGTTCTGGTGGAGTAAGCACATAGAAGAGGGCTTCCTTGAGGCTCACGTCAAGTTGGAAGTATGACACTGGAACCGGCAGATAAGGGGTTGGCACTGTGGCTCTTAGATCCGTGTGAGAGTACGCCATCCTGGGACATTTGGATCTGGGGGAGAAAGGTCCCATTTGGAAACAGCAAGAAGTGGGCTAAGGTCTGAATGATAAAATGAACCAGTTACAAACAGCTCAAAGTCTCTTATTGACTTTTTTGGGGGTCAAGTGCCTTATCTTGCAAATAAATCAAATGTTTATCCTGAAAAAGGATACAGTAACGGTCTTCAAGTTTGGAACAGGGGACTTGATAAACAGCTCATGGAATCAAAGACTGTTCTACTGTTTGAAGGATGACACCTGTACTTTATGTTTACGACTATTTCACTGAGCTTAAAATAGGTAAAAAAAAAAAAACAAAAAAAAAACCTGACAATGATTTTTTTTCTTTTTTTAATATCACAGGTGATAGAAAAAGTGGTTGCTGTAGCCCTGGGACGGGGAAAGCAGTGCCAGAAGTGAATGACTTCTTTTGAGATTTATTCTTTTAGCCTGTTTAGCATGGAATGTCCTTTGCAAATTACAGATGAGGGTTTTTTTGTTTGTTTTTTGTTTTTTGTTTTTTCTTCTTATCTTGGCTTGTTCGTTTAGGATTCCCTCCAGCTCATTGTTACTTCATCAGCAAGGTCCTCCTCAGCTGCTCTCCTTCTCCCACTCGGTTCCCGGTTGGTCCCTGAAGGTCTTAACGGTGTAGGACATTCTAAGCACAGGTGGAGAGAATCTTTCACAGATGTGGATATTTAGCATGAAAATCTTCCAGGAGGGCATTTCCTTTGTTCTCATACTTTTATTTTAGAAAACATTTTTTAATATTTTTTTGTTTTATTAAAAAAATTTTTTTTCATGTTTATTTAGTTTTGAGAGAAAGAGAGATGGAGCGTGAGCGGGGGAGGGGCAGAGGGAGAGGGAGTATCAGAATACAAAGCCAACTCCAGGCTCTGAGCTGTCAGCAGAGAGCCCTATGTGGGGTTAGAACTCACGAATCCTAAGGTCATGACTTTAGCCGAAGTTGGACGTTTAACCACCTGAGCTACCCAGGTGCCCGTTCTCATACTGTTTTTAAATTAAGCTTTTTATTTTAATTCCAGCACAGTTAATATACGGTATTGTGTTATTCTCATACCTTTTGTCTCAGACATTATGGTCTCCTTTTTGGGCCACATGACTCTAAAAAAATCACATTGGTGTTTTTATTTCTAATTCATAGCTTTATTTTATCACATGAGTATGTTAATATGGGTTCCCATAATTTTTTTCTTAAAAATAAAATATATACTTTTTTTATAATAGCTTATGTTTTAGAGACGTCATTTATGTTGTATTATATGTGCTCCGTACAAGATTTGAAGTGTAGGAAGGTAACTTTTGTCCTCCAGACTTCTACTTTCTCTTCCTAAGGAAATACCATCATTAAAACTAATTGTAGGGGCACCTGGGGGGCTCAGTCGGCTAAGTGATGGACTCCATTTCGGCTCAGGTCATGGTCTCACAGTTAGTGAGTTTGAGCGCCCAGTAGGGCTGCACAGCTTGTAGCGTGGAGCCTGCTTGGGATTCTCTTTTCCCCTTTCTCTGCCCCTCCCTTGCTCACACTCCCCGTCTGTCTCGAAATAAATAAATAAACTTAAAAAAGAAACTAATTGTATATCCTTCCAGTGATCATCTTTACATTTACAACCATACACTAATGTGTTTTTCTTATAAATACAGTATCATTGTGTGCATATTTCAGTTTTGTACCTGGCTTTTTTCACTCAGTTTATCTTGGAAATCTTTTCCTATTAGTATGAGCAGTTTCCTTATTGTTTTGAAAGGTATTCCATAGTGTGGGTGTTTCATAATTTATTTAACTAGTCTTTTACGTATTTTAGGTAACATTATGTTACAATGTTGCAGTGACAATTTTCACATATGCTACTATGCGCGTCTATAGATTGGTTTATATGTAGGTGTAGATGTACCTGTCTGTCTACTGTATATCTGAGGGTAAATATCAAAGACTGGAATTACTGAATCTAAGGGTTTTTACATTTTATGTATGTATGTATGTATGTATGTATGTGTGTATTTATTTTTTAAATGTTTATTTTTGAGAGAGAGAGAGTGCACATGAGAGCAGGGGAGGGGCAGAGAGAGAGGGAGACAGAGGACCCCAAGCAGGCTTTGCGCTAATCAGCACAGAGCCTGTTGCCTGGCTGGAGCTCACGAACCCTGAGATCACAACCTGAGCTGAATTCAGATGCCCAACGGACTGAGCCACCCAGGTACCCCTACATTGTAAATTACAGTATAGGTTGTACCAAGAATTTAATTTTTGAGCTGTATTAGTAGAGCAAAGTGGCCTGGTGGAAATGACAGAGCAGCCCGCAAGACTCCAGCAGAGTCTGTTCTCCGGTGTAAACCAAGTTTATGGTCCAAGAAAGTCACTTTTCTGAACTTAAGTTTTCTTCGTGGTGCTTTTCTTTCCTCATCTGTTAGGAAGAGCATAGACTCAGCTGTTTCTAAAGTTTACTCATTTGTTGATTCTCTTTCAGTCTCCCTCCTTTTTGGTATTTCCAGTAAATGGAACCTGATGACTTTTTTTTTTTCTTCTTCTTCCCCTGTGTAAGTTTGAGTCTAAAGAACCCTGAGCTTTGGAAGCCTTGCTAACCACAGCTTTACTTTGATTGTTTTAAAGCACCGTGTCTGGTTTGTGCTTTATGTTAAAAGCAGAGCTTATGGGGCTGATTATCTTTAAGAAAAAAAATACAGTGAGTGGTAAGTAGGCATTTAGTGACCAAGAAACTCGTATAGTCAGCTTTTTATTATTGATGAAGAATAGAGGCAATGGATTTTTAGACTTAGGGAAAAAAGTTTTATTTTTATAATAGGTTTTTAAAAAAGCAATAAGCCTATGATAGACAGTTTTCAAGAAACAGCAAAATTTTATTTATGATATGGGAGCATACCAGAGTGGACTGCTTTTGATCTCTCAAAGTTTTTATAATCTGAAGAAGATACAATAGGGGATTACTGGGAATTTTGAGTTGTCTAGCTGGTGTAGCTTAATAAAATAGTTGGGTTTTCTGGCAGTTTCCAAATTAGATGATTTAAGAATTCAAACCCAAGTAAATAAAATTTAATATAAAATTCATGTTTTTTCCCATGCTGCATTTTTTCTTTAGAAATTGGCTCCCCCAGAATTAAGCAACATGCTTGGATTTTCCTTTCAAAGACCTAAAAATTTTGGACTGCTAGTATAAATGTAATTTTCCTTGAAAAGATTTTGAGCCCTTGGTTACTCATAAAAAAAAAAAATACTAACACTCTTTAAATATACAAATTTATTCATCTAGCTGTAGAGTAGCAACAACAACAAAGAAGGAAACAACTTAAATGTTCTATAATAACCTACATATATAACATTTATATGTATGTTATATATACACACACACACATTTTTATTAATAAAATGGAATATTATATAATCACCAAAAGTATTATCCTAGATGAATTTTCAGGGACAGATCTCACCTTAAATGGAACCTTCTCAAAAGAGGGTTTTGCTGGCTATCCCGTCTAGTTAGATTCTTCCTCCTTTTCTGTATGTTACATATATACTACTATATATATATATATATATATATATATATATATACACACACACACACACACACACACACACACACACACACAGACACTACCAGTATCTCTGGGGTAAATACCAAGAACAGGGACTTTGTTTGGTATTCTGAGTGTACATGTGTATCCTGTGTCTAGTATATTGCTTTATTTTATTTTATTTTATTTAGGCACGCAGGAATTTTTGGAATGAATAGACCATGAAGAGTATACAAAACAAAATTAAGTAGAAAAAGCGGGACACAAAAATGGTACAATTCCATATCCATAAATTGTATACAATTCCGTAAATGTAAGTAAACATAAAACATAGTACAATTCCACATTTGTAGTTACGTATGTATGGACATAGAAAAAAAAAGACTGATAGGAAATAAACGGGAATATTAACAGTTACTGTCTTTGAGCTGTGGGTTGTGCCTAATTTTGAAGAGAAAAATCTTTTAATACAAATGGGTGAGGTAAATATTGGAAGATTATGTCACCTCAATAATGTATTTTACCCTTTCAGCATTAAAGGTGCTCACCTTACCTAAAATGATGTATTACAATACCACGGCCTTTTCTCCTCTTGAGTAAAATGTACTGTATCTTTGTAGCGTGACAGGTTTTATATCTACTTTAGAATTAAATTATGATCTGAGAGTTGCACTTTTAAGAAACTGGTTTTAATTTTACATCAGTTGAAGTTAAAGGGTAGTGAAAGTATATTAGATCTGGTACAAGTGTCTAATTATAATTATTGACACATTTTCAAATGCTCTCTTAAGTATGATACATTGCCCATGATTTTGACAGCTGTGACTACATTAAAGCTGTTGGAACACTCTTTGCACAAAGGTTTGTTTAAACTTAGAATTGTCGGAAGGATTCTTTGTAAAGTAGATGAACACAGATTTGGAGGTCAAATGGTGCTTTATTTCCCACTGTGCCTGGTGATTTTAGTCTGTTAAATGTTAATCAGAAGATTATCTGGATTTAGTTTTCATTTTGAGAAAACTGGGAATTTTTTTTTGTATAGTATAAAAAAAAAGGTGATGATACTCATTTAAGACTTGAATCACTGCACTGTTCACTTAAATTCTACTTACTTCTCTTGCTAAAGGTCCCCAGCCACGAAACTCCAAAACTTCAAACTTGATTCTGCATAACAACTTATTTTCTAAAGGTCTCCCTGGACCTTTCATGTATTATCTCCTTTGTGTGGCTACTCCTTCCTTCTATATAGATTTGTTGAGTAGCTACCATGTGCCAGGCACTGAGCTTATAACCATAAAAAGGTCATCAGAGAGCTCAGAGGCAGAAAGAGAGTCCAGCTACCACAGAGCAAAGTACCAGAATGGAACTCTAAACATGAAGATGGGATGTACAGTTTTGTTCGGGAGGGCATCTGAGGTCATCTTTTCAGAGGAATGATACTCTTGAGCATCTTGAAGGTTGAGGAGGAAGGTGGTAGGTGGGAAAAGGGCCTTTGAGGCACAGAAGTATCAGAAGAACAGTATCCTTCAGAACTGAATGTGACCAGAGCTCTGCTACTCAAAGGTGTGGTGCCTGGTTCAGCAGTAATGAGACGGTTTGGGCACAGGCCTGACTACAAATGTGGAGTCTCAGGGCCACCCAGTTCTGCTGATTTAAAATCAGTGTGGCAACAGTATCCCCAGGTGATTTGAATACTTCTGAAGTTTGAGAAACACTGGACTAGAACATAAGGAATAGGCAAAAGATAGGAGAGCTGGGGACGTAGAGGACCTGGTTAGGACTTTGGACTTCGGTGTTCAAGCATGGGATTGATAATGAAGAGGTAACATTATCAGATTTATATTTTCCCCAAATTATCTGGAAGTACCAGTGAGGCAGCATGTTACAAGAAGTTTCTTGAAACCGAAATCAAAAAGTACACCACGAAAAAAATGCCCTCGAATAAGTTTGAGAAACGAAGGACATTATACCCTTTTCTCAGTGTGAATTTTCATACTACACTGAAAGTTCTGAGAAGCCGGCCTTGAGGAACACCTTATCTTAATCCTTTATCCTGGAATATCCCTGGAATATCCCTGGTCTTTCACGTTATTCCACAGTGGAACCCTTTGTAGCTATATGCATAACTGTTAACAGCCTAGGGAGAGTAGATAGCGTTTTGCAGAAAGCATTTTGGGAAATGCTAGCACTCATTCCCAAACTTCGGACACTGTCTTATCTGCAGAGGGTGGCCAAACTGTCTGGGATTGCCTGGGACTGAGAACCATCCTAGGTTGCTGGACTTTCAGCTCTAAAGTCCTGGATCGGCCAGGTGAGTTAGGTACCCTTCCTAACTGTTTACTGTGCCTTTGACTAATTAGTTCCTTTTCTTTTGATGGGCTCAACCTTTTCCCTTAAATGCCTGTTTCAGGCTCATTCTAATGGGGCGATTCCCAAATCTGTTCTCACAGTGGAAGCACCTCACAGCGTGAGGGGGGTTCCAAACCCAGTGCCCATTCCTACCCCACAAGGTTGTGCTTTAATTGATCTGGATGTACCCTGTCAGTGGAAGTTTTAAAGGTCTCCAGGTTAGGGGCATGAAAGCAAAACAACCGTAACTGAAAATGCAGTATGGATGTGCACCTTAAGAATTTCATTTCATTTCATTTCATTAATTTCTGTTGTATAATAGAAACACTAATCATGGTAAAGAAAAAAAAAGTTTAAATAACTTTATCTAGGATCATATTGGGTGACCACCAGTAGGACCTGTTCCACACTTTGGGAAACACTTGTGTGGAGGCCTGGGGAGCATCAGAGTGGCCAAGAAGTGGTAACAAATGTAGCTGGAGAAGACACTGCAGATTTCAGAGCCATTTAGGGGGTTGAGCCGATGTGATCTGTGTGGTCTGGTAGAAGGAGGAGACTCTTAGGCTATAGCAGGTATGGATGGTGATCACATGGCTGAATAGGGAGGAGTAGAGAATGCAGGAAGGGGAAGGGCTGAATTTGACGAGTCCTGTTTGAGAGGCCTTGGGACCTCCTTGGGAGGGAGGGTTGTCAGAAGAAAAGAGTCAGTGGGTAAAAAGGTCTATTCTGGAAACAAGTAAGAGCCTCTGCAGGTCCGGGGGAAGTTCCAGGTGGGGAATCAACTTGCTTGGGGGAAAGGGTTGGGAGGGTGATCTACACCCAGGACCTCTGCTCAGTGTAGGGGTAAGGAGCCTGAGAGAAGAGTCTGGGACCAGCCAAGGAGTAGGCGTGATGCTAAGGAGAGTGTGTCTTCCTCCATTCGCCCCAAGGAAGGTAGACCTGTGAACCACAGATAGATAAGAGCTCTGGAGGGCAGTTTGTTTTGGTAATTTAGGACGTCATTAGTCATGTTTGTGTAAATTTAGCATGAGGGAGGAAACAAGATTATAGCGAGTCCAGAAGAAACAGACTCACTAGAGCTAGTTTTAACTGAAGAAAAATCCTGGGATAGTATGGGATCTTAGGGAATAAATCTGGGTTTGTCTGGGAAATAGTCATCCTCTGGTTACTCATAGATGTTATTTCAACAAAGAGCAAAGATTATAACAAATAATCAAGTATTCACAGACAAGTTGCCTGAGCTCTCTGGGGCTCCATAAAATTGTTTTACTCTCCAATCATAGCCACTCACCGTTTCCCTCTTTTTCTTACTATTCCCTGGACACAACAATGTCAAATTCTGAATCTATATGTTTCTAAATGTCATTCAACCTTTTTTTTTTTTTTTTTTAATGCTGATGATAAGGCAGCTTGTGATTCAGTATGCCACCTTTGTTTCTGTGTAGTTCCCATTTGTGGAGGGCTTTGCAGTTTACCAAAGCAACACAGCATCTTACGTGAGCCTCTAAATAACCTTTGTGTAGAAGGCAGGGCTAAAACCAGTATCATTCCATTTTACAGGGAAAAAAGAATAAAAGTTCTAAAGTTTAATATATTGAGGACTCGCCCATGATTAATGACATAGTGATGGGTCCCGGATGGAATCCTGGTCTCCTGGCCCATTATTTCTTCCATCATATTCAGGAAGGGGTGGGGGCGGAGAGTGTGTTCTCCTCCCCCCACCCCCTTTTTAAATTAGTTTATAAGTTCTTTGAGGGCAGCGACCATGTGTTCATTGTTGTTTATGAACTTCTTCACTCACTACTATGAAGAGGCCTTTGGAAATGGCAGTGGGCAGAAGGGCCTGTTGGCCAAGCTTCCCTCTCACAAGGTGCCTCACACTGGGTCTTGACATTACTTTTGAATGACAGGGCCTTGGAAATAAAAAAAAAAAAAAACAGGATTGAAAGAAGGCATCATGGGTCGCAGAACACTGAACTTGTGTCTCATTACTGGACCATGTAATTATCTAGACACCAGCCCAGTAATATTTATTGGCCTAGCATGTTTTGTAAATATTTGATACATACACAGTTTTTGTCACTCTGTTTTGGCATTTCTTCATATTTTAATACCAGAAGTCATCTATCGCAGAAGAGGCCCAAACCTCTCTGGACGTCAGAGGGGCTCTCCTTTATGGTATGAGATACTCTGACGGGCAGTGTGGAGTGCTGTGAAGGTAAATCAGCCTCTCCGACAAAACAGTTCAGGAAAGCTATCTTATTGTATAATCCCTGCAAGGCTTGTAGTGGGAGCTCAGCAAATACTTGTTATTTTGAATAAAGGAGACGCTGTTTTGTATTCTTCCATTTTATCACCATGGACCATTACCAACTTTTTTTTTTTTTTTTTTAATGGTCTTTCTTTTCCCTGTGGGTCATTAAAGATACAGTGTTAGGATTTGGGGAAAGGGAATGATGAAAGAGAATGGAGAAATGGAATCAGCAGGTTTTAGGACAAGAGACAAGAGATTTTGAGTGAAAAGTTGAAAGCAGGAAGGCGTCGCCCAGGGGGAACTGGGAGGATGTCAGGCACTTTTAAAGGAGTCCACGGAGGGGAGGGGAGGATGAGACAGGAGTTATTCTAATCTGATGATGTCTTAGAGGAGAAAACCGAAGGTCTTTTTCAACCTTAATTATAGCCACAGGACAAAAGCACACTATAGCACTCACCCCCCCACTTCTACTAAGGGATGGTAGTGTGTAATCTTTTTTGTAGAGCCATGTCTAAGACTCTGTACCTCAGACTACATTAAAATATTTTATTTTTTAGAGTGCTACGGATTGAGGAAGAAGAATAAAATTTGGAGTCCCTTTTTTTTTTTTGTATTTACGTTAAAATTTCAAGCTACCGGTTCAGTATGAAGTGGGGAACTTTGTAGTCACTGAGGAAATTTAGGCAGATGAGTTAATGTTTGGTCATCAGAAAATGTCCCATTTGGAGCTTGTTTCTCTTGAGAGGAGAAAAAGGCAAAATATGAGTCAGAGCATCAGGGCATTTCCCGCACTTAATTCAGCCGCCACCCTCCTGCAGGACCGTTGACCCACAAGGCTAATTCAGACAGTCATGATGGCTGGCGTCTGTCCCGACCTTACCTCTGTATGGCTTCCCCCAGGATCACCCGCAGGTTTGCTCTGACTCCTGTATATGAAGTCGGCATTGCTGAGGAGCGGGGTGCAGGTGAGTTGTTTTTTTAGGGAAGGGGCTTTGATCAGTTTACAACCTAAAAGTGCCATCAAGTCTGAATGGGACCGAGTTTTCTTTAAGGGCCCTTCAGTCATTCATTGGCTTTCATGAAAAATGTGAAAAGGCAGTACTCTGGTTGGAGGAGTGTAAAGCTTTTTTTATGGATAAAGACCCTGCTGTGCATTGTGTGTTGGCCAGTCCTGTGGCCAAGTGCCATCTCTCTTTCCCTCTGTCTTTGTTCTTGATCTTCCAGTGGTTTCTATGTTGTGTTCCATTTTGCCGGTGATTCAGATAATGAAAACTTTGTGTGAATTTCTAACTGGAAATATGTCTATGGAACAAAAAAAAATGCTTCATTCATCTTTCTGTTTTCAAACTTTTATTATGTATTTATTGTCTTTTTTATGTTTATTTATTTTGAGAGAGAGAGAGAGAGAGAGAGAATGAACAGGGGGTGAGGGGCAAATAGAGAGGAAAAGAGAATCCCAAGCAGGCTCCTTGCTGTCAGCATGGAGCCCATCACAAGACTCAGTCTCATGAACTGTGAGGTCATGACCTGAGCCGAAATCAAGAGCTGGATGCTTAACCAACTGAGCAACCTAGGTGCCCCACCCCCACCCCCTTTTTTTTTTTTTTTGAGAGAGAGAACATGCAAGAGCCAGAGAGAGGGGCAGAGGGAGCGAAAGAGACGATCTCAAGCAGGCTCCATGTAGAGCCTGATATGGGGCTTGATCTCATGACCACGAGAACATGACCTGAGCCAAAATCCAGAGTTGGGCTTGAGCTTAACTGACTGAGCCACCCAGGCACCTTTATGGTGTATTTTCACTCATGCTTTTATTTGTTCATTTTTTAAATTTAATACAGGTGAGATGGTAGGCCCTGTGCTGGTTCCAAAGGTGCTGTTCCTAGCTTGGAGAATTCAGATCTTCGTGAGCAAGACACACACATCAGTGGTTGCAGTATAGATGGGCAAGTGCTGTCCATCACAGGAGTGTACAGAAGGTACAGCAGTGAGGCCAGAGAAGGAATACCTACCCCACCTTGTGGGGAAGGATCTAGAGAAGTTTCTGACCCCAGGAGGTACTGAGCGCACACTTTAAAAATAAGCAACAATTAGCCTGACAGTGCAGGGTCAGGGTATTGTAGCACAGCAAACAGTCAGAGTAAAGGTAGAAAGCATGAGAAGAGCATGGTGCATGCTGAGAGCCATAAGGGACTTTAGTTTAAAGTTATGGTAGATGGGGATTGATGTGGTGTGAGGTTGGAGAGATGGGTGAGGGCTGCATTATAAAGACTCATTATTCTGTGCTGAACAATTTGATCTTACTCCCAAACTATGCTGGCTATTAGGGACTTTTAGGTAAGAAAGGAGTTTGGTTAGACTTGGATTTGGGAACATTTACTGGCAAAAGTTTTGAAGGTAATCTTTGATGATTTTATCTGTTCATTTATGCAGTGGACTGAAGTGTGTATCCCCCCCACCCCCAAACTTCACATGTTGAAACTCTACCCTCTCCCCTGCCTCCGCCCCAGTGTGATGGTAAAGATCTCCCTCGACTTAGGATAGAACAACGTCCTACATTGAGAATATCCTACATTGAATATGTATTTAATACATCTAACTGAACTAAACATCAGAGCTTAGCCTAGCCTGCCTCAAATGTACTCACAACACTTACATTAGCCTACAGTAGGGCAAAATCATCTAACAGAAAGCCTGTTTTATAATAAATTATCGCATACCTCATGGAACATATTGAACACTGTACTGAAAGGGAAATCCAAAATGGGTGTCTGGATATGGAGTGGTATAGTAAGTGTATTAGTTGTTCACCCTCACGATCGCGTGGCTGACCGGGCGCTGCATTGCCGGGTATCACGAGAGAGGATCATTCTCTACATTGCTAGCCTGGGTAAAGATCAAAATTCAGAATTTGAAGATTGGTTTTTATTGAATGTGTACCACATTCGCACCATCGTAAAGTAAAAAAAATCATAAGTTAGGGACACCTAGGTGTCTCAGTCCGTGTAGCATCTGACTTTTGATTTCAGCTCAGGTCATGATCCCCGTGTTTGGTTCTGTGCTGAGTGTGGAGCTTGCTTGGGATTCTCTCTCTCCCCCTCCCCCACTCAAGCTCTCTCCCTCTCTCCCTCTCTCTCTCTGTCTCGCTCAACTCTCTCAAAAATAAATAAACATTAAAAAAATCATAAGTTGAACCATCCTAAGTGGGAGACCATCTGTATATGAAGAAAGGGTCTTTGGGAGATAAATACATTCAGATGATGTCATGAGGGTGAGGCCCTCAGGATAGGATCGATGCCCTCATAAGGAGACACCAAAGAAGCTTGCTGTCTGCCACATGAAGGCACGGCAAGAAGGCAGCTATCTGTAAATCAGGACCAGTGTATTCCTCAGGAACCGAATCGGCTGATCCCTTGAACTTAGACTTCCCAGCCTCTAGAACTGTGAGAAAGTGAATTTCTGTTTAAGCCACCCAGCCTACGGTGTTTTGTTGTGGCATTCTGAATGGACTGATACGGTCTATTTTATTTACTTGGGTAATAATGAAACTAGGCTTACTGGGAATCGATACCACTTAGAGGATCATGATACCTATGGTACCTATCTTGTGTGCGTTTGCATAGCTATGTAAACAAGAATGATGCTGAGTACCTTTATTTGTACATGTGACTGTGTGTCTAAAACATGTCACTCAGCCCTTACTGTGTCCCAGATATTTTCAGGTTGAGTCTGTTCTCCTCTCCCAAGGTCTTGTTTATTCTCTGTCTGCCCTTTCCTCCCAACCTCCTCTAGTTTATCCTTTTTTGTTGGCTTTTGCCTTGAGCTGAGAAATAGGTTTACATCTTCCCTATCATGAAACAAAATGTTTTGAACCCTATAACTTTCATAAGGTGCATCCTGAGGAAGCATTAAAAAAAACAAAACAAAACAAAACAAAAAACAGTCTGTATTCATTGCTGCTGCCCCCTCTAAAGCCCCTTGTCATTGTCCATGAAACCTAACATTCTGTCTCTTTCCCCCTTACTCTTCTAAAGTTACTCCCCTTCACTAGATGTCTCTGCAATGCCAGGTTAGGATCAGATGCGAGTGCCTCAGGGGTGTTCGTGGCTACCTCAGTGGTCTCTTCCTAGTGGTAGGGTCACAAGGTTGGGAGGCTCTAGTCCAACCACTCTGCAGTGGTCCCGCATTGTACCCTCTTTGGGCGCCCCCAGGCCTCACTGAAAGTCTGAAAAGTTAAGGGACACAGTGTCGACTATGAGCCCACTCTGCCTTTAGACAAGGTTGACTGTCAGGGGCTGTTGTTTGTTTGTTTGTTTTTGTCTGTAATAAGTGCAGCTGCTGTCCATCCTCTGGTCATAGTTCTTTGTTTAGCTATAAGACATAGAGTATACTACTGTATTTACATGATTAGAGCTTCCACATTCACCCCTGGTGCTCTTGTATCTAAGCAGAATCTCTCTGGAGCTTCTGGTGGTCTTGCCCACCTTGTTGCCCCTGTCTTTGTTTGATTGGAAGTCTTTCAAACTTGATATTTACAGCAGATTGCAATGTATCTGACTGCATTTTCTCTCTTCTAAGTTTTTGACTCCCATGCTTGTATTCAGCCAAAACTGCTATAATTCGGAGAGCCACATGGTCCTACTTAACTGAGGTGACTACCAATAGAAGTCTCAGAATTTCTGTTATATCATATCTACTTCATATCATAGATGCTGCTGCTGGATCATGTTTCCCTCGAATTCTGCTTGGCTACTGTGTCATTGTTTTTTATTCCCTTTACTACATAAAAGAACTGAAATGTACCTTGATTCATTTTCAGTTTGTCAGTTGCTATTTGTTGCAATAACCTTGAACATTTTGGATTCCATTTCCATAAGGTTATGAAGACATGAGATCTTCCCAATGCACCCTTTGAATGCAGTAACTTACAGATACAACTGCTTATCTTTTTGCCCATCTTGACCACAGGTATTTCATAAGAGCCTTTGTCAGCCGCTTTGCTAAAATCTAGAAGTGTATGTTTCCTTGAACTCACAGTTTCAGAATCTTATTGAAAAAGGAAATTAGGTTAATCTTGTATGACCTGCTCTTAGCATTGGGGTCCCCAGGGATTATCACTCGCTAAGTGTTTAAAATCCATTCTCACATCTTGCCTGGGACTTTGGTCTGTGTCTGTATTCTGTTAACATTTCCCCTTGTTTAAAATTTTTTCAGAGCTTTTATTGATTACTTAATCCTTTCTGACTTGGTTCTTACTGGCTTCATTGTACCCTTTCCCCCACATTTTGGAATTTTCTGAGATAGAGTGTTTCTTTCTTGTAGTCTCCATCCTCTAAGATGATGATGATGATGATGATGATGATGATTCTTCTTCTTCTTCTTCTTCTTCTTCTTCTTCTTCTTTTTAAAGTTTATATAGTTTGGGAGAGAGAGAGAGAGTGTGTGGGTGGGGGGAGCAGGGAGAGGGAGAGACAGAATCCCAAGCAGGCGCCACGCTGTTAGCATGGAGCCTGACGCAAGGCTCGAACTCACAAACCATGAGGTCATGACCTGAGCCGAGATCAAGGGTCAGTTGCTTAACCTACTGAGCCACCCAAGGGCCCCTAAGATTCTTTTTTTTTTTTTAAGTTTTAATTTTAATTCTAGTTAGTTAACATACAGTGTTATAGCCGTTTCAGATGTGCAATATAGTGATTCAACACTTAACATCACCCAGTGCTCATCACAGGTGCACTCCTTAATCCCCATTACCTATTTCATCCATGCCCCTACTCCCTCCCCTCTGGTAACCATCAGTGTGTTCTCTATAATTGAGAGCCTGTGTCTTGGTTTGTCTCCCCACCCCCCACCCCCCTTTCCTTTTTCCTTTGCTCATTTGTTGTCTAAGATTCTTGATATTTCCATTGTCCGGTAAGGTAGCCACTAGCCACAATTTACATAGAGAGGTTATTGGCTCTAAGAAGGCTTCTGACTTCAAGTGGAAAGCCAGAGCAGGAAACACTGACACATAGAGTAGAAGGTTAAGGTTGACTATTCTGGGAATCAAAAGAAGAGCACCAAGGAGAAAAGTAGCCAAGATTTAACCAGTCACACTTGCCTGTTGCTATTGCCAGGTTATCCATGCATGGTATATTTGTGGCCCTGTCTGTTGCTAAGAATGAGTCATTTTGCAAATAAATATTAATACATTTTTGTGTGCAGTATTTTTTTTTTAAATAAAACTCTGTGGGTAGTGATGATTAGTTTTGCAAGCAAAATCTCAAATTGGTAATTTTGACATGTGATTCTGCATAGTGCTACTAATATATTTGTTGTCATTTCCCAGTGTTTGAATATTTTTATATGCTTCAGTTTTTGTAAATACTACTAAACTTAACATTATGTACTTATGAAATAATTTTTAAAAGAAATTCATAGTAGTAAAGAGTGAAGAATATTGGAAATATTTTAAAAATAATTTGTGATTTCCAGAATTTCGAGGAATTCCAGCTTCTTGTTCTTCGAGCCCAACGATTGATGTCTACGGGGGATTTGGACCCAATAGTCCATAGTGTCCTTAGAGCCCAATGATTGATGAGTCCATGGTGCTTATCTCTAAAACTGCTTGTTCCTAATCTGTAATGTGATAGGTTCAGAAATTATGTTTAAGTGTTTAGAAGCTGTTAAGGCAGTTTGATGACTGACATGTGATCAGTGGACCCAACTCACTGGACAGGATGTTTTACATCCAGTATTGATCCATCCCATATGGTGAATTCAGCTGGATAAGCACTGGTCTGCATGAGAGATAGTGATGGCTTGGACCAGGCTTGGAAGTATGAGAAGAGGTTGATTAGAATCAGGATATGCTTTGAAGATAGAGCCAATGGGATTTGCTGCTAGATTAGATGTCAGATTATTCTAGGTTATCTTTCCCTCAAGCCCTTCCTTTGTAAAATGGGACAGTTAGGAGATCTGCACTAGGGATTGTCTATCTACCTCAAGTGTTTCTTTGGAGTTTGCTGGAAATCCCTTCTCTATGCTGCTAATATAATCTCCCTAATCCATTCATGTAATTCCCTTGACCTTTAACCCATCAACTACTCACCATTGCATGTAGAAGAAATTTTAAATTGCTTAGATTGATTTTTAAGATTATGTGGCATCTTCCTTCACATTCTTTCCCATGGTTACCTTCTACCACTTTCTCTTCTACTCTTGGCTGTACTATTCTAGTCTATCTATTGCTGCACAATGTACCATCCCAAATGTAGTGGCATAAAATTACAACCGTTTTATAATGATCATAGTTTAGTGAATCGGGATGTGAACAATACACAGCAAAGACCACTTATCTTTACTTGTCTTTACAGTGTCTGGGGACTTAGCTGAGAATATTTGAAGGTCGGGGGCTGTAATTATCTGAAGTCTCATTCACTCACGTATCTGGTGGGTGATATTGTCTGTCAGCTACAACACACCTACATGTGGTCTCTTCAGGCTTCCTCAGAGTATGACGGCTGAGTTCCAAGAGCAAGTGTTGAGAAAACAGGGAATGGAAGCTGATAAGTGTCTCGAGCCTTGTTCCTGGAAACCGTTACAGTGTCACTTCTACCTCATCCTGTTGGTCAAGCATCACATAGCCCAGATCCAAGGGGAGGGGATATAGATCTCACGTTTTGATGGAAAGAGAGCCAATGACCTTTGGGGTCCACAACTTACTATTAGCCAGCTTCCTCTGTTCTGTGTTTAATTCTGTCCGTCAGCTGCTCTCCCTCCTCTTTCTCCCCCCCTCCACCCTCTCCTCCCTCCCTGGTTGAAATGCCATTTATTTTACCATGCAGCCCTTGCCACATCCTATTCTCTGGCTAAAATCAGTTTCTTTTCCCCTTAGTGCTTTATTATTTTCTTTATTGGTAGATTATAAACTTCTTGAAGGTAAAGACCATATCTTGTTTACCTTTGCCTATCTCCTAGCAGATACGTTCCTCGAATTGAACATTCAGTATCAAACTCAGTCTTAAATTTGGGACCCAGATGGGTTGGGACTTGGCAGCAGTTAAGTAGAAAATTTTAATGAGAAACTTAAAAACTTACCTTTTAATACAGATTGTTTCCTTTTAATACAAATTGTTTCAAAGATTTTTTTTTTATTGGCTTTCTGTTGAAAAGTGAAACTTCTGAACTTTTCTCCCCTGTAGCATAACGTTGGAGGGGAGTAGCCTTTTGATAACACCTTTTTCCTGTCCAGTTCAATCCCTGCGAACCATGCTTTATTGTTTTTGCAAACTGTGGGTTGCTATCTATTACTAGATCAATTTAGTGAGTCATACTCAGCATTAGAAATAAAAGCTAATAAAAGTTTTGAATAAAAACTCACGTATTGCAAGAATAAGAATTGCCTTGTGAGATTTTTGTTTCAGTTTTATTTATGTATGCACGTAATGAGTTGAAATGTAAGATTTTTTTTTTTAACATTTTTTATTTATTTTTGGGACAGAGAGAGACAGAGCATGAATGGGGGAGGGGCAGAGAGAGAGGGAGACACAGAATCAGAAACAGGCTCCAGGCTCTGAGCCATCAGCCCAGAGCCCGACGCGGGGCTCGAACTCCCGGACCGCGAGATCGTGACCTGGCTGAAGTCGGACGCTTAACCGACTGCGCCACCCAGGCGCCCCATGTAAGATATTTTTTATTACAGGTGCGGATCAAAAATGCTTGAAAGATACTCCTATTCAGTCGCCTTCTAAACTCTTGGTATTCTAGTTTGTTTCTTTTTCTTTTATTTTTTTTTTAATGTTTATTTAGTTTTAAGAGAGAGAAAGAGAAAGAGAGGGAGATAGGGCATGAGCTGGGGAGGGGAAGAGAGAGGGAGACACAGAATCTGAAGCAGGCTCCAGGCTCAGAGCTGTCAGCACAGAGCCCGATGCCAGGCTTGAACTCACGAAGTGTGAAATCATGACCTGGGCTGAAGTCGGATGCTTAACCAACTGAGCCACCCAGGCATTCCTTTTTACCTAAGGGCTTATCTGTAGATAAGTACCATATATACATGATCTAGGTACTGTATATATATGGTTTCTTTTTTTTTAAACATTTTATTTCTGAGACAGAGAGAGACAGAGCATGAACGGGGGAGGGTCAGAGAGAGGGAGACACAGAATCCGAAACAGGCTCCAGGCTCCGAGCTGTCAGCACAGAGCCCGACGCGGGGCTTGAACTCACGGACCACGAGATCATGACCTGAGCCGAAGTTGGCCGCCCAACTGACTGAGCCACCCAGGCGCCCCTATATATGATCTTTTATGCTCAAGCTTTTCTTCACCTCTCCAGCCCAGTGGCCCAGTGTGACATGTTGCTTTCTCTCTTCTCTTTTGAAGACTTTAAGCCTCCTCTTCTGTCCTCAAGAGAAGAGGTGGAATCAGATATATTTTCTTTTATATTTTATATTATATTTTTTCTTTTACATTTTTGCTGAGGTACAGCATACATACGGTAAAATATACACATCCTAAGCCTGTAGCTGAATGAATTTCGACATTTTATTTCATCCATGTAAACTCACACAGATGAAGATATAACACATTTTCATCCCAGAAGGAAAGAGCTTGTTCTTAAATCCTTTCTGGAACAAGGTGGGTGGGTGAGTAAATTAGTAGATTCTCTCCAACTCCCTCCCTGGCATATGTAGGTAATAATGTTGAGTTTTGAAGTTCATGAGGGTCTAAAACAACTGAGTTAGGAAGTGTTAAAATAAAACATGTTGAACGTGAACTTGGGAAGACTAAAACAGGACTAGCCTAGGTGAACCAAGGGGATTGGCGAGGAAGAATCATTTTGGGAGGAATTCAGGGTAAGAAAGGTTTATCCAAATTTCAGAGAAGAAAACATAAAACTTAGTTTGCTATTGCCACTGTAACAAATCGTGACAAAGTCAGTAATTTGAAACAACAGAAACCTATTTATTCTCTTACAGTTCTGGAGGCTCTGAAAGGGGAGCATATTTCCTTTGGTCGGTGCCTCCTTTTTTCTGTTTTAAGCGCACATCCCTTTGTCCCTTGGGTCTGTTTCCATTGTCCCTTTGCTTTCTCTCTGCAGTTCAACCTCCCCCTGCCTTATTCCTAAAAGGACACTTGTGATTACATTTAAGGCCAGCCCGGATAATCCAGGATAATCTCCCCATCTCAAGATCTTTAGTTTAATCACATCTGCAGAGTTCCTTTGTCATAGAAGGTAACGTTCACAGGTTCTGGGGATTAGGACTTGGATACTTGGTTTCTGTTCTTCAAAGAATCTTTCTTCACAAAAGGAAGGTTTGTTAGATATTTGCTTCTAGTTCATTCTCCCTTTTCATGTTAGATTAATTTTCCTTGAACACTACATGGCACATTTGATTGCCTCGCTCAGACGTCTTTGGTGACTCCCGTATTAGCTAATAAAATTAACATGACCTAGATAGACGTTCCAGTCGCTGTCTCCCCTGTGTTACATCCAGGCTCCTTTCTCTGGTCTCTGGGACCACAGTGTGCGTTTCCTCATTGTTGTTCCTCCACCGCTGGCTCTCCTGCCTGTGCTGCCCTTGGCCATCCTGCAAGGCCTTTCCTCGAGCAGCATTTTCCTCACCATCTGTGTTTGTTTCCCAGGGCTTCCATAACGAATCACCACAGACTTTGTGGCTTTAAAACATCAGGATTTTATTCCTACACAGTGGTGGAGATCAGGAGTCTGAAATCAGGATGTTGGACCTGGCTGTGCTTCTCTGATAGCCCTGGCGGGGTTCGTGGGGGCGGGGGAGAAGTCCTTCCCCACTTCTGGTTTCTGGTGCTCCAAGCATTTCTTAGTTTGTGGCAACATGACTCCAGCCGCTGCTCTGTCTGCACATGGCCTTCTTCTCTTCTCTCCATGACTCTCTCTGTCTCTCTCATGAGGACACTTGTCTTTGGAGTTAGTGCCCACCTGGGTAGTCTGGGACGATCTCATCTATACATGCTTAATTTAGTTATATCTGCAAAGACGCTTTTTCCAAATAAAGTCACATCCACAAGTTCTAGGAATTAGGATGTGGCTAGAACTTCTCTGTGGGGGAGCGGGGGGGGCACACCAGTCATCCCACTACACGTCTCAGCCAGCAGTCATGGTTTATTTCTTCCACCTCTTGGCATTAGTGGCATAACTCTAGACTTGGAACCCCTCATCTCGTCCTATTATTTTGTGTTTTAATGCATAATTCTTGCCCTTGAAGGCAAAAAGGCTTCTTTGGCTATGCAACCCTTAGCTCCTGGCAGGGAACTTAAGAAATGATAAAGCTTTTTTTTGTTTTGTTTTTGTTTTTAAGTAAACAGAAAGTGGCATGTAAAAATCCTGGCATGGCGATCGTCAGGGTGCCATTTTGACATATAGCAAGTGATCTTTCTCAGCGCAAGTTTTTTGTTTATTCATTTCTGGTATTCTTTTGGGGGGAGCTTCTTATTTCTCAGAAACCTTAAGTGAGGAGCTGGGAGAGGCTGGCACTGAAACAGAACCGAGGAGCCTTTGCAGGGTGGGGCAGACCTGGAGGGCCGGTGGGGTTTGGAGCCCTGCCACAGGTAAAGCTCTGGGGCTGGTTGGCAGACAGTCACTGTTGGGACTTTGTCTTACCTGCTCTCATGGAAGTTTTTGGCTCCACTGGAACTCTTTCCAGTGGATTCTGGAACGTTAGAGGACGGTTCTCATAGGCACCAAAACTTGATCTCCCTCAGCACGATCGAGCACCCTGCTAAGGGCAGCGCCCAACGTTGCTTTCCCTGAAGAGCCAGCCAGCTTCACAAGGTCCTCTCCTTGGCCTGCCCTGTGGGCACAGCTGCGTTCCTGTTTTCTTCTCTTCATCTGGCTTAGTTTCAAGGTTATCTGATAATACCTTTATTTTTCTTTAGTCTCAGTCTTATTTTGAATGGATGCTGGCAGTTTAACCCTATTAAAGTTTAAGTGGGACTCTGATGCTTTTTTGTACCAAGCATTTGAAGGTGACTGATTTTCAGCCTTTTTGGTATTTTCGAGCTGGTGATATCTTCATTTGGAATTTTACTATATCCATGAATCCTAATATAACTGGTCGAGTCTGTGAAATGTAACTTGTTTACAGTGACATCATTCTGTGGCAAGATTGCTTCATAAGGTCCCTGTTAATCCTTCCCCATGATGCAGAGACTTTAACGGAATGGGTCAGAATGGCTGATGGTGTCATGAAACTGTGGGTGTGAATTTCTTTCTGTGGGGTCCAGCTTTGTGACCTTAAAGAACTTACTTAGCCTCTCTGAGCTTCAGTTTTGCTGTCTGTAAAATGGAGATCATAATTCCTGTTGCATCGTTATCCATGTTGGAGGACCCATTGTGATAGTGGAGATGCTGATCTCTAACGGCACTCTGTGGTACCTGAGAAAAGTTTCAAAACTTGTGGGTGTTATTATTATTCACTTTGCAGGGAAAACTGGGATACTAGTAATACTAAGGAATGTTTCCAAGTTACCCACAGTAAGATCCTAACTTGTGGGATTTAGGAAACAGACCAGTGTTGTGTTGGGTGATGCAGTGTTGAATATGTCAGTCGTTATGATCTGGCTGTGTGATTATTTATTTGGTTTGTTTGTAGAAACATAGAAAAATGGCAGGAATAAAAACACATGGTCGGAGGCATGTATTGTGCTAGCTTTATAGAGCTACACTTCTCATTCGTTCAAGGCTTCTGTCTCCAAAGTCAATGGGAGGGTCGAATGTACAGTATGGCTCGATGAGTGTTAAGTTCATGTATTTAGTAATAATTTTGTAATGGTTACAGTCCGAGAGCTTTAAAGTCTGAGAGTAATTCTGTATCACCTGGCTTGTATACTAGAGATGTGATGAAACTCATTGTTCTTTGTACTAGGAAAGCTTCAATTCATATACTACCTCACTGATTTTCAGGTTGAAAAAAGAAACCATAGTAGATTGAGCATTGGAACAGTCCCTTGCCCAGAAGCATCATTGTGGATTAAAATGACTTTCCTTAAAGCCCCTCTGTGTATCAGATCATTTCAGGGGAAAAAAAGAGGAGGGAGCACAAAGTGGTAGAAATTGAGTACATTGGGCCATCATCTGATACTGAACTTTATTTTTGTGACTGGGTGTTGAAAACTTTTTCCAGAGTTAATTGGTTCATGACTTGAAGAATTCCTTCTATGTAGGGGTATTGGTTCTTATAATGGAGGGAATTTTCTCTCAGATTTACGTCCTTATAGCAGAAGACATGTGGTTAGATGCATGAAAGAACTTCTATGTAGAGTTTTCTGCCTGAATGTAAACTGCGTAAGAGTAGGAACTTGGTCACATTTGCTTAAAACAGTGCCTGGCTCCTTGTAGGTGCTGAGAACATATTGGCCAAGTGCATGAATGACCATGGGGAGGAAAGGCGGTGAACTTGGTAGGGTTCAGAACACCCTCTGCCCTCTGTGCTGTTTATTTTTGGAGGGGCCTTCCCTAAGGGTCAAGAAGTTGTTTGGAAGAGAGATCCATCCATGCTGGGGGCATGGCATGTTGAGATGCCAACTGTATGCGCTGTGCCAGGTGCTAGAGATGAAATGGTGCAAAAGATCTTATCTAGGTTCTTCCTCACTATTTGGATCATTGTGGTTTCTCTGTTTCCACAGTGACTGTAACAAAAGGTATTTCCCCAGAATGACTCCTCCTGAAGTACTGGCGTGAACTCTGATTCAGGGGATCGGGTGGATCTTCGGCTAAGTCAGTCCTGAGAATTTTGGTCCATTTTATTGCCTTTGAGAAGCAGCTAGACAAATGCGTCATCTGTTTACAGGATTGCCCTAAGTGGTTTTAGTGGGCTTCCTGTGCTGCTTTCTGTTCCCCACGAGTGAGGGGTCAGGACACCCTGCTCCCTCATATCCTCCAATAAAGAATGACTCTCGGGGTCTGGGATCCAAACCTCATGACCATCATGATGCAAAGGGGGGTTGAAAGTGGGTTGATCTTATTCTCTTCCTCTCTCTCGCAGTTCTGATCCTGTGTTGTACAGTGTCTTGTAAGCCCCAAACTGAGATTTAAGCCATAGGATTTTCAACTTTAAAGTCTCCTCATTTTGATCTTGGGGATCAGACGCCAGGTATGGATGAGATGAGGGTGGGAAGCAAGGCTTGCCAGGGCACTGAGCTCGCTCACATGCATATGTCATCATTTTGGCCATCCCCGGTTGTGCTGAATTTCTTGGGGGGAAAAAGGCCTGCAGTTAGTTCTATTACCAACAAGGGAGCAGGAATTGTGGTTGCTGTCGGGCCGGCAGCCAGGAGGATATTTATAGTTGTAGTGAGTGGCTGTGAGCCCACCGTGGTTCTGGATATGCCTCCTGCCTTAAAGTTCCCGGTGTTCTTGAACCGAACCCTGCCCTCGTTGGCCAGACAGTAGTTAATGATAAAGCGGACGGCTGCAGGATGTGGCGCGCGTGATGGCCTTGGCGGCTTGCAGCCTGCAGGTGCTTGTGCTTTGGCTGACCTGAAGCCCTAGCAGAGGAGCAGATGTCCCCCTCCCTCCTCTAGTCAGGGCGGCGACGCTTTCCTGGCCTTTCTCTGAGTCGGCTTCATTGATACAGTCCTGATGGACCACTTGCTGACCAGAGTCCATGTTTTCTGTGCCACATGGGCCAGGCCATGTTAAGGTCTGCGACACCAAAAGAAAATGCAGATCACGAATTTAGGTTTCTCATTTCTCTTTGAATTCAGGTCAGAGGTTTAGACTTCTGCCCTTGCAGAAGGGGCCCAAGTCAGACGATGCTTTGCATATTTTAGCAAATATGCACAAATAGGTGGTCATTAGGGTACAAGAACTAGAAGGGAAAAGTGAAAGAGTAAGTTCTCCAGGAAAACAACCAAAAATACAAAACCTTTTTCTTTCTTACACGGTAAGGTACAACATGTGTGTTTGTGTTAACCGGTGGGTGTTCTTAGGATGGGAATGTTGGTTCATCTGTGAGTTTGCATTTGCAAGTGACAGAAAACCCAGACTGGCCTTAGTAAGATAAGAATTCAACTGTTGCTGAACTGGGGAGTCCAGAGTAGGGCAGGTTTGCGATTGGGGTTGACCTAGGACTGACGCAGGTGTCCCTGGGGCCCTATTTTCTCCCTAATTCTTCTTTCTTTGCCGGCTCCCTTCTCAGTCAGGTTCTCCCGTCATGGTAGTAAAATGGCTGTGGCATATTCTCCCAGATCCCAGTATAATGAGAAAATCAAACTTTCTTTTCGAGCGGTTCTGGTAAGATCCCAGGAGTCACTCTGATTGGACCAGCCTAGGTCACGTCCCACCCCACAATCGCATGCGGTGTGTCGGTTGGACCAGTCCCTCTACCCTAACATTCACTCAAGAAAGGAGGGATCATAGCTCCAACCCAAGTCACGGGTTGCTGCTGGAAGTGGGGGTGGTGTTGGAGAGGCACGCAGTTCCTAAAAATGATTCTACGATTCATATCAGGAGCCTTTGTTACCATTTAAGAGTATTGTTTTGGGACCTCCTGGATTGTTGCTTGGTGGTTACCACCTTGGTTTTCAGGAAGTGGTAAGCTCTTGATGTGTTTCCTAGGTAAGTTTGGCGTCCGTGGGAAGCAGAGGGCCAGTGATTTTGCTGATGCCCCAGGGATGCTCACTGCAGGGTATCAAATTCCAGTAGGTCTTAATGGATGCCGCGCTGGGTAGCTCTTTGGTGTGACATTAGCTCAATTAGCTCTCACTGTATGCTGTGACATCGAAGATTGTAGGCAGACAGCTATTCTTGACATATGTTTTGTTTGTCCCTGAGAGCACGTGTTCCGTTTCTCCCTGGCCATTCAGGTTCATTTTGAGTGACTGTCAGCCCGGGGGTGGGGAGAAGGGAGGAAAGGCTGCATTTTGGCAACACTTCAAGCCCGGAGCAGCGTCCTGCAGCCAGCACCATAAGCTGTATAATTTGTCCACGGAGGCCTATGCATTATAGAAATGAAAATTCCTTCTCTGACAGCATTCATTGCTTACTTAGCACGCCGCAATTTGGCTGTCAGAAACAGCTGGCCCTGCAGGGTGGGACAATGGAAAGGCGAGACCGGAGAGAGGCCAGTGCTTACTCAAGTCTCCCACTGTGAGAAGATCAGGTTACTGAGACTGTCATTAACCACAGACTGCAAGGGGCTCTAAGGCAAAGCTTCCAGTGAGCAGGAGCCTGGGGCTCAGACAGTGAGTGATTTCTCCCCTGTTTCGCTGAATGGAACAAAAAGATAAATTGAAAATAAACTATTAACCTTTGCTGACTCTCAAATTTGGGCTTTTCCTAAATGTTCAGTTCGGACTGTGTCTTCTACGGGATGATGAGTGAGTTCTTCTGGGGAAGTCAGTCCCTTCTAACCTAAGTATGGTTGTTGTCGGCGCGTTCTAGAAAACTCAGAAAGGACAAGGGCGCGGAGCAGGAGGGATTGCTTGACAACTGGGCGGCTGAGGTCTGTAACTTTAGTTTCTGCTTCTGTAGAAGGAATGCTGAGAAGACCAGCACCGAGGACCGCCTGAGGCGTGTGCAAGCCTGGGGTAGAACGCGGGTGTCCATTTCCCCCCCTAGTGCATGTGCTGGAGACGGTAAAGGGACAGTTGCTGAGTGGCTTGAACCTGCTCCGCCGTGTGCATCTGCAGTGTGGCTGGCTCTGTGCATTTTCCTGTATTGATTCCATGACTCACGGAGTGATCTAAGCAAAAAGTGCATTTAAACTACAGAGGAGACAGCTGTCTGTTACAGGAGGACATATTTTCTGGGTTTAATGGCACCAGTTTTTTTCCTATTAATTTGTACACTAGAGATGTACTCATTTGTTATGTGTGATAAAGGGTCTTTATTTTTTTTCCCCTTTTTGAAAAAAAAATGCATTCTCCTAAAAATCATCTTTCGAATATTATTCTTGACTTCTTTCACAACTGAACTTGCCACCCAAGAAATCAGTAATAAATGTTCTTCTTTTTTTTTTTTTTTTAAGCGACATGTCACAATGGGATTATTTTCATATAGCAAAGGTCTTAGAGGAGGAGGTTTAAAGCAATGCGGTGGGAATTACCTTGCCTTCTTGAAGTGAACAACATTTCGGAGATCTTGAATGGCTCCAGATAAGTTTGGCTGTTGGAATTTGGTTGTTGTTCAGTGTGGATGGAACGGTCTCCCCCCTCCCTCTAAATCTGTTTCCCTTTTATATGATAGAGGCTGAAGTTCCCAGATGTTGTTTGGATTAAAGATGTGTGTGCGGAGGGGGGGAAAAAGCTTTCTTAATGATAATAACAGAGTCAGACTGGCTGGTTCTGTACTGACAGGAAAATGGAGAGATAAAAACTCCATTAATGGTGTGTGCACTGCCTAAGTAGCCAATAAAACAATGCTGTCCTCACTGGAAGCCGGTCCCAGACTGGTAGTGCTTCGTGCCAACTGCAGGAGACAACAGCTGCAAAGAAGGGCAGAAGCATTCAGTCAAGAGTCTGTGTTCCACGACCGGCTTGGGGGCGGTTCTTTTGTTCTCTTCCCCCTCCCTTGCCCCCCTCCTCCGATTCTTCCCCAACCTCTTCCCCTTCCTCCTACTCCCCCTCTTCCTCTTCCTCTTCTTCCCCATCCTCTTCCCCTTCCTCTTCTTCCCCATCCTCTTCCCCTTCCTCCTCCTCCCCCTCTTCCTGCCCCCACTTCTGCCCATTTTCCTCGATGAGCCCTTCTTAATGCTCGCTGTTCCAGAAATTGAACCACATCTGATTAAAACTTAATGGTTACTCACAGAATGAAGTTGGCTGGTAGTTTCCAAGCCTATTTGTCTGGGTTAGTTTGAGTTTTTGACAATAGAAATTGTTAACTTATATAAAGTGTATCCAGGGGTTACGAGCCTTAAAGTTTGATGGTTCTGCTTAAGAACCGGGAGAATAGTCACTTGTCATTGATGTAACTCTGTAGTTTCTCTGCAGACATCTTTGGATTTCTGTTCAAAATTAGTAGCAATAATAATAATAATAATAGTAATAATTTTTCCCCCAATGTATCTCGTTTTGGAGAGTGGCAAAGGGTTGGTTTAATCACATTCATTCTGTGTGTGCTTTCTGAGCCCATTCTCTGAGTAAAGCCTCTCCTTGGACCCTGGGCCAGGCAAGGCTGCATGGAGGGACCTCCCTTGAGAAACTTACTGTCTTGAGGATGGGTAAGCGCTGGCCGCCTCCAGAGAAGGGCAGGAAATAAATGCTATTTGAGTGGTGTAGAAAAGCAGTTTTGGAAATTCAAAAGAGAGGTGATGCAGTGACCTAGTGCTGTCTCTGTTTCCTGGGAGTTTATAATCTAAGTTACTTGGACTTCTTGATTTATGGTATATGAGGTGGAGGGAACAGATACTTGAGTGTGGCAGTGCTCTATCAAGACCTTCCAGAATGCTGGTGTGGGGGGGTAGGAGCACCTGGAAGACTCTGTGGTGAGGACAGGCAGTCCTGTATTTTTCAGCACACTCCTTTGAGTGCATGCCTTATGTCAGACATTATGCCATGGCCAGGAGACGCAAATCTGATTTTAGGTGTGACCTGTGTTTCCCTTTCAGAAACTCCATGTTTGGATTGTTAGCATTCTCAAGGATCCTAGCTGGAGACCTGTCCCTCCCAGGCCACTTCCCTGCCACGCCACAGGGCCGATGTGGCCATGATGTCTGAAGCATGGTCTCTTCCCTCTTATGAATAAAGATAGCAAAGTAAGGTTCATGGGCAAACTATCTTCTTTAGATGAAAAGAAGTTAAAAATTTTTTTTCGTGCTTATTATTTTTGAGAGAGAGAGAGCGTGACACAGGGCTCAAACCCATAAACTGTGAAATTGTGACCTGAGCTGAAGTCAGACACTTAAGTGAATGAGCCACCCAGGCACCCCTAGATGAAAAAATTTTTAACGTGTGTGGCCTTTCCTAGTATAGTTTTTATTTAGAATGCAAACTTGAGAGACTGTTCTGAGGAAACAGGGATTCCTCAGTGGTTAATATTAGGTATTAAATGGCCTTTAACACGTCATGTTTACAGTATTGTGCCACCTTGTCTTTTGTGAAATGTCAGACCATCACTGTATTAATTTTACGTTATTTAAAGGACTTGGGAGAGTTCCAGATGTGAGTCTTTGGTTTTCATTTTTAGATTTTATCATATATATGGCTCCATAGTGATTTTGATAGATGTTCATTTATGCATGCATATTGACAGAGAGAGGCACTGTGTACCGAATTAAGGTATTAAGGTACCGAATTAAGTAGGGGCGCCTGGGTGGCTCAGTCGGTTAAGCTTCTGACTTTGTCTCAGGTCATCATCTCACCATTCGTGAGTTCGAGCCCCGTGTCTGGCCCTGTGCTGACAGCTCCGAGCCTGGAGCCTGCTTCGGATTCTGGGTCTCCCTCTCTCTTGGCCCCTCCCCTACTCACACTGTGTCTCTCTCTCTGTCAAAAATAAATAAACATTAAAAAAATTAAAAAATAAAGTATCGTTAATTAAAGTGTCATTGGCTGGTTGGTTGGTGGTGACTTGAATTCAGTTTTCTCCTCCGTGGATAACCTCCGAGGGATAGAACCTGCGAAGTTGGTATCAATGTGAAGTTTCCTCTTTAGTCTGTCCAGAAACTCTACTGGTTGAAGGATCCTTGCTTTTGTCATTGGTCTGCAGTTCTGCAATGGGGCAGAGCTAGATGGCAGTCCAGTGTGAGTGTCACAAGTACTTTATTATTTATTATTGAGGTAAAGAAGTTTTGACATATTTTAGAACTGATTCAGCACCTCACTCCCCAGTGCCTTCTATTATGTCTTCCAGAATGAGAAAAGAGGGAAATTCCAAGATAAGCCAAAGTAACTATAGTTTTTAGTTGTTAAAAGGTAAGAACTATTGGGGCGCCTGGGTGGCTCAGTCGGTTAAGTGTCCGACTTCAGCTCAGGTCACGATCTCGCGGTCCGTGGGTTCAAGCCCCGCGTCGGGCTCTGGGCTGATGGCTCAGAGCCTGGAGCCTGCTTCCGATTCTGTGTCTCCCTCTCTCTCTGCCCCTCCCCCATTCATGCTCTGTTTCTCTCTGTCTCAAAAATAAATAAAGGTTAAAAAAAAAAATTAAAGGGGCGCCTGGGTGGCGCAGTCGGTTAAGCGTCCAACTTCAGCCAGGTCACGATCTCGCGGTCCATGAGTTCGAGCCCCGCGTCAGGCTCTGGGCTGATGGCTCAGAGCCTGGAGCCTGTTTCCGATTCTGTGTCTCCCTCTCTCTCTGCCCCTCCCCCATTCATGCTCTGTCTCTCTCTGTCCCAAAAATAAATAAACGTTGAAAAAAAATTTTTTTTAAAAAATTTAAAAAAAAAGGTAAGAACTATTAAGAAAAGGAAGGAAAGTAGTATCATAAAAGTTAAGATTATGGTTCTAATAGTAGCAACAGCATCAGCAGTAATGACTTACCCTTTGATAGTACATGTATTTCAGGTTCTGTTCTGAGTGTTTTACATATATTCACTCGTTTAACCCTTGTAATAACTGTGAGGTAGGTACAGTTTCTTGTTTTAGTTTTTGTTTTTGTTTTAATCTTAATTCTGCAGTTGAAGGAAATGAGGCACACTAAGTTATGTGCCCAAGATAGCAAAATGCAGGGTCTAGATTCTGATTCAGGATGTCTGGACTCAGTTCTGGGTTTTAGCTCAGTGTAGGGGAGGAAGAAGATATGATTGGGGTAGGGTATGGAGTGCTGGTAGTTTCCTAGGAAAAATAACTAGGCCCTTCACTAAAGGTTTTAGTTGCATTTTAAATATGTATGGATTAAATATACATTCATATAATTTGCATCCATAGATCACACTGTATTTGAGAAATAATAGATGTGGGTGTGAGATACTTAGTTTCCCTACCATTCTTGATGTTGGATGTACAAAAACCCCTATAGTAGGGAACCGCTTATCTCCCTCTAGAGAAAGAGCATATTCATATACAGAAGTTTTGGAAGCTTTTCCCAAACCTGGCATGCTACTTCCATGGAATATTCATATTTATTTGCCTTTTTTTCCCCCGTAAGTACCTTACATATTGGATCTTGTCTTTGCCAAAGGCATTAGGAGTTGAGTATAATTCTGAAGTAGAAAAGAAAGCATTTTGTGTGTGTGTGTGTGTGTGCGCGCGTGCGTGCATGTCTGTGTGTATGTGCACACGTGCACATGCTAAGAAAGTTCATACAAAATTAAATGTAAAGTAAAATACCTTCTAAACATATATTTGACCTACTCGTTGTATGTCCAAAGTGAGAAATGATGGAAGGACTCCTCACGGTTGTGTTAAACCAGTCTAAATTTGGTTGTAAGTTCTGGGAGACTCTGTTGAGTTTATGCTAGAGTGTGTTTATTTTAAAACCCGGCTGCACAGCAATGCTGGTAGAACCAACAAAAGTGCTGCTCAGGAAACAACTAAAATTTTATTAAAAAATTATTATTTAAGAGACCCCTCCCTCACTGCTTCATGCTTTCAGAATTAGAGCTAGCAGAAGCTAGCCTTTCCTCTCCTGCCAACTTTGGAAAATAAGCTATTCTAAAACTTACAGAACATTATCATTTCCCTCTGGGATTTAAAAAAGTAAAAAAAAAACAAAAACAAAATCAGGGAGACAAATATTTATAAAATGGACCAGGGTTTAGTGACGTGAAACTCAACAGAATTTTTCTCAGAGTTGTTGACAGTATGAATGGTAAACAGAGGCAGTTGCTAATGTTTTATTTCCTTTTAATACTCTGTGTGGTGCTTTCCTGGCCTCGTCATCTTATTGAAAGAATCCCAGCTCAGTGATATGCAGCTCACTCTCCATTTCTACCAGAGAGCAATCTCCAGGCGCGTTAGTGCGCAGCTGAGGAAGACTAGTTTGTTACCCATTGGTCTCTTGAGGATCTTTGAGTGTGAGAATTTAGTTGGCTATAGTGTAGCTTCTACCTGGGGGAGGGCAGGGCTGATAACTTGCTAGTCTCTTTAGTTCCTCTCAAGTTGTTTTCAAGAGTAGAAACTTGTGTGGAATAAAGTTGATACTTTTTAAATGTGTGTGTGTGTACATATATACACATATATATACACACTGTGTGTGTGTGTGTGTGTGTGTGTGTGTGTGTGTGTGTGTATAGTTAGTTACTCGATCAAATAGAGCACATTTTAGGTGACAATGGTGGTGTTAAAACGACCATGAAGAATTAACTTCACATTAGAAATTCTGGCCCAGTTGGGAATTTGACTTCTTGACGGTAAATATAGATTGTTCATATTCATTGTTTCTTAAGAGTTGGAATATCACAAATGATCGAAAAGCTGGTGTTTCGACTTGTGCTGATGTAAATTAAATCACAGGTGTGGAATCTTGGGGCTTGCGATGAAAATCTGCTAACACAGTCAACTTCAGGCATGTTTTATTTTATAGAATTAATCTGTAAAAAATGAATCCTGGTGCAAAACTATGTGTTCTAATTAATAGTCCCAATTAAGAACCTATAGTCCATTAGTGGACTGAATGCTTAATGACTCTTGAGGTGATTTAAAAATATGGAAAATGTGTCTGCTTTGTGGTTACTCATATAAAATTACTTGGGTAAAGTGGCACCTGGGTGGCTCAGTTAAACGTCCGACTCTTGATTTCTGGTCAGGTCATGATATCACGGTTATGAGATTGAGCCCTGCGCATTCCATGCTAAGCGTGGAGCCTGCTTGGGATTCCCTCTCTCCCTCTCTCTATCCCTCCCTTACTGTCGGTCACGTTCATGCACACTCTCTCACTCTCAAAATAAACAAAATAGAATTACTTGGGTAAGGAATCCAGACATTTAGGTGTCATAAATAATGTAGGCTGATAATCACACATGCTTCTAGGAGGAGGCCTATCCCATCTCCCTACCCTACGTCACTCTGACCCCAAAGCATCATTGGAACTCAATAGAGGATTCCAG
Source organism: Lynx rufus (assembly GCF_022079265.1). Taxonomy (NCBI): domain Eukaryota; kingdom Metazoa; phylum Chordata; class Mammalia; order Carnivora; family Felidae; genus Lynx; species Lynx rufus. The sequence goes on from NW_025814834.1 coordinate 74,334,458, forward strand.
AGGGGTTTGCCCTGATTCTCAGTAGGCTGGCCTCGATCCCTACTCTTCACTTACCACATCTTTTCTGCTTTTGTGTCTTCCCTTTAGTTTTCACCCGCCAGCTGGCATGTCCTTTTTTACAGCCGCTTCCATTTTAATTTTCTGCCATTTACCATCAGTCTGAGTGCGCTGGTGGTCTGCAGACTCATTCTGCTCATCTGATAGGTGGGGGGGGGGGGGGTGGGGGGGGAGACTGAGGCTCAGACAGTAACATGCTCAAGATCCCAGAGCCTAGGAAATGACAGACCTAGGTTCAGTTCCCAAACTGAACTGTGATTTTCAAAGCTTCAGCTCTTTCCATAGAAATGAATTGGGAGACACACGGAATGTCTCTATGGAGTTAACAAGCACAGCACGGCAAACGCTTAAGGTCTTAAGCTGTACGGAAAAAGGCCTAAGAGCTTCCAGACTGATTTTGTTTTCAAAACAGTTTTATTGAGTTAGTTCATATACTATAACATCCACCCTTTCGTGGTGTGTAATTCAGTGTCTTTGAGTAAATCCACAGATTGTGCGTCTGTCACCAGTCCAATGTTAGGCCATTTTCATCACCCCAGAGAGAAATCATCAGCGTTTAAGACTGATTTTAAAGCTAAGATTGTTGCAGTAGAAGCCAAAGTCTGGCTCCCAATCATCCTGTACACTGGGTCAAGGGGGAAGCCGAGCTCCTGGACCAGTCCCCTAGTGGGCAACAGAGTTCTTGACTGTGTCCCAGAAACCTTCAGAACAGTCATTTCTGAACCTGGTGGGTTTTTTTTTTTTTTTAACTCATCCACTTTTGATAAACTGTCTGACATTCTTCTGCCCATTGTAATAAGAAAACGACAGGATTTAAGTTTTTTCCAAACACATTTATGTTTTTGATTTTTCTACAATATGTCTGCCACCCCCATTCTTTTGATTGGAGAATCATGTGCATCTCCAGACTTCTAGGTCATCTTCATTGCAGGTTTGCTTGAACATATTAAATGAATCCATACAGTCATGATTTGAAGTGACTCATGCATTAAGCAATTTCATGTGTAAACTTAAAGTGATCCTAGCCAGTGAGCACTACCAACAGCTAAGTGTTTTCCTTGGATCTTCCTTCTCTTTTCCTTAATATTCAGCGTTGGCCATTGCCTCCTTTCTGTTACCTACTTTATGCTTCTTGAATTAAGCTCAGTTACATTACATAGCAATTTATGCATTTGTTCTTTTTTTTCCTGCTATGTGGTATAGAAAGTTTTGGGCTGGGGAAATGGGTAGTGGGATGGGGAAGAACATTAAGAAGATAGCCTTGTCATGGTAAGAGCAATAGCCCCCCCTTTTGCCCACCTTGGCCCTCAGCACCTTTACTGAAGACATCTGGAAGGAGGCCAGGGAGTCAGAGCCTAGCCTTGAGAACCGCATGGGGGCCTGGCTCCAAGTGACCATCTTGGGAATAATTTTGTGGGAAAAAATTAATGTTTTTCTTATAAGATGAAGCATCTTCCTTCTTACATTTTACTGACAACATCTTTGTTTCCAGTAATATTACAGTGTTAGCATGGTATTTAAGTGTTGTTCTCAGGTTACTTTTCTGTATATATAATTTAGAAGAAGATTATGTTCTAAAGTGTTGGACTAGGAAATACTTCCCTGTTTTCATATGTAAGTCAGTCAGCGACTATGGTTTAGTGTATACATTTAGTTTACACATTGTCTTTTTTGTATGAAATAAACACTTTAGTTCTCAGTCTCTATAATTGAGGATTTGGGGATTTTTTTTTTTTTCTTTTTTGCCTTGAATTAAAAGCCATGACAGCACTAAAAGTGGATTCTGGTAGGCCTACCTCTTTTTTTCCATTAGCACAGTTCTCAGTTTTTATTGTTCATATTTCTTTTGGAGCATTCCTCTTATGCTTTGAGTCCATTATCAGGGTTCACCCATTCATTCATCCATCAGTGTTTATTAAGGACCTGTTATTTATAAGACTGCCCCTGGTGTTCCAGAGATGAAAAAATACTACTTATCTTTGAGGAGTCACAGACTCACTAAGCAGTGAAATTAAAAAAAAAAAAAAAAAAGAAAAGTGAAATGTACTTTTTAGGTGCCATGATAATTACGTTTGGGAACAACAGAGGAGGGTGCATGTACCTCAGACAGGGTGTAGGCATGGGGGCTTCAGGGAAGGCTTCCATCCGGAAGTGATTCTTGAACTGATCCTGAAGCATAGGGATTTGACAGGTGGAAAAAGACATTTGGGGGTGGGGGCAAGGGTAAAGGCATGAAGGAAAACAGAAATATGGCATCTTCATAGTGCTGTATGGTGCAGTCAGGGTCAGAGTACCTGAAGGGTGGTGACTGATGAGGGTGGAGAGGTCTCAGGCCAGGTCGTGGAAATTGGGACTCTGTTCATGATGCGGAGAGCCGCTGATGGTTAAGCAGAGGAGAGGCTGCTCAATGGTTAGTGACTGCACTGTTGGCAGGTCCCCAGAGGAGATCACCGAGGAGGCAGTTGGAAGTCTTGCTGGTGGGAGACAACAAGAGCTGGGACAAAGGCACTGGTGGGGTTTGTAAGATGAACCCCTAGTTTCCAACCTTGCCGTCGAGGTTCATTGGTGTGATGCCACTGTGTGAGATAAAACATAAAGGAAAACTGGCACATTTGGGGTGGTGGGTAATGTGGACGTGCTGACTTTAGTTTTATTCATCTAGATTCCTTGTCTTGGGAACTGGGCATATTCTCATGCCCCTACTGTTCTTGATAGACACCCCACTGTGCCACTTCTTTTTGTGTATTTTCTTAATTATCCTTCAGTTGGCAAACAAATTATTGGTAAGCAAATTAAAAGCAAACCTGTATGAGTTAAGAACGAAACTGCTAAATTAAATGAAAAATGTTATTTTTCCTTTTTTTTTTTTTTCCTAATGAGTGGGTTGTGTGCCATCTCAGTACAGGAGTAGATTGGAAAACCATCTTTAATGAAAAGACGTAGCCTTTCTTGTTAGCATAACTCTTGAGGCATCCTGCTAGTGATTGTAAAAGAACTATCTAAACAGAAAATTTGGAGCTGGAGGGAAACTCAGCAGCTTGGACACCCATTCTCAATTTATAATCAGGGAAAATGGATGTCAGAGACGATAAGTGATTTCCCATTGTCACACATGTGTGGTGCAGGGACCTGTCAAGCTCCTTGGCTCAGTGTTTTTTCCTCCATACCTTGAAGACAACCTACAATAATCCCATCAAGATGATGGAGCAGAGTGGAAGGCTATGTAATCTCTGGTAGACCCAGAGTCACCTGGATTCTTGACTTGAATCTTACTTTAATTAATCTCCCTGTTCATCAGTCAGCAAATATTTGCTGAGTCGTATGGAAGGGATGCTGCCCCAATTATTATAAAGCTTAAAGATAAATAAGAGGCTATTTTTCTCTTTAAGAAGTTGCAGGTTAGTTTTTCAGATAACTCATTATGGGGCTGGCAACTACTTATAAAATGCATAGCTTGTCTGACATAATTATGGGCATGTAGTATACACACATGCACAGAAACAGGTACAAGAAGACAAAGCCATATAGAATACTGTTCACTTTTAATTCTTTTAACCTTACTGTTTTTTGTTTTTGTTTTTTATTTTTGCTTGTTTGTTTTTGTTTTTTGTTACCTTGTTCTCTCTGCACAGGGGGCAGGTAGTTTTCTTGCGTCCCCTTGGAAATGCTTATATGCCTGTGAGGAAATACATTAAGCCAAACAATTAGAAAAAGAATGTCGATTGCCTTTTTTTTTTTTTCCAATTTATTCTCAGTGAGTCTCAATTACGGAGAACGATCTGGTAAAAATTTTATTTAGGTTGGTAATTGACATAAATATTTTCAAGAGGGCATTGGAAGAATGGTTTTTAAAAGCTTTAGTCCTCTCTTCATTTGTTTTGGTATTCCTGTTTTGCAGTGGCCCTTCAGTGTTTCTGGACATTTCTGTAGATAACAATTTTGAAAAACTTCACCTTAATTTGGAGTTGTTTAGTTAATGAGTGTACTAAGAAAACTTACTGCTATTCTAAAGTGAAGCCTGCTTTTATGAAATAGTTTTTTCCCACAATTTTTTATATGTTTCTTTGTGCTTTTTGTGTTAACCTGTTCCCCTCAAATAAGAGTATTTAGTATGTTTTGCACTGTTCTGAGTTTAAATGTAGGGTAGAAACTTAGCCACTTAGTGATAGAAAAGCTTCTTTTAACAAGTTTAAGAGCTCGCAGTTGATAATACTTTGGACTTTTCTGTAATTTTAAGCTCCATTTATTCCACAAATAACTTAAATGTCTGGTGATCATAGACCAGGTTTTGGAGATACAGCAGGATATTGTATACACAGAGTCCTCACTTCCAAGAAGCTTCCCTGTTGAAGCTTTGCTAATGTCTATCTAGTGAGGGCATATATACTCTGGAGTGTTTACACCAGAGTACAGCTTAGGAGAAACAGAATGCCAGACGCCCCATTAGAAAACCAGAAAATCTGGTTCTGGCCCACGTGGGAGGCATCCCTGCGAACTCTTGTAAAAGTGCTTTGAGATCATCATCTGATGAAAGTCTCCATAGTTTAATGTGTGAGGGTGATCATCAAGGATTGCCACATTACTTCCAGACAGCAGATAAAACACAGCAATGGAGATTGCTGAAATGCTGCGGGAATTGGATTTACATTTGTTAAAGCTGACCCAACAAACTGAGAAAGGCAAGCTAATTACCAGGGAAGTCTAATTCTGTTTTTTAAGTGTACGGGTTGGGAGGATGGAAGAAATGACATGTTCCTCCTTTTTTTACCTCTAACCTGTTATTCATCCGCTGTACACAAGGTATTTTGAGTCCTCACTTAGCACCTTTTTGAGATTTAGAGATAGCTGGAATAGAGCTACTTGGGTTTGGGCTGGTGAGGGGGCTTGAAATTCAGATCTCATCCAGGAACTGTCATAACGCCCATGGATCAACCACAGACCCATCAGCTGGGTGAGGTCTAGGAGGACTTGAAAAAATTAACACCTACGGTATGAATGGAAGACAGAAAAATAACAGGGAAAATGCAGCGGATCCATTGGATATCTTTATCGAGCTGCCAACTGCACTACGAAGCCTACCGAAAAGCTTGCTGTGCATTCAGTAACGTCAGCTGAGCAGAAGTGCTCTGTCCTTCTCCAGCTGGTTAACAGGACACCATTGGGCTTTGCCTAGGGAAAGAAATAATGAAGGGAAAGGACAGGGCAGCAGTGGAGAAGGAAGGAGAGAGGGAGCGAGGTACGTGGGCTACCTAGGAGTGAGGTGTATGTGTTTGTCTGTCCTTTGTTGAATCTTCTCCTCCCTAAAGTCACACCTCCTCTCTAGTGAGGAGTTGACTAAGGGGTATTCTATTTTAGTCTGCAGCCTTCCCATCTGGTGTCTGGATTCCTTCTAAGCTTCCCCCAGTGGGGGAATGAGGATGGGGTATTAGTCTTTCATGCTGTCTCCTTTCAGGCTTCCCCGCAGAGCCCTTTTATAGTATTTATTTAAAAACTGCTATTTTTGTGAGTCAAAATGGTCAAATGTCAGCATTTTCAAATGATTCAGTGTAATAAGTCAACCCTTTTGATTCTCAGTCTTTATCATGGTCTCCTCCTCTTATTCCTGCTCCTTAAATACTTTGTTTATAATAATAGCTGCCATTTATTAACACCCACCACGTGCTGTGGGCTTCACAAGGAAGTCATGATGTCCATTTTGCCTGCGAGAGACTGAGGCTCAGATGGTTGGCCAGTTGGCCCAAGATCACATGTCTAGTGATTGGCAGGGCTGGGACTCAACCCAGGACTCTTTGATTCAAGCCTAGAACCCTTTTGGTGCTGCTGTATCCCACTGCATTTGTTCCCTTGAGTTTTATCCTTGGTCCTCATGCTTTGTATTTCTGGCACAAATAAATGAAATCTTTGGCCGGACTGATGGATAAAGGGGATTTTGGTGGATCACCCAGCCACTTCAGAAGAGGGTGTTTGAGATTATAAAGTATGAGCAGGTTATTTTCAGAAATAGTGTGGTGTTTAATTACACTTAACTCCTGTCATAACTCACAGCGAATGCCTGTCATGGCAGCCAAATTAGAACTTAAGTTCGGATATTTGGGCCTTAAATCTGTCACTGGGGCCATCGCCTTAGGAAATGTCGTCTTCATCTGAACCTCCACTTAGGTGTCCCTTCTCTCTAGGCTTTGAGACAGACCTTAATCTTTTCCTTAAAACATCCCGGAGACTTTGTTTTTCCTCATCCTCCCTCCTCTCCTCAACGCTTTTTCTTCTATCCCTTAAAAGTCCAGTGAGTGTGATCTAGACTCAGTCTCGCTACACCTGAAGAGAATAGTTTATTTCCATGGCAGAATTCCTTCCAGGGATTTCTTGGGAAATTTATGTCTTTTCAGATCCCCGGAGCAATCAGGTGAACGGGAAAAAGCATGTTGCAATTCTCCTGTGAGAATTAAACAATTAGCAATAGAGACGGTGGTAGACTGAAGGAACCCACTGATGTTGAGTTGAACGTGAACCTGTGGAGCGAAGGATAAGACTGACATTGCCCAGAGCCAGGATAGGGTAGGAGCACAGAGGAAAGAACTGGTCGTGATTGCTTGTAACTGTTGCTATGTTATAAATATGTGTTTGTGGCCCTGTCTGCTGCTACCAGTGAGTCATCGTTGCAAATAAAATAAGTTTATATACATAGCATATTGTATACAAATCCTGTGAGCGGTATTCCAAGAAATATGTTTCTGAAGCAGAATAAGTCTTGGAAATGGCAACTGCAACATGGGATTCGGTGTAGTGTGGTTAACCTTCCTCATAGATCCAAATGCAGGTTATTTCAGAGGTCAACAAACTTTTTCTCCAAAGGGCCAGATAGTAAATATTTTAGGCCCTGCAAGGCATATGGACTCTGTCAGAACTATCAGCTCTGCTGTTTTAGTGTGAAAGCAGCCGTAGACTATACGTAAAATGAACAAGTGGGGCTGTGTTCCAATGAAACGTTTATTTACCAAAACAGACTGCAGGCTGGATTTGGCCAGCTATTGGAATACTACCCAATAATGTTCACTGGCATTTCCTAGCATTTGAATATTTGTTATAGGCTACAACCCTTTGTAAATAACACTATTTCTTACATACGTAACATTTAAAAAACAAAAATATATATACCCATAATAATGAGTAAAGAGTATTTGGAAGTATTTTAAGAAAAGCTATAATTTGGGGAATTCTGGAGAAATTCCTGGAAATTCCCATTTCTCATCCCTAAGTCCCAAAGATTAGTATCTGTTGAGAATTTGGATACGCCTGGAGAAGGGGATCTGCTATATCTCCATGCTCCTCTCTGCTTCTTGGTTCAGTCAGCTTTTATCTTTTCTCAGCTTTGTATGGCTTTCCTTGTGCCCCCCCCCCCCCCCGCTCCATGGTGTCCCCTGAGTTTATCAGTTGTCTAGGGCATGTGACCTAGATTTGTTCCACTGGGAAAGTGGTAATCTTGGAAACCGGCTGATATCTCCATTGCCTTTCTCCAGCATTACTAAGCAATCATACCTGTCTTTCTCATGTATTGAAGTGTCTGGAATAGATTATTCTTCAAGGATACTTGACATTGGTTGTAGTGAGACAAGAGGACATTTGTAGTGTGATTTTGTAGATAACTTGTGTTATTGTTTGGGATTGGTGTGCTTTCTGCTGTTCCTACCACAGTGCTTTAGCACTTTCTATTATTCTAAGGAGTAGAAAACAGGAAAGGGAACTAAGAATATTTACTATGAGCATTCAGCTCAGTTCTTATAAACAGTCACGATGCAATTTTACTTAATGGCAATTAACATAGATTTTGGAGTCTGAAAAACTTGAATTGATTCTTGGTTTTGCCACTTATTAAAAATTGTGATCTTGGGCAGTTTTACTTAACCTCTCTAACATTGTTTTCTTATCTTTCAAGGGGGAATAATAACACCTTCCTCAGTTTTTGTGCTGTTAGGATTAAATCAGATAATGCAAGTGTGCGGTTAGCACGGTTCTAGAACTAAGGGCACGCTAAACGATAGCTGGTGTATATTAGTAACTTTCAAAGGTGGAAGGTATTTACCCTGTGTCATGGGAAAGGAACCTGAAACCCATAGAAGTTAAATGATTTGGGTAAGATCACATTAAATAGGTTGGAAAACTGGGTTTGGCTCTTCCCTAAGTCCATGTTCTTACAACCATATGGTGCTTCTTAAAGTAATTTCAGTTAACGGTAATTTTACAGCAAGATCCACCATGGTTTATTTGGGTTATGGGGCTGGGTAGATAAACAGGGAAGGTATGGGTTGATGTCTTTTTTTTTAATTTTTTTTTTAATGTTTATTTATTTTTGAGACAGGGAGAGACAGAGCATGAACGGGGGAGGGTCAGAGAGAGAGGGAGACACAGAATCTGAAACAGGCTCCAGGCTCTGAGCTGTCAGCCCAGAGCCCGACACGGGGCTTGAACTCACGGACTGCGAGATCATGACCTGAGCCGAAGTCGGCCGCTTAACCGACTGAGCCACCCAGGCGCCCCTTTTTTAATTGAAGTATAATTGGCATAAAACAGTATCTTAGTTTCAGGTAGATAACACAATGATTCGAAATTTATGTATATTGCAAAGTGATCACTACAATGAGTTTCCTTAACATCCATCACCGTACAAGGGATGATGTCTTGAAAGGACAAGACTTTTCAGTATTTGGAAGCTACAATTTCTGGAGGCCAAGGATACAGTTATAATTAAATAGTTGAGGAAACTTGTCCTGAATTTTTTTTTCTTCCTGTTGCTTAGCTGCTATGTTGACTGCCAAGAACTTGTTTGATTTTAAGTGTCTTTTATGCTTGCCTGTTACTCGGGTCCCATCATATTACAATAACTTTTAAGAAACTATGCATGTTCTCTTAAATTGGATTAAAGAAAAATATACTGCTATGTTAAACCCGCATTTGGAGTAAGAACTTTTTTTTTTTTTTTATTTCTCTTTGTCCCCTTTCCTCACTCTCACCCTTCACCACTTCACAGGAATGTGCCTCTAGCTTCTATAAAGGGTCAGATTTTCATATGGCACGATTAGCCACCAATAATTAAACCTCAATAGCCAAACAAATGAGTTGGCTAAGATTTTAGGAAAAAACTCAGCTCAATGGAAGTTTTGGGACAAGATGCTGAAGTTTGCTACATAGATATTTTTATAACACTTCCCCCTCACCCCCTCTCTTCTCTCTCTTTCTTTTGGTTTGTTTTTATTTTTTAATCACTCTTGGGGTTTTGTGCATAACTGCTTTCCACTACCTTTCAGGCTCTGCCAAGCTTGCTTATTGGCATGAAGTATATTTGTGGGGAGATGGGTCCTGAGTAGAACGTTTGAAGACCTAAGTTTCTGGCATTTGCTCTCCACTTAGCTCCCTTTTTGCCAACCTGTTCTTCCTTGTGGTACACCACCGTTTTGACTTCAATCCATGGTTGAGAGCCTGATGAATTCTAAAGCAAATCTTAAATTACGTTTAATTTGAAGAGTTTTATCCGATAACTCCTGAGCACCAACTATGTGTTAGGTATTGGGAAGGAATGATATAGCAGAAGGATAATATGTGAATCTCTTCTAGTTTTAAATTGGCTGTGAGACAAACCCTGTTCAAGGCAGGGGATCAAGTGCCAGGTTGAGTCATATAGAGTAAAAATACTGGAGGAATCGGAATGGAAAGATCTGGACAAAAGAAGAATCCTTAGAGAAGGCTGAACAGAGACAGGAGAAGCTGAGCCTGCTCTTGAAGGAATTCCTTGCGGTGAAGGTAATAGGTAAGACTGGGGAGTTGGAAGGGAAATAGAAGCACCTTTGTAATTAAACAGTCAATCTCTGACCATTCTTCGGATGATTCTTGTTTTGAAAGAATCAGGAAAATATGCACCCGTGTTTCCTTATTTTCCTATTGTCTAAAGCCCCTTCCCAAACAGTACCTATGACTTAAAGACATGGTTAGCGCCAGGCAGGGTAGCTTAACAGCGGCCCTCTTCTAAAACACAGTTCTTTGCCCAAGGGGAAGGCAACGTCAATGTGAGACCCTGACCACCAAATTTCCCTGGCTCCAGCGGCTTGGAAAACACCGGGATTTTAGCAATTGGTTCTGAAACTGAAGGTTGTGGATGCTGCTTCACGAATGAGTCTGTTTTTACAGATGTCCACTCTAGAAATGGGTTTTTACTCTCTGACTTCACTAAATGATTGCTGAAAATGCAAAATTTCTGGTTGACTTTCCTATGGGGGAGATATTGTTGTCTTATTTTTTGTGTGCCTTTTACATAGCTAGGCTGTCTTTTCAAATTGGTTGTGAGCCTTCATTTAAACTGAAGCAAGGAAAGAGTTGGTATTAGTTGTAAAGCATTCCCCTTGAATTTCAAGGTTCATGTGGTTTTCCTTCCCAATAATTATTTAGGAATGCTGTATTTTGGGTTTGTTTTCTGCTTAGATTTATTTACATGAACGTTTTCTTGGCAAAATGTTCCCTGAGGTTAAAAACAAAAAAAAGGTGCTGTTTTTTTTGAAAGGAGTAAGTTCTTCAGTGTTTTGTGTGACTTATTTGGATGGAAAAATTTGGTTCTAATAAAAATTTCCTCTTCCTTTGGCAAATGTTGATGTTTTTAAAGTCTTCCCAAAGGAAAGGGGAACTTGGGTGGCTTTGTGTTTTTTTGTTAGTTATCTAGACCCCTTCCCTTCCGCTTGTTGTTCTTTCCCCACTATTGTTTTATGAGCCTTTGAACTCGTTCTGTCTATGACTGAGAATGGGTTGGAAGTGGACCTAAACCAGATTGCTTCTGGGTGGGATACACAAGGAACTGGTTACTCTGGTGCAATGGGCTATCTAGGAGCAGCTGGGGGTCTGGAGAGAGACTTTCATTCTATACCTGTGTACCGTTTGAGTGGTTTTGTTTTTAACCAAGTACAGATAATAATTAATATGTACAAAGCCTTTGTTGTTTTTTTTTTGTTTTTTTTTGTTTTTTGTTTTTTTTTGTTTTTTTTTTGCTGTTTTTGTAATGGACTGGAGTCCATGGTATATGGGCTTTGAAGGAACTTGATTTTGAAGTTTACCAACATCCTGCATGTCATTGTTTTTCAGCGCCTTCCATATTTGCCTCAGTTGTAAATTGGCCTTAGTTTTGGGGTCCCAACTGAAAGGCTTGTCAGGTGTGCACTTTGAGCCAGCACACTCACAACTGCGGAATTTTCTTCTCTTAGCTGGTGTTCTTTCTTTTTCCCCAACTGCAGCCCGGAGCCACTTGTGAGTGTCACATTGCTGGAGCAGAACTACTGGGAAGCTTTTTCCTCCAGGAGACTCCAGGAGCACCTCTCCCACTCCGCTGGTCTCCGGTGAATGGGGGACGAGAGAGCGGAGCTCTGAACCAGAGCGCCCTGCCCGAGGGACCGTGGCGCGACATGACGGGGCACCAGCCCTAAGGTAGCTGAGTCAGCTTACCCAGGAGCTCTCCGGAGCAGCGTTGCCAGAGCCAGCTCTAGAGCCATTTCAACAGATCACCTCGTTTAATGCTCTTTGGCAGAGATCAAATCTACACGGTAAATTCTTAGCCACAGTGATGATTTCGTTGGTTTGTATGAATCCAGTATAAAAAGGTTAGGACTCTAGCCTCATAGTGCTTAATTCTTGCGTTGCCTCGAAGGTGGGCTTCTCTCTCTCTGTCTCTGTGGCGGAGCTGCTCGGTTATTCTTTAACTTTGGCCAGTTTATTCTAATATTATCAATATTTCCCTACATACGAAATACTTCTCCTGTTCTTTCCCCCTTACGGGGCCACTTTTCTTTTTTTCTCTTTCAGATGGACTATGTTTCATGGCAGTTTTAGAATGACAGCAAGATTGAGCAGAAAGTACAGAGAGTTCTCCTGTACCCCCTGGCCCCATACACAACCTCTCCCACTGCAGCAGGACCCCCTTTTTCGCCCCTTTGCTTTCCATGGTTTGTTGCCCAGTCAGCCGTGGTCAGCAGATGAAGCAGATGATCCTCCTTCTGATATGTGGTCAGCAGGTCAATAGTAGCCTAATGCTAGGTCACAACGCCTACGTCATTCGCCTCACTTCATCCTATCATGTAGGCATTTTATTATCTCACATCACCACACGAAGGGTGAGGTATAGTGCATAGAAAATATTTTGAGAGAGAGAGAGAGAGAGAGAAAACGTTTACATAACTTTTATTATAGTCCTGTATGTTGTCATTGTTTTATTTCACTATTAGTTGTTGTTGATCTCCTCCTGTGCCTAACTTACACATTAAACATTATCTTAGGTATGTATGTGTAAGAAAAAAATGTGGCATATATAGGTTTCGGTACTATCCATGGTTTCAGGCATCCATTGGAGGTCTTGGAACGTATCTCTCGTGGATAAGGAGGGACTACTGTATCAGTGTAGTGGTACATTAATTACAGTTGTTGAGCCTGTGTTGACCCATCATTATCACCCAATGCCCATGGTTTTACATTAGGGTTCACTCTTGGTGTTGTTTGTTCTATAGGTTGGGGACAAATGTATAATGACCCTATCCACCATTTCCAGTATCAAACAGAAAAATTTCACTGCCCTGAAAATCCTCTGTGCTCCATCTATTAATAATTCTTCTCTCCTCCAGTCACTCCCTGGAAACTACTGATCTTTTTATTGTCTCCATACTTTTACCTTTTCCAGAACTACATTTTCATAATATGCTTCCTATGGAGTATTTTGAAATCTATATAAAGCAGTCTTGCTGTCATTGTGTTAAGCTATAGGGGAATACAAATATTTTTATTTTATTTTATTTTAAAGATTTTATTTTGAATAACCTCTACATCCAGTGTGGAACTTGAACTCACAACCCTGTGATCCAGAGTCACATGCTTGGGGTGCCTCAATGGCTCAGTTTGTTAAGTACCTGATTCTTGATTTCAGTTTAGTTCGTGATGTCACAGTTTGTGAGGTTGAGCCCTGCTTGGGATTCTCTCTCTTCCTCTCTCTCTGCCCCTCCCCTGCTCATGCTCGTTCTCTCTCTCTCTCTCTCTCTCTCTGTCTCTCTCTCTCTGTCTCTCAAAATAAATAAATAAACATTAAAAAAAAGAGAAAGAGGGGTGCCTGGGTACCTGGGTGGCTCAGGTGGTTGAGCGTCCGACTTCGGCTCAGGTCATGATCTCGCAGTTCTTGAGTTCGAGCCCCGCATCAGGCTCTGTGCTGACAGCTCAGAGCCTGGACCCTGCTTCAGATTCTGGGTATCCCTCTCTCTCTGCCCCTTCCCCGCTCATACTCTGTCTTTCTCTGTCTCTCAAAAATGAATAAACGTTAAAAAAAAAGTAAGAGTTGCATGCTCTACTGACAAAGCCAGCTGTGCACCCCACAAATACCTACTTTAGAATAGAGTCTATGAGATGTTTCTGTGAGGGAAGGCCTGAAGTGCTAAATATTGGTGGGTGTGTCTCTTGAGCTGAATGTTCAGGTTGCTCAGATATGGTTGGAAACTTGCACATAGACAAAGAAACACGTAACTCAGGATTCAGGCTTGTAGGGGTCGGTCTATGCAGCCTCCTTGGTTCAACACTTTTGGAAAGTCTCCAGTACCTGTCCGACGTTTTTTTTTTTTTTTTTTTTTTTTTTAAAGGAAAGTCTAATTTACTATTTTTAAAAACTTTATTCTTTATATAAATAGTTTATTTTTGATTATTTAATTGCAAGTATTACAAAACAGTATAAAATACAGACATAGGTACAGGTAAAATTTCCTCTCTGTCTTTGCTCTTTTGCCCATAGCTGATAATTTGAAACACATACTTACTCATACACAGATCTTATCGTATTACAAACAGTATGCATATTCATTATGTTGAAAGCTTGATGAACATGACTATACATTTTGTTTTACAAGTTGCTTTTTCCTTCCACTTGATAAGTTGTGGACATTTTCCCTTTCAAGAAGAATTTTTCCTTTTAAGCAGAATGTCAGTCTAAATAATGACTGCTTAGTGTTCCTTATAAGGCTGTAACGTAATAACCGGTCCTCAAGTGAGGGGTTAGCCTATAATTTAAAGGGGGATGCGGGGGGAGACCTTTCGCATTAGGCAGAAAACAAAAGCCACGGCTGTTGACATTGGACTTTTAGTCTTAACGATGTGAGTTTTTATTTTCCAAGGCAGATGATGCACAGCTTTGGAGTGTTGCCCAGGTGACAGTTATGGCAATTTTTCATCTTCTATGTGACTGCAAGGAACTTCTTAGGCACCAGGCTGTGTTAATATATTAGTGGAATTGTTGGTTCTGGCTGCCATCCTTGGAGCATTTTGAAATATTTTCATGCCCATTTAGGGTGGGCATGAGGTTGAATTAGTTTTAAGAGGAAGTAATGAATAACAGGGACGGAACTAAGAGACTGACTTTATTTTGCATATGTATTTGTTTGAACGAGTAGAACGAGGAGATGATGGTGTTTGTTAATTGCTAACCCTGTGATTCTTAATTATGAAACAGGGTTAAGATTGTTCAGCTCACTGGTTTTCCAAGTGTGTTTGACAGTAAGAATCGCCAGAGAAGTGTTCAGATTTCTAGGGGTTAGAGATAAATATTTGTAATGTTTTTACTTGGTAAAATATTTATATTCAGGAGGTGATACAATCAATGTTTATAAGATTAAAAAGGTACAAAAGTGAGAAAAAATAAGCCTCACTCCTCCCCATCTCCCACGTGCCCAATTCTTCTTCCTAGAGGCAATTCCTACCAAAAATTCCTACCAGTTTTTTGTGTTTTCTTTCAGAGATTTCAGGACATATATAATATACAACACATAACCTACAGATTATTGCAATTTCTTTTGTGTGTGTGTGTGTGTGTGTGTGTGTGTGTGTGTGTTTTTAACCCAGATGGTAACAATATATACTATTTTGTACCTTTTTTCACTGAGATAAAATTTCTTGGAAGATCTTCCATATTAATACTGCATTCTTTTCTTTTTAATTTTTTAAATGTTCATTTTTGAGTGAAAGCGAGCATGAGTGAGTGGGGGAGAGGCAGGAAGAGAGGGGGACAGAGGATCCGAGGTGGGCTCCCCACTGACAGCACAGAGCCCAACATGGGGCTCAAACTCACAAAGTGCGAGATCATGACCTGAACAGAAGTCAGACGCCCAACCGACTGAGCCACCCAGGCACCCCAATACTGCATTCTTTTTTAATGGATGCCTAGTATTCCACTGTGGACCAGTGCTGTAATTTATTTAACCCGTGCTATGTTGATGGCCACCTAGATCCCTTCTAGTTTATTTTTTATTGTGAACACAGCTGTAGGGAATAACCTTGTACATATAATATTTCAAACAGGGTCACGAACATATCTGTAGGATCCATTTCTTGCAGTAGAACTGCTATGTAAAAGGGTACACACTTTTTAAATTTTGTATAAATTTATTGCCAAGTTGCTCTGCTCATTGAGCTTGTGGAGTTTTTGATTTCAACAGCAGTGGATGAGAACACTGCTTCCTCATACCCTTGCTGATCACAGTATGATTGTCAAAGGTGTTTTTCTTTGCCAAATAGGTGAGAAATGACAGTTTTAATGTAGCTTTAGTTTGCATTTTTATTTCCGTTGACATCGAGCATCTTTTCATAATTTTAAACACTTTCCAATTGTGTTCCTTGTATGTTGGTGTCCTTTGTCTATTTTCCTATTGGGTTATTGACTTTTTTTTATTATCAGTTCATAGGTGTTCCTATGCATTAACAAAATTAAGTGTGACAAGTGATATTTATGTTTTGTCATTTGCACAGAAATAATTATTGTGCTGTGCATATTATTTAAAATCGTGTATACTTAAATATACCAATTTATTCACTCAGCAAATACTTATCGAATGCCTCTTATATATTAGGCACTTGTTCTGGGCAGCTGTGTATATATAATAGTGAAGAAAACAGATCCCAATTCTTGCTACATGGAGCTTACATTGTAGTGGAAGAGACAGTCAATAAAAGATGTTCAAAAACATTTGTAAAACATTTGTAGCGCTACATAGATAATCAAACTTTCTGTGACTTCAGGAATTCGTATCACAAGAAAAAGACCTTTTCCATTTCTAAACTAAAAATCTATCTCATGGTCCCTTGTATGTCATGTGGCTCGGTGTTTTTTAGGTTTAAATCTTTGATCCATCTGGAATGTTAGGTATGAATCCAACTTAAGTTTTCTCTATTAATTAGGATAAGGCTGAGTTGCTGTAACCAGGGGATATGCTATGGTTCAAAGAACATGGAAGTTGATTTTTGTCCTCACCTAAAGGTACCGGTGTGAGCAAACCAGGTCAGCAGACCAGCCCCTATCCACTGGTCATTGAGACTTATGTTCCTTCTGTCCAGTATGTATCTGCATGGTCATAGATGGGTTGCTCCTGTATCTGGGCTCCCTCCATGCAAAGGACAATGGAGAAAGTCCAGGGCAAGTGATCAGAAGTTGCACATACACCACTTATACTTCCATTGGTGAGAACGTGGTCTTGGGGTGCATCAAGCTGCAAGGGAGAGTGGGGAATGCAGTCTCTGTGGGTCAGCATGTGCCCAAGAAGCAGCCAAGAAGGAATTTTAGTGAGAAATTAGTGGTCTCTGTCACACTGGCTAGTTGTTCCAATTTTACTGAAAGTCCCAACTTTTCTTTGATTTCTTTTGTATTCTATATTCTTCTGTACATCTTGGTCCATTTTTGGGGTATCCATTTAGTTTCACTGATCTATCTGCCCATGGGTGTACCAGGATCACAGCTTTTTAACTCTCAGAGCTTATGGGTGTTACTCCTTGTGATGGGGGCAGTTCCATTTTGCAGAATTTTCATATTTTCTTTAAGTTCCATTTGGTGGAATTTTAAAGTGCCATTTCACAGAATATTCATTTATGTCTATTTTCATGTGTGAGGTTTTAAAAAATATATGGGCACTTGGGGTGCCTGGGTGGCTCAGTTGGTTAAGCGTCTGACTCTTAATTGTGGCTCAGGTCATGATCTCACTGTTGTGAGATCAAGCCCCACATCCGGCTTCGTGCTGAGTGTGGAGCCTGCTTGGGATTCTCTCTCTCCCTCTCTCTCTGCCCCTGTTCTGCTTACTCTTTATCTCTCTCAAAATTAAAAAAAAATAATAAAAATAAATTAAAAATACATGAACTTTAAAATAATCATATCTAGTCGCCACTCTCTCCCCTGTAAGAAGAACACCTGCTGATATCATTATCGGGATTGTTATATGTATATATACGAGGGCTCACATCTTTATGATTTTAATTTTTGTTGCTTGATGATAGCTTTACACTGTGCTTGGGAAACATTGATCTGGACTCTACAATCTTCCTATATCCTTGGCCCGTGAAACTTATATAATTGAAGGAGGAGAGAGGAAGGACTAACCTATCATACGATGTATTAATTTTATTTAATACTTGATTTCTGATTATGACTAGCTAACTGATGCCTATTTCTCTATTAACAGTTAATAAACTTGGAACTTGCAAAAACAGTTTTCATGTTGAAGATAAAAAATAGTTGATATTTCAAAAGTTTATTTACAAAACCTTATTTATGTCACAGAACTGGGGAGATTTTTGTGTATATATACGATACACAGTGCTGTTACTTCCTGAGAGAGAGAGAGAGAGAGAGGGTGAGAGCGAGCATGCGTGTGCGTCTGTGTGTGTGTTTTATCATGAATGTGCCCTTTTGTTTTTGTTTTTGTTTTTGTTTTTTAACAGCACACATTCTGCTTTGGTCTTCTTTTTATCTTTTTATTATAAGATCAAACACAGCTATCCACATAAACCATACATAGTTTAGGTAATTATTATAAAGGGAATATTTTTTGTGACCACCACACAGATCAAGAGAGAGAGTATTAGCAGTTTCCCTTGAGCCTCTGGTGTGTCCCAGGCCAGACATAGCCCCTCTCTCCCTCCAGAAGTCACTGCTTTCTTCACTTCTGTAATAATTGCTCTGTTGCCTTTCTTTATGGTTTTATCACCCATGTGTGCATACCTAGCCCCTGTACTCTAGTCTTGAGCATCCTTTTATGTCTTTTAAGTCTCTCAAACCTCAGGTTCCCCCAGCAACCCTTTCCTTTCCTTCTTTCCTTATAGGTTATCTGTTGAAGAACTCATCCATTTGATCTCTAATTTCCTACTGGCTGGATTTGGTGATGGTAACCATGGTTCAATTCAACTTGTTCTTTTTCTTTTAGTGAGAAGTGGTGTTTTAACTCCACTGTCTGGGCACTAGGAATACATACTGCCTAGGTCATTGTTTCTAGGCCTTTTAGTAGACAAAGGATAACTATATATAGACTACTTCGTAAGTTCATACTGGTGCTTCCAATTCAAATTGAGTTTATATGGTTCTTACTTAACCTTTTCTCTATTACATGTATATTTCCTTTATTTCACACACAGATTTCTGGTTCTCTGAAACAGCGGGAGATGCTAGAATTCGAATATACCATAGTAACTCATTTGCTTTCTGCCACATTATATACAGAGTATTCTCAGTACTGCCACAATCCTAACACTGAACCTCTCGTTATAATAACGGAAAGCAGTGAAAACAACTTATTGGTATGCTATCCCCATTTTCCCTGTAATTTTTTTTTTGTGGTGGGGGGGAATGCAGGGGATGTTTATAGTTGAAAATCAGGCAAATTGAAACACTGATTAGCTTTTAGATGATATTTGGAAGAGGGATACTTTTAATTTTGTTAGGTGAGATGTTGATTTTATAGTTGTATTTAGAAGAAGTCCTTATTTGTGAGAGAATTTGCGGGTGAGATGATATGACATCTGGAATGCTCATTAAAATACCACAGGAAGAAAATGGGCAGAACAGAGGAAATAAGATCACTTATTTTTGAAACTAGATGGTAGGATGGTGCTTATGATTAAACCTGGGGGGTCAAAAATCGGGTATTTTAAATACTTTTCAGTTTTTACGTAATTTGAAATATCTAATACAATTTTTTTTTAACGTTTATTTATTTTTGAGACACAGAGAGACAGAGCATGAACGGGGGAGGGGCAGAGAGAGAGGGAGACACAGAACCGGAAGCAAGCTCCAGGCTCTGAGCCATCAGCCCAGAGCCCGACGCGGGGCTCGAACTCATGGACCGCGAGATCGTGACCTGAGCTGAAGTCGGACACTTAACCGACTGAGCCACCCAGACGCCCCTCTAATACAATTTTTTAAATTAATTTTATAAACAATGAAAAGACAAGGACATATGGTGGGAGAAGAAGGTGATAAGGATAGGAGTATATGAGTAACGAATGGGCGATCCCATTTTCCACCTGGTGGTTCAGTCTCAGCTCAGTGGCCTTGATGCTATGGAATTGAGTACCATCTTGAGTGAGAAGAGGGAGCAGAGATGTGAGGCCCTGTGGGAAACTAAGATTTTAGGGATGAGTGGCAGAAGAGGAAAACCCCATCCAAGGAAACTGAGAAGGTCCAAACCATAAAAGTAAAGATCTAGGGAGAGTGGAGCCTCTGAATCCCAGCCAGGGAGGAACCCAGGGACAGAAGGGGGTCATCAGCACCACCATGTTGCAGAATGGGCAAGTGAGCCCCCCTCTATTCTCAGCACGACCTGAATTGCTGAGGGCTTGGGGGGTTCCTGGGCCTCATGTCTGGTCAATCGAATCAAAATCTCAGATCCCTTACAGATATGAAGGATAAGGTAAGGTCTACAAAGAGACCCTTAACAAGAGGCACTTCAGTGATGGATTGGATAGAGGAGTGGGAGCACATGGAAGGAGCAGATTGCTCTTGCTAGAAAGTTTTCTATGAAGGATGAAGAGGGTCAATGTGGGAGGACTAGGGCCTGAGGTAGGAGGTGGTTGTCCAAATAGCTGTCACTTACAATAATAGAAGAGGTTTGTCTGTTAAAATGGAGAACGTGAATGGTTCCCCAGGCAAGATGGCCAAATGGTCAGGCTCAACATGGGCATCTGCCACCCCTCAACCAGAGAGATTATTTTTTGGCAAGAACTTGATTTTTGATGGTTCAGGGAAAGCTTGGAAATCATCATCATGGAATAGATGTTCCTTTTATTTGTTATTATTTTGAATTACGTATTAAAAGAGGAGAGGCGCCCAGGTCTTCAGTACCTTTGCTTCTCAAGTTCCATCAGGCCTTAGGGCCCATCCCTGAGGAAGAAGGAAGGAATGGGGTCTGCAGGACTGACCAGGCACTTGTTTTTGTCA
Organism: Lynx rufus; assembly: GCF_022079265.1. Classification (NCBI taxonomy): domain Eukaryota; kingdom Metazoa; phylum Chordata; class Mammalia; order Carnivora; family Felidae; genus Lynx; species Lynx rufus. The sequence continues at coordinate 74,354,766 of NW_025814834.1, forward strand.
TTCAGGGCTCTCTTCGCTCCTCTTCACAGTCTCTGATTTCTTTTTCTTGGTTTCCTTTCCTTTGTGCTCAGGTGGGCACTGTCATGTGCGTGGAACCTCTAAAAAGTGTTGCCTGGTGTGGGGTGATAGTTTTCAGTTATTTGCTTTGGGACTATTGAAGGGATTCCCACATTTCACGATTTCATAATCACAGTCTTAGAAGGTTGTGGGGAGAGGACTGACAATCCCGTTCCTCCTGTTTTCCTCGGCTGGCCTTTGGGTCTTTGTTTTGTTTTGAATAACAGATTGGATTCCTCATTTCTACCCTGTAGGCTTTCTACCTCACAGTACTTGGGAGCATCAGCTATTTCCTAGATTTCATTTCTTTCTCCCCACGTAGTAGAACTCATTTATTTTTACGTTTAACTTGCCATTAATTTCTTTTTTAGGTCACGGAGTGTTTGGGGTTGGGCAGGTGGTTTTTCAGTTCCTTCGGTTTTCTGGTCTCTCTCTGCCCAGGATGCAGAACCTCTCCCAGCCGTGACTCCCCTTCTCCTCCTTGTTGTCTGTTGTGGTTACTTCAGTGCTAACCCGTTCGACTTGTGCACTGTCCCTGTGTACACAGTTCCATTTTCTTTCTCATGATCGTATTTATACTTTTGATGGATATATTTAAATGAACAGCTGTGCATTTGTTGAGTCATACCACAATTATCTGATTCTGCTTTAGCTGCTCAACTGGCAAAAGCATATTTCAAGCTAAGTTGTGAGAGAATTCCATTAATCACATTCTAGTCCGGGGAGGGGAGAGGAAGAAGACCACTGAGAGAAGTCTTTGTAGAGATTGTTAATTAGTTACTCCATTATTTTAGAGTAGGTTGATTTAGTTGCTCTTTGAGGGGTCACCTGAAGAAACTTGACAAAGATGTAAATGACTATAAAGGTTTAATGATATCAGTCTTGTAAGCAAAATTCCACGGAATCATTGCTGTGTAGATAAAGATAGTAGCTGGTGCTGGTCTGTTTAAACAGATAAGGGGTCCTTTAAAAGTGCTCCTTTCTGTAAAGACCAGTATTTTTGACTGAACATTTCATGAATTCATTGGCAGAGTATTTTGTTGTAAGCCTCCTAGACAGATAACCTATGATACCGAAGATGTTACAACTTTTCTTTTTGTTCAAATATATTAATTGCTAATTGTAACTCTGATTGAGTCTTTGGCTTCCACCAGCCAGATCTGTTTTTCTCTTGACACTTCCTTGGGGTTCTTTCTGGAGGTTATTAATAGGCATGGAAGCATGGCTTTCCAAATAGCATCAATAACTGTTAGAAGACTGGGGGTGGGAGGAGGAGATAATATGTCAATTTCTGACTTGTAGAAGATGTATTTTCAAGCTACAGAAGCTGTCTCAGAGGTCACTGGGGATGGCTCTGGGCAGATCGGCTGGTATCTGCAACTAGAGCTCCATGCGGTCCTTTCCAAATGGGATATTGTCCACCAGGGAGTTGTCTCGTATACCCCGAGTCTGCCAGCCGACTTTTTGTTTGGCTGCTTCTCTTGGATGACACCTTGGAAAACTGAAATCCAAGTTACAAAGGATATCTTTTCATTTATCTCAAATACCTGGTTGCTACTATATTAAATTGAGAATGAGGAGTATTACCCTCCCCCAGTCATTTCCTTGCCAGGCTGTATACAATTCCTTAAACCTCCCCTCCCTCTCTCCACCTGAACCAAAGCATAGCATAGACTAAGAAGTTAAAGTTACCGTGTCTTAATTGATATTGAGTGCCCAGTATGTGCTAGGCATGGCAATGTAGCCATGAGTTAGGTAGAATTTTTACTCTCGTGTTAAATATTAAACATATATATATACATATATATATATATGTATATATATATGTAATGTTTATTTTTTACTCTTGTGTTAAATACATATATATATGTGTAATATATAATATATACATATATGTAATGTTTATTTATTTTTGACAGACAGAGCACAAGCAGGGAGGGGAGGGGTAGAGAGAGAGGGAGACAAAATCTGAAGCAGGCTTCAGGCTCTGAGCTGTCAGCACAGAGCCCAGTGTGGGGCTCGAACTCATGAGCCATGAGATTATGACCTGAGCCAAAGTTGGACGCTCAACCCACTGAGCTACCCAGGTGCCCCACTACTTATATTTTGATAAGTGGGGGAAGGAGGGATGGGAGAGGGGGGAACATAATAACGTGAACTAATAAATCAGCAAAACAGATTTCACAGTGCTAAGTGCTAGGAGAAAATTTGGCAGGGTAATATAATGTAGGGGCAAGGGCGGGAAGGTCTGAGATGGGAATAGGCTTGAGTGTGTAGGTAGTATGGATGGGAAGGAAGGTTCTGGTCAGGCTGGCGTATAAAGGGTGGGTTTATTTGAGGTTTTATTGTTTCTTTTTTGTTTTTGTTTTTTAACCTCCACAGAAATATGCTCTAGTGTCTCCAATGTAAAAAAAAAAAAAAAAAAATGAGAGAGAGATACCTCCTTGGTACTGGTGTCTCTTTTATTTCATCCTAGCCTTCCCTCCAGCCTTCAAATTATTATAGGTTAATCATATTAGCCTTAGAATTGGGACAGTTTTATCATCAGACAGTAGTTGCCTGAAACACCATTTGTCCAGTAATGGGTACAAAAGTCTGCACTATTAGGTGAAAGGGGAAACTTCAGGCATAGTTAGAAATGAGAAGACAGAGGGTCGAGGCAGCATCTGACTGAGGATTTAGGGAGGAAGTGGGATTTTAGATGGACTCCACAGTTGGGCATCCACAAGTTTTGTCTTGGGCCAGTGGTGGGGTTAGGGACTAGGGATAACAGGGTCCTTCCTACCACTGGGTAAAAAAAAGGAAAAATCGTTCCAGTCATAGTATGTGAACTAGAGGGAGAGGCATGAGCCCTGAGCTACCTAGGAGAATATAACAAAACAGCTGGGAGTTGATGGGGTCCTGTAAGTTGAAACAAAGCAGGAGAGCCATGGCTATTTGATACACAGGGAACGAAGTGGAAAATGAGGGACAGTTTCCATGCAGTCAAGCGTGTTGAAATAAAACCTAGTCTTTGGATACCAGTAAGGCATGCAGTGGGTGATCACAACATCAAAATCTCAGAAGCTTTACTTAGTATTATCTGTAAATTGGGTAGGGGTGCAGCAAAGTCAGTTTTGTCCTGTATGCATTTAAAATAAATTTACTGGGGACTCTTTGGTTCTTACATGCTAGCCTAACTTAAACCTTTCACTTTTCATTCAATGAAGGCTCATCTTCCCCACCCCCCAAAGCCCGTTCAGATTATATTGTTCTTTTCCCCTCCTTTCCAAGCCTTATCTTGGGTCCATCTGTCACAGCTGGAATGTTTGTAGTGTAACTCTTTCAGTCAAAACCCTTTCTTTCCTGAAATAATCTGTAATTATTTCCTCTAACTACAGGATGGACTGATCCAGGGGCTGGGTTTCAGTTCTATAGGACTTGTCCAAGAAGCTATTTGTATTCATCTATCGCGGAAGATCAAATTACATGCTAATATTCTGAAAGTAACATCCCACCAGAAACCCTCCAGCAGCAGTGAAGTCTATATAAAACCAAGCCCTGGCAACTTACACATTGCCAGTTCAGACACAGTGTGGTGTTAAATATATTTCACAGGTCATTTGTGAACTGGAGAAAAGTCCCTGACTTATATGGTATGATGGCTTCGGGTTAGCTTTTTTTTTTTTTTCTTTTTCTTCCCAGCGTAGCTGACAGCCCTCTTTTCACCCCTTCCACAGGTCCAGGTAGTTGCGAGCAAGCTGTCCTTGGGTTGTCTCTCTGCCTGTTGAGCATAGAAGAGACAGAATTGTTGGTACATAATGGATGATTTTTGTCCTACTTGGGGGTGGTTGTTTTAAGTATACCCTCCTGCAAAGTTTTATGTCCAGAATTTGTCTTACTACTAACTCTGTCCCAAATGTGCCTGGCTTACACTAATTTCTGCTTTCATATTGAGATGTGAGCTACAGGAGAACCAGAGAGTGGATTGAGAGGTGGGAGATGGAAACAACTTGATGAACAGTATCAGAGTGGCTTGGTTTTCCTTTCACATTTAGATCTTGTTTTCAGGAGTGCAGAGATAATCTGAGTTTGCAGAGCCTATGAAATTAATTTTGAGGTTAGAGCGGCGGAAAGAGGGCATGATTGAAAGATGGTCCAAATAGCCGTGAGTAAAGATTATTTTCTAAGAGGAAAATCAAGATGGTTAAAGCACAGAATGTGTTGAAACTTGGATAAAATGTTAAGGATGACAAACACACATTGCTAAACTGTGGCTGACTGGTTTAATGAAGGTTGTAAGTCATGGTTTAATAACACCTGAACTCTGGTCAGGTGGTCTTGGGTTTAATCTTGTGTCCTTTAGCAAGTTACTTCTACCCACTCATGTTCTTATCTGTAAAATGGGATTAATATGAGTATTATTTTAAGAGTGTTTAGGGGAGAGATTGAATGAGACAGTGCATATGATCTCTAAGCACAGTGTCTGACTAGTTAGTATGTGCCACTACTGTTAGGGTGAGAACTATGTAATGTTAAACGGTAACAAGAGAAAACAGAATTACTCTTGCTCCTTTTCCTGCTCTGCCTGTACCTTTTATATTAAAGAGACTGAATTTGTTTTCCTAATGGAAGGCATGGCAGAGACCAATAAAGAAATACAAAGAAAAAAACTGGAAAAGTAGTGACAACCCTCACCAGTGATGAGAGAACAACCGCATGTAGATGGTGTAAAAGTTATTCAAAATTGGGAGAGGTGGGTGTACAACCTCGGCTTTTAAGATTCTTTCTAACTTGGAGATTGTTAGAAGATGAATTGAGGAGAGTATCAAGAAAGTCCCTATTAAGTAAGTACTCAGTAAATTATGTGTTGAACAAATGGACAGACCAAATGAGTTTAGACTGGTCCAGACAATGAACATTTTGTAGACCTTTCTGATGGGAAAGTATCTTAATTCACCTTACAATTTTCCTTCGTCTCCAACATCGCAGATAACAAGCTGTTTGCTGTCCTTAAGTCTAGGTTTTAGGAATATCCTTTGTTCTAATAGTGGATTAGCAACTAGATTGCTTAATATGAGTTCCAAAAATTGAATATAGAAGTGTATTATCCTCTTGTTTATTCTGTGATCAATATCAAAGCGTTTTGTGATTTTGGGGGGAGAGGAGTTAATGTATTACAATGTGTCTCTGGCTCCTGTCCAGCTGTAAAATTGTGATGCGTAAAACAAGTGCCATACTTGGTCTCAAGCCCACACGTGTTCGAAATTGAGCTCTTTGACTGGATATGTCTGATCTATAAATGGAGTTTAAAAAGTACCAGGGGATTTTGGAAGCGGATCTGTTCTGCCGTGGTGATATACCTGTTTGTAGTAGAAAATCATGGGGCTGTTCCTTTTCCTAACTAAGAGTAGTCCTGAGACATTGTAAGAGATGGTGCTGATTTAAAGAGGGTACCTTAGTTAACATGGGTGGGTCCTTAAACTTTTTCTGAATAGCTCTTTCCCTTGTGTCTAAAGGAAAGACAGATCAATTACTAGGGATAGAAGACCTTATCCAAGAAAAGAAAGGAGATGACATATACTGGAGGCAAAAATTTATACTCTGTACCCTTCAGATAATAAACTGGAATCCCCAGTAGTCTATGATTTTTCAGTTAGCTAACCGTAGAACATTGCATATGGATTTTGGTTCAACCAAAGTAGATGAACAGTTGAGTACCTTCTTATCACAGGTTTTATGTCACATGTAAAAAATATTTAGTTGTGTACATAAAGTATTCTTCCTACATTCCAAACAAAAGTCTAATGCCTTCTTCCTTGACCATTAGACTTGTTGACTTCTTTGATGATAGAGAAGTTAATGAGATTTCTAAAGCTATAGAACAGTAACATTTTTGTCATGTATTGGGTAAATGCTTATCCTAAAATATCAGGTACCATCTGGTTGTCTGGTATGGTAGAAAGAATGAACATTTAAAAGAGTAGGGCAATGATTCTCAGTGTCCAGAATTTCGTGGAGTCTCTGTGATGTTCTCAGTGGTTCCAAGAGGTCCTTCCAAGAATGTTTATATATCAATCATCTCTCTGATTCCTCTGATACATATGTGCAAGGTTGTATTTTCTATATGTACTTCAACAAGTACAACATGGCATAGCAGATCGAATGCAGAATTATATAAGAGAATCCAGTTGTTTTCTACTAAGCCAAACATAGAGATTTGCAAAAATGGAAAATAATGCCACTTTTCTTACTACCTTTTTTTGGACAGGGTAGTATGTTTATTGTTATTTTATTTCTATTTTTTAAACAATTATTTGATTATTTATTTTGAGAGAGAGGGACAGAGAGAGAGAGAAGGTGTGCGCACGAATGGGGGAGGGGCATAGAGAGAGAAAGAGAGAGGATCTCACCTGGGCTGTGCATGGTCAGCCTAGAGACCAACACAGGACTCAGTCTCACAAACTGTGAGATCATGACCTGAACCGAAATCAAGAGTTGGACCCTTAACTGACTGAATCACCTTTGCACTCCAGCATGTTTAATGTTATTTTAAAACAAATACAGTATTAAAAAATTCTTCAGTTTAAATTTCTAATAGAGTAAATATTGATAGATAAAGCTCACATTGGCAAGCTCCTTAAGGGGCTCAATACTTTTCAAGACTGTAAAGTTATTTTGAGACCAAAAAGTGTGAAAGCCAGTGGAGTGAGGCATCCCCAAACTATTGAATTATTGTTCCTCTCTTTTTCCACTACCAGTCCCTCTTTTTTGCCAACCTACATCTGAAACTTCATACGCCGAAATACTTGAGAGCAGGATAATTGAAAATTTACCTTTAAAAACAGTATTTTCTTTTCAGTGTATTTTAAAGTTGGGAATAGGTCCTTGAGGCCTCAAGTTGGGACTTTGGGATACTGATTTTTTTTTTATAATTAAAATATGACCAGGGAATATATTCCAGAACATTCTCCTTTCTACATTCTTTTCCCCTTTCCTTTTAGATGTACTGTTTTTAATAGCTGAATTAACTGGTTAGCAGACACTCCAGACACTGAACAAAATGGCAACCAGTAGCGATGCTCATATTTTTTTCCAAAGATTTTTTTTTTTTTATTATGGCAGGTTTGAGTTATCTATCCTATAAACAGACTAGATTGGGAGATTAACTTTATAATTCTTTTTTTTCCTGTTTTCCATTTATGAGCCTAATATCAATGTATTAATTTTGCTTGCATGATCATAATATGTTAAAATGTATTTTGGGGCATGGGCTTTTGTTGGCTTTGTGACAGGAAAAATTGCCAATGGTGATAGTCTTTTAATTTTAGTCTTTTAGGGTTTTTTTTTAATAGTAGAAAGATTCTTGATTTTGAAGTTTATTAACTGCTGACTTCTATTAGTACCCAAACTAAATGGTAGAGATTAAAGTCACAGAGATGATAAATATCTTAATCCTGTCATTTCTTTGCAGTGTGTATGTGCTTGTGTGTTGGGACTTGGGAGTGATAGCTAACTCTTTAGAATTTAAACTTAAATTGAGCTGATTATTTCAGGGAAATTTTGAATTTAGTGATATTTAATGTTCATCTACTTGGTAGTGGTTAATAAAATTGACTGTAGAATTTGCTACCACAGAATCTAGAGTCTAGTGAGGAGACAGATGTTCAAAAGCACACACGGGTATGAACACATAATTATTAATTATGATAAGTGCTGTGAATGAAAATTAACAAAGTGGTATATGAAAGTGTAATGAGGGCTGTGAGGGTTGAGGCAAGGACAGTCTAGAAGGAGGTGATAGTTGAGACTTGAAGGCTGAATAGGAATTAGCCAGGTTGGACTCTAAAAAAAAGGGCCTGCTCTTGAAGAGCATCATGTATACAAAGCTAGGAAGCCGGCTGGTCAGAGTGCCTGGGAAAATGGATGGTTAGTTAGGGACCAGATGTGAGAAGGGAGAGGAGCATGGTTGGCAAGAATGTCCAGAGGTGAGTGAGTGGAGGGCATCCCTGGGCTTTTTGTGCCTTATCGAAGTTCCTCCTCTGCCTACCTTCAGCCTTCTTGGGTTTCTCCACCCTCTTTAACTCTTCTTTCTAGGCTGGCTGTGACCCAGCCTGGCTTTTTTCTTCACTTCTGAAATATGCGTAAATTTGTAGGACTTCATGCTTGTCCTGGCTGTAGGGCCTCTGCGTAAGCTGAGAAGCTGCGCCTTTCTCCTTAAATGCAACCCTCCACCTCAAGGTGCTACCCACCCCAACACATGCATACACACACACACACACACACACACACACACACACACACACGCATGCTTACACACTCATCCTTGTTCTGGTATCTTCTACTCATCTTCCTGATTCCTATTTAGATATAACCTTCCTGGGGAAGCTCTTCTACCCAGAAAATCTCAAGTTATTTTGTTAGCAGTCCTATTTAACCCATTTGTTTTTTTATAACTGGCACTTCATTTAGTTTTTAATTATAAAATCATTTGGATGACTATTTGATTATCACCATAGATGAAAGCTCCATGATAGTAAGGGCTATGTTTATATATCTTTATCATTTTAAGTTTCTAATGTCTAATACATGAGTAGACCCTTAATAGGTATTAAAAGAAGGAAGGAAGGAAAGGAGAATTGGGAATTCACAGATAAGAACAAGATAGTCCAGTGGTTTTCAAAGGCTTTTGAGGACTTATCCCATCCATTAAAAATATTTTTAAGCATGCACCCTCACTGTGTGTGTTGCTTGTAAGTTTCATATAAAATAAAAACTATGTATGATATAATATACATAAAATAGAAATTTTAAAAAGATTGACAGTGAAATATTTAAGGTATTGTTAATGGTGATAACATTGTATTATTCAGGATAATGTTTACTGTTTATGATACTGGAAGCAAATCCATTTTCAAGTAGTTTTTAATTTTGAATTTGGGGAGCCTGCTTCTTGTCAGATTGAACTGAATATTAACTGCTTTTTTTCTAGTAAAGTGATTAACAAACAACCACTAGGAATAGAGATATCAACTCCACCATTTTCTTATTCTTTCTGGTGCTTTCATTAATAATATATTCAATCTGTAGTTTTAGAACACTTGTAATCTGGGGAGGGCTTGTTTCATAACATACTTAAATTGACCCTCAGAAGTATAGTACATAGCTATACTCTAAGCAAATCATGTCCACATTTCTTTCTGGAAGACATCTTTTGAACTAGACTGTCAAAGGAACTGAGAGAGACACCAAATAAAGCCTCAAGTTATTTATCGCTCTATTAGATTTTGCATAGGATACAAATTCTAGTATATACAGTCCCTGACTTCTCATGGTTTGACTAAAAGATTTTTTTGACTTTACCATGATGTGAAAGTGATAAACATTCAGTAGAAACTGTACTTCGAATTTTGATCTTCGGGTTTGACTTAGAGATTTTTTTGACTTTGCCATGATGTGAAAGTGATAAACATTCAATAGAAACTGTACTTCGAATTTTGATCTTTGGATCCTTGGGTCTTTTCCTGGGCTACCAATATGTGGTATGACCCTCTCTCGTGACACCGGGCAGCAGCAGTGAGCTGCAGCTCCCAGCCACGCTGTCACAAGGGTGAACAACTGACACACCTACCACCATTCTGTTCCTCGAGAACCATTCTGTGTTTCACTTTCAGTACTGTATTCAATACATTACATGAGGTTTTCAATACCTTATTGTAAAACAAGCTTTGATAGGCTTTGCATTAGATAATTTTGCCCAACAGTAGGCTAATGTTAAGTGTTCTAAACACATTTAAGGTGGAGTAGGTTGAACTCTGATGTTTGGTAGACCAAGTGTATTAAATGCATTTTCCACTTCTGATATTTTCAACTTAGGATGGATTTATCAGGATGTAACCCCATCGTAATAAGAGTAAGATCTGTATTTTCATCCTGTAATTCAGTAAATGTTCTTGCATGACCCTAGGATCCATGTACCTCTTTTAGGGACAGGAAGGTTAGCATTGGAGACTGACTTAGACAAGTAATTGATTTCAAGTGGTGTTAGCCCAGTGCTGGGTGCTAGAAGTGACTGCTGATGGAGAGGTGTTTCACCAAATGTTTGCCTTTTGAGCTAGGTCATGAATGACAGGAGGAGGGGAGTAAGTAGAAGAAGGGTAGAAGAGGACGCTTAGGGCCGTTGAGGCAGAGGGAACCAGCAGTGCGCTCCCCGTTCAAAGGCGTGGAGACAAGATGGTGATGGAGGAGTCTGTATCTGGTTGTGACGACACTGGCAGCCACATGAGCCACTTATATGCCACAAATCAGGGGCTTGTCATAGAAAAGATCTTTGTGAACATGGACATAATAATAACAGTAAAAGAGGACACTAAAGTTTCGTGTGCTTTAAAAAGTGTAAAAAGAAGGTACATTGCTTCTTCCTTACGTTGCTATTCCTTACATTGCTATTAGAGAAGGGGTGGACTGAAATATAATTATGGACCAATTGAGATGAGGGTGGTAAGATAAGATGGGGACGTGGAGAATGAACAGTCTGACCACCAACCAAAATTTTTGATTTTAATATGAACCAGAAGGTGTCCACTCCAGACAGCTTAGATAGCAATAGGCTTTTGCTCTTTGCTTTGAGCTCTAAGTGTAAGATAGCACACTAACGTGTGCATTAAAGAACTTGACCAGTTTTCTTGTTTATTTACCATCCAGAAAATCACAACTAATCAAAGGTTTAATTTTTAAAAATTATTTTTTGTACTAAAGAATTAGTATAACCAGACTCTTCATCATATTCCCAAAATTTTGCAGGAATTATTTAAGTTATTATTAAAAAGTTCTTTGTTGTAGTCCTTTGGCTTAGAAAATTGAGCTTTTGCCAATTTAGGGCAATGTCAACTTGAAACTCATATCTGGTATCTTACTTTCTCTTGATTATATAGTTTGATGTATTTCACATTTACATGATTTCTTCCTATCCTGGTTGTGTCTATCCTGCATTGCTTTGTCATAGATGAGGGATACGTTGTAGGTTTTTTTGTGTTGTTTTTGTTGTTGTTGTTGTTCCCCTTTTGGGCTGTGTGATGATGCTCTACCTCTAATTCTTTTAAAGTAGAAGTAAGGTTCAAAAATTATGCTTGAATTATTCAGTCACTTAATCTTTAACATCATGTTACAACAGTCTATTCATATTTCTCAGAGGTTTTAAATTTAGTGCCAATTTTGCATTTCATAGGATAAGATAAAATTCTAGCTTAAAATTCTTTGGGAATGCTTAGCCTTCTAGCTGGGAATTTTTTATGTCCTTATTGAGTTGCCTCTAAGAGGGTAGACCCTCTGGACTCAGAGAAAGTCGCAGCTGCCTTAGAGTGGCCACCAGTGGGAGGTAAATCTGATTAAGTCCTTAAGATGATTTGTTTAGAAATACGTAAAGGGTATATGTTTAAATTTACCAAGAAATAAGGCGACATATGTGAGGGGGATTTGTAAGAAAGGCCTTGAATGGCAGTTTGAAGATAGTATGCTTAATTTAATTTGTCATCCTACGGTTAAATTTTTTGTTTTACTTATATGTCTTATTTTTCCTCCACAGTTGTACAATGGTAGATGGAGTGATGATTCTTCCTGTGCTAATGATGATTGCTTTCCCTTCCCCTAGTATGGAAGGTAAGTGTCTCACAGCTATTTGGAGTAGGGTAAGTTTCTGTGTAGTGTTTGGCTCTCTGTGAACTAGGTTGTTCTTAATCCTGTCACACTTCACACTCCTCCATTCTCCCCCTTTGTTAAGACTTTATTTTTTTAAAGTCATGTTTTTGGTTCACAGCAAAATTGAGAGGAAGGTATAGAGAGTGCTCATATACCCTTTGCCCCCACACATTCGGACCCTTCCCCATCACCAACATCCCCCCACCAAAGTGGTACACTTGTTATAATTGATGGACCTACACTGACATGTCATAGTTATCCAAGTCCGTAGTTTACGTTAGGGTTCACTCTTGGTGTTGTGCATTCTGTGGGTTTGGACAGATGTATAATGACATGTATCCACCATTATAGTACCATACAAAGTACTTCATTGTCCTAAAAACCCCCTGTGCTCCACCTGTTCATTCCTTCCCCCCACCCTCCTTACCACTGGCAACCACTGATCTTTTTACTGCCTTCATAGTTTTATCTTTTCCAGAATGTCATATAGTTGGAATCGTATGATATGTAGTCTTTTTCGGATTGGCTTCTTTCACTTGTGAGTAGGCATTTAAGGTTCCTCTGTGTCTTTTCAGGGCTCATTTCTTTTAGCAGTGAATAATATTCCATTGTCTGGATGTACCACAGTTTTATTTATCCATTGACCTACTGAAGGGACACATCGGATGCTTCTGGGTTTTGGCAGTTAGGAATAAAGTTGCTCTAAACATCCGTGTGCAGGTTGTGTGTGGACAGAAGTTTCCAGCTCCTTTGGGTAAATACCAAGGTTTGTGATTACTGGATTTTATGGTAGAGTATGTTCAGTTTTATAAGAAGCCTCTAAATTGTCTTTCAAAGTGACTCTACCATTTGCATTCCCACCAACAATGAATAAGAGAGAGTTCCTGTTGCTCCAATTCCTCAGCAGCATTTGGTGTTGTCATTGATTCTGGATTTTGGCCACTCTAATAGGCGTGTAGCGGTATCTCATTGTTGTTTTAATTTGCATTTTCCTGATGACATCTGACGTGGAGCATATGCCTTTATATGCTTATTTGCCATCTTTCTATCTTCTTTGGTGAGGTAGCAGTTAAGATCTTTGGCCCAATTTTTAATCAGGTTGTTCGTTTGCTTATTTTTGAGTTGTAAGAGTTCTTTGCACATTTTGAATAACAGTCTTTTTTTTTTTTTTAATTTTTTTTTTCAACGTTTATTTATTTTTGGGACAGAGAGAGACAGAGCATGAACGGGCGAGGGGCAGAGAGAGAGGGAGACACAGAATCGGAAACAGGCTCCAGGCTCTGAGCCATCAGCCCAGAGCCCGACGCGGGGCTCGAACTCACAGACCACGAGATCGTGACCTGGCTGAAGTCGGACGCTTAACCGACTGCGCCACCCAGGCGCCCCTTGAATAACAGTCTTTTATCACGTGTGTCTTTTGCGCATATTTTCTCCCATTCTGTCACTTGCTTTTTCATTCTTTTGATGTTGTCTTTCACAGAGCAGAAGTTTTAAATTTTAATGAAGTCCAGTTTATTATTTCTTTCATAGATTGTGCCTCTAAAAAATTATTGCCGTACCCAAGGTCATCTGGATTTTCTCCTATGTTTATCCAATAATATTACATTATGTAATACTACGTAATGGGCTTTACATTAAGTTTCTGTTGGACAGTGCCGTTGTAACCAATTTAGGTATCTATAGTCTAGATTCTGTTCTAAGCAGTGTTAAAAACATTTCAATAATGCTACAGTACCGAGAAATTATAAATTAAGATATAAATATATAAGATAAGATATAAATTAAGGATCCCCTGTGGTAAGTTGAAAAGAATTGGAGGTGTTTAAATCAGAGGAAAGGTTGGGTCCTAAGTTGTAAGAATTAGTAAGAATTGGGTTGGAAAAATTTGATGGTAGTTCATATTTTTAACAGTCAAATTTTACCAGTCGTTCTCACCTGGGAGTTATTTTACTCTCCAAGGAACATTTGACAATATCTGGAGACCCAACAGGAAAACAGGAATTTTCCTCCTCTGTGTAATTGCTAAACTATGGCAACTAGGAAAAAAAAAATCTACAGAATATTGTGGCACAAAGTCCCTCCAAATTCCATTCCCTTCCCTAGATATAGTATCAGTTTCGTATGGTATTAAGCAGTTCTTACTGGTTTCATTTGATATCATGGGTGGGCCTGTGGTTGTGGGTATGTAGTATGAAGAGAGAAGAAGTGGAGAAAGAATGGAGAAGAAAGGAGAAAAGGGTGTTTATGAGTCAATATTAACAACCATGTCATTGGTTGTGTTTTTCCTGCTTTTAGCTCTTGAACTGCCCAAAGAATCCGGCAGATGACCCCCTAAAGCCCCAGTGCAGATATGTCATGAAACAAGTCAGTCTGGCTGAAATGGAAACGGATTGCCCCTGAAGTCCTGCTCTTTAACATATCACCACCACTAGGATGTTTACAAGGAAGGAAAAGGACTCTTTATTCTTTAGTTGCAATAGCTTTTTTTTTTTTAAACCAGAATATCCAGTGCCTGCTACAGCCTAGAGTACTCTAATCCTAATAACAGTTGCCTTAGTCCTGTCTTCCCTTCATGACTCAACTCCTTGTTAACTGTCAATAGCATATTCTGTGAAAAGACTCTTTGTTTTTGTATATTTACTAGGAATTAAAAAAAAACCCACACTGAGAACCCTTGATTGTAATGTACTCTAATATATTCAACATTAGTCATAAAGCAAATGTTAAGTACAAAATATTTCACCAAAAGAGGTAAATAATAGGGCAGATAACTAAAATCTTTATACTAGCTCCAAAGATTGTTGAGTGCAGACCTTTAGACTACCAAGTTTAAAAGGAAATAGAACCATGTTTGATGTTTGCAAAGTAGCTATGGCACCTGATTGATTGTGCTTCAGTGGAGCTAGATGGCATTACTGGGGCATAAATAAGAAAGTCATAGGGATTTTATTCCAATATATTTTGTTGGGTAGTGTACTCTTTTTAGTTCATTGAAAACAACAACAACAACAACAACAACAACAACAACAACAACAACTTTCCCTTTGTCTCCCAAATTACTCCCACATGTTTCTTAAATATTGATTGGAAATAGTGTGCACTTCAAATAATAGGTCCCCAATAGTGATTTTGGTAGAGTTTGGTTAGTATGAGTGTACTTTAGAATATTTCTCAAGTTGTATGGAATCCTAAATACTCCATGTCAAAAAAGACTAAATAGGTCTGGAAAATACTGCTTACTATAACTATCTTCTTGATGATCATAGGCAATACTTATTGAGTGGTGGCTAATATATGCCAAATGTTTTATATGAGTTATTTCCCATAATTCTCATGATTACCCTGATGAGATAGGTTTTTGGGGATGTGCCTTTGAATTGGTTAAAACTCTCGCTCAGGATTACACAGCCAACAAAAAGGTATAATATACTTTAAGGAATGGTATTCAAGAGCTTCAATCATTATCAACCTTCTTCAGAATATTGCTTTTTTTTTTCTGTACCTTAAATTAGCTACGTCCACACTGACATTATATCTGATGCATGCTAGACTCCCCCTCAGTCCAGTCTGTTTGAGAGCTGAGATGAGAGCAAATGATCAGGCTCCTTTACCTGGGTTTATGTTTTTTTATTTCTCATCTCTCATACCAATATTCATTTTTCATGTTCATTATATACACAACTCTAGCTGCAGGAAGAGTTTTATTTGCTCTCACCGAGAAGAGCACTTGAGTCCTAATTATCCGTATATCCTTCCTATCCCTTCCCATTAATAAGACTAATCATGCTCTAATACTGCTATTATGCCACTGGGGAGAAGTCCATTTTTGTTCCAGAACCTCCATGTTTGGCTTTCCCTTTGTCCCTGAGAGCATTTGCAGGTGACGTCCATGACACAAATACTTAAAATGGAATATTGCTTCAGAAATATTTCTAAGCTAAGATGACCCACATTTTATCAAATTTGCAAGCCATAGTTAGATTTTATTATAGCGGGGAGCACTGGACTTTTGCAGAGGTTTGTTGCAAGAGGTTTTGGCCTGTTCTAGAGAAGAGTGCTAAGTTCTAAATTAGTTTGTGGGCTGACTTGATTTTATTATTTCCAAAGCCATCACCACTCAAGACTTCCCAGCCCAATTACCCAATGAGGGAAGGAAAGGGATAACTTCAATGGACTTTTTGTTAGGGTCCACAAAGGTGCCCCTCTTTGCGACTGTAGAAGAAGAATAGAATAAGCCTTTCTTTGAATTTCTCATTATTGAAGATTCAGGAAGTTCTTGAAGGGGCGAGTGAATGTAAGAGAAATGTCTTTATTAAATTTGTTGCTCTCATTTCTCATTACTATAATTTATCCCTGTTCAGAATAAAATCTTTTTCACTGACACATCATCAAATGAGAGACTTTTTGGGGAGAGAGATGAGAAATATTGAGCTATTGTTTGCCACTCATTACTAGGACCTAAAGTGTAAATATCTGATCGAAGCGCACACTTTTAAGATACTGTTTCTTTATTGTCAGATTTTCTTCTCTAACAGACTGGTGGTGTGTTAGTTGATGTCAGGTGAACTACGACAAAGTTTCCTTTTAGTTTTTTCTTCTTAGGAGATGTTTGTTTTGGCTGTGGGTAAACTGAAGCCACATCCATTTTTTTTCCCCAGTGGACATTATAAAATGTTCATATTTAGTGCATTTATATGAGAGGAGGGTAGTAGCAGTAGGAGGTGGAGAAGACTCTAAAAATTCGATCTAAGTCAAATACTGAACAGATGTGAAAACAAATCGAAGACCCACGCTCATGAAACGATTTCCTTGTGGTCAGCAGTGAGAGGGCAGCGCAATAGCTTCTCGGCTTCTCTTTTTATGAAGATAGGTCTCAAGAATGAGAAGATGGTTGCCATCTCCTCTTTATGGAAAAACTTGCGAAGCAGGAAATTTGTAGATGTGTCATATATGCAACTTTCGCTCTTGGAAAGAAGCAAACACCAAGGAAAATAAGACATAATAAAAAATTGCTTTGTAACTCCCAAAACGCTATTAGCCCGTCCTCAGGAAGTTCCTTCTGCAGCCCAGCATGACCTCAGGCAAGCTTCCACAGATAATGATTATATGGAATAGTCATAATTACTCAGAACTCATGTCAAGTCCAAGATCATGTAAGACACAGGGCGGAGTGACTTTCAAACTTTTCACTGTGACTCACAGTAAGAAACATTTTAGCGTTGGACCCAGCGCATCTACATTTAGAAACGTTTTAGAGTAGGACCCACACACATCTGAAACACAAAATTCGTGCAAAAACAGCAGCTACTCTTACTATGTTTAACGTACTCCCATTTCTTCTCTTTTTTATTCCATTCGGCTTTATTTTAATTTAAAAAGAAAAAAAAAGAGGCCTTGTTTTCAACCACAAAATCGATTTCCCTACCCACGAATGGTTCATGCCCCATGGTTTAAAAAGGTGACTCCAGTCTGCTCCTAGGAGCTCCCTGCCCGGAAGTGCCTGCTGCCCTCAGGTGAAAGCTCTGACCACCGACCTGTGCGTTCTCCAGCAGAGCTGGCCTGGGACCTTTTATTTTTTTCACGAGTTCATGAAGCCCCGACCATCCTCTCTGTCCGAGCCAGTAGTTTGACAGGAAGAGGGAAGTTTACATTTGTGCCTCCTCAGCCTTGGTCGTTAACACTGGAACAGCTGCTGCCTGATTTTAATCAGCTGAATCTGAGCTCTGCAGAGCAGGGTGTTTTCCTAGATCCACGGTAATGCTTCATCTAATTCTTTGTTATGGGTTAGAGCGGAGCACCGACCTTCCGAGGATATGAAATTTGGGGGATGTGGCCAGGAGGGAAGAAATAAGAGGAAGAATGAAATTTCTTTTGAGCAGGAGGTGGTGAAAATCACCTTAAGGAAACAAAAACAACCACCTCTGCCTGTAATCGAATGGTGATTTGGAGTGGGAGTGGCCTTACTTATTTAGTTAGTTAGTTGTATTTATTTCCCCTTCTACATTCTGGTACCTACACCAAGCTAGTTTGTATGAAAAAAAGAATCGGATCCATTCAGAAAGGTTGTAAAGAATAGATAGGAAAAAAAAAAAAAACCCATAGTCCAGTTTAGAATTGGACTCATCTGGTGTGTTTATAATACTACACACTGCCATGGTGAATTACATTGTCATGGCTTCTCTTTATCTTCAACATCGTGTCCTAATTCATCTGCTTCACAATGTCAGTTTTGCAAAGTGTTAGGGTAATTTTTGGTAGGTAAAAATGATGTGGTTAGTCAGAGTCTTCTGAAGGGAAGGCTCTTGGCCATGCAGAGGAAGCAGGCCTTTCTCAGGAGAGAGACAGAGTGAGACAGAGTGAGACTGTGTCATGAGCCATGTTCTTCGTCTTCACTGCGTCTGTGTGTGTGTGTGTGTGTGTGTGTGTGTGTGTGTGTGCGCGCGCGCGCATGCGCACGTTATTTCACTTCTCAGGGTCTATTCCTGCAGCGGCGCGATGGAAACAGTGACAGGGTGGTTGTGAGGAGTTTATGGGGAGTACAAGCAAAGTGAGCCCTGGAGCGTAGGAAGCCAAGACTTAGTGGTGTTCACCATCTTATCCCCAGTGTCAAAGACAGTGCCTGGCATATAACTGGTGCTCAGTGAATATTTGACAAATGAATGAATAAATAATGTTGGCTACAATACTAATTATTATAATATAAGAAAAAAAAAGAGGAGACAGGGACTGGTCTGGGCTGAGGTGATGAGAAGAGCACATCTTTCGAAGAATTTATTCTGAGTTTGGGAAAAAAGAATCAGTTGTAGCACAGTCTTACAATCTCCGACTGATTAATTAGCACGAGTATGCTGGTAGGCGCTGGTGATGTCAGCATAACTAGAAGTGGTTCCTTCTGTCAAGGAGTCACAGTCTGGTTGGATAAGGCAAAGGTTAAAGCACAGCACCGGGGATATCAACAGGAAGGACCTTCATATCACACTGGGCTGGGACTGGGGACAGCAGTCCAGGGAGCAGGAGTTTGGCAGGATGAACGGGCATTAGACCAGCAAAGGAAGGGCCGAGAAGGACTTCTGATGCAGAGACGGGCCCCACCCAGAGAAGTCGTGGAGGTGGGGGAAATGTGAGGACACCACCTGCACGGTCCAGCATGGCCAGCGCAGTCTTGAGAAGGGAGCGGGGTTGAGAGTTCAGGTCCTACTGGCCTGGCAGGGTCTGGGGTACTGAGGTGGTTGCTTCCTATCCTGAGGGGAGTGAGAGCCATTGAAAGATTAAGTAGGGGTGGTTTGCATTCGCAAAGATTTGTGCAGCGGAAGTGGATCACGGGGTACGGCAAGGCGAGAGGTACACGGGTGAGGAAAACTGGTTCTCCTGTGGTGGTGGACAGGCCCACATGCCGTAGTTTGGGAGGCCTCCCAACTGTGGCAACTTAATGGTGGCAAACAACAAAAACAAAACCTGAGTTCAAAGAGTAGACCTCTGTTACAGACCTTTGTTATTATTATTCATGAATAACAACTGCAGTGGCAACTGAGAATAACCTAATAATAATTCCACTGCTACTTTTATTATGCAAACAGAAGCCTGAGCTGCTGACTTTTCTAGCAACTTTTGCAGGACATTTAAATCCCTCTAGCTGGCCCTTTGTTCCTGTGTTGCCATGGAGTGTCAATAAGCCCAGCTCAGAATAACCCAGGCGGTGAAATGCGAGGTACAGCTTGCTCGCTGGCATGTTGGCTGGCCAGGTTATACTGTTTTCATCGCTCCCGTCTTGGGAGGAGCACTGGGCAGCTGGTTGCCCTGGCAGCTGTGAAAGGTGTACGTCTCTTGGCTGCCCGGAGTTTGAAATGCAACCCAGGCTTGCCTGCCTACTGAGCATGTGCGGCTCCCGATTGAGCTGATAGCAACTGAAAATAGCCCACTGAGCACCTGTCCCTTGTACACCAGCCCCTGGCCGACTGCCATTTAGGACAGTGGGGACTCAACTTGGTGGATAGGTGAGGGGCTGCGTGGATTTTAATGGTTCTTAGGAAGATCTTAGAAACTTTGGCCCTGGCTGAAAAGGAAGAAGAAAAAAAAAAAAAGCAGCCTCTTCTGAGCGGTACTCTTTGGCACGTCTGGGGTTAGTGGGTGGTCACGGTGGCTGCATGATATACAGTATGTGCTGAAGACACCATACAGTTAGTTCTCTTTGCTCAGCCACAGTGTGGTCCAGTAGACTGAGAGAGAGGTATATGTTCTCTCTTGGAGATAATAGCTTTCCTGAAAAACTCCTGGAAGGTAGCCATCCAGGGTTTATGCTGTTTCAGTCTTAGAACGGGGAGGCATGGCGTTAAACTATTTTGTTTGATTTTCTACCTGTTCTTTAATCCCCAGTGATTGTCAGTAGACCACTTCTGCATGGTGTCTCTTTGCTAGATTATTCTTTCTCAGCAGTCCAAATGCGGCCATAGAATAGAATCACAGCATGTTATGGGGCTGCCTGTGCCCCTTTGGGAATCCTTCCCTTTCCTTCTGGGCTTTCATGTCTTCAGCGGGCTTGCCATTGTTGGGCACAGTTGGCATGTCAGTGTGGATGGAAGCGGGCTCTGGAAAGAAATACTTCTGAAATGACTGGGGGTATTAAAGCTACTATTTAAAAGTGACCCTTCGGAGATACTTGGGTTACCTTCAGGCTGTCAGTGCCCTGAAGCTACAGGAGCCGATGGGAATCTGTGGAAAGTCTGGCCTGCTGCTTTCGCCTTAGTTTGTGTTTAGATATTCTTGCTCCCTAGCCAGTGGCCTCGTGACACATCTCAGATTTAGCTGCCTTTCTTCTGCCAAGGTTCAAGATGATTGTGGAAGCTGGGAATGGTATGCAGTGCCACAGAGATTGGGGGCAGAGGGGGAAGAGAGGGTTTGAAAAGCCAATTATGGTCTACAGCACTCTCAAAAAATGCTTTCGGTGTCTACCTTGAGCGTAGGCACCTGGAGCCTTTCTGCGGGCTCAGGGCTGAAAAAAGAATAAGCTCAAAATGACCCCCACTCAACCATGGCCTGGTGACTGCAGGATCCTTTAGTCTATTGACTACTACGCCAATCTTCTTCTTAAGCATTGAATTTGGGAGTTAGCGGCTTCTTGTGGACCATATTAGTTAGACTGATAGGGAAAAGAAGATATGCAAAGCAAAGATGAAGCTAAAGGCTGGAGTACAGATGCACAAGACATGTATTCATGGGATTGAAGGCATGGGATTCCTCTCGTAATTAACCTTGCCCTGGAGTTCTGGACCCGATAGGGCCTTAGGACGTGAGTTGGGAAATTGGGGGATAGGGTGGTAGCGGTATCGGAGGCTTGAGCAGTGCCCCCACTTTTTACCCTCGGATAGCTTAATCTCTTGTGCTTCATGCAGGCTGTAGAGAATGTAGTCTAGAAATCCCCTGTTCTCTCCGTGCATTTTTCTGGGGGTGGGGTAGAGTAGGGAGCTAGAGAGGAGGAATTTAACTAATTGTGGACATTTTTACCTTTGACTCCAGGTACTGCATTGCCTAGGGGCTGGCATTCTAAGACTATTGTTCAACAAATTGGAGCCCTGCCCATCTTCTGAGGGATTTATCTCTGTGGTTTGAAAGCTTCCAGAAAGGTTGTTGGGGATGTGGTGGTGGTTTGTTGATTGTGAGTAAAACCTTGAAGGCCAAGTCACCGCTAGGGCACAGAAGGGCAAATAGAGGTGGGAGCCTTGTGCTGAGTCCACACTGTAGTTCCTTTCCCATCATCCTATACCACGCAGAGCCCTTGGTTAAGGTTTCCTGTAACGGCAAAATTTTCAATACAGCGCTTGGCTAGGAAACCCTTACTAGAGCAGCCGTGTACTCCCTAGTTAGCCTGTGGAACCCACATGAGTCAAGCACACCTCTTCCCACACTGTGAACAGGGCTTCTAGCCTCAACATTTGATAGATGGTTACCACATCGCTGGTTCTCTTCAAATCCAAATGACAAAGGGATCGCTTCTCTGAAATGTTTATAATCAACCAGGTCTTTTTCTCTCCACCCTCAGGCTGTGGTACTCTCTGTTACTCTTCCAATAAGTGGAGATTCACTCAGGGCCAGGCGTTGTCAATATATGGGGGTGGGGTGGGGATACTTTCTGGTCTCCAAGAGAATTCCTTAGTAGGTAATTTCCGTTAGGTTTTGTAATCATTTGTTTTTCTGAAGGGAAGATTGAAGAAGTGTGAAGACATGATGAAGAAAAGGGTCATTATTTTCCCCCTATTAAAGAGTTGCTTCATTGACATGGTACAAGTATTAAAACGATGTCTTTGCTACATTCTGGGAATCGTAAAACGCATGGAAAAGACAGACCAATATTGTCTTAGGTCAATACCCCACAATGTGCTTTAACTTGTTAGTCACTTAAACACAGACCAAGTTTTTGGCTTTGAAATAGAAGGTGTGGCTGCTGCAATAGGGCTTCATTTACAGGGATTATTTCAGAGACAAGGAGTCAGCTCAGACACAAAATAAACAGATGGCACTTTTTTTTTTTTTCCCCCCTCTCAGCTTCAGCAGTTCAAATGCAGGATGACTTAGGAATCCTTATCACCTTCAGCAAAGCAAGAAGGGGAAAATGATGTAATTCACTCTTTCCCTACTCCCTGCTGAAAACGCCATTACTTTCACTGATAGGAGAAAAATGGCAGCAAATACCAGGGGCGTCTTTTTCACTGCTGAGCAGACAAGTCCTGCATGACTCCCCTAATGTGGCCGGAGGCCAGGCACTTACTATGTTTTGATCATTCTGGTCACCTTAGCATCAGAGTAGCCAAACGTCCTCATGTCACCCATCCAAGGAAGGACCATCCATACAAGCCCTGCTGTTCTATTAATGTGTTAAATAAGTCCTTGTTTTAGGGGCTTTTGTATTTTACCTCTTTCTTCTAACAACCAGGCAGACAGAACACCTACTGTACCACACCGCAAGTATTAATTTTCTACACTTGTAAGCCAGAGTAGGTGAACAGATGTGACGCTATGGCGAACTCCTCTAGGAAGAAATGGCTTGCACAGACATGCTGGCTCGGTGACTAAGCCTTGCCTTAAGATCTCTGCTGACATTTAAAGACTTTATAGGCTCAGTCTGCTCTGAAAACCAGCATCATGTCTCTTCCCACCTCTAAATCCTTTCCGTGAAGAGAAAATTCATCCGGAAGCAAATATCCATCAGGCTTGTACTCCTGTCAATCACTGAAGCAGGCGGGGGCTCTGTAACAGTGAGCAGAGTAGGGTCAGTCCCTCCCCTCATGGCGCTCCTAGTCCGGAGGAGAGACTTGGACATTCAGTAGCCAGACAGACACATGCGTGTGAGTGTATACAGGTGGTTCTTACTTTAAATTTGAGTGTGTGAACAAAGGCTTCTTTAAGAGAGGGTAGATGCTAACTAGGTAAATGGAGTGTAGGCAGGGAGGGAGGTAAGCACTCCACATGGAGGAAATTCCCTACCTAAAGGACCTGATATCTTGGAACAGGAGAGGCCTCCCAAGAATGGAGGGGATAAGAGGGGAGCCTAAGGACGTGGGGATCAGCTCCACCAGGAAGGACTTCTGGCCACATTAACCCTCCTGTCTCTCTTTGGAGAGTCACAGAAGACAGAGAGGATTACATCTGAATGGGGATGTGATTTGCTCGGTTCCAGAACGCTGGAGGCAGGGTACATTTGTAGCTATCATCAGTTCAAAATCTTGGGAATCCTGAAATCATTTTATGTCATTGTTATTCTAATTTATATGTGATCCTATTCAATCTTTCTTAACTCCTGGAATATGTTTTCTTCTTCGCTTTACAACTTTGCCAAATATCTGTTTCTCTGATCAGGGGTAAAAAACAAACAAACAAACAAACAAAAACAAATGGAATTTGGGTTCCTTAGATGGGGGTTTTATAATGAGAGCATTTAATGGTGTTTGGGGTACCGTATTCCCGAGCATATAGCTTGCCTTCTCACCAGACCATCAAATGCCCTTCACTAGGCATTGCAGACTGACCTTTGTGTTTCTGTCTTAGAAGCAGGCTTCTGGCAGTGATACCTGGCATTGCAAAATCCATCACTGAGCCTTTGTTTAATGCCAGAGATCTCAAATGCTTTCCGATTCTGGAGAAGTGCCAAGCTGCACTTTCAGATTAGGAGGCCATGGAAGGACTCCCATATCTATAAGCCTAATATAGGCTGTCATTTCAAATGAATGAATCGTTTATACTGTTGGAAGGAGTCCAGATATGTTTGGGGTTCCTTTTTTAGCCTATATAGTTCTGAGCTATCTGACTTTTATAATAATAGTCTAATAACCATATTGTCATCTGTGCCACTTGGAGGTGAACCTCTAAGAAATTCAGCCTGTTCCTTTTGCTGACCTCTGGGGTGATAGTTGCAGGCTGGTTTACTTGTAGCAGTTTCTCATTTGTCTTTTGTGTCAAACTTTAGTGGGAGATGTGAGGTTTTGTGCACCATTTAGAATGGTAATCAGTTTAAATGCTTTAAAGCGTTATGGAGTGCATGACTGAGAATGTGGGGGATAAGCCCATGGTGGTGTGCTTAGATTTCTCAAGTCCCACTTAAAACATAAATGTGAAGATTTTTACTCCGAGGTACAAGAGCATTCCAAACTGTGGACAGACGTAAAAAGTCCACGATGCTCTCTGCTCTGCTTCTTCCTGTGACGACAGTCTGTCGTGAGGCTACGAGAGTAGGTGTGCACAGAGGCTGAGCCCAGAACGAGATCTTTTAAGAGGTTTGGGCTTCTGAGCCTGCACCTCTGGTTGTGGAGCCAGCCCCCAGTCCTCCCAGGTGGCGTCAAGAACTCCCTGCGGCTCCCAGCCAGACCTGTGAGTGTGTTTGCACAGACCTGGTCCTGGTGATACAAAGGGCGCACAGTGCCAGCCATAACACTGAGTAATGCTGGGAGGTGCCTTTTAGAACAAACAATGTGGGTGAGCTTCGCAGAGAGGGAATACCTCTGGCTTGACATTTAAATTACTGAATTATTTAAATGAATGTCAATTAGGTGGAGTAGACTTGCTGCCTTCTGCCAGGGCACTTCCTAGTTGTTTGCAGAGGCAAGTGCAAAGGGCTTCATATCAGATACGGCGTTTCCTGTCTGTACTGTTGGAAATCAGTCACGGAAGGTGATTATCCATTCCTTGGTGTGCCTCGATGTGTACTATGTGTATGTCACTGTTGGAGAAATTCGAGGTCCACAGACCCTTACCCGTGGCCCTAAAAGGGATTTTGTAATAGTTCTGTCACCCTGCGTGCCCCCTACCCCCAACCCACCCCAAATAAAAAATCACAGGCCCACACATGTTATGGTTATTCCTAAAATTGGACAAGACTGAAACAGTGAGACATGGGCATTCTGGGGCCTGCTCTGTGCCTTAGAATTGTGGATGTTGAGATATGAAAATGCTGCTGTCTTGCTTTTAACCTTCTTTGTTGAATTAGTAATCCTAGCTCAGAAATCTCTTTGGCATCTCTTCGACTAATCCACTCTGTCAGATGAAACTGGCAAAGTGGCATTTGACTAATGTGTGTGTGCATGCAGGCATGTGTGTGGTATATGTGGTCATTCTTATATTCTTATGAATTTAGGGTCTGCGTTTATATCTGGCAGTATATAAAAAATAGATTCATGATGGGCTCTTCTAAGTAGTTATACGGAAATACCCAACTTAAGAAGATTAAATGCTGGTGAGAAGCAAAATTGGACGTGAATCTGGTAAAGCTTGTGTACTTTCCCATTAGCTAACAGCTGGACTGAGCTCATGGTTCCTCATATCAGAGATTAAATTAATTATCACATAGCACTGACAACCGTCCTTCTTCCCCTTTTTTCTTTTTCTGGACTGTGGAGGTGAGGATATGAAAACTCTAGTTTTTGACACCTTAAAAAGAATTACCTGTTTAAAGGTAGTCAGCCCTCGGCCATCTGCATACATACAACTAGTAGAGGGATGTAAAGATTCAAGGAGAGTGTTTACTAAATGAATGAATCCCTTTGACTCCGTTTATGACCCCCACAGGATAAGGTCTGATTACAGTTTATAACCTGTCATGCCTCATAGTTGGGTATAGTGAATTGACCTTTACTGAAGTTGGTATTTACTCAGGGCTGCTCAATTCTGGCAAAATTCTGTAGGTTACATTCCAAACATCTGTCAGGCCATCCCCACATCCTGTCAAAAGCTAGAGACCTTGGAAGGGGGGGTCCGCATCTTAATGTCTGTGAGCTAGAGTTCAGTTTCAGCTCTAATTTTATTATCTATCTATCTATCTATCTATCTATTTTTAAGTAGGCTCCACACCCAACTTGGGGCTTGAACTCTTGACCCTGAGATCGAGAGTCATATGCTCCACCGACGGACCCAGCCAGGCACCCCAGGGCTCTAATTTTAAGAGCAGAGCTCACTCTGAGAGCACATTAAAGAAATCATTGTTGTTGTTATTTTATTTTTTTAAAAAATTTGACCTTTTTTATTAGAACCACAAGATGTCGTTAATTCTTCTTACCAGGACTGTCCGTTTCCATAGGATCAGTGAGTGAGGCCTCTGTTGCCTACGGTTACTCGTTTCTGGGTGTTCCTACTGCACCATGGGCACCGTGAGTTGAGGGGCGCATACTCCTCAGTCCATTATCAATCCCTGAACAGCTACTCTCTTAACGTTATTTTCATTTACCCTTTCATCCTCACATGAATCCTTCAGCCCCAACCCAGTGTCAGTAGACGCAACCTCTCTAAGGATGTATATCCTGGGATATCTTTGACCTTTGAAAATATTTAGGATTTTAAAATACATGTTTGTGTTTCAGATTTTCATACATTGTGTTATGGCACAGTTTTCAAACATAGTATTTTAAATTCCCTGCTGTAGATCACAAACAAATCAACATGATACCGTTAACCACCCTCCCCTTATCCTGCCCATCCGTTTCCCTCCAAAGAATCATCACCTGTTGGGCAGCATAGTTGGCAATGCTCAGCCGAGCTTTGTGCCATTCAAGAGTGGCAAGCATGTCTAGACTCCCTGGAAATATTATCTTTCAACTCACTTTTGGCAAGTGTAAACTTTTGCTGGGTTATGTCAACAGATATATATGTTTCTCATCCTCATAGAAATAGATTGGTGCTGGAATTTCTCTAGGCAGGGAAAATAAAGACTATCTTTTGGCTCATTAAAATTTTTGCTCATTAAAAATGTCTGAGGCTCTTGATTCTCGGGGGTGAGACTGGTGACATACATACACTGTCAGCGGCTATTTTGGATCTCCTGCTTTCAGGCATGTCTTTGCTCTTGGATGAGCCCCTTGTGGTTTTCAAAAGAACTAGCAAGTCAATTATAAATAGAAGGCTTGTGTCTGTGTGTCTGCATGCACTTACTCTGTGGGATGAGGCACCCACATTACAGTGGGTAGTGAACTATTTTTCACTTCTTTGAAGAGGGAAGAAGAAAGATTAAGAACACTTTTCTCTTTTTGAGATAACCCACGTCTCTACAAACACCCACACAAATCTGTGTAAATGAACTTGACATTTCAAAGACCTTACCTTAAGGTCTCCTCTTGAAAGCGCAGCTACCCGACCTGTTATTTTAAGAAAGAAGTAGTTATCTCACAGACCTGCTGCAGAGGGTTCAAGAATCAGAAGGCAGTCACTCTGTGCCATAGACCTTTGGAGGGAGCTCTGAAAGCTGAATTTCTTTATAGGAAAACTGCTTTGGAACCTCTAGGACTTGGCTGTTTACATTCTTTCTTCACTTTTCTTCCCTCCTAGTGCAAACTGTTGGGACCAGCAAGTCTGAACTAATCATTCTCACAAGGGAGGGGAAAAGAAAGAGTGATTTGAAAAATTAGGTTGCAAAAATTAGATTGCAGATGTTTCCAGAAGGAGACAATTAGGAAGTCTGATTAGGTGTGCTTCACTGATGGACAAGGCACATCTTTCCATCACACCTTGGACCTAGCAGGTGTTGACTGCTCCTGTGGTCTCACCTCTTACCTTACTTTTAAAACATTGCTCTATTCCCTTTGTCTCCTTGTACCCTCATCTTCAATAATCAGTGCCATTTTTTTTTTTCCTGCCAGGCAAACATGTGTAAGCAGTGATGAATTTCCATTGTAATCAACATGAAAACTTCAGTGTTGTCACTATTGAAACATTAATCTAAGGCATCTAGCTGGAAATATTGGTAATAGACATTTGTAATTATAGACTGCATCCTTGTAAACTCTCGATTATACTGGGCCATTACAGATAGTGGCGGGAACACCAGCATTCCTTGTATTACTAGTTGATGGATTAGTATGGAGTTAGCAGGAACTGGCATTAACAATTGCCCTATATTTAGGAGCCTTTTAAAAAAAAAAAACATAAAATAAAGGTGATGAGCATTATGTCCTGGAAAAACATTTTATTTTGATGTAAGAATTGGGATGTGAGAGCCCATCAGGCTGAAGAGAATGTGAAAACCACAGTGAGGGGAAGTTCATTTTCAGAAGCCTCTGGGTACATGATAACTGTTCTTTGGCCTGGTATGATCTAAAAGAGCACACAGTTTGTATAAATGTGTTCCTGTACTGAGAGGCGATTATCATTTGGTAGTTGGTCAAGTGAGAAATACAAGATAACAAAATGTGGACATCATGGCCAGTGATGACACTTGGCCTGACTTGCTGTTTGGCGAATGTGATGTAATGGTCTTGGAGAAACCATCTTATTGCCCTAATGGGGGTAAAACCCATGTAGTGATTTTTTTTCCCTTCTTCTTGCTTCTTTGCAGATGAGAAGCCCAAGGTAAACCCCAAACTTTACATGTGTGTGTGTGAAGGCCTCTCCTGTGGGAACGAAGACCACTGTGAAGGCCAGCAGTGCTTTTCCTCACTGAGCATAAATGATGGCTTCCATGTCTACCAGAAAGGCTGTTTCCAGGTCTACGAGCAAGGGAAGATGACCTGTAAGACCCCGCCGTCACCTGGCCAAGCTGTGGAGTGTTGCCAAGGCGACTGGTGTAACAGGAACATCACGGCCCAGCTGCCCACCAAAGGTTCCCCTGGACTTTTCTATTTCTAGATCAAGGGTTTCTGTTAATGTTGTTCTGTGTGGGTTAAAGATGGAAGTAGCCACAAGCTTTTCCTCCTACTCCTTGAACTAGAGGTCATGGGTGACAAGGAGGGTAGCTATAGATGAAGAAGGGAAAGGCATGGCCTTTTGGAGTGTGAAGGGGGATAAATATCTTTGGGCAAGTGAGCAAGATGTGTCCATCTTGGGGAACAGCTTGGGTGACCAGATCTCTCTTGGTAGTCATGAGCAGGTGAAGAGCTCCAGATACCCTTTTCTGTTGAGGAGCCATGGTGTCATAATTTATGAAACAGTTTGGCTTGGTAAATATTCATCTCTTTGTTGAGTGTGTAGGAAGTAAAATGGAACATAAGAATCCAGTGACTGAGTAGAATATGTTTCCTTCTTTTTGAGGAAAGAGACAAAGCCTCACTAACCTTTGCTCCCATATCTGATTTCCCAGTGAACCATTACTGAAGCTTGAAGCTGGGTAAGATTTCACATGAACCTTGTAGTTTCTGTGGAATCTTTTTCCATGTTGTGTTCAAATGGATTCCATTTTCAGTGGAAATCAGTGTTTCTCTGAAACTGTTTCCCCATAAAATGAGCCCTACATTGCTATCAAAAACTAATGTTCCTTAGTCTTTGTAGACTCACTCTAAGACAAAGTTAATTCTCTTAATCTACAGTACATTTTTAATAGGCATAATTATTTAATTTTGCACTCACAAAAAGAAGAAACAAACCAGGAAGTGGAGTAGGAGAGGCTACTAGCAATGCCCACTGTCAGAAATGTCAGCTAACAGGGGGAGAGGCCGAAAAATGAAAACAAAACAAAACAAGACAAAAAAACTGATGCAAGATTATGTTGTGCAGTGTTTCAGTTACGGTGGTGATGTTAAGACAGATAGAAAATGTTAATTTTGGTAAGCAAAAGTTAATTCTGTTAATTCATTGAATAATGAAAGAAGATTTTTAAAAGAGAGATTAAGTATTCAAATGGTTAAAACAAAAAGGGTACTTGATGGAATAAACTTTACTCTTAACCTTTGTGAGTTAAATTGTTATTAATAGAGTGGACGGACGCAATCAAGTATCTGCACTCACACAAAAGTTATACCTACAATATGGAAAGTTCCTAATCTGCAGAACACTGCAAGACTCTGAGTTGTAATAGAAAATTTATTTTCTTTACTTAAGGAATCTCTAATTCAATTAGGGAGGCTCAATATTTATAATTTAATGTTGTATATAATTAGTTTGACACTTTATCGTACAAGTGACATGTACCATGGAGTGTAATGTGCCAAGTTGGAAGTTAAATCTCCAAGATTTGGAAAGTTAAAAGAAATGTATAAAGGACATCAGGCTTGCACTTGGATTGTGGAAGGAGGCAGGGATGTAGAAAAGAGGCATATGTGGGGAAGAACAGGGCTCGGTGACACCATGTCATAAGGGGTCTGACATTCAGAGATAATTATTGTTTGGGGACTTTTTTAGTGTTTATTCATTTATTCAGAGAGTGAGAGAGAGAGAGAGGAAGAGAAGCAGAGAGGGAGGGAGAGAGAAGGTCCCAAGCAAGCTCTGCACTGTCAGCGTGGAGCCTGATGTGGGGCTCGATCCCATAAACCGCGAGATCATGACCTGAGCCAATACCAAGAGTCGGTCACTCAATCAACTGAGCCACACAGGCACCCCTGTTTGGGGGCCTCTTAATTATGGGGCTTCACTATCCAATCAAGAAATTTTTCATTTACCTCACTAGGCAAGTAGAAAGTCTTTGTGTGTATCTGCCTGAGTGGTATGTGAGTGTTGGAGTGAATGCACGGATGTTTGAATGGGTAATGTAATAATGCCAAGCTAGGGGGTGAATGAGTGATTAGGCGAGTGAGTGAATCAGTGAATGAATGTTTTGAGTGAGTGAATGAATATTGGATAAGTGAGTAAAAGAACAGATGAATGAATAGGTTCCTAGGCAGAAATCCTAGGCAGAAATCGTGATGTGAAAAGATCAATGAGAATTCTGCGGTAAACATCCAAGATACATTGAGGAGAACCACAGATTGGGTGATTTGGATTTAACTCAGATAGTGCTTTCTCATAGGAATATTACGTCATAATTTCTGTAAGGGCTGAGGATAAAGCATTTGTACAGAGATTTGTGTAGTACTCCATATTTGAAAAGTACTTTCACGTACATGCATTAATACAGTTGGTTCTCTGTGGAATCTTTTCAATCTCTGGCTCTGTCTAAATGAATAATGGTTCAAATGACTGGGCCATTGGCCAGGTGTTAGGAAGTATTTTAGTTTTCACGGTTTGTGACTTGCAAGACTATGTGGTCAGCATCAGGACCTACTTGTTAGGTGTTGGTTATGCTGAATAGTAAGTAAACACTGATCCTTACAGCCAATTGCCCTTTTCTCCCCCATCTCCAGGGAAATCCTTTCCTGGAACACAGAATTTCCACTTGGAGGTCGGCCTCATTATTCTGTCTGTAGTGTTTGCAGTATGCCTTCTAGCTTGCCTACTGGGAGTCGCTCTCCGAAAATTTAAAAGGCGCAATCAAGAACGCCTCAATCCCAGAGATGTGGAGTACGGCACCATCGAAGGGCTCATCACCACCAATGTTGGAGACAGCACTTTAGCAGTGAGTTTGTGACCCCAGGGAATCCCAAGCATAACAAAGATGGCTAAAGATGCTTTCCCATTCCCACCATGAAATGCTAACCAGTAGCTGGTGACTGGACAACGTGCACACTTACCACTGGTCACTTGTGTCCTAGGCAAGCATATGTTGGCACCTGTTTAGTCTCCCCTATAGGAGAACATTTATTTTAGGCATTTATATTAAATAAGGGGGGGGATTTATTTTAGTAGATTCTTGGTAGTTACTTTTCTTTTGGGAGTAAGGGAAAAGGTACAGAGAATGGTTGCCTATAATTTCGGGGTGGGGGGGGCTTGAAGTAATTCAGTTACTCTATTTTTAGCAATAAAAGTACTTTCAAAAAAGCACCTTTGCTTAATATTAAAATCACTTTCCTTTCTAGATTATTTTAACACCCTGTAATTTAAGACTTTAAAATTTGACATCCAAAAAAGCAGCAATTAAACTTTTCATGCTCCTGTGCTGCCCCCTTGTGGAGTGTGGCCATTTGGTTAAACAGTGGTATCCAATAAAATGTGTGCCATATATTTAATTTTAAGTTTTCTAGTGGCTGCTTAAAAAAAAAAAAAAAAAAAAAAAAAGTTTAAAAAAGCCCCACCATAGGTGATATTAATTTTAATAATATGTTTAACCAAATGAATAGAATTATCATTTTGACATATAATCATTAACCATAAAGAATGATGAGTGAGATATTTTACATTCTTTTCTTTCCTTCCCTGTTTTTTTTTTTTTTTTTTTTGGAACTAAGTTTTTTTTTTTTTTTTTTTTTTTTTTCAACGTTTATTTATTTTTGGGACAGAGAGAGACAGAGCATGAACGGGGGAGGGGCAGAGAGAGAGGGAGACACAGAATCGGAAACAGGCTCCAGGCTCTGAGCCATCAGCCCAGAGCCCGACGCGGGGCTCGAACTCACGGACCGCGAGATCGTGACCTGGCTGAAGTCGGACGCTCAACCGACTGCGCCACCCAGGCGCCCCTGGAACTAAGTTTTTAAAATCTGATGTATACTTTACAGTCACAGCATGTATATCAGTTCAGGCTAGCCACATTTCCCTTGCTAAAAGCCGACATGTGGCTGATAGCTGCATTTATGGACAACTCAGTGTCAGACACCATTGTATTTATATGTTTTAAAGTTATTCTTTGCATACTTTTAAATGAAATCCCATTAAAATGTGTCTTCCTTTCTTTTAAAATTGTGGAGTGTTAATATTACAGAAACTTTAAACTTCAAGCGAGACAAGGGAACCACTCGCTATAAATAGGTTACCATAAAATGCAAAAGAGAGAAGTAATAGCCTTCTAAAGTGATGCTATGCTGAGTCTGATGCATCCTTTGAAAAAGGTGAAGATGAGTGAGTGTTAGGTGTTAAAGACATGCTAATACGAAATCGAGACTCTCCTTGTCATAATTTGATGGAAGACCGTCAAGGTCATAGCTTTCTAATGTGATTCAATGTTATTTAATGCCATGGCCATGCATCACCTAAGATCATCTCATATTAAGTCTTGTGCTGCTAGGGGACAAGCTTAATAGTGTCTGGTCCTTCTCCACCTAAGCCTGCCCTGCAACTACCTTTTTGCTGGAGAAGACTCACCCTCACGTGTCTTTGTAGCTCTGGCGCTATTCTTGGACCAACTGGGCTAGTTGTTAAAACATTTGGTGGTAGCTGATACAGGCTAGGAAATATCCCATCCTCCTCTGCCTTCCCTGCTATTGGGCCACCGGTCAGGTGTACTTTTTTGTATGGAAAGGGGGAAGGAACCTCGTTTTCTTCCGTTCACCTATCTATTTAGATTGTAGTACAGCAGAACTGGGAAAACAGGAGAAGAGGGCGTTCTGTTTCCCAAAGAAGAGAATCACGGTTTTTTTGTTAGAAATGTATTTTGGAGTTTATTTCAAATATTAAGGAAAATTAAACGAGTTTATTGAGTCAGTAGCAAGAAGATATGAGGCTGAATCCTGAGAAAGCTTTAGTGAAGCAGGATTCTCAAGCAGATTAGTCAGAACTCTGTTCCCCAGAGCTTGCCAACCACAATGGACAATGATAGGAATATCTAGTGTAAAATGCTGTTAAGTAGCTTCTGTAAGTCTGGAAGAGGAATGGGAGTGTGTGCTAAAATAGTCTTCTCAACACAGCCATGTTGGATGACAGTATATAACGATATGATAGCACAGTAAAGAACACTGTTTAAAACAAGTTATCATTATTCATCTATATACTTGCTTATTTAAGTGATGTGCTCATATATGTGGTTCAACAAACTCTATCTTACTGAACAGCTTCCTACATTGAAAAAGAAGCCTTGGGATCCAGGAGTTGAAGTAGATGTTTGTTAGTCTGGTTGATTCTCCTCCCCCGCCTTAAGTCTATGAACCAGATTTAAAACCACGATTATACATGATGAAAAAACAACACGTTTGTTTAATTTTCAGAGTTATTCTCTCAAAAAAATTGAATGAATAATGAGAAAACAGAACAGCAAAAGAGATGGTTAGGGAGATATGGAACTGCTTGATCTACATTCAATTTCTTGTTGATTATCCATTTTGTGGTTTTTAAGGATTCTAAATATCTTCCTTTGGATGTTCAGATTTTGGTAATTTTGCTGATCAACAGTACTTCCCAGTGGTGCTCAGAGCAAGGAAAAGAAGATGAAATGCAGACAAATCAATGTATTGCTCTAACAGGCTAGCTAAAACGTCTGGGAAAGGATGAGCTTTGGGGAATGTCAGCTCAACATTACTGCAACCACAACACCTATCACCGTGGGCACAATACTGTGTATTACAAATTATTAAGTCCTGATACAAAAAGGCATCTACTCTTTGACTTGCACTGACAATAAGAAAGAAAAACTTATGAATGAACTAATTGGGAGTTTTTCCCACAGTATGTTCCAGTAGGTTTGGGGCACGGTTTTATGTTTTAAATGAAAGTTTATTTTTCCTCTCTGCTTTGTGTAGAATTCGCACCGGGAAATGACACCGAGGGTTAACTTTTGTGATGCTTTTGTTCCTCACCTACCTAAAGGGTAACCTCCATCCAGGTGGCCCTTCTCTGCTTGTGTGTACCAGGGAGATGACCCACGTGGCCACTGGAGTCTTTCCAATATAAGCAACATTGGAATTGTTTGTTCCTTATTCCTAATTCGTTTATTCCTTTTTAGAGTTCCTTAGTTGGCATGCCAACTATAGTGAATCCTTTCATAGATAGTTATGAACAGAGCAGAACGTGGTTAGTTATGCCCAGCCTTGGACTTGAAGGCCCCTCTTTTTGCTCCACTCGCTGCTCTTTCTCTTGCTTCCCTTTGCGCTCAGCTTTGCTCCTGGGACTTTGTAATTTGCATCTTTGACTTTGTGCCCTCAGCGTTTTGTTTTGTTTTGTTTTGTTTTAAATACATATATATTTATTCTAAAACTCTGGATGCACAAAGAGACTACTTATCCCTCAGCAAAACCTGTCTTCTATCGGGGAAAGGGCTAGCTTTTGGTTTTCCTAAGAAAACCAGTTCTTCCTCCAGTGGGACGTTCTGTGCACGCTTACAGGCCACATGTCCAGGATTGCTGTGTCCGTGAGTGTTGCCGTGATACGCGTGCTCCTACTCTGAACCGGGACCTGTTTCTCAGTAGTTTCTTTTTTTCTCCTTGTCTTGAACCACAGGATTTATTGGATCATTCATGTACATCAGGAAGCGGCTCTGGCCTCCCTTTTCTGGTACAAAGAACGGTGGCTCGTCAGATCACACTGTTGGAGTGTGTCGGTAATTCTTTTTTCTATTCCTTTGTGGGTTATATGCAGTGTTCACTGTGGCTCTAGAGGCAGGGTGGGACTTGAAAAATCTGCCCCTTGCTGCCCGTTGCTCATGAAATCACAGGAGACGGTGTGGCTATGTATCTGTTCGCTCTGACCTGCGTCAGAGCACCTCAACTTGTTGAAGTTCTTGTCAAAGGAATCTGTTGCTAGTTAGTATGCAGAATGGCTAATCAAAAGCCTTTAGTTGTAGGTAGACCCTTTGGGGTGATGGGAAGGAATGAGGAAAGAATTTGTATAGTATGGCTGCTCCTGACTACAGGCATTGAGTGATCTGAGGTGAGTAGGCGTTTGGACAATACACTTGCTTATGGCAGTTCTCCAATCCCACTCACTCTCCCACTGACTTTAAAAATAATGAGATAAATTTACTAAGGCTACCTTTAAAATTGTTGTATTTAAACAAGAGTGATATCCATTTCTCTGTGGCCTGTTCTATTTTCCCCGTCTAGGAACAGGTTTATATATAGATGTAACATAGTGTGTACACGATTTGTGTTCCTCCTGTCAGTTTTAAGCTCATGTACATTTCCATCTATCTGTACACATCACAAGTATTTTAAAAGATTATGTAATCATGATCTTTTGAATGATCGTTGAATTTTCATGGTACTGCTCGGAAAGGCTTTTTTTGCATGCCTTGCGTCTTTCTTTTGAGTGCTCAGAATAAATTCCCAGGAATTGGGGTTCCTGGGTCAAAATTTGTGACATTTTTATGGGCTGTTTATCAATTGCTGGTCGCCCTCCGGGAAGATGGTACAAAATGCCCTTTTTTTGGGAAGTCCTGAGTTTTAGTAGTTTTACTTTTATTTGGCGGGTATTTCCGATCACCTGGTAGTTGTCATGAATTTCTCTTTTGGACGGTGTGCAGGAATGGCCATGGGGTGGGTAGGTAGGCAGCGCCCCTACATGCTCTTTCTATTTCTCCAGCTTTCTTTTCTTTGCAGCTCCAGTCATCCCATCTTTTGCTTTTGGGAGGTGGCTGGCTGCCATTAGCTGCCTTCACCACTTGGCTGCTACCCTCTGACTTTTCTTTCTGTTTTCATGGAAATCAGGACCCCCTCAGGCCGGATAATGGGAAGGGGGCTAGGCAGCGTGGTAGGAGCAGCAGGCGCTGCCTTCAGGCACACAGGGGGCCAGCAGGAGTCCTTTGCCTCTGCTGTAGGTCTGCAGCCCCTGGGGCTGTCTCTGAACCACACTTCACGTTTCTCTTCTACAGTGGACCGTGGTGGGCAAAGAAAAATGGAAAAGCCCCAAATGTGCCCATTGCATACAAGCAGGCTTGTCCTCTTGTACTACCTGACATCCCATTTGATTATGAACAGGGACAGGTATTTGAGTAGGAGTGAGAAGGCAGTGACAGGGATGTTTTCCTGTCTCACTTCCCCCTACCCTCCTGTCCCATGGCCGGTGACCATTCACAGGGCAGCCGATCTCAATAGCAGTTTTTAGAGACTGAGCCCAGAGTCCAAAGGGCAAAATATTACTGTGCCTTTAAAAAGACATGCTGTTTGGGATAGTGTGGATATTCTTGAGCATTCTTTGAAATAGTGTAAATTCAATTA
Organism: Lynx rufus; assembly: GCF_022079265.1. Lineage (NCBI taxonomy): Eukaryota > Metazoa > Chordata > Mammalia > Carnivora > Felidae > Lynx > Lynx rufus. The sequence goes on from NW_025814834.1 coordinate 74,391,635, forward strand.
TAGCATTTTGTTGCTTCGGTGCTAAAGACTTTCATAAAAGCAATGCCATTTCAGTAGCTTATAGTTAGTGTTCATGTGGTACAGTCTTGAATAAAAATGTATGGGATGAACTGCTTGGATAGCACGTTACCATTTCGGGTTCAAAAGCATGGGAAGTTGGACTAGATCAGTTGTTACCAGATAGTGATTAGTGAACCCCCCAAATTTCAGATACCTTAGGGATTTCCATGGGGGCTCCATGGCCAGTACTTTTGGGCAGTCCTGCTTCTGTTTTTAGCGACTTCCCCATAAGGTTGCATTTCTAAAAAGCATTTGACAACTTAAAAGCGTTTGAAAACCATTGAAGTTGAAGTACGTTTCTATTTTAAATCTGTCTACTTATCCTGACATCCATCTCTGTTTTCTTACAAAAAAAAAAAAAGGGATTTAAGGCAACTTTATAGTAATGTATACAATTCTCCGGCATGTTTTTTCTCTCCTTCCTAATGAGAATATGAGGACAAAGGGCAAATAAAGATACAGAATTTTACCAAAGGCAAGAAAAGATCAGCATACTATTTTGTAGCAGCCTATTTTATACTGTCTTAGCACTAGCCTTCATCTCGCACTACAAATGCTGGGCAATTGCTATGACTGTATTAAAATTAGTCCTGCTCTAAATACTATTTTTGTGACCTGACAGCAGCCCACAATGATGACTTCCTGGCCCCATTTAACATCCTTTTGGAAGTAGTCATTGGTATTTAATAGGGACATTGTTTATCATGAGGGATTCTAGATTGAGTGGTTTGGATTTTGTGTCAGGACATAATCACCTGGATAGGCGAGCTTGCTTCCTTCATGTTTGGGTTTCTTCCTCCATGTTTGGCTTAGTTTTTTTTAGCAAAGAGCTATGTTCCTGTGTGTGCAGGTGGTGCTGCAGCTGCTTATTACAAGCTGTGACTCCCAGCAGCCACTGGCCCGGTGGAAAGCCCCACTGCCCCGCAAGGTGTATCTCCTGCCTTTGTTGTATCTAGGTGCCGCGTGTGTCTTTACCCTGATTATACCCTGTGTTGATCCCCGTAGTCTCGTGGTAATTACCTCCTCCTCCCAGCCTCTCCCATCACCCCTACCTATAATTAAGGAGAAGAATGGAAGAGGGAACAAGTGGTGGACAGGCTGACGGACGTGTTGCTGCTGTAGGAGGGGGCGTGCCCCCCACAGAGCAGATCACAAACTAGAGACACCATGTTTTGGGAAATGCCTTCTCCAAGGGGCCTTTGCAACGTGGCCCACTTCTGGTACCACAGGGGCTGTCTAACAAGCAAATACCCATGACCAATGTCGGGAATCAGAACTGTTCTGGGATTATGTCTTTAAGACTCTGCAAATCCTCTTTTGAAATATATCCTCTGCCAAGAAATCCTTTAGGGAAGGTACTGGCTGCTTGTCGGTCTCCTACACAGCACTGTTTTTTTTGTGTGTGTTTACGTGTGATTTTTTTTTGGGGGGGGATCCTTCAGAACGCATATCTCAAACTTAATAGCCTCTCCCTTATGAAAAATATAAATGCATATGTAAATTCACAGATTTGGACTCCCAAGAAAATATCTACATTGATCTTGTTTGAAGGGAAGGAGTCCAGAAAGGTATTCAATTTGGACACGTGCAGGTTTTTTATTTGTTTATATTTTTGGCTTTCAGCACAACAGTGAAATCTAATACTCTGTACCATTTTCTTAATTTCACTAACTTTCAGGTGCTTTTAAAAACCATATATGTTTCATAGGTTTTAATAGAGGAATTTAACTGTAAACTTCGTAATTAGCAGCCAGTTGTACTGTGCAGACACTGAGGGTGTTGAATTTGTTATGACAGTGGGTGGCCAGGAGGGGCAGGTTCCGGCTTACTTTTGAATGTCTTCACGGGAGAAAGGTGGTGCTGTTTATAGCCCCAGATTCAGTTCTTGCAAGTAAACAGTGGAAGGGGGTAATAGTTGCAGGCAAGAGATGTCCTGGCTACCTCTCCTGTTCACCAGTCCCACATCACCTCTGTGTTGCTTTCTCCAGGGAAGGGCCGGTATGGTGAGGTGTGGAGGGGCAGCTGGCAGGGGGAGAACGTCGCTGTGAAGATCTTCTCCTCCCGGGATGAGAAGTCATGGTTCAGGGAAACAGAATTGTACAACACTGTGATGCTGAGGCATGAAAATATTTTAGGTGAGTACAAAGATAATCCCCTCGTTAATTTTATCCAGAAACAAAGAGTTGCCTCCCTTTGCCCTCTCAGAGTTGGTGGATGTGAATTTGCAAGTCTCCCTCAAAAAGGGATAATAGGGATCGTCAGCATTTATATAAAGTTTAATTTTCTTTTAATGCTAATTTCTTGTTTAAATCTGCAAAGAAGCGAAGTTTGAAGATTCTCTGGATGATGAAAATGAAATCATTATTGCTAATTCTTATTCTGTAGGTTGTTATTTAAGCAACAAAAATTTACCCCATATTGTTCACTTCAAGGCTTCATCCGTTGTTCTACTTACCGCACCCTTTTTGAATATTTATTGAATCAAACTAAGAAAGCTCTTTGGACGATTTCCTAGAGATTCACAGCTCCCAGGGACATCATAATTAAATGCACGTTCCCTCAAACTAGGCATGGTTTTTAAAGCCCAGATTTACAGAGGGATTTAGCATCCATTTTAATTTGGAAACGAAGGCTTAGAACCATTTGTGAAATATGTGAGGAGCCCATTGAAATACTGCTTTGGAAGTATAAGGGGTGAGAATATTCCTTGTTCCCATTGACTTCTGTGTCTTTGGAAAGTTTCTCTAAATGTGTTTATACTAATACATGTATGGGGAATGCTTCTCAGAGTGCTTTATTGGTGGGTATAAAGTTTATATAGAAATATAGTTTATATAGAAACACTATCTATAGGATAGTGTTGGACACCTCGTGGCTATTGGGTGAGATGTGGCTTATAGGAAGGCCATTACTAGAATTTATTTCTATTCCATCGCTGCCAATTTCGTATTAAACCCGAGTCAGGTTGTCTGCAAATAACGGTTTGACAGTTGTCTACAGTTTTGCTTTGACAGGATGGTTGTGTGTTCCATCTTAGAATTGTGTATTTCTGCTGCTGTCTTCCCCCCTTACCTTACCTGCTGGGCTCTCACTGTCACCCAGTCGTGCTCACTTGCATCATTGCTATTGGTCTCTGGTTTCCAGTCCATCTTGCTCCCCTGCTATACTTCTCATGGAGTCTTTGATGACTCCTGCATGGCCTGCCACATTTGTGCCTTCTGGGCTTGCCAATCCAGACTCCTTATTTGTTGGGGTCCCAAGGAGTCTCAGCCTTCCTCTACAAATATCCCCAGAGGGCAGCCACTTCTGATATTTGCCATTACTTGGTATTGCCACGAACATTCAAGTGTCCGTACCTTCGTTCGGTGGTCTTGATCACCCATGAGCCCACCCCACACTCCGCCGACTCCTCCTTCCATCAGAATCGCCCAATTCCCTTTCAGTTTATCCCAGAGGACTTACTTGTGCTTTTCTGCACGCCCTCGCTTTGTAACTGCGCTGTGGTCCTGCTCACATACTACCTTGTGTCATAGTTCGACGCATGTGTGTAACAGCAATGACTAGTCATCACCAGTTACACTAGTTACTACTTACACTGCTGTACACGCTTAATGTGCATTTTCTCGAGTAATCTTCACCACAGTCATAAGAGGGTGGATACTCTTGTTTCGCTAGTTTTAACGGATGAGCTAACCAAGGTATAGAGGTTCCCGGCACCCATCAGGTTAGAGAGTAGAGCTGAGAGTCATGCTGGGCAGTCTGTCTCTAAATCACAGTTCTGTACTCTATGTGGTAGCGAGCTCGGGGAACTGCTTCTGTGATTCTACAGTGAAGAGTATGAGGTGAAAATTCATCCACAGTCAAAACTATCCTTAAATGTCCCAATTGTTCCTCTGACACTGGGACAGACAGGTTGAGTAACAGATAAAGCGTCAGTTATGTTAGAAGCCGTGATGTATAAGGAGTACTCGTCTTTCAAGGGTGGAATTCTGTTAATGGGCAGGTGCACATACTCTTAATAAGTACGTATGTGGGCTCTGAGATTCATTAGCGGAAGGGCATGTTTAGGCACCCCTTCTTATTCTCATGGGCTCACAGGTTCATCGAGCAAAACGATCTAGATATTGCGGGGCTATGCAAATCATCACTTTATCAGTGCTTTTGAGTTAAATGAACTGTGATACCATTCCATTGTATACCAAGAACAAGAATCATCTCCATTGTTTTTACTTTCATACTCAGAACCAAGGACAGTACCCAGCACATGGTAGGTGCTCAGTAAATGTTTGTTGTAAATTAGATTTAATCATAAGAGAAATCTGAAAGTCACTTTTGCAATAATGATTCACATGAGAGAAGTGACCACATAGTTGCAAAACACTGTTCATTTCTTATTACCAAATGATCCAAGGAAATTCTGTGTTCATGAGATCCTTCTAATAACATCATCATAATTGCAGCTGTATGAACTGATTTTACTGTGTAGTTCTTTTAGTTGAGAAAGCTCATTTAAAAATGCATCACTTTTTCTTTTTTTTTTTCTTTTTTCTTTTTTTTCTTTTTTGGCTAAACTTGGTTCAACTTCTTTCCCTTGCTGTACCAGTTTTCTGGATATAGAGACTTTAAGGTTTTCTGTGATCATTTCCTTTTCTATCAAAGGAGCATGTTGTATTGGGTATCGGATCATGATTTCTGTCCACCCTTGAGTATTGCTAACTCTAGCCCCTCAGAGTAAAAAAATTACAAACATTTACACATATATGCATACATATAAAACTCCGCACCCTCATTGTTTATCCCCCTCCAACAATATCTTTCAAATGACTCGTGTGGCTTTCAGCTCTTCCTTCTGCTCTGTCTGGTGTAGAAGTCAACAGACAAGTGGGTAATGGGAGGCTGTGCTATGTGGTGGCAGGAACGGTGGTCAGGAACTTGAGAAGCTGGTTTCTACTCTCAGCACCACTAACAACCCCACTGTGTGACTTTTGGCCAAAGTTATTTGTTGCTGAGCGTTCTTTTCCTCATTACTAAGACCAAGGGAGTTGAGTTAATGTGAGAATTTTACTCCAAAGTCTCATCTTACACTCTTTAAAAAAAAAAAAATAGTAAAATGTGAAGTTTACTTTTTTAATCCTATTAAGCAGGAAGTTCAGTGACATTAAGTACATTCTTCGTGTACAACCGTTGCCACCCTCCATCTCTAGAACTGCCTCATACTCCTAAGTGGTACTGCCTAACCACTTAATCAGAATGTCTTGAGACCAAAGTGGAAGTAAAGGAAGCCACCCGCAAAAGATAGTACATTACAGAATTGTTGTGGCTTTAATTGAATACTGAGCTATTCTAAAATGTAGTACTAACCAGCTATTCTCGATACTTCCTGTGTTGGGCATCATATGAAGCACTGTACCTATAATTACTCTTCTATTCTCACAGTACCCCTTTGAGATTGATGATGACGTTATCCTTATCTTACAAATGAGGAAACCAAGGTGGAGATCTTACATGACTTGTGTGAGATCACCCAGCTCGGGAATGGTGGAGCCGGTTGGTACCCAGCCATCCAGCTCTGGGGCCCAACACTCTGCAGCACGTGCCCCACAGTGTAGTGGCCTCACTCCTCAGCTGTCATAGCTACCCAGCTCCTGGTTCCTGGGCGGGTCACCAAGGAGAGGCTCACAGGGGCCACTGGTGACCTAACATGATATTTTGGGTTTTATTTTCATTTTTGAGGAGGCTGGGAGGATGACTTTAGCTGTTAAATAAGAGGTTTTTGTTCTTTTTAAAAAAAATTTTTTTTAAATATTTGTTTATTTTTGAGAGAGAGAGAGAGAGAAAGTGTGAGCAGGAGAGGGGTGGAGAGAGAGGGAGACACAAGAATCTGAAGCAGGCTCCAGGCTCTGAGCTCTCAGCACAGAGCCCAGTGCAGGGCTCCAGCTCACGGACCGCAAGATCATCACCTGAGCTGAAGTCAGACGCTTAACTGACTGAGCCACCCAGGCACCCCTAAGAGGCTTTTGTTCTAATCACTTTTTCTCCCTGTTAATGAACACATCCAATGGCTGTTCCTGCGTTCCACCCAGGTACCTATTCAATCTTCCCTAACAGTAGAGAGCTTTGACTGAAATTGCAAAAGTTCCATAAAAATGCTCTAGCACTCTCAAACAAATGTAGTTCTATAATTCACACTTGGGAGATAAACAGTTAAAAAGAAATCCTGCCTATTTAAAAGTCATTTTCCTGGAAGGTCTAGAGCATAATTAACGGGACAAACAAAATCCTTCTCTAAAACCTAAGGGGCTTAGGGGAAGGTAAGTGAATAAATAAACTTTCTTTCTTTCTTTCTTTCTTTCTTTCTTTCTTTCTTTCTTTCTTTCTCTCTCTCTCTCTCTCTCTCTCTCTTTCATCAATCAGTCAGTGAGAGACTGTTCTTTCTCCCTTAAGCAGAGAAATCAGTAGAGGCTATATAAATACACAAACAGTAATTTAATTTCTTTACAGTGGTGCTTATAGTTTAGGATATTTATTTTTGAACATGATCAACAATATCATTTGGTTTAAAAGGATAAAGCAGAAACATTTTCTTTAGTAAGAATGACTAATAGGTAAGTACACATATTATGGCCTGTGAAGGGCTCCAGGAGAAATGGCTATGGGGTGACACAGACTGGAGAGGGGAAAGTGTGCAGGAGTGAGGCTGCCTGGGGGAACCAGCTCAGAGGGAAGTGGAGAAGGAGGTAGGGTATCACGGTGTGGAAACATTACTTCCTTTACTTTGCAGATGTCCAATGGATACAAGTGTCAAATTGTCTTTCTCTGAGTAGAAAGGAGCTTGTTTGGGGGCAGTATGGCATCATGGGTAAGAGTAGGGGTTCTAGAGCCAGGCTACTGGGACCATTACTGGCCTTAACGTCAATGATGTCCTCTGCCTCCTTTCTGTCGTTTTTGGAGGATTATGTGCAGACCGTGTAGAACTGCACCTGGCACCTTGTTAGTCCCAGTATTTACTAGCTGCTTCTGTTGCTGATGATGACGATCAAATAGGGGACATTTCTTTGTTCCCAGAGTTTTCTGTGTAAGCAACGGTGTACCCAGATGGCTAGCACCAAACTTGGGGTCGGCAGCTACTTAATGGATGTGTAATTTGGCATCTCCTAGCAGCAGTTTCATTACTTATAAACTGACTGTAATGATATCTGTGTTACTAGTGTATTGAGAAAAATCCCATGAGAAAATACATGTGAAAGTGACACGAATTTTATATCAAGCACTATGCAAGTGTGAGGCATGTTCCACGTATTTGTGTTTTTCTACATCCTTTCACAAGTCATTTAATCCTTCCTGAAGCCACATCTTTTGTTTTTAATATTCTTTTATTTATAAGTTCCAAATGTCACTGCCTGTAGTGGACATTAGCGGGGTATTGTGTGTGTGTGTGTGTGTGTATAAATATTTACATGTGCATATATAAAATATGTATATGTGTGTATATAAAAAGATATGTGTGTGTGTGTGTATATATATATGTGTGTGTGTATATATATATATATACACACACACACACATATATATGGAGAGAGAGAGCATGTGAGAGTGAGTGCATGGAAAACACCTCTAGCAGAAAAGGCAAGCATGCACATCACAATTTATTCCATAGGTTAGAAAGTTCTAGAGGTCATTCACTTTGCTCAAGGGTCCCCTCAGAATGTCTAGAAAAATCTCTTCCTACCACTTTATCGACCTCTGTCAAATCTCACTTCTTGAAAAGAAGTCTTGAAAAGTGGTCTTGAAAAGACCACTTCAGTTATCACTTCTTGGTGGAAGCCTGTTGTAACATCTGGTCTGAATTATTAGCAGTCCCTATTTGGGACTCATGTTGCCCTTTACAGATGTAACAGTACTTTTCATTATATTCATTACATTATATTGTAATTTTTCCTTTTTATATCTGTCTTCTTCTCTAGCCAACAGACACTATTATCTTAGTTTTCTTGTGTGATTGACAAAGAGCATCATAGGTGCTTATTATATTTGGTTTCTTTTTTATTTGATGAGTAGTCAGTCATTTAATATAAATGTATCCCTTTATCTTTCATCTGAGTAGAGATAATCCAGAGAACCTAAACGAGTGGCCCAGTATTACACATCAAATCACAGGCAGAGTCAATATGAGAACATAGGTGTCTAGATACTATATGTTTTTTTTTTAATGTTTAAATGTTTTTTAAGGTTACTTATTTTGAGAGCAAGCAAGAGTGTGAATGGGGGAAGGGCAGAGAGAGAGGGGAGAGAGAATCCCAAGCAGTTGCCACACTGTCGGCGCAGAGCGCTGACACAAATTGTGAGAGCATGACCTGAGCCGAGATCAAGAGTCTGTCGCTTAACTGATGGAGCTACCCAGGTGCCCCTAGATACTATGTTTTTTTATTCTTTTTGGGTGGTCGATGAATAATCTGTGCTTGGAATATGAGCATGATAAAGAGTTTGATGCTATCATTATGGGTAAACACGAAGATATTATTCCTATCTTAATGCAATGTATAATATTTTAAAGGATTATTTGTCATGGAAATGAATATGGAAATTTCCTATTCATTAGCAGTACCTTGTTATGGAATAAATAGTATTGCATTTTTCTGTTGATGCCTCTGTAAACCTCCTTTCATGGAAGTTTAATGATTTTTTGTTGTAGGTGGTATCTATCTTATAGGTTTCTATTTCTGTGTACCGAAAGTTATAATGTGAAATTCTTACATGTCTGCTAATTTTGTTCTTGCTCTTTCCAGGTTTTATTGCTTCAGACATGACATCAAGACACTCCAGTACCCAGTTATGGTTAATTACACATTATCACGAAATGGGATCGTTGTATGACTATCTTCAGCTTACTACTCTGGATACAGTTAGCTGCCTGCGAATAGTGCTGTCTATAGCTAGTGGTCTCGCACATTTGCACATAGAGATATTTGGGACCCAAGGGAAACCAGCCATAGCTCATCGAGATTTAAAGAGCAAAAACATCCTGGTTAAGAAGAATGGACAGTGTTGCATAGCAGATTTGGGTAAATTTTTAAAAATATTTCTTAATTACCATTTTTACTTCTGTTGCAGTCCATCCTTTAGCTAGGTTGCATCCACCACCACCACCGCCCCCCGCAACCTTTCGTTATGAAACATGTCAAGCATGCAGACAAATCAAAAGAACTTCATAGTGAATAGCTGTATACCCACCGCCTAGATTCTGCCATCAACATTTTACTGTTCTTAAGCTTTGCCACACATCATCCATCCCCTCTCATCAATCCATCTTAATCTTTGATGCTTTAAGTAAACTGCACACAAAAGAGCCCTTTCTTGTAAAGACTCGAGCATGTATACCACTGTGTCATTCACCAGAGTGACTACTGTGTGTTTACTTTTTTCTTTCCAGGTGAAATTTCAATTTCATGTGAAATGAACAAACGTTAAGTAATACATTCTCAGAGTTTTGACAAGTGCTGTAAAATCCAAATGTCTATCGAAAGTTAGACCTTCGCATTACTTTGGAAAGTCACTTCATGCTCATGCAGTGCGTCGCTGCCCCAGCCCACCCTCAGAGGCAACCAATAGTGTGTAGCATTCTCATTTCCCAAACCTTAACACAAAGTAGGTACACAATTAAATAACCTAGGGAATGAGTTCATCTTGAAAATGTTTCTAAAGTTGTTTTTTTCTGTAACCATGGCAAAATTATCAATGAAGAAAGAGAAAACCTAACCCGGTTCGCAATTTGCCCTGCTGGGATACCTCATTCCTGTGGTGTTAGGATACTGCTCAGTGTGAGCTTTAATTGCATTATAAATAAGACTGTTTTCATTTATAGCGACATTGTATATAAAACTATCTTCAACTTAGACTCCTTGGATATTGGCTGAGTAATTATGCTAATGGGAACTGAATTGTAATATTGGTTATTCATGTCAGTGGACTATTGAGAGTCCTCACTCTATTTGATTAAAAAATGGTTTATATTATTTTCTTCCATATACCTGTAGTTATTGTTCCTAGTATTCCCATACTTGTAGGCTGATAAAGGTTTAGACAGTATTAGCTCTATGATATAAATGATAGAATTTATTCTTGTTTTTAAACACAAAAGACTCAACATGTCAGGAAAATTCATTTCTTTTGTATTTCTTTACAGTCTTTGCATTCAGGCTGAGAATTATTTTACAATGTTTTGCAAGTGTGAGAAGACAGCTACTAAGGATAGCATTGAAAGGGCATGGCTCTAAAGCTTTTTGTGGGCAGTTGTAGTTGTGGTGTACTGGACTTTCATGGCAATGCCATGGCTTTTGGAGCAGGGTGATCTGGGCTGGAATCCTGATTTTCCCAGTTATTCACCCCGTATATCTGTGCGGGTGTTTTAATCTATTTACCTGCCCGAAGTACACGACCACTTATTTTCGATGTTAGGGTAAAGGCTTAGCAAGGAACACTTTAGCGTTTGACACTGTGCACTGTACTTCTGTACTGTTTCAAATGTTCATAACGCTGCGTTCAACTATTACTCATGTTACTAAAAATCACTTATGCCTACCTCACATGATTCTTACAAGATTCAGAAGTTACAATACTTGCGTTGCAAATGATAAGCATTCAGAGGGTGGTTGCTGTTATAGTCCAGTGGTCTAGGGGAGATGGAAAATTGAGGAGGCTGTTGGCTTTGGTTATGGGACTTGATAGGGAGTCAGAGGTGTTTTTCCGTAAGTCCAAGTAATTCGTGATTCATCTGTCTTTCTTTTGGCCTGTAGCCTTCCAGTTAGATACACGGATTTGTAGAAAAATCTGTGTTAAGGTGTTTATTATTCAGGGAGTAGATCCTTTGAACAGAAGACAGCTCGTCCTGTAAGATCATCATTTGTTTAATTTTTCACTTTATACCCAGAAATTAAGGATCACTCATTAGAAATCATGTTCTATTATTGAAACTGCAAAAATTTCAGTATTGTATTTATTTTTCTAACTTTTTATTATAAAAAATTCAAACATACAGAAAGGCTGAGGGAATAGTAAGTATAAAGATCATTCATACCCACAGCACTGAGATTCAGCAGTTGTTAAAATTTTGCCATATTTGCTTTATCTATATGTAGCTGAACGTGTATCTTTGCTGATACATTTGAAAATAAGTTGCAGACATCACAACACTTCTAAATATTTCAAAATGCATCTCTTTTTTTTAATTTTTTTAAATTTTTTTTTCAAAATGCATCTCTTAAAAATACCAAAATATATCTGCATGATCATTTTATCAAACCTAAAATTATTGATAATTCAATAATATCATTTAATGTCCATTTTCAGATTTTTCTGTTTTTTTCAAACAAGAAATCAGGCAAGGTTCACACATTGCATTCGGATATTTTGTCTCTTTAAGTAGTGTGATAATTATCTATTACTGGGTAACAAACTATCTCTAAAACTTAGCAGCATAAAATAACAAATTTGTTATCTCACATAGTCATCTGAGGGTCAGCAATCTTGGAATGACTTAGCTCTATGGTTCTGGCTCAGGATCTGGTGGGGGTTCCAGTCAAGCTGTCGATTGGAGCTCCAGGCACCTGAAGGCTTGATGAGGGCTGGAGGAACTTCCAGGATGGCTCCACTCACATGACTATTGGTGGGAGGCCTCAGTTCCTTGTCACGGGGACCTCTCCACAGGGTTGTGTGAGTGGCCTCATAACACAAGAGAACTGATAGCGAGCAGAGAGGAAGCCATGATGCCTTATATGTCCTAACTTTGAAGATATACACTCATTTCTGCCAGGTTCTGTTTGATAGCACAGCCTACCCTCAAGGCAGAGGGAGTTGAACTTCACCTCTTGAAAGGAGAAGTCTCAAAGAACTTGAGGACATATTTTTAAACCACCACAGTTAGTACTGCCATGATCTATTTAAACTGCTCCTTTTTATATTCTGTTATTTTGACTCCTTGGTTCTGGAAACAGTAAAGAGGTATATATGTTTTGGGAGACAGTGGCCACAGAATCTTGGGGTTGATTATAAAAGGCAGGGAAAGAGGAACTGGTCTGATTTAGTGAATGCAATCGCTGATGTCTCTAGTAATTTTTCAGGGTGAGATAACAGGTGCCATCCCTGTGGCATGATAAGGAGTCATCATCCCACACACTCAGAGCCACAGAGCAGGAGCAGAAGTGTTCCTAGATGGCCTGAGGGATCCCCAAAGGATCCTTGGGTTGCAAAGGTTTACACAGGCTGCTTGTTCCAATGTGGCACTTTTCATTGTGTGTTAAAGGAATTATTTTCAGTTGGTCAGCATGGATATCAAAAAGTAATTCTATCCTCACAATGAATCATGCATGTATCTGCCTAACCCTCCTGGTCTGTGTGGAATGCCAGGTCACTCTGATTGAGGAATTCTGAAATGAGGGATGGTTTAAGAAAGGGCTTCAAACCCATTTAACAGGAGAGCTGTGCTTTGAATTGAGGGCAGTTTAATGCTGTCTGTACGCATGACTTTAGAGAAAAGCCTGTGGGCTTGGTCAGCGTTGCTAAGTCTCAAATGAGCATCCCTTCCTCAAGGGATGGAGTCTGCCCTTTAAGTAGTGACACGTTACCGCAGATTCGCTGCCTCACACTGTTGGAAATTTGTGTTTGCACACAATTGGGAGCTGTGGCGGAGCAGGAGAACTTAATTTCCTTCTGGTAAGACACTTGGAGATTCCCACTTAACATGTGAGCCTGTTTTCCTGTGGACTTCAAACACTGGCCTCACAGTGCTTCGGTGCTTCAGTTTATTATTCCCCCAAGTCTTTTTGTCTCAGGGGCTCATGTGTTAACTTAATAGCGTCAGAATGTTTCTGGCATTAGTTCTTTTTTCTGTTGGTGACAGGTGTCATCACAACAGTATTCCAGATTGCTCTGGATATAGTGCAGCAGTGACCACGATTACCATGAGAGGGCGCTTCTGATTGGGGTTGGTTTGAAAGGCCTTCAGCAACCCTCTGTGAGAAAGGTAGTGAACTGACCTGCCCTGTTGTCTTCTTCCCTTTAGGCCTGGCAGTCATGCATTCCCAGAGTACCAATCAGCTCGATGTGGGGAACAACCCCCGTGTGGGCACCAAACGCTACATGGCCCCTGAAGTTCTAGATGAAACCATTCAGGTGGATTGTTTTGATTCTTACAAGAGAGTTGATATTTGGGCCTTTGGACTTGTCTTGTGGGAGGTGGCCAGACGTATGGTGAGCAATGGTAAGTATCTGATCTCATGTAGTAATGTCCTTTTCCAAGTCGTCTTGATTCTACAATCTTTAAAAGGGCAAAGGAAATATTTAAGTCCACAATGCACCATGAATCATACTTATTCCTTGAATCATACATCAGGCTATCAGCATCTATATTTGATTTATGGCTAGTAGGTGGAATGTAATGGCATTATATTTTAGCTACACAAGAGGAAATGATGGTTGAAAAAGAAGAATATTTTGGGCTGGGACATCTGCTCCTAGTGCTGCCTCCCCAGTGCCTCAAGTATAAGCCCCCAATAAATGCTTCCTGTCTCTTAAAAAAAAAAAGAATATTTCTGGAAAAGACTGTTCTTCAGCTTTTCTTTTGATTGGTCCATATTTCATTCTTTCCTTTCTCCATCTTCCTATTCTCCCTTTCTTTCCACCCTCCCTCCTCCTCTTCTCTTCTCACAAGTGAGGTTTAACATGAAAGAATGCTTGAGTAAATCGAAGTGTGAATCCTGCTATATTAGATATTTTTACTTCCTAAAGTTGGATTATTGAGAAAATAACGCTCAGGTTGCACACTCAGAATTCACTTCTTTGTGAGAAGCAGTCTATACCTTCTTAATTAATGAGGTTTGAATTCAGGAAGTCCTGAACAGGTGGTTAATGCTGGGCCTCTTAGAAGTACGTTTTCTGAAATGGTGTTGTCGTAGCAGTGAGAGAAGCATAGGTCAATCATTTTTAACCTGTGACTCATACAATGAAGTCTTACTTACGCTTGTCTTTCGCGTGTCCCCATTAGCCACAAGTACGTTGTTGAACTTTACTAGAAGTACACTGTATTCTGAAAGAACTAAGTATACTGTTCCAAATTGCACACGCCCCAGCTACCCACAAAGTGGTTATTATAGCAAGCTCTCTTGACTCACCTAAATAAACTTCTTCTTCTGAACTGGAAGTCTTATTTCAGAGGACATGTCTGAAATTGTTGCAGAAAAACAGGAAAATGGCATATATTTAGATTAATACTCATTTTCAAAAGATACTTTCCCCTCCTAGCACTTGCTGGAATCCTGGATTTGCAGTATTAAATAATGTGCGAACTCTCAAGGATTGAGATTCTTGGGGCAATCATAATTTTCCTGAACAACATAACCAGAGAATAGGAAGTTCTTTGAGGAAAGTTGAATTGGGGTAATTTAACATAGCTTTCGTGTGCAATAATTAAAACTGGCATGCCTTCACGGTAGCTGCTGAAGCTGCCGCTTTTCCTTTTTTCTTTTTTCTTTTTTTTCTCTAACAGCAAAGGCTGTCTGGCTTTGATACCCTTAGGGAATTTGTTAAAAGCAATGTTTCAGATTAAACATAAACATACATGCATCGTAACTGGACAGTTCTTTTTCTTTTTCTTTTCTTTGTTCTGATGGAGCCATGAACATTTTCTTGGTAATTGTTTCTCAATCATTGGGAGCTTACTGACTTGCATTTTGTGCCATTCAAGTGCCTTGAGAATTATCTGCAACAGGGAGATTGTTTTGCTGATTTATGAAGTTCTGAACTTTGCCTGGAATTGCACATCGGCTTCATTTGCCTACCCCTTCACCAATAATCTTTGAGCATCTTGGAACTGAAAATCTAATTGTAATTAGTTTATTTTATCAAACAACTTAGAGACGGATTGGCATCATAATGAACCATGCAACAGGGAACCTGCCCCAAATTAAGCAGAAACGAATATCCCAAGGCTAGGACAGTGGCAGTCCGGCGGTGGGTGTGCTGGAGCAGCACCAAGCAAGCCTGCATGACGAAAGCCGAACTTGGCAGAGATGTGGGGTTTGGGCTTTGTAAGAATTCTTGTTGCAAACGTGTTCCCTGTGTCACAGGCATAAACCCAAGTGGCTCTTAGAAGCTTAATAGGAGTCCATTTGAAATTAGAATCATCAGTTTAAAATTTAGCTCAACAAATGGTAGTTTGCATCATCTGTTTAACATTATTTTGGGGAAAAAAATCATGAGGAGAGAAAGACTATTTTGGTGGGTTTTTTTGATTGATTTCCTCTTACGTCATCATTTAGGTGGTTCTCAAGTTCCTAAAATTCTGATGAGTCGAGCTTCTCTTCTGTGTTGTGGTTTGAGTTTTTGGAGGAGGTAAGGGTATGTTGTGTCTCATTTTAAGTCAGTTAATGTCCCTTGGCAGTGACTAATTTGATATTTTCCCGTCTCTTTTTAGTCCCCCTTTTCCCATGAGTGTTCACATGTGCACGCACTCATGCACACATGGAAATCACCTTATCTGAACTCAGAGTAGGTTTGCATGTGGGATTGAACACTTTCAGGTTTATTATTAATATTTTAGTTATTACTACACCAAAACAGAAAAATGAGAGAAAATCTGCCCTTATTTCAAACATCTATATGCCTTTCCACTTCTCTGTGCACCCACGTGTATGTTGCTGACTCCATTGTAATCATAGTATATATACAGTTCTGTATCATCTTTTTTCATTTGAGTGTGCCTTTAACGTTAGTCTGGTTTTAAGTGGTCACGTGATATTTTAGTGGCCACTTTTATATTTTAGACATCCCGTCTCCTCCACCTGGGGCATACTAGTTCATACAACTTTTTCACTTGGGGAATTAATTCTTAATCCGAAAACAAGTAGACCTAATAGGTCAGAGTATGGAGGTTTTTATGGCTTGATACATATGCCAAATTGCTTTTCATAAGAGTTGTACTAATTTACAATATCTCACTCACCCCAGGGTGTGATGTACCTATTTCACGTTCTTGCCAGCTTTAGGAGCTGTCATTAAAAGAATATATATTTTTGAAATTATTGCATATAAAACGTACCTCATTTAAATATATGAATATCTTATCTTAGGAAGGTCATTATAATTATGCATCCTTTGAGTTTCCGAGCCCATGATAAAAATTGATGACCAGATAGTTCTCCTGGAGCAGTATGATCCTCAAGTGAACCATGAGTATAAAAATATGTTGCATTTTGTATTTTCATTGGAATGTTACATTTATTTGCTGCTAATAATAAGCTTCATGCTGTTTCTGTACAGGAAATGAGAATTAAGTCTATTTGCACATCTGAAAACTTCTCAGTAGTGTCTTTTGGAATTTACTTCTTATGTTTAGATTGACACTGAATTTGGAATTGGTAGGAAGGAAAATGGTTTTCTCATCTGTCCTGTGTGAATTTTCTGTATCAGTGTAAGGCAGGGGTTGGCCTGGATCAGTAGTTCTTTAAAATGAGTGTGTGTCAGATTTGTCTACAAACACAGAATGCTGAGCCCTCCCTGCCCCGCCCCAGAGTTTCTGATTTAGGAGGTCTAGGGTTGGACAGAGAGCTTCCCTTTCCAACAGGGCTGCAGGTGATCCCCACATTACTGTTGGGTCAGGGGCCATAGTCTTGAGATCTCATGTGAACATGGAATCAGTCAGTCTTCCCGGGCCGGGAAATAGACTGCCTCCAGAATGTGGACAGTCTGTCCCAGCAGGATACCCATGACTTGTTTCTGATGCCTTAGGTGTAGATACTTGCTCTCTCTTGCATGCTTAAGAGGGGTTCATTTCTTTAAGAGTCTTGTATATAGACCCTGGCCTTTCTAGATTTTTTGCTACTTCTCTGAGAGTGTTCTGGCAGTATTCTTCTTTTCTTCTTTTGATGGTTCTGCAGATACATTTGTGTCTGGTTACCTGAGTTCAGTGTGGTGTGAGGACAGCACCTTACAGGGGGGGTTGCATAGGTAAATGGGTACATCATCACTGTCAACTTGTGCCATTTAGCTTTGGTCTGATAGAAGACCTTTCTATCTAGGGTCTGATAGTAGCCCCTTCCAAGCATCCCCCAGTAGCGTGTTACCTCTCCAGGATAGAAGCCCTTTCCCTGGAGCATCAGCTTTCAGTGTTCTGCCTTGTTCATATCTCTGTATGCAGAAACCCCATAGTTGTGTTGTTCTCATACTGTGATCACCTGCTCATGGATTTCAAAACCAAATAAGATCATCTCCATCACCCATTCTCCAGCATATTTTTGTAGTGTCATCTGGGCAGAATGAGCCTCTGTCACCTCGATCCAGCTCACAGTCTACTGTTACATATTTTAACAGTTTTCATTGAGACTTAATGTCATATAAGTTTGTCATTTAGGTGACAGGCACACTTCACTATCGTCAATACACTAGCAATTTTGAAAAGGCACTATACCCAGATTGGAGAGGCAGACACATTCCGAAGATAGGATAGATACTGTTCCTTTATTGTGTTTGGGTGCTGAACATCTTGTTGTGACACGTTTCTGTCTTCCCTTGCTGTGGCTTTCCTTGGGGCCAGAGCACTGCTCCTGGAAGCTATCGAGTGGTGCCCTTTGTGTGCCACTGCCCTTGGGCCCTCCCAAGGCGGTGCGACATCATCCTTAACATTTCAGGCTGTGAAATCATACTCTCCGACTTGATCACTTACATCAGTTTCATCATCCAAAAAATATTGGTGGTGATAATATTCACTTTAAAAAGCTCTGATGATGAACTGAGACAATGTATGTAAAGCATCTCATGTGTCTCTGGCATGTAGTGAGTGTTCGGTGATGGGGCCATGGGTATGTACTGTTCCATTGAAAATGAGTGTCAGGGGGCGCCTGGGTGGCTCAGTCGGTTAAGCGGCCGACTTCAGCTCAGGTCATGATCTCGCAGTCTGTGAGTTCGAGTCCCATGTCGGGCTCTGTGCTGACAGCTCAGAGCCTGGAGCCTGTTTCAGATTCTGTGTCTCCCTCTCTCTGACCCTCCCCCGTTCATGCTCTGTCTCAAAAATAAACGTTAAAAAAAAATTAAAAAAAAAAAAAAGAAAATGAGTGTCAGAGGACAATGGTGTGCTTGTGGACCTCAGTTGGCCTTCCCTCACCTCTCTGTATGTTAATCCTTCACTCAGATATTACATTTGTTTTTCTCTTCACTTCCCATGGGAGTGCTGGGTGGACACACTCTTGTTTCACCATTACTGGCTTTATTTTGCGATGGACTCCAGTGTTAAAATGTATCTCATAAAAAAATCCTTGCTGGCCCGGCTGCATCTTTTAATGGGGTGAAGACTAGGAAATATTTGTTAGAATGGGTTTTACAAAGTACGTGTGTCAAACACAAATTTATTCTAAATAATCCTTGGGCTTCTGTTCCTAAGCACAGTGCACTTGTATATGAAAGCCATGACAACTTATATTTTCTTTAGCAACTTAATATCCACTATATTTCATGATTTCATCTCACTAGGGTATATTAAGTTTTGAACAAAGGGAAGAATAATCATATTAGGAAATTTTTTGAATATTCATTAATTTCTTTCAGGTGTTTTGTTTGGTTGAGCCTTTAATTATAAGTGGCTGGGGACAGGCATATGGAGGTGGAGTGGGAAGGAAGGGTATTTTCCCACTGATTCCTAGAATTTCACATCCCTGGTTTAGAGATCCAGAGGACGGCAATCATGCCCTCATGACAAAATAACCTGAGTCAGGCAGAACTTCATTGGTTCAAGTAACAGTGCGTTAAATCTTATAACAGCCCGGCATTCGGTGAACAATACATTCTTCACCTCATAGGAGACCCCTGTAGTGCCAACTATTTGGACCTTCTGTGGAACTGCTCTCTTTAGGTTTTAACACTGTGCCAGATCTAAGCCCTCTAAGCTCTAGCTTAGAGCAGGGCTCTGTAGCTCACCTACACTTTTGTCCCCCTCCTCTGACAACTAACTGTGACATTAATGTATATTGCTAGTAGGGCCTCACTACACAGTAACCTACAAACCATTTGCTATGTTACATTGATAAGAATCCCCAAGATAGCAGTTACTTTTATAATTCTAACACAGATCTCTGAGAACAGAGTCAGTCTTGACTTGAGTGACGTGCATGGTCCCATATGCCTGTGGATTGCAGTACGGGAGGAGGCATGGAACTGCCACATGTATACTCTACCTAGCAGGGAACAGAGCTGTTCTTCCAACCCGCTTCCTGTTTCAGAAAGGAGTACTTGGCTGTGAGGTAAGGCAGGGCTTCCCAGTGAGTATGCGGTGTTAGGTTACAGAAATGCCTGAGGTACTGATTCTCTCTTAAGCCTCCGGCAGGGAGACTGGGCCCACGGGGACCAGAACCCCCTACACTGTCGGCACCTCTAATTCAGCAGCCTCATCCATTTATCTGCTAGTAATGTTTGATGGGGGCCATGGCACAAAAAATGTTTGAAGTCCTCCCGTTAGGAATAAGTGAGACGACACACATCTTAGAAATACCTTTTTGAATCTTGGAAAACAGGGTTCACGGAAAGGCATTCTTTCCGGTGACACTAATTTATACATGTATTACTTCATGCTCTTTTCCATACCAAAATGGTACTTTTACCATTATTTTAATCTTTTTCTTTTCATTGGAGTTTTTCAAACTTAGTCTTTTGAGGTCTAGCTGATACACAATGGTACATTAGGTGCAGGTATACAACATAGTGAGTCGAGTCTGTATGTTGTGCTCACGTAATTGTAGCAACTCTCTGTCACCATACAGCACCATAACAATACCACTGACTGTATTCCCAATGCTGTACTTTCCATTCCTGTGACTTATTCTGTAACTAGAAACTGTTAGCACCTTTTCACCCATTTTGCCTCACCCCCTTCCCCTACAGTACCCATCAATTTGTTCCCTGCATTTATGGGTCTGTTTCTGCTTTTTGTTTGTTCATTCGTTTGGGGTTTTTTAGATTCCATAGTAGATAAATTCATCTGGTATTTGTCTCTTTCTGACTCACTTCATAGCGTAGTACCCTCTAAGGCATCCATTTTGTTGCAAATGGTGAAATCTCATTCTTTTATAGCCGAGTAATATTTCCTTGTGTACCTATGTATGTGCACAGAATGCCTTTCTGTGAACTCTGTTTTCCAAGCATCAAAAAGGTATTTCCACTATGTGTGTTGTCCCACTTATCGTTCCTAACAGGAATACTTCAAACACATAGAGTCTTTACCCATCCCTCTGTCAGCGGACATGTGGATTGCTTGCATATCTTGACTATTGTAAATAATGCTGCAATAGGTATAGGTGTGTATAGATTGTTTTGAATTAGTATTTTCATTTCCTTGGGGTAAGTACAGTAGTGGGATTACTCAATTGGATGGTATTTCTCTTTCAAATTTTTTTGAGGAACATCCATACTGGTTTCCACAGTGGTTGCACCAATTTAGATTTCTACCAACTGTGCACAAGAGTTTTGCTCTACGTCCTTCACAGCACCTGTTTATTTCATGTGTTTCTGACACTAGCCCTTCTGACACGTGTCAGGAGATACCTCATCGTGGTTTTGATTTGTATTTCCCTGATGATGAGGGATGTTGAGCATTTTTTCATGTGTCTGTTAGCCATCCGGATGTCCTTGGAAAAAGATCTATTCAGGTCTTCTGCCCATTTTTATTCAATTTTTTTTTTTGGTATTGTCTAAGTTCTTTATATTTTGGATATTAACCCTTTATTGGATGTATCATGTGAAATATCTTCTCCCATTCACTGAATTCCCTTTTCATTTTGTTGGTTTCCTTCACCGTGCAAAGCTTTTAATTTTGGAATCATCTCAGTGGTTTATTTTTCCTTTTGTTTTTGTTGCCTGAGGAGACATATCTAGAAAAATGTTGTTATGGCCGATACCCAAGAGATTACTGCTGATGGTACTTCTAGGAGTTTTATGGTTTCCGGTCTCACTTTTAGATCTTTAATCCATTTTGTTTATTTTTATGTATGGTGTGAGAAAGTGGACCAGTTTTCCCAGCACCATTCATTGAAGAGAATGTCTTTTTCCCATGGTATATTCCTGCCTGCTTTGTCATTGATCAATTGACCATATAAGTATGTGGGTTTTTTCTGGCTGTCTATTCTCTTTCATTTATCACTGTGTCTGTTCTTTACTGGTGTCATACCGTTTTCATTATTATAGCTTTGTAGTGGGTCTTGAAATCTGGGAATGTGATACCTCCATTTTTCACGCTCACGATTGCTTTGGCTCTTTGGAGTGTTTTGTGGTTCCACACAGAACTTGGGATTATTCTAGTTTTATGAAAAATGCCATTGTTATTTTGCTGGGGATTGTATTGAATCTCTAGATTGCTTTGGGTAGTACAGACATGTTAACGGTATTAATTATTCCAGTCTGTGGTATACCTTTCCATTTGTGTCATCTTCAATTCCTTTGGTTAGTGTATAAAACAGAGTTTTCAGAGTACTAGTCTTTCATCTCCTTGGGGAAGTTTATTCCTAGGTATTTTATTCTTTTTGATGCAATGGTAAATGGGATTGTTTATATTAGTGTATAGAAATGCAGATTTCTGTGTATTAATTCTGTATCCAACTTTACTGAATTCATTTATTCTGATGGCTTTTTTTGGTGGAGTCTAGGGCTTTCTATATATAGTGGTATGTCATCTAAAATTAGTGACAACGTTACTACTTTCTCACCATTTTGGATGCCTTTTATTTTCTCTTTTTCTTGTTGTGGTTAGGACTTTTCAGTAGTATGCTGAGTAAAAGAGGCAAGAGTGCATATCCTTGTCTTATTTCAGATCTTAGAGGGAAAGCACTTATTGGCTGTGAAGATCAGTTTTGTCCATGAACCACTTCCCATTTTCTCAAGTGCCACTCTTGAAGGAAATGCTGTATTATTAGCTTATAGTTCTCTCAGAAGCCAAAGGCCAACCATTCTAATTCTTATTAAAATGGCTTCAGTTTTAAAGTTCTAGTCTTTGAAAGATTTCAGAATTTTTGTAGGAGTTAACAGGAGCTGTCCATGTGGATGCAGGTGCAAGGGACTAGGTTCTCTTCACCTGTTATCTGGATTTCAGTTGTGACTACACAAGTTGGAGGACAGTGAAGAGAGTGAACATACTGTGACAGGAGATTAATGCAGAGAAGCATATTTTATTATGTCATTGTTGGCTTGTTAGGAGGAATTCTAGAATATAGACAGGGCATTGGATGCTAGTTTAGTTTTGCCATTAATTACCTGTGAACTTGGACAAATAGTTTTCCTGTGTGGTCCTCAGTGTTTTCTTCTAAAGGAAAGGAGGACTGTGACGTAATCTACATGATTCTAATATCCCACGGTGTCTCTTCACCTTACCTTCAGATTTTTCAGAGTACAGCCAGATCCATTAGGGATTATGGGGTGAATTCATTTAGCAGACTTGACCTTAATTGACAGGAGTCTATTTATAGCCTTTATTTATCCCATTAAATGGGACTACTTATATATTTCACTACAGAAATGTGTTTGGTGTGGGGTATCCCTCCGACTCTGCTAGTGTGTCACATAAATATGGTGTGTGCCTCTTATCTTTAAAATGTAAAAAATTCCAAATTCTGCAAACACAACTAACCTCAAAGGTTTTGGATAAGGGACCGCGGATATATAATCAACATTCACTCAAGTAATATGTATGCAGTGTGTATAATACACGAGGTATTTTTTTAGGCTCTGGGAAGCAGTGGAGCAAAAAAAGATATGATTTTAATATTTCTTTAATAGATTAAGCCACTATGGTTGAGGTGTACATGGAGGTGATTGAGTATAGGGAGGACGCTGAATTTTTCCAGGGTTCTGGGATTGTGGTAGCAAGGTGGGAAGGTCTTCTTGGAAGATAGAAAGCATGAACTGAGTCATAAGTGAGATGAATAGGAGCTAGTCAGTTGTACTAGTCTGGGCAGACGTGTAGGTGGGAATGAGAAAATTCGATGGTGATAACAATCGGTATCCTGGGCAAAAGGAAGCACCGTGGGGAACCTAAAGGTGCCCTGGTGCTAAAGCTGCAAGCCACTGCGGTGTGGCTGACACCCAGATGGGTGAAGGAGCACTGTGGTGGCCCATGAGCAGGATCCCATGGAGACATAATGAGCTTTTCCCACAGTTTTTCTCCCAAGGCTTTTGCAGGGGCTGATGGGATATGGTGGATGGCTAGCAGGGGAGGCTTCCAAGCACAGATACCTGTAGGTCCCAGAGACAGCTGTCAAAGGGGGAACAAAATGGTACACTAAGGCTTTGGTGGGGAGGATCACAAAGGCGGCTTTCTTTCCAGAGGGTGGTTTAAATGCAACTGTGGCATTTCATGCTTTTTGGAGCACTGTCTAGGACATTCTTCTTGGTCTGTGTATCAGCTTTGTGATGTGTGAAGGTGTTGGAACCAAGGCATGGCAATTAAGGGGTTTACTCAGAACCGTGCAACAAATGAATGGTAGGGATATTGGTTGGTAAAGATAGATTTGCCCCACAGAATAGAAAAGTTCCAAATAGGCATATGCTCAGGGGAAAAAAAAATTAGCGTATAAATCAGATACATATGCCAAGGGTTGTGGGGGAGTAGGTTATGAATAATTTCTGATTTCTTTCTTGCCCTTTGAGTCACGCCAGCCACCTTTCATAGGAAAGCAGGGCCTGGCTCAGTTAATTCTTCCTCGACTACTGTTTCCCATGCTCCTGTTCTCCTGCATTCCTGTGCCCTTTGTTGTGCACACCACTCGTGTGCCACTCAAAGTACTTTGCATTTTTAGTCACTTTTCTTGCTGTCTTCTGCTGGCTCATAATTTGGCACTTGTTCATCGAGTGCTATCTATAAAGGGACTTACGAGTTCACTTTTTTGCCCAACTCCCCAGATTTCTGCCAGAAATGAGGAGCACTTGTAAATAACTTCCCACCTTGACAACACATCATTTTAGTCTGCCCTTGACCTCTTGCTCTCCCTACCACTATGTGCACCTGACTTCAGCCACAGGGAATTCTCCATCTTTGCAATGGGTAGGATCCTTTGTAACCCTTTGTCTTCATCGCCACCACCACCCCCCACCATGAGTGTCCCCTGTTAGGCCATGTTTCTCATCCCCATCCTCTTCCCTGCCTTGCAAACTGCTGATATTTCTGATATTTCTAGGTCTGCCCGAGCCCTAGCTCTTGGAAAGCCTACTGATGGCACTCAGTTACATTTGGTACTGAAGCCACACAGCTGTTTTTTTTCCTCTAAGACTGGTTGAGTACCATTTCCCTGCATCTTCTCCATGCTCTTACTGCTAACGCTAGTTTGTAATTTCTCGTATTTCCCTTTCCCCTTATTCTGGGCCTCATTGCCAGCACTGCATCTTTTTTATTTTTGTATCCCCAGTGCCAAGCACAACCTCTGACTCAATAACCATTTTGATCCCTTAAACTATGCGTGCCAATTTAGGAACTAGCATGTACAAATATATTCTGAAAGGCAAAGATAGTGGGTGAAAAACATCTTTGAGCTTTTACAAGATTTCCATTATCCAAGGAAAGAAGGGCTTGTCCCCATCTTACACTAGATTTTGAGTTCCTCGACAGTCAAGAGCATGTCTTGCACTTTTATCATCCTCAACATTTAATATGGTGTTCTACACATGGTAGGTACATAATGTACTTTCTATTCATTGAAATGGTTGCTTTCTTTGACCAGAGGAGTTCCACGTGACTGCCAGAGTTTAATCCCGGATTTATTTGGCACTGGTCATGCTTCTCCACAATGAGATGGAGAAACCATCCACAGTTGACCAGTGGTTGAAGAAAGAGAGGTGTGACTAAATCCCAGGCATAATCAATTAAATGATCTTTTTAAATTTGATTCTTTTTGTTAAAACATGGGACAGTTAATGAGATTAAAGTATGGGGAATATAAACAGGAGGGAACACTTCAGCTTTGCATAGTGAAGTTTGTTGTTTGGGATCAGTAGATCCCGTGTTTAAAAAATTCACCTATGCTTTTTTCTTCTGCCTTTATAGAAAAGGTCCACTTAGCCCTTCCCAAGCTAACCAGGCAAATTATCCCAAATAGCTGGCTAAGCAAATGCAAACAGTTATACTATTATGCTAGATAAAAAAAAAAAAAAAAAAAAAATAGAATGAGCCTGCTTTGGATTGTTTGTTTGTCTCCCTGTCTGGCCCTCCCCCACTCAGTCTCAGTCTTTTGAAAATAAATAAATGTTAAAAAAAAAAATAATGAAGTAGGCTAACTGTATTCTCCTTCAGAGAAGTGGACAGACCAGTAAAGGACCCATCTCTTACTATGGCCTATAAATTCATGTGGCCCCTAAAAAAAGTATAAATGACCTTACATGTCCAGTTGTATGATATGTCTTAGTACTAGAAGAAAATAGTTTTGTTTGAAAGCTTCATGGGATCTTCCCAAGAGGGGGAGGTAAGGCCTTTGAGATGGGCTGTCACAAATCCTCTGAAAGTGGTGGTTTATGTTTTGCCTTGAAAAGCTTTAATCCATTGAATAATATAGTTTACAAATGCAATTGTGCAATGTGGATAACTTACCTAGATTTAAGCGATCTCACCCAGAAATTTATTTTTACATTACTGAAAACATGGAATATGGTATAAATTAACTTAGTCAAATCTGTGAAGTTTAAGAAAATCCATATGATTTCTTTAACATATTCCTATTATCATGGCTAACCTTGTTCATCAACAGTGTATATTTTTATAGGGTTTGTGAAATGGATTCTTGCACTTAATTTCTCTGAGCAGTGAAAAGGAGATTGAAGATTTTCAGGTGGCTTGTAGGAATTAGAACACTGTGAGCAAAGTTATAATTCAGTTTTTCTTTTTCTCAAACAACCTGTTAGGTATTTAGGAACAGAAGAAAGTGACATGGAGAGAGGAGGAGGGCAATAGACCAAGTAGTCCCCTGTCCTCATTGTCAAAGCCTTTGATGGTGCAAGAAAAATGATTTCCTTGGTTTCTTCTCTTTAAAGGGAAGAATCCATTTTCTAATTCTAAGTGATGAAGTTTTAAATTTCTCTATTTGTAAAATTACATCAATTTCTTTCACAAAGAAGAGTAGTTTTTCTGGGAAAAAGGGCTTCTAAGGCATTGGAAGCCATGCCGGGGTAGAAGGTAAGCTGAAATGAACCACTTCCATACTGGTTTAGGGAAGGGGAGAGTTCATCTTTTTGTCATTCTTCTGTCTTTCCAAATGACTGAGAGTAAATAATAGAGCCATCAAGCACCCAACTGTGTCTGGCAGTTTGAGGTTGCTCATTGACCATAGAGTGAATGAGGAAATGAATATTTCATATTGTTTGCATTCTTCCAATGGGGGGAATTATTTCATAGCAGTGATTTCCCCCCTAAGCATCTCATAACCAACAGGAATATCTTGATGGTCGTGGATTAGCTACGTATTTCTATTTGTGGTCTGAAACCACTAGATTCATGTACCTTTTTTCAGAGGCCTTGTCTCTCTTTTTTTTTTTTTAATTCAAGTATAGTGGACAATGTTACTTTAGTTTTAGGGTTACACCATAGTGGGTTTCACAACTTTCTTCATTATTTCATGCTCACCACAGTGTAGCTACCTTCTGTCACCATACAGCACCACTCATCCTCCCTGACATTCATTCCATTAACTAGAAGCTTGTGCCTCCCACTCGCCTTCATCCCTTTATGTCCACTTTCCCAACTATTTTCCTGCTACAGCCACCAGTTCTGTGTTTACAGGTCTGTTTCTGCTTTTTGTTCGTTCTCTTTTTCCACATAGCAAGATCTCATTCTTTTTTTTATGGCTTAGTAGTCTTCCAGAGAGAAGGGCTGGGAGAGGTGTGTATAATACATCTTTATCCATTCATCTATTGAGGGGCACAGGTTGCTTCTGTATCTTGGCTATTCTAGATAATGCTGCAATAAACATAGGGGTGCGTATATCTTTTTGAATTAGTGTTTTCATTTTCTTGGGGTAAATACCCAATTGTGGAATTACTGGATCATATGACATCTTTTTCATTTTGGGGGTAACCTCCCTACTGTTTTCCACAGTGGTTGCACCAACAAATTCCCAGCAACAGTGCACAAGGGTTCCTTTTTCTCCACATCCTTGCCAATATTTGTTATTGATCCTAGCCCTTCTGACACGTGTCAGGTGCTATCTAACTGTAGTTTTGATTTTCATTTCACTGATGATTAGTGATGTTGTGCATCGTTTCATGTGTGTTAGGTATCTGGATGTCTTTGGAAACATGTCAGTTGAAGTCCTCTGCCCATTTTTAATTGGGTTGTTGTTAGTTTTGGTGTTGGCTAAGTTCTTTATATATTTTAGACATTAACCCCTACTATATATATCATTTGTAAATGTCTTCTCCCATTCACTGGGTTGTCTTTTGTTGATGGTCTCCTTCTCTGTGCAAAATATTTTATGTAGTCCCAATAATTTTTCCTTTCATTTTTATAGCCTGAGGAAACCTATCCAGGAAAATGTTGCTAAGGCTGATGTCCAAGAGATTAGGGAGTTTTATGGTTTCAGGTCTTACAGTCAGGTCTTTAATTCATTTTACTTTTGTGTATAGTGAAAGAAAGTGGTCCAGTTTTCCCAACAACTGAGGAGAATGTCTTTTTCCCATGATATATTCTTGTCTGCTTGGTCTCTGGGCTGTCTGGTTCTATCCATCTATATGTTTATTTTTGTGCCAGTACCATTCTATTTTGATTACTATAACTTTGTAATAGGTCTTGACAGTTAAGATTGTGATACCTCCAGCCTTGTTCTTCTTAAGATTGCTGTGGCTATTCCTGGTCTTTTTTGGTTCCATACATATTTTAGGACTATTTGTTCCAGTTCTGTGATAAATGCTATTGTTATTTTGATGGGGATTGTATTGAATCTGTACGTTGCTTTGGGTAGTATGGACATTTTAATAATATTCTTACAATCCACGAGAATGATAGGTTTCTTTATGTCATCGTCAATCTTGTAGCTTTTAGAGTACAGGTCTTTCACCTTCTTGGTTAAGTTTATTCTTGGTATTTTATTCTTTTTGGTGGAACTGGAAATGGAATTGTTTTCTTTTTCTGCCTCTTTGTTATTAGTGTATAGAAGTGCAACAGATTTCTGTAAATGAGTTTTGTATCTTGCAACTTTACTGAATTCATTTGTCCATTCTAATAGCTTTTTTGAAGGAGTCTTTAGGGTTTTCTATGGAGTCCTTGGGATTTTCTGTGTGTAGTAGGTCAACAGCAAATAGTGAGTTTTATTTTTTTTTCTTACCAATTTGTTTGCCTTTTTTTTTTTTTTTGGTACTTCTAGTATTTTGAATAAAGGTGGTAAGAGTGAACATCTTTGTCTCATTCCTGATCTTAAAAAAAAGCTTTTCCCTTAATTCTGAGTTTGTAATATGTAGCCTATATTATGTTGTGGTACAATCCCTCTAAACCTAAAAAACAAACAAAAAAAATCTAAAAAAACCTTTTTGAGAGTTTTTATAATGAACAGATGTTGAATTTTGTCAAGTGCTTTTTCTGCATCTATTGAGATGATTATTTGATTTTCATCTTTTGCTATTGTGGTGTATGACTTTGGTTATGAATATTTAACCATCATTGCATCCCTGAAATAAGTTCAACTTGATTGTGGTGAATGATCCTTTTAATGTATCTTTGAAAGCAGTTAATATTTTCAGGATTTTTCATCTATTTTTATCAGGGATGTTGGCCTATAGTTTTTTTTGTTTTTGTTTGACTGGTTTTGGTATCAAGGTAATGCTGGCTTCGTAGAATGTATTTAGAAGCTTCCCTCCTCTTATTTATTTTTGGGGTGAATAGCTTGAGGAGAAGATATTAACTCTTTGAATGAATGGTAGCATTCACTGGTGAATCTGTCTGGTCTTGGACTTTTGTTTTTTGGGAATCTGTAGTGATTCAGTTTCAATACTAGTAATTGGTCTGTTTGGTTCCTATTTGTTTCAGTCTTGGAAGATTGTAGGTTTCTAGGACTTAAATTTCTTCTAAGTTGTCCAGTTTGTTGGCACATAATTTTTCACAGTAATCTCTTTGATCCTTTGTATTTCTGTGATCTGTTTTTATTTCTTTCACTTATTTATTTTGGTCCTCTCTTTTGCTTGATGAGTCTGGGTAAAGGGTTATTAATTTCCTTGATATTTCATAGAAACAGCTCTTGGTTTCATTGATCTTTTATTTTCTAGGTCTTCTCTAATTGTCACTGTTTCCTTCCTTTTACTAACTTTGGGTTAATTCTTTTCTGGTTTCTTGAGTTAGGCCTGTATTGCCATATACTTCCTTCTTATAACTGCTTTTGCAGTGTCCCAAAGATTTGGGACCATTGTGCTTTCATTTTTATTTGCCTCCACGTGTTTTTGTATTTCCTTTTGATTTCTTTGTTGGTCTGTTCATTCATTAGTAGTATGTTCAGGCTCCACCTGTTTTGTTTTTCCACAGTTTTTGTTTTTTTGTGATTTTGTGTTTCTATTCAGAAAAGAATCTTGGTATGATTTCAATCTACCTAAATGTATTGAGACTTTTGGGCTGAAATGTGATCTTCCCTAGAGAATGTTCCATGTGTGCTTGAAAAGAATGTGTACTCTGTTGTGTTTGGATGGAATATTCTATACCTGTTAAGTAAATTTTGTCTAATACATCATTCAGAACCACTGTTTCCTTGTTGATTTTCTGCCTGGAATATCTATCCATCCATTGATGTAAGTGGGGTATTAAATCCTGTACTATTAGGGTATTACTGTCAATTTCTCCCTTATGTCTGTTAATATTTGCATTAGATGCTCCAGTATTGGGTACATCTACATTTACAATTGTTACTTTTTTTTTTTTTTTCCACATTGAGAGAGATTGAGATACAGAGTGTGAGTGGGGCAGAGAGAGAGGGAGACAGAATCCAGAGCAGTTTCCAGGCTCCGAGCTGTTAGCACAGAGCCTGACCGGGGGCTCAAACTCACAAACCAGGGGGGCTCACGACCTAAGCTGAAGTCAGATGCTCAACCAAGCCCCACCAGGCCACCCAAGTGCCCCAACAATTGTTAACTCTTGTTGGATTGATCCTTCTGTCATTATACAATGCTCTTCTTTGTTGTTACAGTCTTTGTTTTAAAATCTATTTT
Source organism: Lynx rufus (assembly GCF_022079265.1). Taxonomy (NCBI): domain Eukaryota; kingdom Metazoa; phylum Chordata; class Mammalia; order Carnivora; family Felidae; genus Lynx; species Lynx rufus. Next base: position 74,421,887 of record NW_025814834.1, read on the forward strand.
GTCTGATAGAAGTATTACTTCCCAGGCACTTTTTAAAAAAATTTTTTGGCTTTCGTTTGCATGGAATCTCTCTTTCCAGCCCAGCCCTTCACATTTGGTCTGTGTCTTTAGGTCAAAAGTGAGTCTCTTGTAGGCAGCATATAGATCGGACTTGCTTTTTTGATCCATATCTTTTGATTGGGATAGTTAGACCATTTACATTTGAAGTAATTGCTGAGAGGGGATGAGTTAAGATGGCAGAAAAGTAGGGGGACCTGGGCTTTCCTCATTCCTCAAACACAGCTATATTGAGGTCAGATCCTTGGAGCACCCAGGAAATTGATCTGTAGAGTGGCAGAAGGATCTCCACAGTGGGAGAGAGATAGCGTGGCAGGTGTGAGGTACATGGAAGTGAATTGAGAGAAAAACAGCAGTGCTGCAGAGGGGGAGAGAAAGAGGAGTTGATAAAGTGTAGCAGAGTTTGCACAAGAGGAAAACATCTCTGGATCATAGACTGGGGAGCAAGAAGTACTGAGTAACACAGGTTTTTTGTTTTTGTTTTGTTTTCATTTTTTTTTTTTTGCTAGCAGCATTTGGAGCTCAAACTCTGAGGTTCTGGTGGTGCATGACTTTCTCCAGAATGGAGCTGTGGCACGTGCTCCTGGGGATAAGGGAATTGGCCCCTCAGTGCATAGCATGGTGTAGGGATCTCCTGGGTTCATTGGGAGAGAACATTACCCTTCCTGGAGTACTTTTGGAAGAGGGTATATTGCCTCCCCAAGGACAAAAGACACTGCAGGCACCAGCCAAAAGCCTTTCATCAGCAGGAGACAGAGGTGCACCCAGAGGGAATATAAACTTTGCTGCGTTTAGTTGTGCTACACCACAGATTCCATGCACTGTGCTGGTGTGGGATGGTTTTTCAGGGACAGGCCTTCAGACACTGTGGAGAGGCTCTACTTCAGAGGAGAGGGTTGGATCCGTGAGGTGCTGGGTCCTTTAAGGCTTTGGGTTTTGATCCTAGCAGTGAACTTATGGCACAGGGTGAGCTGACTGGCCTACCTATTCTGTGAGGGCTGCCTGAACAGTCTGGGAACATGAGATTGGGGTGACTCCATTTTTCCCCGCAACACAGTGGGACTTAAGAGAGCAACACCGTATGGCTCCTAATGGAGGCAGGACCTGCTTACACCAAACCCCACCCCCTGTGTCTGGCAACTGCTTATTTACTGGGCCAAGACTGAGCCAAAACAGAAGGCCTCTCCTCCAGAAGATCAGGACAGCCAGCACCCTGCATGCACCAAGTGTACTGAAAATCGAGCACTTCAAAACAAAACAATACCTGTAGTTCTGGTGGAAATAGAAAAAAGAAAAATTAAGCCTGGCCCTATTTTTTCTTTCAGAATCAGGCTCATAGTTTGTTTTTTTTTTGTTTTTTTTTTTGTTTTTTTTTTTTTCATTTCCTTTTCTCTCTTTTGGATTCTCTTTTTAATTCTTTCTCTTTTTTTCTTTCCTTCTTTTTCCTTTCTTTTTGGAATTAGCCCTATAACTTTTCGATTCTCTGGTTGGTTTTTTTTGTTCCCTTTTTCTTTTTTGGGGGGGATCAGGCTTCCCCCAGCCTTTTTCCAGGCTTATTTCAACAACAACAAAATCAAAGCACACCTAGTTAAAAGGCCAAACACTCCCCACTGCAAGCAAGGAGGAGCTCTGCGGAGGACTGATCAGTGGGAATGAGCAGCCAAAATACAGTAATAGAGTATACACCACACACACCAGAAACACTTCAAGTGCCAGGCCCAGGACAGTGTATGATCCCTTTTAATGCAGTACTCTCAGGTGCAGGAAACATATAACAAGTTTTTAAAACATGCAAAAGACAGAAACTTAGCCAAAATGACAAGATGAAGAAGGTTTCCCCAAAAGAAAGGTCAAGAAGCAATCGCAACCAGGGACTTGCTCAAAACAGATATAAGCAACATATCTGGACAAGAGTTTAGAACAACAGTCATTAGACTACTAGCTAAGCTTGAAAAAAGCACAGAAGACACCAGAGAAACCCTAACTGCACAGGTCAAAGACCTAAAATCTAGTCAGATTGAGATTTTAAAAAATGCTATAACTGAGATGCAATACTGACTAGATACAGTCCTAATGAAGATTGAAGAAGTAGAAGAGAAAATAGGTGATACAGAAGAAAAAATTATGGAAAATAATGAAGCTGTAAAAAAGAGGGAAAGGAAATTATTAGATTACAAGGAGAGACTTAGTGATTCCATAAAATGAAACAATATCAACATAATAGGAGTCCCAGAAGAAAAGCAGGAAGAAGGGGAAAAAGGGTTATTTGAACAAATGATAGCTGAGAACTTTCCTAATCTGAGGAAGCAAACAGGTATCCAAGTCCAAGAGGCATAGAGTACTCCCTTCAAGATTAACAAAAACAGGTCAACACCATGACATATAGTGAAAAATTGCAAAATACAAAGAGAATTCTGAAAGCAGCTAGGGACAAATGGGCCTTAACCTACAAGGGTAAACACATAAGGGTAGTAACAGACCAGTCCACTGAAACTTGGCAGGCCAGAAGGGAGTGGCAGGAAATACTTAATGTACCAAATGCGAAAAATACGCAGCCAAGAATTCTTTATCCAGCAAGGCTGTTATTCAGAATAGAAGGAGAGATAGAATTTCCCCAAATAAAAACTAAAGGAATCTGTGACCACTAAACCAGCACTGCAAGAAATTTAAGAGGGACTTGGAGTGGAGGGGAAAAGAAAGACCATAGCAACAAAGACTAGAAAGGACCAGAGAACATCACTAGAAACACCAACTCTACAAGTAACAAAATGGCATTAAATCCATATCTTTCAGTAATCACTCTGAATGTAGATGGACTAAATGCTTCAATGAAAAGACATACGTATCAGAATGGATTTTAAAAAATTCATCTATATGCTATATACAAGAGACTCATTTTACACCTAAAGACACCTGCAGATCGAAAGTGAGGTGATGGAGAACCATCTATCCTGCTACTAGATTTTAAAAGAAAGCTGGAGTAGCCATACTTTTATCAGACAAACTGGACTTTAAAACAAAGACTAACAAGAGATGAAGAAGGGCATTATATCATCATTAAGTGTATATCCATCAAGAAGATCTAACAATTATAAATATGCCCTCAATTTGAAAGCACTCAAATATATAAATCAATAACAAACTCATTTAATACAATAGTGGGAGACTTTAATATCCCACTTACAACAATGGACACATCATCTAAGCAGAAAATTAACAAGGAAGCAATTGGCTTTGAAGGGTACTGAACCAGATAACAGATACATTCATAACATTTCATCCTAAAGCAGAATACACATTCTTCTCAAGTGCACATAGACTATTCTTCAGAATACATTACAAACGGGGTCACAAATCAGCCTTCAACAGGGGGTTGAGGTATGATTGAGATCAGACCATGCATATTTTCAGAACATGATGCATATTTCAGAACACAATGCTATAAAACTTGAAATCAGCCACAAGAAAAAATTTGGAAAGCCCTAAAATACATCGAAGTTAAAGAACATCCTACTAAAGAATGAATTCAAAAACCAGGAAATTAAAGAAATTAAAAATATATGGAAGTAAGTCAAAAAGAAAACATGACAGTCCAAACCCGTTGGGATGCAGTAAAGGCAGCCCTAATAGGAAAGCAATTTCAGGCCTATCTCAAGAAGCAAAAAGGGTCCCAGATACACAAGCTAGCCTTACACGTAAAGGAGCTAGAAAAGGAGTAGCAAATAAAGCTGAAAGCCAGCAGAAGAAGGGAAATTATAAAGATTACAGAAGTAAATGATATAGAATCAAACAAAAACCCAGTAGAGCACATCAGTGAAACTAAATGGTGGTTCTTTGAAAGAATAAACAAAATTGATAAAGCTCTCACCAGACTTCTCAAAAAAGCAAAAGAGGTTCCAAATAGATATGAATGGAAGAGGACAGATCACAACCAACACTACAGAAATACAAACAATTATAAAAGAATACTATGAAAAATTATATGCCAACAAACTGGGCAATCTGGAAGAAATGGGCAAATTCCTAGAAATTCGCACACTACCAAAATTCAAACAGGAAGAAATAGAAATTTGAACAGACCCATAAGCAGCAAAGAAACTGAATCAGTTATCAAAAATCTCCCAACAAACAAGAGTCTTGGGCCAGATGGCTTCCCAGGGGGAATTCTACCAGACATTTAAAGCAGAGTTAATACCTATTCTTCTCAAGCTGTTCCAAAAAAATAGAAATGGAAGAAAAGCCTCCAAACTCATTCTGTGAAGCATTACCTTGATTCCAAAACCAAAGACCTCACTAAAATGCAGAATTACAGGCCAATATCCCTGATGAAACTAGATGAAAAAGTTCTCAACAGGATCCTAGCACATCAAATTCAACAGTACATTAAAAGAATTATTCACTATGATCAAATGAAATTTATTCCTGAGCTGCAGGGCTGGTTCAGTATTCGCAAATCAATCAACGTGATACACCACATTAATAAAAGAATGCATAAGACTCTTATGATCATTTCAATAGATGCAGAAAAAGCATTTGACAAAGTATGGCTTCCATTTATGATAAAAATCCTCAACAAAGTAGATTTAGAAGAAACATACATCAACACCATAAAGGCCATATACTAAAGACCCACAGGTAATATCATCCTCAATGGGGAAAAACAGAGCTTTCCCCCTAATGTCAGGAACATGACAAGGATATCCACTCTCACCACTGTTGTTCAACATAGTACTAGAAGTCCTAGCCTCAGCAATCAGACAACAACAACAACAAAAGGGCATCCAAATTGGCAAACAAGTCAAACTTTCACTCTTTGCAAATGACACAATACTCTGTATGGAAAACCTGAAAGACTCCACCCAAAAACTGCTAGAATGGATATGAATTCTCCAAAGTTGTAGGATATAAAATCAATATACAGAAATTGGTTGCATTTCTATACACCAATAATGAAGCAGCAGAAAGAGAAATCAAGGAATGAATCCCATTTACAAATGCACCAAGAACCATAAGATACCTAGGAATAAACCTAACCAAAGAGGTAAAAGACCTATATGCTGAAAACTGTAAAAAGCTTATGAAATAAATTGGAGAAGACACAAAGAAATGGAAAAACATTCCATACTCATGGGTTGGAAGAACAAATATTGCTAAAAATGTTGATACTGCCCAAAGCAGTTTGCACATTCAATGCAATCCCTATTAAATAACAATAGTGTTTCTTCACAGAGCTAGAACCAACAATTCTAACATTTGTATGGAACCAGAAAAGACCATGTAATTTTGAAAAAGGCCAAAGTAATTTTGAAAAAGAAAACCAAAGCTGGAGGCATCACAATTCCAGACTTCAAGCTATATTGCAAAGCTGTACTCATAAAGACAGTATGGTACCGGCACAAAAACACACACATAGATCAATTGAACAGAATGGAGAACCCAGAAAAGGACCCACAAATGTATGGCCAAGTAATCTTTGACAAAGCAGGAAAGAATATACAATGAAAAAAAAGACAGTCTCTTCATCAAATGGTCATGGGAAATCTGGACAGTGACATGCAGAATGAAACTGGAATTTCTTATACCATACACATAAAAAAATTCAAAATGGATCAAAGACCTAAATAGGAGACAGGAAACCATCAAAATCCCGTAGGAGAAAACAGGCAGCAACCTCTTTGACCTCGGCTATAGCAGCTTCTTACTAGACATGTCTCTGGAGGCTAGGGAATCAAAAGCAAAATGAATAATTGGGATCTCATTAAGATAAAAATCTTCTTCACAGCAAAGGAAATAATCAACAAAACTAAAAGACAACCAAGGTAATAGGAGCAGACAATTGCAAATGACATATTGGATAAAGCATTAGTATCCAAAATCTATAAAGAACAAACTCAACACCCAATAAACAAATAATCCAGTGACAAAATGGGCAGAAGACATGAATAGACATTTTTCCAAAGAAGACATCCAGATGGCTAACAAAAATGAAAATACGCAGCATTACTCATCATCAGAGAAATACAAATCAAAACCACAATGAGACACCACCTCATACCTGTCGGTATGGCTAAAATTAACAACTCAGGAGACAAGAGAGTTTGGCGAGGATGTGGAGAAAAAAACTCTTTTGCACCGTTGGTGGGAATGCAAACTGGTGCAGCCACTCTGGAGAATGGTGTGGAGGTTCCTCAAAGTAATTAAAAATAGAACTGTCGTATAATCCAGCAATTGTACTATTAGGAACTTATCCTAAGGATACAAAAATGCTGATTCAAAGGGGCACATGCACCCCAATGTTTATAGCAGTGCTATCAACAATAACCAAATTATGGAAAGAGCCCAAATGTCCATCAGCTGATGAATAAAGAGGTCATCTGTACACACACACACACACACACACACACAATATTACTCAGCAATAAAAAAAAAAAAATGAAATCTTGCCCTTACCAACAATGTGGATGGAATCAGAGGATATTATGCTAAGTAAAATAAGTCAGAGGAAGACAAATATATGACTTCACTCATGTGGAATTTAAGAAACATAACAGATGAACATAGGGGAAGTGAAGGAAAAATAAGATAAAAACAGAGTAAGGCAAACCGTAAGAGACTCTTAAATAACAGGGAATAAACTGAAGGTTGCTGTAGAGGAGGTGGGTGGGAGAATGGGCTAAATGGGTGGTGGACATTAAGGAGGGCACTTGTTGGGATAAGCATTGGGTGTTCTGTGGACATGATGAATCACTGGGTTATACTCCTGAAACCTTTACTACCCTGTATGCTAACTAACTTGAATTTAAATAAAAATAAAATAAAAGTATTTGCTGATAGGTGTGTACCCATGTCATTTTGTTCATTGCTTTCTGGTTGTTTTTGTTATTCGTCTTTTCTTGATCTCTTTCTTTAGCAATGCTTGGCTTTGTATTTCTTGTGTACTATTATAGGTTTATGTTTTGTATTTACCATGAGATTTATATATGGCATGTTTATAATAATCATCTAGTTTCATAATTTTCTTCTATTTTTTTTTTCTTTTCCACCTAAAGAAGTCCTGTTACAATTTCTTATAAAGTCTGTTTAGTAGTGATGAGCTTTACTTTTGTCTGGGAACTCTTTCCCAGCAAGGTTATTTAGAATTTAAGGAGAGCCATTCTTGACTTTAGACGTTTTTTCCTTTTAGCACTTTGAGTATATCTTGCCACTCCTTTCTGGTCTGCAAAATTTCTGAATAGTCAGCTGATAGCCTTATGGCATTTCCCTTTTTATGTAACTATTTGCTTCTGTCCTTATCTTTATTCTTTGACATTTTACTTATCATGTGTCATGGTATGGAATTCCTTGGTTTCCATCTTGTTCAGGACTTTTGGTGCTTCTGGACCTAGAAATCTGTTTTCCCCAGATTAGGAAAGTTTTCAGCTATTATTTCTTCAAATAAGTTTTCTGCCCCATTTTTGTTTTCCTTCTGGGACCCATATAATGCAGATGTTTTGTGATATTAAGAGATCTCTTAACTTATCCTTATTTTTTTTTCCTTTTTCCTTTTCAGCTTGGCTGCTTTCCAAAAGATAATTGACCATTCTGCATTCTCCAATTTACTGTTGATTCCCTCTAGTATAGATTTCATTTCAGGTATTGTGTCTTCAACTCTGACTGGTTGTTTCTTTGTTGAAATTCTTCTTGAGTTTATCCATTTTTCTCTCCAGTTCAGTAGCAACTTTATGGCCATCCCTTTGAACACGTTACGAGGTAGATCGCTTAATTCCATTCCGTTTACTTCTTTCTCTGAGGTATATTCTTGTACTTTCTTTTGGAGCATCTTCCTCTGTCTCTTCATTTTGCTTGGCTTTCAGTGTTTCTATGAATTAGGGAGAACAGCTAAACTTGAAGGGATGGTCTATTTTATGGTCCTCCCCTGTGAGACTGTCTCTAGTTACTTTGGTTGGCTGTCCAGAGCTGTGTCTGATCTGTGCTGGGGCTGCCTTGATGGGATGACCAGAGCTGAATTGGTCAGAAGTCTTGGGGCTCTCCTGTCAGAGGATGCCAGCTGTGGGTTCCTAGGGTTCTCTGCATGGAGGGCATCCTTGCAGGACAGCTGAAGTGGCTGCAAGCCAGGTTATTCCAGGGTACTCCTACAGAGGGAATCCTGGCAAGGTAAGTGGAGTTAAAGTGTTGTGCTACATGAAGAGGGCACCCTGTTAGGTTAGCTTGCGCTTAAACAGGTATAGAGGCTTGGGGCTCCAGGGTCTTGTGTACTGGTGGTACTCGTAAGTTGTCTGGAGCCTAAGTGGTGTGGATTTGGAGTGTACCTGGGTAATTTAGCCAGAGGGCTGGAGCCATAGTAAGCGCTGACCAGGGGTGTCTCAGTGTGTGGTTGCCTTGGTTGGGATGGCTGGGACTGGTGTAGGCTATGAGCCTGGGGCTCACTGAGGCTGTAGCCTGACAATGGTGCCAAGACCCCACTCCTGTCTGCACTATCAAGGTTGGGGGGCACTTAAGGAGTGGTGTTCACACCAGCCCCTGACTGAGAGAGAGTTCCAGCAGATCCCCTGGCATTTGTTGGAGTTGTAGGGCTAGATCTTTTATATTCTAGTTGATCTTTTAAACTTTGGCATTTTTTTTCTGTACCCCGAGGAGACCAACCTGTTCGTGGTCCCTCGGTACTATCTCTACCCACAGTAGTTCAACAGTGTTGGGGGTGGGGTTCCTTTCATTGCCTTGTCTCCATCTCTTTGGCCATACTCTGTGGTCTTTTGTTGTACAGAAGCTTTTCATTCAGCACTCAGTTCTTCAGGAGGAATTGCTTTATAAATAGGTGTATTTGGGGTGTCCATGGAGATGAGGCAGGGTCTTCCTATATCGCCATCTTGTACCAGAATGTTGTCTCTTTTTGATCACCAGAGGAATTTTGTCCTCTGTTACATTTTGCGTATCTTAGAGTTGTTTATATACACTCTTGGAGCATTTTATCAACATTGTAATTACATGAGTAGTAGCCACATTTTCTTCCAACAGAATTCCTAGACAGATTTGGAGGAAGAATAATTACTTATTACCTTGTTCTCCACTTGTTCTGTAGCTTTCAGAATCACCATGAAGAGAAGATGTCCAGTACTTTTTCCTATCACATTATAATCTGTGGCACCGATCAGTAAAATCCTAGGGGAAACTTCTGCTCTCTTGCTAACCAACACAATTCTTGTCCATGTGTGCAGGTATTGTGGAGGATTACAAGCCACCATTTTATGATGTGGTTCCCAATGACCCAAGTTTTGAAGATATGAGAAAGGTGGTCTGTGTGGATCAACAGAGGCCAAACATACCCAATAGATGGTTCTCAGACCCGGTAAGAGTGTCAGTTTCTTAGTTCTAAAACTATCTTCACCTTTTTACTAGGTGAAAGTCCAGAGCAAGCAAATAACATAACTCCTGAATGATTTGCCTTATCTATTGCTTTCTCTATTTTATGTAGAAGGGCCTTAGACCTAACTGAGTAGGTTCACAAAACGGTCTCGTTGCTGAAAGAGCATTCTGATTGATCTTGCTAATAAATGATAATATTCACAAGAATTTCAACTATTGACTAACTCCAGTAGTTAGGAGACTCATTACTATGCCACTAGCCCTAGAACTGCAGTTTCACAAGTAAAACAAGAGATGAACCTCTTTTCCATCACTGCATATCTGAAACTCCAAACAGAAGCTGTTTGGCTCAAGATTCTTACTGCTTCCCGTTGGGAGCAGCAAATCTGAAACATGGAGAGATGACTCCATCTGCAGATTTCATTATTAACTCAGGGGTAGCATGATCTCTTTTAGCAAACATAAAACATCAGGGGGTGCAGCCCATCCCATGTAATTTACCTCAAAATCAGCTGGTTGAAAGGAGGAGTCCAGAGGCCAGGGTTCATGAAACTGAAGAGGGGCTCCTTATCCAGCAGTCACGGCCTTGATTATTTGTTTAAAGAAGGTGGGGGGAACATCGCTTAACATCCACCCGGTTTCTGGGGCCACCGAAGAGCCACTGTTTTAACTGTGGTGTTTGTTTCTTTCTCCTCAGACATTAACCTCTCTGGCCAAGCTGATGAAGGAATGCTGGTATCAGAACCCATCCGCGAGACTCACAGCTCTGCGGATCAAAAAGACTTTGACCAAAATTGATAATTCCCTAGACAAATTGAAAACGGACTGTTGACATTTTCACGGTGTCAAAAAGGAAGATTTGTCGTTGTCATTGTCCAGCTGGGACCTAATGCTGGCCTGACCGGCCGTCAGAACAGAATCCATCTGTCTCCCTCCGCAAGTGGCTGCTTTGACAAGGCAGACATTCTACCCAGCCGCGTGCGGGGGAGACACCAAAACCACCCTAACCTCGCTCAATGACCGTGAACTGGGCATTTCACAAACTGTTCACACTACAGAGACTAATGTGGGACAGACGCTGTTGCAAAGGTAGGGGAACTGGAGGAACACAGAGAAATCCTAAAAGAGATCTGGGCATTAAGACAGTGGCTTTGCAGATCCTTCACAAGTCTCCTAGACTCTCCCCATGGGAAACTCACGGAGGTGGTGAATTTTTATCAGCAATATTGCCTGTGCTTCTCTTCTTTATTGCACTAGGAATTCTTTGCATTCCTTACTTGCACTGTTACTCTTAATTTTAAAGACCCAACTTGCCAAAACGTTGGCTGCGTACTCCACTGGTCTGTCTTTGGATAATAGGAATTCAATTTGGCAAAACAAAATGTAATGTCAGACTTTGCTGCATTTTACACATGTGCGGATGTTTACAATGATGCTGAACATTAGGAATTGTTTATACACAACTTTGCAAATTATTTATTACTTGTGCACTCAGCAGTTTTTACAAAACTGCTCCGTGCATATGTTAAAGCTTATTTTTATGTGGTCTTATGATTTTATTACTGAAATGTTTTTAACACTATACTCTGAAATGGACATTTTCTTTTATTATCAGTTAAATTCACATTTTAAGTGCTTCACATTTGTATGTGTGTAGACTGTAACTTTTTTCAGTTCATATGCAGAAATGTATTTAGCCATTACCCATGTGACACCACCGAATATATTACTGATTTAGAAGCAAAGATTTCAGTAGAATTTTAGTCCTGAACGCTGTGGGGAAAATGCATTTTCTTCGGAATTATCCATTATGTGCATTTAAACTCTGCCAGAAAAAAATAACTATTTTGTTTTAATCTACTTTTTGTATTTAGTAGTTATTTGTATAAATTAAATAAAAGGTTTTCAAGTCAAAAAGTGAATTTTTTTTACCATATAAAAAATATCTGCATTCTAGAAAGCATTTTATTATGGGAACAATAGAAGCAAAAAAATGAATTTGTAAACTGAATTTGCTTTTCAAGTCTAGTAACAATTTTGAGGGTCCTAGGAGTATGATTTCCAGCTTGAATTTGGTATCAGAAAATTTGAATCTTGTTTCTTTGTGATTGTTTTTTCTTGGTCTGTGTTCCTAACTGTGAAATGAGAGTAACGGACCTAACCTGCTTTCTTCACATGGGGGTTGTGAGTATAAATGGGATGAATGATGTCCAAGCATGTCCATTTGTAGTCATGGGGGTTGCCAGTATAAATGGAATGAATGAGGTCCCACATGAGTGGAAAGCAGTGTTCTACATCTCACCCTACTGCTTGGGGAGGGTCCATTGTTGGCTTTTTCCACTTTTTGTGTTCACCAGGATTGAAAAGGTAAGGTTTAAAATAGCCCGATTAAGAGGTGTGAATTTTTGGAATGTTTACCAGAGGTAAGTTGATAACATCATTAAGATACCTTTATTTATGGGTTATTACATTGACTTAAGTTGTGATCAAATACACATAAAAGTTTACCATCTTAATACCACTGGACTGTCCATTTAAAGGTAGTTAAGTATGGGGTACCTGGGCAGCTCAGTCGGTTGAGTGTCTGACTCTTGATTTTGGCGCAGGTCACAATCTCACAGTTGGTGAGTTTGAGCCCTGTGTCAGGCTTTGCACTGGTGGTGCAGAGCCCACTTAGGATTCTTTCTTTCTTTCTTTCTCTCTCTCTCTCTCAAAACAAACTTAAAAGTGGTTAGGTGCATTCACATTGTTTTGCTGCTGTCTCCACTATCCATCCACAGAACTCCTTTCATCTTGCAAAATTGAAACTCTCTGCCTATTAAGCAATAGCTCCCCATTCCTAACTCCTTATAGTCCTTGGTAACCATCATTCTACTTTCTTTCATTACAATTTGACTACTCTACCTGCCTCATATAAGTGGAATTATACAGTATTTGTGAGACTGGCTTATTTCACTTAGCATAATGTCCTTAAGATTCATCCTCATTATAGCATGTATCAGAATTTTTCTTCTTATGGCTGATAATATTCCAGTGTTACATATATAGAGCATTTTGTTTATCTGTTCATCTGCTGATGGAGAACTGGGTTGCTTCCATCTTTTGCCTATTGTGAATAATGCTGCCATGAACATAGGTATGTAAATCTCTATGAATCCTTGCTTTCATTTTTTTTTTTTGGCTACATAAAGAATAATGGAATCACATTTAACTTTTATTGAAGTATTGCATACATGTATAAAAGTATACCTATGTCCAACTATACAGCTTGATGCATGTTTATAAATTTTTGTGAATTGGTTACTGTCATGAAAACAGCACCCAGATCAAGAAGCACAATATGGACTTCTCTAGAGTGAAGTCAGCATCACAGTGGCATGAATTCCTTTTCTTCTTACCTTTGATTTACAACTAATTGTACGTCAATAACCAAATAAATGTGCCTCTGCATAGCACACCATGACACCTGGGCAACTTCTACCCACCTATGCATCTGAGAGTGTGTGGATAGGACCTCGGGGAGGAGACTGTGGATCCAAAGGAGTGAGTGAACATGCCTCAATTCCCTTTGCTATGATCAGGAAAGGGGGAACCTGGAGAGCACAAAACTGGGTGAACACTCAAAGGAGATAGAGAATTTATAGAAGTTTAGCCAACCTGACAGAAGATCCCAGCAGGATAGGAGTTTGGAGGCAAAGGAGAGAGAGGAACTGTGTGGTATACACTAGATGGCTGGTTTGTACAGGCACATCCTGAATGCTTTTGTTAATCACTATCCTGAAAATATATAGAACCCATCCTACCTCTGTATCTCATCAAGCAGAAGATATAGAAGAATGTGTCATTCAGCATTCAAGGTCAGGGGCTCTGGGGATGGCCAACCTGGAGCATCTTCTTTGTAACAAAGAATATGTGGATGGCAGACCTTGATCTCCTTAGAACGCTGGCCATGCAAGGAGGGGAAAGGCTACAGATAGTTGATAGTTTAGTTGCTACACTATAAAAACTTACCTCATGCAGATTCCAGCCATGGATGCTTTGTCCAGTCTGCCTTAGACTCCTTTGGTCTCACAGGACCACCTCCCACCCTTGGCCTAGAGTCTCCTGGGTTACAGTTACATTGGAGCCCACCAACACTTTCTCCAAGGGTGTCGTGGCAATATACTAGGTTTTTGTTGGCAGCAGTGAGTAGCTACCTCTCTGCTAGAGGGAATGGAAAGCAAAAGTGGTTGCCTGCCTGCAGGGTTGAAGCTGAAGTGACCCATCTCTCTCCAATAGGACCCTGGATTTCTGAGAGGGATCTCCATCACTAGGAGGAAAGAAAGGAAAGGAAGAGGCCAAAAAAGAAAACCAACCAACCAAAAGAGACAAAGAATTCCAACCAAAGGAATGTCTTTCCGGCTGTCTGCAGAAGGTCCACCTATGGACCTCTTGGAGTCCCACGCTGGAGAATCCCCCTATCAGCCATGTGCACCCGCCCTAAGCCCCACATTGTAAGTCCATGCACCCCTTCTGTCAGCTCGTTTTGTATGCTGAGTGCAGTCCCCAGCCCCCATAGAAGAAACTAAAAACTTGAGCTATAGCACCACCTCTGGGACATGAAAAGTTTCTAATCATCAGCCACTTGAACTGTAACAGCAAAAGCGAACAGATTCTTCACTAAAGAAAGGATATGCACCTCTGCTTTTGCATTTAAAGTAATAAACACTACAAAAAAAAACCAAGGAAATATGGTATTACGAAAAATAAATGATAATTCTTCAGGAATGAAACTCCAAGGCACAGAATATTGTGAACTGATAAAGAATTCAAAATAGTCATTATGAGGAAATTCAAAAAGCTACAAGAAAACTAAAAAGGCAATTCAGTGAACTCAGGAAAAAAGTTCTTTACCAAAGAAATTTGTTCTTTTTTAAAATTTCAGACAAATTCTGGAGCTGAAGAATTCTATGAGTGAGATAAAGATGGCATTAGAGAGCACAGGTACAGGATAGAGCAGATGAAATTGAGAACAAGTGATGTGGAAAGAGAACTAAGATTTTTTTTTTTAAAGCAGAAATCCCATGAGAGCTACCAGATTCAATCAGCAAAAGCAAATGGACTTAACAGCTATAGTTAGAACATTTCATCCTAAAACAGAATACATATTCTTTTCAAGTGCAAATGGAATATTCTCCAGAACAGATCACATATTAGGTCACAAAACAGGCCTTAACAAATACAAAATGATTGAAATCAGACCATGAACTTTTTCTCACTACAATGCTATGAAACTAGAAGTCAACCACAAGAAAAAAAAAATTGGAAAGACCACAAATACATGGAGTTTAAACAACATGCTACTAAACCAATAGGTCAACCAGGAAATCAAAGTAATTACAAAAATGCATGGAAACCAATGAAAATGAAAATGCAATGGTCGAAAACCTTTGAGATGCAGCAAAAGTGGTCCTAAGAAGGAAGCATATAGCAATACAGGCCTACCTCAAGAGGCAAGAAAAATCTCAAATTAACAAAGCCTAAAGCCAACAGAGGGAAGGAAATAATATAGATGAGAGGAGAAATGAATGATACAGAAACTAAAAATCCAATAGAATGGATCAGTGAAAATAAGGGCTATTTCTTTGAAAAAAAATAATAAAATTCATAAACCTCTAGCCAGATTTATAAAAAAGAGAAAGGACCCAGATAAATAAAATCACAAATGAGAGAGGAGAAACCACCAGCATCACAGAAATACAAATAATTAGAATATAATGAAAAACCATATGCTAACATTTGGACAACCTTGAAGAAATGGATAAGTTCCTAGAAACATACAAACTGCCAAAAATGAAACAGGAAGAAATAGAAAACTTTAATTGACTTATATAACCAGCAAAGAAATTGAATCAGTAATTAAAAAAAATTTCCAACAAACAAGAGTCCTGGTCCCCATAGCTTCCTAGGCAAATTCTACCAAACATTTAAAGAGTTAATACCTATTCTTCTCAAACTATTCCAACAAATAAAAAAAGAAAGTTTTCCAATTCAATCTATGAAGCCAGCATTACAAAACCAGATAAAGACTCCACTAAAAAGGAACTACAGGCCAATATCCCTTATGAACATGGATGCAAAAATTCTCAGTAAAATAACTAGCAAATTGAATCCAAGAATACATTAAAAGAATCTTTCACCACGATCAAGTGGGATTTATTCTTGGGTTGCAAGAGTGGTTCAATACATAATCATAATCATAATCAATACATAAATCAATCAACATGATACATCACATTAATAAAAGAAAGGATAAGAACCATATGATTATTCCAATAGATGCAGAAAAAGTATTTGACAAAATATAGCATCCACTTATGATAAAAACCCTCAACAAAGTAGATTAAGGCATATATGGCCATAATAAAGGCCACGTATGAAAAACCCATGGCTTTTTGTCATCCTCAATGGAGAAAAATGGAGAACTTTTCCCCTAAAGTCAGCAATAAGACAATGCTGAGAGTGGACATCCTGGTTATTTAACATAGCACTAGAAGTCCTAACCATTGCAATCAGACAACAAAAGGAAATTAAAGGCATCCAAATCAGTAAGGAGGAAGCCAAACTTCCACTATTTGCAGATGACCTGATATCTATATAGAAAACCCAAAAGATTCCACTGAAAAACTAGAACTGATACAAATTCCATAAAGGATAAAAAAATCAACATACAGAAATCTGTTACATTTCTATACACCAATAATGAAGCAGCAGAGAGTTATTAAGCAATCAATCACATTTATAATTGCACCAAAAACAAGATACCTAGGAATAAACCTAACCAAAGAGGTGAAAAACCTGAACTCTGAAAACTATAAAACATTGATGAAAGACACTGAAGAAGACACAAGGAAATGGAAAAACATTCCATGCTTATAGAATGGAAGAACAAATGTTGTTAAACTATACTACCCAAAGCAATCTACACATTTCATGCAATCCCTATCAAAATATCAACAGCATTTTTCACAGAGCTAGAACAAAAATCGTAAAATTATATGGAACCATAAAAGGTCCCTAATAGCCAAAGCAACCTTGAAAAGAAAAAGCAAAGCTGGAGACTTCACAATTCCAGACTTCAAATTATATTACATAGTTGTAGTGATCAAAACAGTATGGTACTGGCGCAAAAATAGACACACAGATCAATCAAGCAGAATAGGAAATCCAAAAATGAATCTACAACTATATGGTCAATTAATCTGTGACAAAAAAAAATTTTTTTCTGTGGGAAAAAAATATACAATGGGAAAAAGGCGGTCTCTTCAACAAATTGTCTTGCGGAAGCTGGAGAGCAACCTGCAAAAGAATGAAACTGGACCACTTTCTTATGCCAAATACAAAAATAAATTCAAAATGGATGAAAGACCTAAATGTGAGACCTGAAACCATAAAAATTCTAGAGAAGAACACAGACAGTAAACTCTTTAACATTGGCCATAGCAACTTCTTTCTCGATAGGTTTCCTAAGGCAAGGGAACAAAAGCAAAAATAAACTATTGGGACTTCATCAAAATAAATATTTCTGCACAGTGAAGGAAACAAACTAAAAGGCAACCTATGGAATGGGAGAAGATATTTGCAAATGACATAGCTGATAAAAGGTTAGTATCCAAAATATATAAAGAATTTATAAAACTCAACACCCCAAAACTGAATAATCCAATTAAAAAATAGGCAGAAGACATGAACACTTTTCCAAAGACATACAGAAGGACAACAGACACATGAAAAGATGTTCAACATCACTCATCATCAAGTCAAAACTATAATGAGCTATCTCCTCACACCTTTCAGAATGGCTAGAATCAACAACACAGGAAACAACAGGTGTTGATGAGGATGTAGGGAAAGGGAAACCCTCTTGCACTGTTAGTGGGAATGCAAACTGGTGCAGCTACTCTGAAAAACAGTATGGAGTTTCCTCAAAAAGTTAAAAATAGAACTACCCTACAACCTAGCAACTGCACTACTAAGTATGTACCCAAAGAATATAAAAATATTAATTGAAAGGAGTACATGCACCCCAATGTTTATAGCAACGTTATTGACAATAGCCAAACTATGGAAACAGCCCAAGTGTTCATCAACTGATGAAAGGATAAAGAAGATGTAGTGTGTGTATGTGTGTGTATACGCACACTACACAATGGAATATTACTCATAAAAAATGAAATCTCACCATCTGCAACAACATGGATAGAGCAAAAGAGCATTATGCTAAGTGAAATAAGTCAGGGAAAGAAATACCATATAATTTTACTCATATGTAGAATTTAAGAAATCAAATAAAGGAGTAAAGGGGGAAAGGAGGAAAGGGGGAAAGGAGGAAAGGGGGGGCGGCAAACAAGAAACAGACTCTTAGCTATGGAGACAAACTGATGGTTATCAGAGGGGAGATTGGTGGAAGGAATGGGTTAAATAGGTGATGGTGATTAATGAGTACACTTCTTGTAATGGGCACAGGGTGATGTATGAAAGTGTTAAATTATTGTACTGTACACCTAAAGTCAATATAACACTGTGTTAACTAACTAGAATTAAAATAAAAACTTAAAAAATATTTAAAAAATAAATTATAATACTAAAGAACCTATTGTAATCAACCATGTTAAAATAAAACTGAATTATCTTTCTCTACATTCTATAGGGAAAATCTTGTAATATTGTTATCATGTGAAAAGATGGTCACAGAATATAGCCAAAAAGTAGAGGAAAATAAAACTGTTGTAGAAGTTCAGATTCTTGATTAAACTAAATAAAGTTGTAATTTTAAAAAGATGCTATTGGAGGAGGAGGAGGAGACAACGATGGCTTGCTGTACCAGAAGAAGGGGACAGTTTATTTTAGGAAATAGCTGAAAACTTCCTAAACCTGGGGAAGGAATTGGACATACAGGTTCACAATGTTAATAGAACACCTATTATCGCAATCAAAAATACTTCAAGGGGGACAGAAAAAAAGTAGACTAATGAGGTTTTTTTGCAGGTTATCAGGTTTTTCAGCATAAACTCTACAAGTCAGAAGAGAGTGGGATGAAATATTCAGTTTTGAAAGATAAACTGCCAGCAAAGAACAGTCTGGGAAAGTCTCTTTCATATCAAGGGTATGGATATGAAATTTTGCTGGATAAATAAAAGCTGAGGGAATTCACCTGTACTAGACTTGCCCTGTAAAGAAAAACAAAGAGATACTAATTAGTGATACAAAAACTATGAAATACGTCATGTTCTGGTAAAGGTAAAAATGAGAATTACATGTTTTATGTAAGCTTCATGGTAACCACAAAGCAAAAATCTAAAAGAGAATCACAAATTCTAAGGAAGAAGTTATGAATTGGTGATTTTCCCTTGATGATGTGCTCAAAGGCAGGCTGAAATGGAAAGAAAAGAAATAGAACTACAGAACAAAACAACACAAACAATAAAATGGCAGTAATAACTACTTAGGGATTGTTAATCACTCCAAATGTAAATGGGTTGAATTCACCAATCAAAAGGCACAGAGTGGCTGGATTTTTTATTTTAAAGGCCCAACTATATGCTGCCTACAGAGACTTCATCTCTAAAGACACATATAGGCTCAAAGTGAAGAGACAGAAGGGAATATTCCATGCAAGTGAAAAACACCAAAAAGAAAGCAGTAAGAGCCATACTTCTATCAGACAAAATAGACTTCAAACCCCCCAAAAAAACAGTTACAAGAGACAAAGAAGGTTGTTATATAATGATAAGAGTGTCAATGTATACATCATAAATATATACACACCCAACATTGGAGTACCAAAATATATTAAGCAAATACAGACCTAAATGGAGAAGTAAACAATACAATAATGTAGGGGACTTAAGTCTATTTTTTGTAAAGTATGGTACAATACCCCACTTTCAGCAATCGATAGGTCACCCAGACAGAACATCAGTAATGTTAGAACTTAAAAGATATTTATAGAACATTCTGTCCACCAGCAGCCATATATACTTTCTTTTAAATATTTATAGAATCTTCTCCATGGTAGATCATTTGATAAAACACAAAACAAATCTTAGCAAATTTAAGAAGACTGTGCTCAGAAAAGATAGTTGGTATGATTTCAGTGGTATAAACTAGTAATCCTCAATAGGAATACTGGAAAATGTACAAATATGTTGGCACGGAACAAAACTCTACTGAACAACCAATGGGTCAAAGATGAAATCAAAAAGGAAATAAATTATTCAAATAAAAATGGAAATACATGTCAAAATTTATGCAGCAAAAGCAGTTCTAAGCAGAAAGTGCATGTATGAAGAAATTAGAAATATCTCAAACAATGTAACTTTAATATTTTTTAAATTTTTGTAAATGTTTATTTTTGAGAGAAATAGCATGAGAGAAAGAGGGAAACAAAGAATCTGAAGCAGGCTCTAGGCTCTGAGCTGTCAGCACAGAGTCTGACGCCAGACTTGAACTCATAAACTATGAGATTATGATCTGAGCTGAAGTCAGATGCTCAACTGACTGAGCAACACAGGCACCCCTCAAACAACCTAACTTTGTACCTCAAGCAACTAGAAAAAGAACAAATTAAGCCCAAAGTTAGAAGGAATGAAACAATAAGGATCAGAGCAGCAATAAATGAAATAGAGTCCAGAAAAACAATAAAGATGAATGAAACTAAGAACTGGTACTTCAAAAGGATAAAATTGACTAAGAAAAAAAATACAAATAAAATTATAAATAAAAGAGGAGACAGTACAACAGATACCACAGAAATACATAGGATCACAGGACACATTTGAAAAATTATATGCCAGCAAATAAAGTAACCTAAAATAATTGGATAAATGTCTAGAAACACACAACTTAAGACTGAGCCATGAAGAACTAGAAAATCTGAAAAGATCATTAACAAGAGATTGAATCAGTAATCCAAAAAGCTCCCAACGTAGGGGCATCTGAAGTAACCTAAAAGAATTGGATAAATGTCTAGAAACACACAACCTAACAAGACTGAACCATGAAGAACTAGAAAATCTGAACAGATCATTAACAAGAGATTGAATCAGTAATCAAAAAAGCTCCCAACATAGGGGTGCCTGGATGGCTCAGTCTGTTACACATCTGACTTTGGTTCAGGTCACAGTCTCGGGTGAGTTTGAGCCCTGTGTCAGGCTCTGTGCTCAGAGCCTGGAGCCTGCTTCGCATTCTGTGTTTCCCTCACCCTCTGCCCCTGCCCTGCTCATGCTGTGTCTCTCTCTCATAAGTAAACACAACACACACACATGCACGCACGCAACAAACAAACAAACCTCCCAACATAGAAAAGCTCAGACCTGAGCTTTCTACCAGTGATTTGCCAGTGATTTCTACCAGACATTTAGAATAATTAATACCAATCCTCTTCAAACTCCTCCAAAAACTTGAGGAGAAGGGAATACTTCCAAACTCATTCTACAAGGCCAGTGTTACCCTGATAAAATAAAACAAAGCCAAATAAAAACACCCTAAGAAAACTATAGACCAACATCCCTGATGAATATAGATGCAAAATTCTCAACAAAATATTAGCAAACCAAATTCAAGAACACATGAAAAGGATTATACATGATGACCAAGTGGGATTTATCCTTCAGACACAAGGATGGTTCAGCAAATGCCATCAATAAATGTAATGCATCATCACATTGATTGAGAGGTAAAAATTACATTATCACTGATAGGAACAGAAAAAGCATACAGCAAAATACAAACATACTGTCACAATAAAAATTTTCAAAAGAATGGAACATATCTCACCATAATAAAGTCCTCATATAACAAACCTACAGCAAACATTATACTCAATGGAGAAAAATTGAAAGTTTTTCTTCCACGATCAGGGACAAGAGTGCCCACTCTCACATTTTAATTCAATATAGCACTGGAAATCTTTGCTAAACAATTAGGCAAGACCAGGAAATAAAAGGTATTCAAATAAAAAAAAAAACTAAAACTGATGCTATTTCCAGACGATGCAATTTTAACTACAGAAAATCTGAAGACTCAACTAAAAGACCATTGGAACTAATTAACAATTTCAGTAAAGCTGCGGGAAACAAAATCAACATTCAGAAATTAGTTGCATTTCTATACACTATTTTTCATTAAATAGTTTCCTCATTAAAGAAAATAATCCCTTTTACAATAACATCCAAAACAAGTGCTTAGGAATAGATTCAACCAAGAAAGTAAAAGGTACATATAATAAAAGCTATAAGACTTTGCTGAAAGGAATCAAAGGGGACACCAATGGAAAGCCATCCCATGTGTATGGACTGGAAGATTATTGTTAAAATGTCCATACTACGAAAAGCCATCTATAGATTGAACACAGTCCGCACTGAATATCAATGGCATTCTTCACAGAAAAAAAAAAAATCCTAAAATATGTAAGGAAACAAAAAAGACCCTGATAGCCAAAGCAGTTCTGAGGAAAAAGTGTGAAGGTGGAAGTATCACAATCACTTCAAAATATACTACAAAATTATAATAATAAAAACATACGATACTGGCACAAAAAAAGACACACTGATTGATGGAACTGAGTAGAGAGCTCAGAATTAAACCCCTGCATTTCTGGTCAACTCCTATTAGGAAGAATGGAACCAAGAGTATTCAAGGGGAATGGATAGTCTTTTCAACAAAGGATGTTGGGAAAACCTGCAGAACGATGCTATTGGACCCCTATATTACAATACTCACAAAAATTAACTCAAAATGGATCAAAGGCTTAATTCTAAGACCTGCTACTCTACAACTCCTTAAAGAAAAAGTAGGAGAAAAACTCTTTAACATTGGTCTTGGCAATGAGTTTTTTTGATAAGACACAAAAAGCAGAAACAACAAAAGCACAAACCAACAAGTGGGAGTACATCAAGCTTACGAAGGTTCTGCACAGCAGGATGAATAGTTACCAAAATAAAAAGGCTATATACAGAACGGGAGAAAACTTTTGCAAGTCATATATTGGACAAGGGATTAATAGTGATCTAAACTGTATTTTAAAAATTATACAAATCACTATCAACAAAAAGTCCGATTTTAAATGGGCAAAACTAAATGAGTTTTCCCAAAGAATACAGTCAAATGGCCAACAGGCACATGAAAAGATGATTAGAGATATTGAGCATCAGGAAATGCAAATCAGAACCACAGTGAGCTATCTCACACCTGGTAGAATGGCTAGCATCAAGAAGACAAGCAACGACGAGTGCTGGCCAGGATACGAAGGGAACCCTGTAACGCTGTTGATGGGCATGCAAATTGATTGAACAACTATGGGGCTTCCTTAAAAATTTAAAGATAGGTCTACCATGTGATCTAGGCTTTTCATTTCCAGGTAATATTTAAAACAAGTGAGAACAAGGTTTTGAAGAGATACTCCCATGTTTATTGCCGCATTTTTCACAACAGCCAAGGTATGGAAACAACCTAAGTGCCCATCAATAGATGAACAGATAAAGATGCATATTTTATTTACTCCTGGATACATATGTGGCGATCATTCAGCCATGAGAAAGGAGGACATTTTGCCATTCGCAACATCCTTGAGCAAAATATGTGAAGTGAGATATGTCAGAGAAAAACAAGTAGTGTGTGGCATCACTTATAGTGGAATGTAAAAAAACCAAACTTGTAAAAGCAGGAGTAAAATGGCAGTTGGGCCCAGGGGATGGGGAGTGGAGGGATAAGACAGATGTTTAAGGGTACAAACTTAGTAGTAAGTAAACCCTAGAGATATATTGCACAGTATAATGAATATAAACAATACTGCATTATAAGCAACAAACTTGCTAAGAGATTAGTATTCCAGCCACTAAAAAAAGATAGTTATGTAATGTGATCGAGGTGGCAATATTACAGTGTGCAAATGTAATCACATGTTGTACACATTAAGTTTATGAAATGTATATGTCAAATATATTTCAGTTTAAAAAAGAACATTCAAAGCACCCTAGAAGCCTTCCTTCTCCTGTCTCCCTTGTCAACCCCCAGAGTAACTACTATCCTGATTCCTAACAGCATAGATTATACTCATTTATTATTGAACTTCTTAATAATTATACAGTATGAATGCTGGTAGGTGGCATATAAGAGTAGAATCACTGGATTATAGGGTTTGGAATAGGTGTGGCTTTAGTAAACATTACCAAACCATTTTCCAAAAGGGATTCAATTTATATTCCTAACAGCCATGCATGAGAATTCTGGTTGTCTTGCAACTTCAATAGTACTTAATTTTTTTTTTCATTTTAGTTATTCTGGTGGATGTTGTATACGTGTTTCAACAAAACAAAGAAGGGATGGAGTAAATGATACTGTTTACATAGGTCTTGCCATTCTCAGTAACTGTAGAACCCATGTGAGAACAAGTCCTATGATGTATGTATAGATTTCAGTTGCCAGGTGCTGGCTGAGTCCAGCATTTTGTGATACATGTTATTATTGACACAACATAAGCCTTCAACAGTCTAACAGCTTCATCTAGTAACTCATCCTTTGAAAGAGAAGTTCCAACTCTAGAGGACGATCTGGCTGTGCAGACTCATGGGTTACCTCTAAGTTTCAAAATGGCATATTTCTAAGCAAGTCTGACCACATATGATCTCTGCCTCATTTGCTGATCTTGAAACCTCACCACAATTTAAGATTTATGTACGTGAAGAGGTCAGGGACAACAAAACACACCAGTCCCTCTAAAAAGCCAGGTTTAGGGGCGCCTGGGTGGCACAGTCGGTTAAGCGTCCGACTTCAGCCAGGTCACGATCTCGCGGTCCGTGAGTTCGAGCCCCGCGTCGGGCTCTGGGCTGATGGCTCAGAGCCTGGAGCCTGTTTCCAATTCTGTGTCTCCCTCTCTCTCTGCCCCTCCCCCGTTCATGCTCTGTCTCTCTCTGTCCCAAAAATAAATAAACGTTGAAAAAAAAAATTAAAAAAAAAAAAAAAGCCAGGTTTACAGAGAATCATACTATCTTGGTGCCCAGTAAGGAAATTGAGGTCCAAAGAGTTTTGCTGGTGAGTCGGGACTAGACCTTATGATCTAAGACCACTGCAAGCTTTCTCAGGCTACATTGCAGTTTTCAAAAGTAAACTCTTCCACCTTCATTTGCATGGAGTCACATTATCCAAGCTGCATAGCCACTACTGAAAGCTCTGGGTGAGGACTTATTTTGTCTGCTCACTTTCTTAAGCATATCTGCCCCCCGCCCCAGCTGTCTTTTAAGATAGCGGAAATGTCCTGTTTCAAAGGACCTGTAAGAAGAGACAAGCAGGCTGTTATTCTCTTATGGGCACTGTACCAAATGTGAAGCTGTTATCTCCCAGCTGAAAACCTACCCTTTTATAATGCACATTGTGATGGTTGGCCTAGGGGCACACCAGCTTGGCTCTGCCCTCAGGGCAAGAGGCATTCGAGGGAGACGAAAGGCAAGAAGACAAAGAGGGGACTTGCCCCTTATACCAAGCTTTCTGTTTGGTCAGCAGCATTCCAGCAGGGGCAGTGCCTTCTAGTAGTAGCAGGCAAATCCAGTTTGTTCTAATATTTGCAGAAGTAGCTTTGTTATACCCCGCCTCAAAATTGAGCACCAACTTTCAAGCATTCACTTCTTAGAGGGCAAAGTACCAGCTGCCTGGGAGCCCACCTCTAAACTCAGGGCCATTGGTGTCAGCCCATTAGCACACCCCGAGATATGGCAGTTCTGTGGTCCTCCCCCTTAAACTTCTAAGTTCCAATAATTCCACCCTCCTCCCTTTGTTGCTCTACCTTTAGGGGTGTAAGCTGCTCTTGTAGTTGCTTTCTTTGCCTCACTTTAATGTGTCTGGTTGGCCTTTTTGGTTACCCTATTAATAATTTGTTACACCTAGTTAACTATTCTAATAAACAGAAATGTGGTGTGGTCTCCTGACTATTGGTGATAGAGGCAATATCCCATTGCCTCTTTCCTGACACTTTTTGAGGCAGAGATGTTCCAACCCCAATTTAATAGATCAGAAAACTGAGGCAATAGTAAAGTGTGAGTGTTCAGCTAATTAGAGGCAGGTCTAAAATTGGATTCTTAAGTTTTTAGGTAAGAGCTCATTTACCTTGTGCCTCCTTCATGCCTATCTCAACACTTGCCCCCAGTTTATAGATATCCCTAGGATAAAGACTAAGAAAAGGAAGGCCATTTGGCCTGGTGTTTGTGGTTTTATTTCTGACTGTGTTTGTATTCCACAGGAAGATCAAGTGACACATGGCTTGAACTAATGGCTTTTCCCCTAGAATGTTCACTTCTGTACAGAAAAGCCGGTCTAGCTTCCTTCCCTCCCTATTCCTAAATAAATGACAATATGTCAACTTAAATTGGAATGCCTTTAAGGATTCTCTCAGCTATTGGAGGTCTCTGTTATCATTGAACACTTCTTTAACTCCCAAGTTTTCTTTCCAAAGCTTCCTGCCTCATCTTCTCCCTCTGCCAGACACCCAATACAGTTTTTCAAAGCCCAGTTAATTCACATATTTCAGGAGGTGTCCAGCCATGCATGACTTACACTCTGAGTTTACTCCCGCAGTCTGTTTTGATAGTTTCCACCAGCTCCAGCTAAACCACCCTCAATAGCTATTCCCCTCCGCATACAATCTTCTCTTAATCAATCCCAAAGTTATCAAGTCTCCAAGTCACTCCACAAATGCTAAGGTTTTCCACTAAAGTGTGTCTATGATTCACTTATTTAACAAATAAACATGGGAGTATCTACTAAACCTCTCCAGAGAGCAGAGACTTTTTTCCTGTCCTTCCTGTCACACTGGTAACACTTTTTGTGTGGTTTCGTGACAGTCCTTTGCTTATCCTGCCCTGTGTATATTTTTTCAGTGTGAGTTTCAACCTCTACATGGTTATTAAGCATAATAACTTCAGTAATAATGGTTAATATTTACTGAGCATTTACTACTGGGTGCTTGGTACTGTGCTGTTTTATAGGTACTCATTGCAAGAGGAGCAGGTAGGTATTATCATCATTTTATTTGACAGAGAAACTGAGGCTCAGGGCAATTGTGACTGTATCTATCCCACAACCAGAAAGCAGTAAAGCAAGATTTGAACCCAGGCCGACTGATTCCAGCACCTGTGCTCTCCATATACTATGTACTGCGGCTTGTTAAAAGAAACTACTCATTTTTTCTGCTTTCTTTTTCGCTTGGAAATAAAATCACTGACTTTCTTTTCAGTTGAACATACATACTAATTTTCTAGATTATGAGTTGTGAGAGGTTGGCATTTATTTTCTCCCCAGGTGATTTTTTTTCCTCTTGTTTAGTTCCAATGATTTTAGAAATGAATATAGGACACAAATTTGCATGCCAGGTATGAATTCAGTTGAAAAAATACCTAGAAAAAACTCAGATTATACAAAACTAACAGTATTAGCTTTTAGTAGTGCTAATCCAAGTTGTTTCTTCGTATTTTTATATTTTCCATCTTTCTTGAATGAGAATGGGGGTGCCTGAGTGGCTTAGTCGGTAAGCATCCAACTTTGGCTCAGGTCAGGATGTCACAGTTTGTGAGTTCAAGCCCCATGTCAAGCTCTGTGCTGACAGTGGGGAGCCTGGAGCCTGCTTCAGATTCTGTGTCTCCTTCTTTCTCTGTCCTTCTCCTGCTCATTCTCTCTCTCTCAAAAAAAAAAAAAAAATAGAATGAGAACGTATTATAAAATGTTGAAGGAATGGCCATTTTGTACTAGTTTGAGAAATCTGGTTTTTCTAGTTAATGAGAAACTTGATGACTAAAAATTATTTTAGTGAATTTATAATTTTATTTTTTCTTAAGCTATGCACGCCATTATATAAAAAGATGGATAGTTCTAAAAGGTTTATAATAGCAAGTGACAATCTGAAGTCACATCACCATGATGGCAACATAGATATTCCTGATGTTGCTCTACTTCATAAAAACAACCAAAAGCTATTTCATGGATAAGACATCACACAAAGTTCTAGAACACAAGGGTGAGGCTGCAGTACTTCCTGAACCACAGATACCAAGACAGAGTGCATTAGAAGGGTATGAGGAGTGGCTACATGATGACCTCATTGCCCCACCTCCAGGGTGACACAACACAACACAGAAAGGTCTTCCCTGGGCCTATGGTTCCTTTGGGGCAGTAAAGAGGGCTCAAGATGGGCATCAAGCTCCCTCAGCATTGTGGATAACTTTTCTGGGAGTCCCCACTTTAGTCTCATCCCATGGGGATTGCAGGAGGATCTATCTGAATGTGACAGAGAAGTGGGGAAGGTCTTGTAACAATCAGTGCTCAGATCTTGGCAGACTGAGTTCCTATATGCAATACCCAAGTAATGGTACCTACCAGTGGTTTTGCTCATCTGTAGAATGAAGCTGACCAGAGAACTAACCAGAGAAATTGGTGGTGTACAGGTCTGCCTGATTCAGGTACTCAAACAAAGAGGCTAGCCAGCCCTGGAGACCAGTCTGACAGTCAGGCAGGGATGTGGAGTCATATTCCAGTCCATTGCTGAATGTAGCTTTTGGTCCTGCTTGACCAGAAAGGCTGGCTAGAATATCTGGAAGTTGCATAGCCCATATTATCAAGCAGAAAGAATGGAGGCAGAGAAAATAGTCTAATGAGCAATGACAGGGGGCATGTTTGGCCAGGAGGTCGGTGGGAGAGTTGCCTTGAGTCAAGACCATAAATAAAGAGCCTTAATGGCCTTGAAGCTGGTTCTCCCACTATGCCCAAGTATGAAAACTTATTTCTAGACCTGCCATTGCTGAATACAGCTTTTAGCTTACCCAAGCAGGGAACCTAAACAAGCCACAGAAAGCTGATAGCCCATCCAACAGTCCCGCTTACAGTGATACTTCAACAGAACACAGCCTGTGGCTTTCCCTATATGTACAGCAAATTAGTGGCCTTGTCTGGCCAGGGAATTTAATTCACAGTCTTGCCTAATTTAAGTCCCCAAACAATGAGCTGTGAAGACACTTGGGTGCATCCTGCTGCCCTGCCAGGACAGAGCAGCTTATTTATAGCCCTCTTACTACAGAGGATAGTCCTATCTAGTAAGCCTGACCAGATAACCCAGGAAAACCCAGAGCCCAACCTATAGTCCCCCTTATGCACTGAACCAAGCCAGCAGTCATCCAAACGTTCATAGCCAGTGGCACGCTGTACCCTCAGCCTAGAGCAAGGGCAGTGGCCTCATCCAAAAAATTGGACATAATAGCAGATCCCACTGCCCAAAGAAATTACCAGCAGACATATATAGAAACCCCAAACTGAGCTGAGTGGTCAGGAACCATCTCTGCCAAAATGAACCTCTAAGGTGTGGAAGAGGAGACAACTTTTTAAAATGCACAGGTACCAATGTAAGGAATTAAGGATCCTGAAAAATTAGGCAAACATGACACCATTAACAAAAACTAATAAAGTTCCAGTAACTGAACCTAAAATAAATAGAGGCATATGAGTAAATAATTCAGAATTATTTTAAATTTAGTAACCTGTAAGAACACACAGACAGCTAAACAAACTTAAGAAAACCATGCATGAACAAAATGAGAAGTTCAATAAAGAACTAGAAAAAATAAAAAGAAACAAATCTTAGAGCTGAAAAGTACAATGCCTGAAGTGAAGAATTTAATAGAGCTTCAAAAGCAGACTAAGCAGACCTGAAGAACGAATCAGTAGCCCAGGATACAAGGCATTTGAAATTGTATACAGGAGAAAAAACAAACAAAACCCTAAATCAACCAACCAAAAAACAGTAAAGAAGGTCCAAAGGACTAAAATGAAACAATATCTACATTTTGGAAATTCCAGAAAGAGAAGGGAGAAGGTGATTGGAAAGTATATTTAATGCAATAATGGCTAAAAACTTGACAAACCTGAGAAGAGAAATGAACATCTAGATATATGAGGCACAAAGGATACCAAATAGGTTGAACCTGAATATGGCTACACAGAGACATCTTACAATTAAATTATAAAAAGTCAAAGAAAGAATTTTGAAAGCAGCAAGAGAAAGGCAATAAGTTACATAAAAGGGACCACTCATAACACTCAGATTTCTTAATGGAAACTTTTCAGGCTATGAGAGAATAAGATGACATATTCATAATGTTGAAGGGGGGGGAGGGGGACAGAATCCTGCCAACTGAGAATCATATACCCAGCAAAGCTGTCCTTCAGAAATGGATAGTTTTCTGAATCAACAAAAGCAGAGAAAGTCCATCATCACTAGACTTGCCTTATAAGAAATGCTAAAGGAAATTCTGGGAATAAAGGTAAAATGATGCTAATTAACATAATTAAAAACATAAGATAGCATAGCACTCACTGGTAATGGTAAATATATAGTCAAAGTTAGATTTTATAATGTGGTAATTTGTTACATAATTCACGTACAACTCTTAGTTTTAAAGTTAAAGAACAAACGTGGTAAAGGTGACCATAATTACAATATTTGTTATTAGATGCACAATATAAAACATGTAAACTATAACAATAAACTAAAATGTGAGGAAGGAGGAGAAGTGAAAGTGAAAAGTTTTGGAATCCTATTGAATTTGAATTGTTACCAGTTTAAAATAGAATGTTATAATTTTAAGATACTTTATTTAAGCCTCATAACCACACACACACACACACACACACACACACACACAAAACCTGTAGAAATTATACAAAAGACAAGGATAAAGAACTCCAAGTGTAATGATATGAAAAAATACGTAAACAAAAACACAGCAAAATTAGAAACAAGGAACAATGGATGTACAAAACAGCCAGAAAACAATAATCAAAATGGCAGTATTAAGTCCTTACCTACCAATAATTGCTTTAACCATATATTAATTTCTCCAAGCAAAAGACATGGAGTTAATGAATTTTAAAAAATCTAACAAGAGGTTGCCTATCAGAGATTATTTTAGCTTTCAAAGCACAAATAGACTGAAAATAAAGGAAGGAAAAAAATACTTCAAGCTAAAGGTAAAAAAAGGCAGGGGTACCTATACTTGTATCAGACAAAATAAAATTAGAATATGGTAAGGAGACAAAATAGGTCATTAATTTAATAAGGGATCAATCCATCAAAAATATTTCTATTTTAAATATTTATATACCCAACATCAGAGCACCCAAATACCCATAGCAAAACTAACAAAGATAAAAATAGTAATAAACAGCAACACAATAATAGTGCGGATGTTAAATCCTACTCTCAACGATGAATATAACAGAGGAGGCGCCTGGGTGGCTCAATCAGTTGGGCATCCAAGCCTTGATTTTGGCTCAGGTCATAATCTCACAGTCTTGGAATGGAGCCCCACATTGGGCTCTGCACTGAGCATGGGGCCTGTTTGGGATTCTCTTTCCCTCTCTCTGCCCTTCCCCTGTTCACACACTCTCTCTCTCAAAATAATATTTTAAAAAATGCATGTAACAGAAAATCAAAAAGTAAATAGCAGATTTAATCAACACTACAGACCAAATAGACTTACCAGACCTATAAAGAACATAAATCTAATAATATCCAACAACAGTATTTCCGTACAATCCAACAATAGCAAAATACACATTCTTCTTAGGTGCACATATGGAACATATTCTAGGATAGGTCACATGTTAGGCCACAAAACAAGTCAAATACAAACAGGTCAAAATCATACCAGTTATCTTCACTAACCACATGGGATGAAACCAGAAATCAACAGCAGCAGTTAAACTAAAAAAAAAAAATCACGGAAATTAACATTCTCCTATATAACTGACTTTCAAAATACTTAAAAACAAATGCAAAGAGTTAGACATATGGAGAAACAAGGAAATATTTCCAAAGAACAAGAAAAAATCAGAGCAAAAGAGCTGAATGAAAAAGAGATAAATATGATTGATAAAGAATTCAAAGTAATGATCGTAAAGATTATATTATACTTTAGAAAAGAATAGATAACTCAGTAAGAACTTAAAAAAAGAAAAAATATGGAAAGCAAGTGGTGAGATGATACATGTAATAAATGAAATAATAGAGTATAGAAAAAAACCCAGCATATTAGAAGATTCAGGAAGAAAAAAAGAAGCAGTGACCTAGACTACAGGGTAATGGAAAGCAACCAAGCTGAGAAGCATAATGAAAAAATAATTAAAAAATAAAAGTAAGTTAAAAGAACTCAGCAACATCAACAGCCATAACAATATTTGCATTATAGGGATCCCAAAAAAAAAGAAGAGAAAGAGAAAAAGGGCAGAAAACTTATATGTAGACATATGTAAACTTAAAAAATTGTATGTAAAAATAAAGATGTAAAATATGACAACATACACAGAAAAATGTGGAGGAGGAGAGTAAAAATGAAGTTCCTTTAGAATGTGTTTGAACTTAAGTGACCATCCAGTTAATATAGACTGCTGTATACTTAGGATGTTGTGTATGAGCCTTATGGTAACCACAAACTAAAAACCTGTAATAGACATATACAAAATAAAAAGGAAGCCAAATAGAATACTAAAGAAAGTCATCATTCATAAGGAAAGAGACCAAGAGAAGAAGAAAGGAATAGAGAAGAACTACAAAAACAACCAGAAAGCAAAGGAAAAAATGGCAAGGGAGTACACACCTATCAATGATCACTTTAAATGTAAATGGTGTGTATGCTCCAATAAAAAAGCATAGGGTGACCAAATGGATGAAAAAGCAAGTCCCATCTATATGCTGCCTACAAGAGACTCACTTCCAACCTAAAGACATATACAGACAAAGTGAAGGGGTGGAAAAAGATATCCCATGCAAATAGAAGTGGAAAATGAGCTGGGTAGCAATACTTATTATATCAGAAAAGAGAGACTTTAAAACAAAGATAGTGGCAGGAGATAAAGAAGGGTGCTATAGAACATAATGAGAAAGGGATCAATCCAACAAGAGGATGTAATAATTGTAAATATCTATGCACCCAACATTGTAGCATCTAAATACATAAAACAAATATTAACAGACTTAAGGGAAGAAACTGACCATGACACAATAATGTCAGGGGACTTCAACACCCCACTTACATTGATGGATGGATCATCCAGGCAGAAAATCAGCATGGAAATAGTGGCTTTGAATAGTGCATTAGACCAGATGAACCTAACCTATATGCAGAACATTCTGTCCCATAACAACAGAGTACACATTCTTTTTCAAGTGTACCTAGAACATTCTCCAGGATAGGTCACATGTTAGGCCATAGAATAAGTCTCATCAAATTTAAGAAGACTGAAATTGTATCAAGAATCTTGTTCAAGCACAATAGTATGAAACTAGAAATCAATTGCAAGAATCTATCTGGAAAGAACACAAGTACATGGAGGCTGAACAACATGCTACCAAAGAACTGATGAGCCAATGAAGAAATTAGAGAGGAAATACAAAAAAACATATGGAGACAAGTGAAAATGAAAACACAATGGCCCCCAATCTTTGGGAAGCAGCAAAAGCAGTTATTAGAGGGAAGTTTAGAACAATACAGGCATACCTCAATAAATAAGAAAATCTCAAATATACAACCTAACCTTATACCTAAAGGAGCTAGAAAAAGAACAAGCAAAGCCCATGCCAGAAGAAGGAAGAAAATAATAAAGATTAGAGCAGAAACAAATGAAATAGAGACTAAAAATACAAAAGAATAGAATGATGAAACCAAGATCTGGTTCTTTGAAATGATAACCAAAATTGATAAACCTTTAGCCAGACACATCAAGGAAAAAAGAAAAAGGAAGTAAAAATGGGGCAGGGAGGGAGGGAGAGGGAGAGAGATGTTGAAGATAACCAAAACCAAATATAAAGGTATGCCATGCTCACGGATTGGAAGAATTAAATATTTGTCTATACTACCCAAAGCAATCTACAGAATCTATACAATCCCTATTAAAATACCAATATTCCTGGAAACATGCAATCTTCTAAAACCAAATCAGGAAGAAACAGAAAATCTGAACAGAGCAATTATTAGCAATAAAACTGAATCAGTAATAAAAAAAAATCCCAACAAAAAATCCAGGACCAGATGGACTCACAGGTGAATTCTACCAATCATTTAAAGGCTTAATATCTATTCTTCTCAAACTACTCCAAAAAGCTGAAGAGGAAGAAAAACTTCCAAATTCATTCTATGAAGATAGCATTACCCAGATAATAAAACCAGATAAGGACACCACAAAAAAGAGAACTCTAGGCCAATTTGCTGATGAACATAGATGCAAAAAATTCTCAACAAAATATTAGCAAACCTAATTCAACAATACATTTAAAAAAATCATTCACAGTAATCAAGTGGGCTTTATTCCCAGCATGTGGCTGGGAATAAATGTGGCTTGATATTTTCATATCAACATGATATATCACATCAAAGAGGGGAAAGAAAAAAACCAACATATGATCATTTCAATAGATGCAGAAAAAGCATTTAACAAAGTACAACATCATTCACGATAAAAATTCTCAACAAAGTGGATTTAGAGGGAACATACCTGAAGATAAGGAAGGCCATATATTAAAAACCCACAGCTACCATAATATTTACTGATGAAAAACTAACAACTATTTCTCTATGATCAGGAAGAAGACAGGATTTAACTGTCACCACTGTCACTATTTGCAGATAGCATGATTATCTAGGAAATCCTAAAGACACTACAGAAAATGATTAGAGCCAACAAATGAATTCAGTAAAGTCACAGAGTACAAAATTAATATGCAGAAACCAGTTGCATTTTGATACACGAATAACGAAGTAGCAGAAAGAGAAGTTAAGAAAACAACTCCATTTACTGGGGCATCTAGGTGGCTCATTCCATCAAGTGTCTGACTTGATTTTGGCTCAGGTCATGATCTCACAGTTTGTGAGTTTGAGTCCTGTATTGGGCTTTGCACGTGACAGCGCAGAGCCTTCTTGGGATTCTCTCTCTCTCTCTCTCTCTCTCTCTCTCTGCCTTTCCACTGCTTGTGCGTGTTCTCTCTCTCAAAAAAAGAGAAAAAACCAACAACTTCATTTACAGTAGTACCAAAAATAATAAAATATCTAAGAATGAACTTAACAAGGAAGTGAAAGACGTATGCTCTGAAAACTATAAGACATCGATGAAAGATGTTGGGGGCAACTGGGTGGCTCAGTGGGTTGAGAGTCCAAGTTTGGCTCATGTCATGATCTCACGGTTTGTGAGTTCGAGCTCTGCATCAGGCTCCATGCTGACAGCTTGGAGCCTGGAGCCTGCTTCAGATTCTGTGTCTCCCTCTCTCTCTCTGGCCCTCCCCAACTCATGCTCTGTCTCTGTCTCTCTCCCTCCCAATAACTAAATAAACATTAAAATTTTTTTAAAAAAGAAAGAGGTAGAAGATAACCAAAAGCAAATGGAAATGTATGCCATGTTCATGGATTGGAAGAATTAAATATTTGTCTGTACTACCCAAAGCAATCTACAGAGTCAATGCAATCCCTGTTAAAATACCAGTACCATTTTTCACAGAAGTGGGTAGATCACCCCCAAATTCATACAGAATCACAAAAGATCACAAATAGCCAAAATAATCTTAAAAAGAACAAATCTGGAGGTATCACAATCCCAAATTTCATGATATACTACATAGCTGTAGTAATCAATATGCTATTGGCACAAAAATAGACATAGATAGTGGAACAGAATAAAGAGCCCAGAAATCAACCTACTCCTACATTCTCAATTAATCTGTGACAAAGAGGCAAGAATATACAATGACAAAAAGCCCATTCCCTCCAATAAATGATGCTCAGAAAACTGGTCAGCTACATGCAAAAGAAACAAAACTGAACCCCTTTTTTATACCATACCCAAAAAGAAACTCAAGGTGGATCAAAGATGTTAATGTGACACCTGAAACCAAAAACTTCTAAAAGAAATAGAGGCAGTAATCTCTGGACCATCATCCTTAGAAGCATATTTATGGATATGCCCCCTCAGGCAAGAGAATCAGAAGCAAAAATAAACTCTTGAGCCTACATCAAAGCGAAGAGCTTTTGCATGATAAAGGAAGCTATCGACCAAACACAACACCAACCCAGTGAATGGGAGAAGATATTTGAAAATGAAATACCTGATAAAGGGTTAATATCTAAAACACATAAAGAACTTGTACAATTCAATGCTAAAAGAACAATCTGATTAAAAAATGGTCAGAGGACCTGAATATTTTTCCAAAGAAGACATACAGATGGCTATCAGACACATGAAAAGATGCTCACTAATCATCAGGGAAATGAAAATCAAAACCACAATGAGATGTCACCTCACCCCTGTCAGAATGGCTAGCATCAAAAAGACAAATAGCAAGTCTTGGCAAGGATGTGGAGAAAAGGGAACTGCCCTGCACTGTTGGTGGGAATGTAAATTGGTACAACCACAGCAGAAAACAATATGGAGGTTCTTCAAAAAATTAAAAACAGTAATACCGTATGACCCAGTAATTCCACTACTGGGTAATACCCCCCAAAATTTCAAATACACTAATTCCAAAAAATATATAAATGCCATCTCATGCTTATTGCAGTACTTAAAAGAGCCAAAGTATGGAAGGAAACCAAGTGTACATAAA
This sequence comes from Lynx rufus, assembly GCF_022079265.1. Taxonomy (NCBI): domain Eukaryota; kingdom Metazoa; phylum Chordata; class Mammalia; order Carnivora; family Felidae; genus Lynx; species Lynx rufus. The sequence continues at coordinate 74,457,972 of NW_025814834.1, forward strand.
CAGAAAGATCGGAATATGTGATACACGAATGGATTATTTCTCAGCCATTAAAAAAATGAAATATTGGCATTTTCAAGAAAATGGATAGACGGATATTATGTGAAGTGAAAATGTTAGAAGGAAAAAGTCCAATATCATAGGATTTCATTTATATGTAGAATTTCACCATCAAATGAATAAACTAAGAAATAAAAAGCTGAACAGATCCATAAATACAGAGAACAAGTTGATATTTGCCAACATCGAGGGTTTAGGGAATGGGCATGAGTGACAGAGTGAGAAATAGAGGCTTTCATTTATGGAATATGTCATGGGGATCAAAAGTACAACATAGGTAATATAGTCAATGGTATTTAAATAGTGTTTGTCATGCTAGATGGTAGCTGTACTTTAGGTAACCATAACTTGTAGTTTTAAATCACTATGCACCATATCTAAAACTATTTATCTGTATACACTTTAATATACATATACATAAGTATATATAATGTATACTAGTGTAGGTATATATATGTAGTATGTGTATACTCACACAAGCACTATGAGTATATAGGTGTGTATTTATATATACATATGTTTACATATGATATATATATATGTACGTGTGTATATATATATATACACATATATATATGTATTTATACATATATATATATATATATATATATATATATATATATATATATATTTACACAATTTTAAAATTGTGCTTAGGACCTAAACATATACTCTTATAAAGGAGATATAGGACTGGCAAATAGGTACATGAAATGATGCTCAACATTACTAATCACTAGGGGTATGCAAATAAAAACCACAATGAAATATAACCTTATACCTGTTATAATCTCTGGTATTAGAGAGAGAAGAGATAACAAATAAACTGCGGCTGTGGAAAAAAAGGGATTCTTTCTGCACTGGTGGTGGAAACGTAAAGCTGTACAGCTAGTTTAAAACCAATATTGAGGTTTTCCCCCAAATTAAAAATGCTGCACTGGCATTTTCATAGCAATATTATTTAAAATAGCTAAGGGATAGAAGCCACCTACAGTTGAAGCCCTTAAAAGATGAATGGATCAAGTTGCTATACGTACATTTATATCTATGTATACTTCTACATACATATGTATAGATGTCCACATACATACATATACTCACAATGGAATATTATGAAGTCACTAAAAGGAAATCGTTCCACTTGTGACAACCTAGATGGACCTTAATGGCATTATGCTTGGTAAAACACGTAGACGGAGAAAACCAAAGTATTCTATCACATATATGTGCGATCTTACACATGTACAAAGCGAACTCAAAAATCTAAGATTTGTGATTACCACAGGCTAGGTTTTGGGGAGGGAAAAGTAGATGAAGGTGGTTAAAAGGTACAAACTTCCAGTTATAAGTACTGGGAACATAACAAAGATCATGATAACACTTCTGCATGGTATATATAAAAGTGGTTAAGAGACTAAATGCTAGGAGTGCTCATCACCAGGTTCTTTTTTCCCCTTTTGCTGTTTTTTTTTTTTATATGAAGTTTATTGACAAATTGGTTTCCATACAACACCCAGTGCTCATCCCAAAAGGTGCCCTCCTCAATACCCATCACCCACCCGCCCCTCCCTCCCACCCCCCATCAACCCTCAGTTTGTTCCCAGTTTTTAACAGTCTCTTATGCTTTGGCTCTCTCCCACTCTAACGTCTTTTTTTTTTTTTTTTTTTTCTCCTTCCCCTCCCCCATGGGTTCCTGTTAAGTTTCTCAGGATCCACATAAGAGTGAAACCATATGGTATCTGTCTTTCTCTGTATGGCTTATTTCACTTAGCATCACACTCTCCAGTTCCATCCACGTTGCTACAAAAGGCCATATTTCATTTTTTCTCATTGCCACGTAGTATTCCATTGTGTATATAAACCACAATTTCTTTATCCATTCATCAGTTGATGGACATTTAGGCTCTTTCCATAATTTGGCTATTGTTGAGAGTGCTGCTATGAACATTGGGGTACAAGTGCCCCTATGCATCAGTACTCCTGTATCCCTTGGGTAGATTCCTAGCAGTGCTATTGCTGGGTCATAGGGTAGGTCTATTTTTAATTTTCTGAGGAACCTCCACACTGCTTTCCAGAGCGGCTGCACCAATTTGCATTCCCACCAACAGTGCAAGAGGGTTCCCGTTTCTCCACATCCTCTCCAGCATCTATAGTCTCCTGATTTGTTCATTTTGGCCACTCTGACTGGCGTGAGGTGATACCTGAGTGTGGTTTTGATTTGTATTTCCCTGATAAGGAGCGATGCTGAACATCTTTTCATGTGCCTGTTGGCCATCTGGATGTCTTCTTTAGAGAAGTGTCTATTCATGTTTTCTGCCCATTTCTTCACTGGGTTATTTGTTTTTCGTGTGTGGAGTTTGGTGAGCTCTTTATAGATTTTAGATACTAGCCCTTTGTCCGATATGTCATTTGCAAATATCTTTTCCCATTCCGTTGGTTGCCTTTTAGTTTTGTTGGTTGTTTCCTTTGCTGTGCAGAAGCTTTTTATCTTCATAAGGTCCCAGTAATTCACTTTTGCTTTTAATTCCCTTGCCTTTGGGGATGTGTCGAGTAAGAGATTGCTACGGCTGAGGTCAGAGAGGTCTTTTCCTGCTTTCTCCTCTAAGGTTCTGATGGTTTCCTGTCTCACATTTAGGTCCTTTATCCATTTTGAGTTTATTTTTGTAAATGGTGTGAGAAAGTGGTCTAGTTTCAACCTTCTGCATGTTGCTGTCCAGTTCTCCCAGCACCATTTGTTAAAGAGGCTGTCTTTTTTCCATTGGATGTTCTTTCCTGCTTTGTCAAAGATGAGTTGGCCATATGTTTGTGGGTCTAGTTCTGGGGTTTCTATTCTATTCCATTGGTCTGTGTGTCTGTTTTTGTGCCAATACCATGCTGTCTTGATGATGACAGCTTTGTAGTAGAGGCTGAAGTCTGGGATTGTGATGCCTCCTGCTTTGGTCTTCTTCTTCAAAATTCCTTTGGCTATTCGGGGCCTTTTGTGGTTCCATATGAATTTTAGGATTGCTTGTTCTAGTTTCGAGAAGAATGCTGGTGCAATTTTGATTGGGATTGCACTGAATGTGTAGATAGCTTTGGGTAGTATTGACATTTTGACAATATTTATTTTTCCAATCCATGAGCAGGGAATGTCTTTCCATTTCTTTAAATCTTCTTCAATTACCTTCATAAGCTTTCTATAGTTTTCAGCATACAGATCCTTTACATCTTTGGTTAGATTTATTCCTAGGTATTTTATGCTTCTTGGTGCAATTGTGAATGGGATCAGTTTCTTTATTTGTCTTTCTGTTGCTTCATTGTTAGTGTATAAGAATGCAACTGATTTCTGTACATTGATTTTGTATCCTGCAACTTTGCTGAATTCATGTATCAGTTCTAGCAGACTTTTGGTGGAGTCTATCGGATTTTCCATGTATAATATCATGTCATCTGCAAAAAGCGAAAGCTTGACTTCATCTTTGCCAATTTTGATGCCTTTGATTTCCTTTTGTTGTCTGATTGCTGATGCTAGAACTTCCAGCACTATGTTAAACAACAACGGTGAGAGTGGGCATCCCTGTCGTGTTCCTGATCTCAGGGAAAAAGCTCTCAGTTTTTCCCCCTTGAGGATGATGTTAGCTGTGGGCTTTTCATAAATGGCTTTTATGATCTTTAAGTATGTTCCTTCTATCCCGACTTTCTCAAGGGTTTTTATTAAGAAAGGGTGCTGGATTTTGTCAAAGGCCTTTTCTGCATCGATTGACAGGATCATATGGTTCTTCTCTTTTTTTTTGTTAATGTGATGTATCACGTTGATTGATTTGCGAATGTTGAACCAGCCCTGCATCCCAGGAATGAATCCCACTTGATCATGGTGAATAATTCTTTTTATATGCTGTTGAATTCGATTTGCTAGTATCTTATTGAGAATTTTGGCATCCATATTCATCAGGGATATTGGCCTGTAGTTCTCTTTTTTTACTGGGTCTCTGTCTGGTTTAGGAATCAAAGTAATACTGGCTTCATAGAATGAGTCTGGAAGTTTTCCTTCCCTTTCTATTTCTTGGAATAGCTTGAGAAGGATAGGTATTATCTCTGCTTTAAACGTCTGGTAGAACTCCCCTGGGAAGCCATCTGGTCCTGGACTCTTATTTGTTGGGAGATTTTTGATAACCGATTCAATTTCTTCGCTGGTTATGGGTCTGTTCAAGCTTTCTATTTCCTCCTGATTGAGTTTTGGAAGAGTGTGGGTGTTCAGGAATTTGTCCATTTCTTCCAGGTTGTCCAATTTGTTGGCATATAATTTTTCATAGTATTCCCTGATAATTGTTTGTATCTCTGAGGGATTGGTTGTAATAATTCCATTTTCATTCATGATTTTATCTATTTGGGTCATCTCCCTTTTCTTTTTGAGAAGCCTGGCTAGAGGTTTGTCAATTTTGTTTATTTTTTCAAAAAACCAACTCTTGGTTTCGTTGATCTGCTCTACAGTTTTTTTAGATTCTATATTGTTTATTTCTGCTCTGATCTTTATTATTTCTCTTCTTCTGCTGGGTTTAGGCTGCCTTTGCTGTTCTGCTTCTATTTCCTTTAGGTGTGCTGTTAGATTTTGTATTTGGGATTTTTCTTGTTTCTGGAGATAGGCCTGGATTGCAATGTATTTTCCTCTCAGGACTGCCTTCGCTGCGTCCCAAAGCGTTTGGATTGTTGTATTTTCATTTTCGTTTGTTTCCATATATTTTTTGATTTCTTCTCTAATTGCCTGGTTGACCCACTCATTCGTTAGTAGGGTGTTCTTTAACCTCCATGCTTTTGGAGGTTTTCCAGACTTTTTCCTGTGGTTGATTTCAAGCTTCATAGCATTGTGGTCTGAAAGTATGCATGGTATAATTTCAATTCTTGTAAACTTATGAAGGGCTGTTTTGTGACCCAGTATATGATCTATCTTGGAGAATGTTCCATGTGCACTCGAGAAGAAAGTATATTCTGTTGCTTTGGGATGCAGAGTTCTAAATATATCTGTCAAGTCCATCTGATCCAGTGTCTCATTCAGGGCCCTTGTTTCTTTATTGACCGTGTGTCTAGATGATCTATCCATTTCTGTAAGTGGGGTGTTAAAGTCCCCAGCAATTACCACATTCTTATCAATAAGGTTGCTTCTGTTTATGAGTAATTGTTTTATATATTTGGGGGCTCCAGTATTCGGCGCATAGACATTTATAATTGTTAGCTCTTCCTGATGGATAGACCCTGTAACTATTATATAATGTCCTTCTTCATCTCTTGTTACAGCCTTTAATTTAAAGTCTAGTTTGTCTGATATAAGTATGGCTACTCCAGCTTTCTTCTGGCTTCCAGTAGCATGATAAATAGTTCTCCATCCCCTCACTCTGAATCTAAAGGTGTCCTCAGGTCTAAAATGAGTCTCTTGTAGACAGCAAATAGATGGGTCTTGTTTTTTTATCCATTCTGATACCCTATGTCTTTTGGTTGGCGCATTTAATCCATTTACATTCAGTGTTATTATAGAAAGATACGGGTTTAGAGTCATTGTGATGTCTGTATGTTTTATGCTTGTAGTGATGTCTCTGGTACTTTGTCTCACAGGGTCCCCCTTAGGATCTCTTGTAGGGCTGGTTTAGTGGTGACAAATTCCTTCAGTTTTTGTTTGTTTGGGAAGACCTTTATCTCTCCTTCTATTCTAAATGACAGACTTGCTGGATAAAGGATTCTTGGCTGCATATTTTTGCTGTCTAGTACCCTGAAAATCTCGTGCCAATTCTTTCTGGCCTGCCAAGTTTCAAAAGAGAGATCAGTCACGAGTCTTATAGGTCTCCCTTTATATGTGAGGGCACGTTTACCCCTTGCTGCTTTCAGAATTTTCTCTTTATCCTTGTATTTTGCCAGTTTCACTATGATATGTCGTGCAGAAGATGGATTCAAGTTACGTCTGAAGGGAGTTCTCTGTGCCTCTTGGATTTCAATGCCTTTTTCCTTCCCCAGTTCAGGGAAGTTCTCAGCTATGATTTCTTCAAGTACCCCTTCAGCACCTTTCCCTCTCTCTTCCTCCTCTGGGATACCAATTATGCGTATATTATTTCTTTTTAGTGTATCACTTAGTTCTCTAATTTTCCCCTCATACTCCTGGATTTTTTTATCTCTCTTTTTCTCAGCTTCCTCTTTTTCCATAACTTTATCTTCTAGTTCACCTATTCTCTCCTCTGCCTCTTCCATCCGAGCCGTGGTGGTTTGCATTTTGTTTTCCATTTCCTTTAAAGCGTTTTTCAGCTCCTCGTGACTGTTCCTTAGTCCCCTGATGTCTGTAGCAAGAGATTCTCTGCTGTCCTGTATGCTGTTTTCCAGCCCAGCGATTAATTTTATGACTATTATTCTAAATTCACTTTCTGTTATATTATTTAAATCCTTTTTGATCAGCTCATTAGCTGTTGTTATTTCCTGGAGATTCTTCTGAGGGGAATTCTTCCGCTTGGTCATTTTGGATAGTCCCTGGTGTGGTGAGGGCCTGCAGGGCACTTCCCCTGTGCTGTGGTGTATAACTGGAGTTGGTGGGTGGGGCCGCAGTCCGACCTGATGTCTGCCCCCAGCCCACCGCTGGGGCCACAGTCAGACTGGTGTGTGCCTTCTCTTCCCCTCTCCTAGGGGCGGGATTCACTGTGGGGTGGCGTGGCCCGTCTGGGCTACTTGCACACTGCCAGGCTTGTGATGCTGGGGATCTGGCGTATTAGCTGGGGTGGGACGGCAAGGTGCATGGCGGCAGGGGGGGCAGGCTTAGCTCGCTTCTCCTTAGGTGATCCACTTCAGGAGGGGCCCTGTGGCAGCCGGAGGGAGTCAGATCGCTGCCGGAGGTTTGGCTCCGCAGAAGCACAGAGTTGGGTGTTCGCGCGGAGCGAGCAATTTCCCTGGCCGGAGCCGGTTCCCTTTGGGATTTTGGCTGGGGGATGGGCGGGGGAGATGGCGCTGGCGAGCGCCTTTGTTCCCCGCCAAACTGAGCTCTGTCGTCCGGGGGCTCCGCAGCTCACCCTCCTTTTGTCCTCCAGCCTTCCCGCTTTCCGAGCAGAGCTGTTAACTTATGACCTCCCAGACGCTAAGTCGCGCTTGCTGTCGGAACACAGTCCGTCAGGCCCCTCCGCTTTTGCAAGCCGGACTCGGGGGCTCTGCTTGGCCGGCGAGCCGCCCCTCCGCCCCGGCTCCCTCCCGCCAGTCCGTGGAGCGCGCACCGCCTCGCCGCCCTTCCTACCCTCTTCCGTGGGCCTCTCGTCTGCACTTGGGTCCGGTGACTCCGTTCTGCTAATCCTCTGGCGGTTTTCTGGGTTATTTAGGCAGGTGTAGGTGGAATCTAAGTGATCAGCAGGACGCGCGGTGAGCCCAGCGTCCTCCTACGCCGCCATCTTCCCCTTTTGCTGTCTTTTGCATCAATTTGAGATGATGTAGGTTAACTTATGTGGTAAACATTGTTCAATATACATAATTTAAATCAATTTGCATTACAACTTAAACTTCTGCAATGATGCTTTCTGTCTCACTACAACTGCAATAGTAGCTATCATTTGTGATTTTCCACATCCATTTCCTCATTCCACAAAAGCAACCATTACTTCTAAAACTGTCTATTCTGGCTTCTGCCTTTGTTTTTCTTTCTTTTTTTTTAATTTTTAAAAATATTTTACTTTTTGAGAGAGACAGACAGACAGACACTGTGAGCAGGGAAGGGGCAGAGAGAAAGGGAGACACAGAATCTGAAGCAGGCTCCAGGCTCTGAGCTGTCAGTACAGACCCTGATGTGGGGCTCAAACCCATGAACCATGAGATCAGACCTGAATCAAAGTCAGACACTTAACCGAATGAGCCACCCAGGCACCCCAAGTTTATTTTTGAAAGAGAGAGAGAGAGAATGAGAATGCAGGTGTGAGAGGGAGAGGGGCAGAGAGAGAGAGAGGGAGAGAGTATCGCAAGCAGGCTCTGCACTAACCGTGCAGAGCCCGATGTGGGGCTAGAACTCACGGACCAGGAGATCATGACCTGAGCTGAAGTAGGACACTCAACCAACGGAGCCACCTAGGCGCCCTTTGCCTTTGTTTTTCTAAATAGAATTATGCTTTAAGTTGTATAGATTATCACGTTTCATGGAAGATGACCATTTATCTCTTACCAGATTTTCCCACATCCCCATTCTACCCCCGACTGATAAGAAAAAAGGCAGTGATGAACAAAACAGACAAAAATCCTTTCCTCAGATTTTTACAGCATGTAATTTTGGGTTGAGTCAATGTCCACCGTTTATTTTGTCATCAAGTAAATATTATTCACCAACGATTGTATTTCCTTTCCTATAAGTTTTGGTATCTTTGAGGTGATTTTCTTTTTGCATTTGCTTAGTTTCCCACTCACTAGAATTATTGACCAAGCATGCTGCCAGTGTGTTAATGTCCTCTCTGTTCATTCATATAAGATAATCAATATTTTCCCCCAAGGATATCCCTTCTGGAGTCCTCTGTCCCTCTGTGCCAACCTGAGCTGGTTGCTGTCTAAACCTGCTATAGCTGTGCTCCTGAGATATTCCATCACAATTATCTTATGAATTTCCTCTGGCTCACTGGTGTGTAGGAATCTTGATTCTTAGTATCTTTAGCACTTACTCCTTTGTTCTGTTGAAGTGCATTGCTTTCAATACATTTTTGATAGTGTGTTTAGTAAATGTTTTGGGTGCTTTCAGGTCTGAAAGCATCTTTATTCTATTGTATCCCCTAATTAAGAGTTTGCCTGGGTATAGAATTTAACCTTATAAATCTTTCTGAAAATTTTGAGGGTATTATGACATGACCTAGCCTTTTCTGTTGATGTTGAAAGTCTCATGTATTCTGATTACCAATGTTTGTGATAATCAGTCTTGTTTCTCAGAATTTTTAGAATCTTATCATTGTCCCCACATTTCTATCTGAAGCTCCTATTTGGATGTTGGACCTTCTTAGTTAATCTTCTCATTTAAAAAACTTACTATCCAGATTGTTGTACTTGCCTTAGCATGAAGGTATGAAAACTCCTACACCTGGTAGCTGTGTAATTGTGACGTCACTTTATTTTTGGGAAATTTAGTTTCTTCCTCTATAAATGGAGCTAGTAGTACCCATCTCACAGGTTTGCTAGGATTAATACCTATAAAAGACTTAGAACAGTGCCTGGTACGTAATAAACTGTCAATAACTATTAGCTACTGATATTTCTTCGGTTTTACCTTTTAATAGTTGTTTTTCCTTTCTCAATGTTTTTATTATAGATTCCATAAGGTAGGTTTCATATTTCATTTGTTAACAATTTCCAAAAGTTGCAAAAGCACCTTGTTAAAGACTCTTCTTAAGTAAAATTCTACCCTTCTGAGAGTGTTATAGGTAAGTGTTCTTTAACACCTTCATTTGTTTCTTCTTGATTCTTATTCAAGTTTGTGTTCCCCATGAGACAAATCCCTTAACTGTCAGAAGATACTTGGTTGTCTATTCATATTTAAGAGTAAGACACTGGAAAGCCCACTAAAAGTTTATTATTTCAACAATATTAGTATTTTTCATAATGTTTGAGAGAGCGAGCATGAATGACCTGGGGAGGGACAGAGAAAGCAGGAGAGAGAGAATCCCAAGCAGGCTCTGCACTGTCAGCACAAAGCCTGACGTAGGGCTCGATTTCATGAACTGAAAGATCATGACTTGAGCCGAAATCAAGAGTTGGAAGCTTAACCGATTGAACCACCCAGGCACCCCTATATTAATTTTTATAATTGTTTTATTACTGTTCATTATTAAAATTATGTGTGAATCTATATTTAAGTCTCTTAATCAAGTTAGCCAAAATATTTGATAATCATGCTTTTACCTAATGGTAGGAGTTCTGCATCAGCTACATTAAGAACAGTATAAGAGTGAGGACATCCAACATGGAGAAGTAGGGGGACCCAAAGTTCCCTTGTCCCTCAAACCACAGCAGTGTTGAGACCAAAGGACATTGAATTCTAAGAGTCCAGACTTCAGGATGACAAAGACCTCTCCAGGGACCCACAGGGACAACCTGGCAGGCCATAGGTGTGTGATTGCAAACTAGGAGAAATAAAGTGGGGCACATAGGCATGGATGGAAGGGATCCCCTTCTGCGGAGAGACAAAGGGAAGAGAAGGACGCTGAAGAAGCACAGAGGCTGAGAAGTGTAGGACTGACTGTATGTGGACAAGAGAAAAACCATGGACAGAGACAAAAAGATCCAGTCTCTAACTATGGGGCTTTTCTCCAATCTGGGGCTGGAAGCCCTGTTTGCATGCCTGGGGTGGAGGGGAGCCAGCCCAGCCAGCCCATGTCTTGGTACTTAGTTCAGAGGCACAGTCCACAGTGGGAGAAAGCAATCCTCTCCCTGGAGTGCTGTGGGAAGAAGGTATCTAACCATTCAAAGGGTAAAGACTGCCTGCACCCACCAGCCAGAGACCATATATCAGCGGTGCCCCAAAACTGGGGCACATGGAGTGGGACCCTTTAAGACATTGGGGTTTAAGTCCCAGCCAAGTGCCAGGGAGGCACGGGAGTCGGCAGAGCAGGACAAACCACCTCGTTTTGTGCCTGTAGCACCATGACGGTGGCTTGAACTAAGTGGTTTGGGACACCCTGTCCATGGAGGGGAGACTGGGGTGCTGCTCTGCTTCTCCCCATCACCTACAAGGTGGGGCTTCAGGGAACAGTCAGTGGCTGGCCCCCACAGTGGAGGTGGGACTCTCCTACATAACTGATAACTGTATCTACAGGAGTGGGATTGATGCTGACCAACCAGACAGCCCCTCCTCTAGACCAGCGCTGCCTCCGGTTCCAAGGCACCCAGAAGTTTTGCACTTCCTGACTTAATTCCTGGGCGATTCTTTTAAGTATATTTATATTCTTTTATACACACACACATATATATTATATTTCCTCTTCATTTTCTCATTTCTTCCCTCTCTAGCCTGGTTATTCTGATTGTTCGTTTGTTTAAGCAGACATATTTAATCTATTCTCTTTACAGCTTAATCCAAGGAGGGGGAAATAAAGGATATATAGAACAGGTATAGAGCCTCTCTGCCTGGTAAATTTTCTTTTTCTTTTCCCCCACCCCTGTCATGTCTCTCTTTGTATGGGATAAGGCCTCTTCATTCAACACCACCACCACCCTGTTGTTTTGATGTAGCTGGTTTTTGTTTTTTTGTTTTCCTTTCCAGGGCTACTTCATCAAACAAATCAAAGCACACCTGGTGGAGGGTCCAAAACATCCCTACGAGTAGGGAGATAAAGCAACCAGAGTCACAACAGCAGATAGAAGTAACACACTCCAAAAAATACCTCCTGAAGGGCCAGGCCCTGGACAGTGTATGACCCCTCTTTGATATAGCAGTGCTTGCAGGTGCAGGACGCATAACAAGCTTTAAACCACATAAGGGACAGAAAACTAGCCAAGATGATGAAACGGAAGATTTCTCCTCAAAAGAAGTTCCAGGAATAAATGAAAGCTAAAGAATTAATCAAAACAGATACAAACAATGTAACTGAACAAGAACTTAGAATGATAGTCATAAATTAATCACTGGGCTTGAGAAAAGCATAGAAGACAGCAGAGAATCTATTGCTGCAGAGATCAAGGAACTGAAAAATAGTCATGATGAATTAAAAAATCCTGTAAATGAGGTGCAAAATAGACTAGAGGCACTCACAGCAAGGATTGGAGAGGCAGAGGGGAGAATAAGTGAAATAGAAGATAAAATTACAAAAGGATGAAGCCAAGATAAAAAAATTCTGGTCCACTAGGGGAGAATTTTAAAATTAAGTGATTCAATGAAACAGAATAATGGCTCAGGGGGCCAACATGGCAGACAAGTAGTGGGATCCATACTTCCTGCCTCTCCTAAACAAAGAAGAGCTGAAGTCAAAGGACTTTGAACCCCAAGAATGTGGGAGGCAAAGAGACTATGTCTACCAGGGAGAAACCGGGACAACTTGAGAGACCATAGGTGGATAATTGTGAACTGGGGGAGATAGAATGAGCCACAAAGGCATGGAGGGGAATGATCCCCTTCTGCTGAAAAACAAAGGGAAGAGAAAGAGCCACTGGGGAAGTGTAGGACTATATCTGGACAAGAGAAAATAAACCTCAGACTGGGACGGAGAGAGATCCCATCTCTAACTGCAGGTTAGAGGATCTCTAAATGCAGATCTCTTCAGACTGGGGCCCACTGCCCTGTTCACATACGTGGTGAGGAGGGGAGCCTCCCCTGGGTTCAGTGGTAGATCAGGGGTGCAGTCAGCAACAGGAGAAACTGGTCCCCTCCCCTGAAAGGATGTGGCACAGGAAAAAACCATTAAGAACCTCATATTAGGAGATGCTTCCCCAGTACCAAGACGCATAGAGTGGGAGTTTAAATCCCCAGCCAAGTGCCTAGGACAAAGGAGTCGGCAGAGCAAGACAGCCTCCTTTGCACCCACGGCACAGTGAGGACGGCTCCAAAGGAGTGATTTGGGACACCAGGTTGTGGAGAAGAGACTGGGGGGGGGTGTCGCCATTTTTCTCCCCACCACCACCAAGATGGGACTTCAGGGACCGGTCCACAGGGCCCACAGTGGAGACGGGACCAGCCTGCACCAAACCACGCCCCTCCATGCCTGGTAACTGTGTTCTCTACCGGAGCCAGATAGATGCTGTAAACTAGACGGATCCCTCCTCCAGACCAGTGCTTGCGCATTGCCTGGAGTAATTCTAGGACAATTCTTGATATATATTCTCCCCCTCCATTTCTCCCACTTACCTCTTCTCTCCGCTAGGCTGGTTACTCTGGTTACTCTGGTTATTGGTTTGTTTAAACAGACCTATTTAATCCATTCTCTTGATATAGGTTATACATCTCCTTCTTTACATTCTTTTCTCTATGGAATAATCAAGCCATATAGTTTCTCTGTCTGGGTAACTTTATCTTCATTTCTTTTTCCCCTGCTTCCTTATTTTCCTTTCTCTCTCTGGGTTAAGTCAGTTTCTCTGCCTGGTCAATGTATATTCCTGCCGCCGCCGCCGGCCCCCCCCCCCCACTATAATTTTCTCTTGGCATGTGCTCTTCCATCAGCACTGCCTCCACCCTGTTCTTTATTTGTAGCTGGTGTTTCTGGTGTTTGCTTTTGTATTGTTTTTAGTTTTTGTGTGTTTATGTGTTTTGTTTTCTGTTTTCCTTTACAGGGCTACTTCAAGGAAAAAATCAAAGCACACCTGGAAGAGGGTCCAAAACATCACTAACAGTAGGGATATAAAAAAACCAAAGAAGTCACAACAGAGTAAGAAACACAGTCCAAAAAACATCTTCTGAAGGGTGAGGCCCTGGACAGTGTATGACCCCCTTTAAAATATCAGCACTCCCAGGTACAGAGCACAATACAAGTTTTAAAACTCATAAGGGACAGAAAACTAGCCAAAATGATGAAACAGAAGAATTCTCCTCAAAAAAAATTCCAGGAAGAAGTGACAGCTAAAGATATGATCAAAAGAGATTTAAGCAACATAAATGAACAAGAATTATAATAATCATAAAATTAATTGCTGGGCTTGAAAAATGCACAAAGGACAGCAGAGAATCTATGGCTACAAAGATCAAGGAAATAAAGAGTCATGATGAGATAAAAAGTGATATAAATGAGGTGCAAGATAAAATGGAGGCAACCACAGCAGGGATTGCAGAGGCAGAGTGGAGAAATGGGGAAATAGAAGATAAAATTGTGGGAAAAGCTGAGAAAAATAGATTAAAAAAACTCATGATTACTTGTGGAGAATTAGGAAACTAGTGGATTCAATCAAATGAAACAATATCCTTGTCATAGGAATTCCATAATAAAAAGAGAAAGGGGAGAAAAGTGTACTTGAATAAATCATATCTGAGAACTTCCCCAATCTGGGGAAGGAAACAGACATTGAAATCCAAGAGGCACAGAGCACTCCCTTCAGACATAACTAAAATCGATCTTCTGTGCAATATATCATAGTGGAAAACTGGAAAAATACAAGGATAAAGAGAGAATTCTGGAAGGAAATACAGAAAAATGGCCTTAATCTACAAGGGTAGACACATAAGGGTAGGAGCAGACCAATCTACTGAAACATAGGAGGCCAGAAAAGAGTGACAGGAGATTTTCAATACGCTGAACAGGAAAAACATGCAGTCAAGGATCCTTTCTCCAGCAAGCCTGTCATTCAGAATAGAAGGAGAGAAAAACGTTTTCCCAGGCAAACAACAACTGAGCACAGGGTGTTGTATGGAAACCAATTTATCAATTATATTAAAAAAATAATTTTAGTAAGAAAGAAAGAAAGAAAGAAAGAAAGAAAGAAAGAAAGAAAGAAAGAAAATAATATCCTTATCACAGGAGTTCAAGAAGAAGAAGAAGGAGAGAGAGAAAGGGGCAGAAGGTGTACTTGAACAAATCATAGCTGAGAATTTCCCTGTCTGGGGAAGGAAACAGACATTGACATCCAGGAGGCACAGAGAACTTGCTTCAGATGTAACTTGAGTCGATCTTCTACATGACATCTCATAGGGAAACTGGCAAAATACAAAGATAAAGACAATTCTGAAAGCAGCTAGGGACAAACAGGCCTTAACCTACAAGGGTAGACACTTCAGGGTAGTGGCAGACCTATCTACTGCAGGCTAGAAAGGAGTGGCAGGAGATTTTCAATGTGCTGAATAGGATAGACATGCAGTCAAGCATCCTTTCTCCAGCAAGCCTGTCATTCAGAATAGAAGGAGAGATAAAGGTTTTCCCAGGAAACCAACCACTGCAGAAGTTCATCACCACTAAACCAGCCCTACCAGCGATGCTAAGGGGGACTCTGCGTGAAATGTTGCAGAAACTACAAAGGACCAGAGGCATCATTACAAGCATGACACCTACAGATAACACAGTGACTTTTTAAACCCATAGCTTTCAATAACACTGAATGTAAATGGACTAATGCTCCAATCAAAAGACATAGGGTATCCGAATGGATCAAATAAACAAGAAACCAAAAACAAGACCCATCTATTTGCTGTCTACAAGAGACCTATTTTAGACCTGAGGACACCTTCAGACTGAAAGTGAGGGGATGGAGAACCATCTATCATGCTACTGGCAGTCAAAAGCAAGCTGGAGTAGCCATCCTTATATCAGACAAACTGGACTTTAACCTAAAGACTGTAACCAGAGATGAAGAGGGGCATTACATAATACTTACAGGGTCTCTCCATCAGGAAGAGCTAACACTTGTACATGTCTATACACTGAATTCCGGACCACCCAAATATATAAAAGAATCACAAACATAAGCAATCTTATTGCTAAGAATGTGGGAATTGCAGGGGACTTTAATACTCACAACAATGGATAGATCATCTCGACAGATCTCTGTCGAGATAGACATCTAGACAGAGACTGTGTAAGGAAACCATGACCCTGAATGATACACTGGACCAGATGAACTGGACATATTCAGAACTGTGCACCCCAAAGTGGCCAAATTCACATTCCTTTCAAGTGCACATGGAACATTCTCCAAGATAGATCACATACTGGGTCATGAAAGAGCCCTCAGTAAATACAAAAGAATTGAGATCATACCATGCACATTTTCAGATCACAATGCCATGAAACTTGAAATCAACCACAGGAAAAGGCTTGGAAAACCTCCAAAAGCATGGAGGTTAAAGCACATCCTACTAAATAATGAATGGGCCAACCAGGCAATTAAAGAAGAAATTAAAAAATATGTGAAAACAAATGAAAATGAGAACACAGCAATCCAAACCGTTTGGGATGCAGCAAGGGCAGTCCTAAGAGGAAAATACATTGCAATCCAGGCCTATCTCAAGAAAGCAGGAAAATCCTAAATACAAAATCTATCAACACATCTAAAGGAAATAGAGGCAGAACAGCAATCACATTCCAAACCCAGCAGAAGAGAAATATTAAAAGAGCAGAAACAATATAGAATCCAAAAAAAGCCCCCCAAAAAACAAACAAAAAACCAGAACAGATGGATGAAACCAAGAAAAAGTTGTTTTTTGAACAAAATTGATAAACCTCTAGCCAGCATTCTCAAAAAGAAGAGAGACAGAGAGGACCCAAACAGATAAAATCATGCAGGAAAATGGATTTATCACAACCAATACAAGCAATTATCAGGGAATACTACGAAAAATTATATGCCAATAAACTGGACAATGTGGAAGAAATGAACAAATTCCTAAACACCCACACATGACCAAAACTCAAATGGGAAGAAATCGACACTTTGAACACACCTGTAACTAGTGAAGAGATTGAATTAGTTATCAAACATCTCCCCACAAGTAAGCGTCCTGGACCAGACATCTTCCCTGGGGAATTCTACCAGATATGTACAGCAGAGTTAGTACCTATCCTTCGCAAGCTGTTCTAAAAATAGAAATGGAAGGAAACCTCCCAGACTCATTCCATGAAGTCAGCATTACTTGGATTCCCAAATCAGAGACCCAGCAAAAAATGAGAACTACAGGCCAATACCCCTGGTGAACATGGATGTAAAACTTCTCAACCAGATACTAGCAAATCAAATGCAGCAGCATGTAGAAAGAGTTATTCACCACGATCCAGCGGGATTCATTCCTGGGCTGCAGGGCTGGTTCAATATTCGCACATCAAGCAACGTGACACCTCACGTTAAGAAAAAAAGAGAGGAGCCATACAATCCTGTCAATAGATACAGAACAAGCATTTGACAAAATACAGCACCCTTTCTTAATAAAGACCCTCACATTGGGATAGAATGAACATACTTCAACATCACAAAAGCCATTTATGACAAGCCCACAGCTAATATCCTCAATGGGGAAAAACAGAGCTTTCCCCCTGATATCAGGAACATGACAGGGATGTCCGCTCTCACCCCTGTTGTTTATTGTAGTGTTGGAAGTCCTAGCCTCAGCCATCAGACAACAAAGTGAAATCAAAGGCATCCAAATTGGCAAGGATGAAGTCAAACCTTCACTTTTCTCAGACAACCTGATACTCCATGTGCAAAACCCGACAGACTCCACCAAAAGTCTGCTAGAACCGATACAGGAATTCAACAACATCTCAGGGTACAAAAACCAACGTACATAAAACAGATGTATAGTTTTATTTACAAATAATGAAGCAACAGAAAGAGAAATGAAGAAGCTGATCCCATTCACCACTGCACCAAGAACCATAGAACACCTAGGGATAAACCTAACCAAAGATGTAAAAGATCTGTATGCTGAAAACTATAGAAAGCTTTTGAAGGAAACTGAAGAAGACACAAAGATGTGGGAAAACATTCCATGCTCCTGGACTGGAAGAATAACTATCGTCACAATGACAGTACAACCCAAAGCAATCTACATATTCAATGCAATCCCAGTCAAAACTGCACCAGGATTCTTCTCAAAGCTGGAACAATCCATCCTAAAATTTGAATGCAACCACAAAAGACCCCGAATAGCCCAAGTAACATTGAGGGAGAAAACCAAAGCAGGAGGCATCACAATCCCAGACTGTAGCCTCTACTACAAAGCTGTAATCATCAAGACAGTGTGGCATTGGTACAAAGACACCTAGACCAATGGAACAGGATAGAGGACCCAGAACTGGACCCACCAAGGCATGGCCAACTCATCTTTGACAAAGCAGGAAAGGGTATCCAGTGGAAAAAAAAGACAGTCTCTTTAACAAATGGTGCTGGGAGAACTGGACAGCAACATTCAGAAGAATGGAACTAGACCACTTTCATACACCATTCACAAAAATAAACTCAAAATGGATAAAGGACCCGAATGTGAGACAGGAAACCATCAAAACCCTAGAGGAGAAAGCAGGCAACAACCTCTTTGACCTCCGT
The DNA here is from genome assembly GCF_022079265.1 of Lynx rufus. Lineage (NCBI taxonomy): Eukaryota > Metazoa > Chordata > Mammalia > Carnivora > Felidae > Lynx > Lynx rufus. The sequence continues at coordinate 74,475,945 of NW_025814834.1, forward strand.
CCCAGCAACATCGCACTTGACACATCCCCATAGGCAAGGGGATTAGAAGCAAAAATGTGCTATTGGGACCCTCATCAAGATAGAAAGCTTCTGCACTGCAAAGGAAACAATCAACAAAACTAAAAGGCAACCGGCAGAATGGGAAAAGATATTTGCAACTGACATATTGGATAAAGGGCTAGTATCCAAAACCTATGAAGAACTCACCAAACTCCACACCCAAAAAAAACATAATCCAGTGAAGAAATGGGCAGAAGGCATGAACAGACACTTTTCCAAAGAAGACACCCAGATGGCCAACAGACACATGCAGCGATGCTCAACGTCAAGCCTCATCAGGGACATAGAAGTCAAAACCACACTGAGATACCCCCTCACGCCAGTCAGAGTGGCTACAATGAACAAATCAGGAGACCACAGATGCTGGCAAGGACATGGAGAGACGGGGACCCTCTTGCACTGTTGGTGGGAATGCAAACTGGTGCAGCCACTCTGGAAAACAGTGTGGAGGTTCCTCAAAAAGTTAAAACTACAACTACCCTAGGACCCAGCAATAGCACTGCTAGGAATTTACCCAAGGGATACAGGAGTGCTGATGCATAGGGGCACATGTACTCCAATGTTTATAGCAGCACTTTCAACAACAGCCAAGTTACGGAAAGAGCCTAAATGTCCATCAACTGATGAATGGATAAAGATGTGGTTTATATATACAATGGAATACTACTTGGCATTGAGAAAGAATGAAACCATTTCATTTGCAGTAGTTCAGATGGAACTGGAATGTATTATGCTGAATGAAATAAATCTTAGAAAGCCTGTTATCATATTTTCACCAATACATAGATTTTAAGAAACTGAAGCCATGGGGGAGGAAAGGTAGAATAGAGAGAGAGGGAGAGAGGCAAACCATAAGAGACTCTTAAATACAGAAAACAATGTGAGGGTTAATGGGGGGGTGGGGGAGAGGGGGAAATGGGTGATGGGGATTGAGGAGGGTACTTGGGATGAGCACTGGGTGTCACATGTAACGATGAACAACGGGAATCTACCTTAAAAGCCATGAGCACACATTACACACTGTATGTTAGCCAATTTGACAATAAATTTTATTAATAGGATAAGATTTATATTTGTAATTTTTTGGTTGCACTATAACATTTAACCTGGAGTTTCCTTGTATGTTTCCCTTTAAATTGTCATTTTCTAGGAGTTGGTTTGACTTGAAGTAGATACAGATTTCACAAATTCACTTAACCTTAAGAACAATTCGTTGTAATACCTTGAAAGCAAACAAATGCTTGGGGGAGGGGTGCTCTGTTAGCTCATCTTCATTGGGCTTTTCTCCACTCTTCTGATTTGCAACATAAGTAATGTTGCCAGTGTCCACCCTCATAATGCTTAAAATCTTTAGATGTCATTTGAATATATACACCCATAGAAATTTCTTCATGCACCCCCACCAGATCATGTTAGACACCTATGATGTATGGAGCCTGGAGTCCCTTCTGGAGATTCATTTTCTTATTATCATCACTGGGCTAACTCAGATCTCAGGCAGCTGGGAAGAGGCAGTAATTAGAAACCTGGCTTCATAGCAGGGTTCTTTGGTGGTAAGGAGCTAAAAAAAAAAAAATATATATGGATTCTCTGATTTTAAGACTAGATAGGTCATTCTGAATAAAGCCCAGGAGTTTATCATTTTTCACATCACCTTAGTGATTCAGAGACCCTTGTTACCATTCATAATAATTTTGGAATGAGAAAATAACAGTGGACATTGAGTCAGGAGATCCAAGTTCAGGTACCTCACTGCCAGACTACTAATCTGGCTAAGGCACTTGATTTCTCTTCAGGTCTCTGTTCAGTAAAATGAAAAGGTTAGAGGAGAGATGATTTAGTTTAAAGTCTCTCTCAGTGCTAATATTTCATTAATCACCCACATGGCAGGGAATGTCTTTTCTTTTTTCCCCTAAATGGGTTGAAAATTCTTCAGAAATTGACATTAACATTTCCATATTTTAAGACGTTTGAAGAAGGTGATTTTTAGCTTTAAAGAAACTTAAAAATTGAAGTTCAGAGAAAATAATCCGTAAGAGTTAACCAATGTGTCAATCTGTAGTCAGGTATTAGAGCCCAAATTGAGTTTACTGGGGAGCCTGGTTGGCTCAGTGGATTAAGCATCCAACTTGGGCTCAGGTCATGATCTCTTGGTTCACAAGTTTGAGCCCTATGTTGGGCTCTGTGCTGACAGCTCTGAGCCTGGAGCCTGCTTCAGATTCTGTATTTCCCTCTCTCTGCCCATCCTCTACTTGTACTGTCTCTCTCAAGAAAGTAAACATTAATTACAAATTGCATTTACTGACCTCAATCTTTCATCACCCAATCTCCATCAACAGGTGTTTTATTTACTCCAACAGCATACATTGGCAATGACATGTTCAGGAAGTGCCTTTTGAACAGTGCCCTGAATGAACCACCTTATGGAAGAACCTAAAGAACAAAGACCTGAGAACAAATACATGTAGAGACTGAGGTTTGTTCGGGGAACAAATGTGAGGATAGCTACAGGAAGTTTAAAATTCAGATGAGGTGGAGTTAGCAAGAGCCCAGTCATCAATGGCAGGGAGCTCATGTTTAATGACTGGAAATAGGCTAGAGAACTTCGCAGGAAAGTCATACACAAGCGGGTATTGATACAGTACCTTTTAAGTTCAGTTGTGGGCCTGATGCTGCAGGCAGCTAGACTCCAGAAACCATTTTGAGGCTTAATGTGTAGAAGGGGCCTTTCAAATTCAGAAGTCTGACATGTGGACATTTTAAGTCTAAGGAACCCTAAACTACTGCCATGCCACTCAATGATTTAAAAAAAGCAAAACAAAAACAAACACATTATGAAGCCAGATTTAACACATCTTTGTAACCAATCCATTTGGTCTGATTAGATACTCTTTACTAACCACTGTAAAGAGATAAACGTACTCTGAGGACCATTATGACTCATGAAATTGTGTTCTTTCTTCTTTGTACTTTTTCTTTGCTACTTTATTAGTATAGCAGTTTTCAGAATTTTGTTTTATATGTAACTAGGATTTCACTTAGAGCTACGAAGGACTCACTGGTACTTGGTTGGGTGGTCAGGGTCACGAGACATCCAGAGGCTCTTCATGTAGGCAACTCCTTTTAGGAAAGCAGTTGCTTCTTGGGGTTTACTAATCATCTTAATCATTTTTTAAAAAGGTTTTCTCAAGCTTCAACTTCCAGCTGTTATAGCCTCAGAGGACAAATAGATCATTAAGAGTAAGGGAGTAAACTTTGTTCCCACATTCTTGGTCTAACTTCAACTGAGAGTGTTTATAAAGCCTTTGTTAGCAAAGCATCTTCTTGTAACCTAAAGGTTTCTTCTTATGGTGTTCTTCTGCCATCGCATCAATAAGTGTTGTAGCAAAAACGTTATATATTCTCAAGCTACTGATATGCAAAGGTAGGTATGTCTTAGGAAAAAGCCCCAAATGTATATTTGGGTTACTATTAGAAAAGGAGGAAATGCTATTAGGTGCAACTTATATTGATCTTCTGAAGTAGGACAAAATTGGCATAGGAGCTAAGAATTTGATAAATTTAAGACGTGAACCCTGCATAAAAACCAACATGTGGGGGCGCCTGGGTGGCGCAGTCGGTTAAGCGTCCGACTTCAACCAGGTCACGATCTCGCGGTCCGTGACTTCGAGCCCCGCATCAGGCTCTAGGCTGATGGCTCAGAGCCTGGAGCTTGTTTCCGATTCTGTGTCTCCCTCTCTCTCTGCTCCTCCCCCGTTCATGCTCTGTCTCTCTCTGTCCCAAAAATAAATAAACGTTGAAAAAAAAAATTTTTTTTAAATAAATAAAAAAAAACCAACATGTGAAAGAAAAACAACCAGTGTATATAAAAAGATGTAACACTTAAATGTTCTCTATATTAAGATTTTCATTAAAAAAATGGGAAACTTTCAGATCACGTGCTTTCCTCTTTATTGTGATACGACATATAAAATCTAAAACGTAACATTTTTACTGTTTTAAAATGTATAATTCAGTGGCATAAAGTACATTTACAATGCTGTGCAATTACCACTCTCCATTTCTGCAATTATTCCAAACCCTGTAACCATTAAATAATAACGCTTCTCATTCTACCCTCTTTCCAGTCCCTGATAACACTTACTATTATTCCTTTTCTGTAGGAGTTTGATTATTGTGAGTACCTCAAAGGCATGGAATTATGTAAGATTTGTCCTTTTAGTGCTGGCTTATTTATCATGTTTTCAAGGTTCATCCCTCGTTGTCCCATGTATTACAATTTCGTTCCTTTTTAAAAATCGTGGCAAAATGCATGTAACAAATTTTCAGTGTAAAGTTCAGTAGTGTTAACTATACCCACATTGTTGTACAACCAATTTCCAGGCCTTTTCGTCTTGCAAAACTGAAACCATACCTATTAGCTCCTCACAGCTCCCTTTCTCCCAGCTCCTGGCCACCACCATTCTCCCATGTCTCTAATGAATTTGACTACTCTAAGTACATCCTATGTGGAATCATCTAGTATTTTTTTTTTTAACTAGCTTAACTTACCACAACATCCTTAAGGTTAATCCATGTTGTAGCATATGTCAGAATTTCCTTTATTTCCTTTTTTGCATTGCAATTTTTATTTCCATTTCCATTATAGATGCTAATTATGATAATGCATTTAAAAAATTTTTATTGAAGGTATTTGACATAACATTGTTTACATTTAAGGTGTATAATGTGTTACTTTGATACATTTATATGTTGTAATAGGATTGTTGCTATAGTGCTATTTACATTATATAATTATAGAATATTGTCACTATACTGCACATCCACTTTGGTTTATTTACTCCTTGGAAGTGTGTACTTTGAAACACAAACTATTACCACAATCCCCCCCCCCCCCCCGCATCCCCATCTTCTAGTAACTACTATTTTACTCTTTTTCGTTGAGTTTGACTCTTTTTAGATCCCACATAAATGATATACAGTACTTTCTCGGATTTATCTCACTTAGCATATGTTCAAGATTCATCCATGTTGGCTCACATGGCAGGTTATCCTGTCTTATGGTTGAATAATATTACACTGTGTATATATACCATATCTATCATCCATTTATCTGTTGTGGACATTTATGATGTTTCCAGATCTTGGCTATTGTGAATAATGCAGTGATAAACCTGGGAGTGCTTAGGTCTCAAAATTCTGTTTTCGTTTCCTTTGGGTATATATCCAGAAGTGGAATTGCTATATCATAGGGCGTTTTTTCATTATTTGAGGAAACTTCACATTGCTTTCCATAGTGGTTGGAACAATTGCTATTCTCACTGACCGTGTATAATGGTTTCCCTTCACCACATTGTCACCACCTGTTGTCCGTCTTCTGGATAATAGCCATTCTACCAGGTGTGAGGTGATAGCTCATTGTGACTTGGATTTGCATTTCCCAGATGATTAGTGGTATTGGGCATCTTCTCAGGTGTCTATTGGCCATTTTGAGGTCTTAGAATAGGCAGGAAAACCAGGACATTTTTCCAGTCAGATTTGTTTGATTTTTTAGATATATTTTGTATATTAATCCCTTATCCAAAATATGGTTTGCAAAGATTTATTCTCTCATTTCATTCATTTTGTGAATTGTTTCTTTTGCTGTGCAGGGGCTTTTGAGTTTGCTGTAGTCCCATCTGTTGGTTTTTGCTTGTGTTGTTTGCACTTTTTGTGTCAGGTCCAAGAAACTCATTGCCAAGACCAATGTTGAGCGAGGAGCTCATTTCTTACATTTTCTTTTAGGAGTTTTAGGGCATCAAGTCTTATGTTTAAGTCCTTGATCTATTTCAAGTTAATTTTTGTAAGTTGTGTGAAATAGGAGTCCAATTTCATCATTCCTCATGTGTTTCTCCAATTTTTCCCAGCACCATTTGTTGAAGGGTCTATTCTTTCCCTGTTCAGTGTTCCTAGCTCCCTTATCAAATGCTGAGAGTCAATTCTGGTCTCTTAGGTCTTATTGGTCTGTGCCCATTTTTTTTTTTTTTTTGCCAGTACCATACTATTATTATGGCTTTGTAGTATAGTTTGAAACCAGGAAATGTAATACCTCTGCCTTTTTCCCCCCTAGATGGGTAAGAACCAAACAAAACAAGACTCAACTAGATATTGCCTACAGAAGACTCATTTCAGCTCTAAAGACACACATAGTATCTACTTCATCCCCTCACTTTGAACCTAAGGGTATAACATAACCAATCTTATCACACAAAATACATTTCAAGCCAAAATGGTAACAAGAGACAAAGGAGGGCATTATACAATGATAAAGGGATCTATCAAGATCATCTAACAACTTCGGGGTGCCTGGGTGGCTCAGTCAGTTGAGCCAAAATCAAGAGTCACTCAGGTCATGATCCCAGGTTTGTGGGATTGAGCCATGGGTTGGACGCTGTACTGAGCATGAGCCTAAGATTCTCTCTCTCTCTCTCTCTCTCTCTCTCTCTCTCTCTGTCCCTCTGTCTCCCACCCTTTTTTCCTCCCCCTTGTGCACATGTTCTAAATAATAATGATAATACAAAGATCTAACAATTGTAAATGTATGCTCCCAATACACAAGTACTGAAATGTATTAAGCAAATACTAACTGATCTTAAAGGAGAAATAGACAATATATCATTCAGACAGAAAAATCAACAGAGGAATGTTGATAGTGAACCATACTTTAGAACAAATGGATTTAATAGACTTAGGAAATTTCATCCAATAGCATAATATACATTCTTCAAGTGCACATGGAACATTCTCCAGAATAGATAAGATAGGATAAAAAAAAAAAAAGAAATCTTAGCAAGTTTAGCAACATTGAAATCAATTATCTTTTCTGACCACAATGATATGAAGCTAGAAATCAACGAGAAAGTGAGAAGAGCTACAAATATGTGGAAGCAGAACACCTCTAAACAACATACAGGGAAAAGAAGAAATAAAAATAGAGATCTCAAAATAAAAATGAAAATAGAGCACACCAAATCTTGTTGGATGCAGAAAGAGCAGTTTTAAGAAAGATTAGGTCAGTAAAAGCATATATTTGAGATCTAATTTCTTAAATGAATTTCCTTATTTTAAGATAAATTATTTAATATATTCATTTAAAAATTTTTCTAAGTTTTTAAAAAATCTTAATTCTGGTGTAGTTAACATACAGTATTTATTAGTGTCAGGTGTACAATATAGTGATTCAACACTTCCGTACATTACTCAGTGCTCAGCAAGACAAGTGCCCTCCTTAATCCCTTTCACCTATTTCACTCATCTTCCCATCAACCTCCCATCTGTGACCATCTGTTTGTTCTCTATAGTTAAGATTTTGGTTCTTAGTGTATCTTTTTTCTCCCTTCATTTATTTCTTCAATTCCACATATGCATGAAGTCATATGGTATTTTTCTCTGATTTATTTTGCATGGCATTATACTCTCCTAGATCTATCCATGTTGCAGATGGAAGTATTTCACTTTTTCATGGCTGAATAATATTCACTCTGTGTGTATATATACACAAACACCCCCCCCCCCCATCTTCCTTATTCACCTATTGATGGGAACCTGGGCTGCTTCCATAGTGTGGCTATTATAAAAAAAATGCTGCAATAAATATAAACATATGCATAAGCATATATGCTGCATATATCCCTTTGGATTAGTGTTTTCATATTCTTTTGGTACATAACCATAGTGTGGTTACTGGATTGCTAGGTTTTTTTTTTTTTTTGTTTTTTTTTTTTGTGAGGAACCTCCAGGCTATTTTCCACAGTGGCTAAAGCAGTTTGTATTGTCACCAGCAGTGCAAGAGGGTTCCCCTTTATCCACATCCTCGCCAACATTTGTTTCTTATGTTTTTCAAGTGTAGCCATTCTGAAAGGTGTGAGGTGATATCTCATTGTAGTTTTGATTTTCATTTCCTCGAGGAATAACGTTGAGTATCTTTTCATGTGTCTGTTGGCCATCTGATTTTTTTTTAGGTTTGAGAGAGGGAGGGGCAGAAAAAAATCCCAAGTAGGCTCCATGCTGTCAGTGCAGAGCCCAACACAGGATCTCATGAACCATGAGATCATGACATGAGCTGAAATGAAGAGTTGGACGCTTAACTCATTGAGCCACCCAGGCACCCTTGTAGGTCTTTGGAGAAATGTCTTTCTTCTGCCCAGTTTTGAACTGATCATTTAATTTTTTTGTGTGTATTTAGTTGTATCAACTTATATATTTTGGATACTAACCTTTTGGGTAGGTCATTTGCAACTATCTTCTCCCATCAATAGGTTGTCTCTTAGTTTTGTTGGTTGTTTCCTTTGCTCTGCAGAAGCCTTTTATTTTGATGTAGTCCTAATAGCTTATATTTGCTTTTGTTCATCTTGCTTCAGGAGATGGATCTAGAAGGATGTTGCTATGACAAATGTCAAATTGTTGCCTGTGCTTTGTAGGATTTTTATGGGTTCAGGTCTCACATTTGGATCTTTGAGTTTATTTTTGTGTATGTGTAAGAAAGTGGTCCAGTTTCATTCTTCTACATGTAGCTTTCCAGTTTTCCCAACACTATTTGTTCAAGAGACAGTATTTTTCCCATTGCATATCCTTGCCTGCTTTGTTAAAGGTTGATTGACCATATAAATTGGGGTTTATTTCTGGGCTTTCTCTTCTGTTCCATTGATCTCTGTGTGTATTTTTGGGCTAGTACAAAAAACTCCCGAACAAAAGTCCAGGGCCAGATGGCTTCACAGGTGAATTCTACCAAACATTTGATGAAGAGTTAATACCCATTCTTCTCAAATTTTTCCAAAATATAGAGGAAGGAAAACTTCTAAATTCATTCTATGACAACAGTATTACCCAGATACCAAAACCAGATAAAGACACCATTAAAAAAAAGAAGAACTATAGGCCAATATTGCTGATGAATAGATGCAAAAACTCTCAACAAAACATTAGCAAACTGAATTCAACAATATATTAAAAAAATCATTCACAGCAATCAAGTGGGATTTATTCCCAGGATGCAAGCATGATTCAATATTTGCATATCAACATGATATATCACAACAGTGAGGGAAAGGAAAAAATGTATGATCATTTCAATCAATGCAGAAAAAGCATTTGACAAAGTACAACATCCATTCGTGATAAAAATTCTCAACAGAGTAGATTTAAGAGGGAATATAACTCAACATAATAAAGGCCTTATATGAAAAACACACAGCTAACATTATTCTCAGTGGGGAAAAACAGAACTTTTTCTCTAAGATCAGGAATAAGACAAGGATGTCCACTCCCACCACTTTTATTCAACATCATACTGGAAGTCCTATCCACAGCAATTCGGCAACAGAAGAAATAAAAGGCATCCAAATTGCTAAGCAAGAAGTAAAACTATTTACAAATGATACTATGACTATAAACCCTAAAGACCCCAGCAAAAAGCTACTAGGACTGAAATCATTTCAGTAAATATGCAGGCTATAAAAAAAATCAGTGTACAGAAATCTGTGGCATTTCTATACATTAACATGAATCATCAGAAAGAAATTAATAATCCCATTTACAATTGCACCCAAAACAAAGTATATAGAATTATATGTATTTTATATATATTCGCAAGGAGGTAACTTGTACTCTACAAACCATAAAGTATTGATGAAAGAAATTAAAGAGGACTCAAAGAAATGGGAAGACCTTCCATACTTATGGATTGGCAGAACAGATATAGTTAAAATGTTTATACTACCCAATGCAGTCTAGACGTTTAGTGCAATCCCTATCAAAATACTAACAACATTTTTCACAGAACTAGAACAAATATTCCTAAACCACAAAAGACCTTGAGTAGTTAGAGCAATCTTGGAAAAGAAAAACATACTGAAGGAATCATAATTCCTGACTTCAAGCTCTATTACACAGCTGTAGTAACCAATACCACATTCATCAATACATCTGTTGACGTACACTTGGGTTTCTTCTACATTATGAACAATGCTTACAGTTTTAGAACATACGTGTACTATTTAGTTCACACTACTCTTATTTTGTCAATTTGCTTTCTCAATGGTGCATGTTATCAATATCAACTATGACGTATAATATAGAAGTATTTAAATTCTGACTGGCAAGATATGATCAAGTGTGGCCTTATTTAGGCCCCAAATAAAGATTAGTTATAAAGTTGAGAGGTTGGTTATTGCTTGGCAGGACAACAGTAATAGTGATTACCTGGGTCAGTTTGACTACAAAGCTTGGGTTCTCAAAAATAGGCACTTCACCTTCTATCAAGGGATGATTCCCTTATGTTAGTCATTTAGTAATGTGTAGAACTCAGGACAGGGTGGGGAAAGTCTGATGGGAACTAGAAAGAATCAGGAATTAGGCTGCAAGGATATTTCCTGCATCCAGAAGACCAGGACCATTTCTAATTGTAATGGATGGTTCATGCAATTCAGGTTTTTCTGGGGAAGGGGTACCTAAGAGAAATGCTCCGGAATCCTCAGGAATGGGTTGGTCTTTTGTTTCGCTTTTCCATGAAAACACTCTGCATTTAAGAATTCTAGATTTTCTGTAGTTTGTTCTTTGACAAGAAGCTAATAATTTTTGTTCACAAAAGTAGATTTAGGCATGGACAATGGAGAGACCAGTTTTTTTGAAATATGAATGGCTAAAGATGATGTGACAATAAGTCTAAGAAACTGAGGAGGAAAAAATACTTTCCCAAGTAACAAAGTATACCTGAAACCTTCCAGAAAGTGGGTAGCTTCTTAAAATTAAAACTTGACATTATCACTGATAGAGCTCATGAAACATAGCCCTTGTTTATTAAGATTCTAAAATGTTTTCCTATTTCATGTTGACGACTAGGGCATGCTGGCTTCATGTTCCTCATGAGTCTTCCCCAACCTCTTATTTTTTTCTAGGTTGGTGGAGGAAGCTGAGTGTGGGGGGTGGGTGGAAACTAGATAATTCCTAGTTACCCAGATAAACCCGGATGATGCACTAAAAAAAATTAACAATTAAAAAGCTTTTTATAATTTCCTTCTATATAGTTAGTGTTTTCAGGGCTCTTTTTATTTTGCAGAGCCACACAGTGTTCTGGTACCATTTTTCTTCTGCCTTTAACATTTTTAAAGTTTTTTTTTTTTTTTTTTTACCTTTCTCATTGCTTTTAATACATCTTTAATCACTGTTTTTGAACATTTATATTTTTTCTTGTTTTCCCATTTTTCTTGTTGCCATTTCTTGAGCTCTTTAAGCCTGAATATGTTGTCTAAATTTGGAAAATACAGCTCTTCAAACAATGTTTCAGTTCCCTATGTTCTTCTTCCCCTTGGGGATTTTAACTGTGTATATTAGGCTGATGCTATTTTTAATAGTTTTCTTTCTAGGTTTTATTTTAGGGAGTTTCTACTACTATCTTTAAGTTCACCAATCTTTTCTTTTGCAAGGTCCAATTTGATGTTAATCTCCTCTAAGTGTTTTTCATCTCACTGTTGTAGGTTTCTACTTCTAGAAATCTAGTTGAATCAGTGTTTTAAAAATATCTTCATGTCCCTAGACTTTTGCTTATATAGGATACAGTTCAATAACTGTATCACATCTATGGCTTCTCATTTTAACACCCATGGCAACCTCAGGACAGTTTCAATTCATTCATTTTTCTTCTCGTTATAGGCCCGATTTTCTTGCTTCTTTACAACCCTGGTAATCTTTCATTGGATTCCAGACACTGTTTAATTTTACCTTACCGGGTGCCAGATTTTCTTTTATTCTTTCCAATGCTTTTATATTTTGTTCTTGGTTCAAGTTACTTAAAAGCAGCTTAGTCATTTTGGTTCTTGCTTTTTAAGATTAGGTGGGCCTAGAGCTGTGCTCAGGCTAGGGACAGCTATTCCCTCTACTGACGCAAGACTCTATATACTCTGACCAATGCCCCATGAATTAGTAGAAATAGGCATTACTCCTGGTTGGGTGTGAAAACCAAGGACAGTTGCATCCACTCCTTTCAGGTTTCTCTTTCTCCAGCTTTGGGTAGTTTTCTTACACACATGCACTGATCAGTACTCAGCTGAATATTCTTCATAAAATTACTGGCCTTTGCCTCCAGAAGACATCATTTGAAATCTTTATACCGCTTTACACATATAATTCATAGTGTGTATTTTCTCTAGTGCTTAAAAATTAAGTTTGGATTTTGAGTAGATACCTCAGGACATTGGTTCTCTAAGTGTGACTCTTAAATCAATGGTATCAGCATCATCTGGCAGATTAGAAGTGTAAACAGGCTACACCTAAGACCTACAGGATTGCAAACTCTGGATGGGGAGGCATTGTGTACAGCCAGCAATCTGGGTTTTAACAAGCCCTGTAGATAATTCTGATAGGTGCTCAAGTTTGAGAAACAAAGTCTTAACATTCACAGTTTGAATAGGTAGAGACGGAGTCCTAAGGAATACTTCCAGTGCCCTGGAGTCCTCAGAATCAGGCAGCTGCCAGTCTCACTTGCTTACAGGTTGGTTCTGATCAGGCAGGGGATTGAGTGCAACAGGGGTTACTTAAGCTGTAGAGAATATAGGAAGTAGAAAACAGCCTCTCTTCTTGGAAAGTTTCTTGATTAGAAATACTCTTTTCAAATTTTCTCTTCCCTCATAGCAGAGGGAGTTTGGGAAATGAGAGGGTTGTACAAAGTTGGGAACTGGTGGTAACTAAGCCTATTTCGCACATAAGGCTTTCAAGGGAAATGAACTAAGGGACCACGCTCAGGGACCATAGCGCCAGCTTCTGGGATTTCTTGATCCCTAATGCCATGTTGGGTAAATAGGCTATTGGCTCCAGAGAGGAAGTTGGCAGTATTTAAAAAAGGGGGAGAGTTCATGCCACAGGGCAGCATGCATTGAAAAGGAGTTGCAACAGTGTTGGGCAAAAGCATTTATCTTGAGAAAAAATAGGCTTTCAACAGCAGCGGGCCAGATTCCCAGACAGGCAGATTTGTTTGTCCTAAAAGCCTCACTCTAGCCTTTGTTGTCTCTTAGCCACATAATGACCCCACCTCTCCTGCCAGTCAAGAAGAGGACAAGAACAGAAGAGGAGACAAAAGTGGCTGCTCTCTTGATTTCTGTAAGTGGTTTGGCTCTTCCTTGCCAAAGGGAAAATTTGTTCATTGTTCAAATGATCAGGCTCTTCCTAAACAGACCCTAATTTGAGAAAAGATGGTTAGCTTGAGGAACACCGTGGGTAGTATGAAAAATGATTATAAAGAAATTGATTTTGCTAATGGCTGGACAAAATACACAATTGATACAGTCACCCACAAATTTTGAGTACAAGAATTTAAATTGGTAGCACATTCTTTACCCATAGAGGTGTTGAGTTTGCGAGATGGAACGCCTTTACCCTCACCTCTGGCCTCAGCCCTGCCATTCCTAAGGTTTTGATATCAACCTAATTTTAAGTCCTCAGTTATTAATACACTTCTTTCATGCACTTGTTTTGATGAACTTTTATTAGTTACCTACTAAGAAGCAAGCTTATAGCAAGTACTAGGAAACTTTAAATTTCCATTAAAAAAAAAGTGCAAAAATGCAACGTGTACTATCATAGTAACAGGGATCTTTAGCCAGGAATTTTTATTGCTGCAAGGTCTTTATAAGTTTTGTTTTGTTAGCTGCAGTCTGAGCTCTGCACATGTTCCCTGTAATCAAATTTGTTCTGGTTCCCCGTCCTCATGTTCCTTCGCCTCACCACTGCCACCATAATCAAGTTCCTTAGAAAACGGTCTTAAGAGTTATAAGAGTTTAATATTAAAGTGAATTTATAAACTCATGGACATTTATAAACCTTTGTTCTAAGGTGCTCTAAAGGGCGTTAACATTAGCTCACCTACTATATCAAGAACTTCCAATGAGAGGTTATCTTCTCCATTTAAAGAGGAAATTGATGTATGGAGAATTTAGATAATCCTCATTCCTGCCTTGCATTGACAGTCTCCTTCAGTTTTTTGCTTTCTGTCCTAAATGCAGATTCCCCTGAGTTTATACTTGCCACCTGGAGGAATGTGGATTACAAAAGAGACAAGCGGTTTCTTACCTGGGTCTTAGTGTGGATCTTCCTGTACCTGGACTGTTTATCTAATTGCCTCTCTTACTAGACTACAAGCTATTTAATAGAAGGATTCACTTGGCACATACTTGGTACGGAATATTTTTTTCTTCCCTTTATTATAAATGTTGCAGGTGTCATAAAGGCTGCTGGACCTTCCTGTAGTGCCGGTCTTACTTGGCAGTTTTGTCTAGTCCGAGGCTCTTACATTTAAATAAGTCAGGTAGGCTAAGGGTGATAGGAGTGGCAGGGATTGAGACCTACTAGAAAGTATGTGTTCGATCAGTGGAGGCAAGTGTTATTCACTTCCAGCCAATTGCTGCCATACAACGACAACCCCATGTTGCCAAATTTTCCAGTTTTTTAAAGTCAGAAATTTGTATTGTTGTGTAAAATTTTCCACTAAAAAAGCTGCTACACCAGTATCGGAGGTTCAAATTTTTTTTAGATGAGTCATGTATGTTTTACTTTTGTAAAGAGCTGAATTTTTTTATAACTTGGTTAGGATGCAGAGACACACATGAGCACTAAAAATGGTAGTTTATGAGGATATCCGTAATGATGGCTTAAGTTAGTAGAGGCAGCAAGGATTTCAAAAGGAGAGAGAACAAAAGTGAAGAATAGAGGCCAATGAAAAAACTCTAAGATAAATGGGAAGTGTAGGAAACTAATTGCTGGGCTAAATAGAGCTTTCACTAAATCTGTTCTCTTAGAAAAGTGGCTGTTCATAGGGTATAGGCTAAGGAGTTGTGATGCTTTGCCATTGTGGCATCCATGTGACTGGATGACACTCGGTTTTTGGAGTTCAGGAAAATGTTTCTGCTGAGTTGCTTTGTTCATTGGGGAACCTGCTGATTTGTGGAGGTATTTTCTAGAAACTCCCTTTGCCTGTGATCCTCATTATTGACCAAGGTCCATAACACAAACAAGGTCTGAAAAAGATTTTTTCCCCCCATAAAACCCCAAGGTTTTGAGTACACCATAGGTTCATAGGGAATGTGTGAAGAATTTCCTGGAAGATGGCACCATCTTGAGGAAAGAGAAGCATTTGCTAATTTTTATGACTGTTTCTTCAACACCTATCACGCACCAGGTGTGGTTGTAACATTCACTGACGAATAGGTAAGAAATAAAAGCTGTCGTGTCTAGATTTTCAGAAATGTATAATTAGCTTCCAAAGAAAACTGAGCCAGCCACAGGGGAGTACATTTGAGGAAGTTGCAAAATATGAAGGAGGAAGGGAGAGAAAAATCAGAGAAGGGAACAAGCATTCTGACTTTTGACTGAGAGTTTCTCTGCCAATATCTCCTCACACAGAAAGTCTTATTTTCTTTCATACTCTTGCAATCTAATATTGCAAAAACAAAGTGAGATTTCTTTTTAAAAATATCTCGACAAAGTCTAGGTCTTATTAGCTTTTGCCAATTACTGCAAAAACTTAATATGACCTTTAAATAACAAACCTCAAAATGTGTCGTCAATTGGGACTACTTTACCTAAGATCAGAAGTGTACATACACAAAAAATGAATTTTTATAAATAACCAAAAAGACCAGGGTGACGGGCACATGGATGGTACAGTCAATTAGGCATTTAACTTTGGCTCAGGACATGATCTCATGGTTTGGTTCATGGGTTCTGGCCCACATGGCACACCGTGTTAGCACAGAACCCACTTCAGATCCCATTTCCCTCTTTGCCCCTTTCCTACTCATGTGCATGCTATCTAAAAAATAGACATTAAAAAAAAAATAACTAGGGTGATATCACCAAGATGGTGACATAGTTCATTCCTGACTTTATCCCCCCCAAACAAGAACTGTTTATAAAGACACTATTGAGAAAATCCTAGAACACAGGGGTAAGGCTGAAGCACCCCTTTGTACTACAGAAACCAAATTAGACGTAAAATGGCTAAATGCTGATTGTATTCCCCTTCCTCCAGGCAAGGGTAGGTCTCTGTGGACCCAGGGGAGACAGTTGGAGGTCTACCCCTGAGCCCATGGTTCCTCTAGTGGGAAAAGAGCCCACGATGGACACATCCAGCTCCCAGAGCATTGTGGGTTATTTCTTGGGAAACTCACTCTGGCCTTACTCCATAGGCATTCAGGGAAATCTGTGGGCTTTATCACTGGGAATCTGATTGTGATGGGGGGTGGGGAGAGACTCAAATCTTGGCAGACCAAATTTCTATCTGCAGTGACTAAATAATAGTCCCAGCCAGTGGCTTTGATCATCTGCAGAACCAACTTGGTGGTATAGTCTTATCAGGGAACTTGGTAGGATATAGGTCTGCCTTATTTGGGTCTTCAAACAAAACATTTTGCCAGCTCTGGAGTGTATTCTGTCCCAAGTAAGGTAGGGGATCTTAGTCATAGCCCAAGCCCACTGCTGACTGTAGCTTTCTGCCCCACCTAAACTGAAAGGCTGGCCAGAATACCTGGAAGCTGCATAGCCCAGCAATGTTTGGGGTGAATATGGCAGGCAGAACTGATCATCCACAGAACAAAGATAGTTGGCCCTATGTGTCCAGGAACACGGGTCAGCTCAAGTCAGGACTGCAGAGAAGAAAAAAAAAAAAAAAAAAAAAAAAGGCTTATAGGACTTGGAGCTGGTTCTCCTGCTCTTTCCAGGCAAGGAAGTGAATCCATAGCCTCACTCATTACTGAATGACACCTTCAGCTTGCCTGTCCAGGGAATCTAATAAAAGGACATCCAATGGCCCTGCTTATAGTGGCATCTGAACAGAGAGTATAGGTTGTGGTTTTCTCCATCTGTGGAAGAACAGAACTTCATGACTTCTCCAGCCAGGAAATTCCGTGTGCATAGTCTTGGTTAAATTCAGGTCCCTAAACAGCGAGCTATGCAGGCCTTGGGGCCTGTTCTGCTGTCCCAACAGGTCAGAAAAGCTAATTCATAGCCCCAACTACTACTCAGTATAGCACCTGGTCCTGAGCATGTAATAAGCCTGAGTAGAGAATGCTGGAAACCATGGAGCTCATCATACAGCCTCACTTGGGCAGGAAACCAAGCCAATCCAATTCTTAGCCAGTGGTACCTCTCTTAACTTCAGAGTTCAATCAGTGGCTTTGCTCAAAATAGACCATAATAGCAAAGCCTATCTGTCCAGGGAGGTTATATGGACATGTTTATAAGCCCAAACTGAACTGGCTGGTAAAGAATGGTCTCTGAAAAAAAAAAAATGTTCTGGAAGAAGAGATCATGCCATCAGATGTGTAAATACTAATGTAGTAATGTAAGAAATCAAGGATCACAAAAAAAAAAAAATTCAGGTAAACAGGCCAGCAAAGGAAATGAATAAACCTTCAATAACCATAAAGAAACAGATCTATGAAGTTCAATTCAGAATAATTCTCAAGTTCAGTGAATAAAAGATAACTAAACGAAATTAGAACAATGTATAAAAATAGAAACCATCAAAAAAAAAAAAAAAGACCAAATGGAACTACTAGAGCTAAAAAAAAAAAAAAAAAAAATCTAATAACCAAGTTGAAGAACATGGGAGAGCTTCAAAAGTGAATCAACCGAATAGAGTGGGGGAAGGGGGAAAAGTCAGTGTCCTGTAAAAAAAAAAAAAAAAAAAGTGGACATTTGAAGTTATTCAGGCAGAGCAGTAGAAAGAAAAATGAAAAAGTGAATAAAGCCTATGGGAATTATAAAGACACAGTAGAAAGAAACAATATATGTATTATGGAAGTTGCAGAAGGAAAAAAAAGTATATTTTAAGCAGTAATGGCTAAAATTTTCCCAAACCTGGGAGAGAAAGGGATATCTGGATCCATGGGGCCCCAAAGGACTCCAAATAGGTTGGAACCAATAGGGCTACAGATTATAATTGTCAACAAAGACAAAAACATTTTGTTTTCAATACACAAAGAGCAGAAAAGTTCTATACGAAAAACCCTTCATAAAACTATCAGATTTCTCAAACACTTCAGGCCAGGAGAGAATGGGAAGATATATTCAAAACGTGGAAAGAAAAAATTGTCAACAAAGAAGCCCATACCAGGCAAAGTTGTCCTTCAGAAGTGGAGAAAGGAAGACTTTCTTGAACACAGAGAGTTCAACATTAGACCTGTCTTATACCAAATGCCAAAGGAAATTCTTTGGGTGGAAATAAAAGGGTATTAATTAATAGGATAAACCTAAGTAGTGCCAAAATCACTGATAATATATAGTCAAAGTTAGATTCAGTAATATAGTGTGTGATTCACTTACAACACTAGTAAAAGTTAAATCATAAAAAAACCTAATAATTAGACTGTTATTGAATAAACCATATAGAAGTATGTAAACTAACTTCAATAAGCTAAAATGTGAAGGGGAGAAACAAAAGTTTAGGACTACTACTGAAGTTGTAGTAAATTGTTACAAGTTTAAAATAGGGTATTATAACTAAAAATATTTTATGTAAGCCTCAAGGTGACCACAAAGGAAACAAACTGTAGAAATTCTACAAAAAAAATTAAATAAAAATTTTATTTTTAGAGAGCGTGTGCGTGCAAGTGAGGGAGAGGGGCAGATGGAGAGAGCGAGAGAGCACGAGCAAGAGAGAGAGCAAGCATCTCAAGCAGGCTTCACACTCCGAATGGAAGAATGGAGCCTGGCACAGGGCTTAATCTCACCACCGTACCATCATGAACTGAGCCAAAAATCACAAGTCAGCCATGCAACCAACTGAGTCACCTAGTTAAAATTTAATTATATTTAAGTAGTTCAAGAAATTATACAGCAAAGATGTTATAGCATCAAAGCATACTACCAAATGATAACAAAGACTACAGGATAAGAAATAAGGAAAAAAATGGATCTACAGACAGCAAGAAAACAAAATGGCAATAGTAAAGTAGTTATTGGTAAGGACTTAAGTGTAAATGAACTAAATTCTCCAAATAAGACCTAGTATGGCTAAATGAATTAAAAGAACAACAACACAAATCCCCTAATATGCTGCCTGTAAGAAATTCACTTTAGCCTTAAAGACACAGATTGTGCTCACTTCAGCAGCACATGTACTAAAATTGGAACGATACAGGAAGATTAGCATCACCCCTGCACAAGAATGACACACAAATTCATGAAGTGTTCCATATTTTGAAGAATATTAGCTGAAGTTAAAAATAGAATCCCTTTCTATGGAGGTAAAAAGTAAAAGCTAGTCAGAATGAAATAATGTTGTAACTGAGCTGCAATCTCCAATGAATGCCACAGTGGCAAGGATGGATGAGGCAGAACAGAGAATCAGCAATATAGAGGAGAAGCTTCTGGAGAATAATGAAGCAGAAAAAGAGGGAGACTAAGGCAAAAGAGCACAATTTAAGAATTAGACAAATCAGTGACTCATTAAAAATGAACATCAGAGGGGCGCCTGGGTGGCACAGTCGGTTAAGCGTCCGACTTCAGCCAGGTCACGATCTCGCGGTCCGTGAGTTCGAGCCCCGCGTCGGGCTCTGGGCTGATGGCTCAGAGCCTGGAGCCTGTTTCCGATTCTGTGTCTCCCTCTCTCTCTGCCCCTCCCCCGTTCATGCTCTGTCTCTCTCTGTCCCAAAAATAAAATAAAAACGTTGAAAAAAAAATTTAAAAGAAAAAAATTAAAAAAAAAAATGATCAGAATCATAGGAGTCCCAGAAGATGGAGAAAAAGTGGTAGATGGGTTATGTGAGCAAATCATAGAGGAAAAATTTCCTAACCTGGGGGAAGACACAGACATCAAAATCCAGGAATCAGAGGGCTCCTATGAGATTCAACAAAAACCGACCACTGACAAGACATATCATAGTTAAATTCACAAAATACTCCGGCAAGGAGAGAATCATGAAAGAAGCAAGGGAAAAAGAGTCCCTAACATAGAAGGGAAGACAGATCAGGTCTGCAGCAGACCTATCCACAGAAACTTGGCAGGCCAGAAAGGAGTGGCAGGATATATTCAGTGTGCTGAATCAGAAAAGTGTGCAGCCAAGAATTCTTTATCCATCAAGGCTGTCATTCAAAATAGGAGAGATTAAAAGTTTCCCGAACAAAAATTAAAGGAGTTTGTGACTACTAAACCAGCCCTGCAAGAAATTTTAAGGGGGACTCTCCAAGAGGAGAAAAAGACAAACAAATAATACATACCAAAAGCAACAAAGACTAGAAAGGACCAGAGACCACCACCAGGAACTCCAACTCTACAAGTAACATAATAGCAATAAATTCTTATCTTTCAGTACTCTCTAAACATCAATGGACTAAATGCTCCAATCAAATGACATAGGGTAACAGAATGAATGAGAAAATAAGATCCATCTATATGCTGTTTACATGAGACCCACTTTAGATTATAAGACTCTTCAGATTGCAAGTGAGGGGATGGAGAACCATCTAACATGCTAATGGTCAACAAAAGAAGGCTGGAGTCATCATACTTAGACAATATAGAATTTTAAAGACTGTAACGAGATGAAGAAGGGCATTATATCATAATTAAGGGGTCTATCCACCAAGGAGACCTAACAATCGTAAACATTCATGTTCCAAATGTGAGAGAACCCAATTAATCACAAATAATCTCATTGACAGGAATACTCTAGTAGTAGGGGACTTCAATACCCCACTTAGAACAATGGACAGATCATCCATTCAAAAATTCAACAAGGAAACAATGGCTGTGAAGGACACACTGGACCACATGAACTTAACATATATTCAGAACATATCACCCTAAAACAGTGGAATATACATTTTTCTCCAGTGCACATGGGATGTACTACTCCACAATAGACCACATACTGGGACGTAAATCAGCCCTCAGCAAGTACAAAAAGATCGAGATCATACTGTGCATATTTTCAGACCACAACACTAGGAAACTTGGAATCAACCACAAGAAAAAATTTGGAAAGGTAAGAAATACTTGGAGACTGAAGAACATCCTACTAAAGAATGAATGGGCTAACCAAGAAGTTAAAGAGGAAATTAAAAAGTACATGGAAGCCAATGAAAATAACACCACAACCCAAAACCTGAGAGGCAGCAAAGGCCGTCATAAGAGGCAAGCATATAGCAATCCAGGCCTTCCTAAAGAAGGAAGAAAGATTTCAGATAGACAACCTAACCTTACACCTTAAGGAGCTGGAAAAAGGACAGCAAATAAAACCCTAAATCTGAAGACAGAAAATAAGATTAGAGCAGAAATTAATGCTATCAAAACAAACAAAACCAGATCAATAAAACCAGAAGCTGGTTCTTTGAAAGAATTAACGAAATTGATAAGCCACTAGCCAGTTTGATAAAAAAAAAAAAAAAGGACCCAAATAAATGAAAGGAGAGATCACAACCAACACAGCAGAAATACAAACAGTAAGAGATTATGAGCAATTATACACCAATAAAATGGGTAATCTGGAAGAAATGGACAAATTCCTAGAAACATGTAAACTACCAAAACTGAACAGTAAGGAATAGAAAGTTTGCACAGATCTATAAACCAGTAAAGGAATCGAATTAGTAATCAAAAATCTCCCAAAAAACAAGAGTCCAGGGCCAGATGGCTTTCCAAGGGAATTCTACCAAACATTTAAGAGTTAACCCCTATTCTCTTGAAGCTGTTCCACAAAATAGAAGTGGAAGGAAAACTTCCAAACTTTCTATGAAGCCAACATTACCTTGTTCCAAAACCAGAGAGACCCCACTAAAAAGGAGAACTATAGACCAATTTTCCTGATGAACATGGATGCAAAAATCCTCAAGATATTAGCCAACAAGATCCAACAATACATTAAAAACATTATCTACCATGACCAAGTGGGATTTATACCTGGGATGCAGGACTGGTTCAATATCCGCAGAACAGTCAATGTGGAGGGAAAACAAACAAACAAAAAACAATGTGATTAATCAATAGAAGGACAAGAACCATATGATCCTTTCAGTAGATGCAGAGAAAGCATTTGACAAAATAAAACATCCTTTCTTGATAAGAACCCTAAAGAAAGTAGGAATAGAAGGATCATACCTCGAGATCACAAAAGCCATATACAAAAGACCTAATGCTAATATCTTCAATGGGGAAAAACAGCTTTCTGCCTAAGGTCAGGAACAAGACAGGGATGTCCACTTTTGCCACTACTATTCAACATAGTATTGGAAGTCTTAGCCTCAGCAATCAGACAACACAAAGAAATAGGAGGTGGTCAAACTTTCACTCTTCCCAGATGACATGATATTCTATATGGAAAACCCAAAAGATTCCACCAAAAAACTGCTAGAATTGATTCATGAATTCAGCAAAGTTGCAGGATATAAAAATCAGAGCACAGAAATCAGTTGCATTCCTATACACCAACAATGAAGCAACAGAAAGAAATCAAGGAATCAATCCCATTTATAATTGCACCAAAAACCTAAAATACCTAGGAATCAACCTAACCAAAGAGGTGAAAAATCTATACACTGAAGACTATAAGAAGCTTAAGAAATTGAAGACAAAAAGTGGAAAAAAGATTCCGTGCATCTGGATAGGAACAAATATTGTTAAAATGTCGATACTACCCAAAGCAATCTACATATTCAATACAATCCCTATCAAAATAACACCAGTATTCTTCACAGAGCTAGAAAAATAATTCTAAATTTTGTGTGGAACTGGAAAAGACCCCGAATAGCCAAAGCAAGCTTGAAAAAGAGAACCAAAGCAGGAGGCATCACAATCCCGGACTTCAGGCTGTACTACAAAAGCTATAATCAAGGCAGTATGGTACCGGCACAAGAACAGATACTCAGATCAATGGAACAGCATAGAGAACCCAGAAGTGGGCCCACAAACAGGAAAGAATTTCCAATGGAATAGAAATGGTCTCCTCAGCAAGTGGTGCTGGGAAAACTGGACAGCAACATGCAGAAGAATGAACCTGGACCACTTTCTTACACCATACACAAAAATAAACTCAATGGATAAAAGACCTAAATGTAAGACAGGAAGCCATCAAAGTCCCAGAGGACATAGCAGGCAAAAACCTCTTTGATCTTTGCTGCAGCAACTTCTTACTCAACACGTCTCCAGAGGCAAGGGAGACAAAAGCAGAAATGAACTCAAATAAAAAGCTTCTGCACAGTGAAGGAAACAATCAGCAAAACTAAAAGGCAACCGACAGAATGGGACCTCATCAAAATAAACCTCATCAAAATAAAAAGCTTCTGCACAGTGAAGGAAACAATCAGCTAAACTAAAAGGCAACCGACAGAATGGGAAAAGATATTTTGCAAATGACATTATCAGAGAAAGGTTTAGTATCCGAAGTCTATGAAGAACTTATCAAACTCAACACCCCAAAAAGAAATAATCCAGTGAGGAAATGGGCAGAAGACATGAATAGTCACTTCCAAAGACGACTTCTCCAAAGACGACTTCCAGATGGCCAACCGACACATGAAAAAAATGCTCAACATCACTCATCAGGGAAATACAAGTAAGAACCACAACGGAGATACCACCTCACACCTGTCAGAATGGCTAACATTAACTCAGGCAACAACAGATATTGGCAAAGATGTGGAGAAAGACAATTTCTTTCGCATTGTTGGTGGGAATGCAAGCTTGTGCAGCCGCTCTGGATAACAGTATGGAGGTTCCTCAAAAAATTAAAAATAGAACTATTCTACGACCCAGCAATTGCACCACTAGGTATTTATCCAAGGGATACAGGTGTGCTGTTTTGGAGGGACATATGCATCCCAATGTTTATAGCAGTACTATCAACAGTAGAAGTATTGTAAGAGCCCAAATGTCCATTGATGGATGAATGGATAAAGATGTGGCGCGCGCGCGCACACACACGCGCGCGCGGAGTATTACTCGGCAATCAAAAAGAATGAAATCTTGCCATTTGCAAGTATGTGGCTGGAACTAGAGGGTATTTATGCTAAGTGAAATTAGACAA
Organism: Lynx rufus; assembly: GCF_022079265.1. Lineage (NCBI taxonomy): Eukaryota > Metazoa > Chordata > Mammalia > Carnivora > Felidae > Lynx > Lynx rufus. The sequence continues at coordinate 74,500,055 of NW_025814834.1, forward strand.
GGACAAATGTCAATCACTTCACTCATATGAGGACTTTAAGACACAAAACAGACGAACACAAGGGAAAAGAAGCAAAAGTATAAAGACTGAGAGGGACAAAACGTAAGAGACTTTTAAATATGGAGAACAAACAGGGTTACTGGAAGGGTTGTGGGAGGAGGGATGGGCTAAAATGGGTAAGGGGCATTAAGGAATCTACCCCTGAAATCATTGTAGCATTATAAGCTAACTGGAATGTAAATTAAAAACATAAGAAAAAAATAGGAAAAAAAGACACTTTGAGGATGATGGGATGGGTAAAAGATATTTTAAGCAAATTGTAACCAAAATAAAACAGAGGTAAGCTGTATTTATGCAGACAAAACGGAGTTTACACTAAAAATATTAAGGGACAAAGAAGATCTTTATATAATGAAGTTGTCGATCAAGATATAACGATTGCAAATATTTATTCACAGAATATCAGAGCACCCAGATTATACTAGGTAAAATAAGTGAGACAGAAAGACAAATGTAGTGGGATCTTACATGTACTATCTAAAAACCAAAAGTAAGACCACCACCACCCTCCCAAACTTAGAGAAAAATAAAGCAGATTTGTGGTTACCAGAGGTGGAGGGGGTAGAGGAGTGTCAGGATCTAAAATTAAGGCAGATGAATGTGGCTAAAAAAGGTACAAACCGCCATTTTGAAGATAAATAAGTACTAGGGGTGTGATGTAGAATGAGGACTACAGTGGATACTGCTGTATGGCCAACTTATAAGTTGTTAAGAGACCAAATTCCAAGAGTTCTAATCACGAGGGAAAAATAAGTTATTTTTCCTATTTGTAGCTGTAAGAGTTGATGGATGTTAACTTATTTTGATGATTTGACTAATATTGTGAAATGATTGTTATCACCTTCAATTTATGAGCGCTAGGTATCAGTTATGTTTGAAAATAAGTGGTGGGGAAAAAACTCAAAGATCCCACATCTTAGAAGAGGAGCAGTGTATTCATATAAGCTCACAGCTTTATAGTAAAATTTTCAACTACTAGGAGATGTACCTTAGTAACTCCATATCTACATCTATTTATAACTTGTGAGTTCTAACTTACAAGAAGTAACTGTTTAGAGATCTAGGAATTAGAATTTTTCATTTTACTCATTTACATTCTAGTTTACAAAAATATAAATGGAAATTAACTTCATGCTTTTGAAAGCCTGTTGCCAATGGTATTCTTAAGACTGTAAACAGTAGGGTTTAATGTTATATAAGAAGTTACTTTTGGGGTGCCTGAGTGGCTCAGTTAAGCATCCAACTTCAGCTTAGGTCATTATCTCTTGCTTTGAGTTTGAGCCCCATGTCAGGCTCTGTGCTGACATCTCAGAGCCCAGAGCCTGCTTCAGACTATCTCTATCTCAGTTCCTCCCCCACTCACCCCTGTCTGTGCATCTCTCTCCAAAAATAAACATTAAAAACTTAAGAAAAGTTACTTTAGATTTAGGTCTTAAGCCACCTCCAGTATCAAAATTGGGAAGATGATGGATTATTTGCTCTTTGTTGTGGGTAGATTAATGTTACTAAGGATGTTATCCTCCTTATCTGCAGAACTCTAAAAGGTTACATGGAAAAGGGGAATTAAAAGGGTGTAGATGGAATTAACTTTACTCACCAGCTAAACTTAAAAGAGGGATCCGATTCTGTGTCTCCCTCTCTCTCTGACCCTCCCCCGTTCATGCTCTGCCTCTGTCTCAAAAATAAATAAACGTTAAAAAAAAATTTAAAAAAAAAAAAGAGGGAGAGTGTCCTGGATTATTCAGGTGAACCCAATGTAATCACCAAATTTAAAAGTAGAAGAGGTTGGCAGAAGAGAGGAGTTGGAGACATGTGACTATGGAAACTACACGTAACAGATGCAATGCTTCTGGCCTTGAAGATGAAGAAAGAGTGCCTCTAGATGCTGTAAATCAAGGAAACAGATCTTCCCTTAGAGCTTCCAGAAAGGATTGCAACTTTATCGAAGTCTATTTTTACCCAGTGAGACCAAGTCTTGGTCTTCTGACCTACACAACTGTAAGATATTATGTTTGTATTATTTTGAGCCAATAAATTTGTAGTAATTTGTTTTGGGAGCATTTGGAAACTAACACACCTTAAAATAAGTGAATTATAAGATTCTAGAGATTTTTGGGTTTTTTAAAGTGTTAGATTTACTTAAAACATAATCCAGACTTCCTGAGTGCAAGGAAGTTCTGGATTACCTTCTTACAATAGAAAATTGGATGAAATATAAAAAAAGAACAAAAATGAAAACATTATCAGGGAGTACAATGGGCAACACTGGACTGACACCCAGGAGGTGGGAGACAAGGGAGTTAAGCTTTATAATGACATTCACTTTCTGCTGTAAAGAATGGAAAGCCAAATGAAGTAAGTCTTCAAGAATAGGTAGAGAGGATGTAGAGATAGGGAACAACAAACAATCCTTGAAATATTTCCAGGTTGAGATTGGAGAAACCATGGCAGCTGGAATTTGCATAATTCCCTCTCTACTACTCTGTCCCACGGCAAAAGAACAAGATGTATGGGGGTGTGCTCAAATCTCTGGCTGAATAACAATTTGAACATGCTTAAAAGTTCTTCTTGTCTAGCCTTATGAAGTTCTACCATAAGGAATAGATAATCCTAGGGGAGCTATAGAGTTAAGAATTCCCTAAGCTCAAGCATGTATAGAAATTGTTCACAATAGCCAGAGTAAAGAATGCTTGTTGAATACATAAATATTCTGCAGAGACTTCAGAAGGGCTATGTCTTAGTAGCAGGGTTTAATTAACCTTAAAATAAAGGCTCTCATAAGCTTATTCTAGAACAAAAACCAAGAACACACACGCCAATTATAATTTTCAAACTCCTTCACAAATAATTTAGATATTTTCCCAAGTCCAAAACTCCTTAAATCTAACAAGGCCCCTTGCTCAACAGGGAGAATACACAATGTCCAGCATATAATAAGATTTGTTGCACATACAAGGAAGCAGGAAACTAATACATAACTAAATGACCACAAAGACAATACAGATCTAGAGGATAGAAATAGGAGGGGAGGATGCTAAAACAGCTAAAAACAGTCTAAATATGCTTAATGTGTTCATAGACTTAGAATGTAAACATAAAGAGAAAACAAATGAAAGATGAGAAGTTGAACCACTAGAGGTGAACATGATCCTATACAAAATGGAAATGTTACTTGTTAGGATACCAGATTAGAGGGAAAAAGTTAGTAAACCTGGAAGACCTAGCAATAAAAATTAAAAATGAGAAAAAGTGCTTCAGTTATTTGGGGACAGTATCAAGAAGTCTAACACATATGTAACTGAAGTCTCAGAAAGTGAGGGGAAAGAAAATATTTGAAGGAATGAGGCCTAAAAATTTACCAAGTATGATGCTTTCTACACACAGATCCAAGGAGATGAATGAAAACCCACAAACCAGAAGTCAAATAAACACAAAACCAGATAAAAACTAAGAAAAATCATGCCGAGATGCGTCAGAATCCAATTGTTAAAAATCAGTGCTAATGTGGATTTTATGACAGTTCACAATATATACATAGGAACAATTATTCAAACTTTTCATTTAAAAGTATGCAAGTTGAAGTCATTAGAAGTGGCACTCTTTTTGGTAAAGGTTTTTATTTTTGAGAAAGTGAGCAGGGGAGAGGCAAAGAGGGAGAGATGGTCAAAGGAAAGGATATTTGATGCAAACTTGGATTTACAAAAATGAATAAGGAACACTGGCAAAGGTAAACATGTTGAAAAATATACAAAATTTTCATTTGAAAATCTTTAGTTATATGGCAGTGTCTAGTTGAGTTTGTAACAAGAGAAAACATAAGACAATAAGAGGAAAAGTGAAACTTTATAAATCTACGTTACACATAAAGGGATTAATTTGAAGGGATCCATATTGTAAACTCTAGACCAGCCACTGAACATAAGCACAGACACACATAGCTTATAAGCCAACAGTAGAGAGAACATAAGATATATTCACTCTGAAGAAGACTGGCCCCTAAGAAGTCAGGAATAGAGAGGAGAAAGACCTGAAGTATGGTAAAAAGGTAGATTTAAATAAAACAAATTAATAGTTCAAATAAACATACCAATTAAAAGTCAAGACCCAATTCTATGCTGCCTATAGGAAGCTCACTTTAAATATAAAAAGACTGATTAGGTAAAAATGAAAACACAGAAATAAGTTATCCAAATCCCCATTAGAAGATACCTGGTCTAATTTTAACAAAGCTATCAAGCCAAAGGACTCTATCTGGAGTTCAATTGATCCCCTGTGAAAGTTCCTGTTAATCAACCAAATAGAAGGTATCATAAGTATGTATGGACTTAGAAACAGGTTGAAAAAACCCCAGAAGATCACAAATGACTGTTGGATTTATTGTTCAATATTCTTGGTTATGCAAAAACAGGCAGATATTTATGTCATCTACATAATTTTAAACCAACTTGACCCAACTTTTATGTACAACTCTCCACTCAACAGAAATGATTTCTTTTGAAGTGCACATGGAATATTCACCAAAAGACCCTAGATCCTTGGTCACAAAAGTAGTCTCCATAGATTAAAAAAAAATAATTGAATGTAGATTATGGTCGTTTTGACCTCCACAGAATAAAAAATTAGAGTATTTCCCAAGTTAGGAGTTAGACACTGAAGTAACCAATGGATCAAAGAAGAAATCAAGATAATTGGAAAATATCTTGAAGAGAATACCAAGTATCAAGATTTGGGAGATGCAGCTGAAACAGTGCTTAGAAAAAGTTCATAGCATTGAAAGTTTCTATTTAGAAAGGATTATCTCAAAGGATTTAGGCTTCCTTGAGAAGTTAGGAAAAGAAAAGCAGTTAAATCTGAAATAAAAAAATATAAAAGCAGAAACGTATAAAATTAAAAAGTGAAAATCTGGGTCTTCGAAAAGCTGAATAAAATGTGAAAACTGATCAAAAGGTCAGAACATAAGAGATCTACATTATCAGTATCAGGAACATGTAAGGAATAACCCTAGAGATTCTCCAGACATTCAGAAGGATAAGATCAACAAGTTTAGGTCAGCAAATTTGACAACCAAGGTAACATTTCCTCAAGCACAAATTATGAACTGATTTAAGTAATATAGAACATAAACAACTTCATATGCATTAAATAAACCCAATGTATATTTTAAATCCTTACTGTGAAGAAAATTCAGGTCTGAATATTACTAGTAGGTTTATCAAATGTTTAAAGAAGTAATACCAACCCTATGCAAACTCTTTATTTTTTAAGGACTGTCCATATATTTTATGAGGCCAAATTAGCCTGCTAACAAAGATATTAACAAAATTTCTTATGGACATAGATGCAAGACTTCTTAAAAAGTTAAAAGAAATGAAATGTGGCAATATATAACTTGAATTCAGCCACATACAAAAACTCGGGTCCTATCTGGGAATGCAAGTTTGGCTTTATGATTGGCATCCAAATTGTAGAGGAAGAACTAAAATGGTCACTATTTGCAGATGATAGGATATTATATATGGGAAACGAGATTCTACACACACAAAACAGAACTGATCAGTGAATTCAGTTAAGTTGCAGAATATAAATGTCAGTGTACAAAAAATGTTGTATTTTATACACTAAAAATGAAACTACCAGAAATTAAGGAAACAATCCCATCTATAATTGCATCAAAAGTACTTAGGAATAGGTTTAATAAAGGAGATAAAGCTATACTTAAAATTACAGGACACAGATAAAAGAAATTAAAGAAAAAAAATAAGTGGAAAGCTATTCTGTGCTAATGGGTTGAGAAATTTTTTTAAGTGTCCATACTACCCAAGGCAATCTATAGAAACAACCCATATCAGATTATCAATGACATTTCCCACAGGAATAGAAGGATTTTAAGATCTGTATAGAACCACAGGAAGACCCTTAATAGCCAAAGCAGTCTTGGGGAAAAAAAAAACCGGAGGCATTTTACTTCTTGATTTCAAAACATGTTATAAAGCTATAGTAATTAGAACTGTATGGTATTAGCATAAAAGACACAGAGCAATGAACAGAATAGAGAGCCCAGCAATAAACCCATGCATAGATGGTCGATTAATTTACAACAAAAGATGCCAAGAACATACAACACTATCAATGGTGTTGGGCAAACTGGTCAGCCTCCTGCAAGAAGGAGACTGGACCCTTATTTTACGTTATATACAAAAATCAACTCAAAATACATTCGAGACTTGCATGTAAGACTGAAACCATAAAATTCCTAGAAGAAAACACAGGCAGTAGGTTTCTTGGCATGGGTCTTGACAATGCTTTTTAAAGATTTGACACCAAAAGCAAAGGCAACAAGAGCAAATATAAACAAATGGACTACATCAAACTAAAAAGCTTCTGTACAGTAAACTATGAAAAGGTAATATACCCAATAGGAGAAAATATTTGTAAATCACATACCTGTTAAGGAGTTAATATCCAAAGTCTTTAAGAAACTTCTGAAACTCAGTAGCAAAAAGATTAAAGAATGGGCAGAGGAACTGAGTAGACATTTTTATAACGACAAATGGCTTAGTGATCCATGAAAAGGTGCTCAACATCACTCATCAAAGTAAATGCAAATCAAAACCACAATGAGCCATCATCTCACATTTGTCAGGATGGCTGTCATTGAAAAGACAAAAGATAAGTGTTCATGAGGATGTGGAGAAAAGGGACCTTTGAACACTCTTGGTGGAAATGCAAATTGGTAGTGCTATTATACGAACTGTATGGAGGTTCCTCAAGGAGTTTAAGAATTCCCATATGATCTAGCAATTCTATTTCAGGGTGTATGTCTGAAGGAAACAAATCATTGTCCTATGAAGATATCTGTACCCTGTGTTTACTGCAGTATTATTTACAACAGCCAAGATGTAGAAACAATCTAAATGTCCAGTGATGGATAAAAAGATAAAGTAAATTATGTATTACATGCATATAAAACACGTGCACATATATACAATACAGGAGTACTATTCAGCTGTAAGAGAAGGCAATCTTACTGTTTATGACAACATGAATGGACCTTGATTTGAGGGCCTTGTGGTAAGTGAAATACAAAGGAAGATACTACTATATTGTCTCATATGTAAAATTCAGTGTAAATCACCTCCTAGAAACAGATTTTAAATTTGTGTTTGCCATAGGCGAGTGGTGGAGGAATTGGGTGAACGTGCTGAAGAGGCTTCAGTTAATACCAGCATGGAGGCTACAGTTAATACCAGATTTGAAAGTTACTAAGTAGATATTAAAAGTTCTTATCACAAGAGGAAAAAAAAATTAAGAATGCAAGGTGATGGATGTTAACTAAATTTATTGTGGTAATTGTTTCACAATCCATAACTACTTGATATATAAAGGTATACAAGATACAGGTATCTGTTATATCTAAATAAAGTAGGGGGGGAAGAAAATATCAATTTAATCCAGCTCTATGTACTTTCAATCCAGTCATATAGACAAAGTGGAATACATTCTGGGAATGCAAGTTTGGTTTATCATTATGAAAGCGATGAATTTCCAATCTAAAGATGGTAGACTACGAGAATCCTGAGCCAACCTCCTTCCACAGACAACCAAGGCTGCAACTACAGTTGACCACTGAACAGCATGGGGTTAGGGGCACCTACCCGCAATGTAGTAAAAAAAAAAAAAAAAAAAAAAGTCTGTGCAAGGGAGCCTGGGTGACTCCGTCAATAAGCATCTGATTCTTAATTTTGGCTCAGGTCATGATCTCATGGTTGGGAGACTGAGCTCCATGTTGGGCTCTGCACTGGGCGTGGAGCCTGCTTACAATGCTCTTTCTCTCTGCTCTTCCCCTGCTCATGCTTGCTCTCAAAAAGAGAATTTTAATAGTATGTTAATTGTCCCAGAGGTCCTTTAAACTAGCCTAACATCTACTTTATAGGAGTCCCAGAAGGAGAAGAGTGAGGAGTCAGAAAATACATTTGAAGAACTACCTGAAGACTTCCCTCACCTAGGGAGGAAAATAGAAATCCAGGTCTAGGAAGCACAGAGGGACCCCAACAAAATGGCAGATGAAAGCAATTCATTTCTAACAAAACACCCATAAGGCTAATAGCTGATTTTTCAGCAGAAACTTTGAATAGATCATGCCACCTACCTCTCTGGCCTGTGAAGTGTTAAAAGGAAAAAAAACTACAATGAAGAATACCGTGCCCAGCAAGGTTGTCATTTAGGATTAGAAGAGACCGAGTTTCCCCAGACAAAAGTTGAAGGAACTTATCACAACTAAATTGATCTCACAATTATTAAAGGGGATTATTTAATTGGGGGTGGGGGTGGGGGGGAAGGCCACAATTAGATTATGAATGAGAATCTCACCAGAAAACCTGTTGAAATAGTGTATCAACCATATATAAAAACTAGTGTAAAAGTTAAAAGACCAAAGTGGTAAGGTCAGTTATGTCTGTAACAGTTAAGGATACAGATGCAAAAGTGGTGTAAAATAGGTCATTAAATACACAAAATGGGTGTGTGTGTGTGTGTGTGTGTGTGTGTGTGTGTGTGTGTGTGTGTGTGTGTGTGGTGGGGGGAGGAGTAAAACATTGCTATTCGAAGGTGTTTTAACTTAAGTGACCATCAACTTAAAAGACTGCTATATAGCTAGGGTATTACGTGTGAACTTCATGAGAACCACAAACCTAAACTCAAGAACAGATATGGAAAGAGTAAAGGAATTTAAATGTGAAAGCTATTGAATCACAAGGCAAGAGAGCAGAGAAAGGAACAGAACTTCGAAAAAACAACCAGAAATCAATGAAGAAAATGGCAATGAGCACATACCTGTTAGTTTTTTTTTTTTTAACCTATTAGTTACTTTAAATGTAAATGGTCTAGGGGCACCTGGGTGGCTCAGTCAGTTAAGTGTCCAACTTGGGCTCAGGTCATGATCTCAGTTTGAGTTCGAGCCCCACATCAGGCTCTGTGCTGAAAGCTCAGAGCCTGGAGCCTGCTTCAGATTCTTTGTCCCCAGTCTCTCTGCCCCTCCCCCGCTCTCACTCGGCCTTTCTCAAAAATAAGTGTAAAAGAAAAATTAAACCTAAATGGTCTAAATGTTCCAAAAGACGTTGGGTGACTGAATAGATAAAAAATAAGTAAATAAGACCTATCTATATGCTGCTTACAGAAGACTCACTTTTGACTGGAGGACACGTACAAATTTCAAGTGAAGGGATGGGATAAAATAGACCATGAAAATGGAAGGGAGAAGAAAGCTGAAGTAGCAATACTTATATCATTACATAATGATAAAGAGATTAATCCAAAGATATATAGCAAATATAAATAATGCTCCAATATGGGAGTACATAAATATATAAGGCAAATATTAGCTAACACAAAGGAGCAATTGACAATACAATAGAAGAAGACTAACTTACATCAATGGATAGACCATGGAGGGGGGGAGGGGGAGGGGGCGAGAAGTCAGTAGGGAAACAGCAGCCTTAAACATTAGACCAGATAAACTTGGCAGCTGTATATAGAACATTTCATCCAAAACAATACACTTTATTTAAGTGCACGTGGAACATTCTTCATGACGAATGATAGGATTTCAATTCTCTTAAGACTGTCTATCAAGCATTGTTTTCTAATAGCAGTATGAAACTAGGAGAGAAGAAAAACTAGGAAGAAACATGCAGGCTAAACATGCAAATAAACAACCACTGGGACAATGAATAAACCCAAGAGTCAATCTAAAGATAACAAGACAAAGGAAAATGAAAACAGTGTTCCAAAACACCTATGGAACACAGAAAAAGCAGTTTGAGAGAAATTTATAGCCATACAAGCCTACCTCAAACAAAAATCTCAATCTAACCTTACACCTTAAGGATCTAGAAGAACTAATGATGCCCAAAGTTTGTAGAAGAAGGGAAATAGGGATAAGAGTAGAAATAGATGAAAAAGAATAAAAACAATGGAAAAGATCAATGAAATGATGGGCTTTTTTAAAGAGATTAGATGGTGGTTAAGTCCTTACCAGACTCAAAAAGAGGACTCAAAAATCAAAAAGGAAATTACTAGTAACACCAGAGAAATCCAAAGGATTAGAGACTACTATGAACAATTATATGCCAACAAGTTGGACAACCTACAAGAAATGGATGAACTCCTAGAAACACAATCTTCCAGGAGTGAGAGGAAAAAAAAAAAAACCAGGGAAATCTGAAAGACTACTAGTGAGATTTACCCGATAATAAAAATCCTCCAAAACTAAAGTCCAGAACCAGAGGTTTCACAGGTGAATTATATCAGACATTTAAGGAAAAGTTACTTATTTTCAAACTATTTCCCCCCCCCCAAAAAAAATTGCAGGGAATGTTTTCAATTCGACTCTAGGAGGCTAACCTTATCCTGACACCAAAAAGCAGATAACACTCAAGAAAATTATATGCCAATACCCTTGACAAGGATATATACTCAATTTGAGTAAGCAGATAATATTAGTAAGCAGAATTCAGAAGCATATTAAAAGGTACATAAACCACCATAATGTGGGATTTATTCTGTTGATATAAGGATATTCAATAACTATAATCAACATGATATGCTCTATTAGCAAAATAAGAGAAATCATGACCTTAACAGATGCAGAAAAAGCACTGGAAAAATTCAACATCCATTAATAAACTTGCTCAACAAGTAGATATGGAGAGAATATAACAAAGTAACAGCCATTTATGACAAACCCACAGCAAACATTTTATTCAATAGTGAAAACCTGAAAAGTTTCCTCTAAGTTCAGGAACAATAAAACATACCTAATACCTCTTTTAGGATTACAAGACCCAGTTCCAATGTGGGGGGGAAGGGGTCCCCCCCTAACAACAAGCCATTTTTAGACACCAGCCAAGTGTCTGAGACTACCAACCAAAGTCTCAAATTATTTACCCAGAGACCACATCAAATTTCACAGGTTTTTGGACTCCGTGAGTGCTACATAGCTGTCTTTATCCCTTCATCCCTTACTTCAGACATCACTCATGGGCTTCAAGCTGTAACCTGTGCTTCTGACCAACTGGCTAGATCAGAGTTTCTCAAGACCTCTTCCTTAGGTTCTCTTGTTATAGTGGCTCACAAAACTCAAGGAAACCCTTCTGCTTACTACTTTATTAAAGGATATGATGAAGTATATGAATCACCAACCAGATTAAGAAATACACAGGACAAGGTATGGGGAAAGGGCACAAAAGCTGCCATGCCCTCTCCACTTCTTACTCTCCCTGTTATGTCCAGTGTGCTCACCAACCCAGACAGCTCTCTGAACCCAGTCCTTTTGATTTTTTAGGGAGGCTTCATTGCATAGCTGTGATTGACTCCATCAAGGACTGTTGGCTGAATCTACCTGCAGCCCTTCTCCCTTTCCTGGAGGTCAGGAAGTAGGGCTGAAAGTCCCAATCCTCCAATTCTGTGGTTGGTCCTCAGGGAACAAGCGCCTATCCCAAATGGGGTCCAAAAGCTACCTGCATTAGTATTAGGACATCCATGTCCCCTAGATGTTCTGAAATGTTTTTAGGAACTGTGGGTGAGAACAAAGTATGACCAGATAGATTTCTCAGATATAAGAATAACCAACAGGATTTTCTTACAAGTTGTTACATCACAGTCCAACCCCTGGTCTTCAGACAGATCTCTTACAGGAATGGTCATAAAAATCAAGAATATTATCACATGACTAAAATCTCACTGAGTCACTATTAACTATCCAGCCTAGCATTATACCATATGAGAAGTTATCCCAGGGTGAGCCCCCCACCCCCCCTCAGGTTTGTAGGCTTCTATTTGATCTTGTCAGATTCCAAAGGCTGGAATGGTCTCAGTGGTAGACTTCTCCCTTTCAGCATCTGGTATAATCGAGCTAAGAGTCAAGATTCTCTTGCTCCAAGCCTCCTTCCATGTGTTAATGAAGTATTGGAACCCATTTTTTTCATTCCCTCACCCTCAGTTACTATTTTTCTTTCCATTTAGATCCACTTCTTTCCATGTAGATCCATGTATGGTCACTGTGCTGGTCTAGATTGCAGGGAGCAATACTAGTCTAGGAAATGCTGACCCGTTGGTCTACTCATTTTCCTGGAATAAGGACGGACACACACACACACACACACACACACACACACACACACACACACACACACACAGAACCAGTGCATTATCTGGCAATGTAACTGCATTCACTGCTAATCCCAATTTTGCAAGATAAAGGCACATCTTGCCCCATCAGGCCCTTAGGAATTCTGACAAGTTTACAAAGTGTAGTTACAATTTCTTGCTTAGAAATTATCCCAGTTTACAGCCCTTGTAATTGCAGTCCTGGTCTTATGACTCCTGCATCAAGTAGGTAGGGGACAAAAAAAAAAAAAAAAAAGAGGAGATGTGGAGAATAAAGAATATCAGCACCTTCTCCAGCCCTACCTCTGCAGATCCACCAGCGGGTGGGGGGTGGGGGAGATTTATCCAGCGGGACATTACTTTAAGCCTACTTATGTTCCTATGGAGTGTGGCTGCATACTCATGAAGGCATGTAAGCCAGTCCTTCAGGCCTTTTTCTAGCCCCCTCCACCCACCCATATTAGAAGGCCAGTATTTTAGTTGCCCTGTCCATTTATCTGTTAAACTTACTCTGAAGAGGATAACTCTTTTTCCCTTGTTGGGCATTATGGGCTATGCTTCAGCTAGGTTCAGGGCATTCTCACCAAGGAATCTGCCACATAGCCACTTGAAATTGGTCTCACTTGTTGGCAGACAGAACTGTTCTTACTGGCATTTTATGCCTCAGAAGATACGAGAAATAGGCCTAGATTCAGCCAGTTTCTGCATTGCTATAGCATCCCTAAGGCCCACTTGTTTAATGGGCCAAGATGGCCATCTCAAGGGGTCCCCCAGGAGATATAGTTTTTTTACTTACCTTCTGAACCTGGAAGCGAGTTCTTCGGATGGGAAGAATTCCATATATGTTCCTTAAGTTCGAGTGTTTTTCCTAGGGCCATTCCCCACAAGGGTATTCTCTTAGTCCAGTTTTCTACTGTACATCTTCTTGACCATATGGCCAGTCCATTGGCCACCTCCCATAAGCCAGTAAAAACCTAAACATAAGGGCTTTTACTACTTACTGTTCAATTATCCAATGACTGCTAGAAAAACAGCATGCAGTTTGTCCCACCAACCTTGTTTTTATCTTCAATTATGGTTGTAGCCTTCCAAATAGTATGTTGTCCATTCACCTTGGATCAATAAACCAAGCAGCTCTGTTCAGCAGAGAGCTGTTCATAAGGCATTGTTCATGTGACAGTTCATTCTGGAAGCTTCTCAGGGAGCTCCAAATTTGGTCCTAGAGGAAAAGACACCCCTTGTTTTGACTATCTTCTTGTATTCAGCAGGCAGCATGGTTTTACATAAGCCATTTCTAGGTGATGGAATTTTTCTGGGCACTGCCATTTCTATTAGGGCATTCCTCCAACACCATTTTAGACACTGTGGGTATTTTGTGTTTTAGGATCATTTTAGGTCTTTAAGCCATGGGTTGGCTTCAGTTAATGATGTTCAGTAGCAAGGGGGCAATACCCCTCAGATGGAAATTTTCTAGTCCAATATCCAAGTAGCCATTATTGAGAGGGACTTACAGGCTCCTGTCACAAGCCCCAGCCTAGGTTCCACATAGGGCAAGGGCATAGAAAATTGGTCACCACAGTGCTTCAGTTTCTACTCTGCACTGGGTGGGTTCATGCAATCTTATTGATTCCCATTTAGCATGTTCAATTAATACTGCTTGAAAGCAAGTTTTATATGCCTTTTTTTATAACACTAGAGAAATATTTCCCAGTGAAATGAATTGTCCATCCCCACAATAGTCAGGTAAAATAAACCACAATTTCACTTAGAGCATTTCTAAACTACAAAATTCTAGAAGCTTTTAATTCCATTAACTCCTATTTGTAACTGTAGCCTCGGTCAGGACTTCACCTAGAAGACTCGGTTTTACAATACTGTGTAGGTAAAGGGTTTTTTGGCCAGACATAATACTTTTTCCCCAGTTAACCACCAGGTAGAAGAGACCCTTCTTTGTGGAATAGCTGCTTAAACATTCCAACTTCATAATCCTAGCAACCATTATGTTTTTAACTTTTCTTAATCGTAGGCCATGTCAAACCTTTACTGATGGGTTTTGGTACAATGGTCCATGGAACTCCCATGTCAGAGAGTCCTGGAAAATTTTCTTCTTCACCATCCTCACCCCACCCCTGGCCATTTTAACTACTCATTTGTAGAAGACTTTGGGTCCCTAGCAAGGGGTTGAACCTAGGGACTCTGGCCCTTTTTGTCAAACTTCAACTTGATTACCCTGCCAAAACTCTGCCCCAAGAGGTTGCTGGTCAGGTATCTCATAGTCTTTGTTTTTTTTTTTTTGTTTGTTTTTTTTTTTTTTTTTTTTAGATTCTTCCAAATGGTGGTTAATAGAGCAGACTTTTTGGGGGGCCCTTTAGTTGGGGGAAACAAGGGGTCCCTTTGGTCTAGTCAATCCCTATTAGTGCTCCATCAAGATCTTTATTTTAACTCCATCAATGTTGACTTTACTCATCCTATTTTTCAATAGCCATCTAAAGACTTACACCTTGTTTGGTTCCAGTCCCTTGACACCTCCCCTTTGTTCACCACCACAGCACCCTCCGCAACCATTTTCTTAGTTACCTTAATGTTTATAATATCAGTAAGAACCATACAGGGAAGATAGTAAATAGCATAGGACTCAAAGAATTTTCAGTTTTGTAGCAGAAAAGTTACATGGCATGCTAATATAACACAGGCCTAGAGGAAAAGACACCTCTTTTGACCATTTGCCCCAACATGGGTAACAAGTATATCCAACAGGTAAACCTCTTAGTCATCATAAAGCCAATTCCACATGGTTTGCACGTGAAACATAGCTGCTTCATCTGAGGTGTTCCATTTGGTATTTACTGAGGGGGAGTTGGGCAGCCCCTCTTGGGATAAACACACTGAAAAGTGGCTTTTATCTAGTCCAACAGGCTGGCTCTTCCCTCTGGAACAGCCTCCTGTGTGTCTGGATTACATAGTCATCTGTGATTGCTCCATAGTGAGCTGTGGGTCCTGCATCAAACTAAATATGCTCTTGTAGTCTGTAGCATTCAGAACAAAAGACACAGCCCTCAAATTGGTTGCTCTCACAATTTCAATGAAAGGTGTCTCAGGAAGTTGATGAAAGTGATCTATAAAAGGAAACCACCCCTTCACATTAAACCCTCCGATTTCGATAGTTTTCTGGTTTTGCCTTCTTCCACAGCACTATTACAGATAAAATATTCTATCCTGTGGTTATTGTCTTTTTCTTATTAGGTTGCATTTCCTTATGTATCAAGTGAACTAACTCCCTACCAGTTGGAACCATTTTTAAATTCCATTGGTAACTCTTGCCTTTAATAACTGACTGCAGCACAGTTGCCATTCCAGACCCTGAGTAAAGACATGGCCACCTTGGAATCAAAGGTTTCTAACTCTTGCCTTTCTGTCTTTTCTCTTAGAAAAGCCACATGTTTCTGTAAGCCAGTGCTGGTCTAACAAATCCCACTTCTTCACGGACACCAACTCCCCTTATACCGACTCTTTTTCGTGATCTCAAAGTTCCACTGTGAGGAGAGGGGATCCCCTCACAAAAACACTACCAAGCAATTCTGAAACACTAGGAGGGTATTGGAGAATTCAGCCCAATTCTAATACTAATACTACTTACCCAGAGACAGCATCAGATTCTACAGGTTAAGAGATCAGTGCTTTCCCTCACAAGATGGTCCTTTACCCCATACTTCAGATGTCAGTTGTAAGCCCCCAATTATTTCCTGGGCTTCTAAACATACTGAGTACAGATTGGAGTTTCCAATGACCTTCTCCACAGACTTCACAGATACCAAGTCTAGGTTGTTACCTATAGTTCTGACTGACTAGAAGTCAGAGTCCCAGGAGCTCCTCAATTTCTTTTGGTTTACTAGAGTGGCTCACAGAGGTAAGGGAAACATTTATGTTTGCTACTTTATTAAAGGATATGATCAAGTATACGGATCACCAGTCAGATAAGGAGATATATAGGGCAAGGGACACAGGGTATGAAGTTTTCCATGCCTTCCACAGCTGCCTCGTTCTCGCCTTACCTCATGTTCAGTAAATCAGAAGCTCACTGAACCCAGCCCTTTTCAGCTCCTATGGAGGCTTCATAGTCATAATTAACTCAGTCAATGGCTATTGGCTGATTCAACCTCCAGCCCCTCTCCCTTCCCTGCAGGTGGGGAGAGGGAGGAGGGGCCAAAATACCCTCTTTCACATGGTTGGTCCTCCTAGAAACCAGCCCCTACCCTT
Source organism: Lynx rufus (assembly GCF_022079265.1). Lineage (NCBI taxonomy): Eukaryota > Metazoa > Chordata > Mammalia > Carnivora > Felidae > Lynx > Lynx rufus. The sequence continues at coordinate 74,516,537 of NW_025814834.1, forward strand.
GGATGGGGTAAGGTGGCTACTTTTATTAGTATCAAGACACCCATGTTGCCTTCATAACTCTGAAGCATTCTTAGGACTTCTGGATGACCAAATACATCTGAGAAACATTTTGGTCATCTAAATGACAAAATACATACATTTCTTATAAATTGTATGGCAACAAGGATGCCCATTCTTCCTGCTTTTTATTCTATATAGTACTGGAAGTCCTATCCTAAGCAAAAAATAAAAATGGAAGTCGTCCAAATTGTAAATAGGAAGTAAAGAAGTCATGGGGTGCCCTGGGTGGCTCAGTTGGTTAAGTGACGGGCTCTTAATTTGGGGTTAGGTCATGATTTCACTGGGAGATCGAGCCCTGCATTGAGCTCCATGTTGACAGTGCCTAGCCTGCTTGGGATTCTTTCTCCCTTTCTTTGACCCTCCCCTACCCGTGCTGTCATCTCAAGAGAAAAAAAAAAAAAAGACATCAGAATAAAAAACTCTCAAAGTGGGTTTAGATTCCCATGCCATAACAAAGGCCATATTTGAAACACCCACAGCTAACATACTCAATGGTGAAAACTGAAAGCTCTAAGATCAGGACCAAGACAAGGATGTCCACTCTTGCCAATTTTATTCAACATAGTACTGGAACCGTAGCCACAGCATTCGTACAAATAAAAGAAATACAAGTTGGTAAGGAATATGGTCACTTCTTGCAGAGGATATAGTTTATATAGAAAAACTCAAAAAAAAAAAACCCACCAAAAAAATTAGTACACGTGAATTCAGTAGTTGTAGGATATAGAGAAATCTGTTGCATTTCTATGTACCAATAATGAAGTAGAATAAAGCAATCCATTTAGAATTGCACCAGAATAGTAATAAACTTGGAGTGAGAAGACCTATACTCTAAGAATTATGAAACATTGATGAAAGAAACAGGATACAAACACATGGAAAAATATACTGTGTTCATGAAGAATGTTTGGGGTAATATGGGCATTTTAACAACCTACAAATTCAATGCAATCATCAAAATACCAATATTTTTCACAAGGCTCAAACAAATAATCCTAAAACTTGGATGGAACCAAAGACATCCTTATCTACCCAAAGCAGTCTTAACAAAACTTGAGGTATCATAATCCCGTATTTCAAGATAAACTACAAAGCTATAATAAAAGGAGTATGCTGCTGGTGCAAGAAGATACATAAATCAATGGAACACAACAGGGTACCCAGAAATAAACCCATACTTATATGGTCACTAATCTACAATGGAAGGAGGCAAGAACATACCATGTTGAAAATAAGTGGTGCTGGGAAAAAACAACTACATGCCAAACAATGAAACTGGATCACTCTTACACCATACACAAGAATAAACTCAAAATGGATTAAGGACCTAAATGGAACATCTGAACATCATACTACTACTACTACTACTACTACTACTACTACTACTACTACTAGAAGAAAGTAGAAGAAGTAATCTCTTGGGACTTTAGCCTTAGCAACATTTTTCTAGACCGGTCTCCTCAGGCAAGGGAGACAAAAAGCAAAAACAACCACAACAACAACAACAACAACAACAACAACAACAACACAACTATTGGGACTACACAAAAAATTTTTTCAGTGAGGGAAACCAACAAAATGAAAAGACAACCTACTGAATGGGAGAAGTTATTTGCAAATATATACAGTAAGGGGTTAGTATCCAAAATATGTAAAGACCTTATACAACTCTACACACAAAAATAAACTACACATAATCTGATTAAAAAAGGACCCGAATAGACGTTTTTCCAGATAAGGCCTGCAGATGGCAAACAGACATGTGAAAAGATGCTCAAGATCCCTAATCTTTACAGAGATGCAAATCAAAACCACAATGAGCTATCACTACACACCTGTCAGAATAGCTCCTATCAGAAGCACAAGAAATAAGTGTTGGCAAAGATGTAGAAAAAAGGAAATGGTCATGGAAAACACTATGGAGGTTCCTCGAAAAATTAAGGAATACCATAGGACCCAATAGTTAATTCTGGTTTTTCCTGAAGAAACTAACATTGATTTGGAAAGATAGAGGAACCCTTATGCTTATTGCAACAAGATCTGAAACAACCTGTGTCCATTGATACATGGTTCTAGGAGAGGTGGTATACACACACACACACACACACACACACACACACAAAATGGAGTATTACTCAGCCATAAGAATGAAATCTGGTGTGCCTGGGTGGCTCTGTTAAGCATCAGACACTCGATTTCTACTCAGGTCATGATCTCCCAGTTTAGGGGATTAGCTTTCTGCTCCCTGGCTCTCACATGCTCTCCTTTACTCGCTCTCAAAAAGGATTTTTAGGAACTTAGGAAGGGAATCTTGCCATTTACACAAACATGGATGGACCTACAAGGTATTATGCGAAGTGAAATAAACCAGATTGAGAAAGTCAGATATCATAGAATCTCACTTATATGTATAATCTAAAGATAAACGAACAAAATGAAACAGACTCAAATATAGAAAAAAAACTAGTGGTTGCCTGAAGGAGTGGGGGTGAGGGCTTGGCAAAATAGGTGAAGGGGATTAAGATGTAAAAAAAAAAAAATTCCAGTAATAAGTCACAGGGATATACTGTAGAGCATAGGGAATATAGTCAATACTCTTGTAGCTGTAGGATGACAGATGGTAACTAGACTTATCCTAGTAATCATTTTGTGATGTATATAAATGTCAAATCAATGTTGTACACCTGAAACTAATAGGATTTTGTGTGTCAACTGTACTTGAAAAACCCGATGTATTTATCCATTTAACATGACTAAAAGAAATATATACATGATTTTAGATACAAAAAAATGTTTAACTTAATACCCATAGGTAATAAAAACCCTCCGTCAACTAGGAAGAGAGGATTTTCTCCACCTGACAAAAGGCATCTATGAAGAGTCTACAGCTAACATGCTTAATGGTGAAATGCTAAGTTGCTTTCCCCTTAAAATTCTGAACAAGGGAGTACGCTTTATATTTTCTATTTAACATTGTATAAAAGGTCCAAGTCCAGCCTTAATGCAAGAAAGATTGAAAAGCAGAGTTTGGAAGGGAAGTAGTAAAACTATAAGATCACATTTAACACAGTAGCTATCAAAATAGGAACAGCAGTTTGCAAAGCTAGAAAAAAAAAAAAAGATTTGTATGGAACCACCAAACATCCCCAAATAGCCAAAGCAACCTTGAAAGAGGAAAGCAAAGGTGAAGGCCTCACAATTTGGGACTTGAAGCTGAATTACAAAGCTATGATCATCAAAACAGTATGGTACTGGCACAAAACAGACACATAGATGAATGTAATAGGGAACCCAGAAATGAGCCCACAACTATCCAGTCAGTTTTTGACAAAGCAGGAAAGAATATCCAATGAGGAAAAGACAATCTCTTCAACAAATGGTGTTGGAGGACTGGACAGGGACATACAGAAGAATGAAACTGGACCACTCTTATACCATACACAAAAACTCACAATGGATTAAAGATCTAAATATGAGACCCGAAACTACCAAATTCTAGAGGAAAACATAGGAAGTAACCTCTTTGACATCAGCCACAGCAACTTCTGTGGATAGGTCTCCTGAGGCAAGGGAAAAAAAAAAAAGCAAAAATAAGGTATTGGGACTTCAAAATAAAAAGCTTCTGCACAGTGAAGGAAACAGAACTAAAAGGCAACCTATGGAATGGGAGAAGATATTATATTTGCAAATGACATAGGTGATAAAGGGTTAGTATCCAAAATACATAGAGAACTTATCAAACTCAACACCCTAAAATGAATAATCCAATTAAATACGGAGAAGACCCGAATAGACATTTTTTCCAGAGAAGATATACAAAAGGCCAACAGACACAGAAGATGCTCACTCATCAGGGAAATACAAATCAAAACTACAAGGAGCTATCACCTCACACCTGTCAGAATGGCTAAAGTCAACAAGAAACAACGGGTGTTGGCAAGGATGTGGACAAAGTGGAAGCTCTCACACTGTTGGGGGGAATGCAAACTGGTGCAGCTACCCTGGAAAATATGGAATTTCCTCAAGTTAAAAACAGAGCTACCTATGATCCAGCAATTACACAATTACTATTTTTGTATACTAAATACCCGATTTGGGTAAATACCTAATTCAAAGAATTACATGCACCCAGTGTTTATAGTGGCACTATTTACAATAGTCAAACTATGGAAACAGCTCAAGCTTCCATTAACATATGGATGGATAAAGACGTTTATATATACATGTGTACGTGCACATGCACGCTCACAATGGAATGTTACTCAGCCATAAGAAAAATGAAATCTTGCCATTTTCAAGGTAATGGATGGAGCTAGGGTTTTGTGATGAGCAAACTAATACAGAGAAAGACAAATACCACAGGATTTCACACATATGTGGAATTTAAGATATAAAATAAATGAGCAAAGGGGGGGGGGGGAGAAGAGGCAAACCAAGAAACAGACTCTTAATTATAGAGAAACTGATGGTTACCAGAGGGGAGGTGGATGGGGGGGGGGATGGGTTCAACAGGTGATGGGGACTAAGGAGAGCACTTGTCATGATCCATATTCAGGTGATGTATGGAGGTGTTGAATCACTATGTTATGTAGTGTAATTAGTTTCAGGTGTACCACAGGAATTTAAAGAAAAACTTAAGAACTTGGAGATGTTTGCCTTAAACTACATGATCATGCTGTCTAGGACTAAATATAGATAGGAAATTCCAAGGAATGCATAGATGCCGTTAAAGGAATTTAGCAAGATCAATTTACAATAATCAATTAGACTTCTACATAGCAGAAAACAGTTGGAAATAGAAATGAAGACACAATACCACTAACATATCAAATAGCATCAAATCTGAATATTGCTGATGGGAACACGTCAGCCAACTGATTTCACGCTTAGGTACTTTCCAAAAGAAATGAAAACATATGCCCACACAAAAATAGAGTAAAATACTTTTAATATTTATGGTAGAAAATTACAAATAAAACTAAAGGATATAGATGTATACAAAACAGAAAGTGAGAATACTGCCTCTTTTTCCAATCCTCTTTCTATATATTCACTGTTAATAGTTTGTCATAGCAGATCATTCTGGACTTTTTAATGCCTAAATAAGCCCAAAATAAAACTAAGAACTGTTACATTATGCTGTAATGGACATTAACTGTGACAATAACTTTTCAAACAGCTGATTATGGCACTATAGTTCACTTAATAGATGTTCTATTAATGGACGGTTAGGCTATTAGTGTTTTACTATTACGAAGTTTTAGAACACATCTGTATATTTTTATGTATTTGTGGAAGTCCTTCAGAATTTTTAAAAATGAAATTTTAAATTTTAATAGTTACTGGCAAATAGTCCCTCAGGATCTTGCCAGGTACACACCTATCAATAGCATTCTTAAAAAGTTACTTTAAAATAGAATAATGCAGAAGCAAAGGAGTTCATTTTTTCCCTTCTATTGTTCAACTTGAGAAAAGATTTAAGAAAATCTTTTTTTGCTTATAGCTGGATTAGACACCACACCATCACCTTCTTTGTAGCTTCAAGTTCAAGATCTCAGTCTTGGAACACTAAATATCATTTATGGGTGTTACTGATCATTTCTTTATCCGAGTATTTAGAAACATCTGGTGATCCATTTAAGTGGTGATATTAGTTCAAGTGTAAGTGAGACTAGTAATAGATTTTCTTGATTTTAATTTTATCCATATGGTTTCTTTTAGGAACGTGAAGATAGATTATAAAGATATGTTCTTTTATCTATTGATTAACTTCATATTAGTGCAATGTTCTCTCCATGCACTTTAGGAGCATTTAAAAATCTTAGCTGGAAGAGTACAATATTCAAACAGGTAGAAATGGTTAAGACACAAAAACCGTAGTTCACTTGTATTAATGGATACTAATAGACACATAAGAAATTGGTTAAAATCATTCTCTATTATTTAGTAAATCTCTACTATGTATAGAACACGGATAGGCTTTAGAGAGACTATGTACTTTATTATCCTTTTAAAACATTTACTAAATCATATCAATCTTAATAAAGTCTTAAGAACCACTTACATAAGCCTGTTCATCTTAAGGGAAAGGAACTACTTAAAGATAGGGCTCAGCAGGGGTCCAGTCTATATTCCTAATGAGAGTGCAAGACCTTTATGGGGTCAATTATTTGCATTTTGCTTGATCAAAACCAGAAGGACCTTGGAGATATAGGTTGGAATACTTAAGCCCAGTTTTTATCATAGGTTCTAAATCCTTTGAGCCCATATTCATGCATCTATTAGATTATAATATTAAATGATGGAAATATACAAATTGTGAATGTAGAGTCTTCGGGATTTGTCCTCTCCTTTTTTCCTTCTGACAACTTCACAGCCCAGTAAGACCGGATACCCAGTTTCATCAAGAAAAAGTGCTACATTTGAATTTGAAGAAGACTTACTATTAGGGGGAATCAAAGGCCACTTAAACACAGCTGATTTTGACTGTGGAGAAGTTGGGAGTTCTTTGACAGAATGAGGTGTGAGAGCTCCATGTGTGACCTGACCGTTAATTTAGAGTCGGTGCCACCATAGAATTTTCCAGTAATGCCTCAAGGCTTCTTATGTTAGGCTCTGCACCATGATAAGCCTCTGAAAGAAAACACTCTAGGTATGTAGTATGTAGGCACATATTTAACAACTGGTGAGGGGGTGAGGGGACAGAGGAAAGGAGGGGAGGAAAAAAAAAAGATCAAAGGGGCCCAACGTGAAGCACTTGCTCATTTTTGTGGTGTAAATACCCTCACCAAGGCAGATTTCAAGCTACCAACATAAAATACCTGAACAAAAAATTAGGAAGAAATATATACAATTAATCTAGCATATTACTGGCTCCATGGAATAATCATAGAAGGACATGTTGATTAAAGGACCTCAACTGTCATTTAGCAGCTCCTTAACAGACTTCTATTAACTCTCATTAAGTATGTGTAGTAGCTCGGTGTAGAAGATTCTAGATTGTGGTCAGTAGCTGCAATATCAAGACAATAAATACTGTGTACTACAGACACTTGCAAAATTCCTTTTTTAAGATTTGTTTCTCTAATGCATAATTCTTTAGGATTTAGAAGCTCAAATCGTGAAAGCATTTTCTTTTACACGTGGTCTTTACACTCTGTTCAACAAATATTTTTTATTCACCAAAAACCTACTGGGTCCCTGCTCTATGCCAGGTACTGGAATATACAACGGACATGGCCTCTGCTCTCATAGAACTAGAATCCAGTGTTGGAGAGAGAACTTTTTATATTTACAAATGCAAGTACATGCTATAAAAGAAAGTGCTATAAAAGAAATCTGTTAAGCAAAGAAGGATGAGCTTGAGATCTGAAGGAAGAAATGGAAGTTAACCAAATACAGAGGAGCTGGAAGGGGAGGGGAGAGATTAAAACATGAAAAATAGCCGACATGGTTGGGAGTGCTGGAGGCAAGGCTAGACCAAAGGGCATAGGTCTGGCATGCAGCTCTTGTAGTCTTGTCAAGGGTGTAAGGATAATGGAAAACCACTGAAATGTTTTAATTAGGTAAAGAATGAGATCAGATTTAGCTGTACTGTAGGAGAATGGATTACTACCTCTTCACTCATTTCTTCTCCAAACCTGCATGAAAAACCTTCTGGTTAGGCTCTGTAGTCAGTCAAAATATAGAGGACATAGTCATGCTCTTGAAATGCTCACAGTCTAACTAGGGAGAAAGGCATTTGTGTTAGTTCCCTACTGCTTCTGTAACAAATTACTACAAACCTAGGGCTTAAAAAAAACCACAAATTTGGTACCTTACAGTTCTGGAGATCAGAAGTCTCAAACGGGCTTCACTGCGCTGAAATCAAGGTGTCTGCAGGATCACGTTCCTTCTGGAAGTTGTAGAAAGGAATTGTTTTCCCATTTTTCAGCTTCTAGAGACCACAGTTCTTGGTTCGCAGTTCTGCAACGCTCCTTCTTCCGCTTCCATGGTCACATCTCTGACTCTCCTGCCTTCGTCTCTCCCTTTTAAGAAGCTTGTGATTCCATTGGGCACACCTGGAGACTCTCCCATCTCAAAATCCTCAATTAATTCCACCTGTAAAGTCCCATTTGCCATAGGAGGTTAAATAGTCACAGGCTTTGGGAATTAGAATGTGGACATCTTGGGGGAGGGGCAGTATTCTTTCTATCAGAGCATGCAATTAAATGACAGACATAAAGCTGAAAAGGACAGTTGAAACCCAGACAAGAACATCTCTCTAATTTGCCTTAGTTTTGATAGATACCTGAGTACGCTGTTATGATTCTGCAAAGGACAGTTTGCTTTCGTGTTTTAAATCAGACTGATTCTGAAATATTTTTACATCTGAGTGAAAAAACCGTATATATAGAATCTTTCAAATCATCACTACAAAAAAGCAAGATGGATTATTTGTTTTTGTGATATGATAAACAGCAAAATTCATCAGGGTTTTTATGTATCTCCTAGGTGTAAATTGAAGGGAGCATAGAACAGCATTTTCCAAACTTTAATGTATATAGAAATCTGGTTAAAATGCAGATTTTGATTCATCAGGAGTGCAATCTGAAATTCTGCTTTTTAATATGCCCACAGGTGATGTGGTGCTGTTTATCTGAGAACCACACTTTGAATAGCAACGACTGAGATTCCTGTCAAAAATTATCCTAAGAGGGGCGCCTGGGTGGCTTAGTTGGTTAAGCATCAGACTCTTGATTTCAGTTTGGGTCACGATCTCAGAGTTGTGAAATTGAGCCCTGCGTTGGGCTCTGTACTGGGCGTGGAGCCTGCTTAAGATTTTCTCTCCGTCTACTGCTTGTGCTCTCTCTCTCTTTCTCAAAAAAAAAAAAAAAAATCTAACATGTACCAAAGAACATATGGAGTACATAATTTAGGGGAGGAAATAGTCATTAGCTCATGAAGAAAATACTAAGGGGCGTGTGTGTGTAAATGAAATAGTTTATTAACTACTTATGCTATTTCATGCAGAGGAAGAGCTTATTATCTTCATAATTTCTTGGGATCAAGGATCAAGAAATGCAGAAAAAGCTTTGCCTCTGAACTAATCTTGACTGGGTTATAAAATTGGTGGTGTGGGGGGGGGTGGGTAGGGTGGGGGCGGGGGTGGAGGAGTTCGTTCCTCTAGGCAGTAGTAGAGGTAAACTTTTACTTAAACAGGTCAATAGTTAAGGCATGGAGCCATTGATGTGCCAGAGCTGGTAGGAACAAGTAATGGTGAAATAGTCAGCAGTTTTGTGAGTTGGTTCTTAAATCACTGGTAGCTTGATACCATCTGTGGTGGGAGTATTCACATGATGGAAATGGATTAAATGCTACAAATGGGGCTGGCTTGCTTTCTTGCTTTCCCAATTTACTAGCACACCGCTGCCGTGAACCTACTGTTGCTTTTAATTTGTTCATTTTAGCAACTGGCAGGCGGTATGCTGGGTCCAGACTCAGTCTTTCTTCCAAGGTCACCTGCCTTTGCACACTGCCAGTGGCTCCCACTCTATAAATGCAACTCTATGTGTGCAAGTAGCTTCACATGCATCCTCTAAGCCTGAACATCTAATTTTCTAGAGCTGAGTTGCTGTTTTGGGCAATAAGTGAGTTTCTCAGAAGTAATTTAATGTACTCTATAAAGAATCACATACTCCACTTGAATTTCTAGACTTTTCTTGCCAGATGCTCCAAGGGCATCTTGGAACAAGCCATTTATCTATAAATCACTCCTTTTAGAAAGCATGTTGGCCCAGTCATGATATTAATTCTGTCATTAGTGGTCCACTCTGAAGAGGGACAGCTGAGAGGGAACATGTAAAAATTAAGCCTGGTGGGTGTGTGAGAAAAGAAGGCTCTAGGGTACAGCTGAAGCAGGTAGGAATACAGTTCTAGGGATGTAGTATTTGCGTGTGTGTGTGTGTGTGTGTGTGTGTGTGTGTGTGTGTGTGTGTGTTGGAGGAACTGTGAACAGGGATCAATAGGTAGGGGACTGGGATAGAAGAGAATAAAGGTAATAGTTTGTCAGGAGGTCTAATGTTAGTTGGATAAGTCTCAGTGTTTGTGTATTCATTATTAAACAATTACTCTGGCACTAGGCAGTTTACAAAGTGTAAATTATCTAATTTTATTAATTTTAAATTATCTTATTATTTATGTAAATTTATTTATTTATTTATTTATTTATCTAAATTATTTTATTAATTTTAAATTATCTAATTTTATGTAAATTATCTAATTTTATTCTTCCTTATCACATTTTCAAGTCAGTTGAAATGGAAGCAATATCCTCATATTTGCTGATGAAGTAAGCAGGGTTAATAAAGTTTAAGTGACCCTCCCCCCACCATGGTGACAGAGCTGGTATGAGGCCAAATTTAGATAAGTGGTGGGCAAGTTATAGACTTCAGGTCAATTACGCCTCACTGTCTATAAATAAAGTTTTATTGGAACACAGCTACTCCCAATCGTATACTCTTGTCTGTGGTTATTTTTGCCTTACAACAGCAGTTGATTAGTTATGATAGAAAAATTTTGAAAGGGACTGCACGATGCACAAAGCCATAAATAAATAAATAAATAAATACATAAATAAATAAATAAATAAATAAGATAGATGATAGATAGATAGATAGATAGATAGATAAAAGCTGTGTCCTTCAGAGAAAACTCTGGTCCTTCACAGAAAAAAAAAATCTACTGACCCCACCTCTGAATTCCAGATTCTACCTACCAACTGAGTAATTCTGATGCCAGTATTGTATATGATCACAAATTTGGCATGACTTTAGAAGTGTTACAGGTGCAAAAATAGTAGCATAAAACAAAATCACAGTAATGACTGAAATTCCTTTCATTAATCACTTCTGTAAATTAAGGCATGGAAGATCTTATTTTAAACATTATTTAGGTGGTTCCTGGGTGACTCGGTTGGTTAAGCATCCGACCTCAGCTAGGTTATAATCTCACTGTTTGGGGGTTCGATCCCCGCATTGGGCTCTGTGCTGTCAGTGCGGAGCCTGCTTTGGATCCTCTGTCCCCCCTCTGTCTCTGCCCTTCCCCTACTTGCTCTCTCTCTTTCTCTCTCTCTCAAAAATAAACATTAAAAAATAAAACATTATTTAGGGAAAATATAACTTAAGACTTCATTTGTAACATTCTACAAAATGAACCTAATTGATTTGTTTAATACTTAAAGGGCGGGTTTGTCCTAAGTAATGGGCCATTGAGATGGAAAATTTTGGTAGGAAGATAAATGTTATCTAAAGCAGTATGGTGTAAAGTTTCCAACAGTCTTGTATTTCAGTCCCATTTTTTTAAATTACTAATTACAATATGTGTTCATCAATTAGATTCTGATGTGTGGGTTTTTTCCCCAATCACCGAGCAAACTCTTCAACACCAGCTGGGTATCCTATAATTGAACTCAGTTCTGACACTACCTGGAGATAACATCAGATACACAGGTTAGGGCTCAGTCCTATGACTGCCTCACCCCCCTTCAGATCCAATCCAAAGGCCTGGTTGTCGCCTGTGCTTCTGACCCACCAACCATAGATGATTGGTTTTAACAACCCCTTCTTTGGGTTTGATTAATTTGCTAGAGCAGCCTACAGAAGAGAGACACATTTTACTTCGTAGGATACTGGTTTATTATAAAAGAATATAAAACAGAACAGCCGGAAGAACGAGATGCATAGGGCAAGGGGTGGGGAAAGGGTGCAGAACTTCCATGCCTTCTCTGGGGTGCCACTCTTCCTTCATCTACATGTGTTCTCTAACTGGGAAGCTCTTGAATCCATACTTTTGAGCTTTTATGGAGACTTCATTACATAGGCCCGATTGATTAATTATTGGCCATTAGTGATCAAACTCAAACTTCCAGCCCCTCTCCCCTCCCTGGAGGTGTGTGTATGAGGGTGGCAGTTCTAACTGACTGGGGCCAAGAGTTCTAACCCTCCAATCACGTGGTTGACTCCTCTGTCAACAAACCAGATCCTTAGATGCTTTCCAAAACATCACCTCATTAACATAGGAAAAGTCCCCTTTATTTTTCTCATTATAGGAAATTCCAAGGAGTTTAGGAGCACTGTTCCTGGGATGAGGATAAAGACCAAATACATATTTCTTATTATAAATCAGAATATCACACTATGACCTCAAGAAAGTTGATTAACTTAATTGAGCCATATGTAAAATGAGTTAGCCCCTATCTGGTAGGATTGTTGTGGACATTAGAAATTGTTCATATAAAGTGTTTAACACAAAATAAAGACACAACATATGATGGTAGCAGCTATTGTAGGAGTAGTAGTGCTTGTTGTAGTGGTACTTGTAGTGTAGTATGGTGAACTTGTAGTGCTGTGTACTTGCTGCCATAGTACAAGGAGGAGGAGGAGGGGCAGGAGAAGGGGAAGGGGGAGGGGGAGGGGGAGGAAGAGGAGGGGGAGGAAGAAGAGGGGGAGGAAGAGGAGGAGGGGAAGGGGAAGGGGGAGGGGGAGGAGGAGGGGAAGGGGGAGGGGGAGGAAGAGGAGGGGGAGGAAGAGGAGGGGGAGGAAGAGGAGGAGGGGGAGGGGGGAGAGGAAGAGGAGGAGGGGAGGGGGAGGGGGAGGAGTGGCAGGGGGAGGAGGGGGAGGGGGAGGAGGAGGAGGAGGGGCAGGAGAAGGAGAAGGAGAAGGAGAAGGAGAAGGAGAAGGAGAAGGAGAAGAAGGAGAGAAGCACCTGAGTAACAGAACACTGGAATTTTCCGGGAGTCCATTAGATAAAAGGCAAGACTGGAATTGGAGAGCAAGGTAGCTGAACACAAACTTCTCCCATTTGTCACTAATGCCAAAGATGTGGTTGATTGTCAGCTCCTTAAAGGCATGAATGTGGTTTTGTCCCACTTATATATCCACCCTTTTTACAGTGTCTCGCTGAGAGCCTTGTGTACAGTGAGTGCTTGGAAAATGTGAAATCAAGGAAGCTAGATTTTCCCTTGGAAAACTACAATTTGACTTCTGCACCAGCATTTATAGAAATGGAGCCATGGTAGGGCTGTTCAAATATCATAGACTTTCTGACATAGACTTCTTTCCCATAGTTCAGGGAAGAATGGCAACCAGGCAGGCACAGGCTTGTGGTTCACAGATGTGTTTTTATATGGCTGTCAGTATTTAAAAAGTGAGTTTGTAGCTAATATTTTCATATGGAAAGATACTGCGTAAAAATACAAATTTCCAAATTCGCTTGCAAAATTGGAATATGTGCCATCACTGAGCCATATGTAACCACGACATGGTTACATATGTCGGAGAGAAGTAGCCCCTGCCTCACTATTAGGTATATTTACATTCCCCACCACAGGGCTTGAGGCTCAGGGTCAGGGGTTGCAAACTCAAATGACTGGAGAAAGCAGGGAGGTACAGAGATGAGTGACGTGAACCCAAATGGAGCCCTGGCAGCTGGTGGACTTAAGGAGATAGCATGCCACCCAAACCTGGGCAGCCCATGCTCAGATCCAGAATGCCATCTGAAAGTAAGGGCCCAGAGTTTTAGTATCCTGTGTTCTAAGAGACGTTTAAAACCAAATTTTATATTGAGATTTTTATATTTTTCAAATATGATGATCACATTTTTGAAAAATGCTGTAGGGGCAACTGAAACATAGGTGGGAACCTTACTGCTTTCCAGGCTGCAAGCTCTGCGTTGCCCTACTGATAGCTACTACCCAGTCCGGATGGTCAGGTGACATTTTGATGCAGCCATTTTAACATTATGGCCATTTTGATGTTCACATCAACTTATTTTGTAGCCTCCAAAACAAAACATTAAATTTTCAGCTTTAAGGAATTATTAAGTAATGTACCTCACAGCCTATCTTGTCCTATCCCTCAGTCTTAAACCATCTTCGCTCCATCCAGACTGGACTGCCAAACAGTCTTGCACAAGAGCTGGATGCAGTTGTGACTGATCTCTCCCCAACTTCAACTTAGGTTAAAAAACATATTTCATTCAAATTTTGTTTGGGTCAGCATTTCTCAAATGCATTATTTTAAAAAGTAGAAAAATTTCAAAATTATGCATAATCTGTTAAATCCCATTATGTCAGTCAAACAACATGGCTCATTGCTTTTCTCTCATTTTATTGCTTCATCGTACTAAACAAACAAAAGAAAATAAAATATGTTTTACCTGTAGTAGAGAACTAGATCACTGTTTTACATTTCACAGTCTGTGGCAGTTTTATATACTCTGGTGGGCTCTATAATATTTCTGTCAGCCATACGCTTTTTTCCTTTGGAGATTTGTAGGGTTGAAGAGAGAAAATCTCCATGGCTAAAAAGGATAGGGTGGGGTCAGGGATGAGGTGAAAGAATCTAGTACACCATACTTATAATTTTTTTTAAAGTACAAGCATCAAAACATTTCTTCATGTGAAAATAGACTCCCTAATTTGATGTGATGTCCCTTACTTTCATACAATGTAGGAATTCAAATAGTGTTGGTGATGTGAAGTCTTCTGATTTTTATTAAATTAATTTTAAAACATACTTTGATCAAATTTCTCACTTAAAATAATTTCTTTGAAACCTCATCACTGATTTCTTTCTAGGGGGGCTCTCATTCTTTCTTCTTCCTAAATGGGATTATTGCTTCCTCTTTTGTTAATTTTTCTCTCAACCGATTTTGCTTTCATTTCATCCATCAGAATCTTTCTTTTTACTGCTTCCATAAGCTAGTCTAAAGCCATATGAATCCTCTCCCCAAACTAGACAACTTAGAACTTTCTTTTTTGCAGTGACAGGTTTTGATACAGAAAATTGAAGAATGTCATAGGTAGTCTTAAAGAAAAATAAAGCTTTTAATCCACTGTTTCTTGAGTGTGAAAATAGCCATTAGGTATGACTTTTTTTAGCAATGAAAAAAAATAGCTGTTTAAAGAGCTAAATTAAAAAGTTGTATTTCTTATCACTGTAGCAGAATGTCTTAGGATCCAATGCAAAGGCCACTGGGCCTCAGGAAGGAACCAGAACTAGATGCTGAAAATCTATTAGTCCTCTGTGTTGTCTCAGCCCCTCTCCACACATTTGCTCCCTTTTGTTTTCTCATGCAGTCAGCTTCCTCTGATTCTCCATACCACAGAGCAGACAATGACCACCTTCAGCTCCTGAGATTACAGACTATCATTCAATCCATCCACAGGAACTAGTTTGCTGTCATTGTCCTAAGTCTGCACTCCAGAAGAGAAGATCTGAGTAGTCCCTGCCTGGTCCCATCTGCCATACCCAGTGACTGGGTCACAGAAGACAAATGCAGCTATTGTTCAAGCAAAGGAAATTTCCTAGGACAGTGTGTGATAATTTAGCTTGTGGGCTGGGTGTAAGCCCCAAAGTATGACACACTCAAAGGATCTCACCAAATCAGCCAGGCTTCAAACAGGCAGTGTAGTAGAATATCTTCTCTAAACTTTAGTATCTGCATACCATCATCACAATTTTTTTCCCATTTCTGAATGAATACTATCTCATTATCTACTAAATATGTTTCTTACATCAAATTTAAGGTACCATATTACCCTGCTTCCTAAGCAATTTCCTGAAGTCACCAGGTTAGTGCATTTTATTTTTTTTGAATATTCATTAACATAAATCTATAATTGCTGAATGAAACTGTTAAAATAGGACTACCTACTTAGTTTCCTAACTAGTCACTTAATACCCACTCTTGTCCATCTCCAATCCATTCTCCATATTGTAGACAGAATGATCTTTTGGACAAACAACTGTGATCACGTTGGCCCCTCCTCCTCAACTTAACATATTTCAGTGGCCTCTTCTTGTTCAGTGAATGGCAATTTCATTCAACCTGTGGTTCAAGTCAGAGCTTTGGAGTCCTCCTTGACTCTTTTTCTCTAACCCCCTACGTCTATGCATCATGCTGTCTCTGTCTTTGAAATGTATCCAGAATCTGACCGCTTCTTGCCAGTTCTACTACCACTCTCATTCAAGCCATCATCATTTTTTACCTGGATTATTAGTATAGACTCCCAATTGTTTTCTCTCTTTCCACCTTCACCCTCCTACAATCTATGTCCACGGAGCAGCCAGAGTGATCCTTCTAAAACATGAGTCAGATCACCTATTCTGATGCTCTGAGAACTTCCCATCCTATTCAGAGTCAAAGTCAAAGTCTTTACTTTAGCTCCAAAACCCTATAACCTGCACCCTCTAAGATATAATCCCAGAGTCTACTCTTCCCTTTGCTGACTGGGCTCCAGGAGCACTGGTTGCTCTGTTGTTCCATAAATATTCTAAGTATGTTCTCATCTCAGGATCTTTGCCTGTTCTGTTCCCTCTACTTGGAACACTCTTCCTTCTTATAGCTAAATAGCTCCCTCCTTTACTTCTATCTCTGCTCAAAATTCATCTTAACAAGGAGTCTTTTCTAGTTGCTCTTTCTAAAATAGTACTTCATGCCACCCTTCTCTGTTCCTCTTTCCCTGCTTCACTTACCCTTATGGCACCCATTATCACCTGATATATCTTTCATTTATTTTGAGTTGCAGAATTAGCTGCTAAGGGACCTTATCCAATCCAAGCTCCAAAGCCTATGGATGAAGGAAGCTCAGAGAAACTGGTAAATTGTCTAATGTTAGAGAACTAGTTAAATGCAGAACTTGGAATAAAATCCTGGTCTGATTCCTAGTCTAATGTGTTCCCAGGAACACGTAGGTTCCTAGGAAACTCTAGGGACCTAACATCAGTTATCTAAGTTGATGAGGTGGGCATGACTAAGTTAATGCAAATCAGCACTCCCACCATCGAATTCAGCACTGAATTTCAAGGCCCCACATCATAGCGTGGGGTGTTCAATTATCTCTATTTTTAAGTATTCAAGAGTCAGATTGTGTTACAGACCAATCTGGGCTTGATGGAGGCAGGGTATTAGCACCCAAAACCCTTTATTTCAAATTCAAAGTAAATTCACTCTAGTTTCCCTCAAGGTGGTTTTTTGCTTTAGCTATTTTTTTTTTCCTTACAGCTTACAGATACCGTAGATGTCTCCTATATGCAAAGCTGTTGGCTTCAAGGCCAAGTAGGTCAGAATCTATTGCCAAAGGAGAAAGATGTATACAACAGAAGGTTCTTGTTTTAAATGGAAGAACAACCTAAAGACTTCAGTGGGTGGCTTTTATTTGAGAAGGAGCTATGGGACTCCAGGTGGTGCTTGATCAAGTATATCTACAGTATGCCACTAAAAAGGGCTTTTTTTTTTTT
The DNA here is from genome assembly GCF_022079265.1 of Lynx rufus. NCBI lineage: Eukaryota > Metazoa > Chordata > Mammalia > Carnivora > Felidae > Lynx > Lynx rufus. The sequence continues at coordinate 74,533,879 of NW_025814834.1, forward strand.
TTTTTTTTTTTTTTAATGCTGGGAAAGCACAGTCTGGAGCCAGACTGTGGGATGCTGTCCTAACATTTCTAGTTACTAGCTATGTGGTCTCAGGCTAGGAGTGAAATCTCTCTCTGCCTCAGTTTCTATGACATCAAGTATAGATTAAAAAGTGGTATCTACCTGAAAGTGTTGTTATGAGTTTTAAATGAAGTTAATTAAAACATGTATGGTGCATAAAAACATACTAGCAACTATTTTTGTTATTATGGTTATTCATACCATTCCTTCTCCCTTCCTTTCTTCTCTTGAAATCACTTCAGTGAAAGATGGGTGATTTCTAGGACAGGACTCCCCTGCAGACCTGAATGACAACAGATGTGACATGGGACACTCTGAGGGTCCATGTGCTCTTCAGCACACCCACCCCCCAACCCCTGGCCAGGCATTAGCAGAGGCTTTGTTGGGCTTGCACTTTAGTTTGACTTCTCTTTCTGCTTAATCCTACTTCTTTCTGCCTCCCCCAGAATTTGACCCCTGATAAATACTCTGCACACAAACTCCATCTCAGCATCTGGAGAACTAACCCAATGAAAATTGACTTCCAAAGGATGTTAGCAACGTGGTAGAGTTTGGGAGTGCTCACAAAAATCTGAAAATTTGGAAAAGTGTATGATCTCTCAGGATCTCAGTTTCCACATAGATAAAATGAAGATAATTATCTGTAACTTGCGGAATGTTGTGAGAATTCAAGGAAATAGTTAAGTACCAATCCCATGCCAAGGATCCCTGTAAGAGTTAATTTGAGACTCCCTCCATTTCACTCTTTTTTTTTTTTCCAATTTTCTTTTTCCTAACTTGGTCATAATTTTCTTTTCTTCTCTCATTTCACAAGTTCCTTTTCTTCTTCCCTTTTTGTCTCTCCGTTGGTCACCCTTTAAAAATTTCAATTTAGGCCTTTAATCAACAATTTTCATAAAATAAAATAAATACATTTTAACTGTGCAAGCGATGAGTTTTGAAAAATGTATACACGTGCGGATCTGCCACCACGTTCAAGATACAGAACATTTCCATCACCACAAAAGATAGCCTTGTACCTCTTCCCAGTCAATCCTTACATACAATTTAAGTATAGATAACCATTGATCTGTTTTCCATCCCCATAGATTGGATTTGTCTTTTCTAAAGTTTCATATGAATGTGATCCTACTGTATGTATTCTTTTCTCTCTGGTTTATTTTCTCTCAAACTAATGTTTCTGAGATTGTTCATGTTGCTTCGTGCACCAATAATTGTTCCCTTTATTGCTACGCAGTATTTTACTGCATGAATGTACTACAATTTCTTTATCCATTTACCAGATGTTGAGCATCTCTGGCTATTTCCAAATTTTGGCTATTACAAATAAATCTGTGAACATTTATGTACAAGTCTTTATGTAGTTATATGTCTTCATTTCTTCTGCAGTAGAATTGTTGAGTCAAATGTTAAGTTTATGTTGAACTGCATAAGAACATGCTAATATCACATTGTATTCCATCTAAAAAGTATGCAAGTTTCAGTTGCCCACATTCTCTCCAACACTCTGCATTGTCAGTCTTTTATTTTAGCTATCCTAGTAGGTGTGAAGTGAAAGTATTTCATTGTGATTTAATTTGCATTTCCTTGATGACTAATGATGTTAAGAATTGTTTCATGCTTTAAGGACCTTTCTGTGTGGTTTTTTCCCCCCTAAGGGTTTTGTTAAAATGTTTTGCCCATTCTGTTTGTTTTTTTATTACTGAATTATTTAAGTTTGGCATGCATTTTGGATGTAATGTATTTCTTAGATATGTGAATATTTTCTCGCAGTTTGTGGTTTGCCTTATCATTTTCTTTAGTTCATTTTTCAAAGAGAAGTTTTAAATATGTATGAAGGTTAATTTGTTACATTTCTTTTATCATGCTCTTTGTGTCCTAAGTAATCCTTGCCTACTCCAACGTTACAAAGATTCTCATGTATTTTTCCTTAGAAGTGGTATACTTTCAAACTTTACATTTAGGCTTATAGTCCAATTCAAATTAATTTTTTCATGTGATGTGTGATACAAGACTCGTTTTTACCCATAGAGGTACCCAGTTCTAGTGCCATCTGTTGAAAAGTCTTTCCCTCCACTGAATTAATTTAGCACCTTGGTCAGAGACCGTCTGACCATATATATGGGGTCTACCTCTGTTGCATTATCTATGTTTACCCTTTACCAGTAGCAAGCTCTCTTGATTATTGTGGCTTTATAATAAGTCTTAAAATCAGGTATGTGTAATCCTTCAAATGTCATGGGTTTTTTTCATCCCAATACAGTCTTTTGGCTATCTGCCAATTTCTGAAACAAAACAAACAAACAAAATGTCTACTGTGATTTTCATTGGGATTGCATTAAATATATTTGGGGAAATTGGCATCTTAAAAATATTGAGTGTTCCTATCTGAGCATACTTATTTATTTGGATCTTATTAATTTTTCACAGTGATATAACTTAGTTTTTAGGGTAGATATCATGCATAACTCTTGAAAAAAAATTACTCCTAAATGTTTTAGAAGTTATGGTAATTTTTTTTAGAATTTTACGTCCTAATTGTTTATTGCTGAATATAGAAACATAATTAACTTCTGTGTATTAATAATATTTCCTGAGATGTTGCTAAATTTATTTGTTACTTACTGGAGATTTTTTATTAGATTTCTTAGTATGTATATACATAGATAAAAATATCATCTGCAAGTAAAGACAGGCTTACTTTTCTTTTCTAATATGTATGCCTTTATTTATTTTTCTTGCCTTACTGCACTGGCTAGGGCCTCTAGGACAACAATTGAACAGAACTGGTAAGAGTGATATCTTGTCTTATTCCTAATCTTAAAGGGAAAGCATTCAGTCTCTTACCATTAAATTAGCTGTAGGTTGTTTGTAAATGCGTTTGATTTAGCTCAAAAACTCTTTTTTTTTTATTTTAGAGTGCTGAATGTTTATTGTGAATGGTTATTAAGACTTACCAAATGGTTGTTTTTATAGCTATTGATATGACAGTATATTTTTTCTTTTATTCTGTAAATACAATTATTTATTTCAATTGACATTTAAAATGTTATGCATTTCTGGAATGAATTTGTGAAGTAATACCACTTAGTCATGGTGCATGGTCCTGTTTACATATTGCTTGATTCATTCAATAATATTTTCTGTTTGAAGAAGTTTTAAATTGGAATTCAATTCTTTAACTGATATAAGGCTACTTTTTAAAAATTTCTTCTTGAGTTGGTTTTGGTAATTTGTGCTTTTCAAGGAATTTTTTTTTATTTCCTCTAGTTTATCGAATCTTTTGGCATAAATTTGTGCATAACATTCCCTTATAATTCTTTTAATGTCTGCACGATCTATAGTAAAATCCCCTTTAATTTCCAATATTAGTAAGTTGTTTCTGCTCTCTTTTTACTTGTTTGGTTTACCTGGGGATTTATCAATTTAATTGATCACTTTAAAGTACAGCTTTTGATTTCACTGCCTTTTCTTTGTTTCCTGTTTCATTGATTTCCACTCTTATCTTTGTTATTTCCTTCCTTCTACTTACTTTGGGTTTAATTTGCTGGTTTTTTTTTTCTAGTTTCTTAAAGGATAAGTTTAGATCATTGATTTTGGATATTTTTCCTTACAATAGTTATTTAATGATTGGTCATTTCCTCTAATACAGTGTGGCCAGCAGATCTTTTTGTGATGGCAAAAATGTACTAAGTACAGTTCAATAAGGTGGTCATTAGCCTCAAAAGGCTATTGAGTAATTTAAAATATGGCTAGTATAACTTAGGAAATGATTTTTTATTTTATTAATTCTAAATGATTAAAATTAAAATGTAAATAGTTACATGTAGCTTGTGGCTAGTGTATTGGACAGCATATCTCTATGTATCACTGCATCTCACAAATGTTGATGTGCATTTTCCTTTTCATCTTGTTAAAAATACTTTTTAATTTCTCTGTGATTTCTTCTTAAATTCCTAGGTTACTTATAAATGTATTGTGTAATTTCCAAATATTTGGCAATTTTTATTATTTATTTCTAATTTAATATCATTTAAACTAGAGGTGTCTTTTAATTTAGGGTAGATTTGTTGAAGATGGCTTATCATTGAATCTTGCGTTTTTATACAGTGCAACAATCTCTGCCTTTTAATTGTAGACCTTAAAATACTTATATATAGTGTATTTAAGTACATGTTTGAGGTTAAATCTAACAATTTGCACCTTGTTTTTTTGTCTGTCCTACCTGTTTATTTATTCTTTTCCTCCTTTTTTTAAAAGAATAATTCATTATTCTTGCTCTTCCATTTTATTTCCACTAGTGACTTATTAGCAATGTCTCCATTTCATATTTTAAAGTGTTTTCTAAACTTTACAATATATATTTTAAACTTGGCACAGTCTATCTTCAAATTATATAATAAAACTTCACATATAATGTAACAGCTTCACAACAGTACAACTTATTTCCTTTTCTCCTCTCATTGGTTTATGCTTCAATTTGGAGAATTTATATTGCACTGTCTTTAAGTCCACTCTCTTTTTCTTTTCAGTTTAAATTCTAGTTAGTTAACATACAGTGCAATATTGGTTTCAGGAGTAGAATTCAGTGATTCATCACTTGCATACAACATCCAGTGCTCATCACGTGTACTGTCTTTAATACTCATTACCCACCTGGCCCATCTCCTACCTCCCTCCCTCCCTCAACCCTCAGTTTATTCTCTTTTTTAAATGTTTGTTGTTTGTTTGTTTGTTTGTTTTGAAAGAGATAGAGACAGCACAAGCAAAGGAGGGGCAGAAAGAAAGGGAGAGAGAAAATCCCAAGCAAGCTCCATGTTGTCAGCACAGAGCCTCATGTGGGGTTCAGTCTCAGAAACCACAAGACCATGACCTGAGCTGAAACCAAGAGTCAGATGCTTAACCGACTGAGCCACCCCGGCACGCTTTGTTCTCTATCTTTAGGAGTCTCTCATGGTTTGTTTACCTCTCTCTTTTCCTCCCTCCCATATGTTCATCTATTTTGTTTCTTAAATTCCACATATGGGTGAAATCATATGGCCTTTGTCTTTCTCTGACTGACTTATTTCCCTTAGCATAATACACTGTAGCTCCATCCACGTTGTTGTTGTTGCCAAGGTCAAGATTTCATTTTTTGATGGCTGAATAATATTCCATTGTATACATATATCACATCTTCTTTATTCATTCATTAGTTGATAGAAATTTGGGGTCTCATCATAGCTTGGCTATTGTCAATAATGCTTCTATAAACATCGGGTGCATGTATCCCATCAAATCTGTATTGTTTTTATCCTTCGGATAAATACCTGGTAGTACAATTGCTGGGTTGTAGGGTAATTCTATTTTTAACTTTTTTGGGGAACCTTCATACTATTCTCCAGAGTGGCTGCACCTGTTTGCATTCCCACCAACAGTGCAAGGGGGGTACCCCTTTCTCCACATCCTCACCAACTTCCATTGCTTCTTGTGTTGTTAATGTTAACCAATCTGACAGGTGTGGAGTGGTATCTCATCATGGTTTTGATTTGTATTTCACTGATGATAAGAAATGTTGGGTATCTTTTCATGTGTCTGTTAGCCATCTGGATGGCTAATAATATCTTTTGCCCATTTATTAACTGGATTATTTGTTTCTTGGGTGTTGAGTTTGCTATGTTCTTTATAGATTTTGGATAATAACCTATTAACAGATATGCCATTTGCAAATGTATTTTCCTATTCCATAGGCTCTTTTTAGTTTTGATTGTTTCCTTTACTGCTTTTTATTTTGATGAAGTTCCAGTGGTTCATTTTTGCTTATGTTTCCCTTTTCTCTGGAGATGTGTCTAGAAAGAAGTTGCTATGGCTGAGGTCTAAGAGGTTGCTGCCTGTGTTCTTCTCTAGGATTTTGATGGTTTCCTCTCCCACATTTAGGTCTTTCATCCATTTTGAATTTATTTTTGTGTGTGGTATAAGAAAGTGGGGAGCCTGGGTGGCTCAGTTGGTTAAGTGTCTGACTTTGGCTCAGGTCATGATCTCACAGTTTGTGAATTCAAGCCCTGCATCAGGCTCTGTGCTGACAGCTCAGAGCCTGCTTCGGATTCTATGTCTTCCTCTCTCTGCCCCTCCCTTGCTCTCTCTCTCTCTCTCTCTCTCTCAAAAATAAATAAACATTAATAAAATTTCAAAAAAGGAAGTAGTCAGTTTCATTTTCTGTATGTTGCTGTCAAGTTTTCCCAACACCATTTGTTGAAGAGACTGTCTTTTTTCCACTGGATATTCTTTCCTGCTTTGTCAAAGATTAGTTGACCATGGAGTTGTGGGTTCATTTCTGGGTTTTCTATTCTGTTCCTCAAATTCCTTTTTTTGGTCTCTGTTTATAGATATAAATGTTGGAATTTTTTTTTCACAGAATTTGGAAAGCTTTGCCTCACTCTCTTCTGGCTTTCTTGTGTTGTTGTTGTAATATTTGATCCTCGGTTTATGACCTATTTTTGTTTCTTTCCAGAACCCTTTAGAACTTTTTTCTTTATTTCTAGAGTTCTAAAAGTTCATGATGTTATATATTGATGCCCCAGAAAGTGAACTTGAGACAAAAGCTTATTTGCAGTTACTTTGCTTGTAGCGCAAATCCAGAAATCAGAGAGACAAGAGGAGTGAAGGAGAAAAGAAGCAGAGCCAATATGAAAATGAGTTACTATGGTTTGATATCATGGGGCTGTCCCCTTGGACTGACTGCATCTCAGGATCATCCATTTAAGGTAAGAAATAGGAAAGAAGTTTATCCATTAGCTCCCATTTCTTACTGGTGAAAGGTTTGCTCTGAGCTTCAGGGTAGGTACATGTGTGGATGTCAAATAGGATTTGGGTCATTTACTCTTTAATGACAGTGGACAACCTCAGGGCAGGAGTCAAGAGGCATGCGGTGCAGGCTTGAGGTGAGACATATGTGAAGCTTGTGTGGGCCTGGCATATATGTTTACTATAACAGTGACTGAATCAAGAGACAAGGGAGACCAGGAGGATTTGATGTATTACAGAAGAGATGTCTGATAGAGAGTAGGGCTTTTTGATTCCATCATGCTGAGTTTTTCATCAGCCCTTTGGGTTTGGACAATTATATTGTTCAGTTTTGGAAAAGTTCTTCCGATTAGTTTTGATGATTATCTCTCCTCGTTTTTGTCCCCATGCTGGAACACTTGTTAATCAGATTTTGGGCCATCTGGCTTCTTCCCGAAATCTTATGTTTTCTCTGTATTTCCATACTATGTTGTATTGCTTGACTTTTGGAGAAATTTTCTCAACTCTACCTTTTGATTCTTTGGACTTTTCATTTGTACCATCAGTTAAATTCACAAAGAATTTTTACTGTTGCTTCTGAATATGTATATGTATGTATATATGCACGCACGCATATACACACGTGCGTGTACATACATGTTCCTGTTCATAGCCAATGGCTACAGCATTTGTCTATGATTTCTCTGTATATTAACTATAACTCATGTGTTGTTTTCTTCTTCATGAGAATGAATTCTTTGTTTCGTCTATGTTTTATCTTTTTCTTGTTAGTTTTGACCTCTGTATTCATGTTAGAGTTGTTTTCCAGGTTTTTTTTTTTTATAATATGTAAGAGTGGAGATCTGAGAAACCAACTGAAAGCTCTCTGTGTATGGAGTGAGACATTTAATTAAAGAGCTTCCAATGTTATTATCTTGAAGACTTTCTTTTTGTCCAGTCAGATTCCTGGGCATTCTTACAATCTTTGACCTGGAGGGTATATGACAAGCTGCCACTACTCAGGAATCCAAATGGGGCAAAAGGCTGAAAATCACATTTAAAATGCATGTCTGCTTTACATGCTTTTACATGTCTGCTTTTTTTTTCCAGGTTAGGACACCCACTGTCAACTGTGTTCAGGGTCCCCCAGCCAGACTCTCTATTTTACCTTCTCCAGAAAATAAACTTACATCTTCTCCCAAGAGGGAGAGGGGATCTTGGAGGTAAATTTTTTCTTAATCATAATTGGAACGAATGATCCTGATTTTAACCCCACCTTCATACCATCTCTAGAGATATCTAGTGCCAGTAGTTCTTGAATCTTTGGGGATTCTGCAGTATGAGTTAAGTTGCTTCTCTGCTCTCCTCACTATCAGTTTAAAACTTAGCCTTTTTTCTGTTTTCCACTGTTCACAAATTTGTGGGTAGACTCTCCTCTGCTGCTCTCTTTGTAGTATTCTTTTCCAAATTTCTTTCTAATGGAAAGTAAATGTACCCCCGAAAGTCTCTTCTTCCTCCCACTATAACAAATAGAAACTGACCAAATTAAGTCTCGAGAGAATTCTACTGTTTCTTGTGTGTTGGAAAATTTATATCTCCACAATGTGTTTGTAGCATAATAGAATTTGTATCTCGTGTGTCAACTCTGGCTAACTGAGGGGTTACAAGAGATCATACACTTATTACAGTATATAAAATAAGACCTCATTCATGAATGAATATTTACTCCATCCAAACACAGTATAGTAGATCTGCAAATCCTTCAGTTGATTTGATTGTTTTTCCCTGCACTCCACTTCTAGATGAGAGAAACAAGTTCAAATATAACAACCCTATCAGGAATTTAATTAAGATAAAATAAATATTCTGATAGAGATGTGGGCCCACCATCTATACGTTCTATTTCTAAATGACAAAAAGATTTGATGTTCCAAATGATAATCTTAAGACACTCTGGTATTTTCTACCAAATAAAAGTTATGTTTTGTCTTTATGAGGTGGAACTTTAGACATTTCAGAAAAGGTTTTAACGGTGACAGTAAAGCATGGAGAGATTTCAGGTTAACTTTAAGCCATTCTTCAGAAAGTTTGATTCCCCAACGTTATTCTAGCTGTATGGCACTAAGTAAATAAATGAACAATTGCCCAGAATATTTAACTAGGAAGAGTGCTTAGTTGGAAGAAGCTGAGTCTACAGAATTGTAAGCTTGAGCCCACATCAATAGCAGCAAACTATTTTTCACTCAGAATCTGTTTTAGTAATCACTTTGCAGTTGCTGCCTCTAATGAAACTTCCAGAATCACAATAAATAACTAAAGCAATTTTCTATGGAAAATTAATATTTTATGTGACAGTTTTAAAAATCCCAAGAAACCAATTTTGAGACAGACCTTCATCTCTGGGCTTTGGGGGACTCAAGGTAGTGTTAAACAGAGTCCTTGTCCTTGAGAATCTTATAATTTAGTCAAGGAGAAAGACGTTATAAATAAATATAAATATATAAATATAAATATAAAGTAGGACCATACATGCCAAGTTAGTGGTAAGGATGTTAATGGCTTTAGGATGATATAAAAGAGGAAGGAAGACTTTATTCAAGAGGCTTATGGAGGCACCAAACCAGAGGAGGAATTAATTAAGGTGGTTCTTGCTTTTACCTCTTAGCCCATGCTTAGGTCCTGGGTGGTAGGAACTCAAGGGAGTAATTTAGGTATAGCAAGTTGGAATATAGTGGCAGCTCCAGTAAGCATATTTTAATGTACAGTTTGAGATTCTCAAATTTTAAGGAGATCATAGGTCATATGAATATGTACATTTCATATATATGTATATATTAGTCAGATTTCTTCTGGTGACAAAAACCCATTTTAAGATATTTTAAGCAAAAAAAAAAAATTCTATTGACCAATGTGATTGACAAGGTCAGGGATAGAATGTGTTGGGTATACATGGATTTAGATAGCTCTGATAATGCCATCAAGAATTTATCTTTCTGTGGGAATTATAGTCATCAACTTGGGTCTTATGTAGCTGGTACAGCTTTCCATTTCAAATTAGAGAAACTTCATTCTCTGCACCCGTATATAGGAAGCATCTGGGAAGAACGCTGACTGCCTGCTTTGTGGGCCAGTTATGATGAACAGAAGATGACTCATGTCTTAATCACATGGGAAGCAGAGCTTGAGTCTGATGTCTTAGACCACTTGACCATTTTGACACTCTCAGTCTTAATCACATGGGATAATGGAACAACAGTTTCTCAGTGAAAAGCTGCACTGGGAAGGAAGAGTCAAGTAGTGTTGTTACAGACCTGAAATGACTCATTTTACATTAATTTATGCCCATAAACAAATGTGGCTGTTTCTTGAATCTCAGGCTGTATATATAATAAGTTGTATTTGCACTACTTAGGCATGAATGAAAGAATGGAGAGTTGCAATTGGGGATATTATACATCTTAGATACAAATTATCACATCTTTTAGGTATTTCTCATCATCAAATATGTTTTGAGAATATGTTACTTCTTGAGGGCCCAACCCCTATCAGGACCATGAACGAATTTGGTACTCACCATGGTAAAATGGTAATGAAGAGAGTGAACACTATATTCAGTAGGACCTCGGAATTCTTTCCCAGATGTTTTGTTCATGTTTCACAGGAGTCTTCTGAGCATTCACAGAGGGGTTTTTTTTTTCCTTTTTTCCCCCTGAAGATTCAGAAGCACAGGAAATTGTACTTACTGAACTCCAGTGTGTAAGACTTTGGTGGCTTGAGGTGAAGAACCAAATATTGTCAATGCCATGTCATGGGAAAAAATATTCATGAAGAGAGGAATGCAAGTGGCTTAGAGTTCAGGCAAGAGACTGAAGCCTTGAGATGTACAAGAACTCCAAGGGCAGGGGAAACTTCAAGGCCTGAGACCAAGGAAAACCTTCATCACTGTTGTACTTTTTCAGATTCAGGTTTGTTAGGTTGTTCAGGAATGCATGACAGAGTGAGAGAGAGGGGCAATGATTGGGATAACATGGCTTGGGAGGCAGACCAATGGTATGGGGCAGATAAATCTTGGTCGTCAGATATACTGTGTAGGCTCATCTGGTTATTTAGTAATGACTGGCTTGAGAAATGTGTTGAGATTTCAGAAGCTGCAGGGAAGAGGAATGTAATTAGTTCAAAAGATCAGCCAGGGGCTGAGCATGGTAGCAGATGTACGGGCCCAGTAATTCTCTCAAAGGCGTTTGGTAGAATGGTCTAAGGAAATATCCAGAACTCAAATCGCAGCCTTATTTACAATAGACAAGATATGGAAACAACCCAAGTGTCCATCCACAGATGTATGGAAAAAGAAGATACGGTATATATACAAGGGAATATTACTCAGTTGTAAAAGAATGAAATCTTGCCGTTTGCAACAACATGGATGGATCTACAGGGTATAAAGCTAAGTGAAATAAATCAGTCAGGAAAAAAAAAACCAACAAATACCATATGATTTCACTCATATGTGGAATTTAAGAAACAAAACAAAGAAAAATAGACAAACAACCAGACTCGTAAATATGGAGAACAAAAATGATGGTTCCCAGAGAGGAGATTGATGGGGGATGGGTGGAAATAGGTGAAGGGGATTAAGGGTATACTCATCATGATGAGCACTGAGTAATGCATAGAATTGTTGAACCACTATATCATATACCAGAAACTAATATAACACTGTATGCTAAATATACTGGAATTATAAATAAGTAAATAAGCTTTTAAAAAGTATTAATACAAATATTTAAATTGCTGCATGGAATAGAATTATACAATGCTTTAATCTGTCAAGTATTGTAGAAATTAAAATGAGAAACAAATTAATAGATACTCAAAGTTATCTGTAAGGGTGGGGTTTGCAAGAACCCCCACATTGAAAGAATTACGTCAATGACTTCAAAAATTCCTTGTGAGTTTTTCTGAAAGAATTCGTGCTTAGTAAAAGCAAGGACTATCACAGCAGACTGCTAATTTGCAACCATCCAATGCCTAATCTTAATGTATGTGTCAATTTCAGTTGCTACTCCATCAATTTAAGGGTGATACTTTATATACAAAATAACACCCTTTCCAAGCACCCCTAAAAGTTCATTCCTTCAGCAATCAAATATGTATTAAGCACCTACTATACGCCAGGTATGCTATGCTCTGGGATACAAGGCTGGTTATGATACATTTCCTCTTATGTGGAGTTAGAAATGTAATATTTAGTGTAATAAATGCTAACATAGCCCACAGCCACATAGCTATAAGAACAGGGAGGAAGGAGAAATTCATCCAGCCTTGGAATCTAGAGAATACTTTGCAGAGGAGGTGACACTTGAGATAGGCTTTTAAGGGTTGACTAAATGCTGCTGATTTCATAATTTCTCCTGATTCACCTGTGGGCTTTAACTTAATTTTTTTTTATTATTGTTTTTATTCTGAGCTTCTTTATAAAGTATAACAACGAGTTAAACAAAGGAAGACTGAGATAAGAGAATTTGCCTACTGTTGTTTAACAGATTATTGAACATTGAGGGATGAGATATAAAGCTTGAGTAAATGGAATGATCTAATTATACAATGTGTAATGACAGCTCCTCTTTTTTTTTTGTTATTGTACTAAGAACATTGAACATGAGATCTATTTTCTTCACACATTTTAAAGTGTACAATAAAATATTGTAAACTATAAGCGCAATGTTGTACAATAGATCTCTAGAACTTACTCATTTTGCATAACTAAACCTTTGTACCATTTGTTCAGCAACTCCTCCCTTTTCCCCTCTCCCCCAGATCCTGGAAACCACCATTCTACTCTCTGTTTCTATGAGTTTAACTATTTTAGATACCTCATACAAATGGAATCATGCAATATCTGTCTTTTGGTGACTGGCATATTTCACTTAGCATAATGTTCTCCAGATTCTACCATGTTGTTGCATATGGTAGGATTGCCTTCCTTTTTAAGGCTGAATAGTATTCCATTGTATGTATATACCACATTTTCCTTATCCTTTTATATCAATAAACATTCAAGTTATTTCCATAGATCGGACGTTGTAAATAATGGTAAAATGAACATTGAGTGCAGATTTGAATTCTTTTGAATATATATCTAGAAATGGAATTGCTGGATCACGAAATAGTTGTATTTTTAACTTCTTGAGAAACGTCCATACGGTTTTCCATAGTGGCTGAACTTTTTTGCTTTCCCAACTTCTCCACATCATCTCCAATACTTGTAATTTTTTTTTTTTTTAGAATAGCCAGTCTAAAGATGTGAGGTTATATCTCATTGTGGTTTTGATTTGCACTCACCTGTTGTTTATTAATGCTGAATATCTTTTCATATTCCTGTTGGCCATTTGTATGTCTTCTTTGGAGAAATATCTATTTTGCCCATTTTTTTGATTGGATTATTTGTTTTCTTGTTGTTGCTGTTGTTCTTTTGCTACGGGTTTTAAGAGTGCCTTATATATTTTGGGCATTAATGCCTTAACCTACATATGGTTTGCAAATACTTTTCCCCAGTTTATAGGCTGCCTTTCACTCTGCAGATTCTTTACTGTACAGAAGTTTTTTTAGCTTTATATAGTCTCACTTGTCTGTTTTGCTTTTGTTGCCTGTGCTTTTGGTGTCATGTCCGGTGTGCATTAAAAATTTTTTTTTCTAATGTTTATTTATTTTGGAGAGAGACAGAGACAGAATGCGAGTGGGTTAGGGGCAGAGAGAGAGGGAGACACAGAAGCAGAAGCAGGCTCCAGGCTCTGAGCTGTCAGCACAGAGCCTGACACGGGGCTCGAACTCATGAGCTGTAAGATCATGACCTGAGCCTAAGTCAGGCGCTCAACCGACTGAGCCACCCAGGCGTCCCTGGTGTGCATTCTAATTTAACTGCCAAATACATACTGCATACTTAGAAAGTACAGTCTAGAGATCAAATGAAGATCTGAGTGTGACAGAAGCAAGCCCAGGTTTCTCAATAAAAAGACAATGTTATAGTTCTTATGTAAATTTGGATTTCAATGGCAATGACCATCTTTGTTGAGAGACTGTATAGTATAATAGTAAAAAGTGCAGTGCTGGAGCCAGTCTGCCTAGAGTTAATATAATCTAGACAATTTACTATGTCTCAGTTTTTTTCATCTGTAATATGGAAAAATAGTAGTATCTATATTCCAGGGTTATTGTGAAGATTAAATGGATTAATGCATGCTGAGCTCTATATTCCTGGGCACTCAATAGATTTTAGCTAACCTTATTATTTTTTGAAGACCAAGGGCTAAGATGTACTAATATCATTATTCAGACTCTATTTTATCCAGTGTGATAAATTTCTGGACTCTTGTAACTTTATGCTTCTGGTTAATAAGGTGTGAGGCATGAGAGTGGGCAGGGGGACATATGGGGTATCACAGGTGATGAGATTTGCTTATTTTGTCAATAAAGAAAATATAATTTAAACGCTTTCTTTATTTACCAACTGCTTTCTCTGACAACCAAGGACAATTAGTCTTTTTCCTAAAAAAAAAATTTGAGGTCTAACTAACGTATGGCAAAATTTACAACTCTTAAATGTGCAGCTTGACAATTTTACTTAAACATAAGTATGTAGCCATCACTCAGATCAAGAGACAGAACATATCAATAACCCTAGAAAGTTCCATGGCCATCCAAACTGGTGTTTGATAACACTGATTGCTGAGCCACCAAGGAGCTTGCTTTCATCTCAGGATTCCTGTATCTGCCTCTGTGTGTTAGGATCGATCTTTATGAACTGGTAGTTCTCTCACAGTCAGGACTAAGACTCTGGAGTCCTAGGATATTTTCTTAACATATGACTACATTAAAATCAACCCAATCACTTTCTTTTTAAAATTTTTTTAATGTTTATTTTTTGAGAGAAAGAGACAGAGTGTGAGCGGGGGAGGGGCAGAGACAGAGGGAGACACAGAATCCAAAGCAGGCTCCAGGCTCTGAGCTGTCAGCACAGAGCCGAATGCGGGGCTTGAACTCACAAGCTGTGAGATCATGACCTGAGCTGAAGTCAGACGCTTAAATGACTGAGCCACCCAGGCGCCCTCAACCCAATCACTTTCAAAACCAGGCTCTACTCCTCTTGAGTGACACTGCCACAGCATCTAAAATGTGAACTTTAGTAAACACTATAACATAGAAGAGAACATCAAGCTTAGTGAGATGGTCTGTAATCAACTAAGTTTAAATAATATGCTATGTCTTCCCTCTTAAAATTCCTCTTGCACCTTAGCTTATTAAAGGTACTGAGAAGTTCTGTGATAAAGAAACCTATTAACCACATATTACGCAAAGGAACTCAACCACAAAATGCTTTTTAAATTTTTTTAAACTCTCATCTCCAACTTAACATTTGGAAAATTGAACGCATTACTTTTTTTTCCAGAAACTGGCTGTCTTACTTTCCTAACTTTTCCAATTTGATAAAATTACATAATCAGTTCTCCAGGTTCAAAATTTTGAACCTTCTATTTCATTCCCTATATAAAGTCTCTTGCAAAAACACTAGTGGTTCTTCAAAATTCTTCAAAATTTGATTTCCAAATTTTTATTAAATTCTAGTTAACATACAGTGGAATACTAGTTTCAGGAGTAGTATTCAGTGATTCATCACTTACATACAACATCCACTGCTCATCACAACATGTGCCCTCTTTAATACTCATCACCCATCTAGCCCATCTCCCACCTACCTTCCTCTATCAACCTTCAGTTTCATATCTATTTTTAAGAGTCTTTCATGGGTTGTTTGTGTTTCTCTTCCTCACCCCACCCCCATATGTTCATCTGTTTTGTTTCTTAAATTCCACAAATGAGTGGAATCATGTGGTACTTGCCTTCCTCTGAGTGCCTTATTTTGCTTAGCATCATGTGCTCTAGCTCCATCCGTGCCATTGTAAATGGCAAGATTTCATTCTTCTTGATGGCTGGGTAATATTCCATTATATATATGTATATATATATATATATGACATTCATATATATATATATATATTCCAATATATATATGATATCTTCCTTATCAATTCATCAGTTGACAGACATTTGGGCTCTCTCCATAGCTTGACTATCGTCGATAATGCTGCTATAAGCATTGAGGATGCGTGTACTCCTTCAAATCTGTGTTTTTGTATCCTTCTGGTAAATGCCCAGTAGTGCCCCAGTAGTGCAATTGCCGGGTTGTAAGGAAGTTCTATTTTCAACTTTTTGAAGAACCTCCATACTGTTTTCCACTGTGGCTGCCCCAGTTTGCATTCCCACCAACAGTGCAAGAGGATTCCCCTTTCTCCACATCCTCACCGACATCTGTTTTTCCCTGGTGTTGTTAATTTTGGCCACTCTGACAGGTGTGAGTTGGTATCTCATAGTGGTTTTGATTTGTATTTCCCTGATGATGAGTGATATTGAGCACTACATGATTTACTGCAAAAGATTTGTCAGGACAAACAATCAGATGTTTCCATGTTAAATGTACAGTCTTATTCTGTCTATTCTTGATGAGAAACTCTACATGCACAAAGGATGAAAACCTCACATTCCACTTTCTAGTTTCTCATTCCCTAAGTTAGATGCTTTGGTTGTTTCCAGAAAATCTGCTAACCTCTTAGAATTTACATTTCTGCAATAGGGAACCACTGACAATTTTATGATGTTAGTAATCTCCTTTGAACACACTTATTCTCTTTTTCTCTCTTTACTTCCATTTTTCCTCTTCTCCTGTTTCTTTGTCAAGGTTTGGTGAAGCCCATGACACATTTTTATCAGCACTGAGAAACTAGCCATTATTGACCAAATCAATAAAACAAAAGCATTGTGTGTGATGGCCAACATTTTAAAAGACAATCCACATTAATGATTACATTTATTAGGTGACTTGTCTGCACCGGCACCTAATTATTGACATGATGTGGTACAGGGTAGGCCTGCATCATCATGTGATGGTACTTTACACAAATGTCTTTAGTCACCCTTAGTAGCCTGAAAGAGAATTGTATCTTTATTTTATAATTAAGGAAATTGGAGCACTGACTTGTTTGTTATTTAACTTACCGTGGTCATAAGCTAGAAATGTGCCTGTGAGTCCCTACTTATGAGATCCTATACCACAGGAGTACTTTTGTTGCTTGAGGTGTTTCTTTCTCATTAGCATTTAATATTTAGTGTCCACAGGGCTTCTCTTCTACATGGTTGATTTTTCCTATCCAATCAAAAGTTTCCAGGGATCCTGATACCAGATTCTATGATGTACACAGGGGACTGGCACACCACTCTGAACCCAAAGGCTTCTTTAATTTACCAAAATTGTTCTTTCCTACAAGTAACAAGGACAAGGTTAATAAAAACATACCAGGAAGAACATTGGAGAAGATACTATAAACGTCTTTCTTTTCACCCATTCTCTCCTCGTTCAACAAATATTTTAAAAGTCTTATTACCTATCAGGCACTATTCTTGGCCTTGGGCCACAGCAATTAACAAGATACAGTCCCTGCCATCAAATGTTTCCAGTTCGTGGGGAAAATGGCAAGGAAATGGATGATACAGTACAGAGTGGCAACTGGTGGGATGGAATTACATTTGTGTTGTCCTGGGAACAGATAAGAGGGGATCTCCAATACAAACTACTGGGAGGGAGAAAAGTTCCTCATTTTGTCCTGATAGTCTCAGAGGTCATACTCTTGGTCTCATTTTTGTAAAAAGACCATTTTAGATCACTACCTCTTTTAGCAGAGGTTCTAGATTGAGCATAGCTTGGTCTATTGCTAAGGATCTTACATGGTCTGGATATCAGTTCACATCAGAGATACAAGAAGAAGCCTACTAGGTGTCTGGCTATATAAATGTCTTTTGTAGAACATGCACTTAATAAATGGTAACTGTTCATAGAGGAATTCACTCAACCAGGATGCTTATTGAGAGGGCGTAAAATGTAATGTAATGTTTCCAAAAATAAAGGAAGTTAATGTTTTTGCATGTCTTAGTCTGGAGCCTGTGAATTGTCATACCAGCTTAGTTTCTTTTCTTTTCTCATAGTGCACATTCTACGTGGACAATTTGTGATTTCAATTACTATCTACAAGGCGATGACTATCTAATCATATCTCCATCCTGATCTTTCCTTGTGTGTTTCATATTCATATATGTAGCTGATTGACTACTAGAGATTTCCACTGGAATATTCCATAACCTTTCAAACTTACAATATATAAAGCTTCATTAATAATAATCCTACCAAATCTATAGTGACTTCTATGCTTCCTAATCTTATTGAATGTCAGCACTGTGAATTCATTTGCTCAGAGTAGAGACCAAAAATTCATCCTTGACTTCCCCTTTCCACATTTGCCTTGCCACCTCCCCCCAGTGGCCAATCCAATCAGTTCTGAGTCCTGCAGATTCTAAGTCCCAAGTAGCTCTTGACTCTGTCCACTTCTTTCACGCCTAATGTCACAACTCTAGTTGAGGCTCCCATTATCCCCCACTTGGATATTGTAGTAGTTGCCTAATAATGTCTCTAATTTTGCTGTAAGGTGTACAGAAAAATTATTTTGAAGCACAAATATGGTCATGTCATCACTTGCCTTAAATATTTAACAGCTTCCCATTGAGCTTTGATACAGACCTATCTCCTTCATATGGTTTAAAAGTAAGCTGACCAGGGGCGCCTGGGTGGCGCAGTTGGTTAAGCGTCTGACTTCAGCCAGGTCACGATCTCGCGGTCCGTGAGTTCGAGCCCCGCGTCAGGCTCTGGGCTGATGGCTCGGAGCCTGGAGCCTGTTTCCGATTCTGTGTCTCCCTCTCTCTGCCCCTCCCCCGTTCATGCTCTGTCTCTCTCTGTCCCAAAAATAAATAAAAAAAAAACGTTGAAAAAAAAATTTTTTAAAGTAAGCTGACCAAATATCTCACTTTTCTGGAATAGTCTCTGTTTATGCTTGTTATTTCAGCATAATTAACAGTCCCTCCTTTCACTCACAAATGTGTTCTGCTTTAGTTGATAGATTATCAGGTCGCCCTATTTATAAGACTTTTTATTATTTGGGTTTTGCATACTGTTTTGTCTTATCTCTCACCATCCCCTACTTCTACTCTATTTCAGTCTTACTAAATGCCTTTCAGTTCTTCTGACATACATGGTTTCTTTTGCTTCCAGACTATTGCCATACACTTCTCTCCCCCTGAGGCTCTTTGCATCTTCTTTCAACCCTGGTTAACAGCTGCTCATTCTTCAGGTCACAGTTCAGCTACATGTCTGCCCTATTATTGCTCACAGCACCAGTATTCCTGCCCTCCGGGTCTTATGATAGTGAAGCTTAATGATGTGATTATTTGTCTAAAGCCCCCACTACAACATAAACTCTGAGGGCAGGGGTCAGGACTGTCTTATCTATGTTTTCTTCAGGAGTACTGGTTATCCCAGCTACAACATTGATGCTCAGTAAATATCTGATGTGTAAATGAATGCATCTGGGCATACAAGAATGCCTACTAGAGTGTCAACATGCCTAAGCTGTCAAGTGGAGTGGTTAAGTACAAGAGTCAGCAGGACAAAGGGGAGGGCCATGTGTGTGGCTTGCACAGTGAACCTCACAGTGCTCTTCAGGAATATCTTTTCTCCTCCTGGCTGCCAAAAAAAATTTTTTTTTAATTGATTTTTCCCCGTATCAACAAAAGACTGGTGGTTGGGGTCTGAGTTCACAGGATGCAAACTTGTCCCTTTCCTACTCCTAGGTCCCTTATTCTGCCAGGGTAAACCCAAAATGAGCACAAGGCAAGTTATGTGTAAACTTATAAAGTGGTAAGTGGTTGGGTACTCTGGTGACTCCACTTCTTGTGTTCTGTCTGTTTAGAGCACCAGGCTACGCTTCCGAAGGCAAATCCACATTTTCCATGATGATCTTAAAAGTCACAGTTTTGCTTCCTGGTTGCTCTCGTGCTTGAATTCTGAATGGTTTTTTCCATGCCTTGAATAGGCATGGTTAGAGCAGGGGTCCACAAACCATGGCCTGTGGGCCAAATCTGTCCTGCTGCCTGTTTTGGTAAATAAAGCATTATTCAAACACTTTATTATAATAGCCATGCCTAATTCTGTACGGTCTGTGGATAGTTTCTTGCTACAATGGCTGAAATGAATGGCTTCAGTGAAGACCCTATAACCTACAAATCTAAAATACTTGTCTTGGGGCGCCTGGGTGGCTGACTACAGCTCAGGTCATGATCTCGCATTCTGTGGGTTCGAGCCCCGCATTGGGTTCTGTTCTGAGCACTCAGAGCCTGGAGCCTGCTTCTGATTCTGTGTCTCCCTCTCTCTCTGCCTCTTTCCTGCTTGCTCTCTGTCTCTTTCTCTCTCTCTCTCAAAAATAATAAACAATAGGGGCGCCTGGGTGGCGCAGTCGGTTAAGCATCCGACTTCAGCCGGGTCACGATCTCGCGGTCCGTGAGTTCGAGCCCCGCGTCAGGCTCTGGGCTGATGGCTCCGAGCCTGGAGCCTGTTTCCGATTCTGTGTCTCCCTCTCTCTCTGCCCCTCCCCCGTTCATGCTCTGTCTCTCTCTGTCCCGAAAATAAATAAACGTTGAAAAAAAAAATTAAAAAAAAATAATAAACAATAAAAAGAATTTAAAATATTTACTGTCTGTCCTTTTACAATATAGGCTTGCTGACCCCTTGTCTTGTGTCCCAAGCTAGGAGACTTTGGTAAAAGACTAGGAACTTGCTACTCCAAGTCTGGCCTATAGATCAGCAGAAACAGCATCAAGGAATTTATTATAAACAGAGCAAATCTTAGGCCCAACCCCAGACCTACTGAATCAGGAACTGTATTTTAACAAGATCTCCAGATGATTTGTGTATACACCAAAGTTAGAGAGCACTGATCTAGTTGCCTTAGGAGACAGAGCAGAACTCCAAAGGAGCTCACTCTTGAGAAGGTATTACCTCTAAGATGTACAGGAAGTTTGGATAATGGCCTACCGTTTATGGGTTTCAAGAGTATCACTATGCTAATAAGCCATAGGTCTTAACCCCAAGGAATACAACCTCCACAATGGAATATTAATAATGGGCCATAAAAACCGACAAGGTGAATATTTGGGGGCCAGAGAGACTCTAAGTACTCCTCAAATCATACCATCAGGCAGGCACATACTTTGATTATGAAGGAGGAGGTCAACCCTGAAGAGTTTTTGAGTACAAGAGCAACTATGGGGGATTAGTGGTTCTGGTCAGAAGCAATTGCTGTTTTCTTACATGCCTCAGTGCTCCATTTGATTGCAGTGACAAAAATACCCACTCTCTCTTTATCCACCTCACTGTTTATGATTTATTTTCTCCTATGGCTTCAGTTGGTACTAATAACTTTGATGGAGAGAAGTTTGGTAAATTAAAAAAAAAGTTATTTGCTATTCATAATTTGTTATGGTAGCTCTAAAATGGAAAAAAAAAAGTCATGCAAAACAAGGTTATTTTTCTATTGCTCTTGAGACATCACGCTGGGCACAATTCCTGGAACCCTGCAAGAATAATATCGAACAGTGGGAAAGCATGATAGTGCCTGTTCCAATGCAAGAAATAAGTTGATTACCATCAAACAGTGCTTCTACGTGAATACCAGTAAGACCTGAAGAATATTCTTTAAGTTACTTAGGTAGTAAGACGATGAATGTCTCCCACAGCACACAATGTTCCTCTTTAGAGCAGGAGATGTGTTTACCCTCCCCAACAATTCAAAATAAAATCTGGAGGACATGGAGTGCTCTCTTGTTGTGGTAAACAAGTGGTTCCAGTGTGTCAACCTGGGAAATTTAATAAATATCATCAGCCCCATCACTGTAACCTTTTGTCACAGTGAGGAACATAAAAGAAGTTGGTTTCTTTGTTTTTGTTGCTGTTGCTTTGGTAAGTTGTTTATTTCACTAACCTTGGGCTCCAATTCCTTTATAAAAGAGGAACACTTTATATACTCTAAATTTATCAGTTTATTAATTGGGTAAAAGCATACTCTGTATTTTGTGAAACCTGAATAGAATAGTCCTAGCCACTT
Source organism: Lynx rufus (assembly GCF_022079265.1). NCBI lineage: Eukaryota > Metazoa > Chordata > Mammalia > Carnivora > Felidae > Lynx > Lynx rufus. The sequence goes on from NW_025814834.1 coordinate 74,555,799, forward strand.
TCACAATTCACCACCGTAATAGGGGACAAGGTTGGCTTAGAAACCATGGTTTTTTGATGACACATTTTTCTGTCCACATTAAATCCATTTCTATAGCTATTAAATAATAAATGTAACTGATTATGATATAATTTTCTTTTGACTTACTTTCTCTTTTTTTTTTCTTTTGACTTACTTAACAATTTTCTTGATGCAGTTGCAAATGAATCTGTTAAAATCAAAATTGTGTCTAAAAGAAAAATAAAAGGAAAACGAGAGACAGTTGGATACTCCAAAACAGATATTTAAGCCCTTGAATATGAAACTGGTTGTATAGATTCATTAAAGTTGTCTCTTAGCTGAGCAGGATTGAGGATGCTGGCCTAAGGGGGTTTATAGACCTAAATTTCAATTGTGCCCCTAGTGCTTCTGGATGACTCAGTGCCCAATAGCTCAGGGAGCAATTATACAGATTTAAGAATATGGTCTGTTGCAAGTTGTTCTTATCAAATCCTTTAGTGTTAGTAAATATAGTCTCCATAACTAGGGAATGGAGACTACCTATAAATATTCCCCATATTGAGGGAAAGTCCACCTCCCCTTCTTGTCGCAAGCTATTCTGATCTAAACAAACTCTGTGAGTGTGTGAAGCTCATGCTGGCTCTTTGCCTATTAATTTTTAAAGTATCTAAGATTCCAGTTCAGCAAATAGTACCTGCCATGGGACAGGTCCTGTGTCAGTATAGGGCCTACAATTACCCTCTTGGATAGATATTATTGAACTCGATTTACAGACAATGGAAAAGACTCACAATGGGTAAGTATTCTAGCCATTACACTGTGCCACATTGTGTTATGAGTCCATTAAAAAGATCTCCTTTATTTTTTCATTATCAACAATTAATGATTAAGGGGACTAATATATGATATGCCAGATGCTGTATTCACTGTTGAGGACAAAAAGGTAAGTGAGTCACTATTTTTGTCCTCATGGAGCTCTATGCCAAGCTGGAAGATACGAGTTTTATTTTCCATTACAAATTTGAGTTGTTGTTGTTAAAATCTCTTTTACTGCTTTTACCCTGCATTAAGACTCTGCTTGTTATATGGCTCATGCCTAGCTAGACCTGTGCGAATTGGCTTAGACAGAGCCTTTGATCTTTGAGTGTTTATATTTCGTGACAGAAATTGTAGACATGGAGATGACTAAGAGACTACAAGGCAATGATAAATGTGCTCATTAGCAACGCCAGCTCACTAATTCAAGAATCTCAAATTTTGAAAAATAACATCCATCCAATAAGTAAAAATGAACTTCTAAGTACCCAAAATAGAAGTCACTGAGTCTATTTACTAAAGCTCATATACTTTATTTGCAGGAAAACAATTCAGGCCTTCACTTTGAGCCAATTTACTCTGATCTCACACAAAATTTTAACATGATTGAATATCTGCTTGCAGTTTACAGTAAATTTAAAAAAAGAACTTGTTTATCCTTGGGCATTGGATGGACAAAAGAAGAGATTAGATAACCCCACCCCCCCCCCCCCAAAAAAAACACTGTAATTTTGCTGAGGGCTGATTTTGTCCCCCTGAACTGGGAGAAAGTATAGAAAATATGTTTAACAACACAAACACATTTGATTTGCCTTTCCCAGGAAAAACGTGGTTGAGTTTGACAGTTGTTTTTAAAACCACTGTACCTTTTATTAAAAATAACTGCATCCTTGACCGTGTTGCTCTATCATCTCTCATTGGTTTGTGTGAGTCTAGTGCATTGGTAATAGCTCCAGTCAATTATTAACTACAAAGTTTCTGCAAAGGAGAGTGGTTTTAAATCTTACACCCACCCCACCCCCACAAGGATTGCGAGGACAACATGGACTTGAAGGGGAGAACATCAAGCTAGAGTTTCACCATCTTTTGGCAAAGCAGTACTTCCTGGAGGTCTGCCCAAGTTGCTGCATGTTGTCAGTCACTGAACTAGGCTTCTCCAGGGAATGGCTACACTAAAGAGAAAGCAGGTACCATGAATCAGAAGAGAACCAATGGACCAGCTAAATTCAGGGGTGGAACTGCTAGCCATCTGGGCAGAAGGGTTATGGACCTAGGTATTAAGAATTTCCATTTCCAGGTGGTACATGGATTAATTCATTGACTTGTGAAGAGTCTTTTTTTTTTTTTGTAGGAGTATGTGACTAAATGTTTCTGAGAATGGATTCATAAAAGAGTATTGAATGGTGGCTCTGTTCTTGAGAGAGAGAGAAAAAAGGGAAGTGAAGAAAGGTACCAGGAACACTTTATTTTCGCATTTTGAAGAACTGCAATATTTTAGTTACTTCAAGAAAAGTGGATCTTAGAATCTGAAGATGAACTATCAGCTATAAATTCTTGTTTTTCTTCAAATGATGTAGAGAACGGATGGGTAGTGTTCTTGTAACTTTTAAGAATGTCATATGTGGGCACTGAACAATCCAGAATCTTGACAGAGTGAGACAAAATGGAAAGAGTAAGAAATACAATGCAGATCTTTTGATCTGCCTTCACATGTTCTGCATGCTAGTCTCATGTTTTTATAATAACTCATTTGGATGAGTGGACCATTCTTCAAGGATTAACATTTTATGACTAAATGATTGAGAAGCAAACATTTCTGAGTGAGGATGTTAAAAGAAGCATGGTATGATGCATACCATTGGACAAGAACAAGACAAGGAATAATAGAGTTGGTATCACTCTCAAGGAGTCTCTATGTCTAATAGAAAACTTATATTTGACTGTTTTTGAATGCCTAGCCTTGAAATTCAATGTTTAGGCTTAATGTAATTTGGTATTTAAAGCAGTTAATAGAACTGAGGATTTAGTGACCCAACGATTAAATGTCTGAGGCACAAGTTGTCTCTAAAATGGTAAATATAGATGAGACTTATATTACAAAGTTTCTCAAATGAATTTCTCCTTTGACCAGTATATCTAATCATATTTCATATTTTCTAGGATTCTATACAGCTTGTAGATGATCCGAATGTTTTTACCATACCTTCTCTCATGATGCTCAGTTCATAAAATCATCATCACTATCAACATCACCGCTATTATTATCGTCATCATTTCCATCATTATTGTTGGGAGTGTGTTAGACTCTTGACACATATTAACTTACAGGTAACTACCAATAATCCAATGTGGTATATGTTATTATTATCCCGGTTTTCCCAATACGGAATTGGGAGCACAAAAAGTTAATAATTTGCCAGATTTACACAACCAGTACATATCACTGAAGACAGTCTCTTAAACATTATTCTATATTGCCTTAGACCTGGTGAGAACTTAGGGAAATTCTAAAGTTAGCTCTTTATTTTGCAAAATAAGGGAACTAAGGATCATAGAGAAGAATTGACTTTCTTTGGCACTCAGTCAGTTCTTGACAGAGTTTTAATTAGAACTCACATTCCTTGATTTCCAGTACAGTGTTCTTTCTAATACTATAATTTGCCCTTATTTTCTAGGTAATGCAACCCTCACCAGAATGTCCATTTCATAGGGGATAAAAAGAATGAAATCAAAGCTCTCCATTCTTCCATAAACAAAATATTTGGTAGGGGTGGAGACTTACCCTGTTGATCAAAATAGAATACTTGGGATATTTTTACATTCATTGCTTACCATGAAGCCCTATTCATGTGGATATTTCATGTATGACATAGAATATCATCCATCTTTAGCCTTTTAGGAAAGCCATTTTATTGTCAGTGTACTTAATTATGCAGGGTTGTTATAGTCCAGTATTCTTATACCCATTCTCTTTAATATCATTTATAATTGAGTCATGTTGTTACATTGCAAACATACATAGTATGCATTCTTCCTATCTAAAACGATAAAGTTGAATACCCACATCCTTGGAACAAAGTTGAACAGGACTTGAATAACTTTGAACAGAACTTGATTTGTCTTCTTGAATGCTTGGAGGGTTTTATTTCCATCCAGGACTAGTTCTTTAGGCATACACAAGATAAGTGACTTTAAAAAAAAAATGGAAAACTCATTGTTGGTTAATATCTGTTAAATACAACTAAAGATTCAAGTACACTCAAGAACACGTGGAAAACATGCTTCCTGCACATTAATAGCTGGCACTCTAAAAAAATCTGAAAGTGAAGGTCTTCTAGCCTTTCAGAGTGTCAACATTTTAACTGTGAAGTCTGTTGAACATGGGCCTTCTTATAAACTTTGTTAATTACAGAACAGAACTTCTGTGTGAAATTGAATTAATTTTAATCCTTCTTTGTGGTGGGGAATTTAGATTATAAAGTACCCAAAGGACTTCATTATGAGGCAGCTTTAGTTATAAGCAGAGCATCAATCTACCCATTTTACTTTTGAGCAAGATTCAAACTTATGGGTAAAATGTTCCCTTGAGGTGAAACAGATGCCTTGAGAAGTTGCATTAATAACTATTTAGAGTAACTGCTTATGATTCATGAGCTAACTGGGGTTATTTTCCTGTGGCTCACCAGACCATCTGTAAATTGGCCTGACACAGGGCTTCAAAAGAATAAATACATAATAAGAAATTCAGAGTTAGAATTGAGGCTGTTTTCTTAATTTGAAACCTCAGTTTTTTTTTTTTAAACCCAATCAAGTACCTTTATAGCTCTTTATCAAAAACTTCTTTTTGTTGATGTCTAAATGTTGACTATAGGTTAATTTCAGCATATAAACTTTAATATATTATAAACAAATAAATATTTTCATTTATTTTATATACATTTACTAATGTTTGAGTATATTGAGTAGATGAGGTGGAAACTATGCATGACTGGGAAACTCAGAGAAAAATAATAAAGTAACTTAATATTATATGACCACTGGTTTCTTGAGTTCTGCATCCTCCATTTACAAATAAGGTCTCAGTGACTTGATTTGTGAAACTATATATATTTAGTGATAAATAAATGACAAATAATAAATAACACATGACCTTGCACAATTCAAACACCGCAGAATTGGATAAAGAATTAGAATGATTACCCACTGCTACCCCCTATTTGTCAGGTGTCCATAGCGTGTAAATGCCCAGACCCTCTTTTACAAACACCCCTAGATGTCGTCATATACATACACATATGCAGCTTTTGTTTTATAAACATGGGGATGCGGTTATTCTGCCTGTAGGTGTTTTTTCTTCTTAAAAGTGAACATCTGTGAAGATTAATGTCTTAACAGCTGCACACTATTCCATGTACCACTTTAAAAGGATCATTTCCTTGTTGATAGATATTGAAGTCATCTTGAATATTTTTTCTATAGAAAATACTTCCTGCTGAAGCTATCCTTGTAAATTTCCCAATAACATTAATCGTTATAATCTTAATAGGCATTATTTACACTTGATTCAAAATTCAAAAGGTGCACACGAGTATATGGTGAAAAATAAATCTCACTCACACTCCTGTTTCCCAACCATTCTGTTTCCTTCACATTCTTTTGAATCCTTCCAGAAAAGTTCTCTGTATGTGTATATGTGTGTGGCAGGGAAGGGAGGATGTATATAAAATCCCCCCTGCCACAAATATTACCATAATCTATACACTCCTCTGTATTTTGGTTTTTAATTTAATAATAGTCTGTTTAAGCTGCTTATTTCTTTTTACTGATTCTGAAATATTTCTTTGTATGGATATAGTGCAATTTATTCATCCTATTAAATAGTAAATATTTAATGAGGTTAAATATTATTAACTTGTTTTCCACCTTTGCTATTGAAATATCTATATGCATACCATTTTCACAGGTCATATATCTGCAGCACCATATTTAAGTGTGGAATTATTGGATCAAAAAGTATGTGCTGTTTTATTTTTGGAAAATTAAAAATTTTAAGCCTCCTGTGTAGGGAGGATATGCCAGTATAGTTTTCAACCAACAATGTATGAGAAATACATATTTTCATAATTAATTTTATTTAATGCATTTTCCTTCAACGCTACCCAACATAATTTTCCCCTCTCTCCTTCTCTCTCCTTCTCTTATCATGGCCAATTTGGTAGATGAGACTGTAACCTCATCATTATTCTGTTTATTATATTTAAAAGTTATCAGTGAGGCTGAACAATAGTTCATGTGTTTAAGAACCAATTTTAAAAAATCTTTTCTATTAATATTTGGCACCTGTTTTTCCCAGTTTGGTTCTTGGACTTTTCTTACTGGGTTATGTGAACTCTTTTCATTTAAGGCTACTGGCCTTTTATTAGAGATGTTCATCGTAAATTCCCACCACCTTCCTCTCCAAAAGTTATCATTTGTCATTTGACTTTTGGTCATTTTTGCAATGAGGAAAGTTCTTATTTTTACATAGGAGAATTTATCATCTATTTTTAGTGGTTTCTGACTTTTGTTTGATAGTTAGAAAGCTTATTTCCTCTTCCAAGTTGTTTTAAAAATCACTTGATCTTTTTAGTACTTTTACGAATTAATTTTTTTTATCACATTTAGATCTTATATCCATCTAGAAATTATTGTTTCTTTTTCTCTACCAAACTTCATTCCACTTACGTAGATTGAACCTTAACTTACGTGACACAAACGCCTACTTACTCTACTTGAGGACCTCACCCCCGTCACTAGGCTTCCTCAATTGTTTTTTGGATATTATCAAGGGATTATTTCATTAATCATCTAAGTATGAGGCTGGATCATTCCTTGGCTATAATCATGGCTTCCGGAGTTAGACCAACTTTGATTTAAATTCTGGCTCTGCTCTGTGGCACTTTCAGAAAATGTGAGTAGATGCTAATGGTCACAGAGGCAGTAATTCCTACATGATAAGGTTGCTGGGTGTACTAAAGGAGATGACACATGGTATCCCCACTGCCCCATAAGTGTTTGGCAACATTAAGCGTGATCGTCATGATAATCACTACTAACGTAGTTATTAATAACTAATAATATTTTTATTCTTGTTATCACCATTAAAGGTAGTTTGTCAGGGACAGTCTCCTTGAGACAGCTGCCTTTGCTGGTCTGGACAGGAGCCTGAGTGATGACGAAGGTGCATATTGTGGGCATGTCATTGTCCAAGATGCTGTCTCTGGACATGCCATGCTCCCAAAGCCACAGGATTTTAGAGCTGGATTCTGTAAAAAGTCAGGGAATGGATCTGTTTCTAATTGTGCACTGCCCATTGCCACCTGGGCCCTGAAGACACTTGCTTATGCTCAGTGGCTACCAAGCTTTTCAAAAAGTCTGTGGACCCACATTGATGTAATTATGAGATTCAAACCCAGGTCACCATGTGAGAAACACATATAGAAAAGAAAGGAGAATATATTTATAACCCTGAAGTAGGTAAAACCTTCCTGGGGATTCGCAAAATTCACAAATTAGAAAGGAAAGCATCGACTGATTTCAGTATTTAAAACGGAGAATTTCTGTGCAATAGATGTGAAAAGCAAAGTTGAAAGACAACTGTCAACCTGACAAAAGAAAATTGCAACATCTATACATAAAAAGATGTCAGCCTTAATAGCTAAGATTTCATGCAAATTGGGAGGAAAAAAACCCAACCTAATAGAAATTTTAAAAAATTTTAAATGGTCAATAAACATGTTAAAAATGTTAGAATGAAATTCAAACAGAGAAATATTTTTGCCCTTCAGATAGACACTTAAAATATTTATAATAGTCTAAAGCATGTGTACATTCAAGGTAGAATGTAATTTGGGAGTACCTAAAAAATCATCCTATACATACACTTTGAACTGGCAAGCGCTTCTCTGGATGTCTTTTCTATATACATATGTGCACTAAGACATACGATTAAGGGAATTAATTGCCACATCAGAAAGAAAAAGTGGAAATAACCTAAATATCTATCAAAAGAGTAGTGGTCGATATGGAACATTAAAAAATGGTTAAAAATGGTAAGTACTGATGAGGAAAGATTTCCCAAACATGTTATATAAGTAAGCAAGTTGCGGAATAACATGCATAGTGTGATTCCATAAATGGTAAGAAATCCTTCAGACAAAAGTATATATCAGATATATAACTATGTAGAAAAGATGTCTGGAAAAAGGCACACCTAAATGTTAACTGAGTACTTCTGATAATGGAAAGTGGGGTCCGTGGGGGGCAATGGGGAGGTAAGGGAGAGTCACATTTTTTATTCTCCATACCTCTCTGTTGTTTAAATGGATTATGCTTAGAATATATTCATATGCACTTGTGTAACTAAAACTTAAACAAAACAAAACAAACCCTACAGGGGTTCCCACGTGGTTCAGTCGGTTGAGCACTGGACTCTTGACTTCAGCTCAAATCATGATCTCGTGGTTCATGAGATTGAGCCCCACATCAGGTTCTGTGCTGAGAGCCCTCAGTCCACTTGGGATTCTCTTTCTTCCCCTCTCTCTCTGCCCCTCCCCCATTTGCATGCACGCTCTCTCTCTCTTTCTCTCTCAAAATGAATAAACAAACTTAAAACAAAACAAACCCCTGCACCCATGTTATCCTTAGACAATGCTGCTTGCTGTGAACTTTAATGGAATGACTACTCCTAAAATTTCACCCAAGATAATTTATATTTTCAGAATACCATTGGAAATTCAAACATGAGATCACAAATAATCAGGAAGCGTAGCAGGATTGCTCATAAACCACTAAATTTAGGACTGGCCTCGCCACAGCACATATTTTAAGATAATGCCGAGGTCCTCATTAGAGCTGGAGCCCGTTGTAATGAGGCGATTTTGCTGACAAACTGTATCCAGCCCCGTCACACGGAATGCGGCACTGCGGCAGGGAGGGTCACGTTCTGCAATGGACTTTCTTTCTCTGCTGTGCTCTGCTGAACTTTTGCTCTCTAACATGGAAGAAAAACAGTGGCAGGATGAAACTTCCCTGGTATTATTAAAATTATGAAACTGACTGAAAACAGTCGTTTGGCAAAGCCGTTGCACAGGGACGTCGTTAATCTTTCTTCAAATTTCATGAAAAAGAGATCGATGCCCTAATATCCCTGAATGTTCCACCTCCAAGCCTGACCTCTGTGGTCTGTCGTTCGTTTTCTTGCTTTTGACAAAGACAAGAGTCCAAAAAATATTTCACTTTCCTCTTCTCTTGTACACACTATCTGGATAAACAAAAGTGGAAACACGGCGGTAAACAGCAGCGATGTTGCTCTGCTGAGGCAGGGAACCGCCAAGGCAAGAAGAGAGGGGGGACTGTGATGAAAGAGTGTCTGCTCCCTCCAACACAGGCAGCTCCGTTCAGCTCCAGCTGGCACCCACCATGTTGGAACAGGAGTCCAGTGTTGCCGATTTTCTAATTGTGAAAAAGAAGCAAAAACATACTGGTTCTATGTGATTTCTACCAATTTTTAAATATTGAGAAGTAAAAAAACAACAGTATGTACAAAATATAATATATAAAAGTCACTTAGCCATGAAACGGATGAAAGCCAGATGTCGCTTATGGACCCCCCACTTGGCAATTCGGGATATATGTTATTCCTTGTCCTGAATGCTCCCTATTGTAGGTTTCCAAACATGGCAGAGCGTCAGGGCTACCTGTGGAAGTTATACAAAACACAAACCATGCGGCCTCCCTCAGGGTGCTAGATTTGAAACCATGTTTCATGTTTTTAACAAGCTCCCCTAGCTGCTGTATACAGCTAGCTCAACAAGAGAGTCTGGCTAGCTGCTCATCCGCTCTAATTGGAATGGCAGGTGGAATCCATGTTGAGTACAAGTCCAATCCATTAGTGGTGACTGCACAGAACACCACTTGAGCAGGACTACTGCACTGTGACCAGGTGCCGTGGGGGACGGTTGGTAGATCTTTTATTAGCTCGGGCACAGTGGAGGTAAATAGAGAACATATGCAGTGTTTTTGCTGGCCATCACCCATTGAGTAGGATTTCTAGCTTTTAAAATAATATTTAGGGACATCTGGGTGACTCCGTTGGTTACAGCCGCCGACTTCGGCTCAGGTCATGATCTCGTGGTCCATGGGTTCCAGCCCCGGGCGAGTTCTGTGCTGACAGTTCAGAGCCTAGAGCCTGTTTCGGATTCTGTGTGCGTCTCTCTTCCTGCTCCTTCCCCACTCTCACTCTGTCCCTCTGTCTCTCTCAAAAATTAGTAAACATTAAAAATTAAAAAAAAAATTAAATTCCCCCATGATGAGGCCCTACCCTCCTTTCCAGTCTCATCATGCGCTATATCCTGCCTCACAGGTGAGGTTCCAACATCAAAGTACTTGTTTCTTCCTACACATGTCGTTCTCTTCCACTGCCCTGTGTCTTTTCTTCTGCCGTTTCTGTGACCCACCCCTCCCTTTCTGGCTGACTCCTACTCCCTGCTTAGGGCTCCCCTTGAACATCTACTTCCAGAGGAGGATTTTTCTGACCAATTCTCCCTTAATTTCAGAATCGATTAATTGCCTTGTGCTTCCTTGTAGAAACATCCCAAGAATATCTCCATCATAGTTTGTGCTTCGTATTATTAAACTGATCAGTTTACACTTGCCATTTCTTCCCTAAACTGGAAGCTTTCTCATCTTGGATATTTTATTCATATTTGTGTAACCGTACAATGTATTATCAATTATGTAGCCAAACTACACAGGGTACCTCTGCAGTGCTGAATTAATATTTATTAAATTGAACTTTGACATTTTGATTATGTATAACCTTGCAGTATATCTGTTTGCACTGAAGACTTATTTTTCTTGCTGAGTTATGTTTTGCTGAAGGACAAGGGACCTGGCAATATAGATGTTAAAACTGATTTTAAAGCAAAAAAAAAAAAAAGTGCCTTAGAAATGATCTTATCAATGAGGCCAATGATATTAGCCCCCTCATAGGGATAATATATTTGTTCAATGAGAAAACCTACTTTCAGTGCTTGGTAAAATTCTCACCGTGTTGCAAGGATTAAATAAATGTTAGTTGTCATAATACATTAAGTAGTTTGCCCCTGAAATAATAGTAGTTGGTTGAAAAGCCAGAAAGAGAACCCAAGTTTTCTGACTTCCATTTGTTATTTCAACAGTCGGATTGATTCCTTTCTATGGCAGGCAGACTAGATGCTTCTTAGTTCTTGCATTGGCCTACACCCCCCCGCCCAGCTCCTAATACCTAGTATGTTTTCTCTGATGAAAAGGCTTTTTGCTAGAGCCTTTCACAGTAAATGCTAGGCAATAGGAAAGTGTTCTCCAGCAAAAACAAAATGAGAACAGCAACAAAACAATCTGGACTGAGTGAATAGACAAATTCTTTTTTCACATGTAATATATTATGTAAAATTGTACATAAGCTACTAAATACATTTGAATCAAGCTTGCTTACGGACTTTTTAAAACAATCCTCCAAGGTGAATTGTTGAGAAACATGTGTGGTTGTGTTCTGTCAGTGACACTGTGCTTATGAAACGGCCAGAATATGCGAGTCCTTGCTAAAATCATGACAAGTATTTGAGCCATAATCACTGTGAACAGTGTGAATAAATTATTCTTCTAAACATTGTCTGTAGCATTTCACATTATTGAGGTTCTTGTTCTTAAACCAACTCTTCAGGATTCTCGTTAATGAGAAGAAACCAAAGAATATTGTACCATTGCAGTAGGGTAACCAATTGATTATCCCTTCAGCTGTTTATAGAAATGTTCTTTTTGATGAAGTGTCTGGGATCAATTTCCTCATCCTGCCTATAATATTCTCTATCTAGGCTTCTAGACATTATTTCGTATTAGCCATATTCATTGGAAACTGACTAATTTGATCAAATATGTACAAGTTAATATATAATATATATCACATTGGATCAAATTGATCAGTTTTTCATAGATGTTATTTTTACATTAATCAGTTTTAATAGATACAAATGCCGTGGGATAATTCCAGCTTTGGAACGTACAGAAATCATTCTGTTTTTACTGAAAGCAACAATGCTTAATTATAGATTTAGATCAACGTATGGCAGGAACCTGTCATGGAACCCTGGTTCTTGATGACAATGTGATTCACCGAATGAACACCGAGATTGTCCACCTCCAATTTCCTTGTTAATGAGTAAGAACTGTGTTATACGCCCACGACTAGACCGATCATTGGCAAAGGAGAATGACTTGCACCAAGGGTGATACATCCCGTGGGGCTAGACACATGGAAACAAACAAATCAAAAAGAAGGGGATGATGAGTGATGAGAAAATAACCAACATTGTGTGCTGCACCGTACATAACATTTAGTTCAGAGAACAGATCCTAGTGCTTCGATGATGAATTTTATCTCACAGCAAGGATGACATTCCTGATGGTCAGGCATTCATGTTCATAAACAGCTTTATATTCATATTATGAACTTGGTTATAGTAGTAAGATTTATCCCGTGTAAAGGCTGCTCTCGTATCTATCCACGTATGAGACATATTTAGGAAAACTTTTGTTATTTTGAGCCACTAATTAGTGCTAGTTAATAAAGAGGTGTTAGCTAATAAATACGATTAATGTCACACCAAGAGATTCAGTAAACAGTAGTTGTTCCCCAAACTGGGTATGAATCTGAACTTCATGGGCATTGGGATTCCAAGGGTCTATGGGATAGATGAAGCACACTAATGTGAAAAATGGAATGGTACAAGGTATTTGTGATTGAACAATAAAAGAGCTTATGGACATTTTGTGACTTACAGAGTTTGGAGTAAAAATATATACAGTAAGCCTGCCTGCTCTGAACACATTGGTATTCTTAAAGGGTGAATAAAATGTAGTCAGGTGTGAGTAGAAATCTTAGTTAAAAAAAAAAAAAAAAGAAACAAACCTACTTGTGTTTGCCTCTATCCAGTGGTTTTTCACTTTCTTGGTTTGAGGGCCTCATTGAGAATCTGAACAAGATTATGGACCGTTTCCCAGAGATTCACATTTGCATATTCATGCAATGTTTTGAATATTAATAACCTCTTCTCTAATGTTCTTGGTCCTATTAAAAAACCTGAAGCAGCGTAACTAACAGCTAACAATAGATACCATTAATCCAGTCCTTACCAGCTTTCCGAGTTCCACCTAGATCTCCTGAATTAGAAGGTTCGGGAGCTCAAAAATACAGTTTCATACAGTTCTTTCATTGTTCCTGATGAAATTCACTGGACTCTCTTTATTAGCCAGAGAAGCAAGGGCTTTAGTGTCAGACATACATGAGTTAAAATTCAGAACTTTACACTCAATGAGTAAGGGCAAGTTGCTTCAAACTTCTGAGCCTTAGTTTATCTCACCTATGATGCAGGAAGGGTAGCCGTCCTCACACTAGTGTGGTAAAGAATGTACGAGGGGCGCCTGGGTGGCTCAGTCAGTTAAGCGGCCGACTTCAGCTCAGGTCATGATCTCGCGGTCCGTGAGTTCGAGCCTCGCGTTGGGCTCTGTGCTGACAGCTCAGAGCCTGGAGCCTGTTTCAGATTCTGTGTCTCCTCTCTCTGACCCTCCCCCGTTCATGCTCTGTCTCTCTCTGTCTCAAAAATAAATAAACGTTAAAGAAAAAAAAAAAAGAATGTACGACACACCAGCATACAACCCTCGCAGTTAATAAGCACTGTAAATATCTATTATTTATCGTGGGCGTTCAGAAAGGGCCTGCTTTGTTTGCAGTGAGGATATTATCTGAATATTAAAAATTATTTGAGGTGAGAAATTCACGGTTGTAATATTTGCATTAAATGTTAACAGCAGAAATTGTGTTACTGAAACAAAGGTAAAATAGCAATGGCATGAGCTGGAGATGGCTTTTACTTGAGCCACGTAATGGATAAACACGTTAGCAAGTCAAAGCTTGCAGAAAACGAAGCTCACTCACCCCTAGATTCACAGGCGTCATCTTTAACCCTAATTTTGCAAGGCTTTTTGGAAACTTTCCAAATCTTAAAGCTTTAAGATGTTCACGCCAATAGAGTAAATTCTTGGTTGTATGGAAGCAGATTCTTTCAAGCATTCAGAATAGTTCTGAATTGGGACAAAAATAAACAACAAGCCATGTCTTATGTCTAGCAGTAACAACAACAACAACAACAACAACAACAACGAAAGAATCTTTGAGCATGATGCAATAAGCTGTGGGGAAGAGTTAAGATTTGGAGATTTACCCTGACTGGTTGTTTTCCAACAAAAAGAATATTCTTATTATAAACACTAGGTTTTAAAAGGACAAAAATGGGAAGTCTGTGTAGGCAAAAAAAAAAAAAAAAAGGCAGTAGTGATACAGAAGTAAAATAAGTCAGGGAATTGAAGAAGGTAGCCCCAAAGAGGAGAAGTTTGGGAGGGATTTTAAAGCCATTTCACACAGCTCAGTGGGAGGTTTTCTATCATTTCTTATGTTGATGCATCTTTGAAATACCCGAGGACCCATGGGGTGGGTCACACATACTTGTCAATGACAGAGTGTCCAGAAATAGAATCAGATCAATAAAAGAGCTTAGTGACACTTAGTGAGCCATGAGACCGCTATTTTTTTTTTTTTTTAGAGAAACAACGTGTAAGATAAATATGTTTGGAGTTCATGAGTGTCCTATTAAAATGAAGAGTAGGAAAGAGTAATTGTGAGTCAGTACCTTCATAAAGAACAGAGCCAACTTATGTTTGCCTTTTTGCAGTGGTCTCCACATTTTTCATTCGTGGATCTTATTGAAAATCTGAGAAATGATTATATGTATCTTTCCTAGAGAAATAGTTTACATTTACGTATAAGCATAGTGTTTTGTGGATTGATGATCTCTGATGTTTTTGGTCTTACAGGGAAATGGAAACAGTGTAACCAGAAATGATGGCTTCAATTAATTATTGATTGATTAAACTAATGATAACTAATAGCTACTATTAACGAAGTCCTTACTATGTTAGAAACAATATGCTAAGTCCCTTATATACATTATCGCATTTAATCCTCACTGGTTGGCCCCATTTTATCAATGCGAAAACTGAGGCTTGGGAAGTTACACAGCTTGCTTAAAATTCTTTTTTTGGGGGCGTCTGGGTGGCGCAGTCGGTTAGGCGTCCGACTTCAGCCAGGTCACGATCTCGTGCTCTGTGAGTTCGAGCCCCGCGTCAGGCTCTGGGCTGATGGCTCAGAGCCTGGAGCCTGTTTCCGATTCTGTGTCTCCCTGTCTCTCTGCCCCTCCCCCGTTCATGCTCTGTCTCTCTCTGTCCCAAAAATAAATAAATGTTGAAAAAAAAATTCTTTTTTTTTATTAAAAAAATTTTTTTTTAATGTTTATTATTTTTGAGAGAGAGACAGAGAGCAAGCAGGGGAGGGGCAGAGAGAGAGGAAGACACAGAATCAGAAGCAGGCTCCAGGCTCTGAGTTGCCAGCACAGAGCCCGATGTGGGACTTGAACTCACAAACCTTGATATCATGACCTGAGCCAAAGGCAGCCGCTCAACCGACTGAGCCACCCAGGCGCCCCAGCTTGCTTAAAATTCTACAGCCAGCAAGGAGTAGATCCTGGAATCAAACTGAGCTCTGTTTGATGACAGAGCATATACTCTTAAGCACTCTCTCATGCCGCTTCTAGTTTTTTTATGTAATTTTTCTTCGGGCACTTAAAATGCTATCTTACAACCCAAGCTCTGAAGGATGAGCGAATATTCTGAATTTATACGCTACCTTGTTGTGTGTGTGTGTGCAACATATGTTTTCCTGGAGATAACAGTTTTACTCGGATTCCCTTAGAATGGCTCACTAAACCAGTGAAGGGCCGGTCATCTGTCTATGTCAGAGGTTAGCTGTGGACTCAGCTAGGCCGCCACAGAGCCACATATTTGGGCCATGCAGGCCATCTCCCTTCTACTCTCTCACTTCACAGAATTGCTGTTATGGATTTGGTTTTGGGATTCGGTCCTAATCTTGAATTGAAGCATGCTACTGGAAATGGCTGTACAAAATCTACTACTGCATTTTACTTGAGAGATATTTTTGAGTGTATTTTTAAATATATCTTTTGGAGTCTTTTAAAGAAAACCTCGAGCAATAAATTCCTTTTGGAAGAAAGACAATATCTTCGTTCTGTATACTAAAGAATGTAATGATGTATCCCTTTATCCAAAAGCCAAAATGTCAGACTCAAATCTGCACTCCAACTTTCGTACCTGTGCAGGGGTCTTTGGCCCAGAGATTTGCATTTGACCTTTTCCTTAGTCATGGCCATCTACTCCGATTTGTATGTTTCCATGTTCTGAATATATACTTTTCATATGTTATTGTAGGGCCTCTCAAATTCTTCATGGAACATAAAGAAATATAAATTAAAAATCTAACATCCGTTGCCTCTTCCTTTTCTACCACTTTGTCTAAAAAGAGGCGGAGCTTTGAAATCTTGCAGAAATTTGTTAAAACCTTAACCTTCACAGATACAACAAAATGGTCCTCACGGTGATGTAACAAACTAAAATAATATAAACACCTTCAATGGCAAACATGTTTCTTTTTATACTTTTAAAATTATTTTATTCAAAAAAAATGTTTTAATATTTATTTATTTTTGAGAGAGAGACAGAGCATGATCAGGGGAAGGGCAGAGAGAGGGAGTCACAGAATCCAAAGCAGGCTCCAGGCTCTGAGCTGTCAGCACAGATGCGGGGCTTGAACCCACAAACCACGAGATCATGACCTGAGCTGAAGACAGATGGTTAACCAACTGAGACACCCAGGCATCCGGGCAAATATGTTTTCTTACTGATTAACATAGTAGAGGATTATGTCTTGTTTTTCTCCTCCCCCACAGATACTTATCTCAGGCAAAAATGACTTTCATGCACGATTGGATTTTCCAAGAATTAGCTCTATTGTGTCTATTTTGTGTTGTGAATCTAGTGAAAGCCATATGCTTTAAATCCCAGATACAGGGGCGCCTGGGTGGCTCAGTCGGTTGAGCATCCGACTTCGGCTCAGGTCATGATCTCGCGGTCCATGGGTTCGAGCCCCGTGTCGGGCTCTGTGCTGACAGCTCAGAGCCTGGAGCCTGTTTCAGATTCTGTGTCTCCCTCTTTCTCTGACCCTCCCCTGTTCATGCTCTCTCTCTCTGTCTCAAAAATTAATAAATGTTAAAAAAAATTTAAAAAAATAAATAAACCCCAGATTCAAAGGGGCAAAGTTCTCTTTCGGTTGTGTGCACTTGAGTATGTAAATGTGAAGTCTATCTCAGTCAAAAGATCAACACGCCGGCATAGGAATTGACCAATATAGTGGTATCTACGCATAACGTCAACATTTTTCTCAGGGAAAAATTTTGAATTTTCTTAAGTAGTTACAGTAAGTAATTGATTAAGAGTCTCTACCTTGGTGCCATAAAGTATGGCTCTTGAAAACATTTTAAGTCAGGAAGAGCCAATGGAGCTTTGCTGGGAGACTAGAACAAATCAGGAAAAAACTCAAGACACTCTTATTTGATGTCTGGTTTAAAAACACATATCCGGAGAGTCGTATTCACTGCCTTGGTTTAAATCACCTCCTGCTGGGGTGCCTGGGTAGCCTCAGTTGGTCTAGTGTCCAACTCCGGTTCAGGTCATGATGTCAAGGTTCTTGGGTTTGAGCCCCACCTTGGGCTCCGTGCTGACAGCTCAGGGCCTGAAGCCTGCTTCAGATTCTGTGTTTCCCTCTCTCTCTCTGCTGCTTCCCAGCTTGTGCTTTGTCTCTCTGTCTCACTCTCAAAAATAAACATTGAAACAATTTAATTACCTCCTGCATATCAAGAGAACTCTCAAATTTGTACTTCTAGCTAAGATCACTCTTTTTGAACCCTAGACCTATTTTTCTAATTCCTCCCTCCTCAGCTCTTGGGTGTCTCACGGTCATTTCAAACTTAAACTCCTAAGTGGAATTCATACCCACCCAACCTGATTCTTCTCAGTGTTCCATTTTTTAGTGAATGGCATCTTTGTTCAGTGCAGAGATCAGAACCCTGGGGCGTACTGAGAACATTCCTCTCCTTTCCTGCCTACTCCTTCCTCAACAAAATTCCCTTCTTTCCATCTCCCCTGCCCAAATGGGTTCTTGCCAAAAAAATTTTATCACCCAGATGACTGAAAATCCTCCCAGTTAGTGACTGAGATTTCACTCTTGCCTAGGCACAACCCATTCTCCATACTAGCATCTATAAGTGACATTTTAATATTTCAATCTGGGTGCTTCATTCTCTTTCTTGAAGTTTTTCAGTGACTTCCCATTACCTTAAAAATTAGGACCCAAATTCTTAACGTGGCCTAAAAGACACCCACCTGATCTAAATATTTCTTCTGACTCATCTGTAGTACTTTCCCATCTTGTTGCATTGACCTTATTCAGGTTCCCCTAAAACCAAGCGCCTTCTTGCCTGTGTGCTTCACACACACACACACACACACACACACACTCACCCCACCTAATTTCTGTTCTATTTCCAAGTCCTGCTCGACATACTTTCTACCACAAACTTTCCTTACTACCTCTGACAGATCAAATTTATCTTCTTGTGTATTATAGGACCATGGAACAACATTTTCCATGTTGTAGGTGTTCAATAACTATTTCTAAACAATTATGTTGATTACTTAGGTTTTTGTTAACAAAAGGAGTTTCTGGAATCTAGGTGTGTTTGACTCAGGTGTCAAGAAACTATTTCCATCACATCATGGTCACTCCATCTATGAATGAATGAAGAAAAGACAGCTATTAGCAATTGCGCTTTGATATATACACTAAAGGTGTATTAATGGCCTAGAAAACTTAAAACTTAAGTAAAACTTTGGGGCTTTGTGGAAGTAGTCTTAACGAAATCAAGATAGAAACTAGCAAGTTTTCAAACTTATTATTTTTATTTTTTTCCTTTTAGATAGAGCACATGCGTGGGGGAAGGGGGTAGTGGAAGAGAGAGAGAGAGAGAGAGAGAGAGAGAGAGAGAGAGAATTTTAAGCAGGCTCCGTGCTCAGCCCCACATGGGGCTCCATGACCTGAGCCGAAATCAAGAGTCAGATGCTCAACTAACTGAGCCACCCAGGAGCTCCCCAAAGTAGCAAGTTTTCTATCTGCTTCCATGCCATGTGTTATCAGAAACTTTGACCTCTGAGGTTTATGAAAGAGTCTAAAAACATTCTTGTTCTCCATTTTGTATCTCCTAAGGACACCAGAGCATGCTAGATGTCTCTGTGCTATATAGCATGACATGTTTCAGGACCTCGAAGAAGCAGATGACAACAGGTTGTCCACTTCCCTGCCCCTACCTTATTTTCTGGGCTTGGTTTCGAAAGAGACAGCTGCTTCAGAGTAATGGAACCGGCCACCCTCTTCAGGGAAACTCATCTTTGGTGCTTTTGATTTCAGGCTTGACTGCAGTCATTCACGAAGAGAGAAATCTGGTGCTGCAGAGAACTGGGACCCTTGCTACTGTGTGTGTGTGTGTGTGTGTGTGTGTGTGTGTGTGTGTGCATGCAGAGAGTAAAGAGTTTCATTTTAAAGAGTTGGATATTCCTGGAGTCAATGATGTGGTGAAGAGGAGGATTCTTAGAAAAGAATGAACATTTAGAAGGTGGGCTTAAAAATGCAAGAGGAAACATCCGTTGCTCTCTGGGGTCAGCCTCCACCTCGTTAAAGATGGCTTCTGCCAAATAGGCTGCGGGGAAAGGAGCCTGAAGGTGGGGGAGGAGGGAGAATTGCCTCTCTAGGGACTACAAGATAAAACATTTGCAAGTGATATTTTGTGAATTATGTCGCCTAGTTGTATGCTTTTGTTTTTAATCTGGTTTTGTTTCCCTTTTTATTACATCTGAGCTTCAAGTGGAGTTTATTTAAATGCTCCTGTATCAACTCTAGTACTAGAAATGTAAGGAACGGTTGTGCTCCGCATTTGGGCTGGAGTGTCACAGGGTGAGAACTTTCTTCTGCTTGCATCCCTCATGTCCTCACTCTCTGGGACCTTGTGGTGGTAGCAGAATTGATTATTAGGTATCTATCCATCCAGTTCTTTCCCCATCTGGCAATATTCTCTCCATTGAAATCACAGAAGGTATTAGACTTAATTTATTGAGCAAGATTCTGGTCTCCTTAAAATATCTTTAGAATCTTCTTTACAGTAACATTTAAAGTTTATCTATAACCCTCAGATTTCTCCCTAATCAGGTTGCTGTTCTTTGAAAGCCATTTAAGAAAAAGTTTTCTCTCCTCCCCACCCCCAAAAAATAAAGCTTAAAGGCAAAATATACAAATACCCAGCCACAGTGGTAGTCTGACAGAATTTTGTTCATTCCAAAATACAATGTATCAACCAAATCATGTATGATTTTATAACATTTCTTGAGTGGGAGGAATGGGCCAGAGATGGGATCCTTTTGTACAGGAAGGAAAGAAATAAGAGAGGCTGGAAATATCAAAGGCAAGCTGGGTTTACTTTACCTTTTTTCTTGGACTGAGGCATATTTACTTTCAAGTAGAGATAGGCAACAGATCCCGCTCTGAGTCCTTTTGCCCTGTGGGGAAAATGATAAGCTATGAGCCAACTTGGTTTCGAGTGATGGGCCAAGTACTGGGTGGTTTTTTCCCCAACCACAGCAGGGTGTCTTCAGAAGAATCTCACTCCCAGAAAACGCATACGTAGAGGTATCAGTGTATTTTACATTTCTACACAATAGATAAGGAGGAGAGAAGCACCAGGAAAATAAAGTACCCCACTGTCCAAAATGTCATGGTTTGCTGCGCAAGTGAAAGTCCTGATGTAAGAGTCATCGCAAAGGAAGTAGGTGGGTTGATAATGGCTTGTGAACTTCTAAGAGCAGAGATACATTTAGGGGCCCTTAGCACAAGACAAGTACCCTACCTGGCAGTAGAATAGTGAAAGCTATTGGGTCACATAGAAAATCTGACAGGAAATAATGGAGTTTGGATTTATTGAGACGACCCACCATCCTTCCCTTCGGTCTCATTCTTGCACCTCTGGAGCTTTGGACAGTCGCATTCCCCATCCTTGCTCTTTTCGGTTTTTTTCCTACTAGGTTCCATAAGAAGCCCTGATTTCTGAGTTTAGGGACAAGTGGCTTAGGCTGAGGGAATGGAAAGTGATTCTTTTTGATATGTGTACATACATGTTTAGGGCTTTTGTCATTTGCTACCTTTTTAAATTTTTTACATTTTATGTTTTCTATTTTGCTTGGAAGAACATGGAGAGCCCCCGCCAGACAAAGAAACAGGCAAATAAGAACAAACACAAATATGTGGTCCCTTTTACTTAGAAACAGGTCACTCATGCCAATCAGTATTTGTACATAAACTTCATTTATCATCCTAACAGAAAAGGTAAACAAAGATTCAGTATTTTTCAAAGAATTTTAGCAAAAATAGAACCAAACAACGTAACTTGTGATTTTTAAATGACATTTAGGTATTCTACTCTTTCCTTTCTCACCTAAGTGATTGAAAATATGTTCCTTGTGTTTGTCCAACGTTTTTGAAATTCAGAAAGACTCCACGCGATCTTGTCATTGCCAACAATTCTCTGCCTGGGAACATACTATCCCTATTTTGTGACACTAACATTACCACCACTTTATATTTGTATAATAGTCTTAGACGTACTTTTCCCATTGTATAGCTGAAGCGTATAGAAGGTGGTAAAGCTGTGGTTATGTAGGGCTTATAGGCAAAGTCCCAGTTTCTGATTGTAACTTTGGAAAGATTGATTTGCCTCAATCCTGGAAAAGTGAGACTAGAACCCCGGGTTTCAGGATCTCAGCTTGTTGTTCCTTTTGGGGCACCAACACCTGAAAACAATTATCCAGTTGGGGGGAATTTCCTACCTTATGAGTCCCTACCTCTCTATAAAAGCCTGCTGCTCAGGTCCCAAGCCCCCCCTTGAAGCCTCAGGGAGGACGGAGAAAGCTACAGCTGATGTTCAGATGTAGCAGTTGGAGAGGCTCTAGCAGAATCATCCATTGTCCAGCGTCAGGGTGTTAATGGTGCAAAATGCACTGTCTGTGCTTCAGGGAGGGGTAGGGGCGGGGCATCTCTGAGGCCAGGTCTGTGGCAGGATGTGGCATGTGTCCCTGGCCACATAACTTCCAAGCCTGGCTCGTGGACTTTTCTAGAGAAGCCCATGAGCTACTTAACCATTCTTTCATAAGTTTAATTCCTGCTTAAACTTATTCAGGTAGGTTTCTTTGTTTGCAACTAAAAACTTTGACGGATGTATAGCTCAAGTTTCTTTTGCTGGGATGACTTAGCCCACAAGCCAGACCGTCTTTAAGGAACACTCTTTGGTCACTTTTAAGGTTTACCCACTCTCAGCTTTGGCATTCGCTCTCACTGTCTGTACTTTACCCAAGCCACTGTCTCTGTTTTGGCCATGTGAATGCAAAGGGAGTAAATCTTTATTTACATAAAATGCTGCTGTTGCTCAGATAACTCATTTATTCAACAAATAAAGTGTTAGTGTGAGGGGAGCAGAGGGGAAGATGGACAGACATTTGGGACAATACAGTTAAGGGTCTTAAATGTCATTTACTTATTCCTTCAACAAGTATTTACTGAGTGCTTATTATGCGCCAAGCTGATTTCAGACGCCATTGTTAGAACTGCTGGTGTTTGAAATGGCAATATGTCTTAGATAGCTTTCAGCGCTATGATCACCTCTGTGCTATTAAAGGACCCCTCTGGCTGAAGGGTCACAGGGATAGATTGGTGAAGAGTAAACCCTAAGGAAGTGAGACCAGTTAGGGGACTTTTTTGACATTTCAAATAAAAGAAGATGGTAGATCTGAAGTAGGGTGATGGCAGGGGAGTGGAAAGAAGCAAAAAAAAAAAATTGAGAGATTTCATATGAGTTAGAATCCATAGAAACTCTTGGTTAATTAGATGTAAAGGATGAGAAAGAAGGGAGAGATAAGGAAAAAAAAAAAACAAGGTATCTGGCTTGAGTGGTGACAATTAGTGAGATAAGTAAGATAGGGGGAGTGGTAGGTTTGGGAAGCAGGTTCCATTTTACACATGTCAGTTTTGACCACCTTTGGAGATGGCAGTAGGATATACAAATCTGGAGTTCATGAGCAAGAACAAGGCTAGAAACAGAGACTTGGGAGTCTTGAGCGTGTAACACAGAAATAAACAATGAAAAGGAAAGAATTAGGTCACCAAGGGAGAGTGTAGAGAAATGAGCCTGTCCAGCAGGTCGTCAGGTATGGTTCAAGGCCCCCTCGGGGGGTGCTCAAGACCATTTTGGGTGTTCACAAGGTGAACACTATGTCTATAGGTAATGCTAACATGTAACTTGTCTTTTCCAGTATCATTCTGGCACAAAGGTACAATGGAATTTTCCAGAAGCTACAAGATGTGTAATGATGTCATCACTTTGAAGGCTAATGGACTGTGTGCTTGTGTATGCCTGTGTTTTAATGTTTTAAGAATTTCTCAATTTAAATCTTTTTTTTGTTTGCAGTTTATTTATTTTGAGAGAGAGAGAGAGAGAGAGAGAGAGAGAGAGAGAAAGCATGAATGGGGGAAGGGCAGAGAGAGAGAGAGAGGAGAGAATGAGAATCTCAAGTAGGCTGCACACCAGTGCAGAGCCCCATGTGGAGCTCAAACCAAAGAACTGTGAGATCATGACCTGAGTCCCCCAGGCACCCCTCAATTAAATTTCTAATATGATAAACATTGATAGTTATAACCCACTTAAACATAAGCTCTTTGGGGTCCTCAAAATTTTTGAAGTGTAAAGGGATCATGATATCAAAACGTCTGAGAACCAGCAGGCTAGAAAATTCAGCCTTGATTCTATATGCAAGGGTGATCATTGAAGATTTGAGGGCAAGGGAAAACATAATCAGAGTTATGTTAACGGAAAGTTATTCTGATGGCAGTCTTGACGATACATTATGATGGGGATAACATTAAGTTGTGGAGGCGATTTAGTTTGTAATTATAACAACTCAAGTATGAAGTATGAAGTTACTAGGGGCTTGAGCTGTGGAAATAACAGTGTGAATGACAGTGGACAACACGAAAGGAAAATAAATGTGATTTTATTATTGATTGAATGTGGGCCACTATTGAAGGAGTGAAAGGAGTAAAAGATAACTGTGCTGGATCTATGTGTTTGGAAGAAAGGGCTTGTTTCTCCTACGATTTTAAGGAAAAGTGATCCTTGACACCGGATGAAGATTCATGAGGTGAGCACTGTCTAAATAAAAATATGATGAAAGCCACATACATAATTCTAGGTTTCCTACTAGCTGCTATAAAAGGCAAAAGGGTCAACTTAATTTTAATAACATATTTTATGTAATCCCATATATTCAAAATATTGTCATTTCAACACATAATTAATTTTAAAAATTACTAAGATTTTTCAGGGGGAGGGGTATTAAGTCTTTAAGTTTAGTGAATATCTTACACTCACAGTACCTATGAGATCAGACTAGTCATATTTCAAGTACTCAAGAGCCACAAGTAGCTGGTTGGCTACCACCTTCAACACAGCAGCTTTAGACTACTATTTTGCTTGATTCAAGGTCATCAGAATGACCATGTTGATTTGGCTAGGGTTGAAATAACTGTGGTGTTTGTTTGTTTGTTTGTTTGTTTGTTTTTTGAGTTACTCACTCAGGAATGGATGGATTTGTATGAATCCTATAACTCTCTCAACCTCCTTGTGACCTCACTGTGGAGGAGTATAATTACAGGTCCTTTCTAAGGTAATGAGCCAAGTAGTAGTGGCTTACTTGCTTGGAACTGAATCTCTGACCTGCATTTTACAGAGTCCGTATTGAATGCAGCTAATTAGCCCAGCACACTGACATTGGTCAGTGGAAGGGAAAGCAGACAAAGTTTGAATTATGTGGAACGACCATATTAATAGTATTAAAAGGACATGGAAAATCAGAGAAGGGGTGCAGCCATTCTGGAAGGTGGTAAAAACAGATAATGTGAGTACTTTAAAAATTTTAGCAGTGGCAGTTGAGTTAAGAAACTATGTTACGGCCCAGTATCATCCACAGTCATGCCATTATTTTTCTTCTTTATGAGTCCTGAGCTGTCCCCATGAGGTAGATGCATTGAAGGTACAATACTATAGAACCTAAATAAAGGTCCTAAAACACATGACTGTTTCCATGGAATGAAATTAATGATCAAAAGGAGAAGGAGGAGAACAGAAGTGAAGTCAAGGGTCCCTAATATAAAGATTTCTGGGATTACCAGATGAGATGAGTGGAAATGAATGTATCATATGCTCCTTTAGGGAGAATATAAGTTTAGGGAAGGAAAAATGCAGTAAAATGAGAACAGATTAGACCTTGATAGTATATAGCAAATTATCGTAGTATGCCTCCTCACCATATGCTCATTCCATGATAAGTTCATGTTCCAAGATGAAATGAAAAATTAAGATGCATGGCATTAGAGATTCTAGAAAGTATAACAAAAAAAGAAACATGTATGATAAAAAAAAATCCCAAACAACCAGGCGCAACAGTCATTTTCAAAGTTCAGTTATTATATACATTTATTTGCCTTATTAATTTGGAATGTTATTCTGCAAATGTATCAAGTCTTTACAATTTAAAGTCCCTATGCTTATTTCCCTTGCTTATATAAGAATTATTCACCCAAAGTCTATTTTGCTGGTGGGTTATGAACTCCTTGATTATTGCTGTTGTTTTCTTTTGATTATGAGAATCCAGGAGTCATGATGTAATGTTGCTATGGTAATGAATATGTACAAATAGATGATTAAGGGGGGGGGAGATTAAGTCCTGAGAAACACATTTGCATGTAAATTCTTTCCAGTGGATAAAAAAAAACCCCTCACATGTGAATTTTTTTCTATTATGTACAAAAAATATAAAAGATGTGTTGTATCACATATTCAACAATGTGTTGTACTGCTTATGTTAAATGACAGGAGTCACTCAATATGTCCTGAAAAGCATTTTCTTAATAGTTCATACAAAAAGGTATTGGATTAAGAGTGGACTAATTTCCATAGGTGTGTGAATGTGTGTGTGTGTGTGTGTGTGTGTGTGTGTGCATGTGTCACAGAACTTTGTGCCAAGAATTCAAAAGATCCTGATTCCTTTATTGGCTGGCTATCTGTTGGCTGGCAAGGCATTAACAATTGTTTATTTTTTTAATACAGTGCTTAAGGCAAAGATGATGATCTTTGCCATTTGATGAGGATTCATTGACCAGCACTGTCAACAGAGATATAATGCAAGTTATACTTAATTAAAAATTTTAGGAGCCATATTAAAAAGTGAAAAGAAATATGTGAAATTAATTTTAGTAATATATTTAACCCAATACCTCCAAAATAAGATCATTTCAACATGATCATATAAAAATATGATATATTTTTATATATAATATGATATATTTTTATAATAATATAAAAATTATTAATGATATATTTTACATTCTATTTGGTACTAAGTCTTTGAAATCCAGCATGTATTTTATACTTGGAGCACATGTCAATTTGCACTAGACACATTTCAAGTGCTCACTCTCTACACCTGGCAAGCGGATACCATAGCAGACGCACTATTAGACTCACAGGACAGTGTTTTGTTTGTTTAGAATATTAAAGTCATTCAATATTAGACTTCTTGGGTAATACCCTCGCTTTTTTAGAAGATCAGAGCTTTCCAACATGCAAGAGACATGTATTCAAGAGACAAAACAAATATTGCAAGTAAATACCTGACAAGAGTGTAATGCCTGATGATTTACCAATGCTTTCCACATTCACTACTCTTTTTAAATCTTGGCCACGGTTCCAAGAAACAGGGAGAGATGAAGTGCCATTTACTTTTGAGGAAGCAGGCCCAGACACTAAAACCTGTTCTTTCAGCTCCAAATCTCGTGATCCAATGGTAGATCACAATCTAGAGTTCAGTTATCAAATAGTGATCAAGCCAAATCAGCCAAAATATTATGTGCCCTAGCATTTTCTTGCCTTTTTTTTTAAAGCATCTGTTTTGTGGGTGTCTGGAAGGGCTCAGGCTTGTCCCACATCTCCATTTTTGTTTTGTTTTGTTTTGTTTGCTTGGATCCATAATAAAATTAGAACAAAGTCTCTTTACGCTTAGGAATGTTTTGATTCATCCAAGGTGGTAATGGTGGGGGTGAGATCCTCAGGACTGTCACCAAATCCAACAAACATTGCACCCCCGCTACTGTGATCTTTTGATGTGAAGTCAATTATATCCATTATTTCATCATAAGTCTTTCGTAGACCTCAGAAAGA
The DNA here is from genome assembly GCF_022079265.1 of Lynx rufus. Lineage (NCBI taxonomy): Eukaryota > Metazoa > Chordata > Mammalia > Carnivora > Felidae > Lynx > Lynx rufus. The sequence goes on from NW_025814834.1 coordinate 74,583,029, forward strand.
ACATACGTTATTTAGAGCTGAGGTGGGAGAGGAAGCACATAATATCTCCTACTCTAAAACAATTAATTTATATGACAATCGCTTTCCAAGGAGCCCCTTAACAGTAGCAGTAACACCAGTATTTGCTTCTTGGCTTTTTGTGTTGTTCAGGTTAAAACAAACTCATCTGCTTTAGCGTATAGGCTACATATATGAATTGAATTTTGGGCTAATTTTTATTAGCTGGTAATGTTACCCTTGTATTTTCAATCACAGCCCACACGGGAAGCAAACCATTCGATAAAGCAGCGCCAGGAATTAAATCCAAACAAGTTTCCAATATATTACTTTAAATCATCCTTCACCTTCCCTTAATCCGTGGGTAGGATTCCCCTCCCCTGGCCCAGTATTTCCGCTGCAAGGTAGCTTCCAAAGATCATAGGAGGAGTCCTCTGCCTCTAAGCCTGCATGATGATCATATCTCCCGGGCGCAGGTGGTCCAGCTTGGGTGGCCAGTCTTAGAGGGGAAGGTTACCTGAAACCTCAGGTAAGAGAGAAAGTTTAAGGCCTAACTATAGGTAGCTAAGGCAGTCAGGGAATTGTTTGTTTCCAGGGCTGAACAGAGAGGGCGCCCTTCCACAGACGCATGCACCGCCAGGACATGGTGGTGGGATGAGCCCCGCACGAAAACCTGTGGTTGTCTCACGGCTCAGTCTAGTTAGAAAACCTTTAGGGCCCTGGACTACAAACGAATGTCTGGAGACCTGGACGGGTGGATCTCCTGTAGGAGACAGTAGAGAGACCACCAGGGAGCAACCGCTGCACGGTTTAAGTTTTCCCAAAGCCTCAGTCGGGCTCTCCCTCGTGTCCCAACCCCTTTCCCAGCTATCGGGTCCTGGGGGTTCCGCGCCACCCAACCGCCTTTCTAGCCCCCAGCTCTGGGCGGTCTCACTGCCTGGCGCTCTGGCGGCTTTTGCCCGCCTGGCCGGCCGCGCCAGGCCCCGGGCGGCTGCGAGAGGGCGCAGGGGGCGGAGGCGCAGCGGGGGCGGGCTCTGTCCCCCTCCACCCCCCTTGCAGCCTGCTGCCGGGGCCGGTGGCAGGAGCGCCGCGCACCGCCAGCCGCTTGGGGCGGGGGATGGGGGAGGTTGGAGAGGGGAGCGCCTGCATGGATTAGAGCCAACTGCGCTCTTCAAAAGGGTGCCGGGCTGTGCTTCCCTCCCGCGGCCCGGGAACTTCAAAGCGGCCCGCGCTACCCGGACCGCCTAGCTCCGCTCTGGGACCTCGAAGCCCCGGCGCGGCCGCCTGGTGGCCATGACCCGAGCGCTGTGCGCGGCGCTTCGCCAGGCTCTCCTGCTGCTCACCACCGCCGCCGCGCTCTCGACAGGTACGACGGGCGCTCCTTCGCCCGCGCCGGTGAGGTGGGAGTCGGGGGAGGGGAGGGTTGGGGCGGCCTGCGGGTGGGCACGCGGGTGGGCTAGAAGGTGCTGCGAGCACTTGGACTTCCTGGAGTGGGAAGCGCTGGAGTGGGAAGAGCCAGTTGGACTGAGGGGGCTCGGGATAGGGCGCAGCGTGGGCACCTCTGACGGCTGGTAACCATAGGGGTAGACAGGTGTGTTGGGGACGAAGCCGCCAGGAGGAGAGGAAAAAGCGACAGGGACGTGGGAGTATGGCTAGTAGGGGTGAGGTGGGTGACAAATTTGGGGGTAGTTTGCAGCGGAGGGAGTAGGAGAGCGTGTCTGTGGGTGTGCGGAGGGCTGGGAGTTGAGTGGCGCCAGGAGTTCCCCGTATACGGGGGCTTCGGGAAAGCTCGGTACTGAGGTTAGGAGAGCTGAGCAAGGATTGTGGCATGGTGGTGGCGAAGCGGTGGGGAATGGTGGTGGCGATTCGGTCTGAGTTTTAGGAGGCGAGGGATATCTCAAAAGCCGCTGGTGCCAAGCGATGTAGGCGGGAGAGGGAGCTTAAATCTGCGTGGTTTGCAACGCACATTGCTTTCGAGGTACGATCTTTACTAAGAGTTGCCGGGGAAAAAAATTCTGGCAAGCGCCCCAGCGTTTTTAACAGGTCTCTGCCTTGATAGGCTAAATAGAGCCCTCGGCCCAAGCTAAAAACCAACGTTTCTTCTAATGTTTACTAGAAACTGGGGCAAATGCATCTTCGCTAAAATCCTAGTGTGCTGTGATGAAAAACCCTTTAACTCTAAAACTGTTTTCCTTATAACATTATCCTTGGTTGTGGAGACCAGCGGCAGATTCCTTGCTAACTCATTCTTCAAACATTTCAATCAGAGATTTAAGACATTTGCACAGAAAAACCTGGTGTTTTTCTGTAGAGCTGTATTTTGTCCGAAGCTGATTCTGATGCATTTTTGTTTTCCTAGATGACAATCTGTTTGACATTAATAGCTATACTCCAGGGTGGGTAGTTTTCCTTTTAGTGACATGTGCAGGGGACTGTTTTGAATAGTGTGATTGCTGTCATGTGCAGATTTCGTGTTTCAGATGTCCTGAGAGAATCACTAAATACAATATTCAAATGAAAATTGATTATTGGAACTGATTAATTGATACTATATGAGGATTAAAGCATTTTAGTTATCTTTGGAAAAGCACAGCCTCTTAGGAGACACAGCCATCACTTACAGACCGTCCAGGAAATGATGGGATAAAGTGAAATATTTGCATTCAGAGTTAGTAGATTCATCAATGGGAAGAAAACTGACAATGGGAAAGTCTTTATAAGAAATGATTGGAAACTTCACTAACTTGGAATACTCAAACTACTCTTGATAGATTTAATAGAATTTCCAAGAAATAAAAAAAAAGAAAGAAAGAAAGAAAGAAAAAAGCCTTCGACATATCAGTTTTGACTAGACACCTGTGAAATTGCCTCCACAGGCTGTCTGTACAACCCTTTTTATTTTAGGGAGCTAATAACTTTGCTGTAGACATTTTAAAAAATACTCAATTATTTTTTATCTAGCTTGAAAGGTATATTTTGTCATATGACAGAATCTTTAGAAAATTTCAGAGACCCTGGGCATACCAATATAGGAAAACATGCCATGCTATATTCTTTAAAAGGCATGGAGACTTTTGACATTGAAATGTACAAAAAAGAAAAAAAATAGATCATTCAAATTTGACTTTTTCCTCAAAATCTGAAGGCTCAGAAAAATGCCTGATATGGAGATAATGTGTCAATATAGTAGGAAAGTACTTATCAAAATTGAAATTTTACACTGAACTTTTTCTGTGTAAAATGGAATCATTTTCAAGTCTCTTTTAAGAACTTTATCCTTCTTTGTGTCCCACAGAAACAATGTCTATTGCTGTCTACTTTTTTGAATATTAACTTTTAAACAGATCTTATGATTTGGTAGAGGGAGTCAGGTAGTTTATTTATTTCATCTTTTTTTTTAATGTTTATTTTTGAGAGAGTGAGAGAGAGACAGACAGAGTGCGAGCAGGGGAGGGGCAGAGAGAGAGGGAGACACAGAATCCGAAGCAGGCTCCAGGCTCGGAGCTGTCAGCACAGAGCCTGATGCGGAGCTCGATCTTGAGATTCCTCAAGATCATGACCTGAGCCAAAGTCAGACGTTTAACTGACTGAGCCACTCAGGCACCCCAATTTATCTCATCTTTTAAATTGTTTTCTCATGTGGTTACCTACATCACTTTTTTTGTTTTTACCTAGTCACTTTTATAAATTACATTGTTCATCCTAAGGCTCATTTTTGCAGTACATGTCATTGTTGACATGTTATATGAGAGGTTGCTGTTGGCACTATGACATTGCTGGGTGACAGAAAACACCACCTTCCAAGTTGACTCTGCGGAGTGCCCGGCCTAGGACTTTAAATATCTGAAGACGTTGATAAACCAATAACACCTTTTTACTTTGGTTGTTATTCCCCAGTATCTCTATCACTGAGGCATGTCGGCATTAGCAGTGGGGTAGAAACCGTTGCTCCTTGATGAGAATTTCAGAGGGTAACTGCTGGTTAAACTTAGAGAAAATATTTATTGGTCTGGACTGACTAAACAATTAGGCTCCTCCAAGTTACTCTAGGTATTTAGTTTCTGAGTTCCTTGTTATTTGGTAAGAAAGACCTGACATGACTTCACATTATCAGGCGTACTAAACAAAGGATTGGGACGGAATATCCTGGGGTTCTGAAGTTTGAAGCTGTGATCGGGATAATAGATGGATTTAGACATTGCCTTCTCTACTAATTTTATGAAATTCCTTGGTCTGCTGGTTGGGAAAGGATTATTAAGAGTTGGGTAAGCTAGATGTTGGTGCTATAAAAGTGAAAAGATAACCGTTTCATTTAATAACCTGGGGGAAGGGGTCAGTTAGGGAGATTTTTTTTTTTTTCCTCTGTACATTTTAAGCTGTGCTGGAAGTGAAAGTGAAATCCTTGGGCTGGCTGAATGTGTAAATGCAAAAGACTTTTCCACCTTTGCCCTTCTTTCGGCAGGATCATTTCCTGGTTGGTTGACACACATGTGACAAGAGGCTTCTGGTTCCAAGGAAAAGACTTCTTTGGCTCAGGAGAATCTCTGTGCAGAAGTCCTCGGGGGCATACTTCTTCACTAACTGTAGTGCCTCAACCTGTTATCTAGCCTCACGTTTACAGAAGTTATCAAAGAGAGTTCCTTTGATTTGCTATCATCCTACAAAAATAAATGTAAGGTGTGAGAAAGGAATGGGGATTGACACCAAATGTTCGATCCAAGCAGTGGAGAAATAGACCCTTAAGTGGGGTGGGGCCGGCTGAGCCGGTCCAGCCTGGGCAGGGATGGAGTTGATTGGTGGCAGAGAGCTGGAGCTTGGTTTTGGTATATTGAGCTTAAAATGCCAAGTACACACTAACATGGAGATACAGCTGGTTTTTTGGGGTATGGGGTTCAGGGCACAATTCTAGGCTGAAGTTAAAAAACCAAGAGCCAAGGGTATTTATAGGTAGTTTTAAAAGACACATTACATAGAGTTGCAGATCTAGCAGAGCACAGAACACCCAATTAAATTGAATTTTAGAAGAACAAATAATTTTTGTATAATTATGACACAAGTATGACAGAGGACATACATATATTAAAAATTAATTGCTGTTTGGGGTGCCTGGGTGGCTCAGTCCATTAGGCGTCCTACTCTTGGTCTCAGCTCAAGTCATGATCTCAAGGTTCGTGAGTTCGAGCCCCGCATTGGGGTCTGTGCTGACAGTGGAGGGCCCGCTTGGGATTCTCTCTCTCCCTCTCTCTCTACCCCTCCCCCTCTCTCTAGCTCAAAATAAATGAATAAACTTTGAAAAAATTAATTGCCACTTCATTCTGATTTAACTGGGTGTTCTGTACTTTCACCTGGCAACCCAACATTAAAAAGAAATGTGGTGAGCTAAACGGCTTCTGCTACCTATATTCCCAGCCGTTAGATTAGAAAGAGAAGTATAGACCTCTTTTCTAGAACTTGTCTCTTACCACTTCTATTCCAGCTCTGCCGCCATCCCTCTATGAATCTCCGAACGGTCACTTCCAGCGGTTTGCATGGCATGTCTCCACTGTTACTCTGTGAACAGAGAGAGAGACAGCTTTTCCTAATCTTACAATCCTAATCTTTACACGAAAGGATTGTGAAAAAGTTAGAACTCTCTAGATGCCCTGGAAATGATTGTTGTGTGAAAGCAGTTGGTTTTGCCCACATTCACGGTCTTCTGAATGTTATTGTTATTTTCAGATGCATTTTTAGAGTAGTTGCTTTTTGAGTAAGTGTTCCTATGTTTTTCTCTTTTAGGGGAAGTGCTTCCAAGCAGTAGCCAAGATACAGTTGTATTTTTCTTGGCCATACTTGCATCTCTCATTGTAAATAAGAGAAGGTTAAGGAGAGCTCCGACAGAGTCGGAGCTAGGGAGGCGGTATGCCTCACAGGACCTGGTAATCTGAGGCAGATTGAGGTTTTAGAGCAGATTCCTAAAGGAGTCATTTGCAAGACCTTTGGGAAATGGGCAGGGATACATTAATATCACCTAGCGGCTGTTTAGTTTCTGCTATTAGCTAAGTCTTGACTTGCTACTAAATGATTAGTATTGGCTTCATTTTGAGATTTGTAGAAGAAAGTGATGTATAATGCACGACTCTATGCACGGATCGTTAATAAGCTCAAACGGATATGTTCACATGTATATAAAGAGTTTAACAAATAATAAAACAAGAGAGTTAATTTCCAAATGTAAATAGAAAACAGAACTAAACAGGAAAAAAAGGAAAAATTCTAGCACAAAAAATGTTAGTATGTATTTTTCCTTATTTATATCTGGGAAGCCTCCTCTGAATTGTTTTGTTTTAAATTTGTAAATTTTCTATGTTTAAAATTTTCTACGTTTTAAATTTTCACAACTGATGGTCAAATCTCCAGTTTTATCCTTACATTGTTTAAGAAACTGAGATAATAAAGGGATATGTTCAGAAGTGATATAGAATTTCCATTTTTTCCTAAGGAGACGTGGGAACCCCAAATACTGTCATGTCTTAGCCGTGCGTCTCTCCAGTCTAAGAGAGGTTACTAAGGGTGATATCCAGAAAAGGGAGGCAAAATAAAGCAAAGTAACTTTTTTGGTCACCCTTCCCAAATTGCATAACAGAACTCTAATATACTCCTCTTTTCAGAACTTTTAACAATTCAACAACCTAAGGGTAAAGGACAGGGGAGTTGTGGTACATCAGAATCCTGGCCCCCGACAGTACGATCGAAAGGCTGTTATGCCTACAAAGTGAAGCCAGTTTGCCGGAGCGGAGGACCTCTGTCTCTATTACCTCACATTAATCCAGCCTTCATGGCACCTCTGATACATTTCAGGCAATAATGTCAGAGGCTGTTGCTCAGGGAGGAAAAGATGGAGGGTCTGTGCAGAGAGGTGGCTGGGTCTCTTATACTAGAAAGCACGTCCTGCCCTTCCCTCATTTGTTACCTCTGTAGAAGACAGGACCTTGGTCATGAACCCTGTGCCTTTCATGTTCTTTGAAAGCTGGATCTCTAAAGCACGTGTGCCTTTTGGTTCTCTGGAATGGGGACAGTAAAACCGCTACTCCTCACACGTAGGAATCCAGTGAAAAGTAAAAGGGAGGGAGGAGGTGAGTAGGAGTGTGAAACAGACATGAAGACTTTATTTCCATAGAAGCCAACACCCCATATCTGAGGAGATGCTCCCTTGCCTTATCGTGTGGCTTTTGAATTCACTTGCTGTGATTGGCCAACAAGGCTAACAAGGTTCTGCTCTGTCCTGATTCTTCATTTTCTCTCCTCTAGAATAACTTCCCTTTTCTGTTGTCCTCTTCTGTGTTTTAGAGTAGATATGTGAATATACTGTTTCTTTGGAACTGTTTTAAATTAATCCCCTCAAGAACTCATGGGTGAATCATTCAGTATGAGTCAAGAGTTTGGCTTATTATTTTTTTAAACAATTTAAATTTGCCAGTGACTTAAGGATCCTAAATTAGATCAATCTACTTTTTCATTAAACTTTTCACATCAAAAAAATGATTAGGATGCTTTAGTTTTGAAAGTGAGACACATATATTTTCTTCTAATTTGTTTTATCTTCCTTATCTCATGGTAAGGTAAAATGATAGACAAAGACGCCATATCTCTGTATATTGATTGATTTCTTTGTAAATTTTTTGTTTAACACCATTATTGACTGAAATAAGTACTCTGTGGTCAAAAATAGGATTAGAAATAAATCTAACCCAGGGGTGTTTGGGTGACTCAGTGAGTTAAGTGTCAGACTCTTGATTTTGGTTCAGTTCATGATCTCAGGTCAAGCTTGGAGCCTGCTTAGGATTCTCTCTCTCTCTCTCTCTCTCTCTCTCTCTCTCTCTCTCCCACTCTGCCCCTCCGCAATTTGCATGCTTGTGCACACTCTCTCAAAAAAAGAAAAAAAATAAAGAAAGAAATCTAACCCATTATGGTCTGGACAATGATAATTTTAATGCAAAATGTGTAGTTTCATAAATACATGCTTATCTAAGAGATGTTAACTCAGAGGGTTGTAATCCAGATGAACACAGCTTTAAGAAACCAGATTGTTTTAAAACAGAGCCAAAATATATTAAAGAGTATTAACTCATCACATCTCATGATTTTATCTGATGACATTTTCCTGGCCTGCTCCCCTAAAAGTATGTTTATTTTTCTTCCTCCATCCCAATTGTTGCTCTTCAAGGGTAAAGATCTGCTCTGTGAATATTTTGCCTGCTCTAATAATCAAAGTGAGACTTGTTCTCACCCAAATTCTACTTACAATCTGTAGTGTATGTTTCCAGGAAATAGATAATCATACATTGTAAATTTGAAACACTAAATAGAGAATATAGCAGAACATTTCTTACATGATAATAAATACATAATTAAATGAACCTCTTTTTCTTTTTAAATCTTTTTTTCCTACAGCTATTCTCTAGCTATGAATTAACTACATTATATTAAAACTATTACTTTTGCACAGAGAAGAAAGTTGACTTCATTAAGACAACTAGACCTCTTTAAAAGTACTAAGATTTATTGTGTCAAATCAAAGTGAAGATGCTCCTTTAGAATTGCTTCTACTGAACTCTGCTTTGGATATTGCCATTTTCATAAAATTTTTCCTAATATTTCTTTTTTATTTTTAACATCTATAGGATTTATGGCGCTGTCCTCTCTTATATTCATGAATCAAGAATTTGAGTTTTCTTTCTTTTTACTTTGATCAGTCTAGTTGGAAGTTTATCAATTTTATTGAATTCTTTAAATAAGTTTTTAACATTCTTTAAATAAATAGCTTTTGGGGTTTTTTTGATTTTCAGGGGTTTTTTTTCCAACTCTTATCTTCATATTTCCTTCCTCTACTTTGAGTTTAATGTATTCTTTTTTATTCTAACTTCTTCAGTTGGTATTCTAGATCAACAGTGGGCAAACTTTTCCCTTAAGGGTCATATAATACATATTTTAGGCCTGTGGCCCAGTCTTTGTTGTAATTTAATTCAGTCATTTTTGTATAAAAGCAACCATAGACAGTACATAAACAAATATGTGTTGCTTTATTTACAAATAAGCCAGCCAGTTGGCCTTAGTTTGATGACCTTTTCTTAAATCATTCACTGAAAATCATTCTTCTTTTCGAATATAAGCATTTATTTTTTTAAAGTTTATTTATTATTTATTTTTGGAAGACCAAGACAGTGTGAGCAGGGGAGGGGCAGAGAGAGAGGGAGAGAGGAAGAAGCCAAAGCAGGCTTTGCATGGTCATTGCACGGAGTGCAACGTGGGCTCAAACTCATGAAACCCCGAGATCATGACCTGAGCCGAAAGAGCTGAGCTATTTCGGACTATTAACTGACTGAGCCACCCAGGTGCCCCTCTAATATAAGCATTTAAAGCTTTAAGTTTCCTTCTTGGCAAGCGCTTTAGCTCATCCATAAATCATGTTATGTTGTATTTTAATTTTTATTGAGTTCAAAATATTTTTTTTTAATTTTTCTTTAGGATTTTCTGGGACCTGGGGGTTATTTAGATATCTGTTGTTTAATTTCCAAATATTTTGGGGATTTTCAGGTTATTTTTTGTTACTGACTTCTAATTTAAATCCATTGGGGGTGAGAGAACATAATCTGTATGATTTTAGTTTTTCTGGTTTTATCTATTTGTTTTGGAGCCTAGCATGTGTCTGGTCTAGGGAATGTACTACAGGCACTTGAAAATAATTTGTATTCTGCTGTTGTTTGGTGGGGTGTTCTATAAATGTTATTTAGGTCAAGTTGCTTGATAGTGTTATTCAAGTCTTCTATATCTTTACTGATTTTCTGTCTTGTTTTATCAATTACAGAGGGAGGATTGTTGACATCTTCAACATATGTGTGAATTTGTTAGAAAAATAGATTTTTCTATTTTTGCTTCATGTATTTGAAAATTTTGTTAATGGGTACATATGCATTAAGATTGTCATGTACTCTTTTTTTTTCAATATATGAAATTTATTGTCAAATTGGTTTCCATACAACACCCAGTGCTCATCCCAAAAGGTGCCCTCCTCAATACCCATCACCCACCCTCCCCTCCCTCCCACCCCCCATCAACCCTCAGTTTGTTCTCAGTTTTTAACAGTCTCTTATGCTTTGGCTCTCTCCCACTCTAACCTCTTTTTTTTTTTTTTCCTTCCCCTCCCCCATGGGTTTCTGTTAAGTTTCTCAGGATCCACATAAGAGTGAAAACATATGGTATCTGTCTTTCTCTGTATGGCTTATTTCACTTAGCATCACACTCTCCAGTTCCATCCACGTTGCTACAAAGGGCCATATTTCGTTCTTTCTCATTGCCACGTAGTACTCCATTGTGTATATAAACCACAATTTCTTTATCCATTCATCAGTTGATGGACATTTAGGCTCTTTCCATAATTTGGCTATTGTTGAGAGTGCTGCTATAAACACTGGGGTACAAGTGCCCCTATGCATCCGTACTCCTGTATCCCTTGGGTAAATTCCTAGCAGTGCTATTGCTGGGTCATAGGGTAGTTCTATTTTTAATTTTCTGAGGAACCTCCACACTGTTTTCCAGAGTGGCTGTACCAATTTGCATTCCCACCAACAGTGCAAGAGGGTTTCTGTTTCTCCACATCCTCTCCAGCATCTGTATTCTCCTGATTTGTTCATTTTGGCCACTCTGACTGGCGTGAGGTGATATCTGAGTGTGGTTTTGATTTATATTTCCCTGATAAGGAGCAACGTTGAGCATCTTTTCATGTGCCTGTTGGTCATCCGGATGTCTTCTTTAGAGAAGTGTCTATTCATGTTTTCTGCCCATTTCTTCACTGGGTTATTTGTTTTTCGGGTGTGGAGTTTGGTGAGCTCTTTATAGATTTTGGATACTAGCCCTTTGTCTGATATGTCATTTGCAAATATCTTTTCCCATTCTGTTGGTTGCCTTTTAGTTTTGTTGGTTGTTTCCTTTGCTTTGCTGTGCAGAAGCTTTTTATCTTCATAAGGTCCCAGTAATTCATTTTTGCTTTTAATTTCCTTGCCTTTGGGGATGTGTCGAGTAAGAGATTGCTATGGCTGAGGTCAGAGAGGTCTTTTGCTGCTTTCTCCTCTAGGGTTTTGATGGTTTCCTGTCTCACATTCAGGTCCTTTATCCATTTTGAGTTTATTTTTGTGAATAGTGTGAGAAAGTGGTCTAGTTTCAACCTTCTGCATGTTGCTGTCCAGTTCTCCCATGTCATGTACTCTTAATGCATGTTGATCATTAGGAAATCTCCCACTTTATCCCTGGTGTTATTTATTATTATGACATATCTTTATCAGTGGTAATATTCTTTGCTTTAAAGTCTATTATATCTATCCCAGCTTTCTTATGCTTACTATTTGTATATCTCTTTTAATATAGCTACTTCAACTGTCTTTGGCTGAGTGCCTGCATATCATAGATTTCCCATCCTTTTTTTCTAAACTTTCATTGTATATATGTATACTCGTGTATATATATTTATGTGTGTGTATACATCATATATCTAAATTGGGCTTCTTTAAGAGTGCATATGGTTGGGTCCTGCTTTTTTATTCATCTTACATACTTGTTTTTTAACTGGAGAATTTAGACCTTATACATTTAATGTATTTATCAATATGGTTGTGTTTAAAACTATATCATCTTGTTTTTATATCTCTCCCTTTATTCCTTTGTTCCTTTGTTTGGTTTAATTGACGGAATGTTAGTATTCTGTATTATTTCTACTATTAGTTTATAAGCTAAATTTTTTGTTTTATTTTTAGTGGTTGCTCCAAGTTTTGTAATATCCATCTTTAAATGATCATAGTTTAATCTAAGAACCTTATTATCATACTCTTCCATTGTCTTCTTCTTGTCCTTATCATGATAAAATGGCAAAGACACCAAACAGGTGGAATAAATAGAAAGCAACTAGAAAAATGGTAGATTTTAATTCAGCCGTATCAATAGTTACATTAAACGTAAGTGGTTCAGTACAACAATTAAAAAGATGAGATTATCAGATTGGGAAAAAAAACCCCAAGACCTAAATATATGCTGACTCTAAGAAACTCACTTTTAATATAAGAAATCCACTTTAACTATAAAGACACAAATAAATTAAAAGTAGAATTATGAGAAAAAGTTATACCATGCAAGCACAAATCATAAAAAAGCCAAAGTGACTATATTAATAACAGACAAAGTGGACTTCAGAAAATAGAATATTGCAGTGGATATTCCATAATGAGAAAGGGCTCACTTCACCAAGAAGATATGATAATCTTAAATGCGTATGCACCTAATCATAGAGCTTCAAATGCATAAAACAACAATTGATAGAACTCAAAGGAGAAACAGACAAGTGTATAATTATATTTTGAGTCTTTAAATTCCTCTCTCATAACTGATGGAATAAGGGAGCCAAAAACTAGTAAGGATTTATATAAGATTTGAGAAACACTTTACACCAACTTGACTTAATTGACATTTATTTAACATTCCAACTAACTGCAAGATAATATATATTATTTTATAAAGTATTAGAAGAATGTTAATCAAGACAAACCATAATGTGGGTCATAGAACAAACCTAATAAACTTAAAAGAATTAAAAGTATATAGAATATTTTGTCTGAACATAATTGGAATAAACTAGAAATCAACAGGAACTTATCTGGAAAACTACCAAATATTTCAAAATTAAGCAACAAATGTCTAAATACTCATGGATTAAAGTAGAAGGTTTTTTTTTAAGTTTTAGTTTATTTTTATTATTTATATTTTAGTTGACATACTGTGTAATATTGGTTTCAGGAATAGAATTCAGTGATTTATCACTTACATACAATATCCAGTGCTCATCACAACAAGCGTCCTCTTTAATACCCATCACCCATCTAACCGATCCCCCACCCTACTCCCTCCATCAACACACTTTAGTTTTATTTATGTATTTATTTATGTATTTATGTATTTATTTGTTATTTATTTTTACTTTTTAATTTACATCCGAGTCAGTTAGCACTGGGTGTTATATGTAGGGGATTAAAGTAGAAGTTTAAAAAAATTAGATAATATGTTCAATTAAAGGAAAATGAAACTACAACATATCAAAAATTATAAAATACATCAAAAGCAGTGATTAGAATGAAATTTATAGGGATAGCAAATGAACTCAAAGCAAACAGATGGAATAAAATAATAAAGGTAAGGAGAAATCAATGAAGTTGAAAATTAAAAAAAAAAACAACAAACATTAAAGAAAACCAAGAATACCAAAACCTTTTTTTTTAAGATCAATAACATTGATTCACCTCTAGCTAGATTTGCCACCGAAAAGAGGAACTACCCAAATTACCAATATAAAAAGTGAAAGAGGGGGCATCATTACACATCCTACATACATAAAAATAAAAATTAGGAAATATTTCAAAATATATTTGTGCCCTTTCTTAGAAAATTTAGGAAATGAACAAATTCTTTGAAAAGTGCAAACTACCAATGGCCCCTCAAGAAATAATAGATAACCTGGATAACTTTTATTAAAGAAAACTAATCCCAGATGTATTTACTGGTAAATTCTGTCAAAAAATTTTAGGAAGAGGGCACCTGACTGGCTCAGTCGGTAAAGCATGTGACTCTTAATCTCAGAGTACCCCACACTGAGTGTAGAGATTGCTTTAAAAATTAGGAAGAAATAATGTCTATTCTGTAGACTCTTTCAGAATATGGAAGTGAGAGAACACTTATCTCATTTTATAAGACCAACGTTACACTGAGACCAAAACTATGAAAAGACATCTTAGTGATGAAAACTGCAGACCAATATCTCTCATAAAGATGCAAAAATCTTCAATATAATATTATCAAATCTAACAGTATAAACAGAAAATAACATAATAATACATCATGTTCAAGTAGAGTTTATTTTGGGAATGAAAGGCTGGTTCGACATTCAAAAATTTAATATTACAACTTACCATGTCAGGAAACCAAAGAAAAAAAATATGATCATATCAATAGATACATAAAAACCGGATGACAGTACTTAACATCTTAGATAAAAACTCTCACCAAACTAGAAATGGCAGTGAACTTCCTTAACATAATAAAGAGCTTCTTCAGAAAATTTATAGCTAACATCAGCATTACCTATAAAAGACTGGATGCTTCTCACTACAAGTGAAAACAAGGAAAGGATATCTGCTCTTACCAATTCTAATCAATGCTGCATTGGAAGTCCTAGCCAATGCATTAAGAAAAAATGTGTAAAAGGCATATGGATTGGGTGGGAATAAGTAAAATTTTCTTTATTCACAGATGATTTTATTTTATATGTAGAAAATACCAAAGAATCTCCCCAAAAAGGGATTAGAACTGATAAATACTAGCTCAAGTTCAAGGTTGCAAGATACACAGTTAATATAAAAAGTCAATTGTATTTTATATATACTAACAAATGAAAATTAGAAATTGGAAAAAAAAGGAAGATATTTACAATAGCACCTAAAAACCATGAAATGCTTAGGTAAAAATCTAACGAAAATATACAGAAGGTGTATATGTTGAAAACTATAAAACATATTTGAAATCTAAATGGATGATATAGTATATTCACAGAATCAAAGTCTTAATGTTGTTAATATGGCAGTTATCCCCCAATTTGGTTTATAGGCTCAATGTAATCCCATTCAATGTTCCAATTAAAATTCCAGCAGAGATTTTTGCTGACTTCAACAAGTTTTTAAAATTTGTATGGAAAGGCAAAAGAACTAACCAAATCAGTTTTGAAAAAGAAGATCAAAGTTGGCATGCTTACAGTAACTTGTTTGATGACTTATAAATCTACGATAATTAAGAAAGTGCGTTTTTGGCAAAAGCAGAGGCACATTGATTAGTAGAATAGAGAAACCAGAAATAGACCCATTCCTATGTAGCCAATTGATTTTTTTAAATTAAGGTACAAAGACAATATTATGGTAAAAGGATAGTCTTTTCAGCAAATGATGATAGGATAATTAGACATCCAAGAAAGAAAATACCTCAAAATACACCTTACACATCCACAAGTATTAGAATGAATCAGGGACCTAAAATAAAATCTAAAACTATAAAAACTTCTAAAAAAAAACATAGAAGAAAAATTTGATCTTGGGCTAAGCAACATTTCTTAATATGAAAACACAAAAAGCACAATCCATAAAAGAAGATCTTGATAAATTGGACTTCATTAAAATAAAAAACTTATATTTTTGAAAGATGCTGTTAAGAGAATGAAAAGACAAGCCCCACAGCCTTGTCTTAGAGATAATATTTGCACAACATGTATTTGATGAAACACTTGAATCAGAATATATAAAGAATTCTCGAATCTCAATAATAAGAAGACAACCCAATAAGAAGTGGGCTAAAGAGTTGAACAGATCTGAAGAAGATGTATGAATGGAAATAAATGCACCCAAACTTCTCAGTACCATTCGTCATTGAGGAAATCCTTATTAAAACCATAGCAACATGCTACTGCATATCTATTTGAATGGCTAAAAAAAGCCAAACAACAACCAAAAGAAAAAACAAAACAAAACAAGAAAACAAAGATGACAATATCAAGTGTCTGTAGGAATCCTAAGCAACTAGAACACTCACACACTACTGGTGAATATAAAGTAGGATAGCTAATTTAGAAAACACTTTTTATATTTTACATAACATGTATAGTAATTTCACTTCTAGATATTTAGCAAAGAGAAATGAAACTTATTTCCAACACAGACCTATAGAGTATGGTTTATTACAAGCTTATCCCTAATCAGCAGAAACTGGAGGTGGGGGAACCCAGGGCTTTTAATTTATGAATGGATGAACAAGCTGTTTTATATCCACTCAGTGAACTACTGATGTATACAACAACATGAATGAATGCCTTAAGAAGCAAATGAAAGAAGCCAGAATCAAAGGGCTGCATTCATTTGATGTTCTGGAGAAGGAAAACATACAGGAACAAAAAGTATCATTGCTTGCTGGGGGCTGGAGTGGCAGGAGGAGTTGTCTAAAAGAGAACATGAGGGAATCTGGAAGGAGGGATGATTGAAATGCAGTTGTCAAAACCCATAAAACTGTACACTAAAAAGGATGAATGTTACTATATGTAAATTAAATCTTAATAAGCCTGATCCTCCTCCCCAAATTGGAGAGCATGTATGAGAAGTAAGAAGTCTTACATAAATCAAGAAGTCAGCTGATACTGTTTCACATTGGTTAATTAAGAGCAGCAGTATATTTTTTAGAGTTAATGTCCTATGATAATGTCCTAAAGAACAGCAACAACAATACGTAAAACTGCCTTTGTGAAGTGAGACTGTGGAGAGGTGGGTCACTCTTTAATTCTTCCTATGCTATTTTTTTTTTTTTTACCATATGCACTTATAGGGTCGGTTATATGAACAAAACATTTTAAAATTACAAATAATAGATTTGCTTTTGTTATATAACTTCTATGTAAATAAGGGATTTCTGTTTAAACGGTTTTTGTGTGTATCATCCGCACTCTGTAAAATGGCTTAAAGCAGATAGAAATGAAATCAAATTAGGATAAATTAGGCTATGTTTAATTCATTAGCCTGGAGTAGTGATTTCTTCTCTGAGCAAAGGAAATTGCAACTAAGGGACATCATCCATACATAGATAAAGCCCATTGTAAATGCAGCATTACTCACCTGCTCTTTTAGGTGAAAGCATTTGGTTCAACTTGAAAGGTCATTTATCACCTACGAGGGAGCACTTATGGGCTGCTTGGGCTCTTTTTGTTGGTTTACTATAGCATTAAACTTGCTTATGGAGAAGTTTGCATGCATCAGCAGTCTATACATGGGCTCATTAATGCATTAACAAACTTCATTTTGCTGAGTTAGATTGGAGGGTCTCTTGTTCAGTACCATGTCATGCACACAGTGGGCAGTCAGCATTTTCTTGATTGTCTTCTACACAGTCAGGGAGAGTCATTATACCTGTTATGACCCTCTTCCAAGACAGATTTAAAGAAAGATCATCAGGCTAGCAAATCTGTTGGTTTACATTTCAGGATCAGCTAAGTTTTCAGTCTTGAGTGGGAGTCATTCTGTTATAATCACGTACCTGAATTTTCAGGGACAACCCTGCTTTCACATATGTTAGCCTATTTTTAGACCACAGAATTCCAATTTTGGGTCTGGAAAATAGAATTACTGTACACTGTGGGGTAACATGGCAGAGGGCACGTGGGTATTGACCAGATTCCGCCAGCAGCATTTTAAAGTCCTATGCAGAATTGCTAACTGAAGATATCCCTATGATTTCCAAAACAAATCCCTGTGAATGAAATACTTTCACAGAGCAAGACATGATTTTAACAAAATAAGATGTTAGTATCTGATTACAGTATTGATATGTGTTCATTATAGCAGATTAGAGAAAGGAGTTGAAAAATAGAAAAATCATCTTTAGTTTTTACTTCGGAGGAAATCACTATTAATATTTAGATGTTATTTCCCTCTAGTCTTTATTTCTGTGCATATGTATGTAAATTTAGATCATATCCTGAATGATTCTACTTTTAATTTAATATTTACAGTGAGCAATTTTCATTCTATTTGAATATTATTAAAAACAGCATATTATGCCATCATATGTTTTGTCGAAATTAAACATTTTGATTTAGGGAGATTTCGGTTATTTCCAATTTTTACTTTTGTGATTAATAGCTGCAATGGAGATTTAAAGTAAAATTTTGTTTTCCTGATTATTTCATGAAGAGGAAGTGGAAATACAATCACAAAGAATGTAAACATTTGTAGGGCTCCTGAGACAAACATTTCGGATTGTCCTCTCAAAAGTTTCTATGACCTGGTACTCCACCAACTATGAACAAAGGTGAAATTTCATCGATAACCCCTTGCCATTTCTGGGTGTTATAATTTACAAAATCATTTATGACTTGGCAAATAGAAATGTCTTTGTATTAATTTTACATTTTGAATCTCTAATGAGTCTTAAGTATCACTTTTCACATTTATTGACAGTTTTTCTTTCTCTAATCATCTGCTTTGTTCATTTTTCTACTGAAGCATTTGTCCTTCCCAAATAGTTTGTCAGACCCAAGAAATAATTGGTTGAGAAGGGAAGAAAAATAATGTAGTAACTAATGTAGGAGAGTGAACATTTCTAGATACATCCACTCTTTTTTTTTAAGTTCATTTATTTTTGATGGGGGTGGGTTGGTAGAACATGGGTGGGTGAGGGACAGAGGGAGGGAGAGAATCCCAAGCAGGCTCTAGTTTGTCAGTGCAGAGCCCAATGTGGGGCTTGATCCCACGAACCATGAGATCATGACCCGAGCTGAAACTAAGAGCTGGACACTTAACCAACTAAGCCACCCAGCCACCCCTAGATAACTTCCACTCGTTGATCGTGCTCAGATGCCAAAACGTTTTTTTTTTTTTCTTTTTTAACAAAAATGTCTATTTGGTGTCAGAGCTGCGAATTTTATCACCTTGAAGTGGCAGTCTACTACCAAAGAAGAAGTTAATCAAAGCCAGAAGGGTTGTCGGCCACACCAAGGGTTATATTTAGGGAGTGTGGTCTGGGCCTTGGATGTTGAGCTCTGAATAATAGCAGGAGCTCAGTTTTTAGTGGTTTGTTGGTTTTTTTTTTTTTAAACATCTGCTGTGCATCAGATGTTTTATCTAAAATATCTCTTAACCACAAAAAACCCTGTGAGATAAGAATTACCCACCCTGCTTCACAAGTGTATAGTCATATTGAGAAAGGTGTGATAACTTCCCTGGCCATGGAACTGGTCTAGCAGTGGCTCAGGAGTTCAACTACGGGTGGAGAGTCTTCAGATGCACAGGATCCCTGCACTACACCTTGCTGAGTTCTGGTAATATTAAACTCAAGTGAACAGAGCTACACAGATAAGGTTTTTCTTTGTTTCTTTGCTGTAGTTTTTGTTTTGTTTTGTTTGGTTTGGTTTGGTTTGGTTTTTTTTTTTTTTTTGGTATTGTTTTATACTTGTTTATCATAAGAGAACCAGCAAAACTGAGACAGGCCAACCAATCTGCCTTTAGACTCTCCTTTTGGTCTGGCTACTATGAACTCTTTGAGACTTCTCTGAGGTCCTCTAATTTATATTGCTTCACTTTTATGTCTTGATATATATTTGTGCAGCTGCAATAAAAACAGTTGCTTTGTTTAATAATACTTTGCTCAACAAAAAATGTGATTCCAGGGAAAGCTGTATGATCCACCTTTTTTAAAAAAGAGTTTATTTTTATTTGGGGGAGGGGAGGGGCAGAGAGAGAGAGGGAAAGAGAGAATCCCAGGCAGGCTCCTTACTGTCAGCACAGAGCCTGACGCTGGGCTCAATCTCAAAAGTCATGAGGTCATGACCTGAGCCAAAATCAAGAGTCAGGATGCTTAACTCACCGAGCCACCCAGATGCCCCTGACCTACCTTCTAAAGCATCTATGAAAATCCCTAAAAGTATGAAAATTATCAATATTTTTTTAAATTGTGGATTTAAAAATTTCACTTCCCATTCCTCAGCAATTACTCCCAGCTACCTTCTATGAATAGAGGGGCAGTTGATGCTGTCCTTTTCATGCGTGCATACTATGCATGCTGTATAGTCTACGAGCCAAACCTTTGAGTCCTGGGGTCAGTGTCAGAAAGAGGCCCAGTTGGGATCAGCCTCTAAGAAAAACTTTCCTTTTATATCACTTGCCCTTCTCTTCCCCTTTCAACTCTTCACTTGCCAATCTATTTTTAGTTAGCTCATCTTACTTTGGATAGTTTCCTTTTATTTCTAGATTGAGAATTATCTATTCCTTACCATATCTGATCATATAAATGAATAACTGTGGATCATGATGAAAATTTCTGACAAGTGAACCCCTGAGAACTCAAGGACTTTAATTCTTTGCTACTTTATTTTGAAACTTGAGATAATTTTGTCTTTTTTTTTCTATCTGCATCTTCTTCTAGCCCTGTAGTTTGACTCTTAATTATTGATTACTTGTTTCTTTACTGGTTATTTTTAATTGTATCCCTTAAGCAGGTGAGAGCTTCCTTAGCTTTAAAAACTTATGTTTTCTAGGGGCGCCTGGGTGGCGCAGTCGGTTAAGCATCCGACTTCCGCCAGGTCACGATCTCGCGGTCCGGGAGTTCGAGCCCCGCATCAGGCTCTGGGCTGATGGCTCAGAGCCTGGAGCCTGTTTCCGATTCTGTGTCTCCCTCTCTCTCTGCCCCTCCCCCATTCATGCTCTGTCTCTCTCTGTCCCAAAAATACATAAAAAACGTTGAAAAAAAAATTTAAAAAAAAAAAAAAAACTTATGTTTTCCGGATGGAACTGGAGAGTGTGATGCTAAGTGAAATAAGCCATACAGAGAAAGACAGATACCATATGTTTTCACTCTTAGGTGGATCCTGAGAAATTTAACAGAAACCCATCAGGGAGGGGAAGGAAAAAAAAAGGAGGTTAGAGTGGGAGAGAGCAAAAGCATAAGAGACTCTTAAAAACTAAGAACAAACTGAGGGTTGATGGGGGTGGGAGGGTGGGGAGGGTGGATGATGGGCATTGAGGAGGGCACCTTTTGGGATGAGCACTGGGTGTTGTATGGAAACCAATTTGACAATAAACTTCATATGTTGAAAAAAAAAAACCTTATGTTTTCATCCCGAATAGATTGACCATGTCGTAGGCTCCTGTTTTCCTTTCATCGCTGAATTCTTTGTGGTCCTTTCCTGTTTGGTTTCTATCTTTTGTCTTTTCTACCTCCTGGAGATTGAAAACACAAACTAGATTTCTGTGACTTCATGGATCTCCAAAGTATGCACTCAGATTATTCACTTCAATCCTTATTAGACTGACAGAGTATTCTCCTGAGCAGTTTTCTCTGTGAACTATGATTCCAGGACAACTTCTTTTTTCTCTGGGTATCAAACATTCGTATTGCTTTTTCTGATACTTCATGGCGGCCATTGATGCATTGACTTCTTTGGGTCATATAACTTCAGAACGTTTGGAAATCATCAGGACACAGAAGCCTCAAAGGCCACATTAACAGAACTAGGATTAGAACCTCAGGTCTCCTAACATGGACCTTAAATACGCCAGACTTGATTAGAACTTCTGCACTGTTCTCTTTATGCAGGCTCATTTCTGTATGCAACAGAGTAGCAGTCTTTGCTTATCACTACAAGATGTTGCTGGAAATTACATCTTTCAGGAGTTGGTAATAATTGGTCATAATTTCCCATGAGAACAGTATTAAAATTATATGATGTACTCCTGACCAAGAGTTTATCATCAAGTAAATCACAGATTTGACAAACAATATATGGAACACAGGTCTTTAATGATCCAAAAATTCTGTATCATCCTCCAGGTCGTGTAAAATAGACCTAAATGTGCAGGTTGATCACACACAGTGTTAAGATCTGTGCCCCAGTACTGATGGAGGCATTGCATAGAGGGAGCTCATTGAGTTGAGCCTGAAAGGCCTGGTAGCCTGTTCACTACACAAGGAAGTCCCTTGTTAGCCAGACAACTGATCTGGAACTATTAGTTTTTTTTTGTAGCTTGGGGTAGGTGGCTACTATTATTCAGCTTTTTTCAGTTTTGCAGAATATCCATACTGAGTACAAATAGCCCCGTGGAATATTGCCTTTTCCATTTTAGAGAGCATTCCCGTGTAGATTGTGCCCATGGATTGTGAACACAACAAAGTACACAAACAGGTTGGCCACTCAAGCTCCACTTTTTGATATGTGGTCAACCCAAAGATTAACAGTTTGTATCTGTTAAAGACAAAAGGAATATAACATTATAAAAAATAATTATGTTTTTCAACACTTGAAAATTTAAAAAGATATCCTTGATCTTGGCAAAGTCAGTCCTTAATGTCTTTATGTTCTTCCACACTTGGTTGGTATTCTAATAACCTTTCTGTTTTGAAATGATGGTAATAGAGATTGCTTCCCTCTGGTCCCATGTTCTTCCTTAGGGAAAGCAAAAATTTAGTGCACCCCTGGCTGAGTCCCAAATTATTTTTGAAATTTAACTAGTTGGTGAAATCTCCAAATCTGGTAACCACTATCAAGTATGATTTTATGTGACTATCAGCAGTATATGGCCAATAGAGCCTAAATTGTAATAAGTATTTAGGGTTTAGTTACCAGTTTTTAGTTTTTCCTCTTATAATTTAGAAAGATACACTTTCTAAATAATATCAATAAATCCTGATCTAGCAAGCAGTACCTTTCAAAGCCATTCTTCTCTACTGAGAGTGGTGATATTCAAAGGGGTTAAAGAGCAGAGGGCATATTTTCTGGTGAAAACACAGTGAAGTCACCACTACGTGGATTTGTTTTTAGATAAGCTATACATTTCATTTTGAAATCTTGACAGAAGACTAGAGGTGTGAGATTTCTTTGTTTAAGTAGATATGGGCTTTAAAAATGCTTGAGAAATGCTACTGCAGTGTTCAGGTCATTCTGTAAAAAGCAAACTGTGTCCTCTCCCTGCTACACCTAGGTGGTACCCCGGTGCGTCAGAAAAGCACCAATGGGCATAACCAGCCAGGAGCTGACAAGTCTGGAATGCACTCATGCCACTGCCTGGCTCAAAGCCTGAGGGTCCCCGTGACCCCAGTAGGGGCTGGCAAACCAGTCAGGTGAAGAGCAGGCCCCAGGGCCTTACCCTGGGTAAGGGCTCTAAGCTGCATCCTGCAACTCCAGTGAAGGCTGAACTTTTCCAACCAGAAGCTGAGGCCAGGGGACCTCTGAAGCAGTGCCAAAATGCTTGTTGGGACTGGGAATGGAGTTCCGCGTGGAGGGTGGGTGTGACAAGAACACATTAGCAAAGTGGGGGCAGGTTAAAGTCGGTACATATCAGCCCCACAACAGGAGACATTATTACTTCACTGTCTGCTGGGTGAGGACTGCCATGGTATCCCCAGGCTGGTGGGGGCTGACTAGAGGGTCTTTGATGAGCTGAGAAGGTAGGGTGGGACTATGAAGGAGGAGAGAGGGCTGGGGATGGTGAAGAACAATTGTGCTCCTTAAGACTCAACTTAAGGAAATCTTACCTCCCTGCTCCTACCCACCCCCACCCCAGGTTAGATTAAGCATTGCTCAACCTCTGTCCCCCAACACATTGTGCACACATAAGTGACTCTTTTACCACACTATCATGATGTCCTTTAACTCTACAATTCCTTTAGGGAATGGTCTTTTCTCTTTTCTTCCTTCCTACCTTCTTAGCTCTTACCATGGAATTTGACATATAATAAATACTTGGGAAAGTAAATTTTATATGTCAACTTGGCTGTGCCATAGTATCTGCATGTATAGGCAAACACCAGTGTGGATGCTGTTATCAGGCATTTTTTCAATAAGATTAACATTTAAAGCAGTAGATTTTCCTTGTTTTGTTGAACTGTTCTACTGTTTTTTGTTTTTTTTTTTATTTCTATATCACTTATATCTGCTCTATTCTTTATTATTTTCCTTATTCTGCTGGTTTTAGGCTCTATTTGTTCTTCCTTTTCCAGCTCCGTTAGGTGTAAAGTTAGGTTGTGTATTTAAGTCTTTTATTGCCTTCTGAGGAAGGCCTGTACTGCTATTACTTCCCTCTTATCACCTTTGCTGCATACCAAAGGTTTTTGGTTGTCATCTTTTCATTTTCATTTGCTTCCATGTATTTAACCTATTCATTCTTTTAAAAAAAATTTTTTTAAATGTTTATTTATTTTTGAGAGGGGAGGAGCGGTACAGAAAGAGAGGGAGACACAGAATCCGAAGCAGGCTCCAGGCTCTGAGCCATTGGCTCAGAGCCTGATGCGGGGCTCAAACTCACAAACTGCGAGATCATGACCTGAGTCGAAGTCAGACGCTTAGCCAACTGAGCCACCCAGGGGCCCCACCCATTCACTCTTTAGTAGGATGTTCTTTAACGTCCATGTATTTGTGGTCTTTCCAAATTTTTTCTTGTGGTTGACTTCATTTCATAGCGTTGTGGTCTGAAAATATGCATGGTATGATCTCAATCTTTTTGTAGTGGTTGAAGCCTGATTTGTGACCCAATATGTGATCTGTTCTGGAGAATGTCTCATGTGAACTTGAAAAGAATGTATTCTGTTGCTTTAGGATAAAATGCTCTGAATGTATCTGTTAAGTCCATCTGGTCCATTGTGTCATTAAAAGCTATTGTTTCCCTGTTGATCTTCTGCATAGATGATCTGTCTATTGTTGTAAGTGGGGTGTTAAAGTCTCTTGCTGTTATTGTACTATTATTGTATTATTGTAAATTAGATTCTTTAAGTTTGTTATCAGTAAGTTTATATATTTGCTCTCCAGTTGGGGACATAAATATAATTGTTAGATCTTCTGGTTGGATGGACCCTTTTATTATGATATGGTGTCCTTTATTATGATAAACCAGTCTTTGGTTTACAGTCTAGTTTGTCTGATACTAACATGGCTACTCCAGATTTCTTTTGAGGTCCATTAGCATGATAAATGGGTCTCCACCCCCTCACCCCTCACTTTCAATCTGGAGGTATCTTTGGGTCTAAAATGAGTCTCTTGTAAACATTTTTAAAATGTTTATTTATTATTTATTTTTGAGAGAGAGATACAGAATGCAAGTGGGGAAGGGGCAGGGAGAGAGGGAGACACAGAATCTTAAGCAGGCTCTAGGCTGTGGGCTGTCAGCACACAGCCCGATGCGGGGCTCAAACTCATGAACTACGAGATCATTACCTGAGCCAAAGTTAGACACTTAACCTACTGAGCCACCCAGGCTCCCCTAAAATGAGTCTCTTGTAAGCAACATATCAATGGGTCCTGTTTTTTTAAATCCATTCTGATGCCCTATGTCTTTTGGTTGATACATTTACATTCTGAGTAATTATTGATAGATACAAATTTAGTGCCATTGTATTACCTATAAAGTTGCTATTCCTGGAGATTGCCTTTGTTCTTTTCTAGTCTTTGTTGCTTTTGGTCTCTCCCACTCAAAGGGTCCCCTTTAATATTTCTTGCAGAGATGGTTGTGCTCATGAAGTCCTTTAGTTTTTGCTGGTCTTAGAAACTCTTTGTCTCTTTTTATATTCTGAAGGGAACGATCAACAAACTAAAAGGCTACTTATGGAATGGGAGAAGATATTTGCAAATGACATATTGGATAAAGGGGTAGTGTTCGAAATCTATAAGGAACTTATCAAACTCAACATCCAAAAAATAAATAATCCAGTGAAGAAATGGGCAGAAGACATGGAAAGACATTTCTCCAAAAAAGACATATAAATGGTTAACAGACAACATGAAAAATGTGTTCAACATCACTCATCATCAGGGAAATACAAATCAAAACCACAATGAGATACCACCTCACACATGTCAGGATGGCTACAATTAATAACTCAGGAAACAACAGATTTTGGTGAGGATGTGGAGAAAGGGGAGCCCTCTTGTACTGTTGGTGGGAATGCAAACTGGTACAGCCACTCTGGAAATAGTGTGGAGATTCCTCAAAAAAATTAAAAATAGAACTACCCTCCAACCCAGTAATTGCACTAATGGGTATTTATCCAAATGATACAAAAATGCAGATTTGAAGGGGTACATGCACCCCAGTGTTTAAAACAGCACTATCAACAGTAGCCAAATTATGGAAAGAGCCCAAATGTCAATTGACTGATGAATGTGTAAAGAAGTTGTGATATATATTCCATTATGTATGTAATATTTTCATTACTCAGCCATCATAACCAATGAAATCTTGCCATTTGCAATGATGTGGATGGAACTAGAGTGTATTACCCTAAACGAAATAAGTCAGAGAAAGACAAATACCATATCATTTCACTCATATGTGGAGTTTAAGAAACAAAACAGGGGGCACCTGGGTGGCTCAGTTTGTTAGCATCCGACTTCAGCGCAGGTCATGATCTCACAGTCTACGAGGTCGAGCCCCGTGTCAGACTTAGAGCCTGGAGCCTACTTCAAATTCTGTCTCCCTCTCTCTCTCTGCCTCTCTCAAAAATGAACATTAAAAAATTAAAAAAAAAAGAAACAAAACAGATAAGCATAAGGGAAGAGAAGGAAAAATGAAAGAAGTTAAGAACAGAGAGGGAGGCAAGCCACAAGAGCCTCTTAACTATAGAGAACAAAGGGAGGGTTGCTGGAGAGGTTGGGGGGGGGATGGGCTAAATGGGTGATGGGCATTAAAGAGGGCACTTGGTGTGATGAGCATTGGGTATTATATGTAAGTGAGGAATCATTAAAATTCTACTCCTGAAACCAGTACTACACTATATGTTAACTAACTTGAATTTAAACAAAATCTTGGAAGAATAAATAAAATAAAATAAAATAAAATAAAATAAAATAAAGCACTAGACTTTCCATAAAGCAAATTGCCCTCCATAATCGGGTGGGACTCATCAAATTCGTTGGAGGCCTTAAGAGAAAACAAACTGAAGTCCCCAGAAGAAGAGGCAATTCTGCCTCCAAAAGGTCTTCAGACTTGATCTCCAATATCAGCTCTTCCCTGCAGTCTACCTGGCAAATTTTGGAATAAGTGTCTCTCTCTCTCTGTGTCTGTCTCTCCCCCCATGTATATATTTTACAATGCTATGTATACATACATGTAAATATACATATACATCCTACTTGTTCTGTTTCTCCGAAGAACCATGGTTAATATGATATTCTTTAAATAATAATTTAAAAATTAACATCTACAAATTTACCATAAAGTAATCCCCTTATCACCTGTCAAAGAGATTTATTTATTAGATCTATTTATTATCTAATACCATAAGCAAATTACATAAATCACAAACTGCATACATATAGAGGTTAAGTTAATAAAACACACACACACACACACACACACACACACACACACACAATGATGGAGTATTTCCTGAGCTTGAGGGCAAAGGAAGAAAGTGCTGAGTAAAAGATTGGTTGATATGATTTCCATCTGTTGCATTAGTTTTTTTGATCTCTATAAGTAAAGCTCCATAGAAAGATATTTGGAGAGGATGATAACACTAGTCATTTTGTAGATATGGGATTAGGGGTGATTTATTTTATTTTACTTCTTTATATTATGTATATTGCTTGACTCCTTTTTGACAAGGTGCAAAGTATCATTTTTTTTTCAAAAACAATGAAGATGTTACATTAGGAAGAAGCAAATAAATATGAAAGTGGGAAAAGTTACATGTAATACCTATGGCAAAGGGTTTCTATCTTTATAAAGAGCTCTTTCAAATTGGGAAGAAATTTCAGATTTAACAGAGAGTTAAATGACACGGACAAAAAATTCACCCAAGAGGAACTTCAGAGGAAATATTTGAAAAAAAAAGAGTTCAACCCCCATTAGTGGGGAAATGCAAACTAAAATAAGTTGCAACCTCCATCTATCATTTTATTAAGGTTTTAGTGAGAATATCTAATGCTGACAAGTGTATGTGAAATGGGTACTTTCATATAAGGCCAATGGAAATCTTAATTGATAAAATTTTTCTGGAAAGCTATTTGTCAGTGTCTATTGAGAAGGTCTGATGTTGAAATTCCACTTCTGGGACTCTAGCCTAAGAAAATAAATTTGGTTAAAGATTAATCCACAAACATATTCAGTAAGGTGTTATTTAATTGCAAAAATGGGAAACAACTGAAATGTCTAAAAGCAAGAAAATGCTGGATGTCATCCAGTTACACTAATGGTAGGTCTATGAATGCTGTTAAGTGACTATAAACAAGATATTATAAAAAGCTCATGATATAATGCTAATAGACTAAAAGAGCAGCACTTAAAATTGTGTTTATAGGTAGAATTCAACTATGGAAACCTATATGGAACAGGGGCACCTGGGTGGAGCAGTTGGTTAAGCGTCCGATTCGGCTCAGGTCATGATCTCACGGTTTGTGGGTTCGAGCCCCGTGTCAGACTCTGTGCTGACAGCTCAGAACCTGGAGCCTGCTTCAGATTCTGTGTCTCCCTCTCTCTCTGCCCCTCCCCCACTGGCAGTCTGTCTCTCTATCTCTCTCAAAAGTAAATAAAACATTAAAAAAAAAAAAGACTGGAAGATAACATACCACAATGAGAATAGTTACATGGTTGTGAGTCTTTTTATATGTTTGGCCATTTAGCATTAATCTGTGTAGTTTTTCATACTTACCAATTTAATACATGTTTCTTGTTTTTTATCATCTGCATACCCTATTGTAGGTGTTGGGGATGTGATGGTAGATGAGGCAGGAAAGATCCTTGCCTTCACAGAGTGTTCTTTCTAGTAAGGCTGATACAATGAATAGGCTAACTGCAGATTTCAGTGTATACCAGAAAGGATGGGGAGCAGATCACTTGTCAAAGAGGAGACTGTGAAGATTTCCCTGAGGTGGTGACATTTGAGCTGACACTGAAGAATTAGAGGAAGAATACTACAGCAAAGGGAACCGTGAGAGCAAAAACCATGAAGTGGGGAAGAACTTATTTTCTAGAACTATGAAAAGGAGACCCGTATGTCTGAAGGGCTGAGTTAAAAGAAAGGAGGTTCAAGAAGTGGGAACAACCCAGACCTACTAACCTATATGGTCACAATCATGACTGTGGATTTTGTTTTATTCTAAATATAATTGCAATCCATTGAGCATACCTATTTTCTTATTCTAAATATAATTGCAATCCATTGAGCAAGACAACAACAACAAAAACCCAGATTAAGAGGACAGTTTGATGAGGCACCATCAAATGAGCTGCCAGCCTAAGCATCTAACTTCTCAAATTAAGTGAGAATTCCATGGGAGGGTGGCAGAG
Source organism: Lynx rufus (assembly GCF_022079265.1). NCBI lineage: Eukaryota > Metazoa > Chordata > Mammalia > Carnivora > Felidae > Lynx > Lynx rufus. The sequence goes on from NW_025814834.1 coordinate 74,611,903, forward strand.
GATACGTGTCTTGCAATCAAGAACACTCTTCTTCTTTGACATGATTGCTCTGATACGGGAGACCCCAAATGAGGTCCTTTTCTTACGTACATGGCTACGAAATCTAAAGCTGGCCAGAGGACTGCAGGAAATGTGCCCTCCCTAAGGAAACAAGGATTTACTCTAAGAGACATCACACTATTGCCAAAAGCAGTCCTCATGCAACTCTGCCCCTGCCCACCTGCTGCAAACTACTGCCTTGTCTTCCCAAGGCAGGAAGGAAAAGGCTGTCCTCTCCCCAGCTCAGAATTCTGCATTTTCATGCTTTCATGGGGGACATTTTAAGAAAATCCACACAAATAATTTTGTCATCCCCCTTTTAGATTAGGTTGTGCCCCTTTATGGTTGCCATATATATATACATATATGTATATGCTGTAGGAGCTTCGGGGCTAATGTTCTTAATGGTAGTTTTGGAAAAGCCCTCCTTTGAAAAGTGAGCTTCACATTTAATACTATGCTGAGAAGCAAAAAGGTTAACCTGATCATTTTTCTCTGTTAAAAAATTTTTAAGTTGCCCTAAAAGCATTTGACATTATGCCATAGTGCATATCTTTTCTGTATATGGTCACAATTTTGAGGCGGTAGGTAAATAAGTAATATAATCCTGACCAACTTTAAACTTTGCTCTTTTTATCAGCCATTTAAACGTTATTGGAAAATGTTTTCATTTCCATTTAGTAGAGTCAGATTGCCATAGTTTGGTGTTATTGAATAGCCTTCGGTCTCGCATGCCATTTCTGTGATCCTGTGTCTATCTAATTGAGGGATTAGATAAGACTCTGGGTGTCTAGCCCAATTCAGACCGGCTGTGAACTTTCTCTTCACTTCTGAAAAATCTTATGCCTATGTTGGTTAAGGCATTGGATCATTGTATGAGATAGGACAGGATAAATCATCTTTAATACCGACTGGAGACATTTTGTCAGTTTATGAACTAGTAGGATCCTCCTATCCACTGAACAACCCGTGTGTGAATTTGGGGGTTTAAGCTGATCCTTTGGGTGCTCTCTCTTTTTAGCTAAGATAACGCTGTAGTTACTTATATTGAGAATGGCGATCCGGGCCTAGAGCAGAAAAGCACTGTAAAGTGGGTGGGATCTTTAGAAATCTCCTAATCTGCTTCCTGACCTTATCATCTCTCAGGTGAGGAATCTAAGATGGGGAGAAGTTGTGTTTGGTGGTTTGTGGTCGAACCTGAGGTTTGTGAGCTGAAACCTGAGGTTTATTTAGTGTTGCTTGTGGACTGCGGACATTCAAAATGGCTACTTCTGTAATTCAAAATGTGTTGGGCTCTTCCTGATTTCAGCCCCGCAGCTGAGAGTGAAAACCATTCTCCTGGATAGAATCCCTCCTGTTAGAGTTGTTCCATTCCTTCTCAGCTATAAGGATGAGGCCTTCCTGAACAGGGGACATAATTGCCACTTTGCGCAAAGGAACAGTTTCCTTTGTGCCGGGTGTATTCTCATATGTTAGGGGTTCTGACTGTCCTTTGATACAGCCTGGCAAGTAGAATTTCTACAAGTTGAATCTCTATTGAAAACTCATCTGGTCAAAAAGTTTGTATTCAGATTTCCCATATTTTATGAAGGCAGCTTTCTTTCTCTATTATATTTTTCCTTACCGTGAAGAAAGATAAATTATTTGAAATGACCAAATGAGAAGAAAATCCATGTTGAGAAGGAGTAGAAGGGAAGATAGGTCTTTGCCTGATTTCCTTTGACCCTGTCTGGCTTCCCTTCACGTTCACTAGTACTAGTCGTCCTGGTGTTCTTTTCAGATTCAGCATATGGACGAGCTTGACTTGTTCCTTTGTTAACTCAGAAGCCTGCAAATGATGAAAAGATTACATATTCGACCGGTCAAATTTGAGACAGTTTTCTGAATTAAAAAAAAAAAAATTGTGTTCAATAGCTTGCTCAAAATTAGGGAAATTGAATCAACTAATGTCTGGAGAAGAGGAAAGGGTATGTGTCAGAAATTTGTGTAAGGCATCAGTCAATAGATATTTTAGCATATAGACCCAAAATATAGGCAACCGACTTTTTGAAAACAGTATCCCCTTTAAAATAGCTAATATTTCCCAAACAAATACTTGGCCTTTTAACAAGAATAGCACATAGATACAAATTGATAAATTTGGGTTTTTTTCTATAGTCTGATGGTTTTTACACTTCTGGACATCAGGGTGTGTTTGCCATCACATGTAAAGATGGATGAAAATTTATTTTCTGGTTGATTAGGAATGTGCACATCCTAGGGTTTCATGTGGGTAACAGATGTCTTGTGAGTAACAGATGTCTTGGCTTTTACAGACTAATTGGCAAAAAGGGGGAAAGGGGGCTTATTAAAGGGGTGGGAGGAGACACAAGAAAAGTGCAATCTTTCTTGTGGGGAAAACTCTAATGGACCCCCTTATTACGGGTAATTACCTCCTTCTTCAACTTCATTTGCTATCCCTTTCCATATGACTCAAGTACATTATAATGGGAAAGTATAAAATAAAGAAACATAAGGCTGGACTGCTGTCTGCTAACAGCCAGATTTATCCTGTCATGGAATATTCTAGTATAATTGACTCAATTAACATCAGTCTTTTAAAAAACAAAATATGAAAGCATAAGTCTAATCACTAAGGGCAGCTTATGTTTCAATTGGCAGCACAAGGGTTCTATGTTGAGGGTGGTTGATATAAATATAATTTAATTATATACCAAATGTGACCATAGAGTGGTTTGGTGGGAAATGAAAAATGCAAGACTGAATATGTTGCATGTTAGATATACGTCTTAGGTTTCTTTTAGTTTGCTGTTTGTGTTCCATCAGTGCTATAGTACTGCCAGTTGACCTGGAATAAATGAGAATATTTAACAGATGTTTGAAGCCATTATCAGCAAATTCTGTTTTGTCGATGTTTTCCATCATGCGCCACTTAAAGTAAGGTGGCATTTACTATGTCGTAACTCTATCACCTAGGTCGGAATTAATCTTCTAATTGGTACCTTTTAATTAAAACTGAAGGAAATTTTTATAGCTTATTAAACATCCAGGGAGTATCCACATTCTTCCTCGATAAGAGCTAGTATCTAATCATTTTTATAAGGAGCTAGTAGTATTTCTAAGAAAAAGTAGCAGGTTAGGTACTTAAATGTTTGTGCTTAATACAAAACTTAGACAACCTGAAAGGTAAGGTTATTTCTGTAGATGCAAAGCACATGATGACTGACTTTTATTTAACTGCTTGTCTCCTCAGAAAATAAGTGGGTAGAATTTGTTTTAAAAATATCAACTGTATTTTAAAAGGTAATTAGGACAGTGCAGATCAACACCTCAATGGTCAAGTGTTAATTATTAATTTCTTTCTGCTGTATTAGAATTGTGTTTTATTCAATTGCTAGAAACCAGCGAGGTAGCAAAATGGTTTGTGTACCTGTCTTTTTAAAAAATGTGTCAGCTTTGGTAGGGCAGAAACAACATCGCTTGAGTAGTCTGATAACTGCTACATTAATTCAGTCACTTGATCTTTTTGAGCCTCATTTCATTCTCTATAAAATGGAGATGGTGACAACTAACTCCCATACTGTCACTGGGAATTATACGTAATGATAAACACACGTGAAACTAATGTATGTTTAGTTGTTGAGTGCTTTATGGTTGTCTTCACCCGGTGGACCCATATTCCATAGTTAGTTGCCTGGATTTCCAGGCTAGGCTTCTCTTGGAAATAGAAAGTTCATGGAGACTTTGATGAGGACTCTAGTAACAACTGGTTTGAGACTGGGTGTCAGGAGAGTTCTTCTTCCCAACTTCAGCCCCTTAAAATATGAGGGTGAAGAATGACCACAGTGGATTAAGTTTCTTCAACGTCAGTGTTTTCTATATTTTATAATTCTAAATTTCCATCAAGTACAAAATCTTAGAGTCATAAAATGGTGGCACTCTATGATATTTCAAGGTTTTGGGATCCATGGCCCTGACCCGGGTTCATTTTCCATTTTCAGAAGAAGACACTGAGGCCCTGAAGGTTAAATGTCTTCTCTAAAGTCAATGAGCAAGTTAGTGACCGAGGTAAAACTGAGACCTTCTTTTCCTGAGTTCTGTATCTGGACCATGGCCAGACACCATCCTGCTGTGTGGCTGTCTAGGTTCTAGCCTGGGACGTTAAGAGAAGGAGAGCATTCAACTCACTCCACAGAGTAGAAAGGGATGCGTTTCTTTGTGATGCCTTTTAAACGGTCTGTACACCCTCGTTCATTCAGCCATTCTTTTATGGATTATGAATGTATTTCAATTGTTACATAATACAACTAGCTTTACCTCCTCTAGTAGGAGAAAACATGGTCACTAAATGTTTCCATAATGCTTCCTGTGTGCCAGGCATTGTTCTAAGAGCTTTACCTAGATCAATTTATTCTTCACAACAACAGTATGAGGAGGTATATTCTTCTTCTCCTCCTCTTTCATATAAGGAAATGGAGGCACAGAGGGGTCAAGTGATGACCAAAATTCAAAGCTAGTATAACTGGGATTTGAAGGCCTTTGGCAGATCAGTCGAAGAGGTACTAGAGAGATTCCACCGTCAGAAGACACCTAGGTGGATGGATAGTCATTATATGAACTGTCTTTTATGTAAGGAAAGTGACTTAAAATATTTTTCAAATCACCTGAATTTTATATATCTAGCTCTACTGAATCCTAATCAGTGTGGATTATAAGGTTCGACTGTAGCACATAAATATCAACAAATGAGTATAGTTGACCACTGAACAACGTGGATGTTAGGGGCACCAACCCCCTACACAGTTCAAAATCTGCTTAACTTTTGAGTCTCCAAAAACTTAACTACTAATAGCCTACTGTTGACTGGAAGCCTTACCAATAGCATTAACAATTAACACATATTTTCTTTATGATATATATTATATACCATATTCTTACAGTAAAGAAACTACAGAAAATAAAATGTTAAGAAAGTCATTAGGTGAGGATGCCCAGGTGGCTCAGTCGGTTAAGTATCTTACCCTTGATTTCGGCTCAGGTCATGATCTCGTGGTTCGTGAGTTCAAGCCCTGCATCGGGCTCCAGGCTGATGGAGTGGAGCCTGCTCAGGATTCACTGTCTTCTCTCTGCCCTTCCCCCATTCTCATCCACATGACTCTCTCTTAAAATAAATGAATAAACATTTAAAAATTAAAAAAAAATCATTAGGAAGAGAAACTACACTTATAGTACTGTACTGCATTTTAAAAATAATTTTTTTAAATTTAGTTTATATATTTTGAGAGAGAGAGCAAGCATGAATGGGGGAGGGACAGAGAGAGAAGGAGAGAGAGAATCCCAACCAGGCTCCTCACTGTCAGTGCAGAGCTTAATGAGGGGCTCAAACTCATGAACCATGAGATTACGACCTGAGCCAACATCAAGAATTGGATACTCAACTGACTGAGCCACCCAGGCGCCCCAGTACTGTACTGCATTTATTGAAAAGAAATCCATGTATAAATGCACCCGTGCAGTTCAAACCCATGTTGTTCAAGGGTCAATTGTGTATTTATTTATACTAGTCACCCCTGGAATAAATGGAGGAGTGAACTATGTGCTTGGTGCAACGTTGGTAACAAAATTGTTTTATGACTGTATTTCTTTTAGCCCATAGTAATAAAAATGTTTATAGAGAGGGTATCTTGCCAATCAAGAAAGATTACCAAAGAAGAGATCATTTTTGCTTTTCAGTATGTAATTTGTTCTTTCTTACACACCCAGTTATGAAGGAATATTATCCATATTTGGTTTTATATTGGTGTTTGAAGTTGAGGATAAAAATTGTCATTTATGTATCAAATACTGTGCAGTTAGGAAATTAGCTCCAATTTCAGCAATTAGCAATTTAAGGTCTTTAATTTCAGTAAAAATGATTTTATTATAAAATTTGGTACATTCAGATAATTGTGGGGAACAGTTATAATTTAACAAAAAGCTCATTAGAGTAATAATACAAAAGCCTTATTTAGTATTGTACTATTTAAAAACAGTGTAATTAAATAAAATTTGAATAAATTGTCACAACCACTGAACTTCATGGTGAGAGATACTTTACATCAGGACAGAAAAATATGGCACCACTTTGAACATGGGAGTAAATGTGTATGTGAGAAGTGGATGTGTGTGTATGTATGTGTGTGTAGTAAGTGGGGAAGAGTGAGGAAACTTGTGCAGTGAACAGATTAATTTAGCAGAGTCTCAGTTTTGAAATTTTATTTATGTAGATATGTTAAATTCTACTGTTGATGTGTTATGTTTTCTGGAATAGGTGTGTTCATTAAAGAGAAGTGCCTGAAGTCATGGTCTGTGTTCAAATGACTCTTCTTTTGACATGTATTTCTTAGCCAAGAGGGGAAGTGTAATGGCTCTTCAGTGCCTTAAAGGTACTGTGGCAATAGCAATAAGATTAAAATATCATCAAATATAAATGTAAAGGATCACACTATTATTTTTAGAGTGGTAGGTTTCTTTTTTTTTTAATTTTTTTAAACGTTTATTTATTATTGAGAGACAGAGAGAGAGAGAGCATGAGCATGGGAGGGACAGAGAGAGAGGGAGACACAGAATCCAAAGCAGGCTCCAGGCTGTGAGCTGTCAGCACAGAGCCTGACGTGGGGCTTGAACTTGGGACTGGTGAGATCATGACCTGAGCTGAAGTCGGATGCTCAACTGACTGAGCCACCCAGGTGCCCCAAGAGTGGTAGATTTCTATGGTTAGGTTTGTGTTTTGCACATGTACTTAAATGTTTAAAGGAGAAAGGGTAAATGAACAGAGCACAGTGGATGTTTGGTTACACAGCTCTCTGACCACACTTTACAAGAGATGCTGGACAGTCCCCCTGGGTTTCTGTGTTACTGTATCCTAGCATTTCACAGGAGCTATTGACTTAGGAATAAGCCAGTTGGGTTTAAGAAGGTGGGATTTAGACCATGGACAGGAAAATGATTTTAAAATATAGTCGCAACTGAATAAATTCACAAAAATACAAGTAATAATAAAGGATGATTTGGGCCTCCTATTTAATAAAACACATGACTGAGAGGTACTAACAGTGGGAGCATGTGTTTGCCCAATGCTGTTCATTTAAACCCTACCTCAATTTTCATTAAGATTGAACTCTTGTACTCAAGTATTATGAAATAAAGTTGCATGATGTTTTCTGTATCTTCAAGCTTTCTGCCTTACACTTCCAGGATTGAAGTGTGTATGTCTTTTGTGTGACTCTTCAAACTTTACCTGCCAAACTGAAGGAGCATGCTGGGCCTCGGTTATGCTAACCAATGGGAAAGAACAGGTGATCAAGTCCTGTGTCTCTCTCCCAGAGTTGAATGCTCAAGTCTTCTGTCATAGTTCCAACAATGTTACCAAAACTGAATGCTGCTTCACAGATTTTTGCAACAACATAACACTGCACCTTCCAAAAGGTAAGGCATTTATCTTTGTTCATCCCAAATGTAATTTTACTATTGGGAAATTAGAAGCCTGGTAGAAATCGAACTGTTGGATGTTTCTTTAAATAAGAAAGTCTGTTTTACAGTTCCCTCCTTATTTGCCTGGTAATATTCTCTAGAGCACAGCTGAGGTTGATTTTTTTTTAATTGCACAAGACTGTCAAAACACTGACAACAGCATAACAATTGTGACGTTTGTCCATGTGAGTTGTATTTTCAGAAGTGATTAATGGACCTAAAGTAAAATGTCCATTTGTATGGATTCTTGTAAAGGAAAGAAATTAAAATGTATACCAAGAAAAAAGGAGAAAAGAGAGCAAAACTAAAAATAGTAGATTGCTGACTTCTATGGAGACAAAATCTTTTCATGGGCACCTTCTGCGTATCTTCTTTGCCTGCCTGCCTGCACTCGAGAGCAAGCACTCATGAGCAAGAAGATGGAGGTAGAATGGAATGTGACTCTTCATTATTGTGCACATATATTCCTGCCTTTTCCCCAATTTCGTGGTGTCCTCTCCTAATTTATAAGACACAGAAAATCTGAATCTTGTCTTTTATCAGCAACGTGGAATCTGCAACTTTGGGGGATATTAAGGGGCAAGTCACTAAAACCACAAGCCAGTTTATGACATGAAAATGTTCTGTCGTGGGTTTTCTTTCATATTTATCAATTTGGTAATAATTCAGTGCTTACTGATGTGTTTATATCTACATGCAGGTATATAGTCTTCCTTACAAAGCAACATGTTAAGGTACTGTTATGCAGCCTCAGGTGTTCCTGTATCACTATATCAATATTCTGCTGTAGTATTTTTAACCCAGTTTTTTTTTTATAAATTCACTGTCCCCCTTTTTTACTGAAGGACATTTATTTGATGCGGAAACTTGGCATCACTACCACAAATGAGAAACCAGTTTACTTAGTGTAAGCAAAAGATAACTATGTACATAAACAAAAAATAGCTACTGTATTTCAGTTAGGTATTTTGTATGTCTTTTTGTTTAAAAGAGAGAAGAATATGATGTTATAGACATACTGGCCCCAAATGAGGCTTTTTGATAATACAGAAACACTGAGAGAACTAGAGAGAAAATATCATGTGATTCAATGTTATTTAAATCGCGTTTGCTTAAATCCAAGTCGGTTCAAGAACCCTTAGAATCATTTCTGAGGGACATGTGCCACCACTGGTATTTGTCCCACTCTTTGGGAAACACTGTTCTAGAGCTTTATCCTATATACTGCAGAAGAAGCCATACTTGGCATATTTCATCCCCAAGGCTACTTGCAGTCTTGATTTTTTAGACCACATTTATTCTCTCTGTCTCAGGTTCCATAGACATCCTTGATTTGGTGGTGATCTGGCATCTATGCTGGGTACTTTTCTTCCCTTAGACTTTCTCCCATGGTTATCTGTGGGCCCAAGACACGCTGAAGTGAAGTGAAGGCTCCCTCTACCTTATGCTATCTTCCCATGACCAAGATCCAAAAGATTAAGGAGGGGGAGGTAGGTCTCCGCATTAGCCTGTGGCCATGGCATCTTTGATGTGTCTTCCCAATATTGAATTACCCACAAGACCAGGTTCTGCCAGTCAGAATGGGCACAAGACAGTATTTTGACAGCAACAAATGGTCTTCGAGGATAACCTGGTTCATGTGCAGTTGGGCAAATTAAAGATACTTAGTGCAGCTAGAATGTAGGTCCTCTCCAGCCCAACTATAAACTCTGCCTAACTACCGAGAAGCTTATGTTCCACCCTGAAGTCCAGGTAGGAACCAATCTGTTTCAAAAATCAATGTTATTGAGGTACAGTTGGGATATAATGAAATGCACACAATTTGATTGTATGGTTTGATGAGCTTTGACACACACATACCCCATGTAACCACTATCACATTTCCATCACCTCAAAATGTTCTCAGTCAATCCTCATTTTGACTAGGGCTAGACGACTGATCTCTTTTCTGTCAGTGTAGACTAGATTTGTTTTTTCCCAGTTTCGCAAAAAAAGGAGTCCTTATGGAAGATATTGTTTTGCATTTGGCTTCTTTCACTCAGAATGTTTTTGAGATGTATTCATGCTGTTGGATGTATTAGTAGCTTGTTCCTTTTTTACTGTGGGGTGATATCCCATTCTATGGATCTCCTATGGCTGTTCAACCTGTTCGCCTTCTGATGAGTGTTCAGGTGGTTTCCATGTGGGGACTGTTGATAAAGGTGCTGTGAACGTTAATGTACAAGTTTTTGGATATGTTTTTTTTTTCTTGTGAGAAAATATCTAAGAGCAGAATTATAGGATCATATGATGAGTATCTATTCATTTTACAAATATTATCTCCCAAGTAGTTTTGAAATTGTACAGTTTTACATCCCCAGCAGAAATGTATGATGATAGTTCCATTTGGTCCATTCTTTTACAATCACGTGTTACAATCAGTTTTTTTTTTTTAATTTTAGCTATTCAAGTGATTGTGTAGTAGTATTTCATTGAGGTTTTAATTTGCATTTCCCTGACGGGTAATGGTGTTCAATTATTTTTATGTGCATATTGGACAGTTGCATATCTGCCTTTATAAATGTCGAATCTTTCTCACATTAAAAACATTGGGTTACCTTCCTATGGTTGAAAGTATAGCTTCATTATATATATGGAAACCAGTCCTTTATCAGATATGTGTATTCTGACTATTTTCTCCCATTCTGTGGATTGCCATTTTGTTTTCTTGAATGTGTCTTTTGCAGAGTAGATTACAAACTGATGGATTACATATTTTTATTTTTATGTTTCATATGTTTCACGTCCTAATTGAAGAAGTCTTTATGCAAAGTTCATAAATATTTTCTTTTATGTTTCTTCCAGAAACATAATTTCTTCCAGAAATTTTAACACCTCAGAATCATTTAGGCCTGCATCAGTTTAAACTTAATTTTTCTTACTCTGTGAGGTTTAGGTGAAATTTATTTTTTTATATAGAGATGAAGTTTTTCCAGCATCATTTGTTGAAAAATCTATCCTTTCAATTACTTTGGCACTTTGAACATAAAATGACCATATATATGTGGGTATATTTCGGGCCTCTTTATTCTGTTCGAGGGTTATGGATGTCTCTATTTATATCGCTATTAAACTTCCTTTATTAGTGTAGCTTTGTAGTAAGTATTAAAATCAAGTCGTGTGACCACTCCAAATTTGTTCTTTTTTAAAATTGATTTGGATCTTCTGAATCCTTTGCATTTGCATTTCCATTTTAGAATTGATTTGACAATTCTTACAAAAGCACATGCTGAGATTTTTATTAGATTGAGTTGAATATATAGATTATTTGAAGAAAACAGTCATGTTAACAATATTAAATCCTTTGATCCATGAACATAGCATGTTTCCTCATTTATTGAGTTTTTCTTCAGTTACTCTTAGCAGTGTCTTGTGCTTGTCAAGAAACAGGTCTCATGTGTATTTTCTTGAATTTATCCCTAAGTAGCACATGTTTTTGGATGCTATTTTTAATATCTCTGTTAATTGTTAGTATATGAAAATGAAATTAATTTTGTATATTGACCTTATTTCCGACAAGCTTGCCAAAGCACATTATTTTAGTGCTAGTAGCTCTTTAAAAAATTATTTGGCATTTTCTACATACGCAATTATCTTATCTGTGAATACAGACAATTTTGCATCTTCCATTCTGATCTGTTTGCATTTTATTTCTTTTTCTTGCTTTTTTGCACTGGCTAGGACCGCTAATACGTTGACGAATAGGAGTGCTAAGAGTGAAGATCCTTGCCTTTTTCTTGGTCCTAGGAGTGAGTGTTCTTTTACCATTAGGTATGAGTAATGAGTATTGAGTATTACTCATTACCACTCTCTCTTTTACCATTAAGTATGATTTTAACTGTAGGTTTTTGAGATTCCTGTTATGAACTGATGAAATTTGCTTTAATTCGTAGTTTGGGGGAGGTCTTTTTAATCCTAAATGAATATTAATTTTTTTCAAGTATTTTCTTGAATTTCTTGAGATTATAGCAAGACTTTTCTTCTTTAGTCTATTGATGTGATGGACTACATTCATTGATTTCCAAATTTAACTTATAACAGGGAATATACGTGTTGTCTTGCCAGTAATTAATATGTCTACAAAAAATGCTCTGTGACATTTACTCAATTCAAATTTCTTAAACTAAGAACTTTTTTCTTTTAGCGACATTGTATGGTAAATTGACATTAAATTGAATAGGATTGTATACGCAGGCATCTTGGGTCGGGTCGTTCTGTCTGTGAGGCAGCACCAAACGGTTATTAGCTGTATTTGGAGCAGCAGCTGTTTGGAAAGGGACTTCCAGGCTGAGCACTGAACACAGGCGGTGCCAACAACGCCACTGTTCTCATGTCATCAGTGAGCGTGATTGATATCCCCTGCTCTGGCTAGTAGGGATTTGTCCATTTCAAATATGGTTACGTATACATGAAATGTATAAAAGCACTCTGAAAAATAAGCAGTGTGACATTTCTACGGTGTTAGTGCTCTACATCACATTAACGGGCAAAATGGGGAAGGAAACGTATGGAGGTGACCAGAAGAGATACAGAAAAATCTGGACTTCCCTTTTTGGTTCCTCTGAAAGTCAAGCGGATCCTTGGCTCTTTGGTTCTTTCACCCAGCACTCCAGACTATGGGGCCGTTTCTGGGTAGTGACTTGATGTAGGTGTAGTAACCAAGGTTTGTGATATTTCAGTTGATGCTCTTCTGTGCTTAAGTCCTGTAACAATTGGCCTCTTGCTTTGTTTCTTTGTGATAAAATTCCTGCCTTGAACACAGACCTGGACTTTTTCTCTCTCCCTTCCTCCCTCTGCTTGTGCGATTGTAACTCAGCAATTGGAGAACTATAGGCGCTCGCTCTTTCCCTCCTAAAAATCCTTTTAAAGTGTTTGGCTCTAATTCCTAAAACCTTAGACTAGTGGCCTTTTTTTTAAAGTTTATTTATTTTATTTTTATTTATTTTTTTAATGTTTATTTATTTTTGAGACAGAGAGAGACAAGGCATGTGTGGTGGAGGGACAGGGAGAGAGGGAGACACAGAATCCGAAGCAGGCTCCAGGCTCTGAGCAAGCAGTCAGCACAGAGCCAGACACGGGGCTGGAACCCACATACTGTGAGATCATGACCTGAGCTGAAGTTGGACGCTTAACTGACTGAGCCATCCAGGTGCCCCAAGTTTATTTATTTTATTTTTGAGAGAGAGAGAGAGAGAGAGAGAGAGAGAGAGAGAGAATTCAGGCGAGAGGGGGAGGGGCAGGGAGAGAGGGAGAGAGAGAATCCCAATCAGGCTCTTCACTGACAGGGCAGAGCCCAATGTAGGGCTAGAACTCGGGAACCTTGAGGTCATGACTTGAGCCGAGATCAAGAGTCAGATGCTTAACGGATTGAGCCACCCAGGCACCCAGACTAGTGGCTTTTATATATGTTTCCACTGAGACACACAGAAAGAAATACATTTTATACAATTTCCCCCAACCTGCATGCAAACTCTACTGAAACAAGACTTTTACAAAACATTCTTACCCTTTCTGTGAGGTACCCTATGCATTTTCCTCAAGTAAAAACGCTGGTCAGACCCTACTAATAGGTTGTTCACAGTTCAAAAAACACCACTTTAGTTGGTATTTGAAAATGTGGTAATTTAAAATGGAGCAGGGACACTTATTATTTTAATTTACTAGTACAAAAATCTATTAAGAATCTAGTTACTGTTTTAATCTCAAATGTTTTCCTTCTGGGGCGCCTTGGTGGCTCAGTTGGTTAAGTGTCTGACTTCGGCTCAGGTCATGATCTCGCGGTCCGTGAGTTTGAGCCCTGCGTCGGGCTCTGTGCTGACAGCTCAGAGCCTGGAGCCTGTTTCGGATTCTGTATCTCCCTCTCTCTCTGCCCCTCCCCTGCTCACACTCTTGTCTCTCAAGAATAAATAAACACTTGGGGCGCCTGGGTGGCTCAGTCGGTTAAGCGGCCGACTTCAGCTCAGGTCATGATCTCACAGTCTGTGAGTTCGAGCCCCGCGTCGGGCTCTGTGCTGACAGCTCAGAGCAGAGCCTGGAGCCTGTTTTCAGATTCTATGTCTCCCTCTCTTTCTGACCCTCCCCCGTTCATGCTCTATCTCTCTCTGTCTCAAAAATAAATAAACGTTAAAAATTTAAAATTTTTTTTTTCTAAATGGCCTTTAAAAATCTTTTACCCATTCATTTTTTATACTAAGTTGTATTAGATTTAAGTAGAATTAATTTAGATCATTGCAAGCAAGATTGACTTAGATCACATTAAATTCAATCATTTGCCCTTAAAAAACATACTTTCTCCTGTGACACTGCACATGGGTTTAATTTTTAGGAGTTAATCATACTTTTTTTTTTATAGAAACAGTTTTATAGTTTGATGGAGATATAATATTAGAAAACTTTCTTCCCTTCCCTGAAGCTTATTGAAACTGGTATCTTTGATGTCACTGGAGTGACCTTCCAAGTTCTAGTATTATCACAAATATTTAGAGGCTTTTTTTTCCCTATGTAAAACTTGAAAGGCAACATCCATTTCCAAAAACAGCCATTTATTTGACTAGTACTTTGAGTACGTTTCTACTAACAGCAAATATGTCATTATTTTTACAAAACAAGTGTAGTACTGAATATTTAAAAATTAAATATAGATCGTGCAAATCAGTTAAACAAGAGAAACATATACTTTATGTAATGTACCCTGTCTAATGTATTCTTCTTGTTTATTTTTAGACCAGATAAGAATAGCTACCTTCAGTTCCAAAAATATCCTCTTTCCTTTCTGGATGCTACTTTTCTTGTTCTGACTCCAGACTCCAGCTCTGACTTTAACTTAGTACTCCCAGGCTTCAGGAAACTTCTTGCCTCATAACTCCTGCAGATTGCCCACTCTCAGCTTCCTCTGAATTTAGGAGAGAAGCCACTGAGTGGGAAAAATTTACCTTTGAAAGTAAATGATACGGGGTAACTGGCTCAGTTGGTTAAGCATCCCACTCTTGATTTTGGCTCAGGTCATGATCTCACCATTCATCACCAGCCCTATGTTGGGCTCTGTGATGACAGCTCTGAGCCTGCTTGGAATTCTCTTTCTCTACCTCTCCTGCCCCTCCCCCATGCATGTACATGTGTTCTCTCTCTCAAAAAATAAACATCTTTAAAAAAGTAAAGAGTAAATTCTTAACTCTTCAAGAATATTTCTATTTCAAAAATAAAAGACTTGTTGACACAAATTGGTGTGCCCTTGGTGGGGGGGGGGGCGCTGGGGGATCCAGGTAAGGCACACAAACAATAATAGATGAAAAAGTTCCATTCACATTGGATATGTATGTACAATGGGTGTATGTACGATGGGTTTGATCTGGGAGCCTTCTAATAAGTTCTCCTCACTTTTCACAATTCCTTCCCCGAGTCTGTGTGAGCTGGGCCTTCTGTATCTCTTCTCTATGCCTCTTGAAATCTTTCCCCTGTTATTTCCTAATGTTTGTATCTGATAATTTTCATATCTACAGTTTCTGCGAGTTTGAATGTGCTAGGATTTTATTTTGCTGACTCATATTTTGATGGCTACTTTCCTCATGTGTTTTGTGATTTTTGAATGTGAGCTCAGGTTTTGGGGAACCTTATGTGGAGGAAATTTTTGGAGCCTGTATTTAAAATATGTTCCTCCAGGATGAGCACTTGGTGTTGTATGGAAACCAATTTGACAATAAATTATATATATATATATATAAAATATATTCCTCCAGAGAAGATTTACATTGGCTTCCACTAGGTATCTGGGGGTGTTACCAACCAAAACCCATTCAATGTTTTGATTAGGTTTATTGTGGCCAACATGTAATATGAATTAAGGCTCCAAGCCTGCCTATGGTACACACTTGGGGTAAGAAACACTTGAAGATATATTTTTTCTTTTTTGCTATACCAAAGTCAAGGTTGAGACACACACATAGAGGACACCCTGTCTTTGTCTGCAGAACACTGTTTTATTTTCAATTTAATGCCATTCATAGTTGCCTGATTTATATGAGGGTCTCTGATCTGGCCCTTCCCTGTCTCAGGAACCAAGTTTTATCTCCTGATCTTGTGCTACAATCTGGTAAACTAAGCATGTAACCACCAGGAGCTGGCAGATGCTTCCAGGGTAAATAGCAGCCCAAGTGCTCAAGCGCCTCTTTGGATTTTCACTTTATTTGTGGCTCTGAGCAATTCATTTCTTTTCTCACCAGCTTAATCACGTAATAGAAAAAAAGTTTTTCATTTATATTTTATTCAGCATTTTTGTGTGCTGTACCAAGAAGGGCTTCTGTGGACATCTAAAGTGTAACTTGGCAGAAATGGAAATTCCAGGATAGTTTATTTTTGAAATGATGCTGGCATAATTATCTATCCATCTGGAAGAAAACAGGGCTGTACCACAGTGTCATACCATATACAAAAATAAATTACAGCTTGATTAAATATCTAATTGTGAAATATAAAACAATTTAAATGTCAGAGGAAAATTTAGAAAAAAAGATTTTTATGACTTTATAGTATGGAAGCTGTTTTTAAATAAGACAGGAAATCCAACTGTTATAAAAGGAAAAGAGATATAACTGCATGCAAACTAAAATAAAAATGAGTAATGAAAGATAACATAAATAAAACTGAAGATAAGTTAAATATGGGATAGAAATATTTGTCACATGTGTGACTGGGAAAAGGTAGGAACTATGGGAAGTTAAAGAGCTCATGTGCGTGTGCATGCGTGTGTGCGTGTGCATGGCAAGAGTGGAAAGAGAGAAGGAGAGAGAGCACTAAAGGGAAAAATGGGTAAGAGACACAAACAGATTTTACAGAAGAGAATATTCTAAATGGTCAAGTATCAAAAAGATGTTCAACATCACTAATAGCTGGAGAGATGCCAATTAAAACAACCATTTTTTCCCGCCCACTAGATTTGCATAAGTTGTAAGAGTGATGTATCAGTCAAGCTGTTTTCAACTAAAAGTATCAGAAACTTAGATAATAATGTCTTAATAAGGGAGTTCACTAACTCAACATGGTAGGAAATCTGGAAGTAGATTGATTCTATGATTCATTAACAAAGAGACTCAACAATGTCACCAGCCTATTTCCAGATTTATTCTTATGGGAATTGGTAAACAACCTTATTGTTTAAAACATTATTATATAACTTTCTGATACTTTTTTCCTCATGTGTGTATGCTTTTTCTAATAAGGAAAATTTTATCAGGTTTCGTTAAGCCTTTGTTAAAATTTTTGTTAAAAGGTTTTGTTATCAGGGATGTCAAGCTTGAAGGATAGCAAAGGTCAAGAAACGTGATTTGCTCAAACTGAATCATCTAATAGAAGCCACCATGTTGAGCAGAGATATCGAAGGTCTCTTTCCTTACTGCAAGTTTAAACCAGATATAAACCCATCTCCTTCTAACCCCAGGGAGGAGGTTTGGGCTTTTAACTAAGCAGAGCAGGAAAAATAAAAGACAAATAAAAAACCTGTTCTGGTGAAGCTGTGATCATAGCCTGGACATCACATGGATTTTAGGCCCAAGTTCCCATTGCATGAGTGGTACAGGGACTCTTCAGAGGAAGAACTTTCTTTAAGCTAGTCCCAGACCATTGGTGCACCAAAGTGTCTAGAAAAAAGTACCAACTCTCTAGAGGAAGGGACTTTAATGTTAGGTCTCAACCAGACAAAACAGACCCTTTTGCAAGGACATGAGCAGTACCTTGTGAAGAATAAGCATCCCAAGCATACAGGTATGCAAGGCAGCATGCATGAGCCAGCATAAGAGAACACACAGCAGAAAGATCACAAAGGTTTCATATATTGGAATTCTCAGAAAATAAATATAGATCAAATATTCTTCTAAGTTTAAAAAAAAACATAAGGCAAATTTGGAAAAATTTTTAGAGGATAGAGGATTATAAAAAAGTGACCTACTAGATTTGAACAAGAACAAAATAAAACTTTTTAAAATTAAAAATATAATAAAAATTGAAAACTTAATGGATAGGTTTAACAACAATTAGATAGAATATAAAGAGCTATGGAGAGAATTAGGGATCTGAAATACTGGTCAGAAGAAGTTATTTTGTATGCAGTTATACAGAGAATACATGATGGAAAATATGGACAAGAGGATGACAAAGAGAGGAACACATAAGAAGATTTAACATGTGGCTTTCTATCGTGGTCCATAGGAGAGGAGATAAAGGTTTGGGCAAAAGCAGTCTGCAGAAGTAACAGCTCAGAATTTTCCAGAATTGATGAACACCAATCTACAAATCTAAGAAATCCAGTGACTATCAAGAGGAGGAATAAAAAGATACCTAAACCTGGACATAGCTTAGTAAAACTACAGAACACCAAAGACAAAGTGAAATCCTACAAGTTGACAGACAAAAAGGTAAATGAAATTCAAAGGAGTTCAGAAGAACTGGCATTGTCTTTTCAGGCAAAAAGTAAAAAGAGAAAAGTGGAATTTTATCTTCAATATACTAAAAGAAAAGAATTGGTAACCCAGAATACTACCTAGAAAAACTATCTTTAAAGAATGAGGTTTAGCAAAAGACATTTTCAAAGTAACACAAATAGGTGAGTTTAACATTATCAAACTCTTTGATAAAGGAAACTCTAAGGGTGTACTTCAGGCATAAAGAAACTATACCAAAGTTCTGATATGCAGGGAGGAATGAAAGGCAAAGAAAGTGATAAATATGTCACTGATTCTAAACAACATTAATCTACAACAGCAATGGTGTCTTTTGAGGTTTAAAAAAAATAAGATAAAATGGTCATTCAACATAGAATACTATTTTTTATATACTATGTATGTCAAGAAGGTTAAATGGAATAAAATTTTCCAAGGGCCTTGTTTTTGTCTAGGAGAAAGGTAAATATATTGTTAATCTTTATGCTTTGAAATGTCCCTGTTGTAATTGCTAAATTATTTCTGAAAGAGTAGAATGTGACTATGTACCTTCTAATCTACAATGGGAAACAGAACAATAAAAATTATCCAAAAGTAGTAAAAAAAAAAAAAAGCGAGAGAAAGAAGCACACAACAGATGTGACAATAAGAAAGTATCCAAATGTTAGTAATAATTAAATATAATTAATTTAATGTAAATAGACTAAACAAAGGATACTAAGTTGGAGAAAACAGATCCAATTAAATGTTGTTTTAAAAATGTCTTGATAAATGAAAATTTACAGAAATGTGAAATTGTTTTGATAGAAAACATATACCATACATATATTAAACAAACAAAAATATTGGTTTATTTATATTAATGCCAGACAAAATTAACTTTAATGCAAAAAAAATTACTAGAGTTAAGAAGTAACTTTATTGTGACTAAAGTTTCAACTTACCAGGGATTCTTAATGATTTTAAATTTCTATGTACTTAACAATGGGACTCAAAAATAAAGAAAATACTTAGAGATCTATAAGGAGAAATAGAGATGTCCACAATCTCAGAGGGAGGTTTTAATATGCCACAGTCTTGGTAAGTGATAAAACAATTAGGTAAAATAATTAGTGAGACTATATAGAGTTGAAACAAGATGGTTTACGAACAACCTAATTTTTAGAAAATTATAATATACCAAACCTGAATAGTCTTATGACAGTAAAGAATTTGAATCAGAAGTTTTTAAAAAGTAGTAAAAAATATTCCCAGAAAGAAAATTTCAAAGTTCTACTAGAAAAGAGGCTCTACTAGAAAATTTTGATACACTTCCAGGAACAGAGAACTCTCACACAAACTCTTCTAAAATGTAGACAAAGAGGAGACATTCCTTCACTCATTTTATTCATAACCTTGATATCAAACCCAACAAAGCCAGTATAAGAAAGGAAAATTTCAAGCCATTCTGATTCATGAACATGTATACAGATATGCCAATATTAGCCTGGAGCCATGTAAGAAAAGGGATCTGGGAACCATAGTACAAGGGCAAGGAAATCATTATTTTGCAAATCAGGGTAAGGGTTACCCTTGGGGAAGGAAAAAGGTTGTGATCATGTGGGGGTATCTCAGAGTGGAAGAAAAGGCGGGGAGATGAGGAGGGACGTGATGTGTGGGAGTTTATAATTCTTTTTATACTCAACCTAGATAATGTATGGACTTTTCTGTTTATTCATTATATTTCACAACAAACATCAAGTTTCCAAGTAATGTTTGCATATAGGCAAGTTAATGGGAGGTTGCACATTCTACTAACGTCTGAGTTGATTTTGGAGTATTGAGCAGCTGAAGACATGATGTAGCTCTTTCTTTAGTAACTCTTGTACAGTACTGTCTGACTTGGTTTTTGTTTTGCACATATGTTCTCTTTCTAACCAAAAAATCCAATAGATCAAAGGTTACTGTGTCTATAGATAAGTGTTTCAAAGACATCTAGATTCCCCCAATACCCATTTAGAAGCAGGACCTAGACTTCCAGCAGATTATATAGCTGTCCTCCTAACAGACAATATTTTCCACTGCTCTTACAGAGAAGTGTGGCCATATGATTAGGTTCTGGCAAATGAGATGAGTGGCAGTGTTTAGAAGAACTTCTGAGAAGACCTGTTGAAACAGAACTGGCACGTTATTATGCCACCATCCATCACACTGCCTGGATGTAAAGGTTAGAGTTTTAGTGGCTGCCTTGGACCATGAGGGTGATGGCTGCACCACAGGGGTGGCAACAAGGGAACTGACAGGGGCCTGACTGAAAACTTCATGGTGTCACCCTACTAACATTGGACATCTTCAACATCTTCAAGTTTCTTTTACATGAAAAAGAAAAGGAAACTTGTCTGGTTTCCTC
This sequence comes from Lynx rufus, assembly GCF_022079265.1. NCBI lineage: Eukaryota > Metazoa > Chordata > Mammalia > Carnivora > Felidae > Lynx > Lynx rufus. The sequence continues at coordinate 74,632,312 of NW_025814834.1, forward strand.
TGTTATTTGTAATGAAACCCAATTCTAATGAATATAGAAACAACAAAACAAGTCATCCAGAGTTCTACCTGCATATGGGTTGTATCCAGTCAACAGACAGGTTTTGATTGACCTACAGTTTCTGGAAAAGGAAAGAAACATATTTCTTAACATTGTTAAAGATTAAGAATCTTAATATAAAAGTTCTAGATATCTGGCTTGTCCTTGAAAAATCAGTTATGGCTTTCTTGAAGTTTTCCTCATTTATCAGTTGGTTAAAACTGAGAAGCAAGTCATTCTTCCTTAGTGGACATGGGCTTTCCCTGTTTTTTCATTCATTCATTCATTCATTCACGCATTCAATATGTAGTGAGCTTATACCCACTGGCCTAAAGTTTACATTATCAATAGTTTAATATATTTCTACTTTAGCATAGTTGAGTTATTCGACAATTTTGTATCTTACTTTTCTCCCTTATTAAAATGTATGCATTTCAGTTTGTAACAAATGATTTCTTCTGACCCTAGGTGACATCAGAGTCATGCTCAGAGAAATATCTCTGATGTCACACAGCATCAAGAACACTCTAAAATTTTCCATGAAAATTCATCTAAGATAAGTTTAGGAAACCTGGGCAAGAGAAACTGGTTATTTACTGGGTTAATTTTGATAGGAATTGCTATTTAGTTCTTGCTTACACTAATTACCACCTTTCATATGGAAATAGACTATTCATCAAAAACATTCAAGTTCCAGGTATCTTTGTTCCCATTCTGCTACTAAAACTCACAGTGCTTGAAAGGCTAAATGTAGTAATAATTTCCTTTCAGATTTCACATACTATTTTAATAATACTATTATATTTTTTGCTTTACAAATAATTGGCTTCAATAAAGAAAAGACACACACAACATTAAAATATTGGGTGCTTTATTAACCCCCATACAATTTTCATCTTCCTGTTCTGTTCTCAGTTGTGTAAAGAGAAAAGGAAAATTGATTATTTATATCAGTCAGAGCAGGTAAACAATGCTTATTGATTAGGTACATGTCTAAATTGGACTTTCATGTAAACCAAACTAAAGGGTTACATCTGAAGGAAGATAAACTGCCAAAACATAGAATTAGATTTATCAAAAATTAATAATTTCAAAGGATGCTATAATTATAAAAATTGCAGGCTCAGATATTATTATTCTTTGGGGATTTTAAAGTCTCGTTATTTACAGTCCTTTTAAAAATTCATTGTTGTTTGCCAATTTTATCATAGCTTTCTATTTTAAACGAGTCCATTGCCGTAGTAGTCAGTGTAAGGTGACATCTCCATGCTGAGAAATACTCATGGGACCCCTTGTGGAATTGTTCTGCCATCACATGAACAAATCCATTTATAGCTCATTCTCTGAGGATTCGGTGCGCACCTGACAGGTGTGCCAGACAGGGTATTTTTCCCCTCCATAAACTGAAAGGTGCTCTGATTTTTATATTTCGGAAAGTGCTATGAAATATAAGCATACAAAGAAGTGCTCTTAAAGTTTAACATAGGAAGCATTTCCTATCTCGGGAAACAAGTACACTGATTTCGATTATGAAATTTTGTTCATAGGGATGTAATGGGAAATTGGAAGTAAAATTTATAACCAGTTCTAAATTGAGGATTTCACACTATGTAAGCCCCTACTCTCTTAGTAATGCTAAGTAAATACTATTACCTGTTTACTGAAATACTTTTTGTGTGATTATCATGTACAGGACATTGGGTTCGGTTAAAATAGGATTATCTCACATCAGTCTTTTCCACGTGAACAAACTGCTTTCTGTGAATGTGTTTGCTGTGGGAGAATTTATACTAGCATGAACTCTAGGACAGAGAAGTGTAACTTCTCCCTCATGGTCAGTATTTTCAAATACCTTCTCTGAACAAGGCTTTGCTATGAGCTGGGGAAACTGGTAGGAGATACGGGTGCTACTTTCAAGGATCTTTCATTTTTCCCGTGTAAAGGGTTGGCTTAAGAAAAAAAACAACCTGAAATATTCCTTAAGTAGTTACCAACTAATTTCTTTACAAATATGTATCATTTGAGAATATGTGTTTTGATGACATATGAATAAACTAATTTTTAGGTGCATGTGGGGAAATTAAGAAAAACTGTGGAGCTGATTTAAATTCTCCTTTCTACATTTTATTAATCTCATCTCTGCCTAAGTTAAAGTTCTAAGTTCCCTGTGCCAAAGATTATATTCTTCCATCTCACATTCCTCAATCCTTAAAATATAAAAACATTATTTTTCTTAAATTGAGACAAAAGTGGACAAAAGAAGATTTGAAGATACCCAGTGTCCCTCACATACTCCCAGAAGCCCAGGAACATAAGAACTGTCAGGAAATATTTTTATGTGTGGTGCAACCTGCATACTATAAAATCATGAAATCATTCCAGAAGACCGACAAGACGGTGTATGCAGGTAGCCATTTTTAGACTGAGCACTAAACAATGGAGGGCCCATCAATAGCCCATCTGATTGTTAAAAGGCAGAAATGATTTCCAGGCTATTTCTCATTGTTCAGTTGGATTTCTAGATTACAAAATCTGCCCTCGTTCAGTACTTGAGGTTCATGTTGATCAGAAACAACCTGTTTGACATGATTATTCTTGCTCTGTGGAGAAGGGTGACCATTTGCTGTTCCCTATAGTGGAGTATGTTGGAGAGATCCAACTGAATAAACTTCTGCCTGAATTATTCCTGGTGACATTTGTAAGGGTCACTGTAAAGAATAGTAGGCTAGGACAAGCTCTAGGTAGTGGAGGGCTTCCTGCAATTAGTGAGTACAGAATTAACACAGGAGTGTTAGACAAATACACCCAGTATTTTTGACTTAGCAACTGAGACCCATTCTATTTCACATGTGTAGACTTTCCACATGTAAGTGCAGTTCCATGCTGTTTTATATTAGACTGATTTATCATGAATAGAATTCTTCATGATGATCTTTTCTTACCTCCCATTTCCCTTGCTCCTATATAGTTTTCTTCATATTTTTTTATTTTCAAAATTGCTTTAGAATTGTTCCCCAGATGGATCATGTATTCCTTAGTAGCGTTTAAATTCCATCAGGATGTGGACTGTGCCCCACTTTCTGGGATCTTTTCTCAAGAGTCATTCTCAGTGCAAAGTTATACAAAGCAATCCCTTTGGATCCAGTCTTTTAGGAGAGCAGCAAGAAACTAATTCAAAATGCATTTTCATTACCGTCAAGCAAATGTTTGAAATGATGGTATCCACATTTAATGATGTTTTGAAATGGCAGGTTAAAGGAGGTTCATCATGAAGATTTGGGAGATTTTTCGATGCTTAGCATGTCACTCTGTTTTTTGAAAAAGAAATGATTCCTGTTGGGCTAGTTAAAAAGGTAGCTTTGAACATCTTAGAGGCAGTGTGTTCTCTCTTGGTTTAGCTGCAGACATTACTTCCACATTTTGCCCCAGAAGCCTGTGAACTACACTAAACTAAACAAAGCCTTTTCACTGATGCCACAGGCCTGTGTCATAGAGGGTTTATGGGGTAGGTGGATGGACCACATCATTCAGTTGACCATAGTGGCATTTCTTCCATGTGCCAGGACAGAAATGGACCCATCAGAAAGCATTTCAAGGAACATTGTCTTTTTGGGTTGGCTTACTACCTGAGAACAGGCTACAAGCAGGAGGAAGAAATGCTTCCCCTTTTGTGGGGAGGCAGTTGAAGACTTGATATTTATACATTCATGGATACAACCTTGCAGGGTGGTATCTTTTCAGTTGGGGAAAAACCCTTAATAAAAGGAATAGGAGTGGTTTTAATATTAGTCTGGGGTTTCTTCAGGGGTTTTTTGGATCTTCTTTAAATTCTGTATGCTACTTGCCACAGCAGCTTCTGGGAAGGGAGCACTAACCTTGTAAATTTCACAAAAAAATTCACTTTGGTTCGATGGAGACCTCTGTTTTCTTTGTCTGATTTTGTTTTTCAACAGATGTCCAGCCAGTGCATATCTCTTCAGTCGCTCTACTCTCAAAGAGTTTCTATTCTTCACTCCACTATAATGTTTTATTTTTTTTTTTATTTTAAATTTTTTTTTTCAACGTTTATTTATTTTTGGGACAGAGAGAGACAGAGCATGAACGGGGGAGGGGCAGAGAGAGAGGGAGACACAGAATCAGAAACAGGCTCCAGGCTCTGAGCCATCAGCCCAGAGCCCGACGCGGGGCTTGAACTCACGAACCGCGAGATCGTGACCTGGCTGAAGTCGGACGCTTAACCGACTGCGCCACCCAGGCGCCCCTCCACTATAATGTTTTAGTTTCTAGTCACTTGAAGGTCATTCAAATACAGTAAAAAAAAAAGTCTTTACATAGAACGTAGACATTCTACAAGATTTCCATGCCAGTGGTCAGTATGGGCCATTTGAAGCAATTGATCACGTCCATAACTCAGTTCTAAGCCATCTCCTGCTAATAGCATATACTAAGGAGATATAAATTAATTAATTCAAAGGTCATAGAAGTCTCATAAACATCAGTAAGTTTTAAACTTATAATAAGGACAGAGAAGAGGTCAGCAAGGAGGGAAACATGGGGATCATGAGGATTGTGCCCATATTATCTTTTTCTTTTCATTTTGAGTATTGCATCTATCCGTCCATCTTTCTTTTCGGTTGTTGTTCTTTTGTCTTATCTTATTGTTGTACATTCATCTGCCTTTCACATGACTCTCTCCAGATGTCCAGAATCTTCCACCTCATCTGGATCAATGTTCTCTTCTCCCTGCCTTGCTAATACTTCCTTTCCCTCTGTTGTCTTGGTTCAATGTATTGTAGAGCTTATATAGGGGAGATATTTGTGAGCTAGGCTCTCACCCATCTGGGTTAGTGCTTTTCCCCATTCCCATTCTATTCTACTTAATTTTCTAAGGAGTGAAATAACATGAATGAACAATGAAGCACTGCCCAAACCATGGAGGTGCTTATAACATGGAGAATGCATTTCAGTTGGCACAATCTCAAATGGGAAATTATTGAATAATAAGCGTTCTCCTATGATCAAGAATATAAAACCTGCTAGAAAAACTAATATGCTCATCAAAGGTAACTTATTAAAATGTATTCTTAACTGTGCTACTATTTCCTTTTGCCATGACTCATTGGGTATAGACTACAGTTCTTCTTCATTTATCTCCTGTAGAGATTATAATCAACATTTGGTTTAGAAGATAGTTTTACAAATGTTTGCTTTAAAAATTGCTCAGTGTTTAAGGAGCTCTTTCTGGATGTTGTTGCTAGCCTTTTCTAGCTGAGTAATCTTTTTTTATTACTAACTCGTATCAGTAAATTTGTTCACAAAAGTAGAAACATTGCCCATCTGTAACAAACATCTCTGAGAGCTGTTAACCTTCACGAGAGCAGTACACTTTTATAGAGAGTATTCTATTTTCAGGGTTGCTGACCTTTCGCCTCTTTATTGGTTGCCATAGTGATGATCTGAGCTCTGCTTAATAGAGCTTTACTAAAAGGAAGACAATCAATAAGCTTTTTAACTCTAATGTTTATATTGATAGTTTCTGATAACATATATCGGAATAAGATATAGCCTGATAAATGTAGCTAATAGTGGCGTTTTATTTTTTGAATTTTATTTTTTAAATTTTATTTTTATTTTTAAAAGCATACTCAAGTAGATGTTTATGTAGGTTGCAAGAGATTAAATGCTTTCTGTGGCTTTCTTAGAATTCCTAGAATAGCATTGCGAGGACCTAAAAATATAGATACAACTTGAAATGTAGATTGAAAGACCATAGTTAAATGGATAATAAAACTGTTTTATATTAGCAAGCTTTAGAAGTTGCAAGTACAACAGTTAATGATTTCTAAAACAAAGTCAAGTCAGAGAACTCTTTTAGCACCTTGTCATAAGAACATTCAAGGCCAACCTCTTCTCATATGCACCTGTACAACTTCTAATGACTTCAGAGGAATCCTGAAACCTTTAGGAGAGGGAAAGTTGGCGATCTGCCAGAATTCCTGGGGCAAAGTAGAAGAGCATGGATTATGTTTGTTTCCAGAGTTCACTAAACAGTTTTAAATATATTACTTATCAATGATAAAAATATATATGTATATATTTTTATGATTATAATGAAACTTTCATGAGCACATTTTTTTTAAAAATTTTTTTTTCAACGTTTATTTATTTTTGGGACACAGAGAGACAGAGCATGAACGGGGGAGGGGCAGAGAGAGAGGGAGACACAGAATGGGAAACAGGCTCCAGGCTCTGAGCCATCAGCCCAGAGCCTGACACGGGGCTCGAACTCCCGGACCGCGAGATCGTGACCTGGCTGAAGTCGGACGCTTAACCGACTGCGCCACCCAGGCGCCCCTTTCATGAGCACATTTTTGAGGAATTTGATTCCTTTTCCTTGAGAATGAAATAATATTTATTTTAAATTTGTCTTTACCTATTCTGGTTGACATATTGTAAGTAAAATGTAAGTGTATTTAATATAATAAGCTCTCTAGGATTGCAAAGAAAGAATTCTGAGGAATGGCTTAATTCACAAGGTCCATTATCACCGTCATTGGTTTAGACTCTAAGGTGCAGGTGCTGTGCGTTGCTTTCTATGCATTCTCTCCAACCCTCTCACTGGGTATGCCTAGTCAGCTGGGGCAGTTTGCCCAAGGCACTATAGCCACAAATGGAGAAAGTGTCATCTCACTTTGGCTTCTCTTTCTCCAAAGTCTGCATTCTTCTACTTCTCCTTGATGTCTGAGAACCTAAGACTCCAGAATTCTATTCCTGTATCCCATCAGATACTTCCCAAGGCTTATTAAAAACAAAAACCAACATCCCTAATGATAGGACCCAGTGATGAAATTAAATTGATGCTGAGGCTGTCTTTAGTGAATGAAAAGAAAATGAACTATGTGCTCATTTCAGGTGTCAAAATAATTTCTTTGAAAAATACAGGAAATATCTGTCATCATAGATTTTTTAATGTATCACTATTTTCCCTAAATTAAAAAGATTTCTTAAATGCAAGATGAACTTTAGAAAAATTGGCTGTCTGTGTTTTAACAGGAGAGTCACAAATTTGATTACACCCTTTATGTTACTTGGTTTCAATGATCATGTTTATTTTTCTAAAACTAAAAACCTTATCCTTTGCTTACTAAGAACAAACTAGTAGAACTTTTAACGGTTCCACCATTTCAAGATCTATTCGTCGTCTCCAGTTGTCAACACTGGGGATAGAGTTGAGAACAAAGCAGGCAAAATTCTTTCCCTCACGAAGCATGCGTTCTTTGGAGGGAATTGAATAATGCCTGGGTGGCTCAGTCGTTAAGCATATATAATGTGCCAGGTGGTGATACAACCCAGGGATTAAAACACAACAGCAAAAGGGTGGAGGATGAACCAGAACCCAGGAGGAAGTCCTACTATTTCAGCGAAGATTCAGCCAAGACCATCGAGCCTGGATGACTGCATCGGACCCCTCCCTCTGTCTCTTCGCTTTTTACTCCTGCGCCCCTCTGCGGCCACGCAGCATGAACCTTAGATCCCGTAGTTCGCCTCCTCCAAGTCCTGCGACAGCTCCTACTTGGAATAGAATTCACAGCCCTTCGCTTAGCCTACCAGACCCCACAGGCTCTTTTTGTCTTGGTTGCCTCGCTCTCTTCCGCCTTCCTCCCCGCTCACTGCCCTCCAGGCACGGGTTGTGCCTGAGCAGCCCGAATGGGCCTCACCTCGGGGTCTTGCACACTTGCTTTCACAATGCCTGGCGCGCGGCTCGCGGAGACCCTCCGGGCGTTGTTCCCTGTCGCCTCCCAGAGCGGCCTCCAGGAGCACTCTGCCGCAAGGGGCATCCCCGCGGCACGCGCGTGCCCCTCTGCTTCCTCACAGCGCGTAAGGCCTCTTGTCGCACATCCATCTGTTCAGTGGGCGCGTGGGGAACATAAGCAGCTCCAGAGGAAGGATTTGGCTGCCGCGCACCGCTGTATCTCCAGTACCTGGAATGGTGGCAAGAGCTATTGCAAGAGCTCGGTAATTATTTGGGGCATGAGTGAATGAACGTGCTCCAAGGATGGACTGCTGAGAAATGGGGAGAAGATAGTAGAAAAATGGCAAATGCCTTGGAGGATTGAAAAGGGCTCCCGTGTGCTGGTGCTTTCCACGTTCCTAACTCTGGCTCCCATCTGGATCCCATCTGGGATCCCATCTGGATCCCATCTCGATCCTAACTCTGGCGTGCTGGGTAGCCCCACATCAATGATGCGAAATTTTGGTGATCCTGGTTACAATTTCTAGAGTATCTTAAATGGGTTGATTTATGGTCGTGTTCTTTCTCTTTTAACTGAAGCATCTCCAAATGCCCCAAAACTCGGACCCATGGAGCTGACCGTTGTTATTACTGTGCCAGTTTGCCTCCTGTCCATGGCAGCGGCGCTGATGATATGGGCGTGCCAAGGTCGCCAGTGCACAGACAGGAAGAAAAAGAGACAGAATGTGGAGGAACCTCTCTCTGAGTGCAATCTGGTAAATGCTGGAAAAACTCTAAAAGATCTGATATACGATGTGACGGCCTCTGGCTCTGGCTCTGGTATGTGCCCCCTGTCCATTTTGCAGTAAGAAAACTCGCATTTAAAAATAAATCAAAACAATTTCTAACCTGTAGAAAAGGGCCCCAGTATTATGAATTGCATCATTGAGAGTGCTCAGCGTGGTACCTGGTAAGTTCTGGTATAGAAACCTATTTTAGGATTTGATGAAGAGAAAAAAACGTCATGGCTGAAAGAGTTAAGTCTTCTCAGTTGCCTTGTCTGCCTTCAGGTGTTCCGAGTCTCACTTTTATATTCCTTCACAACTTATTTTTTGAAGCAAGAAAGAATTTCTCTTCTCCCCCCTGCCTCCGTTATGGTTGGTGATAATCGTTGTGGCTCTCTTAGTAATGTTTCATGGGCACAAACGTTACCGTACTTAAGGAATTGGGTTCTGGGGGAAAGATGTTAGTTGTGCAAAGTGGTATTCTTAGAGTGCCCTTGCTCGTGGTTATGAAAGTCTTCGGAATCCGCAGCATCCCCTGGGATGTGTGTGTGAAGTGAACAGAGCGCTGACCTGAAATCAAAATCAAGAATGTGTTCTAAAAGCATAGAAACAGAGATGATAGGGAACAGCACAGCACTCCTCTGCTGGCTGTTGCCGAGGTGAGATGGTAACTCTATTCCTCTTGAATGGAACTCCAGAACCCCTGGTGAAGCCATTCAAAATACGAGGCTATTTTATGGCCTTGCTGAGCCTTTTTCATAGCACAAACCATATGAGGGCATTTTGGGTTTCTGGTGACAGAGCAGATTCCTCCGTAATAACAGACTCTCTAATCTGGCCTTTCCTCATGTGTACATCCAGGAATCCTGAGGGCATGTGGTACTGCAGACATGTGAACTAGGGTGAGCCGAGGTGGATCACCTCAGAAGGCCCTGGATCCCCTCTTGCTTTGGAAGAATCATTAAGGATGATTCCCCCAAGCGGACTTTGAGAAACTCCCCAACCCATGGCCTTTAGGAGCGTGGCACGATTAACAAGGGCAGACGACAGAGTGGCGGTAGCATCTGTGTGAGCATCCGTATTTAACATGAAGCAGCTTTAGGCTCACCAGAGCCCAGAAAAGAGAGGCCTAATTATGTCATCCAGAGAGCGCACACAGTTTGTTGCTTCTGAGGGCAAGACTGCCTGCTCGCTCATTGAACAGGGTCGCAGTGTTTATGCCATCCCTGCATAAATTAGATAGCATGTTTTCAAAGGAGGAATATTGGAAAGAACTGTCTCCAAACTGCAAAGTTTGTAGAACTAAAATCCAAATTAAATTCTTGCATAGAAAGCTGGCATTCTTCGTTTAAAAGTAAAACTGTCCTGGGGCACCTGGGTGGCACAGTTGGTTAAGCGTCCGACTTCAGCCAGGTCACGATCTCGCGGTCCGTGAGTTCGAGCCCCGCATCAGGCTCTGGGCTGATGGCTCAGAGCCTGGAGCCTGTTTCCGATTCTGTGTCTCCCTCTTTCTCTGCCCCTCCCCCGTTCATGCTCTGTCTCTCTCTGTCCCAAAAATAAATAAATGTTGAAAAAAAAATTTTAAAAATAAAAGTAAAACTGTCCAGAATTGGTACTCAGTCCTCCCTATTACATCCTGGGGACTACTGTTCCCTAATTTCCTGAGCACTGGTGACATTCTAGGCACAAAATATGAGCACAGAGAGCTCTGATTTGTACCAGTTCCTTGAAACCTTATATAGTATCTTTATAAGGTTCAAGTGATTAAATAACCTCCTATTTAATATCCCCCCCCAAAACTTCAGTTCAATTGAAGATGTTAAATAGAAATGTGTATTTTAGAACTACTCCTGGAATATATTTAAGATGACTAAGAACGTCCCTTTCAAATAAAATTAATAGCGATATTATAGCTGGAGACTGGATATTTATTTATTTTTTTTTTTAATTTTTTTTTCAATGTTTATTTATTTTTGGGACAGAGAGAGACAGAGCATGAACGGGCGAGGGGCAGAGAGAGAGGGAGACACAGAATCGGAAACAGGCCCCAGGCTCTGAGCCATCAGCCCAGAGCCCGACGCAGGGCTCGAACTCACGGACCGCGAGATCGTGACCTGGCTGAAGTCGGACGCTCAACCAACTGCGCCACCCAGGCGCCCCTGGATATTTAGTTTAAGAAAGTAATCATGAGTCAGGACATGAAGTAAAAAATTAATATTAAGATTTGTGGTGTTTTTGTGCATCGTTAAACCTAAATCTGGATTTATTAACTGTTGGGCTCTTGTCTCTATATTATTCTAAGATCTTTTTTTTTAAGTTTATTCATTTTAGAGAGAGCAAGAGCGAGCAGGGGAGGGGCAGAGAGAGAGGCAGAGAGGGAGAATCCCAAGTAGCTTCCCCACTGCTAGCACAGAGCCCGACGTGGAGCTCGAACTCACGAACCACGAAATCATGACCCGAGCTGAAATCAAGAGTCAGACACTTAACCAACTGAGCCACCCAGGTGTCCCAGGATGTTCTAAGATCTTTCTTAAAAAGAAAGCTGTAAATATACCAAAGCACAGATGATTTTTTAAAATGACCAGTTTGAAAGAGTTTTAGGCACTTTTTCTCCAAGTCAGATACATACATTTGGCAGTGAGCACTGGCCAAAAATGCCTTTGGTAATCAGAGAGAATGGGTTCAGCTGCAGCAATGCCTCCATCATGAAAACTCATTCACTGAGAGGAAATCAGGTGGTTCTGCTTCCCCTTTGCTTTTCTTAATTGACCAGCAAACTTTAGGCAAAGGCAGTTTTGTTAGATGTTGAGAAACCAAAATCATGAAACTTATCCCTGACCGGGTCAGGGACACATTTCAAAGAGATAGAATACCTAAGAGGCAAGTGGACCGATGTCCTGCGGGACTGTTTCTGAGAACGGATTGTGTCTCAGGTGGCTTCTAAGAGTCTGGGCACATTGCTGCTTTCCTCTCCCCATATAACACTTCTGATGAGTAGTGGCATTACTGAAAGATACCTTTCCATCAGATAGGCAGCAGCTTCTACAAACCCTGGTTTAAAAAAACAAAAGAAGAGTGAAATGAACCTACATGGAGAAGCGGAGTCCATGTTTCTTCTAATGAAATTTCTAAGCGTATAAGCAGAACTAGATTGTTTGGAATGGTTGCCTTGAAAGATACCAAAGCAACTTTCACCGAATTTTAGTGTCTCAGCTTAATTGCCATGCTGAGTACCTTAGATGATGTTCTCTTACTTTGCCCATGGTCTGGGGCATTGGTCATGCACTTCAATTTGCGGTTTGAAAACACAGGCTTATCTAGCTCTGATGTGATGTTTTTGCGAGTGTGTGTGTGCAAGATGGGAGAGGGAGGAGAGAGTTTGAGATTGAAATTTGGCCTGCTAATTGTTAGTACAACTTTTATTGTGTGGCCAAGTAGTAAAATTGACTGTAATCTACAAAAACAGCCTTTATAGTTTGCTGCTGGAAGTCTTCCCAGCAGGAGAGGGCTGGGGGTGGGGGTGGTATCCACTGAATGGTGAGAGCAAGAGTTTGGACTGAAGACCTGTGTTTTAGTTGTAGCTCTGCCTCCCACTACGGCCTAGTTCTGGGCAAGTCTTCGATTATTGCGGGGCCCCGATTTTCTCATCTCTAAAATGATAAAGTTGGACTAGATGATCTCAGAACTTGCTGACCGTGGGGCTCCGTGACTAATTGTTAAGACCCATAATAGCCACCTTATAGTCTGTGCTTGTTTAGCCACAGTGGGTGGTTCTCACGAGGATGAGAACATCTGAATAAACTGTGGCACATTTCAGGAGCAGAGGCCGAAGCCTGCAGAGCTCAGAGGGCTGTTGCAGTGAGAGGTTCCGAGCCATCCCACTACAATGATAATAACTAAACATGACTTTCCAGAGTACGCTTGTACTGTAACCTCTTTAACTATTTTCCTCTAATTATAATTGTAGTAAGTACCCATTGTGGAAATTAAGAAAATGTATGTTAGACCAAAGAATGTCACAATTCACCCCGATTCCACTAAATAGAAATAACCGTCAGAGCATTTAATAGATTTCCTTTTTAGCCTTTTTTCCGGTGCCTATTTTGAATAGCTAGGTATGCTCATTTAGATGGATAGAATTTACTGTGCTATTTTCATTTAACGTTATCGCAAAAGTGTTTTCGCATGTCATTAAGAAATACCTCATAAGCAGCATCATTATCACTTGCTCTCAGTAATCCGTTCTCGGAATATTAAGGCCTAGCCATTATTGATCACTTAACATACCAGGTACTATGCTGGGTGCTTAACATGATTATTGATTCTTGGATTACCCCTATGGAGTAATCCCTCCATAGCCCCTGTTTTTTAGATAAGGAAGTTGAAGCTCAAAGAAGTTCAATTACTTGCTGGTGGTTATGTTGCACAGCTGAAATTTGAATGCAGGTCTTTGTTATCTGTTCTCTTAATCTCTGTACAACAATGTTTAACAATTTTTCTATTATCTGATATTTTTCCTTCTATTTCCTATAAACAATAACATATTAAATATTTTGACATAAATATTTCTGCATTTTGCAGTTAAATCTTTAAGAAAGAATTCTAGGCATGGGGTTATTAGTTCAAAGAACCTGAACTTTTTACATACACTCAGAATATATTTTCTTTGAATTTTTTTTTTGTTCACAGAATATCCATTTGATATTTTCTATGACTATACCTCACTTTTAGTGTAACGTGATTACCTCCCTTGATTATTGAATTTTATTCTTCACTTTGCAGTTTTACACAGAGAGTTCTTCTGCTTCCCCAGTTGTACTAGAAGCAACACATTTTAACCATTAAAACCTGACTGGTTTTGATGGGCAAATCGGGAGATTTGCAGCAATTCTGAAAAATCAAATATATGTAGCAGTAGTCTATGTTCAGGAAATTTTCATTTGTGAATATGAGAAGAGAAAATCATAGTAAGAATTTGGAGTATTCCTTTGAGCAATGGTTTGACATTAAGGTTTGGTATAATGGTGCTTGTTTCTTTAAAATCAGTAAAATTATTAAAGCGTTTAAATGTTTCCCTATTTGTGTGAAAATAATGGCCATTATGATGGTTCTTTTCTGGCACTCCCTTGTTTTTAATCAATTTCATCTGTTCTTTTGTTAGGTCTACCTCTGTTGGTTCAAAGAACAATCGCAAGGACGATCGTACTTCAGGAGATAGTAGGAAAAGGTAGATTTGGTGAGGTCTGGCACGGAAGATGGTGTGGGGAAGATGTGGCTGTAAAAATATTCTCCTCCAGAGATGAAAGATCTTGGTTTCGTGAGGCAGAAATTTACCAAACGGTTATGCTGAGACATGAGAACATACTTGGTTTCATAGCTGCTGACAACAAAGGTATTTTCTTTTTTTTTTTTAATTTTTTTTCCAACGTTTATTTATTTTTGGGACAGAAAGAGACAGAGCATGAACAGGGGAGGGGCAGAGAGAGAGGGAGACACAGAATCTGAAGCAGGCTCCAGTCTCTGAGCTGTCAGCACAGAGCTGGACGTGGGGCTCAAACTCACAAGCTGTGAGATCATGACCCGAGCCAAAGTCGGACGTTCAACCGACTGAGCCACCCAGGTGCCCCCAACAAAGGTATTTTCAATCTAATTGAGTTCAGCAAGTAAAAGTGTTATGTCTGTCATCAGATCAAACTAAATAATGTCCTTGTTTTAATAAAATCTAGTCTAATTTCTTTATTGAGGATAGAAAATGCTTTTCCTCTTCTCCACAGATAAACATACAGATCCATACAATAAAGGCAGGGCAGACAAGTGATATGAAATCATGATGACGCCATAGCCAGGTTGATATTTAAAGTATTTGGTGACTGGTTTGGCACAAGAATCGACCAGTCAGAATAGAAGATTCAACTGGAACAGAGTCCTGAGAGAACCCTGCAGTGCTAGCTTTTATGCCTTATTTTCTGGTTCGTGGAGAAATCTGGAGGCACCTTGTCAGGGGTTGGGGTGGGAGGTGGGGGAGGTTGCTTTGGGTGTCTAGGGCAAAGGAATGGATTGGAATTTTGAATAGCAGCTGTTAGCTGATGAGGACAGAAATATTTCAATATTTTAATAACTGGCACAGACATACCAATGAATGCTAGCTGAATATCCACCTTTGCTAGGACGGTACCTCTCATCTGTATGAACAGGCTTCAACTCCAGAATTCCAATTTTCCATGAACATTATCAGAATGGCAGCCAGCAAATCAATTCTAGTGAAATGTTCTATTAATGTACTTTGAGCATGATTTATATGTTGAGGCTTAACATCAACAACCCCAAACAGTATCACTTTTTGAGTTTTGAGGAGCAAGGCAGAACATCAGTGTCCTGGTATTTAAATCCGTATTTGGAAAATATGATGTAAATCCCTGAGTTATCAGGGACTGGGTATGAAGTTTATGAGTTACCTGTACTTTCTTCTTTTTGCATAGATTTTAGTCATCTAACTGTGCATTAGTTCCCTGAATAAAGGGAGACAAGGCACAAAGGAAGCAAAAGTTGACCCACTCAATGTTTTTAATTTGAATCAGTAATATTCATGAAGAACTTTGGTGAGGTAGAGATTGTAACATCTATCTAAAAAACAGATGATCTATGGGTATCAGGGACTCACCATCACCTATGGAAATTAAAATCTATGGTTATTTTGATCTATTATAAGCTTTATTGTTATTAATTAGATGACATAAGAGAGGCCTGGAGTTATTGTACATTTTGGTAGCAATTGTGTTTGCTGGTGGTTTGTGTTTTTTCATGTGGGTAGGTATAGACTGAGTAAAGCCAAGATGAGCTTTAAAAAGAAAGATGTTCTTTCCAAATTCTCAACTACGTATACTTTGAAAATATATCCAGACTATCAAAAATGAGACATTTCTTAGTGAGCTAAGAACTTTTCCTTCCTAAGATTGAGTTGAAGCATACCTACTGATTAGATTAATTAGCATTGTTGTCAACGCAGTAATGACTTTAGTTATATGGATCATCTTGATGGGTGGGTCTAATTTAATCATAATGTTTATTTGATTATAAAAAACAATAGGCCCAAAAGACATCATCCCTGATGGTCTCCTTCTTCAGTTTAACTGGTCTACCTGTCACTGGCTTACTAATCAGTGGCTTTGTGCATGCTTTCAAATGACCTCTAACATCGCTTTCATCCTCATTTTTAAATCTTTTGTGGTACTTACAGTTCCATTGGTTAGTCAACTCTCTGACAAAGACGTTGTTGTGAGAGGACAAAGGTAGCCATTGGCGTTGAGCAGAGAGAGGGTTAGGAGTAGGGATTAGTTTTATTCATGGTCAGTTTATTACTGAGCTTTATCACGTTATGTTGATTTTTGTATTCCTAGGAAATTTTATTGCTACCCGGATTTGGAAATTAAATATTTGGATTAAGAGTTAGCTTTTGTAAATAAAGCATTTAATAGGAAAAGTCCGGAGCAAATGTTTATTATGGCTTCCTTCTCTGAGCATCAGAACTGGTCAGGGCTTCCCAGGGCTGTTGTAGACCCCATTCCAAAAGCTAAAACTAACTCTAGGGACTCTAATACCTAGAGAAGTTTTAAGCTAATTTCTGTTCTGCTAAAAATATTTCATAAGCTGGATTACCTTTTGGTTAGATGAAGTAAATTATTTGAAAATGTTTCATAACTGGCTCTTAATGTAAGCATTTGGGGAAAATCAACTTCATATTTTGAAAAGTGAACAACATGAACATTCTTAGAATTTTCGGACTTTTATTATAGTGATAATATTTTGTGTACATTTGTTGCATTTCTGGTTTTTATTGGAAAAATCTTTCTTAAAAGCTCAGAGTGATTTATAGCACAACACTGAGCCTAAGAGCATCTGTCAGTAGTTTTTCCTATAATGTGGTGTTATCAGTGTATAGAGAGAATAAGAAAGAACTTGTTCACTTATCATAATTACTCTCACAGCTTCCTATAGCTACAGTATGTATAACAGGTTTTATTATATCAACATCTTCAGGGATTCAGTGAGAAATTTTACTGTACTAACTTGGACTGTCAGTATCATCACTAAAGTAATTAACTTTCCTTTGTTAACAATACAGATTTATTTTCAATACTGACATTTGCTAAAAGCCTTTGGTTTCTTCCTTAACATAATACAGTGATTTTTAATGCAACAAAATGATTTTTTTTCCATTTAGATAATGGAACTTGGACTCAACTTTGGCTTGTCTCTGAATACCACGAACTGGGCTCCTTATATGACTATTTGAATAGAAACGTAGTAACAGTGGCTGGCATGATCAAACTGGCACTTTCCATAGCGAGTGGTCTGGCCCACTTACATATGGAGATTGTTGGTACACAAGGTACGTGTTTTCTTTCTAAGTTCTCTCTGCTTCAATATGAGGATGGAAACACCAAATTGTGTTTTAGTGCTTCCTTGTATTTTAATTTATTCCAATTATCAAATGTAAAGAAGCACTAAGGTACTTTATAAAACTGAGGGTATTATCATGATGCAGGCAATTGTCATCTATATACTCACCATTGTGTATATTAGCCATAATAATGTTTTTATACTGGTGGCTCTGGCTTTGCCATTTAGCACATACACCTGGGAGATCTTACTTGGGGCGGGGGGGGGGGGGTGGGGGGCAAATGCTTTATATTCAGAGAATATTGATAGCTTAAATATTTACCTTTGATAACTAAAATAATGGGAGATGGTAATGTGATCTTGAAAAGATATTTACATATCATGTATTCAAAGGCCAAATAATATGCACTGTCCTTACTATTTATTGAGTTAATAGAGAATTGGCTCTAGAAAGTCATTAGTCCGGTCGGGGCAATAATTCTCTAATTTGGATTCATGGGCCCTTTAAACTCTTAAAAACTACTGAGGATCCCAAAAGTGTTTGTGTATTTGGGTTCTACCTGTTAACATTTACTATATTATGAACTAAAATTGAGAAATGTAAAAAATATTTATTAATTTACTGAATGCTAATTAACTGATTAAATGTGAAATACGTTTCAAAAATTTACGTCTTTTAAAAAAATTGCATCCTTTTTTTATAATACAAAAACCATATCTAGTGAAAATAATGGTTTTGTTTTACATTTTTGCAAATCTCCTTAATGTCTGACTTAATGTCTGGATTCTCATGCATGTTCTTCATCCACTTGGTTCCGATATGTTGTTTTGGTTGAAGTATGTGAAGAAAAGGTAATATCACACAGATATGTATTCAGAAAAGAGACTCAAAGACTCCCAGGGATTTTAGGGTCACATTCGAGAACTGCTGGTGTAGGGTAGTAAAAGTTTGAAACATGTTTGTAAGAGAATATTTGCTATATTCTCACGTGGTTGTAGCGATGCCAATTCTTTCCCTGTTCATTCAACAAAAATTTATTAGTGGCCACCAAGTGCCAACAAGTGTTCTGAGCATCAGAGCCTTGCGGATGAGCAAGACACAGGCCTTTAGGCAGCTTTCAGTCTAGTTGGGAAAGACAGATAGACACACATGGGAATGAACAATATAGCCAGTAATAAGGGTTCTGAAGAAGGCAAAACGAGGTACTCTGTGGAGAATGACTGGGGATGTGGGATGTGTGGTCAGGCAAGACTTGTCTTAGGAGGTGACATTTGAGCCAGGTCTTCAACGTGATTGCCTTTGGAGAGAGTCAATCTTTAGTAACAACAACAAAAAAAAGGAGTATTTTTTTTCTTATGCTTCATAGGTAAACCTGCGATTGCTCATCGAGATATAAAATCAAAGAATATCTTAGTGAAAAAGTGTGAAACGTGTGCCATAGCAGACTTAGGGTTGGCCGTGAAGCATGATTCAGTACTGAACACTATTGACATACCTCAGAATCCTAAAGTAGGAACCAAAAGGTAAGATGACTAGCTTTGGTAGCACCCTGAGACATGTGACTGCCTCCCAAACGTGACGTCATGGGATGCGTGTGTGCATTTTGGTGTTTTTGGTGGCGAGTGGTCTGAATGGAAAATCATTAGGCCCCAGAAAGCAAGAAGTCTTCTGTGGGTCATTGAGAAGTCAGTGGCATAATGCTTATAAAGCAGGGACAGGTGGCATTTTAGTTGTATAGACAGTAGTCATTTGGGTAAGGAATCCAGTAGATAGGTATGGTGGAAGAGATGGTGATACATTATTTTTCGTGCGCCACTTTCTGAGAATACATTTTCCTAGGGATAGGAGGAAAAACATGTCATCAGTATGTAGCTCCTCCAAAGCCTTTATACTTATAAATGTACTGAAACTCAGGGCTAGATCTATTTTTTCAGGTTCTAAACAAGAGATGTAGAATCAGTATATTGAGCAAGGTAAGTGAGGGACTCTAAATAAATACATACATGTGCTATTGTACTCCCTTAGTATTTAAGGACGTGTAACAGTTTTTGTATTTACCTGGAATTGTACTTATCCTTAAGTCTCCCAAACTGATGTATATTAAAATAATAGGAGTTTGGACATATTTCCCACGTTCAGGGAACAGAATCTCTGAAGGTTCAGAACAAGAACGAGATAAACAGAACATACTGCATATGTATTACGACAGGCCCGTTGGGAGTGAGATTTCTGGTGTTTTCTTGTTCTGGCCAGCCTGTAGCCAGCATACTTCCATTTCCTTTTATTTGAACATCAGGCTCATGCTCCTTTGATATAATTCCTCCAAGCCAGATTAGATTCCAAGCCCATCACTCTGAGCTCTTCTCTTGGTTCCCTAGAATTTAATGAGGCCCCAGGAACGCTTCAGGGCAGTTTGTTCAAACCAGGCGGCCCTATGGGACCTTTCTTCTTTTCCCTCTGAAAAGCAAACTTCAGCTTGCCCATATGACAGTCTCCACATTAGGGACCCCCAGGGAAGCCTTGGATGTTGGATTCATTAAGAGGATCTAAAACTTTTAAGAGTTTGGGAGAGTACTGCATCCTGATCTTAATATTTTGGGAAATCATCAAAATCTCCCTAGGATAGCTAGACTCAGTCAGGTCCCGTGGCCTGTAGATATCTTTTGTTTAGTTTTATTCAAACAAGGTTGTAATTTTCTTGTAGCCAATGTATATTGTGTATATATTTTTTGAAACCAGTATAAAATAAAATTGTTCATTCTGAGAAGGTATTTAGGGTATGCTGCTGAGCACTAGCGTTATTGTCCTGGGCCCACCATGAATAAGAGATGCTTCTTGCCCTCAAGGAGCTTTACATGGCAACATTTGTTGGTGGGAGTTGAGTTCCCTCTTTCCTCCTGAGTGCTTTGTTTACTGAATTTCCCTCAAGCTTGTTTTTTGCAAGTCATTTGGCTCCTGGCACTTGTGCTTTGACACTGAGTAGGGTGACCTCTGGTTTTATTTAAAATTTTTTTTAATTATGGTTCATTCAATAACTGTATTATTTAAATTTAATTTATTACAGTGACTTAGATCTACTTTTAAAAATGATGTAAGCTATCCTAATTTATATTTTGTGACAGGATTTATTAAGATTGTATTTTACTGGATTGCTGTAAAGTCATACACAGAATCTGAAATGTGCATGTTTTTCAAGGTATATGGCTCCTGAAATGCTTGATGATACTATGAATGTGAATATCTTCGAGTCCTTCAAACGAGCTGACATCTATTCTGTTGGTCTGGTTTATTGGGAAATAGCCCGAAGGTGTTCAGTTGGAGGTAAGATGTTGGGGATAATTTTGTATCTGTCTTTCCTTGATGCTTTGAATATAAGATATGATTTTGTATGTATTATTTTCTAAGCACCATATTGAATCATTTTTTAAAATTTAAGAGACTACCTTTTAGGGGTAGCTTTCCATTGGCAAAAGTGGAGCACCCTACGTATAATGCTGATTTTATATTGTGATTACTGCTTAGGTGGGAGTGACATTTCTCCTGATAATTCTGATTTTCTTAATGATATTTTGCCCAGCACTTGAAAATTTTCTTCAGTTTGTATGCAGTTAGCTGTATCCCTACTTAACATTTTTTTTTCTTAGTGTTTATTTTTGAAACAGAGACAGAGAGTGAGCAGGGGAAGGGCAGAGAGAGAGGGAGACACAGAATCTGGAACAGGATCCAGGCTCTGAGCTGTCAGCACAGAGCCTGACCCGGGGCTCGAACCCACGAACTGTGAGATCATGACCTGAGCTGAAGTCAGACATTTAACCGACTGAGCCACCCAGGCACCTGCTATATCCCTACTTTATACCAGAAATTAAACCCAAAGATGTTAAATGACTTAACAAGAGCCATAGGAGTTGAAGTCTTCTAGCTTTCAGGCTTTTCCTGTTTTGTTTTGTTTTTCCCTCTGTGATAATGCATGTGGAAGAGAGAAAGCGATGGTGGGCAGAGGTGAGCATAGACTAACTTCCTGACTCAATGCTCCTAGCAGTTCAGAGATTAATAATGAGAGGAAGAGTTTGAAAGGATGAAACCCTACAAATGCAGTCTGAGGGAGTTGTGGCCTCAGCAGAGAAAAGTTAACTACTGTTAGAAAATGGATTAGAGTTTTCACTTCCAAGGAAGAAAGACTTAAAACTAAGCTATGGTTTAGCAAATTCCTGAATATCTGACTTTAGGCAAGTTACTTGGTCTCACTTTCCTCATCTGTAAAATGAATCATAGAAGTGACCCCTTGGGCTTTGAGGATCTAACAAATTGATTTAATTAATTAATTAGTATAGAGCATGCTTATAGTAAACATTCAATAAAACAACTGTCATTATCAAACCAACTTCAGTTTTTATATTTCGCATTGATGTCATTTTGCATTACACTAATCTCATTTTTTTTAAATGAGTAAAAAATTTTTTTAAGCTTCCAAGGTTAAAATTATACTTGAATGAGAAAACATAATTTTCCCCCTTTTATTCACAGATGAAATAGTACACCATTCAGGAAGATGAAGCTATTTATAGAAGCAATAAAATTACAGTAGGATTTTGGAGCCAGGGATTGAGTTCCAGATCTGCCACTTACTAGCTCTATGACCTTTACCAAATTTATGACTCTTTGTGCCTCAATTTCCTCCTTCTATAGAGTAGGGATAATACGGTTCCTCTTTTAGTCTGTGGATTTGAGAAATAATTAGTTAAAATATGTAAAGAACGGAGCGCGGGGGTGGCTCAGTTGGTTAAGCGTCCGACTTCGGCTCAGGTCATGATCTCATGGCCTGTGAGTTCAAGCCCCGCATCAGGCTCTGTGCTGACAGCTCAGAGCCTGGAGCCTATTTCAGATTCTGTGTCTTCCTCTCTCTCTGACCCTCCCCCGTTCATGCTCTGTCTCTCTCTGTCTCAAAAATAAATAAACGTTAAAAAATAAATAAAAAAATTAAAAAAAACATGTAAAGGGCTTAGGACAGTGCATGGTAAAAAGCATGACTCAAACATGTTTGTAACAATTTTTTTTAATTCATATTAATAATTGTCTAGATGTGCTTTTAGGTCATTGTCTTTAAATTTTCTTCAACTATTGAAATAGTAATTTGTGAGGGCACATCTTAAATATTTTACATTAAAAGTACTATAGTTAAAACAATTTTATAAGGAAATTCTCAATTTCAAGTAATATTCTGATAATTTAGATCAGGTCTTTGTATTTGAGACTCTTTTAATATGAACCTTCATGTTGAACTGTCCATATTTAGTACCTTTGCTGCTTCTTTGGCACATTCTCAGGTATGGTACTTCTATAATCCAAATGTAAGTAACACAGCATTTAAAAGATTGCCCATCAGTTTTCAAAAAGAGTAAGCTATTCTGTTTTGAAAAGGTTATTTCATGGAGAAACATACTTTATTCCCAGAGCAATGAGGCCATGCTATAAGTTTTTTAATTAGGCATTACTTTTGAATTGCACAATGGTATTTTATATAAATCAGAATTTACATAATCTTTATAATTATGTAAAATATTTTATATATTTACATTTATATCATTGTTAAAATCCTGTAAATGTGATGTATTTCTATAAAATCATACGTAATTGGGGCGCCTGGGTGGCGCAGTCGGTTAAGCGTCCGACTTCAGCCAGGTCACGATCTCGCGGTCCGTGAGTTCGAGCCCCGCGTCAGGCTCTGGGCTGATGGTTCAGAGCCTGGAGCCTGTTTCCGATTCTGTGTCTCCCTCTCTCTCTGCCCCTCCCCCGTTCATGCTCTGTCTCTCTCTGTCCCAAAAATAAATAAACGTTGAAAAAAAAATTTTTTTTTAATCATACGTAATATATAATATGTAATTGTCAAAATTATATACTTCATAAAATAGATATGTTTGTTTTATATAAGATATATGTAATTATCAAAATTATATACATTTTCATAATATAAATTTTATAAACTTACATAATAATTATTCAGCTGAGTGCTTAATACCTATATCTTTGGTTTCATAGTGACACAAAATTTTATTAAACCTGACTTTCCAGTTTCCCAGGGTGCCCCTTGTACCTAGAAGACATAATTGGTTGTCTTTGGAAATAAGCGTCTTTGTTTATTATTCACACTAGGAAATTTATCATGCAAATTTCTTATAGGAATTGTTGAGGAGTACCAGTTGCCTTATTATGACATGGTGCCTTCAGATCCATCAATAGAGGAAATGAGAAAGGTTGTTTGTGACCAGAAGTTTCGACCAAATATCCCCAACCAGTGGCAAAGCTGTGAAGTAAGGCTGTGTTCTTATATATGTTTTACCTATTGTAATTCTGAGGTAAGTTACCAGGGAAGGTTTTTGGAGACCACATAGTTCTTCTCTCTTAATCTAGGCATCCAATTCTTTCCATGTATGTAAGTGTATGTCCTTGCATCAGTCCTCAGAAAGATTTTAGTTCTTTTAGCTATATGTATACAGAATGCTAAGTTAAGTGGCAGTAACAGGCCCTGGTATCCCAATGACTTGACACAACAAGACTTGATTTCTTGCTGTGTAAAGTCCCCAACAGGTCAGGCAGCTGTGCTCCCTGTGCTGATTCAGTAATGCAGGTAACTTTGATCTTGGGATGCTGCTGTCTCAACGCATAGTTTCCAAGTGTCTAGGTCAGGCACAGAGAGGAGCTGGACGGTCACACGTGGCTCTCTGATGCTCTGGCTTCAGGTGAGTCACATCATTTCCACTCATGGTTCATAGACCAGAGTCAGTCACACAGTCCCATCTGACTGCAAAGAGGCTGGTAACTGTAGGGACACAGACATGTTTGGTGTTCTATGTCCATGCCAGACAGAGTATTACAATTTCAATCATCCCTAGAGTCACTAAATTATTTCTAACCCCTAACTTGCTGAAGTTTGAGCTTATTTCCTTTCATCAGAAAAGCCTCCTCACGGCCAAGACCTTTGTTATCTCCTCATGCCCAACAGCACAGACAGTGACCACCATGGAATATACACACAATAAATGGTCATTGCAGTGCTAGTTTGGCCCTATGTGAGGGAAGAGACTTTTCTAGTTTGCACACGGAGAAAGAAGGGAAGATGAGGCAAGGACTACAGACCATCTAACTAATTCCAGAACTGTTTTAATGCTTTAATCTCTCCCAACCCCCTTATATATTCTACCATATTTAATTGTAATATGTGAGGTCTTTTGAAAGTGACATTTTTAGTTTGGCTTTATCCTAAGGGTTATTTTATACAGTAGGTTTTTTCCTCATTTCCCCCCCTCTTTCATGTTTTATTCAATTCTTTTTCCACTTAAGGAAAGATTTATGTCTTGATATTTCTATTTCATATAGGTATCTTATCCACTAATTATTTTAGAAGAAGAATTTGAGACATTTACAACCAAACTGAAATTAAGTGCGTTTTTTCTAAAATTAATCATTTCATGTATATGGAAGAGTATATAACATATATGTAAAGTATAAGTATAATAATAAAATGAGAAGCAGTGAATTCACTACCGAGTTTAAAACGTAGAACATTCAAAGATTCCTTGCCCCTCTGAGAGATTACTGTTATGATGATTTATTATTGCCTTGCTTTTTTGTAGGAGAAAAAATATATATGTTATATATATGTATTTTATATATATATGTATATGTATATATATATACACACACACATACATACACATACACTAAAAATGTATTGTTTACTTTTGTGTAATTATGAAACATATTATTAAAACTTACTATAGATACTCTTCTTAATTTCTTTTCACTTTCCCTTATAGATGTATATAGCATAATCTGTTCATTTTCATATCTGTGCAGTAGTTCATTATATTGCTAGAGTAAAATTTCTTTTTCTGCTCTTTGTCTTATGTGTGATTTTAATATTTTTAAACAACATGTGTTGTGGAAAAATTTCTTAGAGTATAAAAATGTAGATTCTTTTGGGGTGTCCATATAGATGATCATGTCTCCAAATAATGAGAGTTCTAGCACCAATCCTCAAGCCTTTTCTTTCTTATTGCAGTTTCTAGGACTTCAATATAATGTTGCCTGAAAGTATTGATACTGGATATCTTTGATTTACTCCTTAAAGTTTATGTATTTCCCCTTTGGGTATGATACTTGCTGTAGGTTTTGTTTCTCATAACTTTAATCAGGTTAAATAAAAGCTGACTTTGTTTTGATAAAAACTTTCTTCCTCTGTATGAGGTGATGATATGGCCTTTCTCCTTTGTCTCTAAATGTGATAAATTGCATTTGTAGATTTTCCACTGTTAAACCAACCATGCATTCCTAGAAAAGATCTAACATAGTTTTTATGCAAACAATTTTGTACATTGCTGATATAAGCGATTTTTGTCCATTTGTGTCCAGTATTTAGTTTTCTTATTTTGTATTAATCTCATGAGATACTCATGTGATTTTATACCATTATTGTGTGTTGAGACTTAATATGTTTATCATTTTCTTTATTCAACATTACTTTTTGCCTCTCAGAGCTTCCTTCTAAGATCATTTTCTGATTTCCTGATGTGCATTCTTTAAATGTATTTTATATAAATTGGTTTTTTAGGAAGACCTAGTGGTTGTAAGTTCTTTCAGTGTTTGGGTATCTGAAAATTTATTTTGTTCTTTATCATAAACAAAGTTAGGTTCATAGTTATTTTCTCTAAATAAAGTTGTTATTTCACTGTCTTCTGGCTTTCATTATCACTTTTGAGAAGTCAACTGAGTTTTGTTTTGTTTTCTTTTGTTTCTTTTTTTTTAGTTCATTTATCTTTTCTTTCAGACTACCTTAAGAACTTCTCTGTCTCTAGTATTCTGCAGTTTCTCTATGATGTATTTGGTATAGATGTCCCTTGATTAATCTTTCTTGTAATTTTGGGACTTTCTAATTCCAAGGATTTGTGATGTTCTTCAGTTCTGGAAAATTCTGCACCATTATCTCTTCAAATAGCTCCTCCTCTCATTGTCTCTCTTACCCGTTTTTAGAGAACTCATTGGATGCATGTTAGACCTTTCAGTTTTTTGCGTGTCTTCTATTCTCTCCTGTTTTCCATATTTGTATCTTTATGTAGCATCTCATATTTATCTTCCAGTTCACTAATTTGGCCCTCAAATTGTGTCTAACCTGCCACTTATCTCATCTATTTAGTTTTTTTTAAATAAAAAAATATTAATAAAAAATATTAATGATAATATTAAATAGTATTAAAATTATTCATCTTTCAGGTCAAGAAGTTTTTTTTTTCAGTCAGAAAAAGGTAGTGAGTTTATTAGGTTTTTTGTTTGTTTACTGAAGTATAGTTGAGACACATTATATTAGTTTTAGGTATACAACATCGACAACCCAATACATCATGCTGTGCTCACCACAAATGTAGTAGTTACCATCTGTCAGCATACGATGCTATTACACCACTATTAATTATATTCTCTATGCTATATCTTTCATCCCTGTGACTTATACATTTCATAACTGAAAGCCTGTACCTCCCACTCCCCTTCATCTATTTTGTCCATTCCTCCCACTGCCTCCCTACTGATAGCCATCAATTTATTCTCTGTTTATATGGGTCTGATTCTGCTTTTTGTTCATTGATTTCTTCACTTGTCTTTTAGGTTCCACATACAAGTGAAATCATGTGATATTTGTCTTTCTCTGTCTGATTTATTTTACTTAGCATTATACCTTCTAGGTCCATCCATGTTGTTGCAGATGGCAAGATCTCGTCCTTTTTCGTGGCCAAGTAATATTCCACCATAGATTTATATATATATTTATATGTATATATAGAGAAGATACATTTCTATTTATATATAGATATAGATGTAAATATAGATACATTTAATTTATCCATTCATCTATCAATGGACACTTGGCTACTTCTGTATGTTGGCTATTCTAAATAATGCAGCAATAAACATAGAAGTGCATGTATCTTCTTAAATTAGCATTGCTGTTTTTTTAAAGGGGGGTGGTGGGTAAATACCCAATAGTGGAATTACTGGATCGTACACTATTTACATTTTCATGTTTTTAAGGAACCTCCACACTGCTTTCCACAGTGGCTGCACCAGTTTGTATTCCACCACTAGTGCACAAGGATTTCTTTTCCTCCACATCCTCATGAACACTTGTTATTCTTACCTCTTTGATTCTAGCCATTCTGACAGGTATGAGGTGATATCTCATTGTGGTTTTGATTTGCATTTCCCTGATGCGTAGTGATGTTGAACATCTTTTCACGTGTCTGTAGGCCATCTGTATATCTTCTGTGGACAAATGTCTATTCAGGTCCCTTGCCCACTTTTTAATCAGATTATTTGTATTTTGTGTGTGTTGAGTAGTATATATAAATTATATATGTTGGATATTAAGTCCTTACCAGATACATAATTTGTGAATATCTTCTCTCATTCTGTAGGTTGCCCTTTCATTTTGTTGATGATTTCCTTCTCTGTGAAGAAGCTTTTAACTTTGTTGTAGTCCCAATATTTTATTTTTGCTTTGGTTTTCTTTGAAGAGTTATGTCACAATGTTTTATTGGTACTTTTTCTTTTTTAAAAAATGATCTTTTTAACTTATATTTTGAATTTTCTCTTTGCTTTTTAAAAATTTATTTTTTATATATTTATTTCATATTTTATATCATTTAATTCTAGCATCTAATGTTTTGATGGGTCTGATTTTACTGTTTGTTGTTTCACTTGATCCTTGTTTATGGTACTTTCTTCACTCTTGTGCTTGAATTTTTGTCATGATCTTAGGCTTGTTGCTTAAAATGCTTAACATTTTAAGGCCTGAGCTTGATTTTTTTTCCTTACCAAGAGTCAAGATTTAGGTAACTTACAAAATTTAGATAATTTATAAAATTATTAGATAATCTAAATAAATTTAGATAATTTACAAAATTCCTTGTCAGACTGATTCATCCTTATATTCAGGACTTGGCAAACATCTTGACTTGACACCTTCTGTGTACTTTGGGCTGTGTTTCCTAACTTTCACATGTTGTTCGTCGATTCTGAAAGTCTAGACTATGAGATCAGCAGATGTCGCCAGAGCGGCCACTTGATTCAATGATTTCTTGCATCTCTCTGGATTCATCTTTTCTCATTATTTTCCTTTCTGAGTATTTATTTATTTACCAGTTCACTGTACAGGTTTTATTTTTTAACTCAGAATTTTTGATATTTATACTTAGATCATTATTTTAAGATGGCATAATTTACATACGCTAAAATGCACAAATCTTAATATACAGCTTGATGAATTTAGAAAAAAGTATACACATATGTACCTACCATTCAGACCAATGTATGGGGAATTTGCTACTCATCCCATATCCCTTTTTTGGCTTTCATGGCCTTTCTCAGATTTTAAAAACTGGCCACTTTTCCATATTCCCAGAAATCAATGGATTGCACTTTCAATGAAAAGTTAGTTTCTCTAATGTTAATGTGTGTGTTTTGACTGGATTTTTAAGGAGGTTGGGTCCTTATCTTTTCATATTGTTTTAAGTTTACGATTTTCTTCATAGCTTAGCATCAGTTCCTGGGTTTGTGGTTATACTTCTCTTGTACTGTGTTTATGTGATGGGCTAACATGTTTGATATTTTTCTCTTTTAAAGGCACTCCGAGTCATGGGGAGAATAATGCGTGAGTGTTGGTATGCCAATGGGGCAGCCCGCCTGACCGCCCTTCGTATTAAGAAGACTATTTCTCAACTTTGTGTGAAAGAAGACTGCAAAGCCTAATGATGATAATTGTGTTAAAAAGAAGTCTCTCACAGCTTTTCTTTTCTCATTTTCCCTCTTTATGTGAATGTTGTTGCCTTTTTTTGTTGTTGTTCTACCTCAAAGATAATGCAGGACAGTATTTAAGAGCCCAAAGGCAGCATGAAAAATAACTCTAAAGTCAAGCATGGGCAGGAGTTGACTTCATCCCATCTCTGTGTTGTCTTTAATTTTATTTTGAAAAGCAACACATCGATTCATCTTTTTTATTTAATAAGATATGACAAAAATGTAAAATAAGCTATATAAAAATAATACAAGCCATTAAGGTTTTATTTTACTTGAATCAAGAGCACATGAATGAAGAAAAAGAAATGTAAAAGCATTTTTTTTTCCTGAGACGAAAACAGTTTCATTAAAAATGTGAACTAGAGCACATTATATCTCAGCAGAACTCTAGATGATATAATCTGTGGTTTTCTCTTTTTTTTTAATTAAGAAGGATCTTTTAAAAAAGTAAATATTGCTCTGAACTTCAGTGTCTAAAACATGTAAAAGGGGAGCCGCTCGGTTAGAAGGTGAAAGTGAGGTCAGAAGTAGCCACTTCCTTGGCCTTGTCTCTTCCCAGTGTCCTGCTCTCCATAAGCCTCTACCACAGCAGCCCCGCAACAGTGTGAAAGCCACTAAAATTTTTACTTCCTCTCATTTCCAAATGAGACATCTGACAGCTTGACACACTGAGAAATCCCAAAAGTCACATAGCTAGTGGTGGCGCTGGACCTTGGTCCAAATCTTGTGATAATCTGTAGACTTAGCCAACTTCCTCCTTTCCCTTAAAATCTGTGTAGTTCTTTTCTCCCTATGCAGAAACAACATCTTTCATGGTGGTATTCGTGGTCTAGTCAAACAGAAGACAAATCGGGTCATTTTGCACAATCATAATGGACCTGCATGAACTCTGACAATACTCATTGGCATTTTCCTCATGGAAATTTCATAGTCCACCCGTTTGTTAGATAAATATTAATGTTTTCTGCATACTTCCAGAGATTAATCGGGCATATAGATCCATTGTTAGAAGATGTCTTTCAGATTTATTTCAGAGGTCCCTACTACTTTTGTACATACACACTTAGAACAGAGGGAAGAGGAAAGCAGGAGATGTTTTGAGAAAAATTAAGAAAATTCTTCAGTAACTGTAAATAAATATTTCCCTACTCTTTCAAAATGAGCAAGTAGATGCAGAAGAAGCCTGATGATACTTTTGGCTTTATTTTACTTCCTGTGGAGACAGAAGTGATGAATTCTGAATAATACATGAAACATTGAGTATTTCCTTCAAATCTGTAATTCTCCTTTGGTAAAGGAGATTTAACATGCTATCTTTTATTGTCCTAAAACACTGCTTCCTAAACTCTGTTCCTTAGAACACGCTTCTGTTGAGATGTTCCAAGGCCAAAACCATTCTTTGATAGATTCTTAGAAAGTGATATTGCACATTAGTATATCATGTGCTTTGAGGAATATAGCAGTTAAGAGATGTTACTTGAATTTCTTTGAATTAGATTTCCCAAATTATTTGACCTTGGAACCCTTTTTTTTTTTTTTTTTTTTTTTTTAATTTTTTTTTTTCAACGTTTATTTATTTTTGGGACAGAGAGAGACAGAGCATGAACGGGGAAGGGGCAGAGAGAGAGGGAGACACAGAATCGGAAACAGGCTCCAGGCTCTGAGCCATGAGCCCAGAGCCTGACGCGGGGCTCGAACTCACGGACCGCGAGATCGTGACCTGGCTGAAGTCGGACGCTTAACCGACTGCGCCACCCAGGCGCCCCAGGAACCCTTTTTATTAAGAACAGGGCAGACCTTTTTACTGTCCCACATTTTAGTGTTCTACAAAGCATAACTTGAGTAACAGTGTTCTAAAGGATATATCTATGTATTTTCATGTAGAGCACAATCTATTGGTTATAATTAATTTCACTATGGAAATATGTTACTGAACCCATCTTCGTTTGACTGGGATAAGATATCGAAGGTCCAAATCTGATGGCTGTGACACTGTCATTCATGCAGTTATCCATTCATTAAATAAGATAGGGGACCCCATATCTTCATTGCCACAATATGGGGGCCAATAGAGAAAATATGGATACGTTCTACCCCTGGGGATTTTAAAAGCCAATTTGGAAATGGGAACAGGGATGTAGGTGTTGGGTTGGGGGAAGGAAATAAATTGACAAATAGAATACAAAGTAGAAAGTCTTGAATTCTGTAAGACAGTGGGTTCCTGAAATTGCTTTCAATCTGCAAAACATTTAGACAGTATCTTCATTTGATTATTGCAGACATCAGTTTTTAAAGTGACTATGTGAAGGGATTTTAAAAAGAGCTTATGTGAAGGGGTAACCTTGTTTGTGCTTGTTACCTTGATTTCTCAGAGATTGTTTATGAATATATGAGAATGAAATTATTTATTTACTGTAGTTGTACTATAGCTACATGGTTGTCAAAATAAACAAGAATAATATCTCCTGTTTTATTCACTTATATTGGGTGAATATACTTATTTAATTTTTAAGGGAATGTTTTAACATCCCCAATTTTCCTTGACACTGTGCTTTATAATTTATTTGAGGGTGTCCGAATATGATTCCATATTTTTTTGGTTCAACTTTTCCTCTAGAGGAATCTTTACCTTTTGAGACGTTTTTCTTGTTTTCATGTTGGTTAACTGTAGCTTCTAACTAGTCTTACATCTCAATCACCAGATGCACTTTTTAAGAAAAGAGGTAGGTTAACAAAAATGATTAAAAGAAAAGTTAAAAGTTCTAATTTCTCTCAACTCTCAACATGATTATAAATAGAAAATATGCACTTACAAAAATAGGGTAAAGTTTAGAACATAAAACAAATTTATTGTATATACGTATACTGTTAAACTTCATATTATTTGTTTTTGATGAAGTATCATTGTGTAGTATTTATTTCATTTGAATTGTGTTATAAACAAAAAATATTTTTCATAGGCTCAATGTGTCATTGTTCTTTACTCCTTTCAAATATTTTGACTTTGGGTATAATTTAAAGCTTGGGGAATGCTATTTATGAAATGTCAGTACAAAGTGGTGATGGAGTTTCTATGCAGCATCACTTCCTTAAAATAAGGGAAACATTATTTGTCATCAATATTACAGCATGAACTTGTTGCCTTTAAGCTACACGTTTAAGTGTGTAATTGGTAAAGATTCTGTTGTGTGCTTGTGTGCTTTCTTCTATGTCTAAAGTATTTGGCATGTCACATCTAGAATTGTTAATTTATGTTCTGACTTGAAAGTGAAGTGAAACATGACTGTGTCGTGCACTATTTTAGGCATAGCACTTGCTTTTCATCTTTATACTTTCAATTAACTTCGCATTTTAAATTTCCATGATTGTATGAAAATAGTAACCTGGTTGCAGTGTCTGAAGACTTCAAAATCAGCTTTTATCTTAAAAGGAGGATCTGTGATAGATTCATTAGGTTGCAAGTTCCATAATAATTTATTATTCTTAATACTTCTACTTTAGTGGGAATTATTCAACAAAACTACTACTGTGCTGGAATTTTGCCACCATGTGATTTTTTGGGGCAGAGAAAACTCAGGGCTGTCTTAGAGTTTACGTAAAAATACCAGGGAACCTACTGAGCAAATCATCTGAAAGCAGGGAGCCCACGTTCGCCATTATACAAAGTTCAACTTAAAATGGTTTAGCAGGGAGTACTTTTTGATTATTTATTTAAAATAAATATGGAGATGTTTTTTTGTTTCAATAAATTTATTTAAACTATGGACGTTTTATTTCCCATCAGGAAATTAAGAAAGCAACAGTAGCAAATGAGTCAAGTTGATGGCAAGAATGATGCCTTCCACAAGCATTCCTTTAAATAAATTTAGAAACGTAGAAAACTTAGAAATATTTAAGAATTAGTGTCTTAAAATGGCATCATTGTGGTTTTCAAAGATATTCTAAATATCTCTTCTTTTGTAAAACATGCTGGTCTGTTTGACAATGCTTTGTATTAGCTCCCTCCATAAGGTAATACTTTGCATGGATGTTATGCGCTATTTAGTGAAGACAGTAATCCTTTCCTTCTGAGAGCTTCTTCTAAACAGAAAAAAATGTCGGTTGGAATACAAAAATTTCATTAAAGTGGTAATATTAAATAGAATTTCTATAATAGGCATTTTTTTCAAAGTGTCTTAATGCACATTTTCAGATATCTGACATTCTTTTTTCTCTCTAGCTTTACTTTTATGTTCCATTATTTTTCTCACCTCCTTTTAAAATATTCCCTTACTCTCTTCCAAAATTATCTTTAGTCCCTAATTTTAAAAATCAACCAACTATTGTTTACCTTAACCGTTCTAATTATTTAGCCTTCTAATAAAAGAGAATCCCTTGGTGGTCTGGATTATTTCAGGTGTGTCGCAGACAAAAACCAGAATTTGGAAAATGCCAAGGATGCAGGAGACTTTATAATTCAATTCCCAACATTTTATAGATGACAAAACCAAGGATCAGAGATAAATGATTGCTAGTTATTAGAACCTATAGGAAAACCCAGTGGTGACACCCACCATACGGCCCTACCACATTCAACGTTTGCTAATTAAAAAATCGTTAGCCTGCATCTAAACCTACCTTGAAGGTGCACTGATATAACGTGCCATTTAGTGATGATGACCAAATCTCACTTCTCTTTTTGTTTCTGCTAAAATAATTTGCTCACTCATGGTGAGGTCAGTGAGAAAAACTGTAACAGGCCAGGGAAGAGTGGTAAAATAGCTGTCAAGCTAGGTAGGCAACCACTGAGTGCTGAATAAAATTTGGGAACTGTGAGAATGTAGAATTTCTTAGTGCAAGTAGCAAGGAATGGTAAGAGACACTTCCTGCTTCTTTTTTTTTATATTTTTTCACCCCTTTCTGTAGGGATTGTTCTTTTTACGCCTGGGATGGGGAGTGAGAGCTGATTCGTAGTTGACTTTCAGACCACGGCTAGTAGCATATTGTCTTCTCTCTTCTCAACTTCTCATTAGTTTATCTTTGGCGTTCACTTTCTTTGGTAAATTAAAAAAAAAAAAAAAAAACCTCTTTGCCAGATATCAGTTCCAATCACTCTGTAATTCCTGTTCTTTTAGGTGTTCTAGCTCATGTTCAGATTGCTCTGCACGGAACTTCCTAAAATGATTTTAATGTGCCATACCCACGTGTGAGAGGTTTTGTCTCGTGCCTTTTCCAGTGATCTTTCATTTGGCACAATAAAGAGAGTATTTGCTAATGGCAGAGAAGATTTTCTTTTAAGTTTTAAAAAGACTACCAGTGTAGTTATATTCTAGCTTTTAGCTAACATATAAGGAATGTCTACTTTTGCCTTAATGCCAAATTCCACTTCAGAGATGATGACTTGGACAGAGAATGTGAAATATATGTCTCATAATGTGATTGCTAAATTTATCTCTGCTGTTTCATACAAGCGCTTTATTTTGCTTTGGCCATCTTTTAAAATGAAGCCATTATGCCGTATGCTTTATAACCTAACATTGTATGGAAATTAAGT
This sequence comes from Lynx rufus, assembly GCF_022079265.1. Lineage (NCBI taxonomy): Eukaryota > Metazoa > Chordata > Mammalia > Carnivora > Felidae > Lynx > Lynx rufus. The sequence goes on from NW_025814834.1 coordinate 74,666,646, forward strand.
AATAATCCCCATTTTAAAATCCCTCTATTAAGAACTTCCAGGATACTTTTTAATTCAGTTGTAAATTAACACAACGTTTGGGAGAATATGCACTCTGCCTCATCCTAGATTTTAATATATTCAGATATGGCTATATTTTCTTATCACTGGTCCATGTTTTACAAGAAAAATTTCCCTCCAGGTGTAATAGTTTTAACTGCAAGATTTTTACCTTGGACTATATGAACCTGAATGTTAACAGAGCCACTATGAGTATGAATGCATTCGGATATTAGGATTATATTAGGAAATTAGCCTTATACGGAGTGTCACCAGACCCAGCTGGGTATGTCTGCACAAATACTCTCAGCTGAGAGGCGGGTAGGAGCTGAAATCCAACCTGCAATTGGTTCCCCAACTTAAATATTTTTATATTGTTCAGAAAAGCACCTTCCATGCTATATATCTTCAGAAAAAGGGCCCTGCTTGTATATCTTCAAGAAAACGAGAATTACATTTTCAAAATGCTTCTTGACATCTATAAATTGACTAGAGAACTTAGGGGAAAAATTCTTTAGATTCTCATCCTGGCATTTCCAAGAGAGCAAAAGAGATTGTATGTGTATTCTGTTGATTTAATTTTCAACCCAGACAATCTGCAGCCAGACATGTGGAACCTCATTTAATATTCCAGTTGAGTTTTCCTTTCATGTGCAAACCTGTTATTGACTTTGCCTGTAAAGAGGCAATGACATGCCTAAAGTCTGTCTAGCTAATGTGGGTATAAAATGAGATTTACTAATATCTCCATTTCTTTCAATACACTAAAGATAAGTAATTAAGATATTTTCTAAACATCCAACTTTTTTTTTTCTCAGCATATAAAGTGTATCTCACCCAAAATATTCAATTGTAGTTCATTTCGACAATGACCAGTGTCAAGTTCTTGTACTCTTCTGACCCTACGCTGGAGAAAATTATTCAAATGCAATCTGTGTGTCAGGTTTTAAAATGTCCTAAAAACAGAAAATTAGATTCATATCTCAAAAAAAAAAAGAATTTTGGATTGACTTTCAAAGTACTAATACTAATTATACTTTTCTTTTGGTAGTGTGACTTTTCTTATACCTAAGAACATATTACAAATGTCAAAACCATTGCATTTTGACATTGCAAAACATGCCTTGAACTCTTGAACTACTGTGAAAAGAATCATTGTTGTAAAGACTTATTGTAAGCTGGCTAATATTCATAGGTATGTAAAAAGATATTACCCTTCAACAGATAGGCCCAAATGAATGTATATAAGGAATATAAAGAAATAAATTAGGTTTCAAAGTGAGAATTGGGCAATAAATTGTATAAAAAATGCAGATGGCAGTTTTAATAGTTGTAATTTTAGTTGTTGAAGCTGAAAAGAATCCCAGATTCCAAAGAGGAATGAATAATGTTCAGATATTTCATTAACTTCTAGTCTATGGAAATATGCATTTTATAGTAATATATATACTTATTTTGTTTAGAAATAATAGTATTTTAGAATTTAGTAAGAACTCAGTGATAGCCTTCATACCAAAATTTTTAACTTTCCCAACAGCAAGTCATAAAAGTATTTGTTTTAAAGCTTTTAAAATATTATTGCATAACTGACTGTAGCTGCCTCCAATGTAAATACTTATCTGCCTAAATGTTATATTTTTATGTATGCATTTCTGAAAATGTATTGTTTTGTAAAGTGGCAAAGTTAATACATCAATCACTCCTTGCACTTGTTTCTGTGAAGCATATAGAGCTCTATTTTAAATAAAAAGAAAATGTGTCATATTTTGGCTTCTGTGTTCTGTTATTTAAAAATTATCTTTATATTTGTATGCAGTAAATGGAGGGGTCTTGGAAATTCAAATGCTGGCTCCAATGGGCACTGGACATTTTCTCCCTTCCTTTCTGGAAGAGACACTCACTTCTTCAACAGACATTTCTCTACACGAAACTCAGCAAAATAGTCTTTGTCCTCTTTTTCCTGTAGAGTATCCATTCTTTGTACTTCTTTAAGCATTTACTGAAAGACTCTTGAGCAGGCCTGCTCTCAAGTCAAAAATAGCTTTCTTCACATTTAAAATCCTGAACACTCATGTGGTCAACCTGACAACTTCTATGCCTTCATTTCTGGCATCCCCGCCCCCCCCCCCCCCCAGCCCTAACTGTTCTCCAGATTTCTGCTTCCGGCTCTTCCTGGAACTTGCAACACATCTGCCTGCCCTGGGCATTTGCTCAATTCCTTCTGCCTGGATTATGCTTCCCACAGATAGTTGTATGGCATAGGTCTCTGTTAGAATATATCACACCAAACAGGCCTTTCTTGCCATGCTTTGTCATTCACTGTCCACTTAGCCTGTTTTCTTTCTCTATTTCTTCCTTTTTTTGAGGGAGAGACAGAGCACAAGCGCATCTGCATGTGAGCAGGGGAGGGGCAGGGAGAGAGGGGGAAGGAGAGAGAGAATCACGAGCAGGCTCCACGCTCAGCTCTGAGCCCCACTTGGGGCTCCATCTACAATCCTGAGATCATGACCTGAGCTGAAATCACGAGTCAGATGCTTAGCCAACTGAGCCACCCACACGCCTATTATTTTTCTTTATAGTACTTTGTATTAACTGGCATTATATTATATCATATACCTTGAGCCCTAGGACTAGGAAGGAGTCTTTTCTTAAGTTTGAAGATGTAGTTTTAAAACATGAAGGATAATATATTGTGCACAGTAAGAAATACTCTGCGGGACTCATTACCTGCCCACCCCTCCCCCATGTCTGTAATAAACCTTAAAGGGTGGTTACAAACCCAGTCAGGAACGGTTTATCCAAATTCATAGTGGCTGTTGCAGAACGACATGATGGGAAAATTAGGTTGTTTGGTTTATATTTTCAACCCTACAAAGTTGAGTGTTTTCTGGGACTTAGCACGGAGAGGCAGAATACTGCATTGGCTTTACTTTTGGTACGGGTTCTTAAGTTCTTTTGCTTCATTTTTTTTTCTTTTTTTCATTCTGAGGGCAGTTTTATTCATGTGTCCTCATTGCATTAAATAGGTACTAACCGGATTCACACTTAAATATTCTTCCTCACAAACCATTAAGTCGGGTTCTCATTTGGCTTCATGATTAGCTTCTTTTGGAGTTGTAGAGGAAAGCAAAATATGTATCTTCTGTCAGTCTAGAGTGTGAAACCCATGCCCGACATAAAACAAACACTTTGGTTCAGGACTAGTCGTAGTGGGTTTTTACAGTTCTAACTTTGTCACAGCCTTTCAGCAACTTTCTTTTTTTAACACTAATGTGTGCAAAAGTTGATGAACATTCACAGTGATGAAATAATTTACCTAGTGAGTGAACTTAAAATCGGCTAGTCAAACTTTTTCCCCCCTTAGGATAGATTCCTTGAGATTAGGGGATAACTAAATCCAGGATGTCTTACGGGGTGTTCTGCAAGTGTGATTTTATTTTATTTTTTTTAATTTTTTTTTTAAATTTATTTTTGAGACAAAGAGAGACAGAGCATGAACGGGGGAGGGTCAGAGAGAGGGAGACACAGAATCTGAAACAGGCTCCAGGCTCTGAGCTGTCAGCACAGAGCCGGACGGGGGCTCGAACTCATGGACCGCGAGATGACGACCTGAGCCGAAGTCGGACGCTTAACTGACTGAGCCACCCAGGTGCCCCTCTGCAAGTGTGATTTTAAAGAAATGCTCTCCATATATGTCGTGGTTAAAGAAAGTATTTGAACTTTGATTTGAATAGTTTAAGATTTGTTTAACGAGAAAAGCTTTCCTATAGGGAAGTTTTTATTGTTTTTAATGCTATATCTAACAAAATTGTAATTACAGTCACTTCTGTAATTAAAATAGGTTCAAATTCTCCCCCCCCATATTAGTCAACACATTTTTATTAAACATTGCTGCAAAGTGCATAGTATCATAACAGTTATTGTAGGTACTCCCAAGGAAACAATAAGCTCCCACATTTAAGAAGATAATTTATTTAAGGAACACAAGACGTGCACACAAATAGCTGCCCAACCTTAGAAGCTGGTAATATAAGAGATGTTATAAGAAAATTATTAAGGTTGAGTGTGGGTACAGATATTAAATAACAAAGACATAGAAATGAGGTATGAGTTAAATTGGAATACTCAAGAAAATTAATGAGTTGATCCTGTAGGATGGGAAAAATATGTATAAGTGGAATTGACAGTGAAGTCCCCGGTAGGAAAAATGTCTGAAACAAAGGCAGGAATGCTCAAGGCAGTGAGTAACCTATAGAAGTAGCATAGAGGGTTTTTATAAGGTTCAGATTACAGCATTTAAACTTGATCCTACCTCTGAGGGAGACTGAGGGTCTTAAAGCAGCAAGGATGATGGGAAGTTGGTACAGGCGTACCTTGCGGATATTGCAGGTTTGATTTCAGACCACCGTAATAAGGCGGTGAAATGAGTCAAATTCATTCTTTCTTTTCCTAGTACATACAAAAGTTATGTTTACACTATCCTGTAGTCTTTTGAGCATGCAAGAGCATTATGTCCAAAAAAACAATGTAAATACGTTAATTAAAAAATATTTCATGGCTAAAAAATGCCAACCATCCTCTGGGCTTTTGGCAAGTCTGAATTAATGATCACAGATCACCATAACAAGTATAATCATAATGAAGAAGTTTCAAATATTGCAAGAATTATCAAAATGCAGCACAGAGACACAAAGCGAGCGAACGCTGTCAGAAAAATGGCACTGATAGATTCACTTAATGCTGAGTTGCCATAAACCTTCAATTTGTAAAAAGTGCAATATCTGTGAAGTTCGATAAAGAGAAGCAAAGCAAACAAAGGTCCGCCTAGATTTAATCAAGGAACTAAAAACGTTACCTTCTTAGGAGATGTGTCAGACCTGAGGATTCCTCCATTACCTTTCTTCCCTAATTGGTGGATATTTAGAGATAGCAGACAGGGGAAGAATTTTAAGATGAGCTTTACAGTTGGTGTGATATAGGTGTCTTTATATGGTGCTTTTTTCTACTTTGTAATGTGTCTTACAAGCAAAGCAGAATATATTCACAAGGAAGATAGAAAAAGAAATTTGAGATTATTAAAGATTTCATCTTTAATAATTTAGTATTATTGCAAATGTAACCCAGGGATTTTTACAACACACACACACACATACACAGAGAGAGAGGGAGAGGGAGAGGGAGAGAGAGAGAGAGAGAGAGAGAGAGAAACAATCATTTCAAAAGGTCTTCCTCGTAATTCCATGTCTGCATGAAAATTTTCCAGGTGCCACTGAACTGTGTGCAGTACATTTCAAATATAATCAAATTGGGTTTAGAAATACTAATGGTGATTTCATAGAAGAACCCTTGCTTCAGCAACTTAGGAAATTACACTTGATTTTCTTTTGAGTGTTACTCAATTGTGCTTGAAATTGTTCGTTTGAACTCTTCTAAACAAGAAGCAGGTGGTTAAATGTGGGCACTGTTTAACATTTACACAAAACATTCCAAACACAATGCCCTTTTGCCCTTTGAATGTCAACCAGCTTTCTTCTCTCTCATAGCCCGTCCTTCCTTGGTCATTTGATTTGACCTCACTCCATCCCCAAAAGGAGAATTGGTTCAAAAGTAGTTACCTGCTAGGAAGCATTAAGCTATTTTTATAATCTTCCAGCTGAAGCTTTTAATGTGGCAACTGCTGGTTACTGAAGCAGTTTAAGAAAAAGGAACTGCTGAGTTCGCCTTTTTTTTTTTTTCAAATGGTAAAACACAAGGTGACACAGAGATATAAGCGAACCAGAACAAGGAAATAGAGTCTAGTTTTCTGTACAGAGCAAAAGCAAGAAGGCAAAAACACATTTCAATTCTATACTGCAATCGACATCTTTGCTTTTATATAATACATGAACTAGTTCATGAAATGCATTTTTCTGTAAGTCAGCTTTTCCTTTACCAGAAATACATGGGTAATATCATGAACTTCTTACTGAGAATCCATTTGCTACGAAGTACTTAGTAAATGCCCCCAATTTACAATCAGGTAGGAAGATGACATTCAAAAATTCATAGGCTTGGCTACTTCTTTATTTCTTCTCTCCTTCCTGAAACAAACTTTTGTACAAATAGGGTATCACTTTCTGTCCCCATCTGCTTTCTGCGCATTCACTTACCCTATCCACCACAGTGGACCTTTTCCTCATTCCTCTTCTACCTGCCTTCTCTATGCTCACGAATGACCTTATATAGTTTAGGACATGTTTAATTTATCCTGATCTACCTTGAATACCATCACATCACATTTACAGTTTACAACTTTTCATTTTCTCCCTCCTGTCCTTTGCGTTTTGTTGTTGTGCGATTTACTTATATATATGGTATAATTTTACAATACATTGATTTAATTTTTGCTTTAAATTGTCAAATATATTTTAAATAATTAAATTAAATTAAACAATTTTAAATGAAGACTCTTTTCTTTATTATTATTATTATTATTTATTCATTTTTGAGAGACAGAGACAGAGCGTGAACAGGGGAGGGGCAGAGAGAGAGGGAGACACAGAATGTGAATCAGGCTCCAGGCTCAGAGCTATCAGCACAGAGCCTGATTCAGGGCTCAAACCCGTGACCTGTGAGATCATGACCTGAGCCGAAGTCAGACACCCAACTGACTGAGCCACCCAGGCTCCCCATAAATAAGGACTATTTTCCATCATATTTTCAATATCTTCATTTTTGTGTGTGTAGACATGAGTTTTAATCTGATACTATTCAGTAAAATTTTCCTAACATTCCTTGTACAGCATTCAATTTCCTTTCTCAGCTTTTGTTAATCTGAAAATACCTTTCACCTCTGAAGAATGTTTTCACTGGACATAAAATTCTAAATTAGCAGGGTTTCTTATTTTGTTTGTGAGTGTTTCTTGTCAGCACTTTAAAGTCATTGTTTCCTTATCTTCCCATTTGCGTTGTTTCTGATGAGAAGGTCAGTGCTAATTCTTATCTTCCTCTTTGTGTGTTGTGGCCTTTTGCTCTTGTCCTACGATTTTCTCTTTTCACAGGTCTTCGGCAATCAGATTATGACGGGCCTTGGTGTAGTTCTTAGTTTTCATTCTACTTTTGTTTCATTGAATTTCTTGGATCTGTGTATGTACAATTTTCATCAAATCTGGAAAATTGCTAATTCCCACAATTTCTTCAGAATTTTTCTGCCACATAAACTGTCTTCTCTTTTATAGAGAGCTTCAAATACATGTGTATTAGACATCTTGGTGTTGCTTTGTTGGTAACTGAGTAGAAACTCGGTTCATTTTTTCCTGCTGGTTTTTTCTCTCTGTGCTTCAACTTGATTTGTTTTTATTTCTTGTGACTTCAAGTTCATTATTCCTTTGTTTTGCATTTTTTCTATCTCCTGATTCATTCTTCTGGTGAAATTTTCATTTCAGATATTGTCTTTTTCACCACTAGAAGTATTATTTAGATCTTTTTAAATTCCATATCTCTTCTCACTATTTTTGTATATACTTGTAGTCTTTAAGTGTATTTATAATACTGTGATAAAGTCTTTGTCTTCCTCTAGGCCTGTTCTTTAATTGCTTTTTCTCTTGTTTATGGATCATATTTTCCTTATTTGCATGTCTAGTAATTTTTTTATTAGAAGCTAGACATCATAAAGTTTATATTATTGAGTGTCCGGATTTTATTGTCATTTTTTTTCTGGAGATTGGAAGTTTGATTTAGAAGGCATTTAAAAGGCTTGAAGAATAATTTTATTCTTTTAGGTCTTGTCATTTTAACCGTTGTTAGGGTGGGTCTAGAGTAGCCTAATCCTAGAGCTAGTTTAACCATACTGGACAGGTGTGACTCTCTTAGGATTTTAACTGAATGCCCCAGGTTTCAATCTTTTCATATTACGCCTGATTAATACTCAAACATATCCCAGACCTGTGTGAACTCTGTAAATTGTGCAGTTTACAGCTTCTCAATGAGTGTTCTTTGCCTTGTCTCACGAAGATGCACCTAAGTAGCACAACTTAGCACTTAGCAAAAGAATCAAAGGTCCCTCAGTGGAGACTTTGGAAACTATTTCTCTGTAAAACTCCCCCCTGTTCTGCAAATACAAGTTATCTTAGCTTTCTCAAACTCCAGGATCTGTCTCCTCAACTCAACCAGACTGCCATACTTAGCTTGGTTCCTCCTTTCTCACCCTCATCCAAGGAGTGCATGTAGGAAAAGATCCTAATGGGGATGCTTGTTTCATGTGTTTCCCTTGTTTTATGGATTATAATCCGGTGCTGCTTCCTATTGTTGAAAGTTTGATATATATGTATATGCATATGTATCTCATGTATATATATTTCATGTATATATCTCATGTATACTTCACACATATATTGCACATATATTTCATCCATTTCAGAATGTCAGCTGTTTATGGCAGGAAGGCAATTATAGTACCAGATACTGTTATGGATGGAAGCAGAAGAGTATTTTTTTTTAAAGTTCCTAATGTATTTTATTTGTTTTTCCAATTATTTATCCAGAAGTTTATCTAGGCCATGGACTCAGTCTATTAAAACTAAATCAGGTCAAATGCAACAGAACCAGTACCTAATGTAAAATTTTGGAAGTGTTCAATTTATTAATATGTGTTTGTAATATAAAGAGTGACTAGGGGACAAGGAGAAAGGTCACAAGAGCTTCATGATTATTTATTCATATTGAGGGGTTGGTATAAACAGATGAGGGGGGATAGTGAATGATACTAACTTTTTTGTAAAGTTTATTTATTTGTTTTGAGAGAGAGAGAGCACATATGAGGGAGGAGCAGAGAAAGGGAGAGAGAGAGAGAGACAGAGAGAGAGAGAGAGAGAGAGAGAGAGAGAGAGAGAGAGAGAATCCCAAGCAGGCTCTGCACTGTCAGCACAGAGCCCAACACAGGGCTCAAACCCACGCACCATGAGATCATGACCTGAGGTGAAACCAAGAGTTCGCCGCTTAACCGACTGAGCCACACAAGCACCCCTGAATGATAATAACTTTAGAAGAATGGACTACTTGTATGCAGTGCAAACATCTTCAGAATTGTACCTGCAATGTTCAATTTCATCATAGACATAGCTTGAACATAATATTTTGTATGGTACCTATATTACTTGGATCTTTTGTGTTAGTTCTCTCCAAATTTGCAACTTTTACAGAACTCTAAAACAAAACCACTGATTATTATTCTAAATGAATGTAGGTAATTATATATACTTTTGATACTTCTATCTTATTTCTGACAGTTATCACTTTTTTTCTCCTTGAGAATGGTGAGGAGCCTTTACAGGATTTTGTCCCCAGGCTTCAAGCTCCCTAGCTGACACTGAGTGGAGCAGAGATGAGTTGTCCTTACCAGACTTAATCAGCTTACAGAATCATGAGCAAAATAAATATCAAAATTTTAAGCCACTAGATTATGAGGGATTGTTATGCAGCAATAAATAACTCAAATGAACACCAAGAATACTGTAAGCTAAGTATGATCACCTATTTTACAGGTGAAGAAATATGCTAAAAGTCACATAGTATGTGACGTGGTTCTTAATGTGGCACTTATGCTCCCCTGTAATGACTACCACTTTTTCTTCTTTTCTTTTCCGGTTGTGTGTATTCTTTCATTTCCTGCTCTTTGTTACTCAAGAAGGGGTAGATAATGGGAATTACAGTGGTAAGGATTGGTATAGAAGAGGAAAAGAATTTTGCTTCATTAGTTCCTCCTTCACATGGCTTGGCCACCTCTGAGTCATAATCCACATAAATTTAGCTTAAAGTCTTCTGAGGATAGATTCATGAAACCAGAGCTTGTTTATTGAAATTTGAAAAAAAAAAAAAAAAAAACAACTCCAGGGGCAGGCTGACACTGTCGTCAGTGGCTTTCACAACTACCATAATCTACCTACTTTGGTGCCCACTCTAATGAAATAGGAATACTGAATTACTGCAAATTGATTTCATTTTTAGTTGAGAGACCTTATTTAAGGGCAGGATGGAACAAACAGACAATATGTGTTTGCTTAAAAATATGCAATGCATATTGATTGGATTACAAAATGATAGAAAATGTAAATATTTTTGCATCAATGCTCCTTTCTCCTTCTGCTAATTTCTCCATAGGAAACATCTGTAAAATTGACCTTCAGCACACAGGAGATAGGTCCCTTTCCCTATATATATATATATATTTTTTTTTTTTAAATAGTGTACTCTAGTGTATGTATGATACAGACCATAGCAGTAGTTTTTATTCACATTTTTCTTGGTCATTGATATTTTAAGAATCTAATGGGTCTTCTCCACATCAAAAAATATATGTGCACAGATATATACTGACTAGCTTTTACATTCAATCCAAATTATCTTTAATGATCATGAATATACCCCATGTTCAGGCAGTATTTGGGGTGAAGATAGAAGAGAAATATATATATTTTTTGAGACTGGGAACCTGACATGTGTTGAACATATACTTTTTGATGTAAATTATTTTGTCTAACTCTTTTTTTTTAAGTTTACTTATTTTTGAGAGAGAGACAGAGAGTGAGCAGGGGAAGGGTAGAGAGAGATGGAGAGAGAGATTCCCAAGCAGGCTCCACACTGTCAGCTTGGAGCCCAATGTGGGGCTTCAACTTACAAACTATGAGATCATAACCTGAGCCGAAACCATGAGTCAGACGCTTAACCAACTGAGCCACCCAGGCATGCTTACTTGGTTTAACTCTTTTGACGCATACTGTATGTTTCCAAAAATGGTGGCAATAATATGTTTTAGTCTCGCATGCCCTTCCAGAAACTTGTCACAGTCCTGTCTATGGAATCTTTCTTTCTGCCACTTGAACTTAGGGCCAATATAACTGCCTCAACGAAAAGACTACAGCAGAAGGGACCTACGTGACTTTTGAGTCAAAGTCTTGAAAGGCAATACATATTATTTCTGGCTCACTATTTTTCTCAAAATGTTCACTCTTGGAATTCAGCTACATGGTGGAAGTTAAGGACACGTGGAAAGGTCATGCATAGAAGTTTTGACCAACAGCTCCAGTAAAGATCTCAGCCAACAGCCAGTATCAACCATCATACATATGAGTTAAGAATCCCTCAGATGATTTCAGGATCCTGTCTGAGAGCCATTCATAAACTTTAGGTCTACCAGGTAAGTTACCAAGCCCATCATGGAGCAGAGGTGAAATGTTAATTCAGTCCTTAGTCTTTGAGATGCCCCTGCTAAGGCTGAACTGAACAGAGATGAGCAATCCCACAGGGTATTCCTCAAACTGCAGATTTCTGAGCAAAATAAATATCATTATTTTAGGCCATTAAGTTTTAGGGTGCTTTTATAAGCAGCAGTGCATAACCGGAACACATTTCAATTTTAAGAAGTAAAGTGTGGACAGAATTAAACCTAAGTTATGTGGCGGCAGCTTTAGGACCAGGAGGCAGGCAGAAATGGGAAGCATCTTTAAAAGTGTCAGTGAAATCTTAAAGGGGTCAAAGAGACCATTATAGGAAGCCTCATGGACCTAAAAAGGATGTTGGTGAAGACTTAAAAGAAAGAGTGGAAAATGGCATTGGAAGGTGGAGAAGAGGAGACTCTTGTGATTTGGTGACAGAAAGTTTAGCAACAATGTCTCCTGCAGTAAGGTGGAAAATAAGAAACATACCTATTTTGTAGCTAAGGAGATTTGCAGAAAGAGGGTTGAGAATGCTTTGCCACCTGTCTGTTTCTAGCTGCCTGTAGTAAAATGTAAGGAAGAGAGATGAGCTAAAGAAAGAACTGTTATATATAAAGTCTCCAGGACTTGCTGGGTTGGAAAAGAAAACCGTTTCTCATTCCCAGCCTCTCCAGATGGCAAATGATGCTAAAATTAAGATGTGGCTTCTGAGCAGAGATCAAATCCAGGGTGCTGTCAGGAAAACATGGTCTAAATTTAAAACCATTTGTTAAAACCTCATAAAATTTTAAGATAGTGTCTTATAGACCACTTCAAATAGACAGAAGTACCCCTAAGGATCTTAAGGGATGCTTCACAGATCCCTTACATAAAACAATAGGGTTTCTAAGAATCATAAGGTAGGTGCCTTTAAAGAAATCCCAAGTTAGAAAAAAGGCTTATCTCAGTGATATTTGGACATATTACTTTTGTGTACTGGGGTGGATTGTAAAGTGATTCATAAGAAACCCACAAATTGTTTAAAGGAATTTTCTCTTCTTGTACTAAAAAGGATAAAGACTGTACACAATTAAGAGGGCTTTGTATTCCAAAAAAATCTATGGGCAGAAAGCAGACTAGGAAAATCATTCAACTACAAAGATGATCTACATTTTTATGGAATAGAAAAGATAGGACAGTGGGTTGAAAGAACCCAAAGACAGAGCAAAAGGAGCCCTGGAGAACTCTTAGGTGATAAGACTGAGCCCTGGTCAAGGCACTGATAACCATTTCTGGTTGTATTTTGGAATGAACCAGACATCTGTGTTTCATCCTGTTTCTTCTTTTTGAATGTGAGTACATTTAATAGTTTTTCCCCATCTATCACATCATTGTTTGTCAGGTGTGTGTGGAATAGAGGAATCATCTGCAGATCCAGAGGAATGGCAGTCAAGGCTAAACCCAAGGAACCACACCCAAAGAACTTCATCTGATTTAGTTGACAAAATCCAGGATCTCAAGCCGATGCCTGATGAGCTTGAGAGAGGGATCATGGCAAAGAAAGTGAATCTGTTTATTTTATTTTATTTTATTTTATTTTATTTTATTTTATTTATTTTATTTTATTTTATTTGAGAGAGAGAGAGAGCATGTGTGCACAAGTGGGGGGCGGGGAGAGGGGCAGAGGGAGAGAAAGAATGATAAGCAGGCTCCACGTGGAGCTGAAAGTAGGACTCCAAACCATGGCCAGAGCCAAAATCAATAGTTAGACGCTCAACCAACTGAGCCCCCGAGGTGCCCTGAAAGTGGGTATACTTTGCATATTGAAGAGATGTGAATTGTTATGGCCTAAAAGTGCATTGTGGCAGATTTTAGTTTCTAAGAACAGCCTCCATAATACTTTTGGTTCCAAATGCTCTTTCGGGAGGTTGCTATCACTCCTCTTAATGGAATGCATGTCCCATCTCCTAAAACCTGGGTCTACCTTAGTGAGTATATCAGTGAATAAAATGCTGCAGAAGTGATGCTGTGGCCAGGACATAAAAAGGAATAGAGCTTCCACCTAACTTTGTTCTCTTGGAATGTTGACCTTTGGAATCCCATGTTGGGAGGAAAGCCAAACTATGTGGATAGGCCACGTATAGATGTTCTGGCTGACAGCACCAGCTACGGTATCAGGCAGCACCAAGAATCAATTGCCAGACTTGTGAGTAATGGAACCTTTATGTTTCCCCGGGCTTCAAGCTCCCTAGCTGACACTGAGTGGAGCAGAGATGAGTTATCCTTACCAGACTTTGATCAGCTTACAGAATTATGAGCAAAATAAACACCAAATTTTAAACCACTAGATTATGAGGTGATTGTTATGCGGCAATAAATAACTCAGATGAACACCAAGAATACTGTAAGCTAGGTATGATCATCTATTTTACGGATGAAGAAATATACCAAAAGTCACATAGTGTGTAAGTGGGAGAGCTGAGCTGTGAATCCCAGGGTACATGAATCCACAGTGTGAATTCTTTCCACTCTTTGACCCATTTCTGAGGAAAGGCATAGGCTGACCAGAAAGACACTGAGTTGAACTAAAAAGTCCATTAAGCTCTAGCCTGAGAAGACTGAGCCCAGCAGAAAGAAGAGATTTGTAGCTTGCCAAGTGTATACAGGCCTTCCTTGAAAACAAGGCACACTTTTCAGTTAAGAAAATTTATGGTCAAATTCTGCCCTTATATTTATGAGCTTTGTTGTGACCTTGAGAAAGCCACACAATTTCTCTGTGGGCAAGTTTCCTAAATTGGGAAATGATGCTATCTATAATATCTGTCTTGCAAAATTGTTGTAGGGATTATAATTTTTGTATTGAAAAAAGAAAAACAATTGTTATGAGTCTGAATGACTTAATGTAGTCATCTCTAAGTCTTGCTGGAATATGAGTAGTACACATTCATTCTCTCTGACTTCTGATCAAAATGTCCATGCTGAATTTGGCCATTAACCCTTTTTCCTTTGAAAGCATACTGCCACCTGCCATCTTTTCCCTGAGTTTCAGATACTCACTGCCCTCAGAGCCTCTAGGTGTCTGGATCTGCCATTTCCCCTACTTCTCCAAAAGGCTTTTCACATCTCCTCCCCTTAAATTCTGCCATGAATTTTAGCTGAAAAAGATTATTTGTTTAATGACACCCAGGTGCAAATGAGGCTTAACCCTATGAGACCTTTGCACCTTAAAAGAACAGCTCATTAACTACTATGAATCTTTAAATGTTAGAAGTTGTGGGAGAGACAATTTTGTTCCCAGAGTTCTTTGCCTACTCTCTATTTCCACCCACAATAAGCAAAAAATATTCCTGAAAGCTACTTTGTAACCTCTCTGCACCCCTTTTGGAAAAAACTCCATATCCCAACAGGACCCAACAGAAACTAATTATTGCCTGGGGAGAGACCTGAGATTGGCAGCAAGCACAAATGAACTTTATTTTAAAATTGTGACAATTTTTTTTCCACTTCTTATCCTCCTCCAATAGTGGATGGAGTTGGGTGGGAGAGGAGGCTGCTATTTACTTATTTCCTTTAATGTAGCAAGTGCTTTATTAGTTTGGCTTTCATTTAATGTCATTATCTGCTTGTGTATTTAATCTCTGGGTTAGCCAAACTTCATTTTCTTAAAAATATATTCACTATTAGTAATTATTTATATCCTATAAGATAGGATCTTATATCCTATAAGAGAAAGATAGAAGAAACAAGGAAAGAAAGAAAGAAAGAAAGAAAGAAAGAAAGAAAGAAAGAAAAAAGAAACAAAGGAAAAGAAAGGAAGAAAGAAAGAAAATGGTATATGCTGTTCCTTTGACTTTGGCAGGGTGACTTTATTCCATTTTGTCTGACAAAAGCATTTATGTTGACCTGTAAAGGCTCTTGAGGTAGAAATTACAGAGAATTAAGTGTGTAACTGCAAGGTCTTCTGAACAGGCACTTGATTCACTCCTTAGGAAATATTCAAGAGAGGTTTTTACAGCTCAGGATAATGAGGGAGATGAAAGGGAATGGGAGTAAATAGAGCTTGTATTGTATCACACATGTTTTTATTCAGTGATAGTGTCCCCCCCCCAAAAAAAAATAAAAACAACTTAAAGGCATTATAATTTAATCAATATGTGACACTATATGAACCTAAACAATATTGAACAGTCCCATCCATATCTCTGGCTCAATACAAAGTTGTTAATTTCATTACATTTCCTTTGGATTTAGTACTTTGAATTTTTATTTTGTTTAAGTGTTCTGTCTTAAAATAATTAAACCCACAATTTTATTATAGTAACTTTCCATTTTCTTTAGCTTCAATCTGGTTCCCATAATTGACATTATGTCTCAATTAATGTCACTTTAGGGTGCCAGTACCTATTCTAGTCTCAAAGTTCCCATGGCTGGCTGTGAATCAGAATTTTCTGGAGAGATTTGAAAATTATAGATTTCTACGGCCCATTCAGAGCTCATGCACCATAATTCTTTTCATGTCTATCCCTGCTTTTCTACTTTCATTACCACTTAAGTCCAAATTTTCATTTGCTGGGTTGGCAATTATTCATTAAGTGATGTCTCCAACTAGCCTCTTGTTTTCCCAAGAATGTCTTTTCCAGATTAATATTACTAAAATAGTCCATCATATTTGTTTTACCAATGTTCAACAACTGTTAATTTATCCCAGTTGCTCTCAGGAATACAATTAACTACCTTTAGTATGACATTTAAGGTTTCTACCACTTACCTTCTACGTACCTTTCCAACATACATCAGTTTCTAAATAAATTGAGTTTCCATTAGCCCATAAGTTTGATGAATCTTTCTGTCTTTGTTTGGGCTGCCCTGACAAATTACCATAGAGTGAATAGTTTAAAAACAAAACATTATTTTTCATGATTCTGGGGGCTGAGAAGTCAAACATTAAAGTGCTGGGAGATTCAGTGTCTGATGAGGGCTCTTTTCCTGGTTTACAGACAGCTGCCTTCTCGCTGGAAGCTCTGGTTTCCCTTCCTCTTCTTATAAGGGCATTAATCCCAGTTTGGGGCCTCCACCCTCGTGACCTCATCTAAACCGAATTACCTCCCAAAGGCCCTGCCTTCTAATATCATCGCATTGATGTTAGAGCTTCAATAAATGCATTTGGGGAAGACACAAATATTCAGTAAAAAACATTATCTTTCCTATTAAAATCCTTTCTTCCTATGATTTTTTGATATCATAAATTATTTTTTCAATGTTTATTTATTTTGAGAGAGAAAGAGAGAGCACAAGCAAGGGAGGGGCAGAGATAGAGACAGAGTGGGAGTGAGAGAATCCCAAGCAGGCTCTGTGCTCTCATCACAGAGCCCAGTGCAGGGCTCGATCTCACGAACCTGAGCCAAATGCAAGAGTTGGACACTTAACCAACTAAGCCACCCAGGTGCCCCTTATATATTTTTTTAACTTTATGTTGAAAAAACCAGACTTACAGAAACATTGCTAGTATAAAGAATTCCTGATTACCCTTTATTTAGTTTCCTCATGTTAATGTTTTACATTTGTTATATCATTCTCTTTCATATATATGGCAGACATGATGCTTCTTTACCTTTACCTACTTAAATATGTATCTCCTAAACACAAGGACATTCTCCTAGATAACCACAGTACGATGATCCAAATAAGAAATTAACATTGATACAATTCTATCCTCTAATCAACAGAAAATGAAAAGACAAGACATTAAATAGAAGAAAATATTGGCAAAATATATATGCACAAAGTCCTCATTTTGAGAATATAAAAATTCTTGTTTTGAGAATATAAAAAGAATTCTTATAATTCAATTATGAGAAGCTAAATACTCATCTCCCCACTGGACAAAAAAATTAGAAAACATCACAGAAGAATATTAACAAATGGTTAAAAAGTGGATGAGGAGATACTCAATATTAGAAATGCAAGTTAAAGCTATAATGAGATACTACTAAACACTCTGTAAAACATCTATAAACATAGAGATAATATAACAACCCCAAATGTTGTGAAACTATGAAGTAATTGGAGCTATCACACATTGTTTGTGGAATATAAAATCAATCATTCTGAAAAACTGCTAATTTCTTAAAAAAGATAAACAATAGATTTTCCCTAAGAATCATCATTTCCATTCCTCTTTAATTATCTGGGAAAAATGAAAACATGTGCCCACAAAAAGATTGTACAAGTGTACTCATACCGTCTTTATGTATGAAAGCCAATAGCTAGAAACCACTAGAATGTCCATGATTAGAAGAGATCAATTGTAGTATATTCATACAATGGAATAAGACGGTGAAAGGAGGCATATTACAGATTCAACTATGTGATATATCTCATAGACATCATGTTGAGAGCAAGACTCAAGACACAAAAGAATAAAAACTATGTGATTCAATTTATGTAAGTTTAAAATAATCAAATGTATTCTGTAATGATAGAAATCAGAACAGTTCTTGCCGTGGCAGAGAGTACACTGACTGGAAAGGGTCATGAGAAAACTTTCTGATGAGATGGAAATGTTCTATATCTTGATTGGAATGTGGAATTTCCAGGTACATACATTTATCAAAGTTGATTGGCTCATGGCATTTCACTATGTCAATATATCTGAACAATAAATGTAATAAAAAAATTGTAGGTAAAGTGCACTTGAACTACAGAGATATGTAGGAACCCAGGTTTACCAGAAGTAGAGCTACTAACATCTCTAGAGGGGAAGGCCAGGGTGGGAGCAGAGTTTTCCAAAATTTGGGAGAGTGAGTTCCCTACAGCAGGCCAGTGAACTGACTTCATATAGGGACACAAACAACCTTTGGTGAGCTTGCAGGGATGAAACCAGATAGAAATCAATTATCTTCTATCCTTTCCATTTCCTGCTGGGCCTCTCCATTGCTTGGACCATTTGAAAGCCAAAGGGCATGGGAGTACTGTACATGTAGTCCCTATAGGTCAGCTTATAGAGTAGAGAGAAGGAAGGAGATGGGCTCTTAAGATGAGAACACAAGGTGTCTTTATTCACCTTATTTTTACTCAACGTCAAAGGACATTATTTAACTGTCATAATGGTGGCTTGGCCAAGAGATTCCACAGATTGGGGGAGGGGGGTGGTAAGTGAGTTGAGGTTATAAGAAAGAGTGATTGGAATGATTGGTTCATTACTTGCATAGTAATGAAAATGAGCACAGAATGGAATGAGAGACAGTGTGATCTTGGTAGGATCAATAGACAATAAGGCCCAGTGGGGTCTAAGGATTATTGAAGTTGGAGTACCAGAAGGGGGCTTTACAAATAAAACTCTGGAGGGATTTCAATTAATACTAGTGAAAAGTCAAGTATATGTCCATGGGCATCAGTGGCTAAGGTAGCACAGAATACAAAATGATTGAAGAAGAGGAAATCAAGGAGCCAAACAATCAAAGTAATGGAAGGATTATCTGCTTATACATTGAAATCATCGAGAATTATCACAGGATGGTGAGAATGACAGAGAGTGAGGAGCTAAACGTTTCAAAAGAATGATGAGGAGTAATGAGGGATGAACCAGAGATGACTACAATCAGGAGGAGTGGGTGGTATAGTCTGTTCACTTGAGTCATCCTTGATACCTTCTCTCTCTCAGTGCCAGAGTTAACCAATCATTAAGTCCTGTCAATCTATTGTTTTTCCCCAATATTAGCACTATTTTCCAGTCACCAGCCAGATTTTCAAAAAAATCATTTCTTTCTGTTTCAGAGCATTTGTTTCCTAGTTGGTCTTCTAGTAGCTACTTTCGTCAGTTTGTTTTCTTTGCTGCTGTCACAGTGAACCTTTCTCAGTAAATATGATCACGCAATTCCCCCTTACCTTCTTCTAATCCAGCACTTAAAATGTTTGAGTGGGTCTCTGCTGATTTGAATATTAGGAGCAAAATCATTCAGGCTTGAAAGGGTCTGAATGATCTGGCTCAGGTCTACCCATCTAGTCTGGTAACATATTCCCCCATAACCTCTCCATGCATCAGTCATGCTAGCCTTCCTGTCCTTTCCTCCTACTGGTTCTCCACACAAGCTGCTTGCTTTGCATGGGATGTGTACTCCTTTACCTCTCTGTGTTTCACCAGATTAATTAGGAGTCATCACCTAAAGCTCTGTTCAGATATTGCCTGCCTACGAAAACCATTCCCACCATTTCCCAGACTGGGTCTATGCTGGTTACACCCTTCTTATATGGAACTGTATGAGTGCTTCTTAAGGAAGACATCCAAAGAGTTGTCTCATATGGGAAGTATTTAAAATTTATGTTGGCTTCTCGTTCATTTAGAGTTATGCTTCAGCTGGTTGCTGGGACAGAAGGGACTAATTGGCATGAATAAGAGAACATTTTTTGGAGTAGCCTGGGTGGCTCAATTGGCTAAGTATCCGACTTCAGCTCAGGTCATGATCTCATAGTTTGTGGGTTTGAACCCTGTGTCAGACTCTGTGCGGACAGGTCAGAGCCTGGAGCCTGCTTCGGATTCTGTGTCTCCCTCTGTCTCTCTGCTCCTCCTCTGCTCTCTCGCTCTCTCTCTCTCTCTCTCTCAAAAATAAATAAACATTTAAAAAATTTAAAAGAGAGAGAACACCTTTAAAGAAGTCACAAGTGAAGTCTGGTTTCATGACACAGTTTCACAGCACGAGAGTCTACTGGAGGAAAGTTGCTTTGCATTAAGTGTGTAACTTTGACTGGAAGCTCCCTCCAATGCAATGTTTAGAGCCCAGTGATTCTAATTCTGCTTTGAAGAATAAGGACTGATTTGGGGCTACAAGCTTTTGTTCAGTGTGAAACAGGTTCCACTGGATCTAAACCAGCAGGGGCGCTGTCGTATAAGAAAAGCCCAGAGCCTCCAAGCAGACAATGTGCCTTTAATAGTGACACCATGTGGTACCATGTTGTACCAACAATCGTGTACCAGTTCAGTGGTCTTAAACTTGATTTCCATTAGCTTTAAAAACATACCAATACTAGAAATTTACTTAAAAAATTATTGAATTGTATACTTACAGTGGGTGAATTTATGGTGCAAATTATACCTCAATAAAGTGAGAAAAAGGGTAAAAAATGACACCAATGCTTGGTGCCATCTTTCAGTCAGTTATGTCAGAACCTCTGGGGTAGGGCTTGGACATCATTAGGTATGAAAATCTCCCCAGGAAGATTTAGCAATAACTAACAATGGTACATATGCATTTCCCTTCTGACTCAATCCTGTTTCCAGAAAGTTACTCCGAAGACAGCAATACAAACAACATACACAGTGCTATTCATTGGAGCACTGTTTGTGAATGCAAAATATGGAAAAACACTTAAATACTCGTACATAAGAGAGTAGAAGAATAAACTTTGGTTCATCCACACAACAGAGAGTATTATGCAGCTGTAAAAAAAAAAATGAAGACCTTTCCAAACCAACGTTCAGTGATATCCAGAATATATTTTTATGTGAAAGAAAAATACATATATCAATAGTAGGGTACCCTTCAAGTAAAAATGAAGGAGATATAAAAATATATACATACCTCTTCTCATTTGGGCAAAAAGGAATATGGGAAGAATAAATTATACACTAAAGTGATGGATTATCTACAGAGGTAAGTGGGAATGGAGTGGAAAGGATGTGGGAGTAAGAGTGGGTAGAAAGCATGCATGGGGGCACATTTCTAAGCCCATCATCTTGTATAGTTCTGACTTTTAGGACCAAGTGGTCCTAAAATTACATATTAAATTACAAATAAAATTACATATTAAAAAATAGGTAATTAATATCCATCAAGATGGGGGGGGCAAAGAGAATACACATGGTGACCAATGAATCTAACTGCTAGAAATAAATACCACAGCTGTAACAAATGAGATATAAAAGAAGATAAGCCTAATATTGGAAAACAGTACTTTGAACATAGTCTACAAGGCCAAAGACACAAATATTGCCCTCTTGTTAGTAAATTTATTTTCATCAGAGGTTTGTATCAGTAATTCTGTAACTACATATACTCTAAAATTGAATAAAGAAGTAAATAAACTGTGGATAGTGAGGGCCAATTTATTACTGTCCAAAGGAGTTACAAATGAGGAAAGAGGGAAGGCTAGAATGAACCCTGTGGATAAGGATCATAGAGATAAGATTTAACTACTGGTTTTCAATACATATATAGAGAGAGGTAGATGCAGAAATAGATACAGGTGTGCATGTATTTGTGTGTGTATGCATGTATATATTTCCTTGCTCTGGTTCACTTAGAAGACCTAGAAACAATGACACCTCAGCAATGAATATACCTAATGCCCTAACCTTGGTTTTTTAAGCACTATTTTTCAATAAAATAGCTGAGTCCAGGGCTGAGCACAGAAAACACGAAGAAAGTCTGGATCATGTTGTGGTACTAGAAAGTAAACGTTGAAGAGGGGTGGAAGCTTAATGAAAAGATTAGATACCAACCTGAAGTAGCTCCCAATTGCCAAAGCTGGGAATATTGGATTATAATTCATAGGATAAAATAAATATCCAAGTCTGTATGGATAAAACAGGTAATTGAACAAGTAACTAAATAAACACAAAAGAAAGGACTGGTTTTCCTTACAGTAGAATTGCAATGAGTAAATGTAAAATGAATAGTGGAAATATAAAATCACCATTTGGCAAATGCCACTGTAATAATTGTTTTAGGGAAGCCTCAATGGATGCTAAAATTAGCGGGTAAACATATAATTAGAAACAAGATATTTGCATAATCTCAGAATATCTCACCACAAGATGCTAATTACAAAGAAAAAGTAGTATCCTTACAGTGGAGAAACTTGGCAGACACTATCCAACCAAGTAATAAAAATTAACGTCGCCAATAATGTGACACATTGACATCCTGGACTTCCTGACAGGATGCCCTGAGGGTATGATGCTATTTCTGCAACTTCTTGTCAAAAATACATAACTTCCATTTAATCATGAAGAAACACCAGACAAACCCAAATTGAAGAACATTTTACAAAACAACTGACCCGTAGTCTTCAAAAATATCAAGGTCACGAAAGACAAAGAGAAAGTGACTGAGGACCAGTCCCAGATTGGAGGTGACTGAGAAGACATACTTGATTTTGTCTTGTTTGGGGGTTGGGGGAGGCTCTCTGGAGAGCCAGGCAGGACTCGGTGCTATAAGAATAGGTGATTCCTTGAGTAATTGAAGTGATGGGGACAAATGCATAATCCAGGAGGCGGTACAAGTCACAGAGTTTAAGAATGATCTTGTGGCACCCTGTACTTTTCCAGCGTAGCATTTATCAAATTACAATCACATGTCTGTTTCCCCTACTAGAATATAAGCTCCATGAACACAGATAGGTGCCCATCTATCTCATCCACCACTCTGTCCCAGTGCTGAATACATTGTTCAATAAACATGCAGAAAACCATAACCTTAGTCTTTCTTTGCTGAGCAAGCCCCTGCAAGCACCTTTGTCTCTCACCTTTGCTCTGGAGTACCCACCACTGGTTGGAATGCTCTGTTCACAAGTGACTGAATGCTCCATTCCTTTATTTAATGCCTCTCTTCCTTCAGGCTCAATGCAAGCCCTATATTTATTGGGAAGCATCTCTGGCTTTGGAGACTAGATGTAAGTATGCAAGAGCCCGTTCTTTCACCCTCCAGCTTCCAATCCACCTCCGGTCTTTCTTTCTTTCCAGGCAAGGTTACTTAAACAATAAAGAAATGCCTTTGGGGGCACCTGGATGGCTCCATCGATTGAGGATCCAACTTTGGCTCAGGTCGAAGTCCTTCATGAGTTTGAACCCCGCATCAAGCTAGCTGCTGTCAGAGCAGAGTTCACTTCAGACCCTCTGTCCCCCCTCTCTCTGTCTCTCCCCCCCCCTCAAAAAATAGAAAAAGAAAGGCCTTTAAATTTTTGAGCAATAATTTTCATGCTGTTTTTAACATTTATCTTGTTGTTTTGTAATTACTGATGAACACATTGTTTGCTTATGTTTACAGGCTACTTTTCTAAAAAGAAGTCATATAATACACAGGGGTGTACATAAATAATACAGGTAAAAATGGAACTGCTGTCATCTGGTTGGGGGAAGGGAGGGGAGGAGAGAGGAGTGGACTGAGGAATAATGCAGAGCCTTCCCAAGTGACCACCACACTCCTAGTCGCCACTCCACTCTGGGAGCCTTTGAGGTACAGTTGACAAACTTTTTGTCCATAGTTTGAAAACTCTGGGCTAGAAGTTTGTCTCCTGTGAACTATGGCAGTCATTCTGCTCCCTTCCATTTTGTATTTACCATGCTATAAACTGGACTAGAAGAATGGAGTATATCTTTTTAAACCCAAGACCTGGCACAAAGCCTTCGTCTACTGGTTCACTTGGTGAAAGTCTCTTGGTAATGATCACAGGGCCAAGGTTTCCAGAAATTCTCTTGAGACGGTTCCAGAACCGGACCTGGGGACAGAAAGGGAAGTTTTGAATTAGGGGGCAGAGGTCATTCTCTTATATCGATGTGCAGTAATGTCAGACAGAGGAGGCTATGCAGTGGGGAGCCATTAGGAGTTTTGAAGGACACAGGGGGATTTAGTAGGTTCAGGATGGATTGAGGTGGGGCCTCCCGGCAAGGCCTGTGAGCACGATAGCCCACTGTGACCTGAGACAGCCTAAAACCAGAAACAAATGATCACGCTCTGTCTTACATGAATCCCCCAGGGTGGCCTCCTCAGCAAGCTATTCTGGGAAGATAATTGGAACTCACTAGCTTCCAGGTACCTTGAAGATCAAATCCCAACAAAATGTGGGCAGCCTCCAAAGCAAAACTTTCCTTGACATTCCCCAGTCTCCATCCCACAGCCCCTATTCTCAGCTCAAGCCTGAACTCTTTTTCAGATCCAGATGAGAAAATGATAACTGCTCTAATTATGCGGGAACCCTGCTCTGGGTAATTGTGCTGGTTTGATTGGTGGCTCCAGTGAGCCGGCTGTTGGTGGGAGCATCCTGCCCTCTGCTGGATATGGCGGGAAGAATGAATGTGCATGGCCTGCGAAGGGATTAATTAGATGGAAAGTTTTTGATTTTATCCGAAAACAAATATTTGCTTGCATGGTGATGAGGTCTAATTAATCAGAGAACACATCCTTTCAATGACATCTGGTTTCTTAGGGGATTTCCAGGTATCCAGGAAAAAATCATTATCATGTGTATACTTCTTGCTCAGTAAACGGGGGTGCAGACATTTGTAAAGAAATGTAAAGAACCAAAGCTGTGTCTCTAATAAGTTTTAAAGTATTCACATGGCCTGATGGGGTAGAAAACACTTCGGGAGTACCATCAGACTGCTTGAGTTTAATTCCGCAAGATACTAAATCTCTCCAAAATGAAGTCTCTTCATGTGTCAGGTGCCAAACCCACTTTGAAATGTTGTTGTGAGGTTGGAGCCAGCTGATCATCTATATGAAAGTATTTTACTGTGCCCACCAGAACTGTGAAAATTTAACTTCATATATATATATATATAAAATGCACAGGTTCATACAAGAGTATACATACACACATGAGGTTCACACAAAAGTACCAAGCAACACTGTTTGATCATTGACTCTTAGTGAATTCTGAAAATTGACTTTGGGTAAAACTAGAAAACAGATACCAATATTTCAAGTCTAGAGAATGAAAGAAACCTTCCTAAACATATTGAAAGAAAGCAGGATGTCCTAAAATAATTTTTTGCGAGTGGCTCTGGAGACAGAGCAACTTTTTACTAAGTAGTATTTACCTTCAACTGCCCATCATTATGTTCTGTATAACCGCTAAGAATGTCTATATTTCTCACTTTTATAAACAGAAAAATGGCCACGACGAATTCTAAGAATAATTCTTTACAGAAATCCAATCCTTCTCTTCCCTCCTTTCTTCTTTTGTTCTGGGTCCTTCCCTATTCCTCTCCCTCCTGTTCTCCTCCTGTTTGATTTGAAACCAGAAATAAGTTGTTTCCACTAGCATTGTTGTTGCTGTTGAGGGTGAGTCATTTCTTGTCCCCTACAGCAATTGCGTAAGCATGCCTATACTTTCTTTTCAGTGCCATTATTACCACTGGAGTAGCATATGGTCCCAGCTCTTAAGTCGCTGGTCATCCAAAGGGTACAAAGCTGAATGACAACAGTGTTTGATAATATAGTAGCTCTTGAATCAAAAATAATTTTAACTGAAAATTTCATTTAATTTTATTCTCTTCATTAGCAACTCTGTTTAATAAAGGATTTTAAAACCTCCCATTTGTGCTTCCAGATGAAGAGTAAAACCAAGTGTAATTGATCACCTTGCCAGCCTCCATAAGTGCTATATTGATGTTCTGTAGAAAATTTAACTTCATCAAAAATTTAATACTAGCTGCTGAAGATACAAAGGAATAAAATATGATCTCAAAACCTGAGACATTCAAGCTTTAGAGACCTATATAAATAAATATGTGATAAGGTGGCAGTGTGGGAGTTGAGGAAGAAATAACCAAAAGAATTCATCTAGTCTTGAAGAATGAAAAATTCTCCAGGTGGGCAAAGTGTGTGTGTGTGTGTGTGTGTGTGTGTGTGTGTGTTGGAGTAGGAGGCAGGGGAGCAGCCTTCAAGGTAGAAAGGCAGAGCGTGATATTGTATTATGGACATACGTGCTGTGACAAGAGTAACGGAGGGGGAGGTTGAGGCTGGAAAGGCAGTTTGGGGCCAAATGAAGACCCTATTTAAGGACTAAGATATGGGGCTTGAATCTCACTGAGTTTGTGTGTTAACCTATATGCTTGAGTGGCAGATCAACATTAGACCTCTAATATTTTCTGTCAGTAGGGAAGTGTTTGCTGGGGAGGAAGGCTGGGTTTAAAGTGGTGCTATAAGTCCCTAGACTTTTAAAATATGTGTAAGTTGCTGACGGAGGAGTGCAACAGCCTCTGTGTTCAGCCTCAAAGTGGGTTGAGCTAGTGACTCCCAGGACAGACTAGAATCCTTACTTAACATCTTTAAAACATAAAGGCTTACCTCCCTTTTGATTCATCAGAAAGTCATGCATTTTTTAAAAGCAGTTACCAGACTCTTGTCTAGTTAGTCTTAGATAACCCTATACTCTAAAATATCTGGAATCCATTGCCTGAAGAGAAGGGTTCAGAACTGGCATAAGTCATTTTCTGCATCCCATCAGCCATCTTTTCACATAAAATAAAAAGGAGTCAGGAAAAGACCTGTGGATAATGGCTCTCTGCTTCACCAAATATGCTTGCTCATCTGATTAATCATTTTTAGAAAGCCAGATTATTTATATAAACTGCTTGGTATGATGTTACTGATCTTAACTCTCCTTGTTCGACCACAGTAATTCCATAAACATTGCAAGAGACAGGACTGCTCCCAGTAAAGCTTTGTTTATGGTATCTTAAAAGAAAGCACTTTGAGTTGATATTCCCAATTCCTGTCGTCATAATGCGATTTACAGGTAGCTTAAAAAGTTTTTCTGTTGTGTGTTTGCTCAGCACTTAGCACATTATAGACATTCTGAAGAATGGAACAAATTCCATTAAATAATTTGGACAAACACAAAGCATAAAGAAGCATATGCAGCGGAGTCTGGTGCTTCGTGCCCCCCACTGCTGCTGTAGGAGCGCAGACCATGTCTGTCTTGTTTGTTCTTCTGCCTCTCATACCCAGCACATAGTTGGTGCTCAATAAATACCTGAGGAATAATGAAACAATGAAGAGAGTCCCTTTTCTCTTGACTTTGCTTGCAGTGGTTACCCTAAGGGCATAATAAAGGAATATTTGCTCCATGACTACTTGGGCTCATGAGTTAATGTTTGCAAAGCGCTTTGAACTTCTTGGGAAAAAGAATGGTGTTTTTGTTGGCATTGTATCATGTTTGCAGTGGCACATGAATTACTCCTCCTTCTCTTCCTCCAGCTGCTCGCACTGTGCCCTCCCCCAGCTCCATGCCAGGCCAGCATCTCGCAGAGGACAGCTGCACGGGTCTTCCTGCCTTCCTCCAGCCACCTCCAGCCCTACAGGAGAGGTAGGGACAGAGCAAACGCTGGAAAGATTTCTTTCAGGCCTCCTTAAGACACTCTGGGGAAATGAAATTGGGGTCGATCCTAATGACCTTTAGAGCAAATTGTGTATAGAGGGCTCCCCAGCCATGGAAGGAGCTGTTAGGGCAGACAGGCTGACCCATGGGGACTAGATTCTGAAGGAGAACTAGAGGATGTCATACAGGCGACTGGGAGAATGTGCCAACATGGGTGGTTTCTTTAATGTATGTAGTTTTAAACACATAATACAAAGCCTTGACAAGTTACTGGCAGAAAATACAGTCGCATTACAAGGAACTCATAGGACAAACCAGATATCTTCTGTATGGGTACATTTCAACTGTCGTGACCACTTTCTCCATAATATTTAAATATTTGAGAGTGGCAAATAAAGGAGTTCTATCTCAATAGATACAGGCTTCAATGTTTTCCAATGTGTTTATGACTATAAAAATTGCCTTTATTTCTAGGAACTCAATCATTAAGCAGTTCAAGTGTGATCTGGGAAACAAAAGGTTTTTGTGTTTGTGCTTGTTTTGTTTTATTAAGAATGGCTGTCCTTTATGAACAAATTCAAGAAAAAGAGGTTTGGGTTTTTTGTTTGGGTGTTTTTGTTTTGAGGTTACAATATATTAACTCTCAGCTGATCACACACAACAAACATCTCAAAGTAATTCAGGGAGAGCCGGTTACAAGGAGAAAAACCAAATTGAGTATCAGCGGCAGAGTTTGCCTTAAAGGAAGGAACAGGTCCTATTTTCCACAACTTTGAAGTGACTTGTTTTCCAGAGCAAATCATGAGGTTTTCTCTGTGTGTGGAAAATTTTCCGTAATACATATTCATATGCTGGTTGCTGTACATGTAGCAAATTTGCTCTCTCTCTCTATTGTTCCTAAGGACTGGAAACGAATGTTATGTGGACAAAAACTAACATGGTTCCCTGTTAAAAAGACCACACAAACGATGTCTGTCTTGCTTCAAAGAAAAAACTGAGGTAAGTCTGGGTTTAGCTGACGGCACTAAATAAACCAAAAGTCTTCGATTTTGTTTTAAGAAACCATGGAAGGAAACTTCTCTCCAATTAAATTAGACTTATTAATCTGAAAACAAACACAAGCTGAGTATATTTTGTGGTTAGGTTATAGTAAGCAGCATTTGAAACTCTGAGACCTCAGTGTCCCCATAAAAGCCACCCGTGAAACATTTATTTGGGGGTGACTCCAGATAAGAAATGGTTTCTTCCCCCACTTGATTCACTATAAAATAAAGAGCCATGATTTCCCATTTGTTTGGGGCTTGAAAATCACATAGGTATTATTGAATTGTTACGGGGTTTTTTTTCCCATCTCTTTATTTGTGAGGTATTTGAAACTAGACAGTTTGCCCAGGTCCTAAAATAAACACACGGGATCCCCCTTCAGGAAAGAGGAGAAGGTCGGTATGAATCAGGATGAGATCAAATTTCTTTTTCAGAACGTCAGTGTCCTGTGGTATTGCATGGAGCTGTAAATTCATGTAGAGCAGACGGCAGGCAACCTCATGTGGCCTGGCTTGGAGACCAGGAGGAATCACTGTCTGAGATTTGCCAACCAAAGTTCTATGGTAAGTTTGAGTTTGCAACGCGCGGGTTGATTCTCCTCTTGTGTTATTTTCTTGGGGGTGGGGCGGGGAGGAAGCAAACAAGAGTGAACGAAGTGTTATATATTAAGATAAATAAAATATTGAGGGAATTATTACTGGGAAGTCCTTAGTCAAGTGTTTAGTGAGTAAGCTGATTGGCTCTTTGGGGTTTCTTTCCTAAATATTTTGGGCTTCTACTTGCTGTTACTCGGTCTCTCTTTTTTTGTTCTTGTTGTTCTTGTCACTAGATCTCTTCTACTTTTTCTTATATTATAGGGTCAGCAGATTTGGTGGTGGGAATGTGTTCTGTAAAAGGCAGATGTGGCGTTTGTGACATGCGTGCTATTTTTGGTAACGGCCAGAAAGGTCCAATAAATACAGGAGTGTGACATTATGGCCAGGAAAAGGGAAAAGAGTAGAGAATGGCCTGCAAAGTTGAAAGCTCTTATTAAGAGAAAGGAAAAAGCTGGTGAGAAGCCAAGTTTAAACTGGCTAAGCACTAGAGCTCAAACATGGTATCCTAATGATGAAGGCAGAGCAAAGCAGCTCATGGAAACTCTCTCTCTTTCTGTGTGTGTGTGTGTGTGTCTGTGTGTGTTTAGGGAAAAGAATTGGGTATTTTCTTATCTATATATACACTAGTCTTTCTTTTTTTAAAAAATTTTTTTTCATCGTTTATTTATTTTTGGGACAGAGAGAGACAGAGCATGAACGGGGGAGGGGCAGAGAGAGAGGGAGACACAGAATCGGAAACAGGCTCCAGGCTCTGAGCCATCAGCCCAGAGCCTGACGCGGGGCTCGAACTCACAGACCGCGAGATGGTGACCTGGCTGAAGTCAGACGCTTAACCGACTGCGCCACCCAGGCGCCCCTACACTAGTCTTTCTAAGGACAGGAGCTCTGTCCTTAGCTCCGTATCATCTGAAAAGAATAAACAATCAAACATTTATTGAACAAAAACCGATCTCTCTTTGTAGCTGCTACAAAACAAACAAACAAACAAACAAGAAACAAGTCAGCAAGCCAATTGCTTTCAGGTACTTTCTGTGTGATGGGCCTGAATAAAGTAAGCAGAACTCAGACAGAGGCAGCTGAAACCCAATCAAATAATTTGTCCGTCAAAAGGTGATCAGTGAGTGTATCATCAAGAATTCCCTCAAACCCCTCATTACGGCAGTCACACTTTTGGGTTAGGCCACCAGGGGGCAGGGCATTGTCTCCAGGAAAGGTTTGTTAAAGGACAGTTGGCATCAAAAACACAGGGCAGTGGATCTCAAACTTTTTCAAGTATGACAAGTGTTCGAGTCCTGGTTCCTGGGTCTTACCTGTAGTGATTCTGATTCAGCCAGTCAGGGTGGGGTGGTGGGGGAATATCCCTGGGGATCTTCATTTTGTAAAAGATGCAGAAAATGTGTGGGGTTTCTCTAGCTTGCTAACCTCATTAGAAGACTGTTCGGAGTCCACCAGGAGCCTGGCTGTGAGAAAGACTCATAGCAGTTGAGATGAAGAAGCTGTGCCTTTGTCACACACACCTGGGTTTGAATCCTCTGTGGCGGTGGGCAAAGTGCTTTTCTTGTTGGAAATTCAGGTTCCTCCTTTTTGAGGACGGCCATCTTGTCTACCTCCAGGGGTTTAATGATGCACAGAAAGCACTTAGGGGAGGGGCATACAATAATGCAATTAGTAAATATTACCTCTTGCAGTGGGGAGAGAAGGGAAATGTCAGTGGTTAAGACCTCAGTGGCCAGGAAAATGGTTCCGGGAAGACAGAGACAGGGCTAACCAACAGGAGGCTAGTTCTGGGATCTTGGGGGTCCAGGGGCAAGGTGTGACCAACAGGAGGCTAGTTCTTGGATCTTGGGGGTCCAGGGGCAAGGTCTGAAGATAGATCACAGACTGGAAAACGCATAAACATGAGGACAGGAGGCACCCTTTCTCACCATTACAAATGTTTCCCAGGAGTGGTAATAAGCCACCCAGATGGCACAGTTAATTGGAATTATAATTGATCCCCAAATAGTATTTATGTCAATAGTTAATTGATTTTCCTCAGGAAAACCATTGTAAGAACTTCTAAAAGGGAACAAAATGAAATGCACCAAATTCGGCAAGTTGTTCCTATCTGCCACCCACTCTCCATGGGAGGAGTAATGAATGAAGAGAAAAATGGAAAGGAACAGGGACTACAAATCAAATAGACTGTCATGAAATGAAATCCTTTTCTGGCAATTCAGTGCGATGTCAGGTTGTACTGAACTGTCTGGCTCGCGTGCATGTGACCGTTGCCAGGGACTCTCCCAAGAGAAGCATGAAGAGTAGAGGAAACAGGCTAATACCTTTGTTAGGTGTCTTTCTTAAAAGACAAAGATAAAATTTAGAGGCAACAAAATGTATGCTATGACTGCAACAGCCAACAAATTAATAGACGGGGGGTATGAAGGACCAGTGGGGGTGAGATGCAACCAGACTGTCCCTGGGCAAATCATTTACCCTCTTTGGGCCTTACTTTCCTCCCTAAGTGCCCTTCTAGCCCTGACGCACTGTGATAAGGCATAGATAGTGGGGCAAATCCCAAAGCATTCGTATTTGTACCTGGAATGTAGTCCCTAAACTAGGGTACCTAAATTATTGCCAAATGCTAGCTGTTTTGAAGAACTTTGTTCACCCTGAAACATGAATTGTTCTGGGCTTTTCTATAAACCCAAATTTCAACTGAAATATATTTTAACCAGTGCTGTTATTTCTATTGATGTTATTCATATCCTCTCAGTAAACACCCATGATAACGCATGGTAATGATAAATAAATGATGAAGGAAAAAATGCTAACCATTTTTGAACACGGTGACCTCCTACATATTATGCTTATCATATATCCTCTTTAATCCTTACACTAACACTGTTAGAAGGCATCATTGTGGCCATTTTCCATGAGGATTCTAAGGAGTCACAGAGGTAGCAAATGGCAGAGCTGGGCTTTGAAGCCAGGTCTTTCTAACTCTAAAATCCATGTTTCTATCCTGTAACATACCATAAATCTACTTTACTACGTACATGCATAGTATGCCTGTATAGTTTGTTTCTCACTTCAGGGTCTTCCATTATTCAAAAATACAATTCAGGGGCACCTGGGTGGCTCAGTCGGTTGAGTGTCTGACTCCTGGTTTCGTCTCAGGTCATGATCTCACGGTCTGTGGGTTAGAGCCCCAAGTCAGGCTCTGTGCTAACAGTGCAGAACCTGCTTGGGAATCTCTCCTTTCCTCTCTGCCCCTCCCCTGCTCGCGCTCACTCTCTCTTTCAAAATAAGCAAATAAACATTAAAAAAAATAGAATGCAAAGTGTACATATATTGTCTTCCTCCTTCACTTTTTACTTGTGACCACTTTAGGGGGCCACTTTTCCTTAACATCAATATCACATTGTTTTTTAAACTGAATAATGAGTTTACTGACTAGTCTGAACTTGGCCTGCAGGCAAACACGTGAAAGTAACAATGTTTCCGTCTCCAGTTGCTTAAGCTTTGTCAAAATTCTCTTTTCTCTGGACAGATACCATGACCTTTGGTCGGTTTTTCTGTTAAAAAAAAAAAAAATGACAACAAAACACAAGTGACTCCTTGTTATAAAAATTCAGTCTCAAGCCAGTTTTAAAGTATCCCCTTTGACATCATCAGTTAGGAGAAGGTCTTAGAATGGGAGGGTGGGGTTTGCTTTGTCTCTGGGACACCATCTCTGTCTCCCTTTTCCAGGCTACAATAACTTGAGGAGATGTGGGGCAGGGAGGAAGGAGAAGAAAAGGCCAAGTTTCTCACATTTAATAGTGAGGTTTTCATCCTTCTTCTGTGAAAGATTTTCTCTTCCTCTGGTTAAGGTTGACTGGCAGGCTGAAGCTCCCGGTATGGTAGGCGTCCATATAGCAGTTTTCAGAGGGCCCTTTGGGGGCCTTTCCAAGCTAATGGTATAGGCGATCCAGCTCCAGTAAGATCTTATACGTGTAACACCCACCCCCCCCTTCTCCAACACTACCACCCACCCTACTGATGCTGGGCTCTGCTCAGTCAGCAGCCAGCCCTCGTGCACGGAATATGGCAAGATTGCACTAACTGGCTACTTCCCCTGAGTTCCCTTGGCCCACAGACAAAAGCTTGCAAGTGGCCCCGGGGCTGTGCCCTCTGTCCACGTCCCTTTTTTCCCTCAGTTAAAATAGATACAGTAAGTGAACTGGCAAGGCAACTGCATACGCAGATGTCCAAGTTAGTCATGAAATGCTGGCATTCTCCCCCTAGAGCCCCCTCTCCCTGGCTTTAAGAATGGCTCTCTTGGCAGCCTCCGCACTTGGCTCAGCGGTGAGAGGTGTGTCCTTGGGGAGTGGATAAAAAACCCTCAGCATCACTCTTCCCCCCCCCCCCGTATTAAGGCCGCCTCACAGCTTTGAAGACTTGCTGCTTTTCTTTCCCCTCCAATCTTCCTTCTAGACTTCACTGGGGGAGGGGAGGACACGGTGCGGAGTGGCAATTGAGAGCAGTGGGGCCACTTACCTTTCCCTCAGGGAGCCTGGGAGGAGTTGATGGCTGCAGGTGTCCTCCAGCTTCTTTATCTCAATATTGGGACTCCGAGTAGTTCATTCCACGGCAGCAGGAAAACTTACACTTAATAGCTTATTAACATTTGTGCCTTTCTGGGGACAAATATTGATATCAAATGAAAAACTTC
Source organism: Lynx rufus (assembly GCF_022079265.1). Lineage (NCBI taxonomy): Eukaryota > Metazoa > Chordata > Mammalia > Carnivora > Felidae > Lynx > Lynx rufus. The sequence continues at coordinate 74,700,293 of NW_025814834.1, forward strand.
TTATTTGCTAAAGACACTGACAAGAGAATGAAAAGGCAAGCCACAGACTGGTAGAAAATACTTGCAAAAGGCATACCGAATAAAAGGTTGTTATCCAAAAAGAACAAAAGACACCTAAAACTCAATTGTAAGAAAATGAACAAGCTGATGAAATAAATGTGCGAAAGATTCGCACAGACTCCTCATTGAAGAAGATACACAAGACGATGGTTAAGCATTTGTATGATTCCCATATCACAATGAAAGTCCACTACACACCTGTTAGGACAGTGAAATCCAAATTATTGACAACACCAAATGCTGGGGCCATGATGTGGAATGACAGGAACTCTCATCCATTGCTAATGAGAATGAGAAAACAGTACAGCCACTACAGAAGAGAGTTTGGCAGTTTTTGACAACACTAAAAATACTCTTACCCTACAATACAAGGATTGCACTCCTTGATGTTTACCCAAATGAGCTAAAAAAAACCCAAAAAAAACCAAAACCAGCTTATGTTTATATAAAAGCCTACACAAGGATGTTTATAGCTGCTTTATTCATAATTTCCAAAGTTTGGATGCAACTAAGATGTCCTTTAGTGGATGAATAGATAAAGTGTGATATGTCCACACAATGGAATATTATTCAGTACTAAAGATAATGATCTATCAAACCATGAAAAGCAATGGAGAAACCATAAATGCATATTACTGAGGAAAAGAAGCCAATCTGAGAAGGCTACATATTGTATGATTCCAGCTATACGACATTCTTAAAAAGGCAACACTAGAGGACAATAAAAAGATTAGTTGTTGCCAGCATGTCAGAGGAGGGAAGGATGAATAGATAGAGCACAGAGGATATTTAGGGAAGTGAAACTAATCTGTAAAATATTACAGTGGTGGATACATGTCATTACATATTTTTCCAAACTCATAGAACATACAACACCAAGAGTCAACCCTAATGTAAACCCTGGACTTTCAATGAGAATGATGTATCAGTGTAGGTTCAATAACTGTAACAAATCTCCCCGAGTGTGAGGTTGATAGTGGGAGAGACTGTGCGTGTGTAGGGGCAAAGGGGATATAAGGACTCTATACTCTCTGTTACATTTTGCTGTGAACCTAAATGTGCTCTAAAAAAGAAAGTCTTTTAAGAATTAACTTACATTAAAAACATTCTTGGGGCGCCTGGGTGGCTTAGTCAGCAACTCTTGATTTTGGCTCAGCTCATGATCTTGCGGGTTATGGGATGGAGAGATCAAGCCCTGTGCACTGTGGATCCTCTCTCCCTCTCTCTCTGCCCCTCTCCCACTTGCTCTCTCCCTCTCTCAAAATAAATAAAAAATAAACTTAAAAAATATATTCTTATAAACAGTCATAGGTAGCCAAAGTAGAGAAATCTGCTTTCTACTTTTTAAAAAATTTTATAATGTTTATTTATTTTTGAGAGAGAGAGAAGGGGAGGGGCAGAGAGAGAGGGAGACACAGAATTGCAAATGGGCTCCAGGCTCTGAGCTGTGAGTCCTGAGCCTCACGAACTGCAAGATTGTGACCTGAGCCAAAGTCGGAGGCTTAACTGACTGAGGCACCCAGGCGCCCCAAGATATCTGCTTTCTAAATGGATGACAGATTTCTTCACATCTGTATAGAACCAAGTAATTTGTTACATGTTTGTCCATCCTTTGGACAAAGAATGTCTAGCAAATGATAGATGCAATTTAGTCTTCTACGTCCTCTCTATATGTTATACTAGGAGACTGATCCTGAGATGACTAGGCAGCAGCACAGGTGGATGAGTAGAGACACCTCTTCCAGGAAGCCTTCTCTTTGATAGTGCAGCTACCTCAAGGCTACAGAGAATTCTGCACCACAGTTACCGTTCCGAACAATGTAACTCTACAGTGACTCATTGTTACCTAAAAAAACAGCAATCTCCAAAAGCTGGGATGCTCTTTTCTTAGAACACTCTTTTCTCTGTTCACAACTTCAGTTGGTGTTTACTTGGTACTAGAGGCAGAGAAAGACAAAACCAAAGCTGTCAAATTAAACATGGCAGAGCTCTGAGACATTTAGTCACTTGGGCGAAAATGACATTTAACTATTATAGTACTGTTTTACTTTTAACTGTAGACACCCATTCTGTGTGTTGGCCTCTCAGACACCTTCTATCAAAATAAAATGTTTTAGGGGCATCTGGGTGGCTTAGTCAGTTAAGCATCTGACTCTTGATTCCAGCTCAGGTGAGGATCTCACAGTTCGTGGGATCGAGCCCCATGTTGGGCTCCATGTTGACAGCATGGAGCCTGCTTGGGACTCTCTCCCTCTCCCTCTGTTCCCCCACCCCCAACTATTCACTTTCTCTCTCTCTCAAAATAAACTTTAAAAAAAAAATAAGATGTTTTACACAACTAACAAAGAGTTAATATTTGGAGATTTCCTAGGTAGGTGCTACAAACATGTATCTCCAAACGATGGGGTTATAGGTGATTGTAAATTACATTTATGTATTTTTCCGAAAATTGTGCTTATAATGAACACGCATTGTTTATCATCAGGAAAAAAATATATATATAACTCCATTTGAAAATTTAGATGACCCAAAAGGAAAACAGATAAAGTAGTTACGAAAATTTTGAAAGATAAAGGTTACAAGGACTTGCCCTGTTAACATACAATAATGACAACAAAAATATCCGACACTTCTGTGACACTCTCTATGTGCCAAGCACTATTCTAAGCGTTTTATTTTACAAACTAATTTAATCTTCATAACCTCATGAATGAAGTAATATTGGTATACCCATTTTATAGAGAAGGAAACTGAGTCATGGAGAAGCCATGACCAGCCCATTGTTAGATAGCTCGTAAAGGGTAGAGTTTAAATCTGAGAACAAGAACCTGGCTCCAGAGTAGGATTCTTTTTTTTTTTTTTAATTTTTTTTAATGTTTATTTTTGAGAGAGAGACACACACACAGAGGCAGAGAGATAGAGGCAGAGAGACAGAGTATGAGCAGGGGAGGGGCAGAGAGAGAGGGAGACACAGAATACCAAGCAGGTTCCAGGCTCTGAGCTGTCAGCACAGAGCCCGACGTGGAGCTAGAACTCACGAACTGTGAGATCATGACCTGAGCTGAAATCGGACGCTTAACCGAGTTACTCAGACACCCCTCCAGAGTAGGATTCTTAATCACTCTACTGAGTTACAAAAACAAAATAGTAGAATAACATAGCATTGTCTAAAGATCATAGCTCTTAATGTAATAAATATAAATAGACTGGAAATAGAATATTGAAAAACTTAATAGGAAATATGAAGCACCATAAATCAATGAAACAGAAGCTAGGTATTTTTACAGTGCTATTCGGGAAAGCAGATATTTAGATTGTAAAAATGCAGTTTAGTGCACCTTCCCCCCCACTAAAAATAATTATCCATTTTATTCCGAATAAATTAAGGAGTTAAATCTAAATAGTTAAACCAAAATAACTTGGAAGAAATATAGATGAATATTTATCTGATCTCTGGATGAGAAAGGATTTTCTAAACTTAAAAACAACTAAGAAAATCACAGAGGAAAATACCGATGGATAAAATAAAAAATTTCTGTATGTCATAAGACAAAAAGAAAAGACAAACAACCAGCATCTTTAAGAAATTATAATGTTTCATACACAAAAGAGGAATGGAAATGGCTAACAAAATATGAAAAATAGCCTCCTATAATACAAGAAAGACAAAAACTCAAATTAAAACAAAAATTTGGTGGCATTTTTCACAGAGCAAGTTTTAACTGGCAGTAATCAAGGTTGTCGGGAGTTCTTCAGGATGGATGGAAAATTTCTACCAAAATTTTACCAATATCCATAGACAGCCTTAAAACATCCATCATTTCAAACCAATATTTTTATATAAGGATTTATCCTCTGAAAATGGTTACGTGGACAACTATTTATGTTCAAGTTTTCATCACATCATTATTTCTAATAGTGAAATGTTAGAAACTACTTAATATTTAATAAAGTTGGATGAGTTGGTAATAACTGGAAAATACGGCATGGCTATAGAGTGGACTATCTCACTACAATTAAAATCATGTTGTGAGTAGTTCTTAGTGAGTAGAGAACATGGTTAAGTGTAGCAAGAGAGGATATGCAATTATTTATGCATCCAGTTAAAAATAATAACAACAAAAAAGGACTTGAAAGATCATGACATATGTTCCTCATGGTTACAGGTAGTGGTGGGGATTTCTATCTCTTACAGGCTGCCTTAAAACAGAGACAAGAATGGGTGGAAAGTTATTTTAAACAAATAAAAGAAGAAGTATGGGGGCAAAATAGAGACAAAGGAAGAGGGGCAGATCACTGAAAATGATGAGAGGTACACAAATATGATCTCAAATCAGAGATGATCGCAGAGCCAGGAGGAAGTCTAGAGTGAATAAAAATGTTGAAATAATGAATGCTCTTGGTCCGCCCCTTCAAAGCAATGGAGTCAAGAGAAAAACTGCAAGGATGGGTGCTTCTGTCTCTAACTTTGAAAACAGATGCCAGTCCATCCCCTGGGATATTTTGATAAAAGCTGGTGTTTTTCTAAAACAAACCAGTTCTCTTCCCAAACTCACGTCTGTATAGATGTCATGTAGATTTTCAGTGTTACCTCTAAAATGTCTGGTTAAGATGTTTCCAAAGGAATGAGTCTGGCACATGAAAAGATGCTCAAGATCACTCATCATCAGGGAAATACAAATCAAAACCACGATGAGATACCACCTCACACCTGTCAGCATGGCTAAAATTAACAACACAGGAAACAACAGCTGTTGATGGAAATGCAAACTGGTGCAGTCACTTTGGAGAAGAGTATGGAGGTGCCTCAGAATGTTAAATATAGAACTATCCTACAATCCAGCGATTGTACTACTAGGTATTTACCCAAATGATACAAAAGTACTGATTTGAAGGGGCATATGCAGCATTATCAACAGCATGTTTATGGCAGCATTATCAACAATAGCCAAACTATGGAAAGAGCGAAAATTCGCATCAACTGATGAATGGATAAATAAGAAAGGGGAGATAGATAGATAGATAGATAGATGATAGATAGATAATGGAATATTACTAAGCCATCGAAAAGAATGAAATCTTGCCATTTACAATGACATGGATGTAACTAGAGTGTATTATGCTAAGCAAAATAAGTCAAGTCAGAGAAACACAAATGCCATATCATTTCACTCATATGTAGAATTTAAGAAACACTAGAGATGAACATAGGGGAAGGGAAACAAAGAGAGCGGGAAGCAAACCATAAAGAGACTCTTAACTATAGAGAACAAACTGAGGGTTGCTGGAGGGGAGGTGGGTGGGGGGATGGGGTGGACAGGTGATGGGTATTAAAAAGGGCACTTCGGATGAGCACTGGGTGTTGCATGTAAGTGATGATACAAATCTAAATTCTACCCCTGAAACAATATTACACTATATGTTTACTAATTAGAATTTAAATAAAAGCTTGAAATTAAAAAAAAAAAAAGGAATGAGTCTTGGAATTCAGTCTTTAGCATTTCTCTGTTATTAAATCTCTGAACTTTCCAGTCCCTGCTATATTATAAACTGGGGAGGAGGGCAGCAACAAAAGTAGATGTAATTGGTCTGTTAGCTGTTACTTTCATTATTCTATAAATATACACAGAATTTTCCAATTCCCCCCCCCCTCATTTCAATTGAACTTTATAAAATGTCTTAGAGAAAATTGAAGGTCTGATTATTTTCTTCAAACGCTTGTCTCCCCTGGGAGGTTGGATGTATTTATCTCTTGTAAGCTCTGCTCCATGGCCGGACCAGGAGGATTTATTTCCCTACATTTTGGTTCTCATCTTGACCTCTTGGTTCTAATCAAACCCTTCTGGAATCAGGCTCTAACATCCAGTATCCTGGATCCTTGATCCACACTCAAGTTTCTCCTCTCAGTTTCTGTCTCCTCAACTTACCTGGGATCTCTTCCTATGTTCCCTTGCACGAGCCTGCCTACCTGCCCACAGTGAGTGGCCATTTATGTAGGTATGGTAGAAAAGAATGTTGTTTACTTTCGTTGTTTTTTTAGGAGGTATCTGTGTTTGGTTCAACCATGAACATAATTATTTTTAATGAACTTGAACAGAAATCAGGTGTATTTAAAGCTGCATTTTCCATTGAGTCATCATTGAACTGTTTTATATAGAGAAGAACATTTTCTTTCCTCTCTCTTAGTAAGATCCCATGGGGTTCTCCATCAGCCCAGGATATGAGATTCTGGCTGTTGGATCTCAAAATGTGATATCACCAATCCCAGGGCATGAATCATCATAGCCTGCGCATCGTTTCACTGGTTGCTCTGTGAGGTCTAGGAGATGATGCCTATGAATTCGCCTCCTCCAAGGTCACCTTCTCTCCTATTTCATCTCCACTTTATCTCTAAAGGCAGTTTTGGCTGTCACCGCAAGCAGTACCCCAGGTGCCAGATTTTCAGATGCAAATGGTATTCTGCCGCTTTACAGGAACATCTTGTCACTCGGGCCAGCTCATTCTTTCAGGGAGGACATACCTACCAGTAGTACAGTGGTGGTTTTAGCTGCTGTTTTGTAAAGACAGAGGTCACAATCAGAGTTGTAAAGTGCTCATTTAAAACCAGCATGTCTACAGGTAGTTTCAAATGCCCATCGAGTCACTAAATCTCTTTAGAAGTGTGGAGCCATTTCAGACTTCCACGCCACATAAGCCCCTCTGTTTCCTGTTGGAAATCCTGACGTTGTTATTAACTTCTCATGTCAACCCTGCCCGCCACTGCTTCTACCTCTAGTACTCAGTAATTCATTTAGCAAATGCAAAGTGCAGAGCACCTGTCACCGGGCACTCTGGTAGGTGCTAGAGATACAAGTGAAAGAGTTGAGACCCTGCCCTGAGGCAGCTTACAACTTGTTGGGAAATACAGAAGAGAAAAAGCCAATGAATGATGTGGGGTGGTAAGAAAAATCCCCCATGCTGTGGGAACGTAAGTACACAAGAGGGACATTGAGAATAGTTTTTGGAGAGGGGAAATTTCCTGGAGAAGCAATCCAGGAATCCTGAAGAAGAGTGGCAAAGCTGTCTGGTGCTTCCAGATCCCTCCTCCATGGGAGGCATCTGCATGATGCATGTGACACGGGCACACACTGGGATTCCAGAAGCACCAGGATGATAGGGCAGTAAATCGCCCAAAGCAAGCTTGGCCAGGCTCTGGGGAAACAACAATCATTAATCTCTAGTTTGGGTAGTGTTCCGGTTTGTTAACGTTTGGGGGCATTCTCTCAGTGTCACTTAATACACGTTAAAGACAAAAATACATAAATGGTTTATTTCTTTTTGTGGGCAAAATTCTGAATGTGCCCTGTTGGATCCAAAGTTCCCTCTGGGGTTTGACTGCAGATCTAACTTTCCTGGAGGCTGGCTCGAGCCCCAGAGTGACCTCTGAGAATGGACCCACCTTGTGAATAACCCCACTAGAGAGGATCTGTCTGGGCAAGGCTGAAATGATACTACTTGTGCGGCTGATGCTACTTCTACTACAGCTTGGCGTTGTTGTTTTTGTTGAGTGACAATATTGTAGGCACTGTCCAAAGCATCGTTCGCTATCTCGAGAACAATCCTGCAAAAACAGATGCATTATCTTCATTTTGCAGGTGAGGTTACGGAGGCACAGGGAGTGTAAAAAGCTTTGGGCCACTGTTCTCAGCTTATGGGACATATTAAAAATTCATATACAATAGGGAACACCGCATTGCTACTGAGCTCTGTTGATAATCCCTGAGGTTCAGAAGGCCCTTGTGCCCCAGCAGCGCTTCCTGGCCTGTGACACACTGGCAGCAACGTGCCCAGAAGAGCCCCGTGGGACTGGTGGCTGTGTCAGTTGCCACAGGTTTCAAGGAATTTTAGTCTTGGGTTTCTATAACAAAATACCACAGACTGGGTGACTTCAACAGCAAACATTTATTTCTCCCAGTTCACAAGACTCAGATGCCCAAGGTCACGGTACCAACATGATTGGGTTCTGCTGAGAGCCCGATTCTATCTTGCTGTGTGTCATATGATGAGAAGATCACAGGGCGCCTGGGTGGCTCAGCCGGTTAAGCGTCCGACTTTGGCTCAGGTCGTGATCTCGCAGTTTGTGGGTTTGAGCCCCGCTTTGGGCTCTGTGCTGACAGCTCTGAGCCTGAATGAAGCCTGCTTCGGATTCTGTCCTCACCTGCTCCAACTCTGCTCCAACTCTGTCTTCCTCCCCTAAATAAATAAAATATCAAAAGAAAAATTAAAAAAAAAAAAAGATCAGAGAGAGGCAAGCTCACTTGTCTTTTCTTAGAAAGGCACTAATCCCATCATCAGGGCCCCACCCTTATGCCATAATTACCTCCCAAAGGCCTAATCACCAAATGCTAACACACTGGGTGTTAGGGTTTCAATACATAAATGTGGTAGGGGTGGGGATGTAAACATGCACTTCATAATACAAGGCAAACAAAGGGCCTTCTTGGGGGCAAGTAGGCCTTGTTAGAGGAATAACACAATCTGGAAGACCCCAGAGTCAGCGATCAGCGAGGAGCCCTGAGTAGCCCACCCCAGGCCAGCAGTGTCACCCGGCATTAGTTTTCTGTTTTGTTTTCTTTTTGTTTCTGTTTTGTACTGTCTGCTGCGTGTTGGTCGTTAAGGGCTTAGATATGTTATTTCTTGGCCAAAAAAATGATCTGAGTTACTGTAGTTGAAACCACTCCTCTTGGGGATAGGGGAAAGTGTTGTCTGGATTATCAGATCAATATTGTTGACATCAGTAATTCGTAGGTAACCCTGTAAATCTACAGACTCTTTGACATGCTCTAAAATTTTTATTATCTAAAAAAACCCACCTTTTTAATGTGGGTTTACTTACTGTAAGAACACATAAACTGAGAAAGAACACAAGAAACTAATTAAAACTTTTTTCTATGCTAGTGGAGGGGCTGTTATGCATATGTGCACTTTGACAGGTGGCTAAGAAAGTATAGAAATCTCTTACTTAGAGGGGTTCAAGATAGAGCAGGTGTCAAATTGGTTCTAATTAGACCATCAAGGAGGCACTTTTAGTGGTGGAGAAAGGCATGGCCTGGGCGGCTAAGAATAGAAGGTGCACTTAGCCACATGCCATGCGTTAGTGGGGCTCTGATTCTTGTTTTGAAGTAATGTCAACCTCAGTAGACACCTTTCTCCGCACTCCAACTTTATTGAATATAATTGACAAAATTGTAAGGTATTTATTTATTTTTTTATTAAAAAATATCTTTTGTTTATTTTTTAGAGAAACGGAGCATAGGTGGGGGAGGGGCAGAGACAGAGGGAGACAGAATCCAAAGCAGGCTTCAGGCTCTGAGCTGTCAGCACAGAGCCCAACGCGGGGCTCGAACCCACCAACCGTGAGGTCATGACCTGAGCTGAAATCAGCAGCTTAACCGACTGAGCCACCCAGGCACCCCTAGTTTTACTCTTTGAAAGTTTATTTATTTATTTTGAGAGAGAGAAAGAGAGCATGTGCGTGGAGGAGGAGCAGAGAGATAGGGAGAGAGAGAATGCCAAGCAGATTCCATGCTGTCAGTACGGAGCCCCATGAGGGGCTTGATGTCATGAGATCACGACCTGACCCGAAATCAAGAGACAGATGCTTAACCAACTGAGCCACCCACCCAGGTACCCCTGTAAGATATTTAAAGTGTACAACACAATGATTTTGACATTGTGAAAGGATTTGCTTCATTAGGTAATTATCACATCCATCACCTCACCCTTTTATTTTTTCATTTAAGTTCTACTCTCCTGGCAAATTTCAATGATATAATACAGTGTTCTCAACTACAGTCACAAGTTATACATGAGATTGTCAGACCTTATTCATATTCTACTGAGTGCCCTCTTGTTGAGGGACCTCTTGTGCTAAAGACTTATGATAAAAGGGTACTTAAAAGATATAAAAGAGAATCATTGACTCATTGTTATCTGAACATGGCCTTCCTTTCACTTTCTTTCCAGAATGTTGCCATCAGCAGTGACAATGACAAGTAGGGGAAAATGGTCTGGAGGAGGGCGGGGATGACTGCCGTACCACATAAATCTTGTGTCCAGTTGTTACTATTACTATTTTTGCTAGAGACCTGAACCATCTTTCAGAAGTCCCAGCTAAGCGTTGCCACAGAACCTTTGTAGGTTGTGTTTGTCCCCGTCAAGACAAGCTCCTATAGAGCTAATTAGGGATGCTTCGTGCCCCTGTCCAATTGCACCCAAGGTATGAGAGGGAACTCTGGGTACATAGTTTGTACAGTGTACTCTTCGTATTCATCTCAGTTCACACAGACATTTCCTCATATGCGTTATGCAGTGATGGAATCAGCAAGATTTGTTTGTTACTTAGTCATTCTCTTGGTTTATTTAATTTTATCCCTGTTTAAAAAGGGATTTCAAGTGGCTAAATTTTCGTAAAATTGAACAAGTTGGCTCTTGACCACATTTAGCATGATGTCTCTTCTTTTGCTATTTTTATTGTTGCTTAATTCATTGTGAGCATAGAGAGTTCTCTTGCATTTGAGAGGCTGGCTTCACGGCTAAGTTAAGGAAAGGGAAATGGAGATACAACACGGTTCCTGATGTGCCAGAAGCTTGGAGGAGGTGAAACACCTGGTCCATAAGAAAAAAATATCAAGTCTGGTCACCTTGAAGCAGCTGAAGCAATATTTTATCTGTTTCTAAGATACTCGGGGAAGTTAAATCAAACAGGAAACAACAGAAATTTCTGAGTCAGAGAGGAACTGCTCGTTACTCATTTGACTTTGCAAGCATGGTGATGATGCCATTGCCCTGAAACATACAACACTTAAGATAACTCATTGCCAATTATGAAAATACTATGGTTATACTCGCCCATCACGTAATCTCATGGCTGGCTGGCTTCACCTTCTCCATTTTGTTTAGAGTGCTCCAAACCTTCATACCTCTAGAAATAGATCATGTTGTCACCAACGTTTTAGAACGTGGGGCACTTTGACGACGAAGAAGTTAACTTATCCCTCCCTATCTTTTGGGTGACCTATATAACTTGAATGGGGAAACTATGTATGAGAACAAATGAAAAGATCAGTGTTCCCCTGATGTAGCTGAGACAACGCCTAGTTTCTCAAGATACAGGGAAAAGCTGAACACTAGATGCAAAAGTACTGTAAACACTGACCTTGCCGCCTGTGGATGGCAGTCATCTGTAAGACGCAGACAACTTGTTACACCCAATGAAAATCATGAAAGGGGAAGCAGAATGGGGAACTGGGATAGAAAGTTTTCTCTTAGTGGTCTCTTCACATTTTGGAAAATGAGTAGGTCCGTGTAGCATTTGCAGAAGTTTTCACATTGTAATCACTGCCATCATACACTGTCTCTTGTAATGACACCTAACAGGGCTGCTTCCGTTTTATCCTCTACTCTCAGTAGGAGAGACAATGTCTTTGTTCCTAAAGCAACAGTCTGATTCTGTGACTTGGGACCCTCTGTCTGCGTGCCATGGCAACACTCAGCAGTTCAGGATCTCTTAGATCTTTTTATTTCTATTTGTTGAGTGCTTACCGGCGTTGGGTGCTCATACAGCATTTAAATTTTCACAGAACCCTCTAAGACTGGTCCTATTTTCTACAGATGTGAAAACAGAGGCATAGAGAGAGAAGAGGCACCTCTTCCCAATGGCTTCATTGCATTCTGTCCCTGTAAGGTGCTTGCAGCAAAAGTCTAGCTTTTTCCTTCAACTTATTTTATCATTATTTTAGACATTTAAACAGTTTCTGTAGTTACGGAAGTAAGTCCATATATAGGGTGAATCTTAAAACATACAAAGAGGTAGACAAAAAGAAGTCTTCCTTCCCTTACCCCCAAAGACTACTCCACAGAGGTAACTGGTATGAATTTTTAATGTATTCAGAGTTGCCTATGCATAAGCCCGGATATACATGCATACGCACACATATTCAGTTTCATTTGTGGCTCTCCTAAGGTAATTGTGTTATACCTTGACATATTATAGTCATTTGTGAACATGCTTATTTCCCTAAATCGACTGTGAGCTCTCTGAGGACATCATGCTATGCATGATGGTTCTGGTTATCTATCATTAAGTGACAAGTGATCCTAAGACTCAGAGGTTAAAATAAATGCTTCTTCTTCTTTTTTTCTTTTTTTTTTCTTTTTACTCACATATCGACAATTTGTGCAAGGTCCAAAGGGAACATAATCTTTGCTCCATTCAATATTGGGGGGGTGGGCTCAGAGGTAGGGCTAGAATCATGGGAAGGCTCAGTTGCTCTTATGTGGGTGCTTGATACTGGCTCTCTGTTGGAACTTCAAGTAACATGGTGGCCGGGACACCCACACATGGTCTTTCCATGGACCTACTTGGCTTCCTCAGAGCATGGTGTCTGGGTTGCATGCATCTCAAGGGAACAGGATAGAAACTCCTTTTTTTTTTTTTAATAACTTAACCTTGGATGTCACATGGCATATTTCTGCACTAGCCACAGCCTTATCTAGACTCAAGGGAATAGAGTGTATATCCTGCCTCTCAAAAATCACATTGTAAGGAAAGCCTATGGGATATCTATGAGGTCATCTTTATAAAATACACTTATCCCCCAAGTAGCTTTTCATGTTAGGCTCATCCCTCTACTTTCCAGAACTTCATCTCATAGCTTTGTACATAGTAGATGATGAATCAATGTCCAGGAAATTGAATTGTTGAATCCTGGTTAGGAGGAGGAACAGGTAGAAGTTCTTTGCACTTCTGAACTGGGCTAACAAGGGAAGACAGGGGATGGCTCATTCTCATGAGGATGCTGTCCATTATCTCAGAAAGAAGATCCAGGTATAAAATCTCACCAGAGACGATGGTTCGTGGTTGCTAGAAAAGGTGCTTATACGATGAATCACGGGAATCTACCCATGAAACCAAGAGCACACATTGTATGTTAGCTAACTTGACAATAAATTATATTTAAAAAGAAAAGGTTCTTATAAAATGGTTCCCCTGGGGTAACCGCAGATGCATTTGAGCTGTTTTCTTTGCCTAAAAGGTGTGTGAAAAGTACCATTTGACTGTGCAGGAGAAACCGGGACGAATGCCGTGCTGAGTTTCATGTGAGCAGGTGTGCTGAAAACTGCATCCTCTAGGGACTATAGTCCGTGCATAAAGCCCTGCCCCGTCCTAGTGAAACTCACCTGGATGACTCAAGAGCCCGAGTAATGGTTTGGCAGTGGTTACGTGAGTATGGAAGTGAAAGCCTGGGGTAGAAAGGTGAGGGCCAAGTGTCCAGGCTGCGTTCTGTTGGCTCTTAGATTTCGTGGCAAAAATTATAGGTGCCTATGAGAGAAAAGCTTTGACACAATGGTATCTCTGTGGGCCTTCTGGTACCGACATTAAGTCTCTAACACCCACTGAGGTCTGGCATCAAAGAACACATCTCCTGAACAAGCAAAGCGGGATGGGCTGGCTATGCACAGGGAGATGTGGAAAGACGAGGGAAGTCCCTGTTCACAGAATTTGTTTCAAAACCCATTCCTATTACATCTTATTTTGTCGCTTCTGTTTGTGTATCTTCTCCTCTGTCCTGCCCTTCATCCTCTCACACGTGGTTTCCTCAGTCAGCTCTCCATCTCCTCTGCTCACTGGACATTGACACGTTTGTCGTCTCTTGGTGTCATATCATTTAAACCGATAACCTCAAATCAGACCAGCCTGGCCCCTGGGAATAATCTTTCCACCTCCTTCCACATTCACATGTACACCTGCAGTACACATACTTGTTGCCTCCCTTGTGGGGGTTTTAACTGGGGAAATTCAAGCTCCAGGGGCTCTACTCTTCCTCCTAGTTTGGCCTCAATAGAGGGAGACCATACGATCATTAAGGTTCCGTGATGATGTGCTTACAAGAGCTTAGAACCAGAGATATAATTTTAAAAGAGCTTGTGTTCATATTTAAGTGCATTTAGAAAAAACTGAACAGAGACACAAGGGCAATATCTTTGGCTAAATGTTTCTCAGTGACCTGTAGGAGCTTTCTGTCATGTTTGCCTACATTGGCTTCTCCACCCATATGTATTGTTTGGGTTCATTTACCCTTTAGTTCATTATTATTTTTAACATTTAAACTACTTTAATAAAACATTACTCTTGAATAGGTCATTAAAGGCCACGTTCTTCCTCTACTGATAAGATTCACTAGTAGAGTATGACTTCTTGGTACCCACTGGGAGTTGTCTCATACAGGAAGAGGAAGCAACTGAAACAAATTCCATTACAGTCTTTGGATGCTCAGGTCAGATTCTCTGATTGGACATTAGTCTGAAGGGATGGTCAGACTCTGATTATCTAGCTGAGTTCAAGATACACATTTAATGCGGCTTTCAGAATTACTGTTTTTAGAAAACTACAGAATCTCAACAATTGTTGACCTGCCGTTACAAATGAATTCTGTAGCGTGGGATAAGGAGAGGATTAGATTTCCCAATACAATTTGATTTTTGGACCTCAGAGGTTGAGCACTGTTTGTTGGAGCTTGGCTACAGAAGTGGCAGTGAAATTGTAGTCCAACAGTGGAGCGAAATCATTAGGTTCCTTGCCATTCCTGCCAAAGGTATCATCATCCTCAGTATGGCTCAGAGTTCAACTTGCACTCCCATTGTGCCTTATACCTAAGAGTCACTATGTAAGTCCTATTCCTATACTTCTGTACTTCTGGCTTCTCCTCTTTCCCATTTTCCCCAATGGACATTACTCTGGTTCAAGCCTTTATTGCCTATTTCTAAGATTATGACATTAGTCTAACTGACCTTTAGCTCTTTTCCCTCCAATTATCTTATGATCAAGTCAATTTTCCTAAAATTTCCACTTAGTTGACTTATACCTCTGCTCAAAAAAATGAGTGATTCCCCTTTGATTATTGAATCAAGTCCAAAGTATTTAGCATAGTAGATAAGAGCCCTTACCCATTCAGTCCCTGTAAGGTGCTTGGTAGCTGTCTCTTACTAAGCAGCCCACACTCCTGAAACACCAGCCTTGTTACCAGTCTCTGATCAGTTCTCTCTCTGTTTTCTCCTCTTGATGACTCCCTTTGGACCCTCATCCATATGTGAAATGTTGAGTCTTCCATAACCACCGTATCTAACTATTGAAATTATACTAGTATCTCTAAATTTGTCTTCCTCCTTTAAAGAGAACTCCTGCCCCATCCCAAGAAGAAATCAGTCTCTCAGTTCTGTCTTCTTGAAATCCTTTGTACCATTTTCTGTCTTTTATTCTATGGAAGTGGTTATGTTGATCTCTTACTAGACTGTAGGCTCATTCTGGGCAGAGACAATGTTTTACAAAATTCAGCATTGCTCTTCCTTCGCTTAGAGCCAGATATATAGTGGGATTTTGCTAAAGGTTGTTGCTTTGAATTGAATTTTCACAGATTCTGGGGGAAAAGTTAAATTTAATCCAGACCATCAACTCGAGTTTTTCTCTGTATAAAGCGTATAAAGCGAGTGTGGTGAAATGTGTATGATTGGTTTGTTTTCATATTACTTTGATTATATATTCTAAGTCAGACATTTTAAATATGATTTAATAAAGGATGCTTAAGAGATATAATTGTTGAAAGACAATAGGACAGTTTTCTCAAACACTGGATGCACAGTGACTGCACTTAAGTGTTAGCGTGTTAGAATTTGTCAAGTCTAACAACAAACTCCTAATACAGAGGAGACATATATATATATATATATATATATATATATATGCCTTTATTTTCCTCATCTCTTTTTAGAGGTGACTCTATTGCTCTATTGTGTGGTATGCTTATGAGAAGTGAGACCACCAGTGTGTATTTCCATCTTCAACTATATTAATAAGATCCAACTAATGTGTAAGCTAGACTGAGGGTTAGGGTTACAGAAAATTGTACAGTAAAGTCATAAAACTGCTATTTTAAAGAAAAGCTGTTTTTGTGATTTGTTGTTCCAAATCTTCCTTCTCTCATATTAAAAGGTATCACTTTCAGAATTGACTCTCTTTGTACCTTGTAATAATTAGTTATCCTGTTTTCAGTTTTGAATAGTGCATCATTTTCCATCATTACCTTCAGGTAATGTATACTTTCTTGGGGGTAATGTTATTCATATTGGACTTGCTTTTTCAGTCCCGACCACACATTTACCTATTTCTCTTGAGCACAGGTCTTTTTTTTTTTTTTTTTTTTTTTTTTGAAGCCAGAGGGAACTTTGTTCACAGATGAACTATGTGACAGGAAGGGGGACATTTCCCACCTTCCTCTCTGTCTTACTGTTTCATCATGTATAACAATGTTTTCCACTCCTCTGTAGATAAGAATCTTTTTTGTGAATTTTCTATATTTAACACCAACACTAAATGCTGTTAAGCAACATCAGCCATTCTCACCACATCCACCCAGATTAAAAGTGAGTCAAAGACAATTAGGTTACTCTGGCAGGAACCGTCACCCCACAAACTGATAATTTTTGACAGTGTCTTTCAGTCCTTGTAGATGCAAACAATGTGTTTCTTCTGCAAATGCTAGGAGATAGACTAAGGTCATTTCCTTTTTTTACCTGTTTTTTACTTTTAAAAGAGAATACAATATTTTTCCTCATTTTACATTCTATTTCCAAAAAAAATTAACAATTTTATTTATTTCTGAGAGACAGAGAGAGACAGAGCACGAGTGGTAGAGGGGCAGAGAGAAAGGGAGAAACAAAGCAGGCTCCAGGCTCTAAGCCATCAGCATAGAACCCAACGCAGGGCTCGAACCCATGAACCACGTGATTATGACCTGAGCCAAAGTTGGACATTTAACAATTGAGCCACCCAGGCATCCCCCCCCCCCACCTTATTTTACATTCTTGATCCTTTGCTTGACTTGTTAGGGCTAGATGGGTACTTAAGGATGCTCAGTTCTCATATGTAACCACTGGATTTCATCCAACTCTCTTCCCTAGAAGTCTTGCCTAACTTTGTAAAACTCCAAAAAAAGACACTCCACAAATTCCTTGACAGTACATGCTAATGTTGAATGGCCTTTCTTTTCTGGAAAATGTCACCTCAAGTAGTCATTTGAAGAGTAGTAATAACTGGGTTGCTCTTGTCTGGACATCAAGTCTTGTCCTCTTGTAGTTAATCAACAGACTAAATATCAGGTCAGCCTTTGTGTTTTATCCAAACCGTGTCATTCAACTCTTAGCTTCTTCCTGATTTCTTCTCTGCATCTTCTTCAAATATCCATAACTTATGACATGCTAAACTTGGGACTTTCTTTGCTTCTATCACTAGTCTCCATATTTAAGTTTTTTTATATGAAGTAAACTGAGTGGGCCAAAGTTTGCTTTTCACCAACCAGTTCAACTCAGGCTCTTCTAGTTAAGAAACTCAGGGACCAGGAAAAGATACTCCTGTGACCAGTTTTTCACAAAGGACATTTTAATCCTCCAATTTGAATGTTTTCACACGCAGGTGTAACTTACTGTTAAATTGATATAAAAGACCACTCTTACCACCCCTTACCCCGAGTAAATTTGTTTTGGAATGAATTTATCTCTTCTAGTTTATTTAGAATAATGTTTTGTGTTCTTGGGCAAATCTAATACACTGTCTCTACCTAAGTTTCCTTGTGTGTCAAATGTAGCAGAGGAAGGGGATTGTCCCAAGGACTTTTTTACTCTAATCATATCTTTTAAATTTTGTGATTCTAGATGAACCTTTAGTGTGGACAGAATGGTGATTAGAAAAGACCGTTGGGTAGAAAGACAAGAATTATAAAGTTGAACAAGATCTGGGTGCAAACAGAACTATCTTCCTCTCTCTGTGAGAGCCTTCCCCTAACTCAGGAAGAGTCTGACTTTTTCCTCCTCCTGCTGCTTTCCTTCTTATTCTTCTTTGTTTCCTGTTTTCCTCCTCTTTCTCCTTATGTTCCGCCTTCTTTTTCTTTCTTTCCATTTTATTCTTCCAGAGGTAAGAAGGCATAATTTTCTAAGCAGCACACTTGGAACATTTTTGGAATGACTACCCCCAAGTTCTTATTCTTACGTAGACTCATATTGAACAAAAACCCTGTGGCAGTGTGCATGTGTGTTTTTTAAACTTTATTATTTGTGTATTAAATTGAGTTTGCATTTCCCAGTTTTCCACCTGAGACAACAAGGGCTTAGCAGAGAGAATATTTATTAGGATGTGAGACCCCTTTCATATGCATAGTATCTTTCTTTCTCATGGAAGAAGGGCATGCTAACCCAGTGTACATAGTTAGTACAATGGGTTTTTATTGTTTTAATATGTTAATCTTGTTTTCCATTGAAATGCCAGTTACCATGATTGAATTTATATTCTATCTCCTTTCCTACCCCACCTCAAATAACCAAGCATAAAAAAGTTTTTTAGTTTATTTAATTTAGCAGAACAGGCAAACAAAACAAAACAAAACAAAAACCAGGAGTTCATTCGGTGTTGTTATAACTCAGACTTTTTTCCAGGTACCTGAAGAAAGAATTTATTTTTTCTTTCCTATAATTATGTTTTAGTATTGAGGGTTATTTTTTGTCAGGGTATATTTCTAGCAATTTGGTTAAATGTTGTAAATCAGTCAGAGTCTTTAAAAAATTTGTCCTGCCAAGACTGTGAAATACATTCCTACATATTCATTTTTGAATTGATGGACGGATGACAGGCAGTAAGGCAGCGGGATTGAGCACTAAGCGATTCTTGTGTCAGGCTTCAGAAATCTTAGCAGTCTGATCTGTAGCACATGAAAAGGAGTAGGAAAAGAGCAAAAACCAGAAATATGTATGAGAGTTTGGTTTTCAAACAGAAAATAGCAGCAAAGAACTATTTTTATTAAGAGGAACAGAAAACTAGTAAAGCTAGAGAGCTAGAACAATAGATGCCATTATGGGCAAATGAACTGATGGTTTTATATTTTATTGAAAAGTTACCTGTGATCTTACGCCATGCCACAATCTTACTGATTAGTTGAAAGATCATAAAAATGATTGAAAGTCTAGTAGCCTGGAGTTATGCGGAAAGAAAAGAAAAAGGCAAAGTAGGTTCTAATGATGATCTTCTGGTAAAAGGTGGTGTGGTTTGGCAGAAGGAGCATTGGTGTGGGAAGTGGAAGCCCCATGCCTTACTCCACAGCTCCTCCAGGGTTCCATGTCTCTCCAGGCAAGTGGCTTCACCTCTTTGGTTCAGATTGTCCCCATCAGTAAAATGAAGGCATTGTATTGAGTTATTTCTAAGGTCCCCCCATCTCAAACTTTATAATGGCTTCTCATCCACCAGGAATACAGGAGAAACGTACAAAGTATATGAAATTAGCCTTGGTGACAAAAAAATATACAGTATTTTTCAAGCTAGGGATGAAACAGTCATAAAACCTGGGGCAATTCTATTCAATCTGTGATGTTGGCATTTGGGTGCAACGCTTATCTTCTTTTCCTTCCCTTTACAAAGACCATTGTATCTTGTTTATTCTTAGCGGTTTTCAAAAAACAGCTGTAAAAAAAAAGGAATGTAAATAGAAAAATTAATGCCAACTACACTTTCTTCTGGGGAGATCGCTGGTTTCCTCTCAGCCTGCCCTGCTTTTTCTCAAACCTTGTTTGCATGCCAATTTTGTGTTTCTTTGCAAACCTTGTTAGAGTTTTTGTAAAAAAGTGGAGGAATAAGGAAAAGAAAAAGACAGACAATTACAAAACTATTACTAACAAACTACCAGTAGTTAAAAGCAAAATAACACACAACTGCATTCCTCTCTGTACCTAAATCCTTCAAGCACCCATGGAATTAAGTAAATAATTAACTACTGCTTACCTGGGGAATGACAAAGAGGGCCTCAGGGTTTGGTAAGCAGGGCTAGATGATCTTCAAGATCCCATTTAGTCCAACTGAGAACAAACTGAGGGTTGATGGGGGGCGGGAGGGAGGGGAGGGTGGGTGATGGGTATTGAGGAGGGCACCTTTTGGGATGAGCACTGGGTGTTGTATGGAAACCAATTTGACAATAAATTTCATATATTGAAAAAAAAAAGATCCTATTTAGTCCATAGTTTTCATGACATGATTCCTGCCTTCAGGGAAATCACATTTAAAAAGTGGAGAAAAAGGGAAATTTACACTAAGCCATGGTTGTTCACTTGAAAATGACAAAAGCCATATTACAGACTAGCGTGTCCCTAAACACTGCCAGCATTTTCAAGTACGCTGTTTTTCCTAGGGAGTTCATTGATTTAGATGGTTTGGCTTTCCATTTGCTTGGGAGAGTGAACCATGTTCACAAAACCATTACGCAAAGGATAGCAAACAGCAAGCAAGGGATATAGTGGAGAGTGACAAATCTATAATGGTATAACTGATTATTACATTTGAGAGAGAGAGAGAGAGAGAGAGAGAGTATGTGAGGGGGGGAGAGGGGCAGAGGGAGGAAGAGAGAGAGAGAGGACCTTAAACAGGTGTCTACACTCAGCGAGAAGCCCAATGCGGGGCTCTCGGATTATGACCCAAGCCAAAATCAAGTCGGATGCTCAACTGGCTGAGCCACCCAGGCCCACCCCATTTACTCCTGAACGGAATTTGTATCCTTAGAAAAGTTCAAAGGCGTAAGTTTAGTAACATCATCAGCTAGCAGTTATTGGAAAACAAATCAAAGTTAATTGCCTTGAAGACCGTTGCTCATGTTAGCCCTACATCTTGGACAGAATACTTCAAAAGCATTTATTTTTTAAAAATCTACTTGAGAAACCAGCTAGTAAACCAACTCTCTAGGTCAGGGAAAGGTGGGAGTCAACAACCTGGCAAAAAAAAAAAAAAAAGAAAGAAAGAAAAAAACAAAAACTACCTTGTCATCCCTGGTTCAGGGAGTAAAACCTTAAGTTTGTTTTCTGGAGTGAAGAGGGAAGGAAACATCAGTGTGTCAGTGTGTAACACATACGGGATTTTTTTTTTTTTTTTTTTTTGCCAGGTGTATGAGTGAGACAAGTGTTTCGCACAAACAAACTTTGCCCCTATGATTGCTGTTATTGAGGGAGATGAAATGCAGCAGCATGAGAAAGACCTAGGGAATATTAACAATCTGCTTACAGGGAGCGAAAGCGTTGTCCTACACACTGATTAGGGCGTTGAATATCATATCATAGATAGGAGCGACAGATCGATACAATCTGGCTTTTCCTTCATTCACTTTCTTAGCTTGTGGCTAGGAGCCAGTGATATATTTTCCTGTCTTTGTTCCTCACTCCACACGTGCTCTGGGAAGCAGCAGTTATGCTTTCCTTTCTTTGCTTAGCCACGCTCAGCGCTTCTCTGAGGTCCTAGCGAGAATTTTAATCAGTCCTGGCCAGTAATTACTGTCTCTCTCCAGATGCATCTCTTCTACAGACTTCATTTTTATGCTTCTCCAGTGTTGCCGAGGAGGGTGGTCCCGAAATCCTCCGCGGTACAGAGCCTGTCGGCTGAAGTTGAACCACCAGCAGGGAAGACGTGAAATGCTTCCTTTTCTCTTTCCACAAAATGACATATTTTTCCTTCCTCGTCTCTTTCCTGTAAAGTGGTGACATCTTTTTCTGACACTGCTAACCTACAACAGGTATTTCGGTGGTGACATACACTTGAGGGTTTCCTCTCCGTGACCCCAAGAATATTTAATAGTTTAGCCCTTCTACTTTGCATTTTTTCTACTTGGTCAAAACAAAACCAATCGGTTAGGGACAGTGGCTATTTTACCAATAGCCTTAAGGGGCATCCTTAAGCATGCCAGTTGTTCCTCTATCACGCTCCTGAGTGCCCTGTCAAACGAGCCTATGGAATAGCTTGAAGTAAAATTCTTAATTTCAGTAATTTTCATCGGCTCTGACTCCCCCCATGTCACTCCAGAAACCTCCATGTGACATCCAGTCAAGTGAGTTATCTGCTCCAAGTATCTTGTTTACTCACTTGATATCTATCCGTTTGATTTTTACTAAACCAATATGTGGTTTAAGCCCATGAGGGGGATAAATATATATAAAATGAGGTTCTCATCCAAATAGTAGGAGGACGACGATTCACATAAGTGACTAGAATATATGGTGATGTGTCAAGGGCTGTATGAATGAGGCAGATACTAAATTTTATAGGAGTTTAGCGGTAGTGAGATAGGCTGGCTGCTATCATCAGGGAATACTTCACCGAGGAGGTAGGACATGAGCTTAGCTCTTAACAGTGGAGGAAGTTTCAACAAATAGAAATGAGGGGGAGGTTTTAGGAAGAGGGGACAGTTAAAATTATTTAATGTTTATTTATTTTTGAAAGAGAGAGCCAGAGCACGAGTGGGGCAGAGAGAGGGGGAGACATAGGATATGACGCAGGTTGCAGGCTCTGAGCTATCAACACAGAGCCCGATGCTGGGCTCAAATTCACAAACTGTGAGATCACTACCTGAGCCAAAGTTGGATGCTCGACGGACTGAGCCACCCAGACACAGGAAGAGGGGAGAGTTTAAACAAAGATGCTGAGGTATGACAATGCTAGGTATATTCTCAGGAGGAAGGCTTTCACACCTTGGGGACTCTAAATTTATTTGGATTAAAAGCTAAGATTGGAAAATTAGGTAAGAATTAGATTCTGATTTTTAATGCCAGGCTAAGAAGTGTAAACTTTATTCAGTAGGCCTGAGGTATGACACAGTCAGACAGGAATAGTTGGGTTGGGGGAGACTGTACGTAGGGAGATCAGTTGCCTACCATTTTGTTGTGTTGTAGGCTGCTGGACCCAGGGTCTGAGCTTGGAAGAGGCAGGTAGGTGGTCAGATGTTAGACGTTAGACATTCTAGAGGCAGAAGTGACAAAACATGAGGTTCAATCAAGTAGAAAAAGAGAAGTCTGAAACAAAGTGAGAGGCTGCATTCTGCCCTACAGGACTGGCTAGGTGAGTCTAATTTATAAAGTGTGTACATCTCGGAGCACTGAGGGGTCTATGCTGGGAGAAAGGAGCCCTAATTACACTTCTTCAATTCTGATGCATATCTTTTCCACAGTTTACATTTCTGATATTAGGATGCTTCTTACCGTCTATGGGTACATTTAATGTGGAAGTTTCCTTGAAAAATATAGTATTTCAATGGCAGTTGATGGCACTTTACCAGCACAGAAATAAAGTAGAAAATGTATATTATTACCGTATTAAGTTTTCCTTTCAAACTACCAAATTATTTCACACTCATTACAATTAAGCCAAACAATCCAGAAAACATAAATTACACATGGATATTGAAAACACAGTAACTATTATTCATCAAATGCCTACATTGCCCAGAGTAAAGAACCACCAGGAGAATAAATCAACTGCCAGAGCTCTGGGCAGGTTATGAATGCATTCATCAAATGCTTACTGAGCAGCTCTTATGAGAAAGTCACTCTTCCAAGTGCTAGCTGGAAGGATACAGAGATGAATGAGGAAAGAATTCTATCCTGGGGAGGGGGGGGTGGAGAGGTGAGCTCACGACTTATTAAGGGAGAGGAGGAAATGTGATTCATCATAAGAGAGATCCCCAAAAATGTGTTTTGGATGCTCATATCTGCTTGGGGACATCGGGCAACGCTTCGTGAAAGATAGGGTATTTAAGTCAGGCCTGGGAGGATGGGTTGGATTTCTACGGATAGAGCTGGTGTAGGTAGATTCAGGTGAACAATGTGTTGTGAACAAAGGTAAGAAGTTGGAAAAAATCATGTGTACAGAAGGAACACAGCAGTCCAGGGTGGCTGGCGGGCCAATATGAGTAAACAGTATGAGTAATAATGGTTTCAGGAAGCATTTACTGAACAATACTAGGTTCTGTGTACTCTTGTGTTTTCCTTGGTGATGTGCAGTATAACTAGTCCCATTTTATAGGTGAGGACAATAGCACACAGATCAGTTCAGTAACTTGCCCAGGGGCCTAAGAGCTCAAGCCGAAAGGTTGGCCTTACTCCTTTCATAAGCAGTGTACGTGTAAGGTCACACACAGGGATACACAGCTGTGAAAGGGTCCTGGACACAGGCCGAGGAAGGGGCCACAAACTATGTGAAGGACTCTGAAGCTTACTCTGTAGCTGATGTGATGGCATCCCTGGGTTTGAAATACTACGTTCTCACTGCTATGGTGTATATAATGGAAGTGGACCAAAGTGGTTTTTAGAAATATGGTACCAGAAGAGTGTAGGTTGTGCATCAAATTCTAGCATCCTCTAGGGAACTTTAAAACCCTTAGATTCTTGTAAGACTACAATCTCATAGATCTTTTTTCCATTTCCTATGTCATTTATTTTGATCCACATAATGATGTGGCATTTCCCCCGGCATTGAGTCCATGGAGAAACGTACCCCAAATTGTCACTGACTTTGCCAAAGCCCTCAGGCTGGTAGGTGGCAGAGCTGGGGAAGGAAACAAGATCTTCTGGAGCCTAAGTCATTGCTACTGTCCTTATTTGGTCCTCACTTACTTTTATCTTAACAATTTCCTCTGCAATCAGAGATGCAAATGGGCATATATATATATATATATATAGTAATTGATAGGCTTGCTCAACACTGGAAATCAGTACTCTTAAGTAGATCATATTCTTGCTCAACAAGAGATGTGGACCACTTTCTGGTTGACACTGGCAGGACCATATGATCAGGTGTTCGTCCAGAGAGGCAGTAGTTCCTGTATTTTTCCATCAGTGGGGAGGGAAAAACCCTAGCTGGCTGCCTCCGGAAACTTAGTGTCCGGACTCCTTGGCAATTTCCCAAGGCTTTTGTTTTGGGAACTAGGCCAGCTGTCTACCTATCTTAGGTTAGATCATTCATTTCACAACCTTCTCCCCAGCCCCATCCAGTGATTAGTAAAAAAGAATGATCAGTGCTTGGCTAAAGAGAAAGTATCATTGTTTCCAAATTCAGCATAATTCCTTGTCGTGAATTTGTGTATAAAATGTCAATACTTGTCACTTCACAGACCTTTCGCTGTGTTCTGAATCAGGGCCATGTGTCCTCTGAGACTCTGGGTAGAATCCTTCCTTCTCTCTTCACAGCTTCTGGTGGTGCCCTTTCATCCCTGGTGTCCCTTGACTTGCACCCACAAAGCTTAGCAATCCAAAATCTGTCTCTGCTATGTTGTGTGATTCCTATGTGTCTCCCTTCAATATGATGTTTTCCTCTTTTAAGGACACGGGTAATAATACTGGATTGGGGCCCACCCTAAATCTTCGGGTAATAATACTGGATTGGGGCCTACCCTAAATCTTCATCTTAACTTGATTACATATGCAAAGACACTCTAATAAATAAGGTCACAGGTACCAAGGGTTAGGACTTCAACATTATTTTGGGGGGGAGACACAGTTCAGTCCCTGTGGTACTCTTCCTTTTATTTTGATTTAATTATGTACAAATCATACCACTGTGTCTAGATTGTACATTTCTTAGGGGAATGAACTGAGCTACAGTAGAGGAAATAATTGGTCCCTCTTTAGTAAATCCATAGTATTTTTTAGATTTATTTTTTTTAATTTTTTTTAACATTTATTTACTATTGAGAGACAGAAAGAGACAGAACATGAACATGGGAGAGGCAGAGAGAGGAGGAGACACAGAATCCAAAGCAGGGTCCAGGCTCTGAGCTGTGCCCGAGCACAGAGCCCGACGCGGGGCTTGAACTCACAAGCCACGAGATCATGACCTGAGCTGAAGTCGGACGCTTAACCAACTGAGCCAGCCAGGTGCCTCTTGAATTATTGTTTTAATTGCTATCATTCTGAGAGACTTTTTTCCCTATATGTCTGGATTCTGCTCTCCATGAGGGCAAGGTCCTATCTGGCTCATCTTTATGTCCCCATAGTGTTAGAGCAATTTTGGGGAAGCAATATTGCACAGTGGTTAATGTTGTTATCATTGGAAATGTCTGCTGTGGATTTTAATCCTGACTGTCCTGGATATTCGTTGTGTAAGGTTAGGCAAGTATGTGAGCTTCACTGAAAAATAATGATAAATATAATACTATTCTTATGATTTTTATGAGAGTAAACACTTTAGACATTGCCGAGATGTTACTATGATTAGATACTCAGTAAATGCTTGTAGGATCGAAGAATACCAAGTAGTCTACTTATAATTCTGCCATGAAATTACTCTGTCTCTTCAGTGAGACTTACATTTTCTAGGGCTTAGTTGTTGTTTTTGTTGTTGTTGTTGTTGTTGTTACCCCAAAATTAAGGGAGTTAGCTGAGATGACTCTTAGGTTCCTTCCAGTCTAACATTCGGTAAATTCAGCTAGTATTTTCTTATGACTTCAAGGATATATATGTTTTTTTCAGTTGTATATTTAGTTGATTCTATATTGAAGATTCTAACTATGGATTTACCAAAGAAGGATGCATTGTCATTGGTTTGTCTCCTGTGCTTACTACCTTGTACAGTGTCTGTCTGACTTTATTATTTCAATTAAATAATAGGAAAAATTTATAGATGCCCATTTTAGCCAGCTCTGTTCATAACTTTATGGACACATGGAAATGACTAATATACTGTCCTTCCCTGTATTACATTTGGATCTCAGAGAAATTAAGATTTCATGTCTTTCCTTCTTTTTGTAAGTAGACAGGGATGGAAGTAAAATAGAGAATTCTGATATTCTAAGAGTTACCTTATTGTTCTTCTGTATTTCCTTCTGATGCACGCGTATACACACACACCCCATCTCTCTAGACTCTAAAAGCAAAAATGGAGAAGGTGAAGTACACTCCAGTAAGTTGCTTCCTGCTAGCCTTTCTCTGCTGCCTCTCTTGCTATTGTCGAAAGCAAGTCCCTTACAGGTAGTAAGGTCAATCCAGGCAGCTCCAGGTGTTCAGTAGATTGGAGAGCTGTCTACTTAGGAAACTCCAAGGTGCACACTCCCTCCCAGAGTTGTTCTGCTTGGACTGGCTTATTTAACACCTTTATCCATTCAGTTAGGAATAGTTTGGGCCTCTCCAAGAGGCAATATTTGAGCTGAACTTTGAAGAGACAGAGGACAAGCCACCTGAAGATGGTGGGGAGAGCACTGTTTTGGGCATAGAGAAAAGTGAGTGCAAGAAGCCCTGAGGAGGAAATGCTTTCTGTTGGAGGGTCAGAAGAAAGGCCTGTGTAACCAGGGTGTGGTATGATATGAGGTCATAGGATCTACCAGAATATACACAACCTCAAAGGGCAGGCTAAGGAGTTTGGATTTTATTCAAAGGCCAGGAGGAAATTACCTAACTAGCAAGTAAGTATTTTAGTCTTCCAAGTAGTATGCAAAATTCCAGTCCCAGACAGGTTTCTTGCTTTCTAAGAAGCTCCCTTCTACAGTTCCGAAACCCTTCCCCATTCTGTGGGGTGGCACTGCCTGCAGCCCCTGGGGGAGTTAAGAAAAAGCTGAGTACTGAGGGTGATGCAAGGTGTTCACTGAGGGAAAAGGAAGGAACACTGTCACTTGTTTACCTTGAATTTTGATGAAAGATCTGTGTTTTGAAATGGAGCTATGGGTGTGTGGTGGGGAAGGGGAGGGGTAATAGAAGACTAATGAGAACTGAACTTGGCAGTTCTGCCGTTTAGGAGGGGGTTTCAATAGGACGAACCGGTGCCCTTTACTTGCATAAAAATCAGTGGCTTGTGATTGTGTTCCTCTCCTTTACTACACTATGTTGTGGGGAGTCCAGCGGTCCTTCCTGAGGAAGAAGTTTAGTTGGTTGACAGAAAATGATAAAGAAATATGAAAGAATTCCCTAAATGGGTGCAAAATATCCCATTAAACAAAGCAAAATCGTAGGCTGTGAACAAACACCACACATCCAATAATTCTCATCACTAAGCTTAAACAGGTATGGTGACCTTGAAAATGCTAAGATATTATCAACAAAAGGTGATTGTCTTTTTAACATTCTCTGTGAATTGTTGGTATTTTTTAAGTTGACCAACTAGTATAGGAATGCATATTTGTTATTAAAGGTTCAAAACACATAGACTAAATTTTGTAGGGCTTCTTTCATACCCCTCCTCCCTTGCCCCCACAGCACCTTCTCCAGCAGTAACCAGTATTCACAGGTTGGCATATGTTTGTGCACATCTACATAAATGATCTTTTTTTAAGGAACAAACATGGGATCCTATTATGCACATTATTCTTTTCTCTTGCTTTATTTCCCTTAAAGATCTTTATGCATGTACATATTTATTTTGTATTTTCTAATGGGTGCAGAATATTCCATGGAATTATCATCAGTTACTTAGACACTTCCCAATATATATACATTTAAAACTCCAATTTTTCATAATTACAAACAATGTCACAAGAAACATTTTTGTACTGTTTTCTGCATGTGTTAAGAGTACCTCTGTGTGGTAAATTCTTAGAATTCCTGGTATGTATATTTTGATTTCAATACTGTCAAATTATTAATAAAGCTTTATTGATTTATATTCCTACAAAGTTCTAAGAGTCCACTTAACTGTAACTTTACCAGTACTAGGTATTATCCATTCTTATTTTTTTGTTTATCTGGTGGGTAAAATTAGTGTCTATTATTTCAAGTTTTACTTTCCTGATTGCTAACATGTTTGAATATCCTTTAATAAATGTGTTGATGCCTTGTATTTCTTCTGTAATCAATTGTGCATCACAATTTCTTGACATCTGCCATTTAGCTTTGACCTATGTTCATTATAGTTTTCATTGGACATGAATTTTTAATCTTTATGTTGCTAATGCTGTCTGGACTTTTATATTGTTAGGAAAACCATTCCCAACCTGATCTTACTATAATATTCTATATTTTCCACTACTATTTCATATATGTAAATTTTTTTTCTTACGTTTAACTTTTTATTTATTTTATTTTATTTTTTTTATTAAATTTTTTTTTCAACATTTATTTATTTTTGGGACAGAGAGAGACAGCATGAACGGGGGAGGGTCAGAGAGAGAGGGAGACACAGAATCGGAAACAGGCTCCAGGCTCTGAGCCATCAGCCCAGAGCCCGACGCGGGGCTCGGACTCACGGACCGCGAGATCGTGACCTGAGCTGAAGTCCGACGCTTAACCGACTGCGCCACCCAGGCGCCCCACGTTTAACTTTTTAAACCATCCGGAATTTATTATTCATTGTAATAAAATACTATCACTTAATTTTTTTCCACATGGGTAGCAACCACATTTATTGAAGAGTCTATTCTTTTCCTGATGAAATTAATTGCTTTAATGATATAATACCTGAATATGCATGGATGTGTTTGGGATTCTCTATCCATTTGACAATATTCTATTTGTTAATATTCTTTTTATTGACCTATTCTATTTGATGGTGTTAACTCCTATGATATTTTTTGATACTCAGGTATGATAGTTTTCTCAATTCCCATACTTACCTACCACTATTATTTTCAAATTCTTCTCAGCCAGTCTTGTGTACTTCCTTGTTCAGATGAGTGTAAGAACGTATATAAAATGTTATAAACAAACAAGCTAACAAAACCTGTGGGGATTTTGATGTGCAGTACATTGAATACTTTAGGAAATTTACAGATATCTTTATAAGAAGGACTCTTCTCATATAGGAACATGGTATTTCTTTTCCTTAGTCTGGATTTTATAATGTTCTTCATAAAATCTTAAACATGCTAGGTTCATTCCTATTTTATGGTTTTTGGCTCTTTTGATAATGTTTCTCTTCCCCGTTATTTCAGTTCTTTTCATCCATTGCTGCAGTATGATAAATTCATTTCTCTTTATATGGTATCCTTTGAAACTCACACTTAAGAAAACCGTCTACTGAGTCTGCTTTTCAGTGGCTTGCAGATTGTCACGGATATTCTAGTTATGCAACCATATCACCAATAAAGATTACAGTTTCTCTCTCTCTCGCACACACACTCATCTATGTATACACACATATGTATATATTATCTATTTATAAATATTTTATCTTCTTGCCCACATGCTTAAGGTCCTATTCTTTGACTCAAATGGATCTGAATGAACTCATTTCAGTGAATTACCCCTATGTTCAAATGGAAACCACATACTTTACTGAAGTAATTTTTATTAGGTGTAGCTGATACTTTTCACCTATTTTATGGTTGTTAGAATAAAAAACAATACATATTTTGACCTTTATGTTTAAACGTGTTGGTCATATCCCAAATGCTTTATTAATGAAGCAACTTTAAAAGAAAAAAAATAGCTACTTTTTTTTTAATATAATAATCCTCAAGCAAGGAAAATATTCTGGTAATTAGGTGGCCAATTTATTTCTCTTAGAGACTTTATATTTCTGAGAAAGGCATCTTCATATCAGAGAATGACTTTAGGATGAAAATGTACTTCAGTTTGCTTAAAGCATCTTCACCTTTCTCTTAATAAATTCATGGGGGAAAAAAGTAGTTTAAAAACTTTTTTCAGCAAATCCAGAATTAGGGATCCTTGGGCTACTGGTCACTGGTTACTTTGTGTTCATGCTTAAAGAGTCTTTACTATTCTTACAGGAGCAACAGCACCAACAGACAGACCCCAGTCAGGCAGGCCTCCCATACAGAAAGTGCCCTCCCTTCTCCAAAAAGGTTGGAAGGGCCTTGTTCTGATTGGTCAATACTGACAGGCAATTCAGGAAGCTCATTGGTGTGGCTTGGAGCCGGGGTCTCCCATTTTAAGTCTGGCTTGTATATAAGGCTGCATTGTGGCCCCTTTCTGGTTCTGTTCCGGAGGAGAAACAGTTTCACAGTAGTAGGCAACAGAAAGCGCCTCGGGTACACAACGTTTTTCATTTGGGGCGTGTCCCCATGAACCCTAACTATCTCACTGTTAGTGTTTTTCCCTCCAAAAGAGAGCCATGTCTGTGAATACCGGGAAACTCATTTGCGGACTGACACTTTCTTAACGAGTGACTTAACAGGCTATTATTTTTCACACAGTATGTGTTGTGAAGCCTGTAGCTTTCTGTTCTATAAGCCTGTAGCTTTCGTTTTTTAAGCCAAGGAAACCATGTGGTATGAGGAGGAACACAGTACAAAGCAAATAAAGATGGAGCTACTGTGGTTCAAGTCAGGGCTGGAAATTCTAGAAGCTGGCACACCTTTCTCCTCCGGGTAACTCAAGGATCTTCTTACATTCTGAGGAGTACAGTCTTAAAAGCATTGTAGGGGAGTGCCTGGGTGGCTCAGTTGGTTGAGCTCGGACTTTTGCTTTCAGCTCGGGTCATGGTCCCGGAGTCCTGGGATCCAGCCTTGCGTTGGGCTCTGCGCTGAGTGTGGAGCCTGCTTGAGAGTCTTTCTCTCTTCCTCTGCCCCTCCCTCCCTTGCATGCGCGCACACGTGCTCTCTCTCGTGCGCGCTCTCTCTCAAATTAAATAAATAACTAAAATAAATAAAATAATTTGTAGAGACTGTGTCCTGAAGACTTAAGTCCTTCGTACCTACAGAGCATTTTGTATAGATGTATTGACACACCCACAAAGATCCGGGATAAAACCTACACACATAACGTATCACCTCAAAGTGGCCCACATACAACTTTATACCTTTAACATGGACCTTCTTAGAGACTCATCTTTGGCATATTCCCATCATGCTCAGAGCACGCTCCCTAAACCTGAAGTAGGTAAAATGATGTAAATAAATTTTTTTAAAAAGCAGTTAATTATGTTTCTATGCGATAAATGCACAAAATGAATGCACAAAGATAATCTGTTTTTACATTTGAAATAAGGCTTGAAATTATCTTACTGAATGGATTCATGAACACCTGATCTAGATCATCTGTTTAGGACCCCAGATGAATTCAGCAGCTAAATCTCTTAGGTGGCACTATAGTCTACCCATAGCTTCATGACTGGTTGGATTAAGCTTTAATAGGTCAGAAAATTTCCTTGTACTTGTAATAAAACATAATGGATATGATCTATTGTTAACTATTATTTATATTAGATTTAAAGTCTTGCATGTGTGTGTGTGTGTGTGTGTGGTTTTAAATAAGTACGTCACAACTTGAAGCTAATATTTGGTTTGTATCCACATTAGGGTTTCTAATATAGGGACTTCATGATCTCTGTTTCTATTATTTCCCTTTCCTGAGCTTGTTATTTTTCAGAGCCAGCCCTGATTGTCGTTTACCTTTTTCTGAAGAAGGAGAATTCCCTTTAAGGAACTCTCTCAGAATCCCAGGGATGCACACAGAGTTTTTGAGGAAGATAGAGACACCCATCCACCCAGTCCAATCACACAAATAGGTGAGAAATAGGACAAACCAGTTGTCACTGTTAGTCAGCTCTCAGATATGAGAGTAGCCCTACCAAATTAAATTTACCTTACATAAACTCAAACATAAAAGACTCAAATATTGTCTGTGTGACTATAACCTGTGTCTATGTCAGTGCAAGTAGCCAAATAAGGGCTTCCTGTGTAAATGAAGGCAAAACGCAAAAATAAAACAAATAAGCAAAACCAAACACCAAACCAAAACAAAACCCTATGGTTTTCCAGGAAGCAAATAAAGACTTCTTGTGCAAATAAAGGCAAACAGCCAAAATAAAATAAACCCAACAACTGTCTTAAAACCTGAAGGACACAAAGGAATTCTTGGGTTTTTCTTTTTTCTTTTTTTTTTTTTTTTTTTTGAGCAGCCATTTCCTTCTGTCCCATATCTACTCTAATGAATAGATGAATTAGGGGTAATGGAAACCCAGAAATTTCTGACGTTGGCTCTGACAGTGTTTTGCAAGCATTGCAAAATGGTACAGGACAACAAGGGTTTTCACATGTACGCTGGCCTTTAGACTGCTCATCCTTGCTGCATATATGAGCATTTGGTAGTAGATAAGGCATTTCATAGAGAATTAAAGTAATTTCCTTTGAAGTTTTTCCTTTTGAATTCTTATTACTTAAAATTCAATAGTAATACTCTACTTTGAACCAAGTGCTATGCATGGACTATTTTATCTGTTCTTCCCTACAAATTTTTATTTTAGATATGTAAAAACTGTGGTTTAGAGAGCGTATTAGTCAGGTGGGACCAATACTGTAATAACAAATACCACAGACCGGGTGGCTTAAACAGTAGAAATTTATTATAGTTCTAGAGGGTGGAAAGTCAAAGATCAAGGTGCCCATAGATTGGGTTCCTGGTGAAAGCTCTCTTTCCTCTCTTTCTGGCTTGCAGACGGCTACCCCCTCCCTATGTTTTCACATGGCAGAGAGATAAGAGAGCAAGCTAGCAGGCACTAGCTCTCTGATGTCTTTTCTTATCAAGACATCAATTCTATTGGATCATGATTCCACCCTAGGACTTCATTTAATTTTAATTACCTCCTTAATTATAGGTCCTGTTTCCAAATACAGTCACACGGGGGTTTGGAGCTTCAGCATATGAGTATAGTGGGGCACAATTCAGTCCATAGCAGAAAGAATAAATGACTTTTCCAAGGTCAAACGCTACTTGTAGAGCCAGGATTTGAATCCAAAAAGTTAGGCAATGAAACTGCTGTTGTTAACCTTCTTATAGCTGTCTATGAGTTTAATGGGTGTTATGGAATTGGCCAAGTTTGCCTTCTAGACCCTCCTGCCTTTCTATGTTCCGTCCTCTAGGTATATACCCTTCTCAGAGGCCTCTATCACATCTTGCCCATGTTCCAGCTCCTCAGGATTCAATTCATTTGTACTAAAACTTAACTCAATCCACGAGTATTTGCATATTTATGAAAAAATGCCTCAAATAGAATGTCCCCCCCCCCAATAATGGGATGTTAGGTTTCTGAGTAGACGACAGACATATATATATTTTTAAGCTTATTTATTTTGAGAGAGAGAAAGAGATAGATGAGAGAGAGAGAGAGAGAAATGGGGGAGGGAAAGAAGGAGAGAGGAAGGGAGGGAACATGAGTGGGGGAGGGACAGAGAGCACAGAGCCTGATGCAGAGCTCCAACTCCATGAGATCCTGACCTGAGCTGAAACCAAAATTCAGGTAGTTGACTGAGACACCCTGGCGCCCCATGACAAACATATTTTAAAAGAGATTCTTTCTGCATCTCTCAGATTTCTCTTTACGTAAGATTGTGGCTCTTTGGACTATGGGTCCATAATACAAGAATTTTCTACCAGTTTAGTTTTTCTTCTTTGGTGCTTTAGATGAATATTAATTCATTTTTGTTAAATATTTACTTCCCTCCCCTTTTTGTTAACAAACATTGCTTGAATGCTTTCTATACATAGGACACGAGTATACATTTAAAGATACAAATTGGCTCTTACTTTCCAGGTGTAATCTAAGTATCATATGTTAAGTTCAAAAGAAAGATCTGAAAAAAATGATATGACATTTCAGAGAATAAAGTTAGATAAGAACTGGACTTTTTAAAAGTTTTATTTTATTTTATTTTGTGGACAATGAGGCAATTTTGAAATCTTTTGAGTAGGTAGATAGATTGATCTGATTTATTTTCTGAATCAGCTTTATAAAATAAAGGGGAGGATGAAGAGGAAGAGAGTTAGGAATAGTGTAATTATTCTGAGGTAAATTCTATAGAACAAATAAATTGTAAATAGTAGAACACCTTTGTGAATCAAGGATTTGAGGCTTGAAGTCATATTTGTATGAAAATATTAGTATTTCTCCACATTTTATCACAAAGGCTATTTTTGATGGAGGATGTTATTAAAAATATTTAATAACTGGTATGACACAAGACGTTGACAATCAGAGAAAGGAACTGGCCAATCAAAATAGGCCAGGTCCTAAATATATAATTAACAAGTCTGACCAATCTGGTATATACTGACTGAATGTCAGCTCTGCCTTTGTCTCTGGTTGCACAGCAATGGATCTTACGATTTGAAAGATTCTCCTTCTTAAACAAATGTCATAAAATAAGTAAAGCTTTTTTTTCTAATTTCTTAATTTAATAATAAACTTCTATAATTTATATTAGCTAAGGTCAGCATAACAAATTAAATTGATACAATTTTGGCATCCATCTGTAATGCTTGGTTGTCATTTTGCTATATGGCCTTATATCAGGCAAGTGTATAATTTCCATTTGGCATTTTGAAATATGAAAATATTTACTTAACTTTATAAAATTCTGAGGGGGCAGGTGCACTGCTGTCCTCAATTAACAGTGTTGATTTAAGTCATGTACCTCATAGCCTGGAGATGTTTTAAAATCTCTCTCTCTCTCTCTCTCTCTCTCTCTCTCTCACACACATACACACACACACACACACACACACACACACACACACACACACACAAAACCACATAAATGTCTTCATAACTGACACATTCTTTAGTTGTCAAAGTCTCTACCACTCTCTTTTGTTTTACACATTTATGTTATATTATTTTACCCATCTGCGCCCTGAAGGCAAATGCAGTTGTAATCCCTGATTTAGATATTTTTATGTTTTTAGAAACATCGTTTTGTTCAAGATTTTACCCTTTATACTTGGCAGCTTCTGTTCGGCCTGGATTTACCTTGACCTCCATTTTAGTTCAAAACTTTCTAACTCCTTTACGTCCTACTATTGACCTTCACAATTATTTTGAAAATCACAGTTGACTTTTTCTAGTAGGTAAAACTTCTTTTTTTTTGGTTTTTGTTTTGATTCTTTTCTCTACTTACATCCCCGCTCCTCCTCTGAAACCAGTTCTTTCAAAACTACAGGTCTCAAACCCCCACCAAAAAAAGTATCTGTGATCTTGAGTACTTCATGATGGCGTCCTTGACCCATATTCATGCCCGGACCAACAAGAAACATTCTTGCGCCACCTTGGTTTGCCTGATAACTTCCTGTTCTTTCCATTATTCCCCGAGGACCACAGGCTGATGCTGCAGCAAAGTCCAGTCTAAGAGAGGGTCAACTTTGAGCTCTGAACGTGCTGGTCTTCTCCTCCCATTGTTCCTTGTAAGATGATGGATAATTTGAGTCAGGACAAAGTAGTAGAAGGGCAACCGGAAGAATGCTGAATGGTTATCCAAGTGGCAGATATAATGCCTTTTTGATGAACATTAATGAGCTAGGGTGTACTTTGGGGAAAGTACATTACAAGGACTTTGTAAGAGAACATTATGACTGGACCCTGTAATTCTTGCTTATATCCACAAGAACTGAATGTCTGTGTATCTTGACTTTGACATTGAACTGCCCATATTAAGTAGGAGAATGGGTGGGTAACAAATGGCAGAACTTGGGGAAATATTTCTTTCTTCCTTTTAAAATAAGGCAGATGGTTTTTTGAACACGATTTGCCACAGCTCATAAAAGCATAAGAGTTCTGGTTTTTTGAAAGAGAAAATAATAAGTTGATTTTTTTTAAAGGTAAAAGTATTGTTTCTCCCAGGGGCTTAAAGAAAAAAAAAAAGCATTGAGAAATGGGAGTGAACTGCAAGATAGGGTTTGTGTAACAAGTACCTAAAACCACAGAAGTCACATGGGCTCTTTCTGCTTTGCTACTTTTGATTACTTGTCAGAGGGTTAGAGTTTTAGCTTCCCCCATCCTGCAAGGCCACTCAACCATGTGCTAGCTGGAGTAATCTTTATTCACAATGTCTTTACAAAGGCTCCTGCAACAGAACAGCAATGGCAATCTGGTGGACTACTGTGCTGGTCCATCTTATAACTCTGACTCCACACTCACAGGCAGCTTCCGAATGGATGATAATAGAAGGATTCAAATGCTGGCAGACACAGTGGCCACTTTGCCTCGGGGAAGAAAGCAGGTATGATTACTATTTTGTACTTTGAGAGTTTTCCTGTTCTCTTGGGAGCAGAGTGATATGTTTATCTGACTTTGCACTGAACTTGTACTTTAGAGGCTTGGAATTAGTCACTAAGAGTATGGGGGAGGACGCAGCCAGGAAGCCCAGGTTGCTCATGGACTAGTCCAAAAGATTTAAGACCATAATAAAATATTGTTTTCAAGGCCAAACTTAAAAGAAGATTGTTTTTCTCATTTGAAGAGGTGTTCAGGTAAAATGAAAATCGTTAAGTGCATCAAACTTAGAGAGTGCATGCAGATGTGGCCCGTTTGAGAATCATTGATCTTTTCCCCCTGTATGTGTCCCATTGATTCTATGCCTCCCAGCCTCACTCCGTGATAGTCATTTTCAATGGAATGAGAGTACCTTTTCTCCAGGACAGCGTTTGTTGACTAAATTGTTTTCAGTGCGGGGGCACAGGTACATACCTAATGCCATTGGGAATGAAGGCTTTTACTGGATAAATTGGCAGATTGAGTACCAGCTCAGCTATTTATTAGCTGGTGGGACCTTGGGCAAGCCACTTGCCTAAGACTTCGTTTTCTTTTCTCTGTAATGGAGATAATAATAGAACCACCCTAAGGAGCTCTTCTTTGGCGTAAGTGAAGAAAATGCGCCGTGCCTAACACAGCGCCTGACGTGAAGTTGGTGCTCAACCATCATGTTATCATTTTTATTTTTATTGTAAGGGATTTCCCTAGAGATGAAAACTCACTTAGGAAAATCCATGTCCAGCTGAGTTTATTTTTCGTTTCTTTGATTCTACAATTTCCAATTTTTAAAATAATTTTTTAACCATAGCACCTCTTCAGGTTTTAGTTATATAACTTGCTATCATGCTCCAAGTGCATATCTGAATTTATAACTGGAATTGCTTTAAA
The DNA here is from genome assembly GCF_022079265.1 of Lynx rufus. Lineage (NCBI taxonomy): Eukaryota > Metazoa > Chordata > Mammalia > Carnivora > Felidae > Lynx > Lynx rufus. The sequence continues at coordinate 74,738,040 of NW_025814834.1, forward strand.
GCATGAATTTTTGCCCTTCAATCCTCCATGTACATCATGTGCTCCTCTTAAGCCTTCTAATTTCAGGATTAGAGAGTTAGAGCATAGTGGGCGAGTCATGATCTTTTCTCAGCAATGTATACAGCTGATTCCTCGTTATTTTTCACAATGAAGATAAGGGCATAATTTGCCATGGTTGGGATTTTTGATCTTCGTTTAATGTGAAAGTGCTTTTATGACATTAAGTTTAATCAAATGATGAACATTTCTATCAATTTACTGCCTGTCTGAAAATAAAGCAGCTATAGGAAGCACCAAGGTCTTTATTCAGGTTTCAGATATGGAGCAGTGTGTAGAAGGTACAGAGATGAAAAGAACGCATTTCCTGGCCTTTTAGGGTTAACAATTCAGTAGGCAGAACAAAATAGGCATTACACAACATAAATGCTCTAATTCAAGGACATGTCTTTTAATTTAACCTTGAAGGATAGGATGTTCCAGTTCTGAACGGTATTCCAGAGCAAGGGAATAATTAATGCCAAGGCACAGATCTCGGGGCCTTTAGGGCACATTGAGGTAACAGCACATTATTATGTCTGGGAGACCCAATAAGTGTCTGTTGAAGGGGAGTGGAGACCTTGGTGCTGGGCTCCTTTACGCTTGATCTTAGCGTAAAGGCCGAGAAGCCGGAGGGCTGCTTTACTAAACACTTCCCCTGAGGAAGCAGTGATTTCACCAACACAGGTAGCCACTGGGCAGTTTGAGCAGTAGAGGGTTTTAGGAGCCTCACTCTAGAAACATGGTGAGTACATGGGTAGAGACTAGCAATGAGGGACCAACTTTTATAGTAGTTGGAGAAAAAGGAAATGGACAGAATGGAGAGGAGACCCGGAGACTTGGCTGTGAAAGGCAGTGAAAACGGAGGAGTCACGTCTGGTCTTAAACTCAAGGGAAGATAGCTTCCACTAAAAAGAAGGCAGTCAGTACGAGGTTACTGGAAGGAGATAAGGAGAGGGATTTGGGCACACAAAACACATGCATTGTGCATAGGTATATAACCTATATACACACAAATGCCCACATTCTCACACCGACGAATCTATCTGATGTTCTTATCTTTTTAGGCCCCGTCTTCTCCCTTTTCTCCTATTCTCTCCCATAGCAAACTCCTATTCAAACAGTGTTTTCTTCCTGTTGTGAGAATGACTTTAAGGAAAAAAAGAAGGCAAAACAAAAACTCTCTTCTGCATGATACTTATGATTCTGTACAGTTAGCATCAATGAGACTTGATGCAAGTTTATCTCAACATTTCAGGCTTTTCCAAATGGATGTTCATTTCCTTTAAGTGGTTTGTAGAGAATAATCACCCATTTGGCACTCCCTGAATCGCAGGCAACAAGATCCCTGTGAGGCAACCACATGAGCAGGTGTTTTTCTGCCCACTGTTATTTTCAACACTTTCAGGGCTGACGTCAACAGTTCATACTTCTCGTTATTGTTGGCTTTGGTTTCTGCAAAGCTGTATCTGGTGAGCATGTAGTTTCAGATTAATCTTCGGAAGCATTTGGGTGTTTACACTTGGAATTGCTTAAAAATAGATTTCTGTGTGTACCTCTTATCTCAATACCTGTATTTGTAGGAGGCGACAGACATCTCAGTACAGCTTCTACTTCTGAACATATTTTTGGGGGGTAAAAATCCCTGCAATGGGAAACAGTGTGGGAAGGAGACGGGAGGAAATAAAGATAGGCTTTATAAATGTGGTGATAACAAAGGAGTAGTGATTGTACCTCTGGGCCGCTCCGCTCCCTCAAGGGTAGTAGGTTGCAGTTGGAAGGTAGTTTAAGAACCAGGGACCTGACAAATGGGTTAGAAACTGGAATGTGCCTCACTGGTACCACAGGTTGTCTTTGCCTGACGTTCTCCAGGTTATTAAATTATTACTCAATAGGCAACTTCAGAAAGGGTGAATTCACTTAAAAGTTCTGATCTGGAATTTTGTGCTAAACTCTGTAACGTGTCTATTTCTGGGATGGGTTCTGCCCTGCAGAAGCTTTCACATGATTTCTGTCTGTTCACCCATCTGTGACCCCAAACTGCCAAGTTTCTAACTGCAACAAGGTATCTTGATCATTAAATGAATACTTTTAGGTAGAACACTGTGTTAATTTCACTACGAAATAATTGGGAAAGTATTGTCTAATTCATACTGTGGCATGCCCTGAGTGAATAGCCCACAGTTTTTCTTGGAAAAGAAGCTCATGAGTCCACAGTGAGACCTTCTTGGGAAGCTGTGACGTTTATTTGGGTTCCTTAAGGGCACTTACGAGTTAGGAAATTGCACACGGTTCCGTTATTTTGCTGTATCTTAGAATAGTCTGTAGAGCCTTGCTAACCCAAGGTTCCTGGGTTAAAAGGGAAACAGAAAAAAAAAAAAACAAAAAAAAACAAAACACCTGGATTCCTGGAAGAATTAGGGAGATTGCAGCAGAGACTGGAAAAGAGAACAAGGCACAGGATTTGGGCTTTTGAAACAAACAATAGAAACAAAAGAAACATGTTAATATATATCCTCTCTCCACCCCCAATACTTTCCGGAAATGCATTCACTCAGTGGGGACCAGGAAGTAACAATCTGTTACTTAGCAGCAGAAGTGGCTGCAGTATTGAACTTTGAGCTCCTGTGAGTCTGCTGGCTCTCTGGCTGAGCTACAGATTACCCTGATCTTTTGCAAACTGACAGCTGAAATATTTAGTGTTGGCTTCCCCCTAAAGAGGGACATTGTAAATCACCGCATAGCGGCAAAAATTCCGTTTTGAATATTAATGCCTGATCTTTGAAGCCCTCTGACTAAAAACAAAAGAAGAGGAATCATAAACTCAACCCCAGGCATCTTTATATTAGTGGCTAACAAGGGGTTAAGGAGCTTTGTCTAATCAGCGGTCGTCATTGAATGTGTGGCTTGCAGGCCTGCCAAATTGCCAAACCTAGAGTTCTCATATTAGATAATGTGTAATAAAAGACAGCTGTTGCCGGCATATGCCGTTCATCACACGCCCGTTCCTTATCCATACGTTTTGGTGTCTCCGCTGCAACCCCGAGAAAAGGCTCTGGCTGGGAGCGCATTCGGGAGCACTGACGCCCCGGGTTAGAGCCTAGAACAGGTTAGAGCCTAGAACAGGTTAGAGCCTAGAACAGGACCGCTCACTCTAGGAAAAGGGCTGTGGGCAAAATATTTTTCAAAGGGTGATGCTTTGGATAAGGCCTTAGGCATGCTTCTTCCCACTTCGGCAGATACCCGGGTGCCTGAGCATGGGCTGAACCCTGGGAACATTCCTTTCCACATGGCCTGAGTCTGACAGCCCAGATCACATGCAAGGAGGCTGTGTGTCAAGATGCAGCACGTGTCAGAGAATTTGATGGTGCCTAATTTGTTTAAATTGTTTTTTCTTTAAACATCAGGTGCCTAAGAGAGGTTCATCGCTGATCTAGAGTAGAAACTAATTTACAATTTGACATAGCCTGATTTTGTGTGTGTGTGGCTGGTAACCCAAATCAGTTGATCCACAGGAATTGGGTCTCTGCCGTGCGCCTCACGGTGTGCTAGGCAAATATTTTCAACTAGTCGATTAGCTAGATAGAGAGGTGAGCCAGAGAAAAGTAGGAAAATTGCTTTCTGTGTAGAGGATTTGGGTTTGTCTTGTGGAGTTAAACTATTTTATATTTGAATTTATCTGGAATGATTTTTTTTTTACTTTAGAAGGCAGGTTACAGGTGGACCAGATGAAATCTTAAGGTTCCTTTCAGTGCTGTGATTATTTGCCTGGCAAAAGGGCATTTAAAATTGCTGAGGAAAGGCTGGAAATAACTCATTCATTTTGGCCACCATTTATTCATTTGGCAGTTATGTATTAAGGCATTAGAACTTCCTTTGTTTCCTGTTAATCCTTTATGGTTCTTGCTGTTTTTGGACTGAGATGGTTTTGTTCTTTTTGTTTTGTTTTGTTTTGTTTTTCATTTTTGATGTTGCCACGTGTTTGGGATTTTCTTAAATTTAATTTTCTATTTTTAATGATTACCCTTGAGTTTTGCCTGCAAATATTTAAAATTTGATGAAGGGCAAAGTTGAAGAATATTTTAATGCATTTCTCCTGAACTTGATCTTTCACCACTACTTACTTACGTTGGTGTCTAATAGTTTACTTTATTTGTCTATTTAGCTATTTTGAAGTTTCCCCTATATTCCAGGCACTGCACTAGGCACTGGGGTAGAAAGCAAAACAAGTACAGTCCCCACGTGGCTCTAAGGATAAAGATAATTCTGTACAGAGGCGAGGTATTTGATCCAGCATACCCTTTATATAAATACACATACAGTCTCCACATACAAGAATGTGTGACTAATATGATGAATATTGATAGCAAGAGTAGTATTTTTAAATATAAGCCCTGGTTATGATAACAGGTAACAGGTAGATATGACCTACCTAAGAAGCTTGCAATCGGAAACAAGGATAAAAGCCAGGGAGATGCAAATAATGAAAGTCGATTGAGACAATGTGAGTGCAGTGTGCTGGCGAGATGAAAATACTTGGGAATATCAAGTTCATTGCTCTCTTTTATAAGAAGGCAGCCCTACTGCATAGCTGAGTTGTCCCTCGCCCATGTTTGTGGTTAGTAGGACAAATCAGGATGAAATAAACTATGCACATTGTTGCGGGCCATCTATCGTTAGTCCTTACAAATTGAAAATAAATAATTTCTGGCAAATCTAGAGAATCTTTTTGGGTCTGAGCCTTCTGATTGCAGACTTCAGGGTGATGCAAATGATTTGAGGGGTGGAACTGAAAAGACAAGGAATTCCAAAACGTAATCAATTTGCATCAAAGCAAGGAGAGATCATCTCTTCCTTACATTAGCTTAACTGACCAATCAGTAGCCAAATTCTGAACGCAGAGCCATTTCAGAAAGTTTGTGAAAAGGCTGGCATTTCGTACTTGATAATTCAGATTCATTACAGTGACGTAGGCTTCTGTCCTAACAAATGCCTTAATGAGGGTTTTGTTTGTGCATTAATTTTATGTGTTTTTCGCCTTCTGATTTTCAACCTCTATTTGTTTGGACTATGTGTTGATCTCCTGACTTTTTTTTTCTTAGTTTATTTATTTATTTTGAGAGAGAGAGAGAAACAGAGAGAGCATGAGCGGGATAGGGGCAGAGAGAGAGGGAGAGAAAGAGAATGCCAAGCAGGCTCCATAGCGTCAGCTCACAGACCGATGTGGGGCTTGAACTCACAACCCTCGAGATCAGGACCTGAGCCAACACCAAGAGTCAGAAACTTAACTGGCTGAGCCACCCAAGCGGCCCCTGACATTTTTATGTATTCACTGATAGATGACAGGCGTGTCAGGTTGACCATGAAACACCCGTGGGTTAGCTAGGATTGCAGTTTACATTTTGGGCCACTGGACCAACATTTGAGAAAGGGCTGATTACCATTTGTTAATTCCTAAACAATAACACAAAAACACAGAAAAAACAGCCATCACCTGAAAAAACAAGATGCTGCCTTTTGCTTACGTTTCCTATTTACAAGGGTAGAAGGTATCTCGGTTTATGTTTATAGGATCTTTTTCCAAAATATGCCGAGGAGGAAAGGTGGTAGTATTCCTGTTGTTTATACTATTTGGTTCCTTTGCTCTCTTGGCTGCAGATCTCACCGCACTCTTCCAGACCTTCTGCAAAAATCAATCATAAGCAGAATTGAGGTTTTGAGTCCCTGGTTTCACCTGAATTGTGCTTCTGCATATGAGTTGGTTCTTTAGAGATTATTTTATCCTGTTAAAAACAGTAACATATTGAACTATTATAATAAATACAGTCATTTCATCAGTATCTCAAAAAACTATCAAGCATTTGAGTTTTATATGCCATTCTGTGGGTGTTGTTTTCTTTGGATTTCCGTGTGATTAGAAATTGCTATGGTTAATCTTTCGGAGGCTATTTTAAATAGAGATTAGAGATGACATTCCTTTTGGAAGCTTTGGAGTTTTGCCACATTACGTGGACTCTTTTTGCCAGGGTGTATTATTATCTGAGCCTCATTTAGCCTTTTAATGCTCCAACGTTCCCCTTCCCCGCTCTCCTTTGCTACCACTAGAAAATGGAAATTACCACCTTTACATAACAATTTCCCAGAGCTGGGCCAAAGAAGGTGACAAAGAACAAAGTGCTTGGTGATTTACAACACTTCATAGTTGTGTCTTAAGGACCTTTGGATAACTGTGTGCTTATTATATTTTTCAGCTTGCTTTGACGAGATCAAGTTCTTTAGGTGACTTCTCCTGGTCTCAAAGGTAAAGAGATTCTTGTATTTTTGTGTCTCTCACCAAGGCATTCAGGAGCACAGCTCTTCAGACTGTGGACGACAACACACACACACACACACACACACACACACACACACACAGAGTCTCACATACTGTGGTTTACAAGAACGTCAGCTGTTCGTAATTGTGGCAGTTATTTAATGATACGTATGTGACAAATGTGATACTTTGGTCTTCATGCATATTTTTCAATTTTTTTTTTTGTTACAGAAAGCTTGTTACCGTGGAAAAGCAAGATAATGGAACTTTTGGATTTGAAATTCAGGTGGGCAGTTTTCAATTTTCCAGATTTTAATGAAGAAAGTGGCACTGATAGTATGATATTTGCAAAGAAAGAGTGAAGACAGGATCAGAGAATCATGGGCTCCGTGACTTGTATCTGTGACTTTTATCCAGTGTGCAGTGGTTTGGGGGAGTTTTTCAGCGTGCTGGGTGCCATCAAGGAAAGAAAACATTGAAGCCAAAATAAAACCCCTGAGACCTGCTAAGCTCCTTGTTCTGAGTTGCTTTAGTTTTCCTGTAAGTCTGAGCCTGATCAGAAATACTTGGTTTCAGCCAGATCTTCTAAATAAGAAAGTGAAATACTCTATTACAGATGTGCATTTTATATAGTTGCATTTAAGATGTGTTTTGCATAATCATTTTTGTACTGTATATCAGATTTTAAATCTATTCTCTGGCATTCAAGAAATACTTGAAAGCGTGTATATTTGTGTATATGGGACTGCATGTATTCGTGTGGAACCTCTGTTACATTTTGAGATACTAAGGATTTCATCTTGGATATGGCGAAGAAAATCGGACTTTTTTCTTAATGACAACACCTTATAATTACTATTTGAAACATTTTAGAACATTTGGGTCTACCTGCATATTGTCTCATGCTCTACGAAGTTTCTAACAGTCTTCGTAAGTTTCTATTTCTTTTTTTTTTTTTGACATTTCAAAAAAATGTTTATTTTTTGAGAGAGAGAGGCAGAAAGAGAGAGTTTGAGACAGAGCGTGAGCAGGGGAGGGCTAGAGAGAAGGGGACACAGAATCCAAAGCAGGCTCCAGGCTCTGAGCTGTCAGCACAGAGCCCGATGCAGGGCTCTAACTCACGAACCATGAGATCATGACCTGAGCTGAAGTTGGACACCTGACTGATTGAGCCACCCAGGTGCCTCATATAGGTTTCAATTTCTAATAGCTTAAAAATTTCATTTCTTATTTGCTCTCTGCTTTTTCATGGCCATATTTGTAAAGATGGTGAGTTAGGTCAGATGAAGTCCAGTCCAATTAAGTGCAACAGTAATAGCTTATGTATTATTGTTTTTTTTTCCTCCATCACACTTTGGCATTTCTTTTAGATAATCGTAGTCTTTTGCATAATCGTATTCTTATAGTGCACATCAGCTTTGAGATTAACTTTGGTGCTGCTATCAAAAGACTGAATATCAACCCCCAAATTGGAAAGATGCTGTGTATTTGAAGATTAGGAACAGGAAACTGCTAATAAGTAAAACATGCCTTCTGAATAAAGAAACCAAATGGAACCCTAGCTATAAGGAATAGGGAGAAGGCTATAGGAAGAAGAAAGATACTTTCTACTTTCTGAACTATTCTACTTTTAAATTCGGTGACATCTATGATTCTTCTGTGAGGTTTTAGAAGCATAGTACTCTCTCTTACTCCCCATTCATACGAAACGCTCTCTCTCTCTCTGCTGTGGAGACACTGCCTTTTGTGCTTGCTTTTAAATGAGAATTATCCAGAGGGTATGTAGCAGTTGCTACTGGAAACAAGATCGATGACTACCCCCTTATCCTATTTAACGTAACAAATGAGGATTTTCTTCTAACTCTTCTATGATCTATGTCATTGTTTCCCCATGTTTCTCCCCCATACCATGAATGCTGACTCCACATGGAGCACAAGTCAAAACTGTCATTAGTGGACAGCAGGTTACAGCAGCTAGAACCTTTGTAGATAAACACGAGTTGATGATTTTATTTCTGAACTGCAGTGTGTTCCAGTAAAGCAGGAACCCAGTCCTCTGCCAATTTCCTCTTGGTATATGCTTTCCATTGCCAGCTCCACACCATCATCTATTCTTTTTTTTTTTAATGTTTATTTATTTTTGAGAGAGACAGAGAGAGAGTAGTGGAGGCACAGAGAGAGAGGGAGACAAAGAATCTGAAGCAGGCTCCAGGCTCTGAGCCGTCACCACAGCTCCCACGAACAGCGAGATCATGACCTGAGTGGAAGTCGGACGCTTAACCGACTGAGCCAACCAAGCGTCCCCACACCATAATCTATTCTTTAACAGTCCTAAGATTTGCAGTAGTCATCAAATAGGGGAAATACTCTGGGAATTTTTTGAAGACCAGATAGAGCCTCGTGTATCCCCATCGTGCACCCATGGTTAACATGTATTTGGGTTCTGGTCTACCAAGTGAAGGGCACATTGGCAAAGAAACTACACATCCCCTTTGGATTTCCCTGGGTGCTAGTTTTATACTGTTAGTGAGAGTCACACAGTTTGATAGCAACACAAATGTTAGATTCATACACACCAAGTTCATGTTCTCCTGGTGCTGCCTGGTGGGATTCTTAGGAGTTTCAAACGAAAGAATACGTCATATAAAGTCCTTAGTAACGTGCCCGGTACCAGTAGATCAAACAATGGCAGGTGTTAGAATAAAGGTCACTGGGCCTGAGAGAGGGCAATGTGACTTTTATATCTCTGAGAAATGCAGGGGATTGTTCTGTCATTGGCTTCTAAAAATGGGAACTAGAAGACTAGGTGTGTGTGTGTGTGTGTGTGTGTGTGTGTGTGTGTGTGTGAGGAGGGCGGGGGGGATTATTTGACTATTTCAATCCAGAACTATGGGGCTTCTGCCTTTTCTTCTCTGTCCCCAATCCACAAATTTTACACTGGTTGTGCGCATATATGCTGGCTGTGTAAATCAACATATTTCCCCTCATTGTACTCACTTTGATCACTGGACCTGGAGGGCAGATTCTCACTGCTAATAAGAGCTGTTATAACGGTGGTTTCCCAGAGGAGTGACTGTTAGAGCTTTGGTTCATGTACCGCATGGACTAGATCACCTTTTCATTCCTGAAAGGGTCCAGGCTGTAGCAAGACTTCCTGGCAGAAAAGCTGTTAAAGGGATCTGACATAGAGGGAAGTGTAATAAATGACCTTTAAAGGTCCCTCGTACCTTTATGATATAGGGATTCTAAATGCCTTGCAGAGTGAATAGAGATTCCTTAGATGTTAACTAAGTCAAGTTTCTAGGAGTTGCATGCACATGATTGACTTCTGGTTCTGGAGTCTCTGTGTCTGTAAAATAAGAAGGAGTGAACATCAGGCATTAATTTCTCCACGGAGAAGCAGTACTGTAATAGGAATAACTTTAGGAATCAGATTACTCAACTCAGATACTGATTTTGATTCTAAATGGAACCAGGCTTCATAACTTAAACGTGTGCAAAAGAAAAATATGTTTGTTATAGGTCACTGGGCCACTATATCGAGCAATATTTATGGAGTGTTCTTGGTACAATTTGAAACAAAAATAAAAACAAAACCAAGCGGCTTTTGACAAACTGAGGCAAGAGATGAAGCATAACTTTTTCTAATTTAGTTGAGTGACTAATGAACCGGTGAGTATTCAGGCAGGCATACCAGAGAGCACTTAGACAAGAAGGTAATCACGTCAATTATAGCACTTTTGAAAAAATACAGGGCAGATTGTCATTATTTGCAGAGCTCTGATTTAAAATAATTATTGTTGGCACATCTCCCTTCCTGGATGTGTACTGTTCCATATGCTCTTGTAATGAGTGCTTTAGCTTGGGAGAACCACACAGAGATTTTTCTCTTTGCTTTTTGGCTACTATTGTTTTTTCCCATTCGGAAATAAGAAACCTAATTTTTCTTAATAGATATGTAATAATGAGAGCATCAGGTGGTCTCTCAGGCTTGAAAATGGAAAAATCTTGAGTCAGTCTTATCCCACTTTTAGTCTCACCCTGGATTTTTTTTTTTTTTTAATGAAAAGGGTTGGCTACAGATTTCATCATAGAATCTCAGGACTGGTACCTTTGATTCAGTTTATATTCAAGAAAGCCTTTCCAATTGTTCTTTGTACTTTTACCTGTTCCGCTGTGTAATCAACACCCTTTTATTTTTTGACATGTAGATTTTGAATTTTTTGAATAATAATTACGTATCACTTGAATTTTTAGACTTACAGGCTCCAGAACCAGAACATGTGCTCTTCTGAGATGTGCACTCTGATTTGCAAAATACAGGAGGATAGCCCAGCCCACTACGCTGGCCTGCAAACTGGTAATTTATAACTTTGCTCATGTTGGGAATGATTTAAATAGCAAGAAAAGAAATCCTTATGCCACCGAAGGTCAGGATGTGATTGCTGCTTTGAATTTTCTTCCCTCTTTTATGTTGCTAAGGTTTGGGGCTTGCTTGTTTTGTTTTATTTGCATGTCAGGAGGGATTCTTCAAGCAAGTGTTTTAACACTCACTTTCCTTGGCATCTCCCAGGTGATGTCCTTGCAAATATCAATGGTGTGAGCACGGAAGGCTTTACCCACAAACAAGTCGTTGACCTGATCAGATCTTCAGGAAACGTGTTAACGTAACTATCCATCTGCTTCCCATGGGGCTTCAGAAATGTTATGGTCTCTCACAATGCCTGTTGAGTGAATGAATAGGCTTTTTGTTCAGGATCACAAGAAGGGAGGCAGTGCACCAAAGCTTTGGGATCGGGTACAGACGTGTATTATCAGTCCCTTTTGTTTCTCAAGGTTTCCTCAAACTTGAAAGTATTGTCAACATCTAAAGTCAGAGGACATCAATAGCCCCAACATCTGTGTGGGAGGGATGGCATTTAGAAATTTTATTTATTTATTTATCTTAATGTGAAATTCAACTAAACTGGCACCACATTCTCTTTGGATAGAGGGGAATTAGTCCAGCTTCCATGGTTGATATAATCTTGTGGTTAGAACAAATAAAAGGTCAGGAGGGCTGAGTTTTTTACTCTCACACCATAAGCCAATTGTTTTTCTCTTCTAGTGTTCCATTTAGCAGGAAGAAAACTCTGGTCAACCCTCCCTGCCCTGCGACACACACTCACACTTACTAATAGTCCAGACTTATTCATGGGAGAGTGTTCTCCCCAACTAGAGATTTGACTGAATTTTCTACCATACCATCCTTTAGAGCCTAATAAGACTTCAGTAATTAGTTAAAAGATGGAATTTCCTCAGTCATTCAAATGCTATTTATTGAGCAAATACTATGTTTCCAGCTTTGTGATATAGGCTCAGGAGAGACAAAGACAAGGACTCTTGTAGTGCTTTATGATCTGTGGAGGGAGATGGACAAGGAAAGCCTTCAAAATAAGTAATTTTGAAATTTCAACTTTTGGTTACTGCTATTAAGAAAGTAAAATGAGGAACGGGGTAGAATACTGAGTAAGAGGATTCTACCTGCGTTTAGAGGGATCTTGCCTGAGGAGGGGAAATCTGGGCTGAGACATAAAGAAAAAGAAGGGATGGTCATGTGAACTTCTGGTGAGAGCCTTTCAGGCAAAGAGAGAGGTCTGTGAATTCTCAAAATGGGCTCGGCATGTCCAAGAGATAGAGAAACAACCAGTGTGATGGGTGGTTGGTAGATTAGGGAGCATATAAGAAATGAAGGCAGGGAGTTGGCCAGGGGGCAGAGCATGGGTCTTGTCAGGCTAAGTAATTTAGGCATTTGTTCTGACTAAGGTGGGGTGTGTGTGCATTATCTCGCTCATCCTTCACAGCCACCTTGTGATGTTAGTTTTATTTCTATTTATAGATCAAGTGCCTGAAGCTTAAGTTAGGTGGAATTAAGATCAATGATATAGTAAGTGACTGGGCTAGGATTTGACCCCCCACTCTGGAAGCCAAGATCTGTTGTCTTCAGCTACCCCACAGCTGCTCATTGCAAGCTGCCAATAGAAAATCCCCTGGGTGCTCTTCAGTTATTCTGGTCTAAAGCTTCCAAGATGTTCTTACTGTGTGTGGGACTCGTGATGGTCCAACTCTGTGGATCCTGTGAGTTCGGGGTAAAGGAGCTCTTTACTCCAGAGAAACTTGAATCTATATGGTTGGAGCCATATAGAATCCCAGGGAAAATGGTGGCAGTTAGAATCAGGAGGCTATGTTCCAAATGGTTGAAGTGGGTAGAACGCAGGTATGTAATTAAGGAGTAGTGGGTGGAGACAAATGGAAATTCAGGCGTCAGGAAAATGAGAGACAACTGTATAAATACTGAAGAGGGTGACCAGTGTATTCCTGAGGTTTGGCACATAGACATTTATTGCTTGTTCAGCTCAGGTCAGCATTAAAGTTCCCACTGAAACAGATTCATAGGGATTCTCACTCATGACCAGAGACAAGACCATCCTAATGAGAAAGGAGACAACATCTTGGCTTTCATTATCATTTCATTATCTTGGGAATGATGCTATTAGAAATAGAGAAAAAATTCGTCTCCGTATTTAATGCTATTATTCCCCCATGACTTGAAAGATTTCCTGAATCTTAATAAATAGTTACAGCTTATTTGTCAGAAGAAATTTGAACCAATACTTTAAAAATATTTAGGTGTGTGACTAACACATGAAATTTGTTACCTTATTCAGATTGCTGACTTAGTAGTCAAAATAAAGGCCTCAACATGAGCCCACAAAACAAATCACTCAGGATAGAACACGTCCTTTTATTTTTAGAAAGGCATTTGGTATAGGGAGAAAAGAACAGCATCAAACTGATAATGCTAGGATTAAGGTTTATAAACTTAAATGGTTCCAAGATGTGAGAGTCATATGAAGGTTATTATCTCCTAGTGGTTTCGGTTCTGTTTGTTTGAGCTGCAAAATTAAGTCAATTTACAGAGTAAAGGTCCCTAGCATCCCAGGAGAGAAAGGATGTTTCCCTTTTCCAAGAAAGAGCATGTTGCTTCCACTGTTTGAAAATCCCTATTGCATGTTGGTTTCATTGCTGGACCCCTCATGCTAAGCGTGACTATCTAAATTCTGGCACACAGTAAATGCCCAGTAAATATTCACCAAATAGAATAGGTGATTCAGTCAGAGACCATAAGAATAGATTCCATTAGAGAACAACAATCATTGCCATACGCTGGCATCTATAAAGCGAGCCATCGGTTACAAGTTAAACAGTATCTTTTCTTTCAACCTCCCTCTCTAGGGGACATTTTGTTTTTGTGTTGCTTTTGTTCCATTTTCTTTCTCTGAATATTGTCAGAAGATTCCGCCTAGGTGCAGATACTTGAAGTGCCATGGAAATAATAACATTTATGTTGCTTTTTTAAGTGTAGTCTGTGCTCAAAGTGGCATAATCTACAAGGATGCTACTTGTTTGAAAGAATCACTCATGCTGTTCCCTTCCCCCCTCCCTTTCTCTTAAAACAGGATAGAGACTCTTAATGGAACAATGATTCTCAAAAGAACAGAGCTGGAAGCAAAGCTACAAGTTTTAAAGGTAATTTAATTTAATACAGCGAGGTACCTTTTTCATCCTTGAATGTGTGAGTGGTAGAATAAAAATCTATTTGAGGGATTGAAATAGCCCTTGAAGATGAAATGTCATGATGAGTCTAAACTGCTGAATTATCAAGAGCCACACAATTACCTTTACAGGAATATTAAATTCCACAAGCCAGTGCAAATCACGTTCTTCCTTCCTCCTTCGGTGTTTTTGTGAGGCTCAGAAAAGCAACAGGAAGGCACATCACTTGAAGAACTTTTCATTCATGCACCTGTGATCTCTCTTGATTTACATTTTGTTTGGGGAAGAAACAAAGGAGGAGTTGCCGGTCTTTTCTTCATTTTTTCCCCCCGTGTTGCCTGTTTGCAGGAGGGCCTAGAAGTTTTGTTTTTCCACTTTCCTCTTCTGTGTCTTTCTGTTCAGCCTCTTTCTTCCTCCAGAAATCATCTCCCTCTGCTCCTGTGGTTGTCCTTGAATCTACTTTCATTGGCCAACACGCAATCAACTCTGAAGCGGAAAAAAAAAAAAAATTAAGTTTCCAGGAGACAGTGCATATTGCAGGATGTTTAGATACAATTCCCTGGGATGGCTTTTTGGGGGTCTTGAAAATCTCAGTTTGCTAGATGGGTGAGGTTCTGCCAGGCCATGAAGTGCAGCCCTCACCCATGTGCATGTGAGTCATGGTCCTACAGATTGCAATGATCTCTTTATCCCAGAGATCTCCCCTGCATGGCAGTGAGGGGGCCAGTCTAAGCAGAGACCACACGGCCTACTACAGGCAGGTTGCTTGCCTGGACTGTGTTTAGCAAGAGCTGGTGTTTATCAATTTTCTTTGTGAAGCATGTACTTCTTTTCTTTTTAATGTTTATTCATTTTTGAGAGAACTAGAGAGAGCATGCACATGTGCGTGCCAGTGGGGGAGAGGCAGAGCTGGGGACAGAGGATCTGAAGCGGGCTCTGTGCTGACAGCAGAGGGCTCGATGTGGGTCTGGAACTCACGAACTGTGAGATCATAACCTGAGCCAAAGTTGGACGATTAACCAACTGAGCGCCCCTGAAGTGTGTACATTTTAATTTTTGCGCCCGTGAGGGTAGAGTTACTGTTTCTGTTTTATCTTGTATTCTTCCTCCCTCCCCCCACATCTAGTTCATCAATAACCTCTGTTTCCTTCTGTATCAACACTGATTTTGTACTCTTGTTATTGTATTTATTGCTGTATTTTGAGTTAATTTGTAAAATTTCTTTAAAAATTCCTCTGTTCAGATTATGATGGGAATTGACATTTATAGAATAAATATCAATTGACATCTTTATGGTTTTCACTTTTCCTACTTCAAACATAGGACTTGATCTTTTAAATCAGGTTTTTTGTGTACTTCAAAAATATTTTATAATTTCTTCATGCACTGCTGTATATCTTTTATTATGTTTATTCTTATGTACCTTCTAAGTTTTCTTGCTATAATAAATATGACCTTTTAACTGTAATTTATTTATGTTATTTATTTTTAGAGAGAGAGAGTGCACATGCATGAGTGGGAGAGAGGGGAAGAGGAGAGAGAGAGAGACAGAGAGAGAGAGAGAGAGAGAGACAGAGAGAGAGAGATTGGATCCCAAGCAGGCTCTGTGCTGTCAGACCAGAGCCTGATGGGGGGCTTGATCCCATGAATCATGAGATCATGACCTGAGCTGAAATCAAGAGTTGGACGCTTAACTGAGCCACCCAGGCGCTCCAATATGATCTTTTACTTTTAAAAGATCTTTTAGGTTGTTGCTATTTATTTTTGTGTAAATAAAAAAAAATAATGTTTATTTTTGAGAGAAAGAGAGAGAGAGAGATGGAAAGAGTGAGCAGGAGAGGAGCAGAGTGAGAGAGAGACACAGAATCTGAGCTGTCAGCACAGAACCTGACGCGGGGCTCAAACCCATAAACCGTGGGATCATGACCTGAACTGAAGTCAGATGCTTAGCCATCTGAGCTACCCAGGTGCCCCTGTGTAAATTTTAAATCCAGTAGTCTTGCTGAAGTCTCTTTATTCCAATATGTTTGTAGATTCTCTTAGATTTTTTTATTTAGACACAATATTATCTGCAGATACTGAAAGGTTTGGCCCTTTACTCCCTGATTATTCAAATATAGCTGATCCTTGAACAACAAAGGTTTGAAGTGCAAGGATTCAGCTTACTTTGTTGTAGGGGTACAGTATGTAACATAACATACAAAATATGTGCTAACTGTTTATGTTATCATTAAGGCTTCCAGTCAACAGTAGGCTATTATTAGTTAAGTTTTTAGGGAGTGCAGAGTTATATGTAGATTTTTTTACTGTGCAGGGGTCAGTGCCCCAACCCCCCCATGTTGTTCAAGAGTGATTATCTTCTTGTTCTTGACCTTAAAGGGAATGCCTCTAACATTTTATCATGAATATTTTGTATGTAATAAACAGTGCTTCATATTACATTTAGGTGTTTTTTTTTTTTTTTTTTTGAGAGAGAGAGAGAGCATAAGTGCAAGTGGGGAGGGACAAAGGGAGAGGGAGAGGGAGAAGAGAGAATCTTAAGCAGGCCCCAGGCTCAGCATAGAACCCAATTCAGGGCTGGATCAAGTGTGAGATCATGACCTGAGCCGAAATCAAGAATCAGATCCTTAACTGACTGAGCCACCCAGGCTCCCCTATTTAGGTTTTAAAACTGTCAAAACTTAATTTGTTTTTGTAAAAGAGAGTATTCGTGAACATCTTTTTGTTGTTGTTGTTGTTGTTGTTGTTGTTGTTTTTGTTGTTAAATAAACCTGGCTTCTTTAACCTTTTGTAGAAAAAGGAAAGAAATGTACAAAATAAACTGGTGGTGTTATTTAAAGTATGACTGATCAAATAGGACTATATTTCACGGAATAAAGAATTCTCCTGTAAAAAACACGTTTCATGTTTCTAAGCAATTTCTGCTCCTTCAATGTTTTCTCTTGAAGTTTTAATATTCATACTTACCTAATTTTTTAAACGATGCATGAATTTCTTCAATATACCCATCCTCTCATAGAACATCGTAAGAACGTTAACATGTTTAAATGTCCATTTAAGACCCCATCTTTCTTATTATTGCTTGCCTTTGGAGAATTTTATCAACTTTTAGAAAGAAAAACTACAGGCTTCTGTTGCAGATATCTGGTAGTGAACAAATACACTCATACGTTGAATTGGCTTGCTTGCTGTTTTTTTCTGTTCCTTACCTCTGGGTTTACTTTCTTTTTTTGCCGTAGTACTTGCTTTTAGCAAGGGTAAGTAGGTCTTTCTTTGCCAAGAAAATCTTTCACTGCTACTGCTGAAGGAGAGTTTTGCGAGGTGACTGAATTATTCTTAGCTGATGCTCTGTCTCCTTAGCACTTTAAATGTATTGCGCCTTTGATATTTTTGTTTACGAAAGATCTCCTATTTTTTTATCCTTTGTAGGTAATCTGCACTTTCTATATTTTCTTCTAAAAGGTTTAAGGCTTTTCTTTTTTACACTTACATTCTGAATGCATCCAGAGTTAAGTTTTATATGTGGTTTGCGATGGGATTCTAATTTTCTCTGATTCTCATATGAATACTCAGTTCTCTCAGTACTACGTATTGTATAGTCCGTCTTTTCCCCCAACTGAACTGCAGAGAAGCCTCTGTTTTCAAGCACGTTTCATATATGCATGGATTTTCTTCTGGGCTCCGTATTCCGATCCATTGTTTATCTCAAACTCCGTTATTTTACCTTAAATATTGGTATTCCGTTGAGCAAAACGTCCAGGTTATTCTTGGTTCTTTGATCATCTATATAAATGTTAGAATCAGGTTGTCAAGTTCTGTAAGTACATTTTAGAATTTTGATTGATACCACATTTTATGTAGATAGCTCAATTTTAAAATGCTTGACATTTGTATGGTATTGAGTTTTCTTAGTGACAGACGATCTCGCCATTTTTTTCGCCCATCCTCCCACTCCCCACCCCTCTGGCAACCACCAGTTCTCTGTATTTTTTGAATCTGTTTCTTTTTGTTTGTTTGTTTTGTTTGTTTGATTGATTGTGGAATTTTTTTGGATTCCACATAGGAGTGAAATCCTGTGCTATTTGTCTTCCCCTGTCTGATTTATTTCACTTAGATAATATCCTCTAGGTCCATCCATGCTGTCACAAATAGCAAGATTTTATTCTTTTTTGTGGATGAATAATATTCCACTGTTTATGGACACCATTTATCCATTTCTCTATTTATGGACACTTAGGGTGCCTATATATCTTGGCTATTTCTTTTAAGTTTATTTATTTTTAGAGAGAGAAAGAAAGAGAGAGAGAGAACATACACTTGAGTGGGGGAGGGACAGAGAGAGGGGGAGAGAGCATATCCCAAGCAGGCTCCAAGCTGTTAGTGCGGAGCCCTACTTGGGGCTCGACCTCACGGACCGTGACATTATAGCCTGAGCCAAAATCAAGAGTGGGGCATTTAGCCAACTTAGCCACCCAGGCGCCTATTTTTAAATTTTTGAGAAAACTCCATACTGTTTTTCACAGTGGCTGCACCAATTTGCATTCCTACCAATAGTGCATGAAGTTTCTTTTGTCTCCACATACTCCCCAGTACTTCTTATTTCTTGGGTTTTTTATATTAGCCATTCTGACAGATGTAAATGATATCTCATTGTGGTTTTGATTTACATTTCCCTGATGATAACTGATGTTGAGTGTTTTTTTCATGTGTCTATTAGCCATCTGTATGTCTTCCTTGGAAAAAAATGTCTATTTAGGTCCTCTGCCCATTTTTAATGGGATTATTTGGGGCTTTTTGGTGTTGAATTATGGAAGTTCTTTACATATGTTGAATATTAACCCCTTGTTGCAGATATCATTTGCAAATATATTCTCACATTCAGTTGCCTTTTTGCTTCATCGGTGGTTTCCTTTGCTGAGCAAAAGCTTTTAATTTTGTTGTAGCCCCATAATTTATTTTTGCTTTTGTTTCCCTTGCCTGAGGAGACATATCCAAAAATATGTTTTTAAGACCAATGTCCAAGAGATTACTACATATGTTTCCTTTTAGGAGTTTTATGGTTTCCTGTCTCATATTTAGGTCTTTAATCCATTTTGAGTTTATTTTTTATATGGTATAAGAAAGTGGTCCAGTTTCATTCTTCTGCATGTAGCTGTCCAGTTTTCCCAATTACTGAAAAGACTATTTTTTCCCCATTGTATGTTATTAACTCCTTTGTCATAGATTGATAAACCATATAACTATGGGTTTGTTTCTGGGCTCTCTATCCTAGTCCATTGATCTATGTATCTATTTTTGTGCTGGTGTAATGTTTTGATTACTTTGGCTTTTTAGTTTATCTTGAAATCTGAGATTGTGATACCTCAAGTTCTGGTGTTCATTTTTAAGATTGTTTTGGCTATTTGGGTTCTTTTGTGGTTTCATACAAATTTTAGGATTATTGTAGTTCTTTTTTTTTTATTTTTTTAATGTTTATTTATTTTTGACAGAGAGACAGAGCATGAATGGGGGAGGGTCAGAGAGAGAGGGAGACACAGAATCCAAAAGAGGCTCCAGGCTCTGAGCTTTCAGCACAAAGCCCGACACGGGGCTCGAACTCACAGACCACAAGATCATGACCTGAACCGAAGTCGGATGGTCAACTGACTGAGCCACCCAGGCGCCCCTTAATTTTTTTTTAATGTTTATTTATTTTTTCAGAGAGAGAGGGAGATAGAGCACAGACAGGGGAGGGGCAGAGAGAGAGGGAGACACAGAATCCAAAGCAGGCTCCAGGCTCTGGAGTCAGCACAGAGCCAATGCAGGGGCTCAAACCCACAAACCTGAGATCATGACCTGAGCCGAAGTCTTGTGCTTAATCGACTGAGCCACCCAGGCGCCCCAGGATTATTGTAGTTCTTTAAAAAATGCTATTCATGGAGCGCCTGGGTGGCTCAGTTTGTTGGGCATCTGACTTTGGCCTTAGGTCACCATCTCATGGTGCCTGGGTTCGAGCCCCATGTCAGGCTCTGTGCTGACAGTGTTGAGCCTGCTTTGGATTCTCTCTCCTTCTCTCTATGCCCCTCCTCGACTCATACTTTCTCTCTCTCAAAATAAATAAATAAACTTACAAAATACTGTTTGTCTTTTGATAGGGACTGTATTCTGTATTGACTCTTTAGGTTACTTTGGGTAGTATGGACATTTTAATGATATTAATTCTTCCAAAGGGTGGACATTGAATATATTTCCATTTGTTTGCATTGTCTTCAGTTTCTTTCATCAGTGTCTTACAGTTCTCAGAGTAGAAGTCTTTCACCTATTTGGTTAAATTTATTCCTAGATATTTTGTTCTTTTTGATGCAATTATAATCTGCTACTTCATTATTAGCGTATGGAAATGCAAGAGGTTTCGGTATTTTAATTTTGTCTCCTGCAACTTTACTGAGTTTGTTAGTGTTAATAGTTTTTGGTGGAATCTTTATGGTTTTCTATATATGGTGTCATACAAGCTGCAAATAGTGACAGTTTTACCTCTTCCTTAACCAGTTTGGATTCCTTTTATTTCCTTGTATGTCTGATTATCATGCGAGGACTTCCACTCTGTTGAATCAAAGTGGTGAGAGTGGACATCGTGTCTTCTTCCTGATCTTAGAGGAAAAGTTTTCATAATCTTACCATTTTTAATTGTTTTCTTTATCTCTTTCAACAGAGTCTCATAATTTTACACAAGTAGATCCTGTATGTCTTTCGCTAGATGTATCCCTTTCTATGAATGACTTTTGTTTGTATTATAGTTTCTTTATAAAAAATAAACGTTTGATTGAGGTTGATGTGTAGATACATAAAGTCGATTTTTATGCTGTCATTCAAACTATCTTGTTCAAACTATTGCTAAACTATATCATTTAAACAAATTATCTGTAGGTTATTTTGGGTTTTCTGTGAAGATAGTAACCGTTGAGAATAACAGTTTCTCTTTCTTCATTACATTGACTATAGCCTATAATATAGTGTTGAATAGAAACTATAATAATAGGCATCTTTGTTTTTTCTTGATTTTAAAGGGAATTCCCACTTGTTCCTATTAGGAACGAGCTCTCTCTATGAATATACTTTTCTGATTTGGGATGCTCCCTTCCATACCAAATTTACTAGTAGTTTTTATAGTGCTTATGTATTAAATTTTATCAAACACTGCTTTCTGCATGTATTATTCTTGTTTATGTACTTCTAAATATTTTTTTTAATTTATTTATTATCAAGGGGCGCCTGGGTGGCTCAGTGGGTTAAGCATCCGACTTCAGCTCAAGTCATGATCTCACGGTCCGTGAGTTCGAGCCCCGCCTCGGGCTCTGTGCTGACCGCTCAGAGCCTGGAGCCTGTTTCAGATTCTGTGTCTCCCTCTCTCTCTGCCCCTCCCCCATTCATGCTCTGTCTCTCTCTGTCTCAAAAATAAATAAACGTTAAAAAAAAAAGAATTAAAAAAAATAAATTTATTTATTATCAAGAGGCAGAAAGACACAGAGTGTGAGCAGGGGAGAGGCAGAGAGAAGGGGGAGGAGACACAGAATCCCAAGCAGGCTCCAGGCTCCGTGCTGTCAGCACAGAGCCTGATGCAGGGCTCGAACCCACAAACCTCAAGATCATGACCTGAGCTGAAGTCGGATGCTTAACCGACTGAGCCACCCAGCCACCTCCTGTTTATGTATTTTTTTAAAATGTGTCAATATGGCAAATGACATTTAAAGATTTTCTAATGTTAAACTACTCTTGCATTTCTAGAATAATGCAACCTAGTCATAATTTACAATCATTTTTTTATATAATTGTAGATTTGATTTGCTAATATATTCTTTAGGATTTTTGAAGGTAGCTTCATTTATAGGTAAAATGGCCTGCAGTTTTCTTTTCTCAAACTATCTTTCTTTAGTGTTGGTATCAAGTTTTCTGGACTCTTAGCGTGAGCTAAGGTTCTTTTCTGGTGAGAATATTTCTAAACTCCGTTTCAGTTTCCTTATTAATTATAAGACTTCTCAGGATTTCTGTTTTGTTTGTTTTGTTTTGTTTGAGACAGTTTTATTGAATTAATGTTTTTGTTAATAAATTTTCAAATTTTTCAAATTTATCGAATAAGTTGATAATAAAAATTCTATTCTCGTATTTTTATTTTCTTCACAAGAAGGATTATGCCCCCATTTTTACTTGTACTACTTTTTATGCCTTTTTTAATGGGACTCTAGAGGATTTTCTATTTTTGAGTCTTTTCAAAAACCAGTATTTCAATTTGTGGCAATCTTTTGTCTTTTTCGGGTTACTTTTAAGATGTTCTTTTGTCTTTACTGATCTAAAGTTTCACTGAAATGTGATTAGGTCTGGATTCATTTCTAAATTTATATTGCTTAAAAATTGCACTATCTTTTCAATCTAAAGACTTATGAATTTCTTCAGTTTTGGAAAACTATCATCTTGATCTCTTTGAGTATACCTTCTTCACCATTCCATGAATTATCTTTTGGAATTCATGTTGGACATATTTTAGAATCTTTTGATTTATTTCCCTTGCTTCCTAACCACTCATATTTTGTATCACTTTATCTTCTTTGTTAGGTTCTTGTTTAGTTCTTCAGTAATGTTGTATTTATGCTGTATAGAATGAGTTATTTCCATCCAGCTTTAAGGATTAATTGATTCTTAAAAAAATTTTTTTAATGCTTATTTATTTTTGAGAAAGAGAGAGAGACAGAGAGTGAGCAGGGGAGGGGCAGAGAGAGGGGGAGACCCAGAATCTGAAGCAGGCTCCAGGCTCTGAGCTATCAGCACAGAGCCTGATGCGGGTCTCGAATTCATGAATTGGTAGATCATGACCTGAGCTGAAGTCAGATGACTAACCCACTGAGCCACCCAGGCGCCCCAGGATTAATTGATTTTTAATTTTCAGATCATTCTTTTTCATGTCTATCAGTTCTCGTTTTACTTCTTTGTTTCAGATTTCTTGTTCTGATCAACATTGGTTTCATTTCTTCCTCAGAGGATTATAAATATTCTTGTTTTAAAGTCTTCTTTGGACACTGTTCGTTTTCATTTTATTTGGAGAGAATCCATGTGCTGACAATCGGTTTTCTAGCCTTTCATACCTTTGGACTTTATACTGCCCATTTCCCTTATATGGTGGTCTCTCCCTTCCACTCAATATTGTGCTTGGGTTTCCTCCACCCTGCACTTTCGAGGCTCGCAATCCCAAGCCAGGGCTGGCCGTGTGGATGCCTTCTAGAGGGTTAGTGTCCTGTTTGGCTCAGGTCATGAGGCTGCATTTTTATACAATTGCCTCTTTAGGCTCGAGTTCTACATGAGCCATAGCCACCATTAGCAGCTTTTCTCAGCCTCATTTTCATGGTCACGAGCCAGAAATGTCTGGATCTGACGTGTAACCAGGGTCAAGTTGGCTTCCCCTTCCCACAATGACATTTAGTTTGTGGGTCCCACATAAGTACGCACTGATCTTTCAAAGACTCTGTGAGGCCACAAGCTCTTCTTGAGAAAGAGTGGTCCCTTCTGAGCCATGGCTTCAGGGATTCCCTTTCTCAGGACCTCTGATTCAGATGTTTAACATGAAAACAGCACATCCACTGTGCTAGCTGGAGGGGCTACTTTTTAATCTAACTCTGCTTTTTACTGGGTACGTAGCCCTTGGGAAGGATTTGGTACATTGCACCTTTGTTTTCTAATCTGGAACTTCGTAGGACAGTTAGGAAAATTAAACCGCGTATTATCCACGAGAGCACTTTATAAAAGTCGTAAAGATGGAAATGTTTAGCTGTATGTCTCATGTATATTGGAAACGTTGGAAATACATCCAACTCAAAATACCCGTCTGTGAGAGTTGAGTTTGATTTCAGGAAGCCATCCTTTGATATGTTCATTCAACCAATATTTACTAAGCAGCTGCTGCATACCAGGCCCTGAGCTAGGTACACTGAGGCAATAGGGCCCAATGGGGTTAGATCTCCCACATGCTTTCATTTTCTTCTGATGGCAAGAGCTCTCGTTGGTCCAAATATACCACTGTAATGTTAAGAACAGGCAGAAACAGATTCTGAGGAAAATGGGGAAGCTTCCACAGAGACCAAAAACTCTTAATCACTTTGACACATCTGCTCTTTACTCTGGTGTTTTCTTGGTTTAAATGATGATGTGCCTAGATAACTGGACCAAATAAACGGATTAGATGTTTTAAAACGTTTGTTTTCACAAAAAATAACTATTTGGCAAGGCCTGACTTTGCATTTCTGAAAGCAAGTGCAAGCTTCTCTCTGTGTTTAGTGTTGATTGTCAGCCTATGCCGTGCTCCTCTCCTGGACTCTGTTCTCTTGCAGGAGATAGACCCCTGTAAGGAGGAAGGCGCTGGATCCTAGTTCTTTTCTCCATGGGTCCTTAACTCTGACCTTCATAGGACCACAGTTTGCACAAATAAAAGGAGCTGTAATTCAGGTAGCCCGGCCATCTCGTAGACACGCTGACTAAAGTATAATGTAGAATAAACAAGACATCAACTGAGCCAGGCATTTTATGGCTTTGATTTAGTGCTTGCATATCATATAGGTAACTCTAAGGGTTGATGCTTAGTGTTACTGTTACCAAGGCTTGAAAAATCCCGCCCACTGATTGTTCAGTCCCTGAACTGAGGAAAGCCATTCTTCCCTTAAGCATTCGACGATATTCTTGTAAGTGTATTATTTTCTTTTCCTTAGGCTTTCCCCTTCCAAATGTGCTTTTTTCCCTCCTTCTTTTCAGCCTTCATCTACCTCTTCCAGACTGTTTCTTACTGAGCAGTGCCTGTTTCCAACTAGGCTGCCTTTCCTTTGGGATGAAGCGTCCATAGGCAAATCGGAGCTGTGCCTGCCTGCTGGGCTTGCTGTGGGGATGGCAACTGGCAAGGACCGGGGGTAGGGTAAAGGCCAAAGGATGTGAGGGAGAATGAGCCTCTAGCTATCCTTGTCAGATGGTTTCTTCTGCCTGGCTGGCTTTGATTTTCCTCACCTCAGCCCCTTTGATGGGTTAGGCCAGGTCTCCTGAGCAGCCTTGACTGACAGCAGCCACTTCGTTCCCACCCTGGGACGCTGTTCTGGTGCTGAGCAGCCAAGGAAGGAAGCAGTTAAGTGAGGGTCCTTATTAGCAGTGTTCTAAGTTTAGCCCTCCAAAGGAAGCCTTTCAGACAGGCCAGCTTCCCCTTTTTGGTATGAAAGATAAATAGGTGTGCAGCAGAAAACACTGGTTTAATGCCCCAGGCTTATAGAATGATGGCATTTACTGAACATTTACTAAATTGTAATCACTGTTCCAAACATTCTACATCTACTAACTTGCTTAATTTTCATGACAATCCCAGGCTCTGGATTCTATGAAGGCCTTCATCTTGTGCATGGGGGAAGCCTAGATGGTAAATCCTTGCCTCAACAGCTAGTAAATGGACACAGACCCAAACAATCAGTTATGTAATATTTAAAACAAATGAAAATAAAAAAAGTCATTGTTTCTATTGTCAATTGTTTCAACTCATTGGTGCTACTAGATTATTTCTTGAGAAAGTAGTATTCCCAACATCCTCCTTTTGTATAGAAAATAATCTTCTGAATGAATGAGAGGGTTTGTTAGTGCTAGAAAGAAAGGAAGAAAAAAATTAATGACAAATCTCAACACCCAGAAGTAAATTGCTACCTTCACTGGGGATTCCCAATAATTAACACTTTTTTTCTTCTTTATCAGCAAACCTTGAAGAAAAAATGGGTGGAGTTCAGATCTCTGCAGTTACAGGAACAGCGTCTGCTTCATGGTAAATGTGACTTCCTGTTCAGAAACCACACTAACATTCATCTTTTTTTTTGTATTTCTGCCTCTACGTTATTTTAAGATTATCATCGTTGTAAGAAAAAATTGTCTAGCATGGATCAGGAATGCTAGTGTATGTTTTTTGTCATGACTTTTGGAGTGACCTATGTATCTGGAGGGTGAGTAAGTCCAGTCACCTCCTCTCCTCCATACGTGTAACACATCGGCACATGAAAACACGCACATGCTCACATGCATGTGCACAATTGCAAGAGGCACGTGGAGATTTTAGAAGAGCCATAGATGAGTTAAATTCCTGACAATGTTTATGGCTCGGGGGTTGTGTGAGTCTCAGAAACTATGGAAGCTGGAATGGTAGCATGCTTCTTGGGTAGACCTCCTGTCATTTGTTCATGTTATACAAGTTATATGAGTGCAGAGAATCTCTTCTTCTTGGCCCATAAACCCAAGACAGAAATCGGAATGATCATCCCAATAGTCAGTGCATGGCTCTCGCAGTTGTGTGAATTCTGAAGGGAATGGGTTGATTGAAAAATTTGTTGATGCGACATTTGCTATGTGACTCCTGTAACCCGAGGAATGAACTTGTACATACAAATAATTCACTGAAACCACTAGGTATGTGGGTGTGAAACATAGGTTATATCTTCTTAAGATAACACTGAGCTAAAGTCTCCATTTATAACCCAGAATGTCTGTTTCAAGTCATAACTTATTTATGGGAAAAAAGACATTTAATTCATAATTAGTCACTAATGTATGACATAGAGGTTTGTGTTGAAATTTTGTTCTCTTAAATGAAATTTATATATAAGTTACTTCTCTTTTGTATGTTTTAAAATTAATATTAAAACAATTCTTAATAGATTCTTTTGGGGGGGTCTGAAGTGTCCTAGCAGGACAGAGGTATAAAAATCCAGCTACCTCCTGGATTTCTGTAGACTTGAGGGTGTTTAGGAAACCTTTGCCTCCCCTTCTGGAGCATTCTGCGGTGGAGATGGGGTTTTGGTCTAATAAGTACAGGCAGTTCTGGGGTTCTATAGGAACAGGCTTGTACGGACAAGGTGTTTCATTCAGGATTAAGGGAAACAACTCCGCATAAAGCCACTTTTGTACATGTTCTTTTTGAGAGATTGAAGGACTTCTTTAGTTTACTTTTTCTAGGCCTAGAATAAATACACGAGGCATGAGATTCTCAACGGCTTTCCAATCAAAAAGAATTCATCAACTCGTTGACAGATGATGTAAAGTAGGTTTTATTAGTAAAAAGGAAAGCATTATGACTAGTCAGTGCAGAGCTCACATATTGAACCTTGCAGATCAAATAGAAAAATAAAGTCTCTTCTATTTATTTTCCTGAAGCAGAGTCACCTTCTAATTATGTCATTCTCAGGCTGGTATAACAATTAATCCCCTTTCTTTCAGCAGCATACCAACCAACTCAGGTAGTACATAAGCAAGTGGGGTATGGACAGGATGGATGTTGGTGTGCAATTAAAATTCGAGTTTGGAGAGCCCAGATACAGAGAAAGTTGATGAACAAATTTAACTAAGCCAATCAAATTCAACTTGTACAAATGAATTGTTACTTATTTCAGGACAGGGATGTTTTCTGGGCACACTAGCATTCCAGAGCATTTAAGTGTTAAAGTAGTCTGGGAAGAAACAAGGAATATTGAGGCTGAAAGGTATTTTTTTCTGTTTTAAACACCTTTTGAATTCTCTATAATCAGCCTATAGGCGCAGGTTATATAACTGTGTTTCCCATATACTTCAACTTATGTTACAGTAATTATATAATTATTTAAAAAACACAGTACCTTGGGGCATCTGGGTGGCTCAGTCGGTTGGGCATCCGACGTCGTCTCTGGTCATGATCTCACAGTCCGTGAGTTCGAGCTCCATGTCAGGCTCTGTGCTGACAGCTCAGAGCCTGGAGCCTGCTTCGGATTCTGTGTCTCCCTCTCTCTTTGCCCCTCCCCTGCTCATGCTCTGTCTCTCTCTGTCTCAAAAATAAATAAAAACATTAAAAAAAATAAATAAAAATACGGTAACTAAAAATCAGAGGAACTAAATGGAGGAAGTCCATAAGACAGCATTTCCCCAAGTATATTCTTTATTTTTTTCCCCAAAGATATTCTTTAGAGCCCCATTTCTGTGAGAATTTTAATGAATGTTGCAGAGTCACTTCAGTTTAAGAAATAATACTCTTGGGGGTGCCTGGGTGACTCAGTCGGTTGAGCATCTGACTTCGGCTCAGGTCATGATCTCACAGTTTGTGAGTCAAGCCCCATGTTGGGCTCTGTGCTGACAGCTCAGAGCCTGGAGCCTGCTTTGGATTCTGCCTACCTGTCTCTCTGGCCCTCCCCTGTTTGTGCTCTGTCTCTCCCTCTCCCCAAAATAAAACAAATTAAAACATTAAAACAAAAATAAAACATTAAAAATTAAAAAAAAAGAAATTATATTCTTGGAGATTGACCATTCACCCTGGCATACTGTCAGATGAGTTGAACTGTTCTTATACGAAGAATCTTGTTTAAATTTATTTCATTTAGCATTACCGTTTCTGTGACCGTGGAACACTGTTACATGGAAGCTAGTCCACGAACAATAGTTTGGGAAACACCCCTACAAGGTTTATCAAATGGCCTCAAAATAAGTCACTTGTTCATATAGGCGAAGCTCAGTGAAAAATATTATTCACTTTTACTCTTTCTTTTTTGTACCCTTTGAAGAGAAGTTTTGTGTATTTACTCGGAGGGAGTGATGCTCATAGGCATTCCACAGTAGACTCTCTTTTCTGCATTCTAGGTGACTCAGGTAACTGCTCGAGTTTGGAGAACATGGACATAGATGAATCAGTTTTGTTTGGAACCCTGCCTGGGCCCAGCCCTGCCCTCCTGGACCGGAATCGATTATCCAGCGAGAGTAGCTGTCTGAGCTCCATGACGATGGACAGCGAAGATGGCTACCAGACGTGTGTGTCTGAGGACTCAAGCAGGGGAGCCTTCAGTCGACAGACGAGCACAGATGATGAGTGCTTTGTCCCCAGGGATGGGGACGATTTTCTGAAGAGGTCTTCTTCGAGGAGGAACCGAAGCATTAGTACTGCCAGTAGTGGGTCCATGTCCCCCTTGTGGGAGGGCAACTTGTCAAACATATTTGGGACCCTGCCCCGGAAAAGCAGAAGGGGAAGTGTCCGGAAACAACTCTTAAAATTCATCCCCGGCCTTCACCGTGCAGTGGAAGAGGAAGAGAGTCGCTTCTGATGGGCTGTCTTGCCCTTTTGTATTAGCTTATTTCGTAAATATCTCTAGACTTGTTTAGAACAACTCCACCCGGCCTGGTGGGAAACTGTGGAGGGATTGCAAAACTGAAACCCCATTTCATGGCAATAGTGACCTTTATTTAAATTTTTGTGTCATGATTTTTGCTTCTTAAGTCGTTTTGTAGCCGGGAAAGCTCTGTTTATAACCAGAAGGTAGGGGAATTAAGTCATAAGTTAGATACTATAACAAATTAATGCACATTCCTGCTCATTTTAATGCTGCCTGTGAAGGCAAGGGTTATATTTATTTTCTGGATTATCTATGTGAAAAACTGAGAACTTTTCAGAGTCAAGTGTAAATAAAAGAGTGACGGAATATAATTATTTGGGATACCTTCCGTAGGTTCATTGGTAGGTCACGGAACCTTATGTTTGCTTAAGATCAGGAGCCTCCAGGGAGGCTTAATAATAGGCAATTTTGAACGTTTTCTGCTTAAATCTGTGAAGGATTATAAATAAAGATGATTGTCAGCTATGTTTCACAAACACAGCAACAATAAAGCAGGAGGCATATAAGTTAATATTAGGGTTTAGATCCATGAGATCCATGGAAACATGTTGTCTAATAGGGGTGCTGAGGAAGATTATGATACGGCCTTTTTTATAGTCAGCCTAAACAAAATAGGTGAGAATGTCACTTACGCAATTCAACTTTTGTTCTGCCTAAACTTTGATGGCAAGTCTAGAATTCTCAAGATCCTGCATACAACTTTGCAATCTTTGTTTTTGAGCAAATGTCTGAAATTTGAAAAATTAAAGCCAGGAAGAGGATTTTTCTCCTGTAGAGTTTTTCGCATTATTCCTCACTTTATATTATAGATTCCACAGTTACTGCCTTAGCATTCTTTTGTGTGTTGGTCATGTTAGTATCACATTACTTCTAGCCTTTCAATCACATTTTCATTCAGTATCCATTTGAAGTCCATGGTTACTCTGTTCTGGTGATACAGCTGCTCATGACCTATATTCTAGAGTAGATAGTGTAATAAATAGTCCTTACTGATTTAAAGCTGTGTGTGTGTGTGTGTGTGTGTGTGTGTGTGTGTGTGTGTTTGGGAGAAAGAGATGTTTGATAGGTGACTTTGAGTGGAACCACACTTAAATCAAAAGAATGAGTCATTTTGAGAAAAAAAAAAGGAAGCGTGAGGAGGCCTGTAGGGTAATAAATGAATGTTAAAAAAATAAAATATAAAAAGATTTCTAATTGGAACCTGCTTTCCATTAATTATTTGAACTTAGAATTATCCAGTCGGCTCTGCTTGAGAATCATTCATATGAAAAGCAGTTTGTAGTGTTTCACAGGAACAGTTACAATCCTGTGTACCACTTACGAATACCTAGCAGGTTAAAGATGCTTTCCATGTGATCCAACCCTGTTAGATAGGTGTTAGGCCTACAGAAAGGAGGAGGAATTCAGAGAAGTTCCCATGGCCAAGGGTGAGGCTTACATCGAAAGCCATTTCTTTCTGGCTCTGGCCTATCTTCAGTCTTTCGAGATATTGTTTACTCTTTTGCTGGTTCTGTGTGGTCATCACCACAGAACTTCCCCTCACCCCCACTCCTCAGAGAATACATAAAGCACACCCCTCAGAGACTCTGCATGGATAAAAATTGTCTTTGGTAAAAAAGAAAACAAACACATTTAGAATAACTCTTTCTCTTGGCCTCCACAGGCTAGTTTTCAAATATGGGCACATTAATAGCTACGTGGTTAACAATACATTTATTTTAAGCAAGGGCTTGCAAACCAGTTGTGATTGCCTGACAGTGTTTATTTCCCATCATAGATTAGAATGATCATCTGCAGTGTATTTTGTTAACCTTATTTTGCCAAATCCGGGGGAAAGAAATCATCATGTTTATTTGAGGAAACATGACTTTAAATTCTTCTACAACGTGATCAGTGTTTTAAGAACTTCCACAGATCATCTGGGAAAGCAGGTTATAGGTTATTTGCTTTTCTTCTGGCTTTACGTGTTAAATACAGTATAATGCTTCTTCCTTACAGTAATCGTCAAATCTAAAAAAGTTCAGGGAAGGGACAGAGCAAATTTTACTATAGTCTGAGGTAAGAAGAATTAGAGTCAAGAGTTTGATATGTTCTGGAAAAAAAGAAAAGCACTTTTTAACCAAAGTACAGGAAGGAAGGGTATCTCATGTTTTGTGTGTTCACAAGTTGTAAGAAAACTAGCTGTTCAGTGGAAATGTGGGTAAATTTCTCACAGCAGAGCTTTTCAGACTTGTGACCTCAGTGGGGCTTTAGAAGACTTCATTTCTCTAATCTTTTGGAGCACAATGACTCACTTTGATGTAATTTTTGAGAAAATAATTGAAAAGCTAAGTGCTTTGTTTTTTGCTTATCCCAAAGTTGTCAAATATGCGATATTGGTGGATTTCACTAATTGATAACTGGTTGTGAAAATGCATTTTTTTGTCGAATGGCAGGCATCGAGAAGCCAAGTTTGAATGAAGCATATTGAGAATTATTCTGTCATGTGGCTAAAGGAACACCACCTTTGTGGTGTCAGAAACGTGGGTACTCTATTTTTTTGAAATGAGCTTTTCTTCATCACTTTCTACTTTGTAGTGTTTTTATATCTTAGTTGCATGTACAAATAGTATTAAAAATCCTAGTTTGAACTGAAGAAATCAAACTTGGGTATAATTTGTGTGTACTGATCATACAGTATAAGTATTTATGGATGTATACAACTTAAGTATAGTAAATACTACATAACAACTATATCCAACCCTTCAGTTTACAAGGTTATTGGTACTTTGTATCTATTTCCTTACAGAATATGGGCAATAAAAAAGTTAATACCTTTCTGGAATAAAGAATGCTATTCTTCAGTGTCAGAGGTCTCTTCCCTCCCTTTCTCTCCCCCCCTTCTCTCTATCTCTATCTCTTTACCTATTCACCTTAAAAGAAATGATTATTTTAAAAGCAGATTTTTAAGAAATCTGGGACGACCTCTTGATACCTAATTTTTTGACATTTTTATTTTTTATTTTGTAAAGAAATTTTTTAACATCTATTTATTGTTGAGAGACAGAGACAGACAGAGCATCAGCAGGGGAGGGTCAGAGAGAGAAGGAGACATAGACTCGGAAGCTGGCTCCAGGCTCTGAGGTGTCAGCACAGAGCCTGACGTTGGGGCTCGAACCCACAAATCGCGACATTCATGACCTGAGCCAAAATTGGACCCTTAACTGACTGAGCCACCCAGGTGCCCCTGACATTTTAAAAAGGCATTACCTACTTAATTGAGGCTTTGCCCTTGTATTAGCTTTTTGATGTTTAACACATTACTACATACTTAGAGGTTTCAAACACATTTATTAGCTCAAAATTTGTGTGGGTCAGGTGTCTGGGCAAATATTAGCTGGGTTTGCTCATGGACTCATGAGGCTGCAATCAAGGTGTCATCTGGGATGACTTCTTACCTGGAGTTCTGACTGGGAAAAGAAACATTACTAAGCTCCCTCAGGTTGCTGTCAGAATCATTTCTTTGTGCCATAGATAGGATTCACGGAAGCTTGCTCACCAAAAGCCAGCAATGGAAAGAGAGACCGCAAGCAAGGCAGCCTTAAATAATGCAATGTAACCATACAGGTGACATTATCTTTGCCACATCGCAGGACATGCTGCACAAGTGACAACCGACCAACTGTGCCATATTATGTTAGACGTAAGTCATGGGATCCATCCAAGCTCAAAGAGCAGGGATTGCGCAAGGCGTGAATATCAGGAGGTGGGGATCAAGGAGGTGCCTTAGGATTTGTTCACAACATCATTCAAGGAGTTCACAAACTTGATAATACAGTGAGTCTTTTCTAAACTTCTTTGAGTAAATATAAATGGAGAATGTTAACAATTTTTAATACAGAAGTAGTAAGATTAAAGAGTTCTGAAATTAAAGAACCTGGCCAAGATTGTATAACTAAGCAAAAAAGCTGAAGAGGA
This sequence comes from Lynx rufus, assembly GCF_022079265.1. NCBI lineage: Eukaryota > Metazoa > Chordata > Mammalia > Carnivora > Felidae > Lynx > Lynx rufus. Next base: position 74,771,109 of record NW_025814834.1, read on the forward strand.
AACTGAATTCAGGTCCATTACTGACCTCCCAACATTGTTCCTCAGGTGCATGAAATATTAGGAAACTTCAAAGAATATTAAAGTGTGAACTAGCTACTTCCTTTAAAATTCTTCTCAGGGAATTTGAGTGTATTGAAGTGAATTCAGTGATTGACACGATGAAATTTGTCACTTCTATGTGGGTACATCTTTATGAGCATAGGTCAGTAATGCACAGAAAAACAAAATAAAATTTTCATAATCAAAACTACAAAGCACAGAAGGAAATGATTAACCATGAGCAAAAGTCAGGAGATGCCACAAATAGCAGAATCATCAGAATTTGAGAAAATAAAGCAGTTTGAAAGAAAATAAGACTTATATTTCTTAGGAATAGAAGAGAAGTCCCTTATTAAAGAATATATGCAAATATCATAATGGTGAGAAACTGTCTATTTCCTCACTAAGATCAAGTACAAACTCAGGATGTCCTGTCATCACTTTTATTCACCATTGTGCTAAAAGTTTTAGCTAGTGTACTAAGACAAGAAAGGAAACAAAAAGTATATACAAACTGAGAACAAGAAATTAAACTTTGCAGATGACATGATTATGTAGCAATTCAGGAAGAATCAACAACAACAAAAATCCTGGAAGTAATAAGTGAGTACAGAAAGTTCACAGAATACAAATTACTACACAAAAGCCAGTTGATTTCTTATATACAAGCACTGAACAACTGGGGTTTGAAATGAAAACAAAAACAAAAACATGACAGCAAAGCTTATAATAATACCCCAAAATGAAATACTTAAGTATAAACCTGAAAAAATATGTACTGTTACTATATGTGAAAAATTCAGTCTGAGAAAATCTAAATAAATAGAGAGTCTGTGTTCAAGGACTGGAAGACTTCGTCGTGTTAAGATGTGACTTCTTCCTAACTTAATCTATACATCTAGTGAAATCCTCATCGAGATTTCAGTAAGCTATTTCGTAGACCCTGACAAACTGATTGTAAAATTTCTATGGAGAGGCAAAAAACCTAGAATAGCCAAAGTGAAGAAGAAGGAGAAGAATGAAGAGAAGGAGGAGGAGGAGGGGAAAGTTGGAGGAATCACAATACTTAATTTCTTGACTTTCTGTAAGTCTACAATAATTAAGAAGCATGATATTGGCAAAAGAATAGCACGTAAATCAACACAACAGAAGAGAGTACCCAGAAATAGACCTGTAACAATATAGCCACTGATCTTTGACAAAGAAGTAAAGGCAGTTAAATGGAAAAAGGATGGTGCTTTCAACAAATGGTTCTGGAACAACTGGACATCCATATGCAAGCCCTTACACATTTCACAAAAGTAACTTAAAATGAATTATAGGCCTATATATAAAACTTAAAAGTCTAAAACTTCTGGAAGATAACATGGGTTTGGTCATGAATTTTTAGGTAAAACAAAAGGATGATTCATGAAACCAAACATCAATATACTGGACTTTATTAAAATTAAAAACTTCTGCTTTGGGAAAGATACTGTTGACAGAATCAAAAGAAAAAGCATAGACTGAGAGAAAATATTTGCAAAAAAACATATTAGAAGGGGACTTATATGCAACATACAAAAAGAACTTTTAAAGTTCAAAACTAAGAATCCAACCTAATTAAACCATGTTCGAAACATCTAAACAGACGCATCTCCAAAGATAATACGTAGACGATAAATAAATACATGAAAAGAATGCAGTATTATTTGTCATTTGGGATTTACAAATTCAAACAACAATGAAGTACTACTACATGGCTACAGGATAACTAAAATCTAAACAACTGGCCATGCCAATTGACATCAAGGATGTAGTGCTACAGAAAAGCTCTTGCATTGCTGGTAGGAATGCAAAATAGCACAGTCACTTTGGAAGACAGTTTGGCTTTTTTCTCCCCCACAAAGCTAAAGATAGCTTTACCATATGGTTCAGCAATTGTGCTCCTAGGTATTAACCCGACTGATTGAAAACTTATGTTCACACAAAACCCACACACAGATGTTTGTAACAGCTCTATTCATAATCACTGAAACTTGGAAGCAACTTGAATGTCCTTTGATAGGTTAATGGATAAACTGTGGTATATCCATATAATGGAATATTATTCAGGTATAAAAAATGAGCTATCGAGACAGGAAAAGACCTGATAAGTCCTAAATGCCTGTTGCTAAGTTAAAGAAGCTAATCTGAAAGGGCTATTATAAGATTCCATTTACGTGAAATTCTGGAAGAGACAAATAAATCAGTGGTTTCCAGAGGTCTGGGGTAGGATGGAGGGATGTGTATGTGGAGAAAGTTGAATAGATGGAGCCCTGGTGAGTTTTGTAGATCTAAGTCTACTTGGTCTACTGAAACAAAATACTGCAGATGGAGAAGCTTAGACAACAGAAATTTATTTTCTCACAGTTCTGGTGACTGACTGCTCGGGAGCAGAGCCTTGTGGGTACAAATGGCCATTTGAGGACAAAGCAGCCATCTGCAAACCAGGAAGAGAGCTCTCCCAGAAACCAAACCCTGTGGAACCTTAATGTCAGACTAGATCTGGACCCAGCATCCAGAACTGTGAGGCAACTGTTGTTTAAGCCATCCAATCTGTGGAATTTTGTTATGTCAGCCCAAGCAGACCAAGACAAGTATGATAAAACTATTCTGCATGATATTGTGATTGTGGATACATGACACTACCTATTTGTCCAAACTCATAGAACTTTACAGCACAAAAAATAACTTATTGTATGAGAATTAACAAAAACCCGTTTAAAACATTGGAGGATCCCAGGATTGAATGCAGAATGGGACAAGACACTCTGACTGTATTACTAATGTATGAAACAACCTACTTAAGAAAAGATAAGGAAAAGGAGCCGACTTAAGTAACTTTGGGAATGATTAGTCTATAAAATTAAAGGCAAAAGAAACCATACATAAACATATTCCAGTTGAAAAAAAATTGTTTCTGATAGGGGTGGCTCTAAACCATTCTGATACCTCTGTACATGTATATTAGAGTTGAACTATTAATAAATGACTGGTTGATGATGAGAGCCTGGATTTTCTCTATTGGAGTGGGAGTTTACTGTAAGTAAGGGAAGAGACTAGGGTGGTCCATGTGGAAATGGGTTATAGATAGAGACATCAGTATGCACTCAGTATTAGCTTAATACTGATACAGATGGTTACACAGAGAAATATTTATAGTTATATTATATACATGGGTTAATATACTCATACATATTAATTTGCTCTGTTAGCAGAGAAGGTGTAGAAGGAATGAGATACCCTAGAATCAATGAGCAGACCTAGCACTAAGATCTTGGTTTCTAAATCCATTTCCAGTAAAAGAAGCCAAGATTCCTTGCGGAAATGACTGATTCTAGAACTGGGGCAGGAAGTGTACAAGAACCTGGAGTACTTTGTAGTGCCAGAATGTAAAGTATTTCATATAAAAACAAAACCTCATTGTAATGGAGATATCAAAGGGAGACAGAAGCCTCCAATGGCCAAATGTGGAGGTTTGAGCAACAAATTAATTAAAAGAGTATTAGACTGTAGCCAAAGATATAAAATAAATATCCATGGGAGGGCCCATACTGATATAAATGGATGACTGAATAAATAATGAATGGAGGGAAGAGACCAATCTCCTGTGCAGAAAAATTCCACGTAACTTATGTAGACATTCCACTCTCAAAGAGGTGGAGTATAGCACCTCATTCCTTAAACGTGGTTACTTCCTTCCAAAGAATACAGCATGGAAAGGGGAGAGAAAAGTATCTCTACAGCAGAGATACTTGACAACTACTTCAGTCAGGTGATCAAGATCAATATCAATAGTGACAGGTGACATTGATTACATGTAGGCTTGATATGATGTAGTGAGAAGAGCTACATCTCTGTAGTCTTCCTTCTCAAACCTTTAACCTGAGTCTAATAATGAGACGGACATTAGACAAATCCTAGTTAAGAGACATTTCATAGAATACTGACTGTAAACTCCCAACATGGTTAAGATCGTTGGAAACAACTAAAGTCTGAGAAGCTGTTCTAGCCAAGAGAAGCCAAGGTGGGTATGATGACTAAATGTAATATGGTCTCCTGGATGGCATCCTGGAACAACAACAACAAAAAGACACTAAGTAAAAAGAAATTCTGAATAAAGTATGGACTCTAGTTACTAAAAATGCATCCATATTCATTCATTAACAGTAACAAATGTACCATACTAACATAAGATGTCAGTAATAGGGGAAACTGGGTGCTGGGTATATGGGAATTCTGAACTATCTCCAGAATTTTTCTGTAAAACCAAAACTGTTCTAGAAATAAAGTTTATTAAAAAGAAGTACATGGAAGTTGATTGAAAAGAATAAAAGGAAGGAATAGGAAGCACGGTGAAATTTTATTTTAATCAAGATTAACTGGGAAGATTTAAATAAATTTAAGCACATTTTTACTCTAAAAACATGGTCATTGAACTTAAACCTTCCAGATGGGAGGAGCAAAACATCCCAACATAGATACGGAGAATTTGTGAACTAAAAGATGTAGGAAATTATGTTCACATAGAGAAAGAAAGACAAAAAGAGTGAAAAGATTAGAAATAGGTTAAAGAGAGGGAGGAGGGAATGAAAATATTGAGGATACATCTAATGAAATAGAGGAAATGAGAGGGCTGCTGTTTTGAAAAGCTGATGAATGGGAATTTAACAGAATCCAAGAAAAAACCCATGAATTACGAGAGTCAAAAAAGACTACATTTTGAGCAGGTAAATAACATCCACCCACACTCACACATTATAGTGGAACCATGAAACACTTAGATCAATAAGAAAATCTTAAAAGCAACCAGAGAAAGGACCGATTACAAGGAACAATACTGATGATGACAGAATCAAGTTTCTAAATCTACAACGGTGGGGACACCTACTGCTAACTAAATTCTCCATGATAAAGAGTGTCACTTTGTGATATCTTTCACGAGACTGTCTACTAGCCTTTCCTAGGTGCACAGCTTAATTCACCTTTGGTGGCATGTACAATTTTCCTTCTTATAATTTTGTAGCTACCAGATGAATGAAATATTTTTTAAAGGGACAAGAATTTTGATTCACAAAAGAATGCTTATGTTCAGTTTTCATTTGTTTCTTCAATCACTCAACAAGGCAATGAACAATTGACCAGTTTTAATTAGGGGGAACTGTGTTAGAAACTGAAAACAGATAAAAGTTTCTTATTTCAATACTTACAGTTGTGTCAGAAGACACATATTATGATAAGTTCTAAGGTAAAGAAGATATATAATATATTTTAGGAGCCTATACAAGGGCCATCTAACTCAATCTGGAGTCAGAAAAGTGATTATTTTTGTACATAAACCCTTTAGGGAAGGCGTGCAAAGAACTTCACTTCATTTATGACATTAACACAGATATATGAGGGGCGCCTGGGTGGCTCAGTCGGTTAGGCATCTGACCCTTGATTTCAGCTCAGGTCATGATCTCACAGTCTTGAGACTGAGCTCTTGAGATCCGTGCCCAGTGCAGAGCCTGCTTAGGATTCTCTCTCTTCCTCTCCCTCTGCCCCTTCTCTGCTCTTGTACATGCACTCTCTCTCTCTCTTTCTCAAAAAAAAAAAAAAAAAAAGTTGTTTGTCATCAATCAATCAATCAGATATATTATAAGGGAAATTATAAAACTGTTGTTCTAAGCAAATCACCTGAATTTGCAGTAAGCTTTTCTTTTCTTTACGACAGTGTCAATTTCGTGATTATAACCTGAGAGCATTCAAGTAAGATTACAAATTATTACTGATGTCCATGCTCAAAATGGTAAGCACACAAGATATCGCCTAGTACCCCTTCCCTTCTCAGTGGATGTTTGAAGACAGTGTCTTCCATTCTTGCCCCAATTGTTTATTATCCGAATCTGCAAATGCTAATGAACCTGTAATGCCAGAAAGGAAATGAGAAGTACATAATTGACACTGTTTGGAGAGTGAAATTTTGTAATTGCTTTCTCCCCAAATGTCCAGAAATTGAGTTAATGTGTCAATACATCTTTAAACCTCATCACCACCACAACTAAATAGTGGACAATGATAAACTGATTGACTAGGCAATGCAGTTTAATATTATAAAATTATATAATTATACTTAATTATAGTATCCTTCAATTCTTGACCATAAGTGATGTACAGGCAAATTTTTTTAAGTGTTTTTTAAAAATGCATAGGTGAAACATAGAAGACAGTAATGGGTATGCGACTGATCCTAATTAGACAGAATTGCCATTTCCTCACCACAGTGTGTGACTCTTTTATTTTAGTTCTAAAACTACAGACAGAGCCACCGATTAAAAACAGGATGTGGGTGAGTAGTCGTGCCTAAGACTTGCTGGACTAGACATGAGCTAAGATAGTGGTTCTAAAACAGCAGTCTTCAGACAAGTGCTGGCTTGTTGCATAAGAACCACCTGGGAAACTTGTAAAATGCAGGCATCAGATCCCAGAAAGTCTGTCAAATCGGCCTGGGTGGGGTCCAGGAATCTTCCTTTTAAGCAAGCTCCCCGACAGATTCTTACACAAATAGTCAAGGAACCATAGAAACACTGTTCTATGCTCATGGTTTCTCTGCCGGCTCTCTTATTGGTAAAGGGTTGGACTCTGAGTGATAAGAGAAAAAGGATAAGAAAGTTATGAAAACTATCGAAAATTACATGTCTTAATTTATTATATATTTTTTAATGTTTATTTATTTTTGAGAGAGAAAGAGAGAGAGAGAGAGAGACCGAGTGCAGGTGGGGGAAGGACAGAGAGAGAGGGAGACACGGAATCTGAAACAGGCTCCAGGCTCTGAGCGGTCAGCACTCATGAACTCATGAGTCGAACTCAGAGGTCGAACTCATGAACCGTGAAATCATGACCTGAGCTGAAATCAAGAGTCTGACCCTCAACCAACTGAGCCACCCAGGTGCCCTTCCCTCATTTTCAACACGGAATGATTTTGACTCTTACTTGACTGAAATGGAAGCCATCTGAAAAGAATATCCTCAACTCTTTTACCCCCAGTGGTGTCTGTGTCACTTTCCCTCTGGCCCTGCTTCTGAGAAAAGGTACTGACTGATGTGAATCCGTTTTTCCCATGTCCCACATCTTTCGTACTCAGCCACAGATTTCTTCCATCAGGCCTATAAATGTTTGCCATCTTTCTTTATTCTGAATTTAATACTTAAGTCTGCTTTACCAACATGAAAAGTAAAAAGAAGGTCATATGTCTTCAATATTGAAATAAATTTTGTGATCCTCAGATGTGCTCAACTTAGCATGAGCAAACTATCATTCATGGATCCTATTCTATCTTCCTTTCCAAATTCCCTGAGAACCTTGGGACTTTACTTGGTTGTGCTTCCAAACTTCCTGAAAAGAAAAATGGAGACTGTGAGAAGTTACTTGGCAGCCCAGGTTCACTTACTGTTCTTTCTGTTTGTGTCACAAAATGTCATCAATGAAATCCTGCTCTCCAGAGTGTAGGGCACTGATTGGTATTTTTCCTGGTCCCAAGGCTTCAGTATCTTGGGATTTTTTGGAAAGAGGACAGTCTAGATCATCTGGTATTTAATTCAGCCAAGAGAACGTGAGCTCTCAAGATGGCAGTTCCTTCAATTTCTCATGCTTAGTCTTTTGGATTCAGGACCCCTTTCATGATGGGATGGCTGAATTGGAAGGAGTTATTCTAATTTTCACATGGGAGCAACCCCTCTCTGCATGCCTAGCAGGGTTCTAGTACTGAGCAAAGACCATCTGTTGAGACTACTCCTTCCCTTGTGGTCAATCTCCTTTGTGTCCTTTCCCTGTGAGTGGATCGCATTAAAGGACAATCTCAATGCAGTGGAGGTCTTAAATGGCTAATTTTAGAGTCTAAAAAGAGGCATCAGTGTTTTCTTGTCTCATCTACAATAGCGCCCAACTTTGCATGCCAGGGGCAGCTGCAGTTAGCTGATGAAAGGTCCTGTTATTTCTGTAAGACAGTAGATTATATTTAGCTAATTAAGGATCCACTCTAGAAACTTCCTATTCATAACAAAATCATACTCCAAGATAACTTGTCTCCACTCCTAGACTTAGGGGATCCAGTCATAATTTTACATGTTTTAAATATGTGTGTATATTAAACCTGGTTTTTCTCAACCTCTTTGTAACACTTGCTCTCTGCAATCAGACTCTCTCCTTTATGAAATACTCTCGTCCTGCCTTCTTGATTATTCCTTTTCTAATTCCTCTTTTACTGACCTAAATGGAGCCATTCCTTGAGTTATATCCTCTGCTCTCTGCTTTCCCCTCTCTACCCTTTTCCCTGGGGTTTTCTTCCTGTGTCACAACTTGAAATATTACTTGTGTTCCTCAGCCATTTTCTCAAGCCAGAATTCCCTGCTTCTAATATACCTGACCCCCACTCTCCCTGTCTCTCCTAGATATCCTGTATTTCGATTGTATCAAGTGGACAGACCTTCCAGCTTCTATAACTGCAAAGATTAGGGAGAGTACATACATGAGTGAGTGGTATAGGCAAGATAAAAACAAATCAGCCTCAGTGTCAGGACAGCAGAAAGAGATGGGGACTGTAGAGCTTCTGGCTAGAAGGGCAGCTGCTACTTGGCTCCTGTGAATTGTTTTTCAGGTTTTCTGTTTTTAACTGTCTTGTCCATGGTCATGGTCTCCCCGTTTCTAAACATCAACAACTAAATTTTGAACTTGAGAAAACACAGTGCAAGCCAAAGAAAATATATCTGGCAGCCATATTTAGCCTCCTGGAAACCAGTTTGCAATTTCGGACCTAAATCTAGACTGTGGAAGAAACTCCCTGCACAATCCACACTCCTACCCCCACTCTCTGCCTACTCCCTCTCATCCTACTCGATTGCTAGGTTAATCTCCCCCACCCCTTTTTTTTCTTTTTAAGAGAGAGAGAGAGAGATGAGAGAGAGCCAGTGTAAGTGGGGAAGGGGCAGAGGGAGGAAGAGAGAATCCTATGCAGGCTCCACGTTCAGTGCAGAGCCTAACTCGAGACTCAATCCCAGGACCCTGGGATCATGATCTGAGCCGATGTAAGGAGGTGGACCGTTCAACAGACTGAGCCACCCAGGCGCCCCCTTAGCAGAGCTCTCAATGCTTCCTTCAACACAGTCCCGATTTTCCCGTTCAGCTGTATTTCCCCAGCTTCTCTACAAGCATCTCATGCCTCTGGACTGCAGTAGAGGCTTTCTTAACAGACTTCTCTGCATAACTGCCTCATCAGACCAACACAAGATCTCCACTCCCGGGTTAATTCACATTCGGTGTGTTCATCTAACCTTTGTTGAGGTTATGCTCTTCAGGGTTTGGTTGTTTGTAATTCCCAAGTGTACTTGCTATTTAAAAATGTTGCTGAGGGGCAGGCACCTGGGTGGCTCAGTCAGTTGAGCATTTGACTCATGGTTTTGGCTTAGGTCATGATCTCACCGTTTGTGACATGGAATCCCCAGTCTGGCTCTGCACTGACAACACCGAACCTGCTTAGGATTCTCTCTCTCTCCCTCTCTCTCGGCCCCTCCCCTGTTCGTGCTGTCTCTGTCTCTCTCAAAATAAATAAACTTAATTTTTTTAAAAAAAATGTTACTGAAATTGGGCAGGACAGTATAAAACATTGGAAGAAAATAATAAAAGTCTCAAATCCTGCAATTGGTTTGCTTCGCAAGTGTCTATGAATTCACCTCACACTTTAAAGAAATTGGGGCTGGATATTCTAGATAAATGCTTTATAAGAGAATGATGCCTTTGGAATTCTAATCCATACTCAAAGAAGGGTACTTGGTTTTAGGTTACAATGTTGGTGAATGAATATACACCCGTATCTTTTAGATGAAATCTTCTGGTTTTTATGATCACCTGCTTTAACAAAATTTGTAGATTGATCGAGTGCATGCCAAATTATCTTGGGTTGAATTGGGTATTTTGCACCGTCATTTCACTCCCAAGCTTTCTCGACATTATTGTTTTATTGATGCCGTTCCTTTGATCTACATACAGCTCCCCCCCTCTCCGTTTCTAATTTTCTCAAATTCAATAAATTGTGTGTAAATGGCTCAGATGCCACCCTCCCCGTCGCACCACAGATGTGCGAATACACATATGCATTCACATCCACACACGCACCCACAATTTCCCCCTTGATATCTCCTCCTTGATGTGAACTGTCCATCCTTTACCTTTCCTTGGTCTTTGCGCTTCACTTTCTTAATAGCACTGATTGTATTTTTTTTTATATTGTATATAACAGTATGGAATATATCGTCATACATGTTCTTACCTTATGCCGCTAAAAATGCTACCTTCTTTGACGGCGGATTTGCTTACTTACTCATTTCTGTGTGTCCCATAGTACCTAGCATTGTCCACGCACGTGCGAAGTTTTGAAGCTGGCTTTGATTCTTGTGCCTCAAAACTCTTCTCTCTCTGACTTGGCACCAAATAATGCTAATGGGCAGGCTCATCAGGGCCTCAAATGGGTGCTCAAACCTATTGGTAATCAGAGGGTTTGGGATCGATCGTATTTAAATACTCAAGAGACTTAGAATCTGTCTCAGAAATTGTAGGCCAGTTGTAACAAACGAGCGTCTCCCCTTTCTCTGTCATTGGAGGTGACAGATGAACCAGCCCCTGGTAAAAAGATACAGTGAGATTAGAAATGGTGTGTTGCCAGACCACTGTCGAGTTGATGTTCATTGCTTTTAACAAAATCCTTGGATTTTAATGTGTGACCGATCATGTTTGCAGTATCTCTGCTGATTTTACAATTTGAAGAATTACACACACACACACACACACACACACACACACAAATCCGCGTGCTTTCCCTTTGTGTCATTTATTTGGAGGGTTTTGATTGTTGCTCCTTTAGGGGGGAAATTTAATAAACAAAAGGATCCACAAGATACTTATTGACCCTCTTGTCTTACAAACAACAATAAAAAGCTAAATGTTGTGTATGCATCACTAAGCATGGGACACACAAAATTTGGCAGTCATTTTAGAAAGCAAGAGAGACATGTGTGCCCTTTGGGCTCATTTTGGAAACAAAAATTTTTTTTTACATGTCAGGTTCCTAAGAGCAAAATCCTCTGTGAGGTGTCAGAAGAGGGAACATGTTTAACACCAGTTAAGCATGGATTAGGAGACTATCCTCAAACGAGAACGTTCATGGGCATCGTTGCTTGGCAATGACAAAATAATTTTTATGCTTTTTGTTTTTTTAGAGAGAGAGAGAGAGAGAGAGCACAAGTGGAGAAGGGTGGGGGGGGAGAGACAGAGACAGAGAGAGAGAGGGACAGAGAGAGAGTCTTAAGCAGGCTCCACACTCCGCACAGAGCTGGTCCTGGGGCTTGATCCCATGACCCTGGGATCATGACCTGAGCCAAAATTAAGAGTCAGACAACTCAGCCGACTGAGCCACCGAGGCATCTCAAGGCTTTTATTAAATCAAATAAAAAAATGTTTCCAGTTAACGCCTACTCATGTCCTCAGAGGTATTGTTAATATTTTAGTGAGTTTTCTTACAGACCTTTGGGCATGTCTATATGAAATTGTACTGTAAAAAATATAATTTATGTATGAAATTGTAGTTTTTAATATCTAAAAACCGTAAACATCTAATACATTTACCTAAACTGAATTTTACCACATATAATGTTCCACAACTTTATTTTTAAACTTCATCAGATGCATATGTTCTGAACCTTTGATATATGAAAACACCTCTTCTTTGCTTTCTTAGGTGAATGCTCTACTGGTGGGGATTGTGCTTTAGGATGACAGCCCTTTCTCAAGATGGTAATAAATATTTTCTCTCTTTTGCGTTCTCATTTTGCATGTAAACAATCCAAAGCCAGTTTGTTTCCCTTATAAAGTATATTTTGAAATACGTACTCTTGGAATTCTTGGGCACTTATTCTTGGAAAACATTCTCGGATACATTTTGCCTATCAGACCAAGGAGCATCAGTGGTGTCTGTGTGCATTACACGTGTTTAGATTGACCATTTGATCTGAACAATTCACCTCCTTTTTCACCCAATGATGGCTTACCCTTATTTTGTTTCTGTGATTATTGCCTCTGCTCTATCTCTACCTTCTCTTTTTCTTGAATTCCCACTTTTTATAGCTTAACAATCTGCGTATTCTGTTCTCCAAATCTTTTATCTCCCCCCCACCCTGGGTTGCCATCATTTTTCTTCATTTTTTGCTTGATTTATGATGGTCTTCCTTCATAAATCATGGTCTACTTTTCTTTTTGGCACATCGACTTATTTTTGTAAAACTCAGAATCAAGTTCTTAATATCTGGAACATTTTAGCATTGAATTATATCACCTTGAAATTACCAATTATGTTTCTAAATATTCTCTTCTAATTAGTATACTCATTCTATCCTAGTAAGAGTCCCTTGTTCACTGTGATGGCCCCTGCACATGCTAATGATTCCTGGTTTTCTTATTCCTTGTCTATGTTGCAGGTACTCAATCACCCCCTCCTACCCCATTCTTCCTATCCCATCTGAGGTTGAGGATTATCCCAAATTTTTGGTACTGGCCAGAAGTCTTCTCTGAATCACCTTCATTTTCCTTATTGTAGCTCTGGGACCTACCAATCAGTCTAAGGATTGAATCAAGGAGTGTTTCCTCTTTTTTCTCTTCTCCTGGTGAGTTTCTGAAAGATAGGCATGATCTATTCCTCGGAAACTTCGTAGTATTCAACTGTAAAGTCATCTGGGCCTGCTATTTACTTCTCAAGAAGATCTATACATTTTTACTTGACTTTATACACTAATTATAGGATTATTCAAAAATTCTGTTTCAGGCTGCCTGGGTGGCTCAGTCAGTTAAGGGTCCGACTTCAGCTCATGATCTCACGGTTTGTGAGTCAAGCCCTGTGTCAGGCTCTGTGCTAACAGCTCAGAGCCTGGAGCCTGCTTCAGATTCTGTGTCTCCCCCTCTCTCTGTCGCTCCCCCATTCATACTGTTTCTAGCTCTCATACATATATAAAAACTTTTAAAAAATTAAAAAGATAGTTCTGTTTCTTCTTGAGCGATTTTTAATAACTTACATACTTCTAAGACTGCTCATGTCATGTAAGTTTTGAAAGCTTTTAGCATAATATTCTGCATGGTATCATTTGATTTTCTTTTTCTTTTTTTTTGTTTTTGTTTTTTTTGTTTTTTTTTTTAAAGTTTATTTATTTTTTGAGACAGAGAGAGAGACAGAGCATGAACGGGGGAGGGGCAGAGAGAGAGGGAGACACAGAATCGGAAGCAGTCTCCAGGCTCTGGGCCATCAGCCCAGAGCCCGATGCGGGGCTCGAACTCACGGACCGCGAGATCGTGATCTGAGCTGAAGTCGGACACTTAACCGACTGAGCCACCCAGGCGCCCCTTGATTTTCTTTTTAATCTTCATTAACTATTTAGTTATGCTATCTTTAAAAATCCTAACATTTGTTTGTCTCTTCTCACTTTCCCCTTTCAGTTTTGGCTGAGGCTTGTCTATTTCAGCAGTCTTTAAAGTATACATGTTATCTTTGTTGTACTTACTATATTTTGTCTTTTACTGATTTTTGCTTTCAAAATTTTCTCCCCTCTACTACTTTCTTCAGATTTAGTCTACTGTTACGTATCTAATTTTTTAGAATGGATTTGCGCTTTTTAAAGTAATTATTTAAGGCTATACATCTCTTTCTAATTACTAGTTTGGATGGATCCCATGGGTTTTGACAAACATTGGATGTGTATTTTTTTATTGTTTTGTTCTAAATATCTTAAATTTGCATTATGAATACTTGTTTTGCAAATGAGCTATATAGAACTGTGGCTTTTTTTTAGAATTGTATTTTATATTTCTAAAAGTATGGGATACTTTATTTAACTTTTGTGTTATTTTAAAAAAAAAAATTTAATCTTTATTTATTCTTGAGAGAGAGACAGGGTGTGAGCAGGGGAGGAGCATAGACAGAGGGAGACACAGAATCTGAAGCAGGCTCCGGGCTCTGAGCTGTCAGCACAGAGCATGATGTGGGGCTCGAACTCACGAACCTTGAGATTGTGACCTGAGCCAAAGTCAGACTCTCAACCAACTGAGCCACTGAGGCACCCCTACTTTTGTGTTATTGAATCCCTTAATTACACTGCAGGTAATATAGTTTGTATAATAATTATTGTTTACGATTAGCTGGGATTTGCTTTTAGCTTGTTACATGGTCGCCTTTTTTGTTGTTGTTCCATGTGTATTTGAGCAGATGTGTATTCTCTAATATCTGGATGCCAAATCAATACAATTCAATTTTTTATACTTGGCCATTAAATGGAGACAGATGTTTAGAAATCTTTCACTTTTTGTTAGATTTGTCAACGTCTCATGTTTAAATAAAATTTTGCTTTCCATATTTTGGAGTTATTTTATGGGTGTATAAGTGTCTAGAATTATATTTTTCTGATTACTGGAAACTTCTTTTTGTTTAATGTTTATTTATTTTTGACAGAGAGAGAGAGAGAGTGAGAGAGAGAGAGAGAGAGAGAGAGAGGCATAGAGCAAGGGGGACACAGAATCCAAAGCAGGCTCCAGGCTCTAAGCTGTCAGCACAGAGCCCTACACGGACAGGGCTTGAACCCCTGAACTGTGAGATCACGACCTGAGCCGAAGTCGGATGCCCAACCGACTGAGCCACCCAGGTGCCCCTGGAAACTTCTATCACTATGTAGAGATGTCTTTGTCTCTAATACTTTTTGGACTAAAGTCCATATTTCTAATATAAAATAGATATTACGGAGTTTTTTTGTTGCAGTTCTTGATTTGGCATATCATTTTCCATGTTCTTAACACATTTGGATCTTTATTTTGTAAATGTGTCTCTTGTAAACATAACATAGCCAGATTTTTAAAAGTTCATCCTTAAAAAAAAATCTACTTTTATTTGGAACATTTAGTTTTATTTTATTTGTTTTGGTTATTTACTTTATTAGTATGTGTTCTAGTATCTTATATTGTGCTATTGACTTGTTTTTTTCTATGCTTTTAAAAATTCTCCTTTCAAAAACATAGATACATAAAAATAAATAAAAAATAAAAATTCTGCTTTTTAAATGAATGTATTTTGCTTTTGCTTTTCATCCCATTAGGTTGGATTTGAAGGCATACATTTCCAGTTTGTTCTTTCAATGGACATGCTTGAACTCGTACCATGTGCACTTAATAACCTAGCAAGGTCTGAAGTTAGTAGACACAGTTAACCTCTTCTTTTAAAGAAAGCAAAGATACTACCCATTAACTGTGATCACCCTTCTCTTGAATTGTATGCTATTGTTTTCCAGTATTTCAATTCTTTCTTCCAACCATACAAATATGATAATAATGATTATTTTGTAAATATTTATTACTCTCATCCTTATTAATTTCTTACCATTCCTTCTTGTATCTCAGATAGTGCTTCTGACATCATTTTCTTTCTTCCCAATATTGATCTTTTCAGTGAGAGTCTAATGGTGAACTTACATTTCTTAATGTAAGAAAATCTTTATTTCACATTTTTTGAAATAAAGATTTGCCGGATTCATGATTATAGGCACATAGCAGTTTCTCTCAAAACATTGAAGATTTTATTTTACAATTTTCCTTATTCAATTTTTGCTCTTGAGAAATCTGCTCTTAATTTATTATCTTTGCTAGTTTTTTTTTAGTGAATAATTATAATGTCCTTTTTTTATCTTCAATAATATACCTTTTCACTACAATATGTCTAGGTGTTAATTTCTTTTGTTTACCCTGAATGGCATATTATATTTTGATTTCATTGCCTAAGGCTGCTTATCTTGCAAGTCAGGGAATTTTTTCAGCTGTATCTCTTGAATATCACCTCTCCTTCATTCTTTCTATTCTCCCCCTCCACATTTTGAATTTGATGTGTACTAGAAAATCCTATTCTATACGTCTGTGTTTTCATGGAGCTTTTGCATATTTCATCTCCAAGTTTCACTTTGTTTTCATCTTGATTTCTTCATAATTACTTAATTCTTGATAATTTCTTCACACGGTCCTTTCATCTCTGCTTAATCTCCTATTTAATCCATCCACTAAATGTTTAATTTCAATGCTTCCATTCTCTAAATATCCTACCTGGTTCTTTTTCAAATTTTCATCATTACTTTTTTGTCCTTGTGCATTGAAAGAAAAGTCAATCTTTTATTTTTAAAAATACTTAGTACATAGCTGTTTTATATTCTGTATCTGATAGCTCCAATATCTGAAGACTTTAATAATACTATGTGTTACTTCTGGTGACTCTTACATAGGGTCACATGTTTTTATGGTGTTTTTTGTTTGTTTGTTTGTTTTTTAATTTTTTTTCAACGTTTATTTATTTTTGGGACAGAGAGAGACAGAGCATGAACGAGGGAGGGGCAGAGAGAGAGGGAGACACAGAATGGGAAACAGGCTCCAGGCTCTGAGCCATCAGCCCAGAGCCTGACGCGGGGCTCGAACTCACGGACCGCGAGATCGTGACCTGGCTGAAGTCGGACGCTTAACTGACTGCGCCACCCAGGCGCCCCTGTTTGGTTTGTTTTGTTTTATTTGTTTCTTGAGAGAGAGAGAGCGTGTGCATGTGCACACCTGAGTGGGGAGGGGCTGAGAGAGAAAGAGAGAGAGAGACTCCCAAGCAGGCTCCATGCTGTCAGCACAGAGCCCCATGAGGAGCTTGAACTCACAAACCATGAAAGCATGACCTGTGCCAAAATTAAGAGTTGGTTACTTAGCCAATTGAGCCACCCAGGTGCCCCTTATGGTATGTCCTTGATCACTGTAGCTCTTCACCAAATCCCTTTTGAGAATTCATAACCCCTTGATTATGAATATGCTTATAATCCCTTTAAGCATAGAGCAGGATAGTTTAATGGTTTTCTATTTCTTAGTGTATTATCTTATTTTCTTCTCCTTTTGTTCATTTACAAAGGTTTTTGTAGCTTCTGGTTGAGGGTCTCATGTTGGACTCTTTATGTTTGTTACTAGTCTTGAATGAAGAAATTAATGTTACCAGCCCTTAGATTAAGAGCAGTGTGGAACACACTAATGGCTTGAGTCAGGGCCATGGACAGCTTCAGATTGGGAATGGTGCCTCACTAGTCCTCATCAACTCAAAATTGTTTATTGACCTTGTTGCATGGTTCTTTTGGGGGTGAGCAGGTGAACTTGTCTGAGGTCATCTTGGGTTTCAACAGAGCCTCTTGGCTTACTGTGGTTTTAGAAGTGATCACTCTGGATTTATTTCTGCTCAGTTGCATTCATCTTTAACTACAAATCTGGTCTTTGTTCTCTTTATTCTTCTTCTTCTCATGTTACCTCCAGATGGATTTTTTGAGATCAAAACTTTTTGAGCCTCGGTATCAATTACTTCTATGCTATTTGCTAAGTGTTGATGTTGACTCTCTTAGGGCCATTCCCCAAGTCTTTTGTGGACTGCCATGCCTTTATTCCTTCTTATTTTATTTAAAATATCATTGGAAACATCGTTAGCAATTCTCTGGCTTACTTTAAATATGTATGTTTATAGCTTTTGCCTTCATTTTGGTCAACATTATACAGAAATTGGTAGATTTTGTGAATATGGTCCCATGATTTTTTGTTTCTATATTTGTTTTATAACTCTTTTCTGAACTTGTAATGCTCTTCCCCATTTAAAAAGCTTTTGACACTTTTCATAGATGCCAAGGAAAAATATAGAATAAATATGCCTTTAATCTAATATTTCCCAGAAATTCCAAATCAAACAATTGTAGAAGGATAGGGCTATATGTAAAGCCTGTTTCTTTTTTAATGTAAGCCTTCGGGATAGTCCTTTGATGTGGTGTAAAATGAGATGCCATCTAAGGTGGCCAACCTGAATGGCAAAGTTAGAGAAAAAGTGCATACGCTATTAACTTCTTAGAAAACATTTTTAGGAGGGTCTCTTTCCTATGTTACTTTGATCATAAAGAAATGGCACCTTGCATTCCCGTTTCCATACACCAGAGTCTTATAAATATTTTGGATCACAAAACAGTATAGGGGCTTTCACTTATAGCTTCCTTTCTCCATAGAAATTGGACACTAGTTCACATGGACAGTGGGATTGGAACCAAAGGACAAATCCAAGTAGGATTAACCTCCAACAACTGTAGCATTTTAACAGTGTGTGATCAGATTGAGTTCTTTCCAGAAAGGTTCACTCTCGTTACTGTAACTTGGTTCTACATGGACCTCAAGAAACACACAAAGATATTTATATAGAGTTTAGCATTTCTACTCAAAGAACATTGTTGGGTAGAATTAAAATTTCTGTTAGCATTTATCTAATGCTTACTATATGCTCTAGAATTTTTCAAACTCTTATCTGTACTTTATGTCATATCTATTCATCTTACTTTGAGAGCCAGTTATATTATTGTTCCCATTTTTCAAAAGAGGAGATTGTGGAACAGTGAGGTTGTATGTCTTGCCCAAGAGTGTAAAATGTAAAATGTGACTTTAATCAACTTTTACAATGATCAACTTTACAATCAACTTTTACATGATGGAGACTTTGGGTTTGTAGGTGCATAGCTCTGGAATCAAATCTTGCCACTACTTGTTGCTAGCTTTGTAATGTCGGGCAAGACAAAAACTTACCTCCTTCGAGCCTGTTTCTTTCACCATAACGCGGAGATAATAGTAGTGTCTACCTGTAGAGATCTGTAAGAATTAAATGGGATAAGTTATATATAAAGTTTAGCACATACTAAGCTCTCAATAAATGTGAGCTACAGAGACGGTAACTAATTATTACCTCTACTGAAAGCAAGAGGTTACCTCACAGGAGAGAATTTCCTGCAAAATAATCTGACAATCGGAGTTCCCTGAAATTTGTACCTAATAATACTTACAAGAGGAGAAGAAAATGGATTGTGTTGTTTATAATTCCTATAAATTAAAATAGGAATCCCAACATGAGACTTTACAGGCTCCTAAAGAAAACAAGGACAAATTATCAGACTGTATCCCATATCATACTGCTCCTTTTGAAGAATTCATTCCCATAAAATATGGCTAAATACCAGGAGGCTGTGTAAGTGGAAATGTTTCAGTGGAGGCTTCATGACATGTACTGGTGTTACCGAACAGTGCAATGAAGTAGTCAAGAGCTAGGACTTTGGAGTCAGATGCTGGTATCCTCTGTCTAAAAATTATATGATCTGGGCCTACTTTGTTAACTTTATTCTTATTTTCTTAATATAATGTATTGTCAAATTGGCTTACATACGACACCCAGTGCTCATCCCAACAAGTGTCCTCCTCAATGCCCATCGTCCATTTTCCCCTCTCCTCCAGCCCCGCATCCACCCTCAGTTTGTTCTCTGTATTTAAGAGTCTCTTGTGGTTTGCCTCCCTCCCTCTCTGTTTGTGACTATTTTCCCCCCTTCCCTTCCCCCATGAACTTTTGTTAGGATCCACATATGAAATCATGCCATTTGCTGCAATGTGGATGGAACTGGAAGGTATTATGTTGAGGGAAATAAGTCAATCAGAGAAGGACAGATATCATATGTCTTTACTTTGTTAACTTTAAAATGGATGCCAAGGGGTACCTGGTTGGCTCAGGCAGGTAAGTGTCTGACTCTTGATTTTGGCTCAGGTCATGATCCCAGGGTTGTGGGATCGAACCCTGCATTGAGGGCATGGAGGCTGCTTGGGATTCTCTCCCTCTCTCTGTATCTGCCCCTCCCCTACTCATTCTCTCTCTCTCTCTCTCTCTCTCTCTCTCTCTCTCTCAAAATAAGTAAATAAGCTTCGAAAAACAAAGAAGCTTTCAGCCTAGTGCCTGATCCACAATAAAGATTCAGTAAATTTAACTACGTTTAAAAACTGTAACACTTCAGTTTCTATCTTCCCAACCCTTTCGAAAAGGTGAAAGGGCAGGGGCGCCTTGGTGGCTTGGTCGGTTAAGCGTTCGCCCTCAAACATCCGACTTCTGCTCAGGTCATAATCTCGTGATTCGTGAGTTTGAGCCCCTGGTCAGGCTTGGTGCTGACAGCTCGGAGCCTGGAGACTGCTTTCAGATTCTGTGTCTCCCTGTTTCTCTGTCCTTCCCCTGCTCATGCTCTGTATCTCTGTCTCTCAAAAATAAATGTTAAATTTTTTTTTTAAAGGTGAAAGTGCAGAAATCTTTTTCGTTGGTTCTAGAATTTCTTTATTTATGGCTAATCCTACTTGAGTTCTCAGAACTCAGGTCATTATCCAACTAATAAAAGTCACCTTAAATAATTCCACATTTGGTGCTCTTCTCTAGCAGCTCTGATCCCCTCTCTAAAAGTACCACTGAGAGAGAAGAAATTGCGTATCTCGTTAGCCTCTTGCTTTAACTTATTTCCTTCATTCCTAAACCTGTAAAAAAAAAAAGGCAAGTTTCCCACTGTCTTTTATCCTGAGAGTCTAAGGCAACAGGAAGAAGTGCATTTATATAAAGGGGTGGTTAATTCATTGCCACTAATAAAATCCCTCAGTATACTTACAGAGGAAGATACAGTATATTAAAGGGAAATGAAAATATGGAACTCTTTTAGTTTTCTTATTTCTTGCATTAACACAGATTTCTTTTAAATACAAATTGATA
This sequence comes from Lynx rufus, assembly GCF_022079265.1. Taxonomy (NCBI): domain Eukaryota; kingdom Metazoa; phylum Chordata; class Mammalia; order Carnivora; family Felidae; genus Lynx; species Lynx rufus. Next base: position 74,791,831 of record NW_025814834.1, read on the forward strand.
TAGTTTTGCTATACTAGTGAAGACACTGTGAATTAGATGTGAATGTGTTTTAGGTATTATATACCATTGGTCAGCTGCTTTTAAGGTGATATCTCATTTATGTCCCCCAATAGCTCCGTGAAATTCATTTGGACTCCTAATTTTAGAGTTAAGGACATCAAGTCTCAGGAAGGTGAAATAACTTGCCCTAGATCACCTGGATGGTAAATAATGGATGCAAACAGGTGTTTCTTACTAGATACCAGTGTTATTGATTGATTGATTGATTGACTGATTGATTGATTTTTGCAAAACCATATGGCCTTCTATAAAGTGACCCCAAAACATGAATTAAGCCTTCATCTTGCTTAAACATCTCACTTTTGATATTTTCCCCCAGACTTTTCTTTCACCATCCCTATTTATAGTACTTTTTCCTCCACTGATGGAAAATATTGCTTCTAGAAGAGCAAACTGGTACTAGAAAAAAAGAAAACGTGTTCTCTACTTTTATATCACACAAAAAAATAATGTGTCCCTCCCCTCCAGCCCCATTATCCAATTTACCTTGGCCATTTTACCATTAATAATATATAAATACTTATCTAGTGTAGCAACACCTCCAATTTTAATTCAAGTACCACTTTGTGTTATTTATTCATGTTGACAAAATATCTTCTGTAATTGTTTAAAAAATGAGTTAAGAGAGTTCAGAGCTTTGAACCTTTAAATTTCTTCCTGTCTTTATTCCATGACTAAAAGCAGCTGACTTATTTCCCAGATGCAATGAACTGATAAAACTGGATGTTTACAATTACCTTGAGACTTACAGAAGTAAAGCCTTATAAAATGTTCTACAACCCAAGTCTACTTTCATGACCTTCTTATTGAAATTCCCTTGCATCCTTTATAAGGCTATGGAACTAGGTTTACCAAAATACCAACGGTCACAAAGTTCAAGGAAGAAGTTTTCTATGGGAAACCTTGTGCGATCATATTTGTACTTCAAAGACTTAGCTGGCGATGCCACACTATTCTTCCATTAAGTACAATGGGTCCTGGTCATTATCCCTGTAATACAAATACAGATTGCAGACTTTTTCTCTTGATTGTTACTGTTTACCTCTACAAATACAAAGCCTTGACAGACATAATGTGATTATTTCAAATTCCCGTCACAAAGAGTTCAGACCTTTGCATTGCCTGGCAGCCTGACACAGAGTTCTCAGATTAGCCAACAAAGAAGATAAAAAATAAAATAAAATAGATCAAGGGGAAAGGCCTAAACTGCAATGGTTTGCAGCCCTAATTCTCTGCAACATTTTCCTTTCAGGGTTTCAGAAAAGTTGGCTCACTAGACTTGTCTTTCACTAAAGAGAACTAACCTAAAGAATTAGGTTCAGATTTTTTTCCCCCACTGAGAAATTCATTAGAGGGCTTGTAGATATGCTTCTCTTGAGTAGATTCACTTTAAATTTTTCGATTAACAAAGACACTTTATCCGTCTTGGCCACCTTTTGAACTCACTCCGTTCAAAACCCTCTCGGTTCAAAAGTACACAGAAACTGATGATTAGAAATGAACTTTCTTTGTATTCCCCAGGCGTGTGTCAGGCTTCTCCCCTCTCTTTCTTCCATCCTCTTTGCTTTTGCATATTTTTGCACTCTTATTTTGTTTTTTCTTTTCATTGTCCACATCGATGCTGATCAAATTTTGTTCTGTTTTGTTGTTTGCTTTTTATGCTGATGACATTTCATTGAAATTAGATAATAGGGCTGTGTGCTTAAAACAACATTGTGCAAAAATTATAGTCTTTTTTAAAGTTTATTTTACTTATTTTGATGGGGGCAGCAGAGAAAGAGGGAGAGGGAGGGAGAGAGAGGAAATTCCAAGCAGGCTCCGCTCTGTCAGCGCAGAGCCTGACATGGGGCTTGATGCCACGAACCGTGAGATCATGACCTGAGCCAAAATCAAGAGTCGGAGGCTTAACCAACTGAGCCACCCAGGTGGCCCAAAAGTTATCATCTTGGGTAAAATGTAAAGACACAGTAGAGTCATCTGTTACTATACAGGAAGGAAGTAGAAAATTCCACAAACTCATAATCTCTGGTCTTCCTACAGTGATCACAGAACCAGAAGGCTCAACCCTTCTATCATGTGACTACTCTTTTTTTTTTCTTTTAATTATTATTATCAGCTTTGAACTCCTACTATGCAATGCACAGACCAGTATAAAATAAACTGGTCCGTGTTATTCAACGTTTCCAAAACGGAAATGATTTCCCTAAGTCTATTCCTATGGCCAATAATCAGAAGAAACTAAAACATGTAGCTCTGATGGGTGCCTTGCTAAAGCTCGAATTGCTTCCCATTGAATTTAGATTAAACACAAACCCCTCATCACGGCGCACATGCGCAGGTAGATTCTGGCTGTTGCCTGTCTCGCTGACCACATCTCCAACCGCATTCTGTTTTCTGTGCTTCAGCAACATTGGCCTCTGTTCCCTGAGCACACCCTGCCCCTGTGGTTCTCTACGCTTTGATGACTTTTCCTTCCAATGTGCGAGCGGCGGGCTCCTCATCACTTGGTACCTCCCTTCTGAGGGCCTGCCATCTTCTCCTCATCTAAATAGGTTCATCCCTTTCCCTGTTGTTTTCCCTTATTCAGTTTCCCACTTTCTTTTCTTTCTAGCATTTCATTCCATCTGGAATTCTCTATTATTTCCTTGTTTACAGTCTGCCTTTCCAAAACAGAATTGACAGTTTACCAGAGGAGAAGGCTCATCTGTGTTTTTGACTGCAGTATCCTTAGCCCGGGAAGAAATGCCTTAGCCCGGTGAGGGCTCAATAAATGTTGGTTGACTGAGTGAATATCTCAAGATAATAATGTATTGAGAAAAACAATGCATAGCCTCTCCTACTCTGATGTGAATTCTTTATGAGTTAGCCACAATGGGACGATTGATCTGAAACAAATCTATTGTCATAAACATAAAGATATTTAAATAACCCATCCATTTGTCTTTTTAGTAATCAAAAATTTACTGCAGCTTCCCAGCTTCTCACTGAAATGATTCCCAGAGGCTAAATGTGGGGCATATTAAAATAAACATTTAAAAAAAGGCTGAGAGGCGTGTATGACAAAAACCACACAGGAAATCTATATTTAGTGTTAAGTCATGTGATTCTTAATTATTATCTCTGCTTGTGCCAGAGAACAATGTGTCATGACAGTCTCTTGGGTATTTCCTCTAGGATTTATTGTCCAGATTGTAACTCAACTTGGTTTGCAGAGATTAATATGAAATATAAACTAATTGGTGGTTCTATACTTTTGAATCACGTAGGAAATCAAACAGCAGACCATGAGGAAGAGAAAGATAAGAATCAAGGCAGAACTACTGTCTGGTTGTAAATTCATCACTTAGAAGGATGCCTGAATTTATTGTGCTCCTTTGAAAATTTCAAATGCCCAGTTTTCTTCTGGTCAGAAAACAGGCACTGTGCATTTGCTTGAAAGAACTTATTTTGCTAACTGGATACTGAGGGAAACAAAATCCTGTGATTTGAATCATTTCCGGGTTATCGGTTAAGGCATTACAGACATTTTTACAACTTATACAGAATTCTCATACTCATAAAATTTGATTCTCACACCCTGAAAGTCAGATCATAGTCTCCATTTTTCAAGTTAGGAAACCGAATCTCAAAGATACTGAGATCTGCTTAAATTCAGCAAGTAAGAGCCAGGGTGGCTTATGTAAAATAGAAACTTGTGTCCATGTATATTTACAGCTTATTCTCATTTCTCTCTTTTGTCTCACTTGTTAATAAATGTTCTGGATTAGAGACTTCTATTGGAAGAAGTAAAATTATGTTCAGTTATGTTTTGTATCAAACATGGTACCAGTAATCCATTATTTCTATAAGACTTAAGATTTAGTTTTTCAGTATGAAGAAAAAACAATGGGTTAGAGTTACGCTCTAAGATAATAGAATATTGGTGTTAGAAGGGACTATACGAAAGGTACTATTTACTCTCTCATATGAAACAGAAGTACCTTCTGGAGCATTTCTCTGAGATGGTGGTATTTGGTGGGCCATCTAATGTGTCTGCCACTTATAGCCCCTCTTACGAATGTCTCTCATACAGGTTGCGGTGTTATTATCACATCACCCTGGTCACAACTGGGTAGATCATGGCTGAGTGGCTGTCTCAAAGGCCGCTGTCCAGAGAGATCAGTCTGTAAGGCATTTGTAAGAGAAATCTAACGGTAATGTGCTCCCCTGGATGGTTAGCAGGAAAAATCCAATAAGATGATCTTTCAGGAGGTTTTAAGGTATGTCATAGAGAAAATCACCAGAGAGCACAGATGTCAGAAGCCAAACAACAGAGAAACTAGTGAGGAGAAGCCACCAGGAAGGTTCTCCTGCCTTGAAGTATAGGAAGCCATGAAAGGGAAAGACGTTGGTCGGTTGTGGGGCAGGTCAATGCAGTTACAACAGCAAAGAGGAGAAGCACTGTAGCAAGCATAGTCAATGACTGAAGTCACCATGGGGTCAACAGAAGAGTTATTTGATAAACAAAGATGCTATTCAATTCTGGACCAGTAAATACACTTTTATTTCCTTTTTGAACATGGCTATGGCATAAAAAAATATATTTTTTTAATTTTTAATGTTTATTTATTTTTGAGACAGAGAGAGGCAGAGCATGAGCAGGGGAGGGTCAGAGAGAGAGAGGGAGACACAGAATCTGAAACAGGCTCCAGGCTCCAAGCTGTCAGTACAGAGCCCAACGTGGGGCTCGAACTCACGGACCGTGAGATCATGACCTGAGCTGAAGTCAGACGCTCAACTGACTGAGCCACCCAGGCGCCCCTTAAAAAATATTTTTAATGTTTTTATTATTTGTTTCAACACAGAGACAGAGCACAAGCAAGGGAGGGGCAGAGAGAGAGGAAGACACAGAATCTGAAGCAGGCTCCAGGCTCTGAGCTGTCAGCACAGAGCCCAACCTGGGGTTCAAACCCACAAACTCTGAGATCATGACCTGAGCTGAAGTTGAACGCTCAACCGGCCGAGCCATCCAGGCTCCCTTGGCATTTTTGAAAATTCCTTTTTCACTACAGCTGAATTTTCAGAGTGTATTCCCATTAAGTGAAGTAACTAGAAAAACACCTCTGCTCCTTGGTGACTTTTAAGAGACTAACAAGCCCGGTCTTTCATCCGTCCATTTTCTTCTGAGTCATTTTGTTATGTGACAACTAAACTTAATCCCTTATAACTATAAAGTGTTACTCCTCATTTAGGACTCTAGGAAAATACCAAGTAAGTCTATTATCCTTAAGTAAGTAAGTCATTATCCTTATCACAATCTGTTAACTATGGGAAGAATGTTAACTACCGCATCTTAGCAACCTCAAACCTCCAAATAGTTACATCAATGAAATAGTCCCAGATTCCCCAGTAAAGTCATGTGACATAGTTTCCAGAACTTTCAACTTCACTGTCAATGTCTGATCCTCCTTTAAGTTGTCAACATTCTATTTCAAGGTTTCATTTATGGCCAGACATATACCTTACTCTCCCTTGATATAGACAGCGTCCTCTTATTAAGGTGTCTAAGATTTCATTAACTTTTAGCTTTGTCATCATCTTTGGCTTGTAGTAGTCCTTCTCCTGGGCATTTTAAAATACACTGTTGGCCTGAATTTTGTTCTTATATAATTACACTTTTAAAATATCTAATATGTGATTTAAATTTATCTGTATTAAATTTAGTCTTATTGGTTTAGTTCCATTATAGCATTTTGCTGCCTTTTCAAAATGCTTCTAGTAGAACATTCATGTGCTCACAAAGGTGGTAAGTACACACACACACACAAACACACACACATACACACACACATTTCCCATCATGTTATAAGTTTGAGAAGTTTTGAATTAAAGAGATATTTAAAAAGTTAAAAAGATTGATCTCTGCATGACCTCTCAGAGTCTAATCTCTAGAAGAGAGAAACAGTATGATCTGCTTTTCAAAAAAATTATGTACCATGGAACTCTTTTTGTAGAATACCTGCCAACGTTTGTGGGAACACAAATATCTTTGTGACTTCAGACATGTTATGAATCTTCCAGAATCATGACCTCCTAATCTCTAAAGTAGGAATAATAATATTCACCTCCCAGGTTCTTAATGAATATTGAAGGAGGCGGTGGTTTGACCCATAGAGAAAGCTCGAAGTTTCCTCATGTTTTATTCCCTTCTGTTAAGATTTTTACTTCATGATTTATTATTTTTTCTTGATGTATTGTCACATTTAGTCATCTCGGCCCACAAAAATGTTTAATTTGTCTCCAGTTGTCCAATGGCATTATCAGACTCCTCTAAGACTCTTTCTCTATTCTTCACAGTATTCACTTTTGCCTAGAGTTATTTTAGCCTTACAATCAAATATGAAAAAATCAGGTTGAAATTCCACTTTGTTAGCTGGTTTTAATTAAGTTCAATTCAACCGTTGTTTCTGGAGAATGCTTGCCAAGCATGTTGACATGGCCTTCTTTGCCATGTATCATGTTTCATCATATCCCTCTCCATCCTCTTTTTACATCGTAGAGTGCAATCACATTGAGTCCAGGGGCTCTCAGAGTTGCTTTGACGGTCTCACCCCAACCTCTACATCAGACATGCAGCTCATTCCTATTGACATGAAGAGCTGGTTGCAATAAAGTAATTATTTCAATTAAGAACTCAGTGTGATCTTGGCTGATATTTGCAAAGCCTTTTCAAGGTTCGGTTTCGTTTGGTTTTGTCCCTGTTTTTCCTGTGGTCGAAATTGAAAGAAGAATTAAAGAAATGCGTGAAAATGAGACAGGGATCAAGACCACTTTTGCAACTTCTCTGTTTTGGTGGATCCCCTTTTCATCTAAAAGTACCGCTGCCTCCCCTGTCTCACCCCACCCAGGTGTCTGGGGCAGTCTCAGAGAAGGCCACAGCTGCTCCTTCGGCTGTGGTGTGCAGTGACCCAGAAAAGACCAAGGTGGTGAAGGGAAGCAAGCCAGGGCATGGAGAAGATGTGGCCAGGCTAACACATTTGCTCTAAAATACAACTCTTACTCATTTGGAATGTTAGAATCCATTTTACTTTATTTTCTCATTGCCCCCTTCTGGTACTAATTAGTCCACAGCAAAATTTATGGTAGGAACTTATGTGTATTGGCAGAACCCTTGAAATTACTCTGAGTCCGCCCTTTTCTCTCCTTTGGGAAACTGTAATCCCCAGGCTGGGTTACTATGTTGGAGAATTTTATATGTGCACATTACCCTCAGCCCTTCACCTGCCAGGTAGTTTATGCAGGTGATCTGCGTGCTCTGAAGCACACAAGGGAAATTGGCTTACCCACTTTTTCATGCCTCACTCTTTCCTTTACCGTTTCAGAGCAGACTTGCTTCCTCAATCCTAAAGAAGGAAGCTGTGTTAGACCCATAGTTACATCACTATATCAGTCAGGATGCAACCGGAACAATAGAAATCACTGTGGGGGACATAGTGGGCTCCTTATGACTTAGAACACACTGTTTGCACTTCAGAGAGATGTGGAAGTCTGTTCTTATTGAGAACTGAAGAGAGGTGGTAATAAGCTGTTCCAATAAATGATAATAATAGTGGGCTCTTAAAAACTGTGGTCCAAGGACTGCCAGAACTTCATAAAAACATTCTTGGTGTAAGAGATCCTGTTGGGGCTTCTTCTAACAATTGGTTTATGAGAAGAACTCAGGGAAGGGTGCACAAATATACACATACACACACACACACACACACACATACACACACACATACAATCCATGTACTTTAGGCTACCTCTACATGCCATAAACAGGTGCCAACATGCATTCCTGGTCAGAAAATTTGGGAGTCACAGACTTACATATGGAAGCTTTCAGAAGGAAGCCAGTTGTCCCAAGCTTTGTTTTTCTCTAGGTGAAACTGTGTCTTCTTTGAGAAAGCTGAAGGAATCATAGAATATTTCCCAAAGTTCAGTATACATACATGGGAGGAGTATTATTTGCAGGCTGCTCATGCTTATTCCAAGTGCTGTTGGTCTGTTAGAAATGCTGTTAATGAGCTCCAGACACATGACTTTCTTAAACTTGACAAATAAAGAAACAGTGAAAAGTTATGCATGCTAAACACACACACACACACACACACAGAAGGTAAGTAGAAAAATAGAACTTGAACAGAAGCTTGGGATTCTGAATGATGGACCAATTATAAGCATTAGTAAAATGAGGGAGTCCATTTATTGTCTGTTTTCTGCAGAAGGGACAAGGGCATGGTAGCCATCTTTGTTTCTAACCACATGTATACGAACTGACAGCAATAGCATTTGAACAAAAGAGCTGTTTCACCATCAAAAGTTGCCAGAGAGGATACTAAATATCCTCGGAGAGTTGAATTTCTGATTGGACAGATGAGGAAGAATAGTTGCTTCTTAAGGCAAGTGATAAGCTAATATTGGATGCAAGTCAATTGAAATACTTCTTTTAATATTCTAAGACATTCTTAAGATTGACATTATGAATAACACTGTTACGGAGCTGGCTGTCGTAATAGGAAGAGAATGGATTTTGTATTCAGACAGACCTGGATTTTAACCTTGCTCTGCCCTTCACAGTTCCATAACCTTGAGTAACTTATTTAACTTTCCAAGTTCAGGTTTCTTACTCCATAGAAAACAGCCAGCAAGATTACTTCACTGGGCTGTTGGGAGGATGATGGGAGAAATTAAGGGCAAAATGGAGCTTGGTCTTTCACAAAGTAGTTAAACCAGATTCCTACCGGAGGGCAGATGGGAGTCTGGTGGAAAGCTTGTTATCGGCGAGCAGTCAGCCAGCCCAATATTCAAAGGATTCAGAAATCTAGGCTCCAATGAACAACCTAGCATGCCAGACAAATGTCAGAATTTTGGATCCTAGCCAATTATGTTATTTTGGCAGTCATCCATGTCACTTTTTTTATTAAGGGCCTTAAGACCAAGAGTCAGAAATAAAAGGAAAAGCAAAGTACTAGTTGAGAAGATTATATAGGCTTAAAGAAGAAGCCAGTCAAATGGAGTTGGTGTGAACCCTACTGCCCTGGCTTCAAGGGCAGTGAATTTTAAATCCACCTCGGGCTGGCCTTCCTCAGCAGCTTTTGGATTTCCTTTTAGATATTCTAATGACAAATAATGCTTCTCATGAATATTTAAATATCTCCCATGATGAGGTTCTGGAAACATTTTGCATTTCTTTTTGGCTTAGGACTTTGAGCAACCTTCTTTGTGATTAGAATGTAGAAGAGTTATTTCCCTTTTCCTATTGGTTATTTGGAATTCAGGTATTTCAGACATTAAAATGTCAGGATCCCACAGAGAGTATGGATATGGATGAGATCCCTGAAGAGTAACATCAAAGGTCTCACCTTACCTGTTGATAAAGGTTCTCTTTACGAGATATGTGTTGTCATGGTGATGGGGGTAGAGACCGAGTTGGGAAGGAATTAGAGAAGACAGTATAGCATGGTAACCAAAGGCTTAGCATATCTAAATTATGGAGAAAGTACACTTCCTTGAGCTAGTCTTAAACATCACACACACTGCTTACAGGCTACTGGCTCACGATATGAAATCAACAAATAGCTGAAGAAATGGTTTCTTTCTTCTCTACTTTATCTGAGCTATAACTTCAAATTTGAGAGAGTGGAAGTTAGGTGTGGAAATTGTTCTGGTAGTTGACATCTGAGAAGAGCAGGAGGTATTCCTATCTTAAACAAATTTTCTTGATACGTCTAAATGTCAACTCAAACATTTGAATATTTAGTTAGCAACAATTGTGCATTCAACGCTCAGATGGTTACTGCAGGTCATGCAAAGGAGGCAGGATATTACCCTCAACTTAAAGGAGATAAAATCAGGTATCACATGCAAATTGTATTTTCATTATTTATTGATGAATCCTTTTAAAATTCTGTGGAGGAAGCTTTGAGAGTCAGTCTTAGGAATTTGTGCCAAGCACCAAAGAACTAGTTTCCTTTATTAATAAGAAACAACTTGATAATAAGAATATAACTTCATTGGCTGGGGGCACCTGGGTGGCTCAGTTGGCTAAGCGTCTGGCTTTGGCTCAGGTCATGATCTTGCAGTCTGTGGGTTCGAGCCCCGTGTCAGGCTCTGTGCTTCGGATTCTGTGTCTTCCTCCCTCTCTGCCCCTCCCCCGCTCATGCTCTGTCTCTCTCTCTCTGTCAAAAATAAATAAACATTAAAAAAAAAGAATATAACTTCATTGGCAATGCTAGTATAATACATTTAAAAATGTGTACATTGAATTATAGACTATTTCCACAGTCTTTTATACACTAAGTTCATGATTTTTGCCAAAGCTCAACTCACCTGTACTAGTTTTCACTTGTTATTTAAAATAAATCAATTAAAAATGTTTTAAATTACTTTATTTGAAAAAGAAATGGGAAATTGAAAACAAATATTGCTTGGCATAAATAGAAGGCAATGGTAAAAAGAAATACAATTAAAACAAAATAATGTAATCAAATCGTAGATAAATGCCATTGCCTGCTGAAGAAAGGCCTTTGACCTAGTTTCTCTCTGTTTAAAAGGGAGATTAACAAGTGCTAGAAAGGTGTGAAACCGTACTAACACTGAACGCAGACTTTCTTCTTTACGTAATTAGAAGGACTAAAGAGAACTGAAATAATTTTCTTACTATGTGACTTAATGCTATTTAGTACACGTCCAACAGCTGTGTAAAGCATCATGTTCCAAACTTTGGAATTCACTGTCTTGAGGCACTAAGGTCAAGTTCATGTAGTTTGTTTTATTTACCCTTAACCTTCTGAGGTTGGCACTAACAGCATATTCACTTATTTATTTATTTATTTTAAGTTTTGTTCATTCTTTTGAGAGAAAGAGAGAGAACATGCATGCAAGCAGGAGAGGGGCAGAGAGAGAAGGAGAGAGAGAACCCCAAGTAGGCTCTGTGCTGTCAGTTTGAGGAGGGGCTCAAACGTAAGGAACTGAACCATTAGATCATGACCTAAGCCAAAACCAAGAGTCAGACGTTAAACCGACTGAGCTGCCCAGGCTTCCCAGCATATTCATTCATTAACCCAATTTTAGAGATGTAGAAGCAAAGGCACAAGAAGTTACAAGGTCCCTTCTATGTTTAGTCAGTAGTTTACAGCAGACAAACCCAGATTTTTGAAAAACAAAGCCCTTTCCATTATAAGATCATGTATTGTATTATGGTATGCACTATGCAACAAATTTTTCCAGCTCTTTTTTATTCTACACCCCCCCTGCTTTATTGAGATACAATTGACTTACAACACAGTGCAAGTTTATAGTGTACAATCTGTTGATTTGATACACATATATATTGTGAAATGATTACCATAATAGCATTAGCTAACACCTGCATCGTGTCACATAATTACCTTTTTTTGTGATGGGAACATTTAAGATTTACTCTCTTAGCAACTTTCAAGTATATAATACAGTATTATTTACTATAATCACCATGCAGTACAATAAATCCCCAGAACTTATTCATCTTGTAACTAGAAGTTTGAACTTTTTTTAAATGTTTATTCATTTTTGAAAGACAGACAGAGTGCAAACAGGGGAGGGACAGAGAGAGAGAGACAGAATCCAAAGCTGTCAGCACAGAACCTGATGCGGGGTTTGAACCCAAGAACCACAAGATCATGACCTGAGCCGAAACCAGAAGCTCAACCAACTGAGCCACCCAGGCGCCACGGAAGTTTGAACTTTTTAACCAACATCTCCCCATTTTTCCCACCCCACAACCCTGGGGAACCACCATTTTACTCTGTTTCTATGAGTTCAGCTCTTTAAAGATTCCACATATAAGTGATAGAATACAATATTTGCCTTTCTCTGACATTTCATTGAGCTCTTTTATTAATAAATATCTCATATAAGTAACATAGAAATTAGCAAAATTTTTTAATCAAGAAACAGGAAACTGAGCTTCCTTATATCACTACCTTAATGATAGGCATTTTATTAACTAGAGAGATATTCAACCTCTGCTAGTGATTTGTTTCAAGAGGGATATAGACTGGAAGTGAGCTTTATTCATCTGCATTTGTATATAGTATAATAAATGTATGGAGAAAGAAGAGAATTGATATGGGTGGCAATACAGAAATCATATTAGACTTCTCCAATTGACCTTAGATTTACAGCAATGGAAACAAAGGCTCTTAATATTAAAAAATATATATATATAAGGTGACAACACAGGGGAAAGCAAAGTTCTGAAGATCAGATTTAGAAAGGCTCAGGTCCAAAATGGGTTGCAACTTATAATAAAACCAAAACGATCAAAAGATCTTAGCTGCAGGGCGCCTGGGTGGCTCAGTCACTTGAGCTTCCGACTTTGGCTCAGGTCATGATCTTGCGGTCTGTGGGTTTGAGCCCCATGTCCGGCTCTGTGCTGACAGCTCAGAGCCTAGAGCGTACTTCGGATTCTGTGTCTCCCTCTCTCTCTCTGCCCCTCCCCCGCTCAAGCTCTGTCTCTCTCTCTCTCTGTCAAAAATGAATAAACATTAAAAAAAAAATAAAAAAGGAGAGAGGAGGGAAGATGGCGGCGTAGGAGGACTCTGGGCTCACCGCGTGTCCTGCTGATCACTTAGATTCCACCTACACCTGCCTAAATAACCCAGAAAACCGCCAGAGGATTAGCAGAACGGAGTCTCCGGAGCCAAGAGCAGACGAGAGGCCCACGGAAGAGGGTAGGAAGGGCGGCGAGGCGGTGCGTGCTCCACGGACTGGCGGGAGGGAGCCGGGGCAGAGGGGTGGCCCGCCGTCCAAGCAGAGTCCCTGAGTCTGGCTTGCAAAAGCGGAGGGGCCTGACGGACTGTGTTCCGACAGCAAGCGCGACTTCGAGTCTGGGAGGTCATAAGTTAACAGCTCTGCTCGGAAAGCGGGAAGGCTGGAGGACAAAGGGAGGGTGAGCTGCGGAGCCCCCGGACGACAGAGCTCAGTTTGGCGGGGAACAAAGGCGCTCGCCAGCGCCATCTCCCCCGCCCATCCCCCAGCCAAAATCCCAAAGGGAACCGGTTCCGGCCAGGGAAATGGCTCGCTCCGCGCAAACACCCAACTCTGTGCTTCTGTGGAGCCAGACCTCCGGCAGCGGATCTGACTCCCTCCGGCTGCCACAGGGCCCCTCCTGAAGTGGATCACCTAAGGAGAAGCGAGCTAAGCCTGCCCCCCCTGCCGCTGTGCACCTTGCCTTCCCACCCCAGCTAATACGCCAGATCCCCAGCATCACAAGCCTGGCAGTGTGCAAGTAGCCCAGACGGGCCACGCCACCCCACAGTGAATCCCGCCCCTAGGAGAGGGGAAGAGAAGGCACACACCAGTCTGACTGTGGCCCCAGCGGTGGGCTGGGGGCAGACATCAGGTCGGACTGCGGCCCCGCCCACCAACTCCAGTTATACACCACAGCACAGGGGAAGTGCCCTACAGGCCCTCACCACACCAGGGACTATCCAAAATGACCAAGCGGAAGAATTCCCCTCAGAAGAATCTCCAGGAAATAACAACAGCTAATGAGCTGATCAAAAAGGATTTAAATAATATAACAGAAAGTGAATTTAGAATAATAGTCATAAAATTAATCGCTGGGCTGGAAAACAGCATACAGGACAGCAGAGAATCTCTTGCTACAGAGATCAAGGGACTAAGGAGCAGTCACGAGGAGCTGAAAAACGCTTTAAATGAAATGCAAAACAAAATGCAAACCACCACGGCTCGGATGGAAGAGGCAGAGGAGAGAATAGGTGAACTAGAAGATAAAGTTATGGAAAAAGAGGAAGCTGAGAAAAAGAGAGATAAAAAAATCCGGGAGTATGAGGGGAAAATTAGAGAACTAAGTGATACACTAAAAAGAAATAATATACACATAATTGGTATCCCAGAGGAGGAAGAGAGAGGGAAAGGTGCTGAAGGGGTACTTGAAGAAATCATAGCTGAGAACTTCCCTGAACTGGGGAAGGAAAAAGGCATTGAAATCCAAGAGGCACAGAGAACTCCCTTCAGACGTAACTTGAATCAATCTTCTGCACGACATATCATAGTGAAACTGGCAAAATACAAGGATAAAGAGAAAATTCTGAAAGCAACAAGGGGTAAACGTGCCCTCACATATAAAGGGAGACCTATAAGACTCGTGACTGATCTCTCTTTTGAAACTTGGCAGGCCAGAAAGAATTGGCACGAGATTTTCAGTGTGCTAGACAGAAAAAATATGCAGCCGAGAATCCTTTATCCAGGAAGTCTGTCATTTAGAATAGAAGGAGAGATAAAGGTCTTCCCAAACAAACAAAAACTGAAGGAATTTGTCACCACTAAACCAGCCCTACAAGAGATCCTAAGGGGGATCCTGTGAGACAAAGTACCAGAGACATCGCTACAAGCATAAAACACACAGACATCATAATGACTCTAAACCCGTACCTTTCTATAATAACACTGAATGTAAATGGATTAAATGCGCCAACCAAAAGACATAGGGTATCAGAATGGATAAAAAAACAAGACCCATCTATTTGCTGTCTACAAGAGACTCATTTTAGACCTGAGGACACCTTTAGATTGAGAGTGAGGGGATGGAGAACTATTTATCATGCTACTGGAAGCCAAAAGAAAGCTGGAGTAGCCACACTTATATCAGACAAACTAGACTTTAAATTAAAGGCTGTAACAAGAGATGAAGAAGGGCATTATATAATAATCACACGGTCTATCCATCAGGAAGAACTAACAATTATGTCTATGCGCCGAATACTGGAGCCCCCAAATATATAAAACAATTACTCATAAACAGAAGCAACCTTATCGATAAGAATGTGGTAATTGCAGGGGACTTTAACACCCCTCTTACAGAAATGGATAGATCATCCAGACACACGGTCAATAAAGAAACAAGGGCCCTGAGTGATACATTGGATCAGATGGACTTGACAGATCTATTTAGAACTCTGCATCCCAACGCAACAGAATATACTTTCTTCTCGAGTGCACATGGAACATTCTCCAAGATAGATCATACACTGGGTCACAAAACAGCCCTTCATAAGTTTACAAGAATTGAAATTATACCATGCACACTTTCAGACCACAATGCTATGAAGCTTGAAATCAACCACAGGAAAAAGTCTGGAAACCCTCCAAAAGCATGGAGGTTAAAGAACACCCTACTAACGAATGAGTGGGTCAACCAGGCAATTAGAGAAGAAATTAAAAAATATATGGAAACAAACGAAAATGAAAATACAACAATCCAAATGCTTTGGGACGCAGCGAAGGCAGTCCTGAGAGGAAAATACATTGCAATCCAGGCCTATCTCAAGAAACAAGAAAAATCCCAAATACAAAATCTAACAGCACACCTAAAGGAAATAGAAGCAGAACAGCAAAGGCAGCCTAAACCCAGCAGAAGAAGAGAAATAATAAAGAGCAGAGCAGAAATAAACAATATAGAATCTAAAAAAACTGTAGAGCAGATCAACGAAACCAAGAGTTGGTTTTTTGAAAAAATTAACAAAATTGACAAACCTCTAGCCAGGCTTCTCAAAAAGAAAAGGGAGTTGACCCAAATAGATAAAATCATGAATGAAAATGGAATTATTACAACCAATCCCTCAGAGATACAAACAATTATCAGGGGATACTATGAAAAATTATATGCCAACAAATTGGACAACCTGGAAGAAATGGACAAATTCCTGAACACCCACACTCTTCCAAAACTCAATCAGGAGGAAATAGAAAGCTTGAACAGACCCATAACCAGCGAAGAAATTGAATCGGTTATCAAAAATCTCCCAACAAATAAGAGTCCAGGACCAGATGGCTTCCCAGGGGAGTTCTACCAGACGTTTAAAGCAGAGATAATACCTATCCTTCTCAAGCTATTCCAAGAAATAGAAAGGGAAGGAAAACTTCCAGACTCATTCTATGAAGCCAGTATTACTTTGATTCCTAAACTAGACAGAGACCCAGTAAAAAAAGAGAACTACAGGCCAATATCCCTGATGAATATGGATGCAAAAATTCTCAATAAGATACTAGCAAATCGAATTCAACGGCATATAAAAAGAATTATTCACCATGATCAAGTGGGATTCATTCCTGGGATGCAGGGCTGGTTCAACATTTGCAAATCAATCAACGTGATACATCACATTAACAAAAAAAAAAGAGAAGAACCATATGATCCTGTCAATCGATGCAGAAAAGGCCTTTGACAAATCCAGCACCCTTTCTTAATAAAAACCCTTGAGAAAGTCGGGATAGAAGGAACATACTTAAAGATCATAAAAGCCATTTATGAAAAGCCCACAGCTAACATCATCCTCAAGGGGGAAAAACTGAGAGCTTTTTCCCTGAGATCAGGAACACGACAGGGATGCCCACTCTCACCGCTGTTGTTTAACATAGTGCTGGAAGTTCTAGCATCAGCAATCAGACAACAAAAGGAAATAAAAGCATCAAAATTGGCAAAGATGAAGTCAAGCTTTCGCTTTTTGCAGATGACATGATATTATACATGGAAAATCCGATAGACTCCACCAAAAGTCTGCTAGAACTGATACATGAATTCAGCAAAGTTGCAGAATACAAAATCAATGTACAGAAATCAGTTGCATTCTTATACACTAACAATGAAGCAACAGAAAGACAAATAAAGAAACTGATCCCATTCACAATTGCACCAAGAAGCATAAAATACCTAGGAATAAATCTAACCAAAGATGTAAAAGATCTGTATGCTGAAAACTATAGAAAGCTTATGAAGGTAATTGAAGAAGATTTAAAGAAATGGAAAGACGTTCCCTGCTCATGGATTGGAAAAATAAATATTGTCAAAATGTCAATACTATCCAAAGCTATCTACACATTCAATGCAATCCCAATCAAAATTGCACAGCATTCTTCTCGAAACTAGAACAAGCAATCCTAAAATTCATATGGAACCACAAAAGGCCCCGAATAGCCAAAGGAATTTTGAAGAAGAAGACCAAAGCAGGAGGCATCACAATCCCAGACTTTAGCCTCTACTACAAAGCTGTCATCATCAAGACAGCATGGTATTGGCACAAAAACAGACACATAGACCAATGGAATAGAATAGAAACCCCAGAACTAGACCCATAAATGTATGGCCAACTCATCTTTGACAAAGCAGGAAAGAACATCCAATGGAAAAAAGACAGTCTCTTTAACAAATGGTGCTGGGAGAACTGGACAGCAACATGCAGAAGGTTGAAACTAGACCACTTTCTCACACCATTCACAAAAATAAACTCAAAATGGATAAAGGACCTGAATGTGAGACAGGAAACCATCAAAACCCTAGAAGAGAAAGCAGGAAAAGACCTCTCTGACCTCAGCCGTAGCAATTTCTTACTCGACACATCCCCAAAGGCAAGGGAATTAAAAACAAAAGTGAATTACTGGGACCTTATGAAGATAAAAAGCTTCTGCACAGCAAAGGAAACAACCAACAAAACTAAAAGGCAACCAACGGAATGGGAAAAGATATTTGCAAATGACATATCAGACAAAGGGCTAGTATCCAAAATCTATAAAGAGCTCACCAAACTCCACACCCGAAAAACAAATAACCCAGTGAAGAAATGGGCAGAAAACATGAATAGACACTTCTCTAAAGAAGACATCCGGATGGCCAACAGGCACATGAAAAGGTGTTCAATGTCGCTCCTTATCAGGGAAATACAAATCAAAACCACACTCAGATATCACCTCACGCCAGTCAGAGTGGCCAAAATGAACAAATCAGGAGACTATAGATGCTGGAGAGGATGTGGAGAAACGGGAACCCTCTTGCACTGTTGGTGGGAATGCAAATTGGTGCAGCCGCTCTGGAAAGCCGTGTGGAGGTTCCTCAGAAAATTAAAAATAGACCTACCCTATGACCCAGCAATAGCACTGCTAGGAATTTATCCAAGGGATACAGGAGTACGGATGCATAGGGGCACTTGTACCCCAATGTTTATAGCAGCACTCTCAACAATAGCCAAATTATGGAAAGAGCCTAAATGTCCATCAACTGATGAATGGATAAAGAAATTGTGGTTTATATACACAATGGAATACTACATGGCAATGAGAAAAAATGAAATATGGCCTTTTGTAGCAAAGTGGATGGAACTGGAGAGTGTGATGCTAAGTGAAATAAGCCATACAGAGAAAGACAGATACCATATGGTTTCACTCTTATGTGGATCCTGAGAAACTTAACAGAAACCCATGGGGGAGGGGAAGGAGAAAAAAAAAAGAGGTTAGAGTGGGAGAGAGCCAAAGCATAAGAGACTGTTAAAAACTGAGAACAAACTGAGGGTTGATGGGGGGTGGGAGGGAGGGGAGGGTGGGTGATGGGTATTGAGGAGGGCACCTTTTGGGATGAGCACTGGGTGTTGTATGGAAACCAATTTGACAATAAATTTCATATATTAAAAAAAATAATAAAGTAAAAAAAATAAAAATAAAAATAAAAATCTTAGTTTCATTTAGGACAGGAATAAGATCATCATAAGAACAGACTCAGGAATAGGGCAGTATTTCACCATTAGGGTATGAAGCCAATGGCTGACATAATGGAGTAGAACCTTTAATTCCTATTTTGCTTTGTCTTTTTCTGTGAAAGAGACTGACTTCTACACTGGACTATGCAGAGTAAGCATTAGTATGGAAGAATAAAGATAAAGATGAGATAAATGGTATAAGATGATCCTGCTGCTAAAAATGAGCTCAAGTTTTCTGCTGTGGGAAAACCAAACCCCAGAGTACAATATCCTAGGGTGCAAATGAGGAGAGTAATATATGAAGAAATTTTAAGGATAAAGCCGAAATGGAAGATAAGAAAATGCAAATGTAGATTCAAATTTTAAAAAGAGGAACAAAAAAATGTATTCTGTCATTCCAAATTAGTGAACTTTAAATTAATGTTGGGCACGGTTCCAGAATGAATTATTAAAGAGATGATTCATAAAATCCTAGAAGAGGATCCAACAAAAGTTCACTATGATCAACTTATGACAGAATTCATCATTTTGTTTTTTAGCAAAAAACATTGCCTGTTTTATATCTGATATTCCACAGGCATATTGGAATTTTTTCATAAAGTTTCTGGGGAAAGGATGAAAAAGTATGTATTTAAAGCAACCTATTGCAAGATGGTTCACATATGTCCAAACAAGGGATGCTTAACAGAATGATGTCATTCAAAGAGGATTTTTAATGTTGCCTCCCAGGATCTGTGCCTGTTTAACATTTTGTGCAGGACAGGTCTGCTGGTGATGAATTCACTCAGTGTTTGTTTGTCTGAGAGAGTCTTTATTTCTCCTTCGCTTTAAAAAAAAATTAATGTTTATTTATTTTTGAGAGAGAGAGAGAGCAAGAGAGTGAATGGTCAAGGGGCAGAGAGAGAGGAAGACACAGAATCTGAAGCAGGCTTCAGGCTCTGAGCTGTCAGAGCAGAGCCCAACTAGGAGCTCAAATTCTTGGACTGCGAGATCATGACCTGAGCCAAAGTCAGATGCTTAGCTGTCTGAGCCACCCAGGAGCCCCATATTTCTCCTTCACTTTTAAAGGATGATTTCACAGGAGATCTAGGTTGGTGGATTTATTTATTTTTTTTCTTTCAGCAATCTATTTCATTCTACTCTCTTCTTGCTTGCATTGGTTGTGATGAGAAGTCTGCTGTCATTCTTATTCTTGTTCCTCTACAGATGCACTCCCCCTCCCCCAGCTTTTTTCATGATTTTCCTTTTTTGTTTGGTTTTCTGCAGTTTGAATATGATATGACCAGGTGTTTCTTTTGTTTATATCATTTATCCTGCTTGGTATTCTCTGATCTCCCTGGATCTGTGGTTTAGCGTCTATCATTAATTTGGAAAATTTGTGGCCATTTTTACTTCAGATATTTCTTCTGCTCCATTATGGACTTTTGAAATTGTTCCATAGTTCTTAGATGTTGTGCTATTTTTTTCCCTCATCATTTTTCTCTTTACATTTCAGTTTAGGAAGTCACTGTTGACCTATCTTTAAGTTTGTTGATTTTTTTCCCCAGCTTTAGTGGGTCTACTAATGAACCAATCAAAGGCATTCTTCATTTCTGTAACAGGGTTCTTTTCTTTAAGTATTTCCTTTTGAGTTTTGTTTGATTCATTTTTCTTCTCGCATTGTTCATCTGTTCTTGCATGTTGCATACTTTTTCCATTAAGGCCCCTAACATATTAACCATAGAAATTATATTATAAAATCCCTTTCTGATTTTCAATATCATTTCAATATCAATGACATATTAAGTCTGGTTCTAATGGTTGCTTTGTCTCTCTTGACTATGTTTTTTGTTTTCTTTTTGTAATTTTTTTGGGGGCGAGGCAGTCAGACAGGTAAATAGGTAATAGGCTTTTTCTGTAAGGATTTATGTGAATCTGGCTACAAACTGGGCTATGCTTAATGTTCACTAAAGCTTCAGGTGCCAGAGGCTTCAAATTCTTTCTTAAAGGTCTCCTCTTTTGATTTGGGCTTCCCCATGCACTTTTCTTCAGAGATACTCTGTGTCTTGCAACTCCTTCATCTGTAATCCTCTGTTATCATACCAGAGCCCCATTGCTGTGGTGGGAGGTATAGGGGAGGGAAAACATTCAATAATTTTATGATTAAATCTCAGTCTTTTCTTTGAGGGGGTACTGTTTCTCTGGGCTGTCACAACTGTTTCTTCAGTGGCATCACTTTTTAATTTATCCCTTAAAATTAACTGGTACAGTGAGGTGAGAGGGGGATGGGCAGGGGGAATGGCCTCATTCGGCTGGAATAAGGCTCAGGGGAAGACTCCCCCCCCTTTCCGTGGGTAGGCCTTTGTTATGGAGAAGACTACAAGATATTTCACAATGACGGTTTTTCCCCTTTTTCCTCCAGAGCCAATGGAGAATCTCTCTCAGATCTTCACCATGAGAACCTGGCTGGGTTTCTGGAGGTAGCACTCAAAAATATGTGGGGCCGCTCCTAAGACTACGGCCCCAGGAGTTTTTCCTCTCACACTAATCCTGACTTAGCCTCTAGCAATTTATCAGACCTACTCTATAAATGTTCCTAATGGCTTATGGTCCCAGTGCCTTCTGTTCTAAGTAAACACTTACAGACTTTGTCTCTCCGGATTACAGAGTAATGTTTTGTTTTGAAACCTGAGTTCTCTGATGGGTACAAGAAAAGTCACTGAGTTTTAGTTTAACCAGATATTTTAATCAGAAGGATGGAAATGATGGTTTCCAACTTCATTACATTGAGGCTGAAAGTGAAGGTCCCAATTCTTCTGTTTAACATCTGTAATTCTTTGAAGACTTAGAGACTATGGTCAGCTAGTCTGAGGATGAATTATACCAGGAGGAACAGTGACTCTATAGGATGACAGAGTTGTGATACTGACAATCTGAACCCATAGCATAAATTTAACTAAATATAAAACAGGAGGGATAAAATTAAGTCTTTGGCCTTGGGTTCAGAACACATTTTCCAATGGTGGGAAAGGTGAATGGGTCCTTAACAATGACATGAAAATAATATGGGGCTCTGAGTCACCATTTAGATTACCATGACTCAAAAGTGGGGATCAGTTTAAAAAATAATTAAAGCATTGGTTCACTAACGTGTTTTGGGGTATTAAACATCACAAGGGGAAAAACTCAAATACATTAGATAAACCACTTCCTTTATTGAAGACCGTGTTAGAATCTTTAATGTGCTCAAGTTTAACATGATTTTGCAAGAAGATAAAGAACTGGCCGTACTCCCCAAATTTATTTGACCATTGATCTGTTTTTTAACTTTAACTCTGGCATTTAATAGTTGTGAAACAATGGATACAATATGTATCCTCTGAGGATCTTAGTTTTCTCATTTATAGAATAAATATAATGATGACTGCTTTACAGTCATGCTATAACAACAAAATGAGAATAATATTTGAAGACACTTGCCATTGTGCTAGGCACAGAAGTGCTGAGTAAATGCAGGGTTTTTGATAAAGTTTTTTTTTCCAGGCATTACTTTTAAAAAAGATACTTAGGAATGGGTCATGTTTAAAATAGTTAGCAATTGATATGATTTGGTCATTTACCAATCAACAAGACAGTGCTAAGAACAATTCTTAGCTATTGGTCATAAAGATGTCAGAAGGGTCCCAGTTGATAGGGGAGGGCAGTGGTGAGCACTGAGGGAGAGTCTTAGAATCATGGCTTTTTATTCATTATAGTGAAACTATTTCAATATTTTGATGCAGTGTGTCTATAGCAGTGTCTCTCTGCCCATGATCAGCTCTGTACATGGGCAAACAAGAATATGTTCAAAGAACAATGTTGAACAGTGCAAATATACTCCATATAATGTAATATGAGGGATAGCTAAAGGAACCAGAGATGATTATTTCAGAAAAGGGAAGATTTGGGGGACAGGGATGGGCATAAAAGCTGTCTTCAAATATCCGAAAGATTGTTAGGTGGAAGACAGATCAGATTTGTTCTGTGAGGCTCAAAGGGTTTAATCAAGAACAATCAGTGTATGAAAGTTTCAGGGCATGAAAGTTCAGCTCCACACAAGAAGAGGTTTTCAGAACTGAGAGCAGTTCAAATCATGGCTGCCCCCATGAAGTGCTGAATTTTCCATGATTTAGAGATGTTTAAAAAGAAAATAGTCAAATGTTGAACAGATGTTGTAGAGGACATTAAACTTTTGGACGGTACATTTCATAGATTTAACTCAAGTTGCCTTCATCCCTGAGCATCTGTGCAGGGGACACAAGAGGCAGGAGTTCTCAGTGGTAATTCTTCCATTTCCATGAATTTACACACTCTTCCATTTTCATGAATTACACATTTATATATAAAATATAACTATGTAAAATATAAATAAATATGAAAACATCAATTATTATATGTAATATAAAATAATTTATATAAAATGAAAATATGTATAAAATAACAAGTGCATTCTCTTCTTTAGCCACTAAAATAAAATGAGAGCCAGAGAACTACATAAATTAACCAGTAAGGTAAGGTGCTGGTAAGTTAGACTACAAATTGAGAACCTCTTCACCCCTGAGGTGTATTAACCCAAAGACAGACAAATAAAAGCAATTTGCTATTGTAAAGATGTACAGAAAAAACTCAAAACTAACTGAAGTCAGCTTATCTTTTAAAGATGTGTATTTAAATGCCTTAATTTTCCTTAATCCACTACATAAACAACATATTTTAGTTACTGATTAATGCCAGTTAGTTTAATGAACAAAGACCCAAGGGAGAACAAGAAGGACTCACAGACATACAGACAAAGGGTGAGAGAGAACTGAAAAAAGGAAGGTAATTGCCAGAAGCATGTTCTCCTTTATATGCCTGGCTCCTTTTCCTCTCTCCTGCCTTAATTTCTGCTTCATGAAACTTTCTACTTCTATGAAGGTCGAGTTTTTCATTTGTAAGAGAAGGAATTTGGGTAAGATGCATCATTTATTCATTCAACAAACACTTATCAAGTTCATATTTAGTGCCAGGCACCTTGTTAGTTCTCTGTGTATAATGTAAAAGTGCAGGTCCTTACCCTCTGTTTCTCCAAGCCCACATCAGTTCAGTGACAAGATGTCTGTGATCCTGGTTTGCCAGGAATTGCTTTTGGAAAGTTCCTTTTTTTTCTTTTACATTTATTTATTTATTTTTGAGAAACAGAGTGAGACAAAGCGTGAGCAGGACAGGGGCAGAGAGAGAAGGAGACACAGAATCTGAAGCAGGCTCCAGGCTCTGAGCAAGCAGTCAGCACAGAGCCTGATGCAGGGCTCGAACCCACAAACTATGAGATCATGACCTGAGCTGAAGTCGGATACTCAACCGACTGGAGCCACCCAGGCGCCCCAGCTTTTGGAAAGTTCTTAACTGGACTCAGTATGAAATGATTTGCTTCAGTCATATCAAATGAATGCCTGGTTATGAACCCTGGAATGCTCCATCTATACACACACAATTATTATCCCAAAGCCTGTGCACAGACCATGCGGGGTTAGAAAGGAGAAATGAAAGAAATCACTGTTGAATTGCCACCAACTCCCCTTAAGGATGACTATGAGTTCTGACTACTGTCATTTCCTTACTTATTTTCCTCTTCTCTCTTGGGATTTTGGATGGAAGAAGTGGCAAGTTGTTCCTTAAAATTGGTTGCAAAATCCAGCCCTATGAATGAATTTTGTTCTTAGCTATTGATCTCCTGAAATACAGCCCAGGAGATGCTACCCATTAAACTATGTCTCTTGCTATAGTTGGTAAAAATGAGGTATAAACTTTAAGCTTTTAAGTACACATTAGCTCTTTCCCCCAAAACCAGCCTTCTATAGAGGTTGTTAGGACTCCATCCCTTCAGCTTCTGTGAACCCTGACTTTCAGTAAGGATGGGTTGGTTTTGTTAGACAGCTCATTTTTAAAATTAGAGGGCAGTGCCTGAGTGGCTAAGTCAGTTGAATGTCTCACTGCAGCTCAGGTCATGATCTCACAGTTCGTGGGTTCGAGCCCCGTGTTGGGCTTTGTGCTGACAGCTCGGAGCCTTGGAGCCTGCTTTGGATTCTGTGCCTCCCGCTGTCTCTGCCCCTCCCCCACTCATGCTTTGTCTCTCTCTCTCTCTCTCAAAAATGAATAAACGTTAAGAAAAAAATTTAATTAGAGGTGCACACACGTGTACAGACTGTTGCACGTCTATCCATGAACATCAGACTAAAACATGGTAACAACAGTAATTCAGCATGGGGATATTGTAAGGTAAAAAAAGTGGAGAGCAACAAATGAAAAGAAGTAATAAAAAAAAAAAGTTGAACGCAGTAAAAGGCTGTCATTGGCTACAGTATTAGTGACCTGTTCTCCTGGGGACTTCATTAAATAGAAAAACTCTACAGAAAACTTAGTCCCTCTTGTTGAAGAGTAGCTGTTTAGTCCATGTGATTTGGTTTGGCAGAGAATATTGCCATATTTGTGATGAAGGGTGGATCTGTGTTTAAGAGCATCAGCTCTGGAGCCTGACTTTTTTGGTTTAGAACCTGGCTCTCTTTGCTCTGTTCCTTATAGAGGGACCTTGGCAAGTGACTTAAACTTTCTGTGCCTCAGTTTCCTCATCTGTAAAATGGTGGCAACAAGAGTACCGATCTCAAAGGGTTATTTTGAAGAATAAAGGGCTACTGTATTCAAAGTGTTTTGAACAATCTTGGTGCATAATAAGTTCTAGAGTGTGTTGGGTATGCTTATTGTTATTGTTGTTTTTTGTCATTACTGTTCCCAGAAGTTTGTCTTAAGGCTTTAAGTTCTTAAGTAATACAAATAATGAAAGAAGTTTTATCCTTCAAGAGAGTTGCTGCTTTTTATTTTTCCTTGCTTAGGAGTGTGTTGGAGGTCAGTTATCATAGGTGTTTGTTAGAATGTATACCCAAATCACCCAGATATTTGTTATCATATATATGCTCAGGGACTTAACCCAATCAAAATATCTAAAAGCATTGTAGAAATTGTGTTTTAAATGAGGAACCCAGGAGATTTGAGACAAACCGAAATTTGATGGCAACAAGAATATCCTGCATTAGCTTAATCACAGAAGGAGGCTCTTTCTAGAGAATATGTTAGATTCCAACTACTGAGCTCTCTGGACATGATTTTAATCTTCACAAGAGGCTTTTTAAAAATTTTTTTAAACGTTTTTATTTATTTTTGAGACAGAGAGAAACAGAGCCTGAGCAGGGAAGGGGCAGAGAGAGAGGGAGACATAGAATCTGAAGCAGGCTCTAGGCTCTGAGCTATCAGCACAGAGCCTGATGTGGGGCTCGAACTCACAGACTGTGAGATCATGACCTGAGCTGAAGTCAGACACTTAACCAACTGAGCCACCCAGGCGCCCCTTATCATGACAGGAGGCTTCTATGAACAGGTCCTATCATAATCTCAATTTTTCAGATCAGGAATTGTGGCTTTCAAGAGTTAAATGATTTGCCCAAGGTATACTAGTTAATAGGACTTTGAAAGATGGGATTGGGTCTATCTGGCCACAATCTGGTCTTAAACACGTCAAATAAGTCACATCCTGTCTCAGCACAGGCTCTTCCTCTGCTGGGGCTTTCTACTCTGAGAAATTTGACCCAGAATATCCATCTTCAAATTAGTCAGGGCTGACTTAGAAATCCCTCTAATACATGGTACACAATACACTCTTTTAACATGAAGAGTGTATTAGCCAATGTGTATTTTACCATGAGGGTCTGTCCGGTGAGCAGCCAGGAGGTGAGAGAGAACAGCATTCTGTGTGGCCTTAGGGCTGTATTTTTATTTCATTTTCTAACTTAAATTCTGCCTGTCTGCCCGTAGGTGGTGTCTTCTCAATCCTACATTGTAGAGAACCCAAGGAACACTTAGATCCTGAATCACTAATATTTGATAAAAGCATATTTATAAAAGAAGGATAGGGTGGCTAGATCAGCACCAAACCATTTTGCACACCTAGAAAACTGATCTGAGGACTAACACAACAATATGCATGATTTGAATCAGAGAACTCAGTAAGTACATGGCACAGCGAGCTTAACTGGGGGAGAGATAAGCCCTGGAAGGTAGGGAGCTGTTTTTGTTTGTAGAGAGAGGGCAGAGACAGGGAGGAGAGTATAGGAAAAGCACTCCCTCCGAAAGCAGCTGGAGAGAAAGAGAAAGAGTGGAAACACCCAAAAGGAACTGAACAAGAAAGGGAGAAAGGAGAAAGGAGAAAGGAGAAAGGAGAAAGGAGAGCGTTTCAATACCATTAGGACTCTATAAACAAGGGAGCACAGAGTCGGAAACTCCGCAGCTCGATACCTGGTGGTGCTCTGGTGGGAAGGGCGAGTCCCCAGGAGCAGACAGCAAGGTCTGAGGGGTCCTCGGGCCACACAGGGAGAGGCGGTTCCCCTGCCCTGAGGACATTTTGTAGAGGCCGTGCAGCCTCCCCACAAAGGTCCCAGCAGACCCCAACTTACAGCCACGTTCGCTGGTGTAGGAACAAGAACCCTAGGGTGCAGTGAAGCCTGGCACAAGATGTATTTAGTGATTTACCATAGTCCCTTAACCGCTGCTTCTACACAATCATGCAAATTTTGGGGGGACAGGGTGGGCACCCAGTCACAGTCTCTGGGCCTCTGCAGTGACATGGTAGCATGAGCATTCCCAGGAGTGGGATGGTACCCAGCAATTGCTCAGCAAGACCCTCTCCTAGAGGCTCAGAGTAGGTTCAAGCCACAGGGCCCTTAGAAATGAGGGATTTGGAAACATAGCCCCACCTGAAATAAAATTAGGGAGGGAGGTGCAGCTTGGCAGACTGATGACTTGGTTGTGGACAGTGTAAAGGCAGGGAATGGATAGAAGCTGGAGACAAAGGAGGGGGTGCTCAATTGCTGGTTGGCGAGAGCACAGAGTTCTGATGCTAGAAACTAGGAAACTGGGTGATGCCATTTTCACCTGTCCTGTGCATATGCATACACACATATGCGCCACACCAGTCCAACCCAGTAAGCTAAGCATTGCCACCTAGTGGAAAACGGAGCTGTTACGAGCCTCGTCCAAATGTGCCAACTAAGCTCTAGAGGACCACCATAAGTTTCTCTGTCTGTTTAGCTTATGGGCTATAAAGGGCTTCACAATTTGGCTTCTAGGGGAAACTCGATGTAATTTCGTTTGGATTTCATTCTGTTCTCTGGTCCATCTATTCAATTTTTTTTTCCCTTTCATATTCTTGGACACAGAAAGAGGAAACACATTTTTATTTTCCATTTTTATGAAAAAGATTTTTCTTTAATTTTTTCTGCTATATTTTTTATTCTTTTTTGTAAATTACTTCAATCTTACTTTATTTTATTTTATTCTACTTTATTATATACTTTTTTATTTTAAATGTTTTCTTCCTTTTTTCCCTTTTTTTCTCCTTTCCGTTTTTTCTCTATTCTATCAAGCTTCTTTCGACAACCAGACCAAAACACACCTAGGATCTAGCTTACTTTCTTTGATTTTTTGTGTTGTTTTTAATTTAAAAAAAAATTTATATTTTCTTAATTATCTTTCTTCCTCCAAAATGACAAAACAAAGGAATTTACTCCAAAAGAGAGAACAGGAAGAAATGACAGCTGGGGACTTAATCAAAACAGATATAAGCAAGATGTCTGAACCAGAATTTAGAATCACTATAAGAATACGATCTGGGGTTGAAAAAAGCATAGAATCCCGTTCTTGGAGAGAAAAGAAGTAAAATCTAGTCAGGATGAAACTGAAAATGCTAGAACTAAAATGCAATGCCTACAGGATGCCATGGCAGCAAAAATGGATGAAGCGGAGCAGCAAATCGGTGATATAGAAGACAAACTTAGGGAGAATAATGAAGCAAAAATAAAAGAGGGAAACTGAGGCAAAAGAACATGATATAAGAATTAGAGAACTCAGTGATGCATTAAAAAGGAATAATATCTGAATCATAGGAGTCCCAGAAGATGAAAAGAGAAAAAAAAGGGTAGAAGGTTTATGTGAGCAAATCATAGCTGAAAACTTTCCTAACCTGGGGAAAGACACAGAAATCAAAATCCAGGAAGCACAGAGAACTCCCATAAGATCCAACAAAAAACGACCATCAACAAGGCACATAATAGTCAAATTCACAAAATACACGGACAAGGAAAGAATTATGAGAGCAGCAAGGGAAAAAAATCCTTAACCTAAAAGGGAAGACGGATCAGGGTTGCAGCAGACCTATCCACAGAAACTTGGCAGGCCAGAAAGGAGTGGCAGGATATATTCAACATGCTGAATTGGAAAAATATGCAGCCAAGGATTCTTTATTCAGCAAGTCTGCAATTCCACATAGAAGGAGAGATAGTTTCCCAGACAAAAAAAAATAAATAAATAAATAAAGGAGTTTGTCACCACTAAACTAACCCTGCAAAAATTTTAAGAAACCAAGCCCTCTTTGAGGGGAGAAAAGACAAAACAGAACCAAAAAGACCAAAAGCAACAAAGACTAGAAAGGACCAGAGGACTAGAAAGGACCACCACAAACTCCAACTCTACAGGTAACACAATGGCAATAAGTTCATGTCATTCAATACTCACTCCAAATGTCAATGGACTAAGCACTCCAATCAAAAGACATAGGGTACCAGAATGGATAAGAAAACAAGATCCATCTATATGCTATTTACAAGACTCATTTTGGACCTACAGACATCTTAAGATTGAAAATAAGGGGATAGAGAACCATCTAGCAAGCTAATGGTTGCCAAAAGGAAGCCAGAGTAGCCATACTTATATCAGACAATCTAAACTTTAAAATAACGACTGTATCAAGAGATGAAGAAGACACTTATATCATAATTAAGGAGTCTATCCACCAAGAAGATCTAACAAATGTAAACATTTATTTCCCCAACTTGGAACACCCAAATATATAAATCAATTAATCAAAAACATAAAGAAACTCATTGACAATGATAAAATAGTAGGGGACTTCAACACCCCACTTACAACAATGGACAGATAATCTAAGCAGAAAATCAACAAAGAAACAATGGCTTTGAATGACACACTGGACCAGATGGACTTAACAGATATATTCAGAACATTTCATCCTAAAGCAGTGGAATACACATTCTTCTCGAGTGCAGCACATGAAACATTCTCCAGAATAGATCACATACTGGGAGACAAATCAGCCCTTGACAAGTACAAAAAGATCGAGATCATATCGTGCATATTTTCAGACCACAACACTATGAAACTCGTAATCAACCACAAGAAAAAATTTAGAAAGACAACGAATACTTGGAGATTAAAGAACATCCACTGTGTTACCTATAAAGTTGCTGTTCCTGGAGATTGCCTTTGTTCCTTTCTAGTCTTTGTTGCTTTTGGTCTTTTTCCTGCTCAAAGTGTCCCCTTTAATATTTCCTTCAGAGATTGTTTAATGTTCATGAAGTCCTTTAGTTTTTGCTTGTCTTAGAAACCGTTTGTCTCTCCTTAGAGTCTGAAGGGAACAATCAACAAACTAAAAGGCTACTTATGGAATGGGAGAGGATATTTGCAAATGACATATTGGATAAAGGGGTAGTATTCAAAATCTATAAAGAACTTACCAAACTCAACACTGAAAAAACAAATAATCCAGTGAAGAAATGGACAAAAGACATGAATAGACACTTCTAAGAAGACATCCAGCTGGCCAACTGACACATGAAAAAATGCTCAACATCAGGGAAATACAAATCAAAATACAAATCAAAACCACAATGAGATACCACCTTACACCTGTCAGAATGGCTAACATTAACAACTCTGTCAACAACAGATGTTGGCGAGGATGTGGAGAAAGGGAAATTATTTTGCACTGTTGGTGGGAATGCAAACTGGTACAGCCACTCTGGAAAACAGTATGGAGGTTACTCAAAAAATTAAAAATGGAACTACCCTATGACCCAATAATTGCATTACTAGGTATTTATCCAAAGATACAGGTGTGCTTTTTCAAAAGGAGACATGCGCCCCCAATGTTTATAGCAGCACTATCAACAATATTCAAATTATGGAAAGAGCCCAAATGTCCATGGACAGATGAATGGATAAAGAATACGTGGTACGTAAATACCATGGAGTATTACTCAGCAATCAAAAAGAATGAAATCTTGCCATTTGCAACAACATGGATGGAACTAGAGGGTATTATGCTAAGTGAAATTAGTCAGAGAAAGACAAATATCATATGACTTCACTCACATGTGAAATATAAGATATATAACAGATGAACATAGGGGAAGGTAAGCAAAAATAATATAAAAACAAGGAGGGGGACAAAACATAAGAGACTCTGAAATATAGAGAACAAATAGGGTTGCTGGAAAAGTTGTGGGTTGGGGATGGCTAAATGGGCAAGGGGCATGAAGGAGGCACTTGTTGGGATGAGCACTGAGTGTTAAACGTAGGGGATGAATTGCTGGATTATATTCCTGAAATCATTATTGCACTATATGCTAACTAACTTGGATGCAAATTAAAAAAAATAATTAAAATAATTAATTAATTAAGGATGGAAAACTGGGTCAGGGATATGTTCAAATGAATTTTCCTGTCACATTCCAATGCCAGAATCTTCTAGGGCCAATTCAAAGCATACGTATATAATGTAGACCATGAACTGGATGCAATGCTTGCCCCTGCATAAATATAAAAATGAATCACACAAAACTTGCAAGGACCTGATAATATATTAATAAATAGCATAGCTATTATAATTCAGCTCTCATCATGTGTCAGGCACTGTAACAGGTTATCTACATTTATTTTGTCACAAAATTTAATCTTTCCAAAAATTCCATAAGGCATTCTTTGGATGCTTTGAGGTCCTGAAAATTACATAATTTTCCTAAGTTCACATAGCATTTCAGTAGAACTGAGATTTAAATGGAGGTCTTTCAATTCGAACAAGTTTTTTGGTAGTGAGATAAAACAATTGCACAAATAATGATGCAAGGCAAAATAATGAGGTATCCATAAAACAATATAAAGATAAATTGTGAAAGAGGCTCAAAGAAAAGTCCAAGTAGAAACTGTGGCTAAAAATGTCATAAAACATTTGGTACAAGATGTAATGTTGGAGCTCCTGGGCAGCTTAGTTGGTTAAGCTTCCATCTCTTGATTTTGGCTCAGGTTACAATCTCACAGTTCGTGAGATCAAACCGCACATTGGCTTCTGTGCTAACAGCATGGAGCCTGCTTGGGATTCTTTCTTTCTGCCCCTCCCAGCTTGTGCTCTTCTTCTCTCTCTCAAAATAAAGAAATAAACATTAAAAAAAAGAAGATATAATGTGTGTGATGTACCTTGAAACATGACTCTGACTTTGGTATTAAGTGAAGATGATGCTAGGGGATGTGAGGAAGAAGGTGTTCCATGTGTGGGAAAGAATAAACCAAGACATGGAAATGGGGCATCATGTTTAGTAGTGTAGAATAGTTGTCTATTACTAGTCTAGAAAAAGAGTGCTGGGAAATTTTTAGTGATAAGCCTGAAAAGTAGCTGTATCATGTTATGAGTTTGTACTCAAAATGATAATCAGTGGGGCAATGGGCAAAAGCTAAGTGTGTGTGTGTGTGTGTGTGTGTACCCACATGTAGGAGATTATGGCAAATAGAGAATCTTTTAAAATTTTCCTTTTCTATTGGACGTCTATTATAATGTACTAAGGGGTTATTCAAAATATTTCAATTGGGAGGTGGGGGACAAAGGACTGGAGACTGGAGGTGTGGAACAAGGCAGAAGACTCTTAAAATGGTCCATGTGGACAAATCTGAGAGCCCAAATTTACTTTACTGTGTCGACCCCACTGCTTGAGTGTGTTGTTCTTCTCCCCACATTTCTCTTGAGTTGTTCAGCTCCTATAGTGCATTTTCTGTCTTCAAATGCTTGGGGATGAGTAAGCGAATCAATAGAGCTTTAAAATCATTGCCCCCCTCATCTAAAGGTCAAGAGAATCTACACAGCTGTCCAATGTTTTCTTGGACTCAACACAAAGGCTTTACAAGAGAGGCTAATACATCTACAGATTTATTTCACTCATTGGGAGTATGCGAATTTTTCCTGCTCACCCTGAGACAAAGTTTATGAAACTAAAATGTCACAGGCATCTTAGGAGAGAAATTTTATTTGTTCACGGTCACGTCACTATCACCTTCTTTCAAATGTATAGATGACTTACTTCTTTTTTTTTTCTTTAAGGAAAAATGTGTTTAATTATTTTGTTGCCTTTCTCCTCTGAAAAACATGTTGCCCTAAACTCGTAGTAACGTTCAACATAGTTCAGGAGAGATTCTGCCAATGGTGATACTACTTTCATACAGCTCTGCTTCCCCAGGAGGATTATAAAATGCTTTTAAACTGCCAAACAGTGTATATGCATATACAGCTAAAATTCTCTTTCTGTGGTTTTATAAACACCTGTACACATTCCATTTCTATCCACTGAACACTTAGGGACTCTTCATGAATGGTGAAGCCATGTTTTCCATTAAAATGCATCAAGGGAAATCCCACTGTAGGACAAGATTATAATTTTCTGGCCCAAAGCTCTGGAGAACCCTGTCCACTGGGGACATTTCCTTATGTATGTAAGATAGTATACTCTGAAGCTTATTTCATCGGGCTTCCCTTTTCCTTCCTTGTGTAATTGCTCTCCAATAATCTCAAACACAATTCATTCCCTACTGCATGGATTTGTACGAGAGATAGATCTATGGGTCAGGGTTTAGAGAGTCACCCTATTATTTCATACACTTTTAGGATCAGTTTCTAGCAAGGCAGTGCACTGGGGGGGGGGGTGTTTGTAGCGGCCATAGGCTGGGACTCACACACTCATTCCAATCCAAGATGAGAAGGATGAAGTCATGGTACTCATTCCAGTGTGTGTTATTAGATAGAACAGATGCCACCATTGTCTGCAACGATCTTCTACAACAAGCCATTTTAAACGGTTCCAGTGACTGAAATTTTCCTGAAGACAGCAGGAAGGGACAGGACTGGAGCCATATTAGATTCAAACTTCATGTATGTGCAGAAGTCTCAGGAGCCGGCATATCACAGCCTCCAGTTTGCCTCCTACTGAGTAAAAAACAGCCCTTTGGTGATCTAACTCCACCCAAACTACAAGTTTCAATCAAGCCTGTACTGTCAAAAAGATGAAAAGAGAAGAAAATACAACCTTATTATGGGAAGACTTTTTGGCCTGTAGCAAGCAGTCCATGATAGTTGAGATTCAAAAATACATATCCTGCAAATGGTTTGGAAAGCTAAATTTTCTTCCCCTAGCCAGTCAATGAAAATTAAGGCAGAGAAGCAAGGAATTCAGTGTATTAGTTTCCTATTATTGCTGTAACAAATTATCACAAATTTAGTGGCTTAAAACGGTACAGATTTACTCTCTTTCAGTCCTGGAGGTTAGACGTCTAAAATCAAGATGTTGACAGGCCTGTATTTCATTTAGAGACTTCAGGGGAGAATCTGTTACCTTGCCTTTCCAGCTTTTATGGGCTATCTTGTCACATCTAGTACTCCCTTTCACCTTGTAACTTCTCTTCTATCAGGGCCCTTATGATTACTACATTGGGTTTGATCTGATATTCCAAGACAATCTCCCCATTTCAAAATCCTTAATTTAATACATCTGCAAAGTCCCTTTTATCATGTAAGGTAACAATTCAGAAGTTATAGGAATTAGAACTTGGACACCTTTGGACACCCACTACACTCAGCTAGAGATAGTATGAGACATGGAAAAAGATTGAACCCTCAGGTTCACCTAAGTACCTCCTAATCTCCTAATACTCACCAGCTTGTGGCCGAGAGAGAAAGGTTACCTGTGACATTGCTTAAATGCTTGGATCCAAATAAGTAGGAAACCAACTCTGGACTTTCTAGTTAAATGATCTGTTATGTTCACAGAGTTTAAGATCCTTTAAATTGTGTTTCTTTAATCTGCAATCCAAAGAGGCCTGATTTGTACACTTGCCAAGGATTATAAAGCAGCAAAGCTAGGATTTCATGTCAGGTCATCTGATGCCTGAGTCCCTCCTCTTGACCACTATAGGGATCAGTGATGATAATGTTCATTTGTCCTCTGAGGGGACAAATTCTAATCCCACACACCTCCCTGCCTTGGCCACAGGAGCTTATGCTGTGGCTTCTTCTTTTTTCGTCTTCAAGAAATACCTAGCTTGTTTCTACCAGTACTTTTCTTTAAAAGCTGTACTGGGGAAAGGTCACCGGGTGGCTCAGTTGGTTAAGTGTCCAATTCTGGGTTTTGGTTCAGGTCAGGATCTCATGGTTTGTGAGTTCAAGCCCCGCATCAGGCTTAGCACTGAGAGTGCAGAGCCTGCTTGGGGTTCTCTGTCGCCCTGTCTCTCTGCTCTCTCTGTCCCTTCCCTGCTCACAACCTCTCTCTTTCTCTCTCTCTCAAAATAAATAAATAAACTTAAAGAAAAACTCACCAAGGTAGCATTAAAAAAAAAAAAAAAAAAACAAACGTGTACTGGGGACTCACTGGGATGCCAGGCCTTAGACTCTAGGACCACAAAGAGATATACCTTCACTGGGGTATAAGAAAGTCTGTATTTTTATAGAGATGATGGACAACACCTGCTCCCAACCCCGACTTGCCTCCAAGATTGGAAAACATGTTTTCGTAAGATGCGGTCGAATTGTCAAATTCTATTACATTAAATTTTTTAAATGTTTTATTTATTTTTGAGAGAGAGAGAGAGAGTGAGCATGAGTGGGGGAGGGGCAGAGAGAGAGAGAGGGTGATACAGGATCTGAAATGGGCTCTGCACTGATAGCGGTGAGCTCAATGTGGGGCTTGAACTCACCAACTGTGAGATCATGACCTGAGCCAAAGTCAGATGCTCAACTGACTGAGCCACACAGGTGTCCCTATTCTAATAAATTTTAAAATCTTACATGCTACTCATAAACTTCACTCTTAGCTTTTTGAGGGGAAAACCCCATCCTTTATACTTTGAAATCTTATATTGCCAAATGAAAGTGTGGTTTTATGCCAGGCATAAGTATAAACACAAAGTATTAAGATGGCATCAGATAATCAACTTAATCTAATTTGTACTAAGTGGCAGGCAATTACTTTTTATGGATATATGGATACTGATAGATTTTATTATGTTATGTTTGTTTTTTTTTTTAATTTTTTTTTTCAACTTTTTATTTATTTTTGGGACAGAGAGAGACAGAGCATGAACAGGGGAGGGGCAGAGAGAGAGGGAGACACAGAATCAGAGACAGGCTCCAGGCTCTGAGCCATCAGCCCAGAGCCTGACGTGGGGCTCGAACTCACGGACTGCGAGATCATGACCTGGCTGAAGTCGGACGCTTAACCGACTGCGCCACCCAGGCGCCCCATATTATGTTATGTTTTATATTGCTGTTTCCTTTAGCTGGGTTGTCCCTCCAATTTGGAATGTTAATCCCTTAAATGAAGCGATTTGGATTATCCTGTCTCCTTCAGGACTGCACATTCCCTTGAGGCATTACCTATTCCCTATATAAGGTTCTATGGGTTTTGGGTAGGATTTTGAGCCGAAAGTTTGCCTGTAGTACCACCCCGGCTCAGAGAGGTGATGAAAGTCCATCGTGCTGATGTTATGTATCGACCTGGCCAGTCTAAACTACATTTCCCCAAATTCTCTTTCCTGATTGTTTTGCTATTCTGTAACGCATACACTCTTATTGACCTGTTGGCTTACCTGTTGCATGGCGGTACTCAGCCTGCAAGCGTCCCACCTTCCCCTGGATCTTCCTTCAGCTTCTCTGATTTCTTGGCCTTGACAAGAGGACCACCTTCTCCTACAGGACACTCCTACCACTGAGGTCAGAGGCAGCGAGAACTGAGGTTTCAATTAGTCCTTGTGTGTTCCAGCTTGTTCTTGTTTTTCACATCCATCTTTCTTTCCCAACTTCCTGCCTTTGTAGACTTTAAGCTCCAGTACCAGACTCAACCACAAACCTACAGAGACCCCTTAAGCAGCACGCACCATTGTGTAAGGTCAAAACCCTTCAGATAGATAGAGAGATCACAATAGATCAAGCTATAGATCCCTTAGTGCTTCTACTTTTCTGTTTCACCCCTGATTGTTGAAATACCCCTTTTCCAGCCATACAAATCAATTTGTATAAGAATTGACTCCAAGCTGTCAGGATCAAAAGCTGATGTTTCAAATTTATTTCTTGTTTTTCTCCAGTGATCATTGGCCATCTTTTAGATACAACACTGACTTGTGGCTTGGCTTTTTACATATTATTAAAAGTTAGGATTTTATGACTTTTCCCCAAATCTTATTTCTGGACCTAATATAGCCTTAACATTTATCATTTGGTATTTGACAAATGGAATATGGGTATTTACATAATTTTATTTTGATACTTTACATTCCCAAACGATTATCCTTTCATCATTATCATATTTTACTATAGATGTGATGATGGTTACATTTATACAATGTCCTATACCATTCAGCATAATAACCAGGAAAAAAAGACAAACACTCCACTAAGTCATCTAAAAAAGTCGTATTTCATGCAGTGGAGATTATGCAATAGTATTTGAATTAAGGACTATTAGTGCAAATTCTAAAACTGTACAAGTCATAAGTTTTTACTGAAGAGGAGAAAATATTGTTATCCCAATATATGCTTCTGGAATATTGATTATTTTAAGCTGGTTACTTTTAAGAAACTGCAGAAAAAATAGAGCCGTTTTGAAAAACAGGTAGAAATTACCTTCTTTTAAGAGATATTCACCTTTATAGAGGAAATTTCCATTTTTAAGGGTGTCTGTCTGCTCTACCAGAAAGAAGGGAATGACTCAATCTCTAGAAACTCTTATCAATGGAGAAGCCTATGACTTAAATCTGCATAACAAACTTGCCCTTATTTACTGTGCTTTTCCTGGTAAATTCCCATTAGTAACTCCCCATCCCCAATATCTTTTGTCTTGAGCTAAAGATTGTATTTAAGGTGTGACTTCAGCTATTTTGGGGAATGACTCAGTTTTCCTGGGTCTGTCTTGTGTATACGGGAGGTATATGTGTTATTAAACTTTTGTTTTTCTCCTGTTAATTTTTTTCATGTCAATTTAATTCTTAGACCAACCAAAAGAATTGTGAAAGGTATAGAAAATGATTTTCTCCCCAACGTTACAATCGGTGACAGTTTATTACTATTATATCTTTATGGATAAAACACCCTATGTTTTATTTGGTAGTTGGATAGACTCATCTTGGTGCCAAATGTATCTTGTGTCGCCATGTGCTTGTAGGAAAAATAATGTATGTTACAAACGTCTACCTGACCTCCTATTCTGTAGGACAGCATAAAGACTCTGCTTTTTATAGAGGTGAACATGCTGCATAGACAGAACTCTGGATTATTTTTTTATGTTTCAAAGCTGAACTAATTCTAATGCCAGAAAACAACTGTCAAAGCAGGACATTCAGAAAGAAGATAATCCAAAGAAGAAAAATAAAACTCCCATAAAAACTAAAGTATAAGTTGCATGTTGCTACAGGGTCACGGAAATATAGGAGTAGGAGAGAGACAAATTAAACTCTCTAAGCTCTGCCATATCCTTGAATTGAAGTGTATGGCAGTCTTGAGGGAATGGAGAACGGGAATTGGAGTCAGGTCTTTAAAGCCAATGTGAGCATTTCTCTATGTCTATGTTTACTGCTGGGCATTCAGTTGAACTTGTGCCCCTTCCTGCCCTTAAGGGCCTCACAATTTAGTATATCCCCACATATTTCTAGCTTTGGTCTTAGTGTCTTCATTTCCCCTGATTCCATTCAATATTTTCTTCTTTCTCCAGATCAAGGGCTATTCCAGCTCTAAGTTGTGAGGCCGTCTGACCTGCCTTTGAAGCTTCAGATTCTGATCTTGGAATTAAGTGGATAACCCTGTTATTCCTGGTGGGAGGAAATTTCCTGGCCTCCCAACCCTGTCCACAGCAGCTGGGCTGTCTGTATTGGGAAGGCCTTGATATGGCCTCAGGCCCTCTGCTGCCCTCTCCTGGCTACAACTACTTCTCTGCCAAGGAGATTAATGCATCAGGCTGGATGGAGCCCACTGAGACCTCTGGCCCAAGGAAACATTAGTAGCTAGGCCAAGGATGGCACTAGGTTTCATTTATGCTGCAACCTCATCAGTGAGTTTACTAGCTCTGTGACCTTGAGCAAGTTCCTTTATTTCTCTGTGCTTCATTTCATTAGTGTGCAAAATGGGGATGATAATAGCACCTACCTTATAGCACTGTTATGAAAATCAAATGTGTTGCTATTTGTGAACAGTGCCTGGCATATAATAAGTGCTATATAAATATTAAAGAAATCTTTGAAAACTAAGTGAAGGGTACCAGATTATGCCACCTCAAAATACGTCTCTTTGGCATCAGGATTATGTTGAGCCGATTATTTTTGAGAAGCAGCAGACACTGAAGAAGCTCTGAAAACAAACAAGAAGTTACTCTTTCATAGGGGAAACTGACATTTATAAAGAAAATTTCCTGTTATCTGTCTTTCTCTCTGTATCAGGAAAAGAAAAATGACTCTAAATCACAAAAGAATCTTACTAATGGAAAAGGCACCCACTCAAATGTGGATAACAAACCTCACCCTTGTTTACTATGCTTTTCCTGGTAACCCGTCATAACTGCCCCCACACCAACCCCCAATATACAACTTTTTTTTTCCTTTTGTCTTTAACTGAAGATGGTATTTAAGTTGGTAGCTTGGGCCTTCAGGGAGTTACTCAGTTATCCTGGGTATCTCCCTTGTATATATCAGGTACACATGTTAACCAACTTTTGTTCCTTTTTTCGTTAATCTTTTATTGCAGGGGTCTCAGCCAAGGACTTAAAAAGGTAGAGGGACCATTATTTTTCCTCTCCTACACAAACAATCAGTGTGTTGGGTAGGGAAGAGCCGGTGATGATAAGGGAAACCATTCTAGGGTCTGTTAGACATGTCTTCCAAGGACATGTGACAAGAGGATGAGGCCAGAGTGTCAGATATTTGTCATCTCTGCTATAGTTCCTACTGGGCTCAGCCCTAAACACAATTTTAAAGGTGACAATTTTTAATTATTTGCCAACCTCTATTATTATTCCCTTTAGAAATGACCTAATAGGGAGTCAAATTTACTCAGTTATTCAATTTTATCTATCTATTATCTACCCGTCTATCTATCTATCTATCTATCTATCTATCTATATCTCTTAGCTAGTTCGAAGCATATACTACATGCTGGAGACCTATGTATACAAGCGAACCATGGTCCCTGCTTAGAAAAATCTTAGATTCTGGTTGGTGAAAGAGATGTCACGCAGATAATTGTGCACTTACGTGTTTAATCATAACTGTGAAGAACACTCTGAAGGACAAAATAATGTGAAACAGGAGTCCCATCTCACCCCTGTGGGTCAGGGAAAGTGTCATGGAAGAGACAATATTTCAGCTGAAGAATTGAGATTTAAAGGAACTGGTTAGGCCAGGGATTTGGCCTTGAGGAAGAGAAGGGCATTCTAAGCAGAGGGAGCAGCATGGGCAAAAGTTTCTGGAATCATTTGCACTATATGAGATCCAAAAAAAAAAAAAAAAACAAAAAAAAAAAAGAAGAAAGAAAAGAAAAGAAAGAAAGAAAGAAAAAAGAAAAAGAATTAACATCTTCCTTTAAAAAGGAAAGGTTGGTAAATCGCAGGTGTTTTCCATAAGTACCAGTTTCCCTCAAGGGCAGACTGTGTTGGTGCCGTCTAATTTTACCAGCATCAGGTAATATCAATAGAGAATATCGAGAATAAATCTGACTGGGGAAAGGGAAAATTTCACGGAGGAGATTCTACTAGGGCTATAAAGGATGGGCTTGGGCTTCAATAGACAAATAAACTAAAGGAAAAGAAGCTACAGACCAAGTGGATTATTCTGAAATGTAAAATTTTTGGTATTAGCAAGATACAACAAGATTTGTTTTTGTTTTTGTTTTGTGTTGTTTTGCTTTTATTTCGGTCTTTTCTCTGAGCTCCTGAAAGTACACCATGGAATCTGCTGCCAGAACCACTTACAATAAGGTCGTCTTGTTTACAGGTTCGGTAAGCTGTTTTTATTCTTTAATAAATGAGAAATGATGCCATTATCCCCTACAACATAGCTGAGGTTTTACTTGAACAAAATCCATTTGGAAATGTTAAGCTGGTGACACAGAACTAATATGCCTCAAGGTGGTCATTCTCTCTGGATTAAAGCTGTGGAACAATTGTGGCTCCTGTTACAAGGAAAATGACAAAGGGCCATTATGAAAAGGGACAAAAATCTCTGTTCCCAGAGGGGGGACTGACAAGCTGAAAGTCCCCATCTACATGCCAACACAAAAGCCTGATTGCCTCAGATTGTTTGTTTATGTAAATCAAAAGGCTGCCATTAATTCAGCAAGTGGGGCTGCTCAGTGACAAAGAAGGTGGTGATTGGCCGGATGCTTGCTCGTGGGCTGGTGGCAAATCTAACAAATCCTATTGCTTTGGTTCTAAGCTCTATCTGGATACCTTTAAGAAAAGCAGCATTTATTATGTACTAAAGTAAATACTCTGTATTCTTAGAGTAGGGGTTGGAACGCTTCTATCAAGGACCTGTTCACTCAGTTCCCCAAAGCTGTCTCCACATCGTCTAGCGCAACTGCACATCATGACAGACGTTCCCGGGACATTCGGTCAGGCTGAGTGCAACGGGGATACACCACCTGAAAATGGTCAACAACCAATCCCTAAAACAAATGAGGGAGCCAGTGATGTGGATGGCACCCCACCATACTACCGGGTCGAACACCGTCTTGAAGACTTACCCACAGAAGGAAATCAGGAGAAAAATGAAAAACTACAAGGGAATAGGCTTGTCAGCTGGTCCACCGATGGGGAGCTTCTCAAAGGTAAAGCATTTTCCTTGTCTTCGATTTGCTTGATTTGGCTTATAAACTCACTCAGGATTCTCTTTTGATAAACCATTATGACAGGAATGTGCTGTCCTTCCTCCCACCCGTGTCCCAGACCTGAGCAATTGTTCTACTGGAGCTGGATAGCAGAAGGACAAAACTTCTGCCTCAGGTCGAATTCAGGCTTCTTTCTTTGATAGCTCTGGGACCCTAGACAACTCCCCTAGCCTCCTGAAGCCTTAGCTTTCTCTGTTAGCAGAAGGCAGAAATGACAGTACTGACATTTGTACGGTTGTTGCAAGGATTACTCAGTGTTGCTTAAACGTTTGCTGCCGTTATTTATTATTATTGTCTACAGCCCACATATTACTTAAGCAAAGAAAATTCAGTATTTCAAGTTTTTCTTCTGAAATATACCTGAACGTATCCCAATTCATGGTTCTATACCTTTATATAGATGTAAAGTGAGAGGTTATCCTTATGTTTATAAGTAGGAACCAATGAAGAAATGAATTGGAAGAAGTGAAATGGTTACTTTTAGGGATCACAATTGCAAATCAAATAGGTCTACCTAGCTAGAGTCTAAATTGATAATTTATTTAATCCTGAATGGCTTTAAGTATTATGGGATTAATCTTGTGTGTGTCTGTTGTTTTTTGTTTTTCCCCTCAGAAAAACCAGAAGAGAATCTTTTTATTGTTCATAAGGCTGTGGCAGATCTTTCTCTCCAGGAAACGAGTAGTGATGAAATGACATTCAGAGGAGGTAAGATGAACTTCCATTTTGTACACCGAAATTGTTTGACTGAATATGGATGGCAGGTTTTGCATGGGATATTGAGTGAGTGTGGTGTTGAAAAAGCAATCCAGGCAATGCCTTCAAAAACTCAGAGCTGCTAGAGACAGATAAGGGAGTAGTCCTGATTATCTGTGGGTTTCACCTTAAGGAGTATTCTAGGAAGATCAAGACTAATACTGACTGGATTGGCATAACTGATTGACATGCCTTGACCTAACCATATGATATCAGTTTCTCAGTAAGTTAGTCCACTAAATCGATCCTTTAACAAAACAACAACGACAACAACAACATCAACAACAACAGG
The DNA here is from genome assembly GCF_022079265.1 of Lynx rufus. Lineage (NCBI taxonomy): Eukaryota > Metazoa > Chordata > Mammalia > Carnivora > Felidae > Lynx > Lynx rufus. The sequence continues at coordinate 74,834,579 of NW_025814834.1, forward strand.
TTTATTTAGTGTCTCCAAATCTGTGTCAGGTACCTTGCAAAATATGAATGTTTCATAAAGGGGTTTGTCCTAAAGTTTTACCTAAAATAACACTATAAATTTATTTGATCTGTAGAAAAATTCCAGGCCTCTGATGCAAGCAGAAGATGGTTATCTAATTCTTGTTAATGAAATCTCCCAGGTGATGAAGTTAATTTTAATTGTGTTCTTTCACAAAATGAGAGAATATTGATTTTTAAATTTTTTTAACGTTTATTTATTTTTGAGACAGAGAGAGACAGAGCATGAACGGGGGAGGGTCAGAGAGAGAGGGAGACACAGAATCTGAAACAGGCTCCAGGCTCTGAGCAGTCAGCACAGAGCCCAACGCAGGGCTTGAACTCACGGACCGCGAGATCATGACCTGAGCCAAAGTCGGACGCTTAACTGACTGAGCCACTCAGGCGCCCCAAGAGAATATTGATTTCTAAGAGACTTATATTTCAAATAAACTCAAGAGACTAAGAGACACAAAATCTTTCAGACTTTACTTCTGAGAAGATATCTATGTTGAAGCAATTTCCAAATCAAGTACAAGATAAACACCTATTAATAAAGCACTCATTTCCTCTTTTGCCACCATAAACATCTTGTCTCAAAATTGAAGTCAGTTCATTAGACCTGAGCGATTTAGCTTAGTTAAGACCTTAACAGGAAACAATGTGGAAGAGATACATTAAAAAAAAAAAAATTAGAACATCGCATAAAATAATAGATACTAAAAAAGACAGGGATGTGACTGGCAGTTTCTTGGGTTTGTCCACTTTTTCTGAATGCCTCTCAGACTATCTGCTGTCCATATGTAGTGGTGGAACCTCCATTATTGTAGTAATGTAGTAAGGAACAACCATTTTTAAGCTTTTACATTATCACACGTCATTTATAAAACTTATGCCCTGTGAAGTGAATTAAATAACTTCTTTGCCCTAATCTTTCTGTTCCCAATGTAGCAAGTTCTCAGAGGCAGGGATGTCAAGGTCCATCAGGAGACCCTTTCAAATTTCTGATCAGGAAGTCTGCTGGAGACAACAGTTTGCTGGAATCTTTCATTTTTATCAAACAGAGAATGAATGCAATCTGGATTTTCAAGTAGATGGTCTCAGGGTGAATTTTTCCCAGAATAAATCCTTTTGTGTTTGGTGGAACATATGTTTTTCCTGTAAGACACATGTTGGTGTCTCCTGTTTTCACAATGACAAACAGCTATAAAGTCTCCAAAGAGAATACTCCTGGGTTGAAAATAGCAAGATGCTAAAAAAACTGAGGAAAAACTGTAATTTAAATTCAAGAAGTAATTTCATGCGTGACAACTCCAGGTCTGAGTCATGATATGAGCAAAAAGATCAGCTTTTTCTTCTTCTTCTTCTTCTTCTTCTTCTTCTTCTTCTTCTTCTTCTTTTTAAAGATCAGCTTCTTTGTTTCTGTGGGGGAAAAAAAGTGAATAAAAGAAAGCTTAATATTATAGCAAACATTCTAACATATATTTATTTATAATGTAAAGAACATTGACTAGGCACCAACATGCTGATAGGAACCGTGTATAACTAGTTAGGAATGATAATCCATCTTTACTTCTGTCTCTTTTTACGAGTTTACAATCTGGTTCCTGTAGTTGGGAAAACAAAACAATGAAGAAAAGAATGAAAATTCTTAACTGGGCATGGATTTGTGAACATCTTTCAGTAAAAGTAGAAAATCGTGGAGGGGAAAGGCAAAGAGGAACATTGTCTCTCATTTTATTTTAAAGACTCTTATGGTGTTGAAAGGGAATAGTGAACCAAGGTCCAACAAGGGACACAATCCAGACAATATCTTGGAGTCATGCATACGATAGACTGAAACTTCCCACAGAAGTTCCTTTAGAGGGGCACCTGGGTGGCTCAGTGGGTTAAGCATCTGACTTTGACCATGATCTCATGGTTCCTGAGTTCGAGCCTTCTATCGGGCTCTGGGCTGACAGCTCAGAGCCTGGAGTCTGCTTCAGATTCTGTCTCCCTCTCTCTCTGCTCCTCCCCCACTCACGCTCTGTCTCTCTGTCGACGATAAATAAACATTAAGAAAAAATTTAGAAAATATATATATAAAAGAAGTTCCTTTAGTGGTGAAAGCCTAGAGAACAACTTCCACTCTCCATTCTCTTATAATTAGTTCTCTTTAGCATGTAAAATAAATATTGTGCTGATATGCTGTAGTAATTGTGCAGATATGCTGATGTGATCTGCTTGAAAAGTGAAATTTGTGATGAATTAAGCCATGTAAAAGTCACTCCATGATACCAAACCACTTGATTCAGTTGTCTTTAGGGACATGTCTAAAATGATAGGTCAATCTAGCTATATAGAGATGATCTCAGCATGATTTTTAAATCTAGTCTCTCCAGAAATCAGAGGCAGATCTTAGACTACATTGTGTGTGCTTTGGGGGACTTGGTGTTATAGTTAGCCTAGCATTTGACTCCTGACCACCCATGGCCCAAACTAATTAGATGGTGCAACCCATTTTATTGTGTAAAACATACCCATAGCCCACAGAATAATATCCTATAAAGAATATTGTGGGGAAATGATTGTCCAGAAAGGTAATTTAAAGAATAACAGCTGGGTATTTCAATTACGAATTGATTTTGCTACAGGGTATCAATGGAAGAAGATTCCTCTGAGCGTCAATAACCAGGAAATAAGTAGACAGGAAAGGATTGCTGAACAATCTCTAGAAGAGAAAGGAGAGGAGGACGGGAAGAACAAAGCTCATCAAGCAACTGAAATTGAATGGTTGGGATATCGGAAACCTAGCCAAGTCGATGTGTTGCATTCTAAACATGAGGAGGAGCAAGAGGTTTGGGATGAAGAAATTAATAACGATGATGATGATGGTTGCAATGATGACGAAGATGAAGTTCGAGTGATAGAATTTCAGAAAAAAAATGTTGAAGATTCCCAATTAAAAGAGGAAGGAAATGCAAATGAGGACTCCGCACTGAGCAGCCCTAGTTCCCAACCTGTGACACCTGATGAGCAGCCACCCTTTGGGAAGAAGAGTGATATCTCCAGAAATGCTTATTCAAGATACAATACAATATCCTATCGGAAAATCAGGAAGGGGAACACCAAACAAAGAATTGATGAATTCGAGTCAATGATGCATTTATAAACCAAATGGAACTGAGAAGTTCTTGTGCCCACTAAAGCAAAAGCTAATTCTATTTTCCTGAGATGCGTCTTTGCCTGCCTTATTTGAGTCACCCCCTTTAAAGATGTGAGAGGTTAACCCCTGCTTCACTGTAGAATAATATGGAAATAACCCTAGACAAAATTCAGTCTGGTAACCTCAATCAAAACGCTTTAGATTCATTCTTGGGCATTTGCTTTTTAAAACTTTACTAATATAGCCTCGTGTGGTAAGCACTAGATAGCAAATAGCAAGCACTCTTGGAGACTGTGGCATGATTTGGCTTTAAAAGTAGCAACACTGGAAAACACAGTCTTCAAATGAAAGAGGACTCTTAGAAATGACCTGTATTTCTTTTGGTATCTTTCTTCCTGTACATTGAGGGTGCTGGAAAGACTGGTTCAGTTCTCTTTCTTTTAAATATGCTTTTATAGACTCTGGCAATAAGCTTTCCAAAATACTTTGCCTTTCCTATTATCTTCAGAAAAGATTTTAAGTGGTTTTCCTTGGCATCTACAGAGTGAAAACTCTGTATAGGCCTCCTTCCTAGGTGTTATCATTCACTGAATTTTCTCACTAGAGGGGCTGAGCAATTGTCAGTCAGGACGATTGTGTTGACTAAATGTTGGCTTTATGTTCTCAGGATGAATGAAATTCATTGTAAGGTTGGTACAAGGAGGGGCTGGAAGATGGGTGGGCAATAGATTAAAGAGTCAGATAGTTTATTTCTGTGACGGAAAATAAAATCTCATCTGGCATAGTTAAATTCATTAAAAATGAAAATGACAGCTTTGGTGAAATTTTAAGAGGATATCCTTCTCTATTACTATACTTGCTCTTATTAACAGTATCTCAGAAGAATTTTCTTTCCTTAGAAACCCAAGAGAAGTCTCGTCATAACTGTACTAGTTACTATGAAAATGGAAATAATTATCTTAGGGTATTTTCAAAGTAGAGCGTGAGCCTGTATTTTTAGTGAGAAAGCTCTGATAGTTGGGAATATATAATTTACTGGACCTCAGCCCAAATCAAGATGCTTAAAATTGTACTTATGGAGCTTCACTCAAACCGGTGTGTCAAATAATGTATTGAATATTTATGAAAAGGGAGAGTCTATATTTATATTCTTAGATAGTTTCATAATTTTTCATTTCATGCTTCCATATATATCACTCTGAACTTTCTGTCACCACCGTTAAAGATATTTTTGGCCCTGCAAATAAAAAGACAATTCCTTATTGTCTGAATGTAATACAGTCTTCATTGTACTATTCAACCCTTTGTTTATTTCTTTTTCATTTTGTGAAAAACCCTGGGTTAGCCCTTCTTAGATTATTGCTTATTTATGTGTAACAAATCCTGCACATTCTAATGGAAATTTCTTTAATTCTTCCTGGTCATATATTTCCAGGGTATCATGTACTATTATTTACTGTTTACAAGACTCAATTTTGAATTCAAGATTGAAGTGCTCCTTTTATTCTTTCAAACAGATATTTTTCAACCTGATCACGTAAAAGTTCTGTCACTCTTCATCTGTGGAACTTAAAGATTTCATTCTTGACAATGCAAGTTCTCAGAATAAAGCCAGGGAAATCGGGTCTCTCTTGATAAATTTAGGTAGAAGATTAGTGCACTAGGACAATTTCCTATTTATTTAGATCCTCTAAATCATTCCACCTGGACAACCTATTTTCTTTTCTGGATTACTGATGACCCCTACAATTTTCCACTTAACTTCAAAACACAGTATTGTGTTATCCATCATGGAATAGGAGCATTTTGTTAACCTACCATCAGCAGAGCCTATATTATGAACTGTTCCAGCAGAAGTGTTGAATCCCTGTGGAATCTGAGTGAGATGGGTGGTCTACGGCCACCATCTATAGTGTGACACGGCCAAGCAACTAGCTCTTATGGGGATCCAACGCCTAGTAACAGTGGCCTTTTTAGCTTTGTGCTCTTACCAAAAATTAACCAACCACAAAATATTTTGTCAACAAAGACTTTTTCGGGGTAAGCTCAAGGAGTAAATGCTTAGTGCTCATGGATGAGGCAGCGTAGTTGCAAAAGAGCACTGAAACCATTCTTTGACATTAATGCCCACTGCCCTGTGCTTCCATCTTACACGAAGGCCACAGACTTGAGTGATTATAAGTAACATGATGGGGTTAGATGACTGTTTGATTCTTTATAACCTAGGAAAGGCAAGGGTATGATTCAGATTGCACGAGGGATATTTGACATATTAGACACTCCTATGGGATAAATTAGAACACAAATTGGTAATTATACTGGAAGATTTACTGCTTTTGTGATTCAAGCTTTGAGGGTGCAAGAAGGACTCTGGTACCTGGTAGGAGGGAAATTGGTTTATTGTGAGAATGTTGATACTTCTTACACGAGTTTTAATTTTTCTTAGTTTTTGGGTGAACAGGAATTAATAAAAAGCTCTGTTTCATAGTCAATATAAAATTCACCTTTCATATAATGCTACATTTAAAGGCATGGAACATGTCTGAATCTGTCTATCATCTGTCTACAACTTAAATAAAAAACTGCTGTGTCTGACTTGCTCTCAATAAAAGTTTGTGTCCTTGTTTTTGGTGTCTAGAATTTATTTTCTTTAGCTGCTTTTTAAAACGTAGAAAGAGCCCTTGCATATCAACAGCTACTAAAGATTATTCATAAATGCTGTTTAGAAACCAACAGAACACCTTATTTAAAATCAAAACAGCATTATTTATTTCAAAAAGGTCTTAAAATGGTTGTGTAGAAAATTGCAAAAAAAAAAATTTTCTGGTGGATACATATGTAATGTTCATTTAAAAAAATCTTTATTATTTTTTATAGGAACTGAGCCCTTGTTTTAGATACATCTTAATTCCAATAACTTGAAAAACATATATATATATATATATATCTTTACAGTCATCAAAGTAATACATTTAAACCATGATGACACTTTTATAGTAATTGTTTCTGCATATTCACATGGAGTAGTACTTTTGGTACATTTTCTAATGAAGAACGGACATTTAAGTTTTTCAAAGTGATAGGAAAAAAATATTTAAAATACATAATAATAGAGAATTATGGAAAAAGATGAAGCACTGGGGTATCATAAAGAAGAAACATGTTTGACCACATGAGAAAGGCAACTACTTTTAAAGCCTTAACTTTCATTGCTCTATAAAAACAAGAGGGTTATAAAAAGTAATGTCAAAAGTTACAGCAAACATTTGACAATATTAAAATATCAGACAGTAACATAATAAATATGAATACCAAAATGTGTATATAGCTCATGAAGAACACGAGGTGACTAAGCCACACAATCAATGTAAACACAATGACGTGGGCAGGAATCAACAGCAGCGGTCACCGAACAGATAGATACGTGGCAAGTTACAAAATCAAAGGATGATATCTAGTAATTAACTGCCAGCGTGGGAGAGTTTTGGACAGGAATTTGGAAAGTAATTTGCGGTTTTAGTTCAAAACGTAATATTACGCATTTGATTCTTTCTTTGTAATGACTTCAGTTGGGCAGAGGCAGGACAAAACGGATACTTCAAAATGTTCAAATTACTCTAAATTCCTTTATGCTCCATAGTTTTAATCTCGTTCTGTTAACAGAACGAACAGATGTTTTCATTAACTCTACCTTTGCCTTCTCTTGTTTCTCTGCCCACTTCTTCTAGATAATATGTATAAAACTTGCAACATTTAGGCAGTTGTCTGAAGGAAGAGAATTAAGGCATGTGCATTTTCCTGAGTGAATAAGCATCTTGATAATTTAAAGTTTGGTTACTCCCTTCAAGTATGGAAAACAATACCCAGAGTGAAAGTCTACTGGAGACGTTTTTGTCCAGAAGGCCAGATTCAGACAAGGCTGTGCACCTAAAATAATTCAAAATATCTAAACACATTTCATAATTTTCTTTATTTGTGAGTAGAAACTCTTGGTTTTATTTTCTCTCACTTCAAAACATAAGAGATAGAGCCTCATATATTTATATATACACACATATATATAAATATATACACATATTTATCTATATAAATATACGTTTATTTACATATATATTTACAAAGATTGATTTTTTTGGTCAAGTAATCTGTGCTCTCAAAAATTAGTGTTAATATCTTATATATAGGTTATATTTTATATAGATATTTATGACTAATATCCTTGAACTGGCAAATACCAACCAATAATAAAATAGAAAGCCTTTATTATCAAAAAAATTATTTGTTACTTATTTGATGGCAACTATCATCATTAGAAATGCAACATATTAGAAGCTTGCTCTATCTACTGAAAAATGAGAACTTTCCTGTATGTTTTTGCAAAGTGATGATTCACATAAGTTTGCAAACAGACCCTAATTGGGATGGTAACTATTAGCTGCCCCATTAGGTTGAAAACAGAGGCATTAAATCTGCTTGTTGTGAAGGGGTTTCCCCCCGCCCCTTTCTTTTAGGTCCTTTCTTTTAGGACCACCAACACCTGAAATATCCATTAAACCTCAGCAGGAGTAGATAATGCTTTACATTGGCTTACTCAAACCTGTCCATGGAATGGCTGTTTGCCAGAAATAAATATTTTGTGTACATCAGCTTTGGTTACTGTTCCTTTTCTCATTTCAAGGCATGCAGCTTGTAGCAATGTTTGAATAACCTACACAAAAGTTGTAGAAGCACTATGGTGACAATCTGCACAATGTAGTAAAAGTTACAAGACTTGGTTTGTATTTTAAATTAAAGGACCCTTCAATTTTTTACTTCCCACCTCTGTTCAAACTGGACAATCTTTCAGCTTTGATTAATGGTTGGTAGAAGAAAGGGTCGGCAGTATTATTTACAGAGAAGCAATTTCTCTATGTCCGCTTCTCCTTCTCATATATGTTGTAGGAAATGGAAAAGAGTATGTCCTCCACGAAGTCAAAGAGATGGACTATTGCAAAGCATATGGGGGTAGCTAATCTTAAGCCTACATTTCGGTTGATTAACAGAAAGGATGTAGCCTTTTATCCTATCTATACAACAGCCAAGAAAGACCTAAGAAGCTTGACATCACAATGAAGGGATTTTAACTGAGTCCACCTGAGTTGACCTCTCTACTTAAAAAACAAATAGCAGCATGCTGTAGTCAAAGAGATTCTTTGCTTCTCCTTCTCCTCCTCCTCCTCCTTCCCCTCCTCCTCCTCCTCCTCCTTCTTCTTCTATCTTCTTTTTCTTCCATCTTCTTCTCCTTCTCCTTCTCCTTTTCCTTCTTCTTCCTCTTCTTCTTCTTCTTCTTCTTCTTCTTCTTCAGACAGAATGGAAACTAAATTTTAATCTCTTACTTGTGGGATGATCTTAGACAATCCCTCTCAGCCATCCTCCTTGTCTGCATATTGGGGAGAAAAAGACCTAACTCATGGAGTTGTGCACAACAGTGAGATGGGGCATAAACAGTGCCTAGCACATCAAAGATATTCAAAGATAATTAGTTCTCATCTCTTTTCCCTTTATTCCCTGTAAATTCCTTGTTTTTTATGGAAGATATTGGGACCCTCACCTGCGGCATATTTCTTTTCTGTGTTTGAATGGGAAGTTAAAGTTGTTAAAACAAATAAAATGGTACTGGCTGGCTGGCCTCAACCCTACTATCTTACATGAGAGCCCCTTGAAAACCATTCTAAGTCATTCATAAAATCAAGGTGGACTGGAGAGATTGAATTCCTATGTACAGTAGCTGGTATCCTTTTACTCCTCTACAATCCCTAAGGCGATACTATAAGTAAGGGTTTTTCATATCGAGAATATTTCCAGATTAGTTGTGGAGAAGCTAACAATACATTGTGATTATGGCATATGGTGGTTTTGGGGCCCTGTGAATGACAGCTGATTGAACGTCAGCAGACAGAAATGAGCAAATTTGATGCTAGTGATGAAACATGGCTGTACCAACAACAGCTCTGTCATCTTTTAGGGAGAAGTTCTGGGTAACTGTTGAAAAAGAGAAAGAAACTGGGCAAACTGAAAGGTTCAGAAGTACTTCGATGGTCTGGTAAGTTAGCTTTTGATCAAACAAGTCCTGTGAAATATTACCAAAACTATGCTTGTGTTTAAAGTAACAAAATGTATAGACGCTTTTCTAAGAAAAGGCAATGACTCAAACCAATTCAGGGAAAACTCTGAAGTCCCTGTAACACTGCCTCCTACTGATGGATTTAGGGCTGAAGAGGACCCTAATGTGTCCCATTCAAGGTTTCTCACTAGAAGTACTAGAGACCTAGTAGCATTTACTCCTTTACTATAGTCTTCTAAAAATAGAATTTAGAGGCTAATGCTTAAAAAATGTTGGTAGGAGATTTCACAATTAGTCAATACTCTTAAATTTAGGTCTATAAGATTTCTAACGAGTGATTCATTGCTTGAATCTCAGAGTAATAGAAAAATACATGGTAAAAGCTGTTTTTAAAATTCTTTCTAAGAATAAACATGTCACATATGAAAATAATCCTCTGCGATATTGACAGTATGGATTCAAATATAGCTTCATATTATGAGCATGTCATGGTAAAGTCAGGGAGAGTGTGCACTAAACAGACGATAGAAGTTTTGTTTTGTTTTGGTTTTTTTGTGAAAAACATTCCAATTTCTTTCATTGGTATGCCCAAAGATAAGTGAATCCAAACCATAATTCGTCTTTTTCTGAACAGAGTTGATGTTTTTCATGGAAACGTTTTTTGAATAAAAAGAGAGTTTTTACACTGGGGGAAAAAAATAAAATAAAACCTTTCAACATTTTTGCAGTCACACAAATAATTGCATGAGGCACTCAGCAGATTCAGTTTGGGTCAGCAATTCAGTTAGTCCTTTGGCAACTGGCTTGTGTTTTATCCGTTTTGAAAATAATTATCTCATTTTCTAGTCATTCTCTTATCTCATCTGCAATGTCAATTATCAGAACAAAACATCTTAAATACGATGCAAATAGGCAAACCTATTTTCCCTTCTGAGTCATAGTTATAGTTCGGCTTTTGTGTAATTAATTGGGAGATAAAATTAAATTTTAAATAGGAAGTCAGAATTAAGATGCCCAGTTTTACCATCAGCTCGACTGAACAAAGTTTCATTTGTTTTTATATTAACAAGCGTATAGCATGGTTATCCTCCAGAGACCCAACTCCAGCAAAAAGCTTGATGTATCTCTATCTTAAGAATGCTCTAGATCAGATTTGTTTGGGCCAGTGGCTTGGGGCTGTGGAATGAGCCCTCTCCTTAGAGATCCAAATTCTAAGTATCATCTCTCACTAACTGGTGTGGGATTTTTAGACACATAATTCATCTTTTGGGTATCAATTTTCTTACTAAAAAACCAGTATAAAAGATACTAGGATTTCTAAAACCTTTTCTAGTATGCCTAAGTATTGGCATCCCTAAGATTAGGAGCTCAGTTTGGACCAAAGAAAAATTGCACTTTGTCCCCAATTTATCGGTGTTATCACTAGGTCCACATCTATGGCCTTATTCCCCACTCCCACCCCACCCCATAGAGGTGCTATATTCCCTTTCTTTTTTGGCCAAGTCTAGATCAATTTTTTTTCTTAACTCTCTTCCTGAGGGTTGTATATTCTTATTCTCTTCCCCTTTCATTATGTTTACTTCATTTTATTTCTACTTTGGAATCTTTTAGAGCTTTTTAAACATATTTCAACCCTGTGAATGCTGTTAAATCTAAAATACTATTTTATATAAATCTTTAATATTTTTCAGTGCTTTATTTCTTTTTTTAAAAAAAAATATGTTTGTTTATTTATTTATTTATTTTGAGAGAGAGAGAGACAGCCAGCACAAGCAGGGGAAATGCAGAGAGAGAGGGAGAGAGAATCCCAAGCAGGATGCAGGGCTCTATTCCATCATGGGATCATGACCTGAGCCTAAATCAAGAGTCAGAGGCTTAACTGACGGAGCCACCCAGGTGCCCCTCATTGCTCTATTTCTGCTTTATTTATTTCAGCTCCTCTTATCTGATCTTGCATTAGAGCATGTTCAACGATTAAGTGTATTTTTCGTGACTACTGTGTATTGTGACCCACCCAGTCTTTTTCTTTGCCTTTTTTCTTTCTTTTTTAACGTCCACATAGGTCTAGGAGGTTGCTACTTAGACTGTTTTTTTTTTTTAAGTGTAGCTTTAAAAGCACAAAATGAATTAAAACAATGTCTATGTCTAGAATTGAATCAGCATTTGACTTCCTCACTGAAAATTTTTTTCCATTGACTCATATGGGGAAAAAACAAAACAAAACAACATTATGTAGTCCTCTAGATTAAAGCTCTACCATTGGGGAGTATGATATTGATACTCTTCACACCGGTAGGCGAACATGAGTGCAGTTGGAAGGGACTTCATCAAGATGGCAGCTGCGTGTGTTTCTAAGGTCTTTTCACCATAGGAACTCAAGTCATTGCTTTTATTAAAAATAGTAAATAAAGGTCTAGGTTCTCATCGATGATACCAACTTGTGAGGCCCAAGGAGCTGGTTGTTATCAGACTCAGTCATCATGAATATCACTGTGCTTCCTCCAGTCCTTTTGGCTTCATTTCCAGTTACCTGTTTGATCACATAGGGAAGCTTGCAGGCTGAGGTCCAGCACAGGACAGGAAACAGGCAATTCAAAAGGCCACCTAGAGTTGAAGAAGGACTCCAATCCAATGTTAGACTGTTTCCCTGAGCTCACTCTTGGTTTCTTAACTATTGTGGGTTTTTTAATCTCCTATTCAAAGGCTATTAATTTTGAGAATGTAAACTACCACGGAGATACACAGTCCCCACCTCCACTGTAATTTTCACAGTGTCTAATGGGTTTACTGGATAAAAAATATTAGTTGCTCTTTAGTCTTCATAATATTTTTCAAATTTCCACTTCTGATACTGCTTCACTGGGTCACAAGCAGCAACTTTCAGGGTCTTCTGAGAAACATTTCCTTCTAAGCATAACAACTGATGATAGTTTCCGAAAACAATGTGATTCACCTAGAAAGAAAGAGAATCTGGAATGAGCCACAGAATGAATTTGACAACTGCCATATAAAGAAATACAAACTAATAAAAAAAACATAATTATATTTTTGGTTCCTCAGGAATTCTTCTTGCCTAAATTAACAACATGCACACAGTCTTTAGACTGTATTAAATTTGTCTCTATCTCACTTCGCCAAGCTACAAGGCTGTTAAGACGTTTACGACTTCCTCAGGGAGGAGGCAAAAGATTTATTTTCTGACAATAGGTTTGATTACTCTATTATTTAAAGAAAATAATTCCATACAGCATTTACTATATTTGATGGATGATGGTTCTCTAATTGATGGTGATCATGAAAAAATACCCATTGCAAAAAGTGAGTTAGTTAATGTCTTAATTGAGTTCATACCTTAGAATGCAAACTTGGAATACAAAGTGCTAGAAATGATGTATATATTTATAATCTTTCCACCATAATCTCTGATAGTACATAATACCTGATGTTCAGAAAATCCAGAGGTACTTAGAAAAAAGTCAAAGGTATTTCAGAGAAGTTCTATTATTGGTTAATATTTGCTGAATATCCTAGAAATAATGGATAACCAATTTAGAACATGCTTATGGCTTTATATATTTTTTCACCTTTTAATTCTCTCAATTTTCCATGACTATGACAAAGGTAATCTTAATCATACGTACATTGTTTTGAATTATTCAAAAGAATATATCAAACAGGGGTGACTTCATAATAGTTTGTTTTAAAGATGTTCCTACAAAAACATTGTCATCTGTAGGACTCTGGTAAGACGATGTTTGAGTATGCTCAAGGTTTTGTAAAGGAGTTGGCCTTGAGCAAAATCATCCTGGATTATTTACAATGTTCTGCCAGTGGATTATAAAGTGGTAACTGAACAACTTGTCCCCAACCTAAAGACATTTGATGAGGGAACCAGTAGTGGAGGGTCATTCCATGACCCAGTATTTAGAAGCTACCTATGAAATGATTTCCTTTTAGGTGTCCATAGTCCAGAGCATTTGGGTGGGTGGGCTTAGAGAACATCTTTGAAATGCAGGTTGGAAATGTATCATTTTAACAATGCATTGGTATTCAGGGTCAAACTCACTATTACCCTACTTCCTTCCATGAAGCTTTCAACTCCTAATGCTAAAAGAAAAGATATGTTCTTGTTACTCATAGTCTTATTCTCCATTTCTCTTAACATGCTTTGGAGGATTCAGGAGGTTTAGTATAAAAAGTACCAAAATACTGAAAAAATAAGGAAGGCTATTATTAAGATATTCATCTCCATAACATCTAGCAGCATGGAAATGGGGAACCGAAGGCAGAAGGCAGCTATGTGGCATGATACAAAGTCACAGGCACAACCAATGTCGGGAAACAGCTATCCAATTTTTGCTATCTTAATTAAATTACTCTCTTTACAAACTGGTTTACCATTTAGAGGGACCAAAATAAACCTGTATAAAAATCAGCTAATGAAGGCTTAAGTTCTCAGTGGGGTCAAGCCAGTTTGTAAATAAGACCTATGTGATTTAAGGGCTGCTTACTCCTAAATATTTTCTCACCAGCCTGAATTTTTTTCCTGGTAACAGATTCACTTCTGGAGATGAAAAATGTGTTCTCATTCTCATCCTTTCTCTCCCCTGCACCCACCGCCTCCCCCAACACCTCCCCCATCCCCCCACCACCTCCTGCTTTTTTGGCATAAGGTTAAGGAAGCCAAAGAGAATATTCAATAGATGTTTATGCATTTTCCCAACACCATGAAATATAAAATTAGTAACTTGTACACTAGCAATACTTCATTTTTCTGAATAAGTCAACAAGAGCCATTATCACTAACAAGGAAAAAAAAATGTCCAGAAGGAACTGAAATATAACAGAGAAAATTAAAAGGGAGGAAGGTTGGGAAGTGTGTTGCTCAGACCCTGGTTTTGATCCCCAGCGGGAAGAAAACTGTCATGAAAGGAGTGGTCACTGGCTGTGACATCAAAAGGAATGGAGGCACTCTAAGGAGAAAAAGAAGCGTGCTGACTTTGGGGACAGGCCTGAGCAAAATGATGGTCTTCATGCACCCAGTACATTTTGTGGATTTGATGGCTACTTGCTAGTGAGATAGTAGAAACTTTAGGAAGGCCCTCCTGAAACTATTCTTGCCACCCCAAGATCTTACACCAAAGCTTACGATTTGATATCTTGTTAAAATAGAATTGCGGAAAGGGTGCCTGGGTGGCTCAGGCAGTTAGGCATCTGACTCTTGGTTTCGGCTCAGGTCATCATCTCACAGTTCGTGAGATCGAGCACCGTGTCAGGCTCTGTGCGGACAGCAGGGAGGCTGCCTGGGGTTCTCTCTCTTCCTCTCTCTCTGTCCCTCCATCACTCACACACACACACACACACACACACACACACACACTCTCCCTCTCTCAAAAGAAATAAATAAACTTTAAAAAATACCATTGAGGGAAACTGTCAGGACTTTGAGAATGAAGAAGATATAGCAGGGGTGGTCTAGGAAATATTAACAGCTGGACCTCTGGACAAACACCCCCAGATCTGTAGCATGGGTTTATGTAATACTCCCATCCTGGCTTGTTTCAAGCTACCAATGTGATGTCATTGAATGTGAAGTTAGCGCACAATTAGCTCCTACAAGCTGGTGGGAGCTGGTTCCAACACCTGTTGAGAGCCAGGTCTCTGGTTACCAGGGTGGGGAATGAGGAAAAGTCATCCCTTGTGGAAAGGAGGCAGAATGCCAAAAAAAAATGGATTCATCCTAAAGTGCAGGCCTTGTAGAAAGCACACTGGTTCTTGTTTTCCCCATATACTCTCCTTATAGGCTTTTCTGGTGACCATTGAGAACCAGTTCTAGCCCATAAGCATTATTTTTGCCGTTGTTAGTTGACTGAAGCAAATGACTTACAGAAACAAAGATGCTGATACTAATGTAACCAAGGAACCCAGTGACTTATATTTAAAACAACCTACCTGAAATAAATTTTGTAAAAGAAAAAGAAGGACTTGCCAATTTATAAAAAAAAAAAAATCTGTTTCTCTCTCTGTATGAACTTTTATTTTGCCTCGATCGTCACAAGCACATTTAAAGGTTCTGAGTGAGGAAGCCAACAGTGAGAGTTTTATGTCCCCTTTAATTGGAAGTTGGATTTGTGATAAAGAAGAGGTACAAATATTTTGCTTACCAGTTCCGGATGAAAGACTGATGTTGATTTATGCAGCCATTTTAGCCCTTTGTTTCTGTTATCACAAGGGTGCAGCCTCACGGCCCCGGTATCAGGGACTGGAGCTAAGCACCACTCTCCATGTTTAATAAGTCTTAGCCAGGTATAATTAAATTGCTGAAGCTGTCGGGAAATGAATAAAGAAAAGGTCACTTTCAGCAGCAAACACAGGTAGGGTCTTTGCTTCACAGTTTTGTTAGCAATGGTTAAGGAGATGGGCACTCTGATCAAATGTTTTGTACCCAAATCCTGGTATTGCCACTTTCAGTTCGGACAGTATGGGCGTGCTATTACCATATCGCATTTCATTCTTGTCATTTTTAAGTTGGATAGCAACAGCGTGTATCTCAGAGAGTTGAGATAATGACTGCTAGGTGTTTATTTAACACACAGTAAGCCCTCAATAAATGTGAGTTGCAATAATAAAAATTATTTAGTGCAGTTAGTACATAGGCGCAAACGGAGGTCATTTCAGGTAACTCGGAACC
This sequence comes from Lynx rufus, assembly GCF_022079265.1. Classification (NCBI taxonomy): domain Eukaryota; kingdom Metazoa; phylum Chordata; class Mammalia; order Carnivora; family Felidae; genus Lynx; species Lynx rufus. Next base: position 74,850,556 of record NW_025814834.1, read on the forward strand.
CCAGATAAGCCTGGTGTTCTGAAGCAGTGAAGCATTCAAACCACCTGCAGCCATTAGGGCTACAAGGAGGTCTAAGTCACAGCCCGAAATTACTTTGGTGGAAATGATTATGCTTCTTTAAGAGTATCCAGATTACTGGACTCCTAGAGGCTTTGTAGGAAAGGCCCACAATCTTTCTTAAGGGTAAAAAATGTTTCTAATGTAAGCAATGTCAAAAATCTTTCTTTGCTGATAGCAGAAAGACTCATCGGGCTCTGCTCTGTTAGCATCCCCTAGTTCCCAAGAATTACTCTTGGAGAAGTCCAGTTTGGGAGAGTTGCTGAAGTCTAAAGTAAATACTGATTCAGGTATTGAAACCAGGTTTTAGATTTTTATAAGTACTTTCTCCAGTTATTTACAACCTAGTACTGTCTGGTCAATTACTTTATGGCTCTTGGTCTGGGGGACGTCTGTTGTTTTGCACCAATATAAACATAAAAAATAGACTTCTGGTAAAATCTATCTAAATGTTTTTATCTAGTGAATCATTTGTAATGTAACTGAGATGTAAGTTAGATTATCACACTTGTCATTGGGTTAGACCTCACCACTCAAAGGGTACTCCCTGGACCAATATCAGTATCACCGGGGAGGTAGTTGAAACGCCTGACTCTCAGCCCCATCATGAACTATTGAATCGGAATCTGTATTGTAACAAACTTTCCAGGTGATTTGTGTGCACATTAAAATTTGAGATGCATGGTCTTATGCCATAGTACAAGGAAGCGAGGTGGCTACAAAGAGAAGCTAGATATTACCTTTAGAAGGGACATCTCAACTGGTTGAAAAGTTAATAGTTACTGAAAAGCTAATGGGGACTTTTTAGGTAGGGTGAAGGATAGAGCTTGGTGGTTAATCCTAGAAATTTATTCCTTTTGTGCTTTTTTTGGATGAATGTTATTAACTGGTATAAAGTTTAGTTAATTCGGCCCCAGATAAGTTAACTTCCTCCAACTTTCCCTTACTTCTTATTACTCAAACAAACTATAAGAAGCAGAAGCTAAAAATGAGTAACAAGACAAAAAGGGAGATGGGTGTTTTTTTTTTTGAAAGCAGGGGGCTGCATATTCATATTTTCACCTCCTAGTATCTCCTTGAGAGGCTCAGTGGTTATCCAGACTACAATTTGGGTCTTCAGATGAAATACTGGTTTAATCAGGCATGGAAAATCACTAAAATGATGAGTCTTGAAGGACTGAGTTAAATAATATTTTGCTTTCATATGATGCGGACTACTTGTGGTTTTATAATTTATGACTTTATTTCCTCTCGGAATGGTTAATATGCAAGTTGTGTATTTCAAACAATTTTTGACACATTTCTCTTCCCTCTACCTCCCTTCTTTCCTAATTAAAAGAGAGTTCCCTTAGCTTCAAGTTTATAATCCTTAGCTGAATTATAGCAACACAGATGACAAAGATGCCTTTCTTCTAGTAGCAGCTTTGAATTAAGAGTGGAGAGGAAATGTGCTCAAAAATATAAGCAATGTCTTGGGGTGCCTGGGTGGCTCAGTCGGTTGAGCGTCTGACTTCGGCTCAGGTCATGATCTTGCAGTCTGTGAGTTCGAGCCCTGCATCGGGCTCTGTGCTGACAGCTCAGAGCCTGGAGCCTGCTTTGGATGCTGTGTCTCCCTCTCTCTCTGCCTCTCCCCCGCTCATATTCTGTCTCTCTCTCTGTCAAAACTAAAAAAACATTAATATATATATATGCCTATATATATATATATATAGGCAATGTCTCTAAGTCAAAGCAAACAAGTAAGTCTGGGCAAGCCTAGATTGTCATCACAAAATAATTTCTCCACGAAAGTGTGATCTACAATTTTAGGAAGCTTCATTGTACTCATGTACTGATGTTCCTATGAGTTTTATTTGGCACCCAAACCAATAATATCCCCACAGAATGAGAATGGGTAGGGAACGCACGTTGAAGAGGGAGGTCCCGGCACTCAGAGCTCACCTCCAGCACTGCAGAGTCCTTGCCCTGTGCTCCTGGGCCCTCCTTCCTCCCCTATCCATTGTGTTCTGAGTTTGTCAGAGATTTGTTGAAGGGTTTTCCATCATGGATCATGGATTATGTAATTTGCATTACATATGCAAATTACACATGCTCCTTTATATGTATGAGAATGGGGAGGAGGGGACTGAATCAAAACAAAATTCCTCCCTTAGATTATTTAAAAATATGTTCTTCCTTCATTTCCTTTATTATTTTATCTTTATATGTAACTTTTTAAAATTTTTCACATTTTGTGTCTTTATCACTATAACAGTGAACATTTGTGGAGCACTAAGTGTTAAATATCGTTCTACATGTTTCATCGGTATCACATAATTTGATCGTCAAACCTGTTTTAGGGGTAGGGACTGTTATCACGACTATTTACCTAAAGGTTAAAGGGTTTGCAAAGTTAACACACTTTCGAAAGCAGTGGAGCCAGCATTGGGTCCCTGGTGGGTTGACTTCAGTACCCACACTTTTACTCCCTTGCTCGCTGTCTGTACGTTTAGTTGTGGGCTCTCTTATCACCAACCGTATGATTATGTAGAAATGTATAAGTTAATTATTGTTTGTAAACGCGAAAATAAATTTCTCAAGCGAGCAGTAAATGTGCCATACCCTGCACTTATCACCTACACCTGGGCCATCTATCCACTGCACCTATGAGAGAGAAAACCCAGGCCAGGTACCTTGCTGCTTCCGTCACAGTCTTCCAAAGTGGCTGTGGTGTTTTCAATGGAAATGCATTTGCCCAAGGCCACATTAATAAGCTAGGAAGCAAAATATAAAATATGCATTAAGAAAAAAATATTTTGAAGTAGAACAAGACATTCAGAAAACACAGGCCATAAAACTATAATAAGGTTAAAAGATAGTTAAGTTGATAGCTTAGCATTACTTAGCACTATACGATTTTATTGGTTGCTATCTCTAACAGAGACATAATGTAATCTTGCTAAAGTACAGCTTCAATCTGTCAATTTAGGCCTATGATTCAGCCACAGAGCCAACAAACAGAAGCTTTTAATTAACCCTTGCCTGGAATGCTGAATAGGGAATGAGCAAAAGGTAGCATGAGAAGTAGTTATTTTCTTGTCTCAAGTTTTTCTGATGCGTACATTAAAAGTCAACGCACATACTTGCAATTTAATCAAACCAACAGTTATGGGCTCTGTTCCCTGGCTGACCCCTCCAAGCTATTTCACTGCTTAGGCACTGAATCATAGATAAATGGAGTCCTTCAAAGAACAGCAGAGTCCAGCTGATTCCCTGTCAGAATCTTCCTAATGACTCAGGCAAGCTACAATTCATTATAGGAAAGTCATGAAAGCTAGTACAGAGCCAAGCTTAAAGACACTATCTGGCAGGCCCCCCAGGTTTTTCGTGGATTTACAGGGTCAAATATGGAGGCAGCTTTCTATAAGTCACCATTTAATGCAGAAAAATGTTGATTCCCTTGCCCTCTTTGACATCTTGGGGAAGGCTAATGAGATGGTGAGTTAATAGGGCAATTTAGACTTCTTAGATTTCTAGAAGAGCTGTGTAGAGTCAAATCTACACTCAGGAAAGCCTTCTGAGCTGGGAGTGGGGGAAAAGTCTTTGTTGGCAGGGACACTATTTGTGCCCTTTCTTGTTCTATCGTGCCTAACACAGAGCTCTAAATCCAGGGTGCTTTATGATGCAACTGTCCAGCTCACAGAGTTGTGAGCCTTCATAACAGCATGCTCACTGGTTGGTCCTCACTTTTACATGCATAGCTTAGGTTGCAAGAAAGTAAGGCAAATATTCAGGGACCACCAAATGCAGAAAACAAAACAAAACAAAACAAAACAAAACAAAACCTTTTAGCAAGTGGGAAAATGGCAAATACCGGTAAGCAACGGACTGATATTGTAAGGACAGGAGAAAGAACTTGGGCATGGACAAGCCAGAGAGTTGGGATTGCAGTCTTTCACATAAAGATGGACAACTGTAGACCCTCACTAGAATGGTGTCCCGGGGAAAACAATTTACCCAGTGGCACAGGGAGACAACAGGGGAGCTAGATTCTCCCTTGGGAATCTGAACCTTGCATTGACCTTCATTTGGGTTTGAGATGCAAGTTGAACTGCTTGCATTGGATAGGAACTTCGACAGACGTAAAAATAGTGCCAGGGTGGTTACTTCTAGGGTGGCTGGCATGGAAAAGAACTCTAGAAGGACAGAATTTCCATCAGAAATCTCCAAAGAAAGCTCCATTCACAATTTAACGTGACAAATATGGGAAGAGACAATCCACCACTAGTTAATGGAGCAGTCAGGACACACAGAAGGAATCAACTTCAGAGAAGAGATTTAATAAGAATGCACTGAAGGAGGATAATCCTAGAGATTAAAGAAGGGAAATGCGATCCAGTTGTTGTCTGGATTTTCACTGAGATAAATATAAACTTCTGTATTTGTGGATTACTCAGAAAATACCTTCCCACGTGTTTGGAAAACTCTGGCTTCACTACAGCTGAACAGGTTGGACTGCTCCAGAACCTGGCAGAACCCCTAGGACGGTAATGTTTAGTTGTCTGCTACACGAGGGAGTGCAGTGTGTTTGCCAAATATATTTGGCCCTGGGATCCTATTTCTGGCAGCACAACTAACCTTGCCCAGAGCAGTGTATGGGAACCCCTGGTTTAACTGATTACTTTGTATTTATTTTGTACAGTCCCTTCTGCCAAACATGGAAAGGCATTGGATGGAAGGAGAAGATTTTTCTTTCCCTTACTTACCACTCCCCCCCCCCCCCCCCCCCCCCCCCCCCCCCCCCCCCCCCCCGGTTCTCTGAAGATTTGTTTCCCTTCCTCCTGATCAGAGATTTCTGGAGAAACTGCTTTTCTTCATGTATAAACGATTTATGAAGTGCTAAGGGGTTGTTATTCTTTATTGACTTGCGAATGGTTTTAAGCATTGACTTGTATTCAGGGGCGCCTGGGTGGCTCAGTAGGTTGAGCATCTGACTCTTGATTTTGGCTCGGGGCATGATCCCAGGGTCCTGGGATTGAGCTCTGCCTCAGGCTCCATGCTGAGCATGGATCCCTGCTTGAGATTCTCACTCTCTCCCCTTGTGTCTCTCTCCTGCTCATGCTCTCTCTTTGTCTCTCTCAAAATAAATAAATAAACTTAAAAAATTATATTTGTGTTTTTTTTTTATTTTAAAAAAAAATTTTTTTTTTCAACGTTTATTTATTTTTGGGACAGAGAGAGACAGAGCATGAACGGGGGAGGGGCAGAGAGAGAGGGAGACACAGAATCGGAAACAGGTTCCAAGCCATCAGCCCCGAGCCTGACGCGGGGCTCGAACTCACGGACCGCGAGATCGTGACCTGGCTGAAGTCGGACGCTTAACCGACTGCGCCACCCAGGCGCCCCTTATATTTGTGTTTTTAATGTAAACCATTTCAATCTTTTTTTTCCGCCAGGCAGTATGTAAATTTTTCAATTGTTTTTCAAAATCTATCCATTTTGAATTCTTTCGTTTTCCAATTTAGGAGGTGGAGTTCCCCACAGTTTATCACGGCATTTGCTAAACATTAGGCTATAGGCTGCTTACTAACCATTTAATCCAATGTGTATAAAGACACATTGTTAGTGAGGTTCTTTTATTCATCAAACATTTTTGGTTCAACAATAAACGATCGGTTCTTATAAAAAAGAAAAGAAAACAAACAAAAACCTTTTCACTGGATTTAAATTGTAAAATATTTTCTTGCGATTTTTCAAGACTCTCCACCTAAAATAATGGTTCAGTTAATCTTAAGTTTGAAATGTCTAGTGAAAGATCTTCTTTTTTTTTTTTTTAAGTGGTAATAATGCTCCCTACTAGTTGCTTCAAAGAGAAGCCAGTGGCATCTTGATTGTAATTTGTCTGAGGAAGGCAACAAATAGAATTCAAAAAAATAATTTAAAAATACTTTGTGCATTTTAATATATTATAGCTCAGGCATCAGCCGGCTGTTTATAGAAGAGCTCTTCAAAAATTTCATGGGAACTTAGACACATTAGCCTCACAGAAGAGGCAAAAGGTAGTTTTTTAGTTCCCTCTGGTGGTTAAAGTTCAGTAATGCTCTTGCTGAGATTCTGTGTTAGGACAGAATATGGTGACAATTTCTTTTTTCCTTACTCAGGAGTTGGAATTAAAAAAAAAAGTGTCAGTTTATTTTACAGACAAATAATTTGAATAGTGTATAAATCCACGGTGTTCTCCCTAATGAGTTACCTAGAAAAAAAAATCAGGATAAACCACCTGAAATAGCTGTTCTTCTATTTTGACCTATAAAAATGATCATTTTATACTACAGTATGTTACAAACAGATCACTTTTACTATTTGTCAATTCAATTTTCAAGTTTCCTCTTTTTTATACTCTTCAAGGATCTTCCCTACACTGGGAGAATGGCTCTACTACGTCCTTGCCATCAGGAATTTTCCTAGACAGAGAGTGATTGGTTTGTGTAATTCACTTTCTAGGGAGAATTGAAAAAAAACATGGCCTAAAATAGCAGGCTTACTGATGGTCAAGTCTGAGAACCTCTTGCATGAAGAAAAAGAAAACTCTGAAAGAAAATAAAATAATGCTGGGAATATTTATAAATAAAAATTAAATGAGAAAGCAGTAACACGGATTAAAAATATGCATGACTGGGAAAAGCTCTAGGTCAAGTCTTGACTAATCACCTCTAAACCCATTTTATGATAAGTATCCTCACGTCTTGCCATCCTCTTCGAATTAAGCCCCACTCCTAGAATGGGCTTGGAATGGCTTTCATCCAGTTTCTCTACTTTCTTGCTTTAGTTCATAGATTTTGTACTGTGTCCAACCTGTCTAGCTCAGTTTCTTCCTTTTTGGTACATTATGTTGTGCCCTGGAATTTTCTCTGTCATTGTCTTTTATTTTCAGTTCCTGTTTGAAATCTGTGAATATCTAATTAAATCATGTCATCCCAATCTTAACCCTACTCAATAGCTCCCTATTACATTCAGGAGAGAGAAGAAAGAGAGAGAGAGAGAGAGAGAGAGAGAGAGAGAAAAGGAAAAGAAAGAAAAGATAGACGGGAGGGAGGGTGGGAAGGAGAGAGGAAGGAAGGAAGGAAGGAAGGAAGGAAGGAAGGAAGGAAGGAAAGGAAGGGGAAGAAAGAGCAGGGAAGAGAGAGGGAGGGAGGGAGGGAGGAAAAAGAAAGGAAGTAAGAAACAAGAAAAAGAAAGGGAAAGGGAAAGGAGAATCCTTAGTCTGCCTGTAAGGACCCATGGGACCACTCTTCCTTCCTCTCCCTCTTCATCTGTTGCCATTCTTTTCTCCTTCACACCCTGACAACATTCATCTTCTTTCCAGTTCTTGAGTGCCTAGACGGTCATCTAACTTAGAGTTTTTGTACAAGGGGCATCCTCTGCCTAGGGCTCTCTTTTTTGAAGTTTGGCTGACCCTTGTCTTTGAGGGCTAGCATTCAATATCTCCTCAGAGTTGAATATTCTAGCTTAGAAGGACTGGTCACTAAGGACCAGTTCCCTAAATTAGAGCCATTTTACTTTTCATTTAAGCATTACATATTTGTACATGGTTTCCCTTACTCATCTTTAAGCTCCACAAATAGGCATCAAGTCTACTTTATACATATTTACCCTATAATCCAGTTCTGAAATACTGTGTGGTTTATTGATATCCAGTAGGTACTTGCTGAATTAATCAATGAATGTAGCTGCCTAAAAGCCTCCCTCAAGTTCACCTATATTTAATCCTTAACCATGCTCTGTCTCATCTGCCCTCATATTGGATATTTATTTATAGTGTAATCCTTCATTCTTTTCCACACTTTTTCAGGAGTTTTTAAATTTAATATTTATGGACTCACAATTTAACTTGCTCCTTGAACTTACCACACCATTAGCCCTCACAATGGGAGCCTTCAAATCAGGAAAAACATTCTCCAAATACCATTTGAAACTTTTGCATTTTAGTTTCTTTCGAAGTTTCCGTTGTTCGGTGAGGTTTCCAACATCTAACCCTTGGTCTATGAGGTGGTCCCCGTGGCCATAGAATAGCTCCTTGTACTCATCAAGCCAGACCTCAGCAACCCGCACCAAGTTCCGCTCGACTGTCTTCATCCGGTCCTTGGGGAAGGTATATGGATTGTCATTTCTGAATATGTGGCCTACTCGGGAACAGGGAATGATCTCAATTTCACCACCACACATCCATACCTGTAACAGTTTGATAGGAAGCATCAATTATCACATGACTGCCCACAATTCATGGGCAATTAACAATGACAGGAACCACCTGGTGACCACCCCCTCCCCCCCCCCAGCTTGAAGTACTACTGTCAACGTCTAAAATCTTTTTCAATGGTTTCAAATTAAGCTCAACAGGTTTATTTAGCTTTTCACATTGCTGTGGAGCATTTTAGGATTCGTAAAATATATATTGTTTTCTTCCCTACGCTGCAGTGTACATCTTTTTTTAATAAAGAAATTCTCACAGAATCCCAATGTATAAAATATATCGTATGAAGTCCTGCTTTGGTTGGATCAGGGTAAGGAGTATATATTTCCTTTTTTTTTCTTTCAATTTTCCCTCCTTACATCTTGGGGTGATCCATATAACTTAATGGAACACAACTTGAAAATGAGCTCAAAGTAATACCCCTTTTACTATATACCAACCCACTCCCTAAGAAAACAGTTGCCTTTTGGATTCTCTTCACTCTGGCTACTGCCAAGGATTTCTTAGGTGTTGATCAATGATCATAAATACCCAGAGCTGTCTGAGATGTCCAAAGTTGCTGCAATATCGCCTGTTGATGGCCTGCTCTGAAGGCACTTTTTGTACCTCTGTCACTTGCACTAAGATGACCCATTACTGAATGCTTTCATTACTTCTGATATATCAGAAAAATGTTCCTGGAGATATTTTGTATGAAGTATGAATCTCACATCATTTAGGTCAAATGGCAGACAATATTCCCCCTATATTCAGATGTAGAAACAGTGTTATAAAATACTAGGGAACTCTGATAAATTTCATGGGAGCTATTGATTCTTCCAAATTCAATCTGGGATAGAAAAACATTCATCTAGAGACCCTAAAGTTTCTGTGAAATTTCTTCCCAGAGACAGTCCCATAGCTGATTATGTTAGTAAAGTGAAACCAAACGATAAACTCTTAATTGTAGAAAGAATTTGAGGACCACTTGGTAATACCTTGAATGAGAGCTCCATATTTTCTCCACCCCAGACATCAAGCCCAGGGTCGTATGTTCCAAGTTCGAAAAAGTAATTTTTATCAATGGAAAATAGTCCACCCGCCATGACGGGACACCTACAAAAAGAAATGTTTGTTTTTTTAAACTTGCATGTCATGCGAATTCAACTTTTTAGAGTGGGTCCCCTGTGCAGTTGTGGAGTTAAGAGACATTTCAAAATAGCTATCGAGTGTGGGGAGGTCTTGGAAAGGAGTCACAAATAGCACTGAAGTGATCAGTTCCGTGGTTCATGGTGGCAGAGATTGATTGGGGTCAACAAAGATGGGGTTTGGAAGTATGATTCTTATTGTCTTTACTCTCTGACCCAAACTCTCCGAATATGTTATTTTTAAAAATGCTTATTTAGTGCTAAGGGAGTACCAGGCACTGCTCTAAGTATTATATATATACACACATACATATACGTATGTATGTATGCGTATATATGTATGTATATATATGTGTATGCATATATATATGTGTATATATATGTGTATGTATGTGTGTATATATATATATATATGTATGTATGTGTGTGTGTGTATATATATATATATATATAACCTCAGACTTTACAAAAACCCTGGAACTATATACCATTAAGAAAGGACAACACAGAAAAGGTTAGAAATGTTCCCAAGGCCACAGATTAGTATGATGTACATCTGGGGTTCAATTTAGGTGGTCTGGTTTGATGTTATGATCTCTCACTCCACCACACTGCCTCAACTGTAGACAGACTTAACTGACAGCTTGTTATGTGGCAAACACTTTTTAAAGCATGTTATATAATCAGATTTAATTCTCAGATAATGGAGGTAGCTACTTCCATTAGTCTTAACGCAGAACTGAGGAAACAGAGATTCAAAGAGGTTAAGTAACCTTTTAAAGCTCACGCCATCAGTCAATAGTACAGTTGAGATTTGAATCCAGAGTCTGACTCCAGAGTCTTCATTACTGTTATAGATCATGGGGGATAGAAACTACACTTGAATCAGCAGTAATCACTTCCCATGGTGTTAAGATTGAGCCAGCTGAAAGGGGTTTGTGTGGAGAGCTTGCCTTGTGTTTAGGGTATACAGCAATCTCAAGGGTAAAATAATTCCTACCCCACACCTACTTCCCTTCCCCTTAGGCACATATTCTGTCTGAATGACAAATGTCCTTTGCCATCTATCCAGAATGCATTCTCTTCCCAATGTTATGTTGGATATAATCTGAGCTCGATCAGTACATTGACCCTCCAAATGGGAGTCTGAAAAAGGCAAAAATGTTCTTTAGGTGTGGGATCAGAGCAAGAGTGTTACATTCAGGCAGATATGGATTTGAATCCCAATTTGTTCTTTTACAAGCTATATATCCCTGGGAAAATTATTTATTTTAAGGCTCAGTGTCCTCATCTCTGTAATGGCAATCCTACCTACCACCTTTTCTAGGGTTATAGAGAGGGCTAAATGCAGACTGCTTAATAAATGATAATAAGCCTACTTGACTTGCTAGGAATATCAATTCTGAATGCATGGCACCTAGCAAAGGATAGGGGGTAAGTTCTGAGAGATAATGCCACAATGCACAGTCTGGGCTGGGCTTTCTCTTTACATTTGTCAGTTCAAGTTCTCTCTCCAACTGGGGAGTCTTTGGGACTCCTGCCACTCTGCCTGAGGCTGGCTTCATGCAGGTCTAGACTCCTGGGGAAGTGTTCAGAAGTCTTCACTTTGACTTCAGGTCTAAGCTGTGTTCTTCAATCCAGCTTCTCTAGCAATAAAACCCCACTTTCAGTTCATATCTGCTTCTGTGTATATTTCTCAATTCACTTACAGAATATGGCACCCCTCCCATGGAAGGGGTAGGGTTAGACACCAAAAGAAAATCCTAACAATAGTTATTATTACAATAATACTTTTATTACTATTATTTACTCTTCTAATTTTTACTCATGTTGCCTTTAATGTTAGGTGTGCTTATATAGCATTTATGCAGCATATTCAACTAGTTTATATTTCTTAGGTTGTAAATCCCAGGGAGAAGGAATAGTATTAGCAAATTTCTCTGGATTCAGGGCTGAATAGGGTATAATTGACCATTTGAAAAAATGAGTTTTGGTAGTGGGAAACTAATTTCTTAGGGAAACTTTGCTTGCTTTTGATCTATTGGCTAAAACCATAATTCTTTTTTTTTTCAACGTTTATTTATTTTTTGGGACAGAGAGAGACAGAGCATGAACGGGGGAGGGGCAGAGAGAGAGGGAGACACAGAATTGGAAACAGGCTCCAGGCTCTGAGCCATCAGCCCAGAGTCTGACGCGGGGCTCAAACTCACGGACCGCGAGATCGTGACCTGGCTGAAGTCGGACGCTTAACCGACTGCGCCACCCAGGCGCCCCTAAAACCATAATTCTTGATGGTCTATAGAATGACGGGAAATACTTGTTTCGTGGGATTGCTTCCCATGCCTTTGCAAAAAGATACACGATTGCCTCCTAATCTTAAATCTCACACGCTTACCGTATTATATCAGTTTCTTTAATTCTGTTTTTTGCAACAACATCTGGAGGAATTGTTCTCCAACCAAAGTTCATGGGCCACACGAAGATGCCTCTTTGAAAGTTGTCCACTGTCATGTAACTAATCCAGGAAAAGAACACAAATGCTGCTTGAGATCATACACATATACTTGATCAACCTGACACCATGTCTTGTTAAAATGAATGAAGCAAGTGCTTACACAAATGACTCGAGATTATCACAAACTTTTTATAACATTTCAAGAGAATTTATGAGTATAACTTGCATTAGTGACTAATTGGCTAGATTGCTTGTTTTTAACTTCCACTTTTCTTTTAATAATGTTCTGGATATTGTTGAGGGAAAAAATTAAGAGCATATGTATATTTCCCACAAAAAAGATGAATGAATCTTAAGGGAGATAAATATTTTGGGGCACAGCTGAATAGAAAGAGGAAAGAACTGGACAATGAGTATTAGGAATTCTTGGTATTAAGGGTTAAGCATTTTGATGATCAAGTAAACAATTGGATTGACGTTCTCTGATCTTGATATATCTATTATGTGTTTCCATTTATGTAAATGGATTAACTGTGTATTTCTCAGATTTGTAAAAGTGTGCAGCCGAGGAATATGGCCAGTACTTTCTGCTGCTGTTAGTTAATGAGTCACTTAAAAGTATCCTGTGGAATATGACAATATTACCTCATATCTTTATCATTGATGACTTCGATTACTGGACAGGCTACCTTCTTTCTACTTAAATAAACTCTTTCCAGAAGAGGTTCCAACCAACCAACGTTACATTCCACGTGAGAATCTAAGAATGTCAACACATCACCTAGAGAGCCAGAAAAAAAAGTTCATTTGAAAAAAGCGATATACTGAGTGTGTGTTTGTTGTGTTCAAAGGTCTTGGAGATTGCTCCAGAAAGGTGATTGCAAAGGCAGTACATTGTAAAGGCCGGAACTATCACCGAATTCCTGGTCCCTATATTTTCATTCTATCATGAAATAAAAGAAATTTTGTTTCTGGAAGCATCATTTTTGTTTGCAAAAAAAAAAAAATTGATAAGCCACTTTGAATGGGTAGCCAAGACTTTGAAGGGAATCCTTAGTATTAAAAGGGTGGCTGCTTTGTCTCTTCTAAGGAGGGTGGGTCCCATTACCCTGGGGTAGGGGTGGGGGGTCTGTGGAAAACTGAGCTTTGTTTTTCAGAAGACCAGGCAGAGTTTGATAATCCAAGGTTGGCATCAGAAAGGGGAAATACCATTTTGCATAATAGGGGTACAAACAGGCAAAAGGGGAGGAATCAGCAAGGCTAGAAGGCAGTGTGGAAGGGCTACAGGGGTGGGAGGAAGAGTAGGGAATAGGTTAATGGGTAGAGAGTTTTAGTTTTATAAGCTGAAAAGCATTCTAGAGATGGGTTGTACAACTGTGTGAATATACTTCAGAGCACTGGACTGTGCACTGAAGAAATACAACTGAGACGGTAAATTATATGTCACCTGTATTTTACCACAATAAAAAATACGAGCGTGGCAGGAGAAAGAGAAAAGAAAGAGAAACTTGGAGGCTAAAAAATACTCATTAAAAATCCTTGTTCTCCTCTTCGTTGTGTGCAGCAGTACTTTCATCTCAATAAAATTCTAAGTAGCATCTACATTGTTCCAAATGATTTATGCAAGTGGATTATGTGTGTGTGTATGTGTGTGTGCGTCTAAGATTAATAATAACCTGAGGAATCTGAACTATGACCGAAATCCTATGTATCCTTTCAGGCCTGACCAGAGGCAATCACAGAAGCTTCTCTGGCAGGCCTCGTGGCGGGAGGCCGCCCTCTCACACCAGACACGGTCTGCAGCCAGCCCGCCCCAGCCTCTGAAGGGAATTAATTGCAGTCAAGAGCTCAGGCCCTCCCTCCCACTCAGTGGACATGCCCTCAGCAAAGCTGTGTTTCCAGTCCACATTCTTCCATTTTCCTCCACTCCGAGGACTGCTTCAGGCCAGGAACCCGGCTTCACCATGTGGGAGATGGGTAGATCTCCAGCACATTTGCCTCCACTCTGATTCAGCATTTGGTACTTTCCCACTCCTACCCCTCTCTTTTCTCTCACCCTAGCCCCCAGGGCTATAAAACAGGAGGAGTCTTTTGTTCTGGGCTCCTTTAGGCAGTAAGACGATCCTCACATCTGCTCAATCCATCAGTCCATTTCTCTACAGGGAAGAATGGAACATTGAGGGAGTCAGCACTTTTCTTCTGTTTCAATTCTTACTTACACTTCTTACTTACATTATTGGAGGAAATGATTAAAGACTTGAGCGTTACTTTGATTTTGTCTTGTTTGAACTGACCACTCTAATACCTGGCTGCCCACCCCCCCTTAGCTCTTGACTAACCAGTAATAACATCAGTTATTTTCAATTAAGTGTTTTTTTCTATGCCAGACAATGGTTCTAAGCATTCTACATGGCTGTCTTGTTTAATTCATGCAACAACCCTGAGGTATAAGTCTAATGTTTATTCCCTCCCACTTCGGAAATGAGATGGAGGTCTAAGTTTTATTCCTTTTGAAGAGAAACAAAGAACTTAAACTTTTCCAAGTTTGCACAGCCAAGTGGCAGCCTGATATTAGAAAAGAGTTTATTCCATTGCCTGTGTGCCTAAAAAAAGAAAGAAAAAATGGCCAGAGAGAGGAAAAGCTATTAGACCGTGAAGGCTTGAAGTAAAGGCAGAAGATAATAGCAGGCAAAGAACAAGGTGAAATTAGATACCTGGATGATAGATCATGATCCACTAAAAACTGCAACCAACCTCTTAATTAATGGTTCAATATTTTATCAATTAACTGATCAACAATGGAATTTTTGAAAGAGGGTGAAGAAACCAAACTTAGCCAAAATGTTGGTGAGGAATGTTCTTGAGAAGTCTCTTTAGGCCGAAGTGGGTTGTGCTAGACCAAAGTTTCCGTCCCCGCTCATCTTCAATTGTTGGGACACAACAGTTATAACTCCTGATCATGCTGGGGGAGTCTTATTTTCAGAGATTATGGCTCGTTTGATAATGAAAGATCATTGTCTCCTAAGGGTCTCCCCTTGCACAGCCCGCTCCCTGTGTGTGAAGGTTCACAGGGGCCATCTAGTGTGTAAGGTATGCAAGCATGGTCTGCTAAGGTCCTACTTGGTTGGTATATATAACAGGTGCAGAAGATAGTCCCTTTCTCTTACTACTTATTATTTTTTTTAATTTAAAGTCAAGGTAGTTAACAAACAATGCAGTATTGGTTTCGGGAATAGAACCCAGTGGTTCATTACTTACATATAACACCCCAGTGCGTATCCCAACAGCTGCCCTCCTTAATGCCCATCACCCATTTAGCCCATCCCCCCCACCCATCTCTCCTCCAGCAAACCCTTTGTTCTCTGTATTTAAGAGTCTCTTATGGTTTGCCTCCTTCTCTGTTTTTACCTCTTATCACTGCTACTGCTGGTCCATTTAAACCAAAGAGCAGTCTCTACTAGACTCCCTGTTCCTATCCTCAGGATACGCTTATAGGGTCAAAGAGTCTGGATTGACTTTCTCAGTCTTTGGTGGTAGCTAGATGGGTCCCCAACCCTACATTCACTTCCCACCTGGCCCAGATCCCCATACAGATTTTCATTCACTTGTTGCCAGGACCCAAAGGAAGCAGCCTCTGCCCAAAACATAGACTGGGATTTTATACTGTTTTATTTTGGGCAAGAAGAGAATCCTCCTATGCGTGAATGTCATTGCTCCATTTTCAGACACTTTTTAACTTAAAATAAGATCTCGGGAACTAGACCAGGGATCTGTCTATGTTGCTGACTCTGGTTAGGATTTCCACTTGTGGTGGATATGGTCTGGGGACATTTCACACACTATTCCTATCCTGAAGAGTCACGGTGAAATAGACGTAGGACTGAGGTCATGCAGCTCTGCTTTCCTTAGCCACACTGGATAAGTCACTTAACCTTTCTGAGATTTACCTAATAGAGCTACTTCTAAGATCTACTTAATACCTAAATTCCTTATAAACGGCTAGTATTGTTACTGTTTGTCAATGAGTATTTAAGCAAGAGCTCAAAATAATCTTATCTTGATGGCCAACTGGCAGGTTTTTCTGTTTCCTAAGAGTAGGTCCCAGCAATGCTGGATTGTTTGCAGATGGATTTGATTGTAACTTACTTATTTATTTACTTTTTGACCAGCCCAGAGATGCTTAATGTGCCTAAAGCTTTGGCTTCTTGTTGAGTATGGGCTCCCATATATGTTTAGCTAACCAGCTTGGGATATTGGTGCCAGCACCAGTTTAGTGTTGGTTTGCTGTGTGTAGGGTTCCTTGAGGAATGTGAACCTGTCTGGCTGTTTAAATTTTCATAATAATTTATAAATGATGCTAAGGAAACCATCTGTTTTACCTGCAGCAAAAAACAAATTGTAGAAATTTACGGAAGGACTGTTGCTTTTCAGGAGACCTCAGGGTTGTCCAGGAATTAGATGCCACTTTAGTCCACATACTTAAGGTTAGCCAACTGATTCTTTGGAATGCTCATAGCAATGTCAAATATTTCCTAAATGCCATTGTTACAAAGGAAATGAGAATCTGATCTCTACTCTGACTCTCTGGAGTGTACTACTGAACCTTCCTGACTGCAGACTCTTCTTGGCAGGGCAGTAACTTGCTCTTTCGTTCAATACTAGCATGAGATCCTGGAGGTTGGCTTATACACTTGCACCTCAATCACTGTGTCTCTTTTTACTTCTGTGGCTTCATATAGAACATTTTCCCTAGAGATCCATTGACCGTGGCATACCCTTCAAGTTTTTAAATCCTGTTTGGCCAGTCTAACTCCTCATTCTCAGGAAATAACTGATGGGACCTGGACCTGATCTTTTTGCCTGAATCAGATCCAGATGAAGGACGTATCGTGCCCTGAAAACTGAATATGTAGTGAACATTGCCAGTTGTCAGAGAGTTACTGTTTTTCCCTTAATATTTTGTACTATGTACTTTCAGAGAGTCTAATAATACCCTGGGACCAAAACAGGGCCACTTGACCAATTTTTGCAGGTCCTTGGATCTTTGATCTCATCCTTCCTTGTCTGTGGTTTCCCCTTCCTTTTCTCTGAATCCTAAAGGGTAAATCTTTAGGAAATCATAGCTATTAAGGTCTGTCAGATTTTGGATTCAGATTCTGGTCCTTCATCTCTTTGTTTGGCTGAGGCAGTCTAGAGACATTTTCTGCCCTGATACCTTTGCTGATCTCTGATTACAGAGACTGTTCAGGTCCAGGGCGTCTCCTACTAATGCTCTATTTGTGATGGCTGGGGAATTCTCAGAGGGGAGTCTGGGAGAACTCACCAGGTTGACCAGCCTTGCTCAGTCCAGACCCTGAATAGTCCTTGAATTATTTCCTCACCTAAAGCTAGTACAGGATTCTGAATCCCCTTGAATTTTTCACAGGACTCAAGTACACTTCAGGGCCCTTGGATATATCCTTGGACAAAGCCATTACTAATCCCATTGAAACATACCTTTCTACTTCTTCTTCTACGATAGTTTAGAAGCAACTCTTCATTAGACAGTGACAAGCAATTAAGATGCACCTAGCTGGACTTTCCAAACTAAATTTGGGACCCCTTAGCAAGTCACTACCACAACATAGTGGGATTGGCCAGAATCTAAAAAACAAATAAAACAAAAAGAGAAGATACTAGAATTTGTTGCACATGTTATTTCATGAAATGTCTATTGTAGTTATATGTGTAACATAGGTATGCAGCAGGTTCTGATGCAAAATTTATTTCTTAACATGGGTTATGGTCAAAATAGTTTTAAGAGTTACCAGACTAAAATTGAGCTAATGTGCTCGAGAGTATTAGGGACAAAGAGCCAAATTTACATTATTACATTTGGATTTACTAAATTCAAAGAACGATTTGATGGCTGTAACCGTAAGTACTTGAACAGGCCAAGTAGGCAATTGCTTTGACCAAGTTCATTGCACCCCATCTGAAGAGGCCTCCTGTGTTGTCTTAACAGTATGGACTATTGCGGAGATCATCTCCAGCATGCGTCGTGCTCCATGCAAGGCAGAGAGAAGTTTTTATAAGCATTGCATTTCTGGTTCTGCACTTATCAGCTTTCTCTACATGGATATCTCATTTTCATCTCAAATTTACATGAATAAAATTGGAACTCAACTGCAATCCCAAATCTGTTCCTCTGGTTATGAGGAACATCCACCAAGTTGCTCTGATTCCAGTCCTAGGGGTTTTTTGTTTTAGTTTTGTTTTATTTTTTGACTCGTTTCATTATTACTCTCTTAATATCTTACTTGATGACAAGTCCTGTGGGCTCCATATCCACAATATATTCTTACTCTGACCACTCCCTTCTTCTGTCCTAGTACCTCCCTGGTGCCTGGACAACTGTAATAGCCTCCTAAATGGTCTCCCTACTTCTTCTCACATTTCCCTAATACCCGTTCTCTACAAGGCAGCCAAAGTGAGCTTTAAATTAAGTCAGACAATTTTATTCACCTGTTTAATGTAACTTCATTGGCTTCATATTATACCAAGAATAATGCCTACACTCCTCAGATGACTCATAAAACTTTGCAAAAGCCTGCCTTTGCCTTGCCCCCCAAATGAATCTCATACCACTCTCTTTATGGTCAGCACCCATCAACCATAATAAACTTCCTTCTTTAGCTTGAATAGACAGAACATATTTCTACATCAGGACATTGTACTTCTTGTCCCACTTGCCTGGGGATGTTCCTTATCCAGATCTTAGCCCCAAACTAGTCAGTTTGGACTATTTCCTCACTTCCTAGTTTTGTATCATTTGTGGGTAATTACTTCCCAAAAGAAGTCAAACATGGATTTTTACTTAATTTTTCAAATGTAGTCTATCATTAAGAATCTTATCTGTCCCTGCAATGTTAATTTTAGTGTGATGTGTTTGTAGTTATTTAAAATTTCCATTACAGGCCAAAGACATTTGTTAGCAAACCAGTGGGATATGAAAAGTTCCAGATTTGTGGTCTCATTACAAGGTGGTGTAACTCAGGGGAGTAGATAATTTACCATTAGAACATGCTTAAATACAAGCTGGTGGAAATCTGCAATGCCATGGCTTACAGAGGAGAGTGATATCTAAATGTCTAGAGGCAGCAAAATGTAGTAGGTAAGACTGAGGATTCAGAGTTTTCTGGGTTCCAATCCTGCTGTATCACTTACTAGCTGGGAGAACTTGGGCAAGTCATAACCTCACTGTACCTTTATATCTTCATCTGTAAAATGAGGAAAGTGCTTGTACCTGCCTCCTAGAGTTATTGTGAAGATCAAATCAATTAGTCCAGAAAGTGTTTAGAATGGAACCTGGTATGTAAGTTCAGCTATCATCATGGCGTACAGGTCTTTCCACAGCAGGATGTGAAAATGAACCTATATGTTTGGCATTAATGTTAGAGTCCTCATGAGAGAAAAGATTTGCTTCCTCCCTTTCACTCCCCAACACCCACACACTAAAAAGAGGTGAAGAAAAGAGCATATTGCTCTTGGGAAGGTAGAAATTGCTATCAGAAGAGCAGACACAGGTCAGGGAAGAGAGAAGTAAACAATTCTAAGTCCTCAAATACAGATAGGATCAGGCCAAGACAGCTTAGGCTTGAGGGGGCTCCTAGTGATCAAATTTGGGACAATTTGAGTACCACAAATAAATAAAGGAAAGAAGGAAGGAAAGAAAGAAGGAAGGAAGGAAGGAAGGAAGGAAGGAAGGAAGCTGATAACATACAAATTGAATTTTTGAAAGCATAAATTAATAGTGGGGATTTCCCTATAAGAGGGAAAGAGGAGGGAGGGAGAGAGGGGAAGGGTGGGAGAGAAAGAAGAGGGAAGGAAGGCAGAAGAGATGAACAGCCCTCAGTGCAATAAATGATCCAAGCAATGATCATCAATGGGTGCAAAACCACTGGGTAAAATGTAGGGAAAACAGAGTATTCATGTGGATCAAAGTATTACCCCACAAATTGCTTCTTACTCCCCAAAGAAAAATCTGACTGTCAACATTTTAACTAAGTGCTCAAATTTACCATCACCAACAGTTGGACAACTTGACATCATGTGTCTCTTGATTTGAAGCCATAAGCAGTACTCAAGTCCTACCACCTACAGAGTAGAATTCTATCCAGTATGCACGCCAGAAATGTTTAGCCTGAGTGTAACATGAGGAAACAGTGAGGAAATTTCGGAATGTGGTCAGATGTTCAGAACAAATGGCCTGGACACTGAAAAAAACACAAGTCAGTGATA
This sequence comes from Lynx rufus, assembly GCF_022079265.1. Taxonomy (NCBI): domain Eukaryota; kingdom Metazoa; phylum Chordata; class Mammalia; order Carnivora; family Felidae; genus Lynx; species Lynx rufus. The sequence goes on from NW_025814834.1 coordinate 74,870,708, forward strand.
AGTAGGGTGTTTTCTACTCTAGATTGAGAAACCAAGAAGAGTAAATAACCAAATGCAGTGCATGAAACTTAATTAGATCTCAAATTTTGAAAGACAAAAGCAACTATTAAAAACATTTCAGGAGCAATAAGGGAGTCTGAAAAGAGCATAAACCAGACGATATTCAGATATGAAAGTGTGCTTATCTAATATTTTTTCAGAGATGCCTATTAAGATACACAGAGTTGTAGGGTCATGATGTCTGTAAATTCAGAAGTTGAGAAAAAAAAAGTGTGTGTAAACAAATGTGTGTGTGTGTGTGTGTGTGTGAGAGAGAGAGAGAGAGAGAGAGAGAGAAAGCACATATTGCAAAAAGCTAAATATTGGTGGAATGATGATGGCATTATGGTTGTTCCCTGCAGTATTATTTTTTTTTTAAATTTTTTTTTTCAACGTTTTATTTATTTTTGGGACAGAGAGAGAGACAGAGCATGAATGGGGGAGGGCCAGAGAGAGAGGGAGACACAGAATGGGAAACAGGCTCCAGGCTCTGAGCCATCAGCCCAGAGCCTGACGTGGGGCTCGAACTCACAGACCGCGAGATCGTGACCTGGCTGAAGTCGGACGCTTAACCGACTGCGCCACCCAGGCGCCCCCCTGCAGTATTATTTCAAATTTGCTGTATATTTGAAAAAAAAAAAAAACTAAAACAAAAATATAGCCAAAATACAAAATTAACAGCTTCTTACCTGTTGCATTCTGTGCTCCTGCCAGCCTGGCTCTTATTAAGCCGTGTCTCTCTTTGAGGCGAAGAATTCGAACTTTTGGAAACTGAGACATGTATTTATCCAGATTATCTTTCAGGTAGTCTATATCACAGCAAGAATAGATAAGGAAACACTTTGAGTAACTAGATATGGATAATACTAGCAGTGCCTCCTTAACATCAAATTCTAGAAACTCTGATATTTACTATCGTTGATAAATTTTACTCCTTGGGACATGATTTTATTTTCTGATGTCATTTTCTTGGATAGGTTTTTGTCTGTATTCAATTCTCTAAGCTATCTGTTTCTTAAATCTCAAATCCTTTTCAGGGTTGCCAAGTTACAGAGGAGGGCTCACCTTTTCTGAGTATTTGTCAGGACAGGGCAAATTTGCCTTGAAATAAAATAAGCTCAGGTTTCTGTACAAACTTCCCAGCTTACAAACCAAGCCAAGCCAAGACCCAGGCAGAAGGCTAAATAAACATTGTATGCAAATTGAAAAATTTGTGAAAGAAAGATATTGCAACTGCAACTGGTTAAGTCCACTGTCACTTCCCTACTATGATGCCCTCTCCATCATACCTCTTTTGTCTTGTTGGGTGGCCAAAGAGGAATCCATCTAAAAGAATGTTGTTGGGGTTCTATGGGGTGTATTTATATGACGTGCAATCACTTCTATGTGTAATTAAGCTATTGACAGATATCCTAGGTAAGAATGGCTTCCAAAAGTACTTCTGCTGCTCACTGTCCTACTAATTTTGTGGGACTTTTTCTTTCTTTCTTTTTTTAATGTTTATTTATGTGAGAGAGGGAGAGAGCAAGCAGGGGAGGGGCAGAGAGAGAGGGAGACACAGAATCCGGAGCAGGCTCCAGGCTCTAAGCTGTTAGCACAGAGCTTACGCAGGGCTCGAATTCATGAACCATGAGATGATGACCTGAGCCGGATGCTTAACTGACTGAGCCATCCAGTCACCCCTGTGGGATTTTTTTCTTAAAGAGGACCCTGAAACCATCTAAGCTTTAGGTCCCTCCAAATCTGGACCTGCCATTCATACAGAAGACTATCATTTGCTTGGTGACTAGATACTATTTCTTTGTATGTTCTCAAGGCCCCTTCTCAAAGTTTTCAACCAGTTTTTCTCATGGATTTTCCCTGCTCCCGGACCTCAGTGTGATTCTGGTAGGCACTCTGAGGCTGATGAAACTGGCCCATGTCATTGTGGTCATGATCAAAGCTACGTTGTTCTATTAGGGTTGTCCTCTCTTTGCTATTCGCTAAAGTTTTCTGAAGTGGGTCGCATTTTGGAAATTTGTGGTGTGGTGGGAAGGGGACTTCAGGTGGAAAAGGTCTACTTACGTACACAAATTATGTGATAACCCCAATAGAGAGATTCTTCACTTCTTCTGCACCATGGTGGATTCTGCCTTTGCACTCTGTTGAAGCTTCATCTGTTTGGTCCTATAGACAATTTGTCTTCTCAACACTTAACATGTAATGTGCTTTGCTCTTGAGGAAGAAACCACAGACCGTCCATATCTTTGTTTTCCACGGAGTCTAACTCTGACTTGTTACATATATACCAAAGTTTAATTTTCAGGAGTGTTTTTCTTACCTTTGGTGCTGAAGTCATCCACCAGAAGAATCTCCTTGATGAGGTGCGGAGGAGAGCGATTAAGTACACTATGAACAGACCTCAGCAGAGTGGACCACACTTCATCCACAAAGCACATGATGACACTGGTGGTCGGGAGGTTGTTGTGAACTAGCTGCTCTGCACACCTGGGCCAGGACACAAGCAGGGCACAGTGATGTGCTAACAAGAGCCATGAGATGGTTTTAAAAGTCACAGAGTACAATTGTATGTATATACATATAGACTCACACGCTCTGTTTATCTGTGGGTATGTCTATCTGTTTTTCTATCTATCTGTTCATCCATCAATTCGTCATCTACTACATATATCAGTGATAATTTTATCATGTATCTTTCTTGAGGAAGGGTATAAATAAAATAAACCGCAGAGGAAGAATAACCAGTAACAGTAGTTGCTATAAAAGCAATGCAAGCCATGAGAAGTTCCTGTGGAGGCATCTCGTTGTAGTGGACAGGACATAGGCTTTATTGGTTAGACACTATTTTGAATCTCAACACCAATATTTCTCAGATCTTTATCTTTTGATACCGTACTTAATATCTCTATATGTCAGTTCCTTCATCTTTAAAATTAGGTGAAAGTTCTTATTCAGTAGAGTTTTACGGTCTAGAAAGAATGCACATAAATTGTCTAGCACAGTTCCTGGCACAGGAATTCACCAAATGGTAGCCACCGCTATGCTAATTAGACCATATACCACAAGAGAACACTCCGACATAATTAATGTTACCAAGTAGCTTATGATTGCCCTGCCAACTGGCCTCCTGCCAAGTGCCAAAGGAAATATTCTTTTTCTCACTCTGCACGTGAATGCATGTATGGAGATATATGGAGATATATAATTAAACTCTTCATCTTCCCTATCTACTTAGGGGTTACTTGCTGAGACTCTCTGTGCTACAGAGTAACCACAGTTGAAATAATTTTGCTGGCATAGAGAGGAGGATAAGGCTCCAGTGGGAGTTGGTATTCAGGTAGGTTGTAATTAGTCTTGGTTTTTTACCTTGTCCTGCAGTGCCCACTGCCTCACTGCTGGTTTCTTCCATCCCCTGCCTGTGCTACACTTCTCAGGAGGGTGCCCAGCAGAACCTCACAAAGAATATTCACCATCCTTCTAACACGGCTACTGTTAGTAATGTCATAATTAAATTATGATGATCCTAAATAAATATTATGGGCACGCTGTATCATTTCATTTTAAACCAACAGGATCTCTTCCCCCTTTTACGGGTGAATAATTGAAATCATGGCGAGGCTAGTTCATGATTGGACTGTTAGTGAATGACACAGTTGGGACTCAAACTCTGCTGCAGTCTGGCTCTAGAAATAGCCATTCAGGAAGCCTTCAGTTCTCGAGAATAAAAGAAGCTGGCAGTCTATGTATCATTTTGTGGGAGTAGACACTTCTGCCAGATAATATAACTACACTTTGCTTAGTCTGTAAAGAAGAAATAGATAAGAGTAAAAACCATAGTAAAACCATATTTGCATGCATCCACCATTTACCCATCATACTTAATAAAGTACTATTATGCAGATAATTGTAACAACTGGTTGTGATCCATATTATTAACCTCTTCTCTAAATACAGCAAACTGACGCTTGAGAAGTTAGATTACTTACTCAGCATGATTCACCTGGAAAAGATATATAAGGAAATGCGAACGAATGGTCTTCATTTCACTGCGTTATGCTGATTTTTCTGTACTAAGAGCATGGGTTTTGGCAGCAGATAGATAAGTGGTCAAATATCAGTCCCCCTAATTACTGGCTTAGATAAATTGTACAACTTCTTCAAACCTCAGTTTGCCAGAGATTAAGAACCTCCGCAGAGATTAAGAATCCACTTATTGTAGGATTCAATGCAAATATTATATAAAACTCACCTAGTATATATCTGACACGCGGCGGATACTTAAGAAAAGGTAGGCAAATCCAGCTTTGTTCTGTAATTCCAATGGTTCCCTAAAGTGGATGGTTATTATAGTGACCTACAAGAGCCTCATGAAAACATAAATATCCAATCTCCATATCCCCAAAATCAATTCAGCAGTAGGCCCTTAGAATATATGTCTTAAAAAACTATCAGTATAAATAAAAATCTACAAACAAAAGGACAACTCACGAGTTGTTAATAGGCCAGTTTGGGAACTTGAGTTCTAAGAGAAATTGGATTTATTTTACTTATTTTTGGTGGATAATCTTTAAAAAAAATCAACTGAGTGCTGATAGGAGCATGACCTGAATGTTCAAGTGACATAAAATAAAACAAACAAACACGTTTTGATCAGGTATCGCGATCTAGTGATCAGGTATTTAATGTTAACATTAACTAACAGGCAGCCTAAACTAATCTTATCCTACACTAAAGATCCACAGATTGGCATTTCTGAATAATATGAGATATTCTTGACTTCACTAAGGGCTATATTAGTTTCCTGTGGCTGCTGTAACAAATTACAAGAAAAAAAAATCTGCTTCTCAGTTTCTTCCTCAATTTATCTTTCTTCTCACATTTTACTATGAACAGAAACACCAGGCCACACCTTCAACGCTTGGCTTGGAATATTCCTCAGCTAAATATCCAAGTTCATGACTTACACATTCTTCTTTCCACACAGCTGTAGGACACAATTTAGCCAAGGTTTCTGCCACTATCTTGCAAAGATCATCTTCCCTCCATTTCACACTAATGTGTTCTGCATTTCCTTCTGAACCCTCACAAAAGGCACTTAGAAAGGTCATCTTTTTACCAACATTCTGTTCAAGACAATATATGTATTCTTAAAGCATTTTTTAAATGTTTATTTATTTTTGAGAGAGACAGAGAGACAGAGTGTGAACAGGGGAGGAGCAGAGAGAGAGGGAGACACAGAATTCAAAGCAGGCTCCAGGCTCTGAGCTGTCAGCACCGAGCCTGACGTGGGGCTCGAACCCATGAACCGCGAGATCATGACCTGAGCAGAAGTTGGACTCGCAACCAACTGAGCCACCCAGGCACCCCAAATGTATGTATTCTTAAAGAGGACAGAAACTTTCTTTTCTGTGCTCCTCACTTCCTTCTAAGCCCTCACCTGCAGCATCGCTAACGTCTGTGTTTCTGCCAGCAATTTTCTTCAAGGTAAATGGATGACATTTTCACAGTTTTAGGTATTTATTATAGCAGCAACCCATGTTTTGATTCTGAACTCTATCTTAGTTTCCTGTGACTGCCCACGATGAACCTTCTGGCTTAAAACAACAGAAACATGTGGTTTCACAGGTTTGGAGGCCACAGCATTAATTTATTGATTTTATTTCATGTGTTCTGCATCTAGAATTTCCTGCTTACTACAATGCCACAAGCTTGTAGCATAGTTGCACGTAATTAATATTTGATAAATATACATTAAATGGATGGATGGAAAAAAACGGAGATGGCATGGAGCTTAAATCAAAAGATTAATGGTGGAAGAAGAGGTATTTTTCTCTGAGATCGGAAGAAAAAACGTGGTAATGTATATAGATGAGTTTATGCACATGGGATGAGAAGTTGAAAGAATTTGTAGCTCATGTTGGAGAAAGGGTTATTTGTTAATGTAATAGGGTAGGGTGTTGAGAAGAAGAGAGAATATTGAGACACTATGAATAAAGGGAAGGAGTACTGACTAACTACACCTAAAAGGATTTTTGAGGAGCGTTGAGTACCCTCCTGAATTGGGAGATTTCAAACCTCTAGTGAAAATACCCGGTGCCATTTGCTCCACCAGGGTCGGTCAGCCCCCGGGGTAGGAGAAGATAAAAGCAAATTGCTGAACTAATCCAAATCCAGAGGTCATCAGAGAAAATGAGGTAGAAAAGTGGCAGCGGATTTTGAGGATACTGGTATAAAATAGATAAATGTGCCATTGTGGGCTCTAGGCTGGGAGAGAGGAAGTAAAGCTAAGAGGAGTGTAATAGTCTGAGCGAAAGGAAGCCTACGGAAGACGTCGGTGACTTCCTGTGACTTCTTCATTTCTAATTTTATAACGCAAGTGGATGTAAAATGCATTTCACACTTAAACGTTCCTTATAACATTTGGTGCTGAGAAAAAAAAAAAATTCTAAAAAGGAAGGGTCAGCTGCCCAAGTTCTGCCTGAGCCATCTGAACCAATAAGCCTCCACTGGGAAGTCCTGAGAGTTTTTTCATTGTTAAAATTAGAAAATCTAGCTACAAATGAGAATACTTTGGGGAGGTAAACAAGCGGGCTAACAGATGAATCTTCTTGGATAATAAATCAGTAGGTTTTTTTATGTCTCTTTTAGAAGGAAGTTCTAAGACGTGTCATAATGCTAGACAGTTTGAAACTGGAGGTAGAAACAGCTCTCAGAGATTTGGGAGATTCGGGGAAAGCGCCTCCCCTGGCCAAATATCTGAGCTTCCATTTACCCTATCCTATCATGGTTCCTTAGTTTCACCATTAGGCATGCACATGGGTGGGTCCTGAAGGATTCTCCTAGATGCCAGTTTCCTAAGAAATAAGTAGGACCTGTGCCAATTATTGACAGATACATATTCCAGATGCATGGACGGAATCCATTCAAAGAAGGTAATATTGCACAGGCCATACTGGTGCCCGGAAAAAGGGGGAGCATGAAAGGATGGGGAAAAGGGGCACAGAAGGAGGTGAAAGAGGTTTGAAGTACAAAGTTGCAGAGCGTGCCTTGCTTCAGGTGGCTGGGATATCAAGGCACTCTAGCATTTATAGGTACCTGGTTTCCTGCACAACTCAGCAGGTTAAACGTGTTTCCAGGTGTCCAGAAAAACCAGCAGGCCAGTAAGACTTTCCATGTTAACTCTCGCTCCCTTTCTTATGTACAGTCATCTAGTTTCTGCAGTCTGTAAAAACTGTTTCAAAACTGACCCAACTAAAACAAATTTCCTTTCTTCCAATGTGCCTGTTGGAAACCTTTCTGCTGTATTGAAGGGAGGGGCTGAAGCCCAAGTCAAGTCTTATTTAAATGCAAGATATTTCTGGGTTGGTAATGTTTTTTGAGGTTAGGGAGTCACATCTTTCTTCCGTATGCTCATCCGTTACACAAATTAGGTGTTTAGAGTCCACAGATTTCATGCTGCACCTAAAAATGAACCCAATCTGTATTGTTTGGGGGAAGCCTAGACTCACATTATGGCAGCCAATCTAAGTACTTAGTACAAATGGGGAGTACCGTCGTGGGACAGCTTTCTGGACTTTGTCTAGACTTGGGAAAGATGACGAGGGACCGAGTTTTGATTCCTTTCTGACACTTATTGACTGCGTGACCATCAGTAAGTCGCGTAACTGTACGGACCCTCAGTTTCTTCACTTTTAGGGTGAAGATCACAGTACCTGCATCACAGAATGTCTGAGAAGATTTGATGTGATAATGGATATAAAAATACCGTGTAAGTTCCATAGTCAAAACCCGCATGAGGACCTGTGATTACCTACAATGCAAACACACCCATTTTGACTGGGTATATTGACCTTTTCTCAGGCCAACCTTTAATTCAGCTCTATCAAGGGCTCATCCTTTATCAAGAGACTCAGAACAGTGATGCGTTTTGCCTTCTTGGCTTGTGAGGCTGAATGCTCAGCCACTCACCTGATTTGAATGTCGTCTCTCCAATAAAGAAGGTTTCAAATCATAAGATTGGGGGAACGATAACATTCTCTCATTTTTATGAATTTTTCATTTTATTCCAAAACCATCAAAATGCACTATGTGGGTCAAGTCTCAGTCTTCTCAGGTTTGAACAGAAGGTCGAGGAGAATGTTTCTCAACTTTGATTTGCAATTCAACTAGTGCCTGGAGGTGAGCCTTCAGGGGCCTTCACTCCCCAAGCTCTGCTATCTTCGGGAGGATCAGAAGAAGAATCGGGCATTTAGCTGAGGAGCTCTGTCCAGTATTCTATTCTTTTCTATGGGAACTTAGCTGTATTGGGGCTTCTTTTCCTCTCCCTGACCACAGGGCATAGTTACATAAAAAGTTTACTTTTATATGTTTTGTTCTTTCTAGGGTAGACTACCTTGGCATTCGGTCAGAATTGCCCAACTAATTTATAAGATTTCAGTCACGCTCACCACCTCTACTCCAAAGGCTTTCGCCAGCTGAGGCTGTGGCTCCTGAAGTAACCGTATATCCATCAAAGCCACTGGACTCAGGATCCACATGCACCACTTCAACAATAGTCTATTTTGAGCAGGCAGCTGTCAGAGTGAGACTGGGATGAAAGGGGGAAGAGCGGGGGTGGGGTAATGTGGCAGAAATAGTTCTGGGTGGAGGTCAGGGCACCTTGGGGGTAGGTCGCTCTGTCTCTCCTACGGTGTGTGACCTTGAGCAAGTCACTTCCCTTCTCAGACTTCTCTGTCACATAAGGGACTGGATTAGATGGACTTCGAAGCTTCATCCAGTACTCACGTTCTGTGATTCTCTATACGGCGTTAGCCTCATTCACCCATAAGTGATTCCTTCTGGGTCATGAGACCCTTGAGAAAAGGGAAATTAAATTCCTATTACTATGGCTTTAACCCCTCCCACCTTTTCTTGCTGGCCCTTAGAAGAACCTTAACAAGATCCTGAGTGATCTGGATTTGGCTGATCTTCTGTGGTCTCATTTCCACGGCCCTCTCCCACCCCATGTCAGATTTCCCTCAGTTTCTTAATGGATCATTTTTAAAAAATATCTTTCCCCCACTTCTCCAACTTCCTACCCCTTCAGGTCGCATTTCAAACACCTCTGTCCTCTCTCAGGCCGGGTTTGGCCTCTCTCTTCCTTACTCCAGGAGTACCCAGTGCTCCCACATAACGTTTTGCTGTATGCACCTTGGAGGCAGGGGCCATGTTCAGATGTCAGATCACATAGCGGGAGCCTAGGGATGTTCACTGCTGAGGTTGTTGGCAGTGTTGGACTCACCTTTGCTTAGTGCTGTGCAGAAAATAATTTCCTACAAGTTTTTTCTCTGAAGAGGTACCTGACATGCAAAACTAACTCCCTTCCTACACCTCTGACCCACGTGTAAAGAAGAGAAATAGAGATGTCTTTATTTCTGTCAAAGTTATAGGATTATAAGGAAGCAAAAGAAGGAGGAGCTGTATCTTTATGGAAAGACCACTAGAATTAGCTGTCAGGAAATTTTCTTTTGAATCTCAGCTCGGCTGTAGGCTTGCAGGGACAGGAGATATATCATTTGTTCCTTTAGAGCCTCAGCCTCATTTTTCTCATCTGTAAATCATACGAGAGAGAGGATATCTTTCATAGCACTGCTGTGAGGATTGGTTAGAATAAAAGCATGCACACACACACATTTAGAAAATCTACACACGCACGCACGCACGCACTCACGCACATCACTGCCCAGAACATAAAGGAAAGGGACTGCCCCCGGGAATTATCTGCTGCCATCTCAGATCTCAGGTGCCTCTTCTAGGTCCTGTTTCTCCATCGGTAGAGCTGGGACGATGATAGCACCTGCCTTGGAGAATGGTCTTAAGGACCAGATAAGAGGAGGCAAGTCAGAAAGGCCCTCGTAAATACTGCTCCTTCTCACACGTGTCCACACATAACATTTTAGAAGTGGAGGCCATTTGGAAGATACTTTCATTTGGAATAACAGAGATTTTTTTTAAACATAGAGGGGACTCTGCAAAGCCTCTTTCACTTTGAGAGCAAACAACAAAATAGAGCTTCTAAACACTGTTATTTTCCCCCAACTTCCTGACCCTCGAGTGAACAACGTTTCATTCTTGAGAGGCTCTGCTCTGAATGGATCTCCCAGAACAGCCCAACAGGCACTTATTTTCTGAGACAAGAGCGGCAAGAGTTTGATAAAATTAGGTTATATTAGGCACACGGATTAGATGTGTAAAAGAGACGTGTAAATAGTTTCGGATTCCTGCATTTACTAATTATTCTCTCCCAGAAATATTTCTAAGTCCCTGGCAGTGTTTGGGAGAAAAAGTCCCCGATCTGCTGCAACAGTTTTCTCAGTTTAACATTAATGAGGCATGGTTTAGCTGTTTCCTTCTCTCTGAGCTAATAGCAGAAATGTGTTTTAGGTCCTCTGATCATCTTTCTCCTTATTACTCTTGCGTGATGGGGAGGGTGTGATAAAGGTGAGTATGGAAATGTTCTGTGTCATCTTTTGGCCCCATTTAACCTTTGTCATGCTATGGTCTAGTCTGTACATTTTAAGCAATTTTTGCTTTTTATTTCCTGCTCTCCGCCTGAAATAGCACATACAAACACGCAAATGCACACAAATGAGCATACACACACACACACACACACACTCCAAAGAACCAGAAATAACCCTTTTAAATCACCTTGTCAGATTTTTCTTTCCTACTCCTGTTTCATTTTCCAGGGAGATCCTACAGCATCACCAGTCAATTCTAGATAATATTCCCTGATCACTGTTAGTCACAAGAGTGGTCTCATTTCATCAATTAAAATATCTATCCCATGAAAAAATAAAGCATTTGAACTTTATTTAACTTTAAAGTTTCTCTTTTTTTCCCAGCCTGATGAACTTGTAGGAGCCCAATCCTTGGAAAGATGTGTGGTCAGTTTTTATTTTTTTTCCCTCCCGATCGTTTCCTCGTCCTCCAGTAATTTATTAGTTATGGTTTTTGACCTCAGTAGGATTGAGAGGGGAGGAAGGGGTGGAAATTAGGGTTCTAGAAAGGTTTTTCTTTCCCCTCAGTAATTTAGACTGGTTTGTGGCAAATGCCTGGTGCTATCGTCTGCTTTTCGTATGAACCAAAAGAAAACTCTCTGTAGCTGTGTAGGAAGGAATCAAATTATTGGTTGACAATCCCAGGACTGGGCTAAGAGAGTAAAGACTGGTTTTAATTGCTTTATAGAGGGGCTTGCCAGAGTTCTGTAGGAAAAGCAAAGCATTAAATTAAGCAATCGAGTAACCTCATGACGGCGCAGCAGTCGTAGAACAGCATGCTGTAATTCTTATTGTACTTTAAAAACCAAATGCTGGCAGCAAAAACCTTCTTGAGTCATTTTCCTCTAAAACAGATTCCGGAAGTGCACTCTGAAAATAAGTTCATTTTTGGACTTTGATCCTAACTATATAGCTGCAGGCCAGAAGACAGACTTCTCTCTGTAGCATGGCCCTACACTTTCCATGGACAGAGCCACGTTTTAGCAAAATCTGTGAGTATTGATTGTTGCTGACTGAAACAAACTTCAGTAACTAAGAGCAAGAACCGTAAGGATTAGCTTTTTATAAAGAAAAGAAAATTGCATGTGGAACTTTAAAATGACTATCAACAATTTTTAAATTTTTTTTTCAACGTTTATTTATTTTTGGGACAGAGAGAGACAGAGCATGAACGGGCGAGGGGCAGAGAGAGAGGGAGACACAGAATCGGAAACAGGCTCCAGGCTCTGAGCCATCAGCCCAGAGCCCGACGCGGGGCTCGAACTCACGGACCGCGAGATCGTGACCTGGCTGAAGTCGGACGCTTAACCGACTGCGCCACCCAGGCGCCCCAACAATTTTTTATTTGAAGAGTATTTTACAGGCAAAACTTCTAGGCAAAAAATGAAATTGTACTTTACTTACTGACATAAAGCATCATTGTCAATAAAATAAGGAGATTTTTTTTCCTCCCTTGAAAGTCAAAACACTGAAATGAGAAACCAAACAACGAAACTATGAACTAAAGAATAATGAATAGATAAAATAGATCAACGAATAGATCATAGTGTTAGAACAGGATGTATTTACCTTAAACCAGATACTAACATAGTCTATATATTCAAAATGAAAAATTAGGTCGTCATTGTTAATTTATAAAAAGACGTCTTGCATGCTGTAGTTGAATAGCTACCTCTCATGTACGGTTTTAAGATAGGACGAATTTTCAAAAATCGTTTCTGAGAAACATACCTTTTAAAACCATGTTGCTCGATGCTAAGGGGGTAGAAGATGAAGGAAGAGACAGAGTTTCCTTCAGAAGCTTACACTTTCAGTGAGAAGAAAAAACGGATTCTCAAGGCTCCAGTGAAGAAAGAGCACACAACAAGGAGTGGTTCGGTAAATGTGAGCACATTAAAGGTCATTGGAATTTAGAGGTCGGAGTCGATACACTGCAGTTGGATTTTGAGTGATGTCAGACTAAGGTGTGCAGGAGAAAAGTGATGTCAGACTAAGGTCCTCAAGGTAGGGATGGTGGGGGTCTGGGAGAAGGCGCCAGTGAAAAGGAACATCAGTAGATGGTACGAGCATCATAGGCAGGCAAGGGTAATGAGATACTTTCTTAATGCTAAGGGCCCACAGAAGAGAGAATGTCACATGCAGAAAGCTATAGCCACACTGCAAGGGACAGAGACTTGGGTGGCACTGAAAAGGAGAGTGAGAATAATGCTGATGACAGACAGGAGCCCTTGTGCTTTTGGAAAAGGCCACGACTGCATCTCAACAGCTTAGAAATGGTTCTCTGGGACTCAGAAGAAAAGGAGGGCAGGGCAGTTTTGGAGAAGAGAGTTTGATTTTGGAACTGGAGCAGGTGAAAGCGTCCTGGGCATCCTGCCTGTCTCCTGTCTTTGTCAGGGCCAACGTCATCCCTCCTAGCATATCAGTTAAATCATCCTGAAGAAGTTATTAGCTGGTAACTGGTTAATATCTTTACTCAGGGGAACTGATTCCAAATGAACATACTAGCAAATCTATGGTCTTTACCCTTTTCTCTTGGTTCAGTGTGCATTCAGTAGACAGATATGATATGCCAGTTATTGTGTTAATCATTCCATAGCAGTGGATTTTTGGAAATATCAAGAACAGTGGGGGAGATATCCCCCAGAATTCTTAACATTGAAGGGTTTCAGTGGGGGGCTACTGTAGCTACTTTTAAGGCAAGCCCTCCTGTCCACCTGTGTTCTTAACAGATCTCTCTCTGTGTCTGTCTCTGTCTCTCTCATACACACACACATATTTTCTTGCTATATTCTATAACAATTTCCCCCTCACACTGACTTTAAAATGCATTAGCTCCAAAACTCTTCTTGTGTGCATTCTTGTAAACCATTTCACAAACTTTTTGAGCAAGGCTGAAAATAAATAAATTCGAAGTCAGAAGGCCACAGATCACGGCAACCTGACGAGTCAAATGATTTTCATTTGTATTTTCTTCCAATTTTATCAATATGAATACATAATTTGCACATATTTGTAGGCAGGGTGTTTGGGTAAAAGAAAAGCAAAATAACGTATCCTCTTTCAAGGAAGAGTGGCACACAGGGCTGTAAATAGTCCGGTGGGCCCTATACCTAGGATCCCCTGTGGCTACACCGTCCCCTCCACCCTGCTGGTGTAGAGCACGAGGGAGGCAGCTGGCCGAGAGCGCCTATGTTTAGCCAAGGTGGGTTGTGTGACAAGAGGGAGGGGGCCTGGCCACATGCTGCCTGACTCATCCTGTCAAGCCTACGTGTCAGTTCCTCCTCAGCTGGGACAGCCTCCTTCAGAAGACAGAGCCTGACTGTGACGTTTCCACGAACTTCATCTTCCACAGACCAATTTGCAGAAGCTACGAGGTGCTGGGCACCACTGAGCCCTCAATAAATCGCATGGCTGATAACATCATTATTACTTGCTGTTGGCCCTCACACGATTGCCCTTTCTCTGGTTGGGAACTGGGGTCCGTGCTCCTGGGCGCTGCCTGACTCTTCCCCACGCTCCATAGCAGTCTGCCAGACCACGGTAGGGAGGTAAAACTGAAGCCGCTTTGCCTACTGCTTCGCTCTCTGGCATTTCGTGTTCAAAGCTGGCAAATTTATGTGTGCATACATAAAATAAATGTGTGATATGTGATATCCAGGATTTCAGATCCGAGCTGGTCCAACATGATTTTTAGGATCCTTTTGGGCGGGGGGGGGGGGGGGGGGAGTGGGGGGCGGTAATCGGCAAGAGATAAGCGATAAAGAGCACAGCATAATTTCGGGAACAGATTTTAATAACTTCTTTAAATTTACTGCTCTCTGCCCACGGACAATATAACTTCCCAGGGCTTCACTTTTACCATGTTTAGTTTGGGCATGTTTGTGTTCTCCTCCAGGTTGTGAGCCCCCCAGGGTGAGGGACGTGGGGGGCACAGTGCTTGGTCTCAGCAGACGTTGGTGCTTGGCTGAAAGCTACTTGCCAGTTGCTCAGAGAGCTGACAAGGGCTTCCCTTAGCTGAAGAGGCTCCTCTTACTAACGTGACAGGCACATCTCTGTCTGCCTTCCTCCTAGGAACGCTGACTATCTCGGTCATAAACAAGAGTTTTCCACCGAGGATAAACAAGGCCACTGTTTACATACCACTGGTGCTAAGTCTGAGTCTTGACGTTCCCTAATTCCGACCTTTAGGCAAACATTGTGTGGCTCAGGGATTGCATATCCAGGCATTCATGGATCTGTATTATCAGTTAACTGTATTAACTGTATTGATGGAGAGCGAACATACGCCTACAACGTACTTTCATTTATGAATGGGCCAAAAGGGACCAGGAACCAAAATGCGTTTGAATCAGGAGGAGATATTTTGTGATTTGATCCACCTCCCATTGATGTAGTTAGAGGAATTTAGTTCATTGAAGAATTGGTTGGCGAAGCCTCATCGGGAAGCTTCAGAGTTGTGCTATCCTGGGGAAGTGATATGATTTCTGAGTGTCCTCTATTACCTTGAACCCATAACAACTGCCGGCTCCTTTCTAGGTCTCTTATGAAGTTCACGTGATGGGTATGCAGGCTCTTTGTAAATGGTGAAATTCTAAACATTTAAGTGGTTGGGAATAGGCACTCGTACACCCTTCAGGTGTTGTAAGTTATTGACCGATTGACTTTTTCGACATTATTTTTCCTGTAGAAATGAACTCCCAAAATGTCTATCATCCCACCTATAAAGGATATTAAGTTTTAGGGAGTAAAGTCATTTCTTCACTTGCTATTCTGGTGATCATTAGTCACGGTTAGGCAGAATTCTCCTGGTTAAGATATAATTCCAGGGAGGCCTGGAAGGCACCTTCTCTATGCTCATTTCCCAAATACATTCCTGACAAACCCGCTAATCATGTATAAGTTCTGAAATTGGGAATTCACTTCGTTGTCACTATTTTAATGGAATTGCATTTTAAGCTCTATCATTCATATATACCTTATTAGGAATTAAGTTCATCTAATACGTTTAATAGGTTTTCAGTAGCAGGAAGGAATGGAACATGAGCTAATAGAGGTGGGAGCCAAAGTCTCAGAGAAGTTAAGTGTAGAGAGAGGACACCGTGGGTGTGGTATATCAGAATTATTCTCTCTGTGGATGGTAGACTATTTGGACTGTGTCTAATGATTCATGTTGCTTTAATTCTCTAGGTGACCAAGACTCATGCAAAATTGTCTAGAAATATATATTCTCTACATAAAGAGCCGAAATACTTTGGGTCGAGGAAAGAGAAGAGAAACGGATCTTACCCAGCAGGTCTTGTGTCTTCAATGGCTCTGTCCACTGGAATCAAATCACTGAGGTAGACATTGAAGTTTCCTTCCTTCCATCTTCTTTCCGCCTCCTTCTCTTTGCCCCGGGGGACAACTACAGGACGTCCAAATTGGCCTGGAGCTTTCGGGTCCCTTGGAGAAAGTGTCAGGTCAATTCTTAACACATGGTGCATTCCATGTTCTTCAGGTAAAAAAGCTTTTATATGGTTTTGGTTGACTTCTGCAGGTTGGGCCTTGGCAGTCAAGTTGATTCTTGCTCGCTCTGGCCCCTCAGCTAAGGCTTGATGGGTTTGAGATACTGTCGCTCTCTGTAGAGCAAGTGGAGAGAGAGATGCCTCACTTCTATTCCTGGAAATGTGTTTCCCTTGGCTTTCACCCAATACAAGAGGGAGTGCAGTTTTGTTTTTAGGATTGGGGGCCTCTTTGGAGTCTGTCTTTAGCTCCTCCTCTTTGGTTATAATCACAACGTGGCTTTCAGAGAAATTGAATTTCTTCCCACCAGCCACTTTGGCTCGATCGTCCTTTGGCAAGCCCCCCAACTGTGTTTCATTAATATATTGCTTCTTTGAGCGATTTGAATTGGCAACCAACTTGGAAAAGGGAAGGTTCTTGTTGGCTTTGTGTTTATTTGAGTCTAGTTCTTTGCTCTGAGTCTCAGTTTTATTTAAGGCTACGGCTTCCCTGGGTTTTGGCACGAGTGGGCCGGCAGGGTGTGCCCTCTCATTTGCTACCGCCTGTGATTGCCGCTTTGATCTGTCAGTATTAGGCCCGATGGTCACATTTGGGTTTCTCTCGGCTGCTTGTTTTGATGTGTCACTGCTGAGACTATGACTCTTCAGGGTCTCCTGGTTTATACTGACAGGTCTTGCCTGGACGGATGTTTCTGCCAATTGAGTTTCTCTTGCTGCTGTGAATGGGGTTTTCTGAGCCCCCCGAGTACCCCCTTGCTTTGCCATGTGGCGAGAGTAGGCTTCAGGCTCGAGGTCCTGCTTCTCTGTCTTCTGCTTGGTGAAAGTCACTGGAAGGCTCTGGAAATACGCAGGATGCCACAAAGGGGCAACCTTGCCCCTTCCCAGGGCGTTCGGCGTTTTTCTTTCCCTCTGGGTTTGGTCCAAGTCATCCTCAACCTTGACCATACTCTTCTCAGTTTTTCTAAAGTTCTCTTTGCCCCACACGCCCTTCCCATGTCCCCTCAGTGGGGGCTTCATTTCTTTCATGCTACTGTAAAGGATCTTCATCTGGTCTGGCTGAACTCTGAATCCCATCCTCTCCCGCCTGACGATGTCTTCCTTGAGGACCCGAGTGTTGATCTCGCTGAATGACAGGCGGAGAGCTGCCATGTCAAAGAGCAGCCAGATGACAGAAGCGACAAATATAAATGCCAGGACTCGCCCACTTCCTCGGAAAAACTTTCGAATCTTGTTCATGGTGCAAAGGCTCCGCTTGCAGCCTTCCCTCCCTTTGAGCCTGCTTACCTTGAGTGGAGAGAGAGCTCAAGTAGCAGCAGCGTGGCCAGAAAGCGCCCCCTCCCCTGAAAACAGCAGGAAACAGCAGTCCAAGGGGGAAAGCTCAGCTCCTAGTGCTTGTCAGTCTCTGCCTGCGTGGCATTTCACAGCAGAGCATCGCTGCCTGCTTGGCTGGCCCCTGGCTACACTGTGCTAAACACTGCCCTCAGGTCACCCTGGGAACAGTTGACTGCAGCCACCAGACAATTCAACATATCACTTGTCTCCCTGAGCCCACATCCACCTTCCTATAAGCCCGAGGAAAGGTGGGGGCCGGGCTGGGACGGCCACTCCTCTCCTCCCAGCTCGCCCGTCTGCACGCTGTAACTCAACACCACTTCTCATAAGGAAAACATTTCAAGCCGTTACCCAGAAAACTTCATTCAGCTCGCACCTTCCGTGTTCGGTGAGTGTGTGTGTGTGTGCGCGTGTGTGTGTGTGTGTTTTCAGGGCAATTAAAGGGAAAGAAAACTTGGAGGGCATGTGTTCCTGGTTTGTAACCCCACCTACCCCATGCCTGCTCATTAACCCTGTTGTCCCCAGGTCTCTGAATGATTTGCCCCAGCAAATAATCACTGACCTTAGTGGTTCGGCTCTGAGACGTTAACAGTTTAAAGAAGGTGCCATAATCTCTGTGTGCAGAGGTGGATGTTTAATTATTCAGAAGTTTTTCTCAAGTGGGTCTCAGAATGTTTCTTTATAAGTCAACGGATCTTTAAATTGGCTCCATTGATTTTTGTTATTAAGTTCACCAGACATAAAGGTGACTTGTCACATTGCTGTAGAAGCTGCTAAACGCATACTTACTCTAGGTTTCAGTACTCATCTTGTCACAGATCAGGATCGAGCACTTTGCAGATCGGACTAGCAGTGGGATCGGAGTTGGAATAGCCCTGGTGGACCCCACCCGGGTTTTGCATAAGAATCATTCTAAAGGGACGCTCGGGTGGCTCATTCGGTTGAGCGCCCGACTTCGGCTCAGGTCGTGATCTCACGGTTGGTGGGTTTGAGCCCCACATTGGCCTCTGTGCTGACATCTCAGAGCCTGGAACCTGCTTCGGATTCTGTGTCTCCCTGTCTCTCCGCCCCTTCCCCGCTCATGCTCTGTCTCTCTCTCTCTCTCTCAAAAATGAATAAACGTTAAAAAAAATTTTTTTAAAGAATCATTCGAAAGATGTCCCCCCAGATTTCGATGGACTGATGGGGGTGGCGACAACAATGGCAGCTGGTCTGGTCTTGTGTTTTTAAGGAGCTTCCCAGGTCTTTATAATGTACAGCCAAAGCTTATTTTTGTGGTTCTGGAACGCTGCTCATAGTTTTTGGGAAATTCCCTCCCAAACAGAGTAAAACTGCATTTTAACATCACCTGCTATAAATATTGTCCATAAAGTTTGAGAGACACTTCCCAGGAGCACTGTTCTCCCACGAGTTTTGAGTGATCGGTGGCTGGTGTTACCACTTACTACTCTAGTGTCAGGAGGGGTATAGAGTCTTTGCTTTGAGATAAATTTAGGCTCCCAGAGACTTGGAAAGGGAAGAAGGACAAATTATTATTTTTTAAGGTTTTAAAAATTTAACTATTGAGACAGAGAGAGAGAGAGGGAGGGAGAGAGACTGGGAGGGAGGGGCAGAAAGAGAGGGAGAGAGAATCCCAAGCAGACTCTGTGCTGTCAACACAGAGCCTGACACAGGGCTCAATCTCATGAACTGTGAAATCATGACCTGATCTGAAATCGAGTTGGACACTTAACCCACTGAGTCATCCAGGCACTCCAAGAAGGACAAATTCTGAATTCTCCATACTTACGCATTGCTGTAGCATTTGGTCTTTAAATTAGCACCTTGCCCCAAGGCAGAGAACTAGATAAGTGCAGCTATAGTAACATGTTTCTTGAATCCCCAATTCTCCTTTTTATTCAGCAGCTGCTCACTCAGATTTGGGATGTCCACATGGATGACAGCCTTGGTACCTCAGCCATTTCCTCCCTGCTGTGATTCATCCACCTTTCTAATATTTATTATGTTTTATGACTCAGGGCCTGTGTTGGGTGTTGAGGGATATTAAGTAAAGGGCATAGTGCTTGTCTGGGATCTCACACTCTATTGGTGGACATGGACAGGTAGGCACATCTATAGTACATAATAAATAATATGAGAGAATAATCTACTGGATTCTATGGGGACCTTGCTTAGTTTGGGGCTGCATGATAATTTTTGAAGAAATTTTCCTTAACGTTGAGAGATGAATGACAATATAGTTATCTCTGCTCATAATGTGGTCTGAGAAAAGAAATATTAGTTGGATGGTGAAAGGCAGATAAATTAACAGAATCACAGGGGCGCCTGGGTGGCTCAGTCGGTTGAGCGGCCGACTTCGGCTCAGGTCATGATCTCGCGGTCTGTGGGTTCGAGCCCCACGTCGGGCTCCGTGCTGACAGCTCAGAGCCTGGAGCCTGTTTCGGATTCTGTGTCTCCCTCTCTCTGACCCTCCCCCGTTCATGCTTTGTCTCTCTTTGTCTCAAAAATAAATAATAATTAAAAAACGTTAAAAAAATTAACAGAATCACAGAAGTGAAGAGACGTATAATACCTGATGGGAAATAAATTTCTGAGAACAAGCATGATTGGAAACATAGGCTTTGGCTTGAGCGTGCATGAGTGCATGCGTGTGTACCCAATATGTTCCAAACACTTTACTAGTCTCTTTCCATTGAGCATCTCACTTAATTTCCAAACAACCCAGTAGGGAAGACACAGTTAGAACTATCACTTTGTTGGGGCGCCTGGGTAGCTCAGTTGGGTAAGCATCCGGCTTAGGCTCAGGTCATGATCTCATGGTTTGTGAGTCCGAGCTTTGCATTGGGCTCTGTGCTGATAGCTCAGAGCTTGGAGCCTGCTTTGGTTTCTGTGCCTCCCTCTCTCTGCTCCTCCCCTGACTGCACTCTGTCTCTCCTCTTTCAAAAATAAATAAACATTAAAAACATTAATAAAGAGGGGCGCCTGGGTGGCGTAGTTGGTTAAGCATCCGACTTCAGCCAGGTCACGATCTCGCGGTCCGTGAGTTCGAGCCCCGCGTCGGGCTCTGGGCTGATGGCTCGGAGCCTGGAGCCTGTTTCCGATTCTGTGTCTCCCTCTCTCTGCCCCTCCCCCATTCGTGCTCTGTCTCTCTCTGTCCCAAAAATAAATAAACATTGAAAAAAAAATTAAAAAAAAAACATTAATAAAGAAAGAACTATCACTTTTTTTTTTTTTTTATCACAGAAACACAGCTTAGAGAGGTCAAAGAACTTGAAGTGGAAAAGGAGGATTGGGATCTCTAATAAATGACTGTGTGGCACGACAGTCCACGTGGCTAAATGCCACAGAGCACTGCTTCTCTCCCTGTATAATCTTGTAAATTAATTTTGTGTGTTTACTCTTCCATTAAAAAAAAAGAAGAAGAAGAAAACAAGTTTTGCCTTGCAGGTGAATGTAAAGATTAGAGAAAACAAGTTAAAATTCTTTTTCTATTGAATGACAGTCACTGTCTCTAATCTGGTTGCTTATCTTTTGTGTGATAGCAGTGGGGGGTGCTTGTGGGAGACGGAACGTGCCCTCTCCTTGAAAATCAGATAAGAAGCCTGATGACTAACATGATTTTGGCAATAGGACAAGAAGTATAGTTGAGTATTTTATTTTTCCTTGCTATTCTTATTTCCTTTATTTTGGGTTCAGTGAACCATTGGTCACCGAGAACTCACTACAGACCCAAAACTTTGAAGTTGGTAACATTGTTTCTGCCCCTAATGGCTTTAAAACTCCACTGAAATAGAATACCTTCAACATAAAACGTAGTGCAACTAATTGGGATCCAAGTTCCAAAATAAAGTGAGAAGTTATTTCTCATATCGTGGATATGTGGTTTATGTTACAATATTGCTTTAAATATGAAAATAGGATTCTTTGAAATATTTTACTATCCAAGATGTAAGTCTTGTCCAACAACATCTCCACCTCAAACGGCATCTGGAATTAATCAAACTCATGTTAGAAAAGTCAACACTTATTACATCCTTACTTCATCTTGACAGTTGTAAAACACTGCTCGAAAAATATCCCGAGTCTTCGATATTCATTTGATCAAAGAACAATGATTTCTTTCTCCCTCTGTCTCTCTGTCTCTGGTTTGTCCATACAAATCAAAACATAAAGCACTTGCAACAGGAGAGAAAATTGTTAAGAAAATTAAAGGAGAGTGTTGGCTTATCTACTTAAGGTAAAGTTCTGTATTAACTCTGCCTTAGTCTTGAGTTCCAGCTGATATAAAATGCAGAATAAGATGTGAAGAGTACATAAGAAAGGAAGGAAGCATTGACCTAGTCCCCTGTAATAGAAGGAGTGGATTGATAGACTTGGTCTAAAGTACTGACTTGATTATTAATAGACATGATTATGGGTACGTCACACATGAAAAAGCTCCTCTACAGGCCTCTTTCAGCCTCTTCCCCATCCTCCCCCCCCCCCCCACCAGTGAGTCTATAAGAATCTGTTAGGATGACAGAAGTTGGTTTTAAACTACATTACAAACCCAACACTATGGATCTTCAGGAACCTAGCAATAATTTCTGTGACCCCCGACAGCTATACATCTCTCCTCTTTTTCCTCTCTTGTGTGGACACGTGATGTTCATATGAATGACAAAAGTGTAAAGACAAAGAAATAGAAAATAAAAAAAATTAAGAAATTCTACACTTAATAGAAGTGAATACACACACTATCCAACAGATGACCTTTCAAATAGGTAAAAGGTGGTGTTTTTTTGTTTGTTTGTTTTTGTTTCTTGTTTTAGCTGTATTAATGTCCATATTACCAGCAGAAAAGATATATGGGTGGGTTGGCTATGTAAGATAGTTCTAGCTGTCATCCCAAATGGTAGCTTTAACTGATCAAATTTCTCAAGAATCTGCACACACTTTGTTGGAGTGGATATCGGTCTATAAACCTTGAGTTATCAAGTAGTCCTTGGGAGGCTTTTGGAGGCACTGTTCTAATTTTCATTCTGACTCTGCCTGTGTAGTAAAAAAAAATAATAATTTTTTTCTTCTGTGAAATGGGTATATCGATAGGAAGAGGGTTGTCCTTTACTTGGTTGCTGTCAAAATAATTATATTAACAGCAACCAAATTTGAAAATTTACTGAGTTCCTGCCACTAGGTTCTCCCAGACGAGTTCATGGACTGTTCAGCAGGACAGCGCTGTGTATAGTGTGGGACCTGAACCTTTATTCTACTTCCATGGCAAATATCTTTGAATCATCTTCATTGTTAATCGGTAGAGATTAATAAACATGTTTTTATTTCTGTCCTTAAACTTCTCCAGTGGAAATATAGAATCTGAGAAGCACGAGTTCTAGTTCTCTGGCTTCGCAGTGAAATTACTTTCTCAGGGTATTTGAATAGCTCTTGACTATATAAGTAAATTCCAATTACTTAACATCTACTTTCTTTTATGATTTTTACTCAACTGTTTACCTCTAATTACAACGGCTTTAAAAAATATGTTTAGACATATATTTTACAGAGAATAATGATAATCTATGGATGCATCACTGAATTTGAAGTTAGATATAAATTTATGGATTCTACTTAAAGACAATATGGGATGAAATTATTATTCATTTGGGAAATTCAAGTAAGAATGCCAAGTATATGTCACATATCATTTTGCTTTCTTGTTTTAATATGGTTATGTTTTTTCCTTCAAAATTCTTTTTTTTTTTTTTTGGAGATAAAGAGAAATTGTGTTTAACAGGATATCACCATCCTGTGAACAAAATCCACACACAAAAAAGAGAGAAGATTGAATTATAATTTAAGGCTGGAGTTATTGCAAAATCCATGGGTAGACTGAAAATACAAATCAGAATCTCATTCCATTTGGACCAGTTCCTCCAAAGAAGACAATTGACTATAAATTCTGGTAGCCATTTAAGCATTGGTATATGTCTCCTTCTTTAGAATGTTTGAAAGCTGGTTAAGAAATGGCCTCAGTGTCTAAGGCCCAGAGAAGGAGAGCTGTTGTAATATTCCATTAGACATTTGTTCTTGAAAAGGGTCTGGGGCGCCTGGGTGGCACAATCGGTTGAGCGTCCGACTTTGGCTCAGGTCATGATCTCACAGTTGATGGGTTCGAGCCTCACAGCAGGCTCTGTGCTGACCGCTTGCTCAGAGCCTGGAGCCTGCTTCGGATTCTGTGTCTCCTTTTCTCTCTGCCCCTCCCCCGCTCACGCTTTGTCTTACTCTGTTTCTCAAAAATAAATAAATGTAAAAAAATAATAATAAAAAAAAAAAGAAAAGCGTTTCCTATGTTAATGGTGGTGAATCACAACCAGTTAAGCCTGTGTTTAAAGAAAGCAAGACCTTCCTCAAAAGAGATTATACCGTGCTTGGACCTCAGTTTTCACTGATCATTGAAGAGTAGAACCAAGTCAACATTTGTGTTTCTATTATAGGCCCGTGGCCAATTTTAATTCTGGATTATTTTATTTTGATTAGGAAAAATTTAATAAATTTAAATGGAAGACATTAATGGAGTATCTCCTGTGGATAAAAAATTGCACTAATAATCAGAAAAAAGAAAATGAAAATGCCCTAAAAGTCAAGTCGTCAATGAGCCCAAGACTTGTAACTCAAATATGAAGCTAATAGAGCCGTTGGTATTGTTAATTATGAATTTGGGGATAAAAAAAGAAAATACTACAGGGTGACTCTTACAAGGGCTTCACTAACTCAGACAGGTTAGGCAGGGAGAACAAGGATAGTTTGAGAGAAAAGAGAAGTTTAGACTTAAGCATGTTGGGTTTGAAATATATATGGAGATTAACACCAAAAAGAAATCAAATAAGTTAAAAAATGGGCAAAGGACTTGAATAGACATTTTTCTAAAGAAGACAGATGGCTAACAGACATGAAAAAAATGCTCAACATCACTAATCAACAGGGAAATGCAAATTAAAACCACAATGAGACATCACTTTATACCTGTGAGAATGGCTAAAATAAAAACACGCAAGAAATAATAGGTGTTGGCTAGGATATAAAGAAAAAAGAACCTTTGTGGACTATTGGTGAGCATTCAAACTGTTGCATCCACTGTGGAAAACAGTATGTGAATCCCTCAAAAAATCAACAATGGAATTACCTTATGATCCAATAATTCTACAATATATGCACTCCTATGTTTATAGCAGCATTATTTATAATAGCCGAAATATAGAAGCAGCCCAACTGTCCATTGGTAGATGAATGGGTAACAATAATGTGATACACACACACACACACACACGACTATTACTCATCCATAAAAAAATGAAATCTTGCCATTTGCAAAACATTGATGGACCTAGGAAGTATAATGCTAAATGAAATAGGTCTGTCAGAGGAAGACAAATACTATATCATTTCCTTCATATGTGGAATTCAAGAAACAAAATGAACAAAGGAAAAAAAAAAGAGAAACAAAAAAGACTTTTAAAAACAGAGAACAAACTGATGGTTGCCAAAACAGAGAGGGTGGGGGATGGGTGAAAGATAAAGGGATTAAGAGCACACTTATCTTTATGAGTACTGAGAAATGTATAGAATTGTTAATGATTATATTCTACATTGTACACATGAAACCAATATAACATTATATGTTAATTATACTTGAATTGAAAATGCAAAATATATATGCTGATTATATAAGTGTGTGTGTGTGTGTGTGTGTGTGCGCGTGTGTGTATCACATTATTGTTACCAAATATTTATTGAGTACCAATCATGTACTAGGCTTTGGGAAAACAAAAAAAACCTCACGCTCATAGTTTAGTGTAGTTGTTCCCAATTTTATTGTATATCAAAAAGCTCATGGGGAGGGATTGTTAAATTATAGATTGCCATGTTTTACCCTCAGAGATTTTGAGGTCAGAATCTAGGAATCTAGATTTTTAATTAGATTATTGGATGATTCTGATACAGGTGAACCAAGAACCATACTTTGAGGCTCCATGGTTCAATAGAGGCAGCAAATATATTAATATTAAAACTAAAGAAAGTGAAACAAGCCACTGATTTATTGGGGGGTGGCTGAGAAGGCTTCTGCTGGTGATGATTGTGTATGAATTCACCTTATGGATAGGGAGGGATTCTGGACCCAGACCGAAGATGGAAATTGTGCCAGGGCCCCTTTCCAAGAGTGATGGTGAGGGCTTTAGAAGTATAGAAAGAGGGTGAAAGTGGGTGGGATTGCAAGAGGTGGGAGAACAGAACTCAATGGTTAGGAGGGTTTAGTAATCAATTATAATTATAATTTGAGTGAGACAAGAAATATGGAATAACCCCAGGGAGTATAGAAGAAACTCAAGATTTTTACTTGGGTGACTGGGTAGCTATTATATTTTTATCCAGTGGTTTCCAAACTTTAGCCTGAACCAGAATCACCCAGGGCTCTAGTGGCCTTAAAGCCAAAGTTTCTGATTGAGTGAGTCTGCAATGAATCCCGGAACTTACTAGTAATTTAAAACAAATTCCCTAATGAGGCTAATTGCTAAGAATGAGGAGTGTAGAGGAGAAAGAAGTCTGTGGAGGATGATGATAATTTTGATTGGTCATGCTGAGTTTCATATGCCAATGGATATTTGATTAGAGATGCTTTGTAAAAAAAAAAAAAAATGGTTTGGATTTTTGTAAAGAAGCCAAGGCTCAAGGCCTTTGTAGAGTCATAAGCATATATTTAGTATTGTATGCATAAGATTACTATAAGATTACTCTAACATGGCAGAGAGAACAAGATCTGAAATAGCTGGGAAAATCATACAAGGAAGGTAGAAGAAGTGTATAGTAAAAAAGAGAATGAGAAAGAATAGAGAACAGGAAGTCTGGAAAAAAGTAGTCAAGAAATCCCAGGGAGGAGGGAACAGAAGACAGTCAACAGGGTCAGAGGCTTCTAAGAAATTAAGCCAAATGTAGTCTAAAAATAATCCTTTAGATTTGCCAGTTAAGAGGTCTTTGGTCATTTTCAAGTGAATCTGTTTTTACTGAGGTGAAATTCATATAACATAAAATTATTTTAAAGTGAATAATTCAGTGCCATCCAATACATTCACAATGTTGTACAGGCAACAAACAATGTTCATTACCTCAAAAGGACACCCCGACTCATTAAGCCTTCACTCCCCACACTTCCCCTCCCCCAGTCCCTGGCAGTCTGATCTGCTTTCTGTGCCTATGGATTTCCCTATTCTGGATATTTCATGTAAATGGAATCATGCAATATGCAACCTTTTCACAACGTTCTGGGCACTGAGACTACAAGAATGACTAAACCAGAGAAGGGTCCATGCTTCTATAGTTCCACTCTAGTGGGGGGTACACAACTAAATAACCTGAGGAAAAATACAATGTCAGGTACTGATGCATGCTAGAAAGAGAAAAGGGAAGAGAAAGGGATGAATAAGAATATAAATCAGGAATGCCTCTTTAAAGAGATAGTATCTAAGCATAAACCTGAACCAAGTGAGGGAGTGACCCATGAGAACATCCAGGGGAAGCGATTCCAGGTGGAGAAAACAGAAGGAGCCAAGACCAGAAATTGGGCCCAAGCCTGGAGTGCGGGGGATTGGTGGAAATGCACATGTAGCTGGAAAAGAAGGGGTGAGACCTGGAGTGGAAGGAGATGAATTTGGGGAGGTAGGCAGGGGCCAGATATCATAGCTAATTTATTGTATACATGATTGAATCGGCTAAAAGAGCGGGCTTGCATTCCTGGCATTACGTACATTACCTCAGGTAGTCTTTTTAAAAAATCAACGGTATAGGTGGAATTTAAGAGGCAAAACAGATGAACATAAGGGAAGGGAAGGAAAAATAAGATAAAAACAGAGAGGGAGGCAAACCATAAGAGACTCTTAAGTACAAAGAACAGACTACGGGTTGCTCGAGGAGAGGTCAGTGGGGGGAAGGACTAAATGAGTGACGGGCATTAAGGAGGGCATTTGTTGGGATGAGCACTGAGTGTTATACGTAAATGATGAATGACTAAATTCTACTCCTGAACCCAGCATTACACTATATACTAACCAACTTGGATGTAAGTAAAATTTAAAAAATAAAAAAAGGGAAAAAAATCAACTGTGTGTGCTAATATCCCTATTTTACAGATAAGAAAACTGAGGCATAGTGAGGTTAAGTAACCTGCCAAAGCTCACACAACCAGTTGAGTATTGGTGGGTCCAGGATGTGAACTCAGGTAGTCGGGATCCACACCAGTATTTCTCAACCTCCTTTTCATTATTGGACCCCACTCCTTGGGAGAAAAAATTAAATTAAAACTCCCTAAAGAGAGATAAATTAATTACTCAGAATTACTATTTTGTTGAGTAGAGTTGAGCTTTGGAGGGCCAGAAACAATTGCAATACTTTAGAATTTTTTGCCCCAAGGTCCAATTATTGCCCCCTTAAAGGCAACATCTCTTCATTGAGAAAAATGTATGCACTACGTTGTAATGCCTCTCATAAGCATAATTTATGGTAAAATTTCTTGTAAATAAATCTTATAAGTAAGCGAATGCTTTTTCTTATAAATAAGATCTTTTAATAAATGCTTTTATTTAAAATTTTCTTACAAATAAGGGAACAATAGGGATAAGTCAGTAACTTGATGAGACTGTCTTTTATTGGAGGTTAGAGAAGAGCTGGGTGTTTTCCAGACTAAGGCAGGAAGATGGTAAGATTAAAGATGGAGAGTAGATAAGGTCTTATCAGATAAAAGTGAAGTCCCAGAGGAGACGGATAATAGGCTTACAAACCCAGGTGGATTCTTTAATTCATTACAAAGGACTAGGGGCAAGTCTCATTTTGAAATTGTACCTGTTCCAGGGCAGATAAGGATGAGTGGATAGGAAGCAAGGGAAGTTGAGAGAATTTGTGCATGAAGCCTTCAGATTGTTTTAAATAAGTACAGGGCAGACATGACAAGTTGGGAGCCAATGACATTTAAACCGATGTCTCTAATCCAGGGGAAAACACACTGAGTGACAACAGAACAGAGTGGGGATCTGGAGAGTCGCATAACATTCATGAGGCCGAGTGACAGAGGGTGAGGGGGAAACAGATATGGAGTGTGATTTCTGACCACCTTGGTGGGAAGCAGGATGTCAGGAAACACTTCTTACCTCTTGGAGGAAGTGGAATGGTTGGATCTTGAAGCATTCATAGAACTCACACAGGTTAGAGTAGAAGGTAGGTACTAGGGTTTTTTGCTGTTGTTGCTGTTTGCTTTTTTTGGTGGAAGGAGGCGTACTTAATGACCACAGGTGTGTAGGGGCTTTACCTTTGAAAATCTATTACCAATGATAGAAAAAATTCTGCCTCTGTCTCTTTTGGGAGAAACTGGATTAATCTTCAGCTGCTCTCTGACATCACTCCCTTAAAAGTTTCAGTGACTTATATGCAGAGTTTGGGTTAAAAGAACAAAGACGTGGCCAGGTCTCTTTAGGGTTTGGCCAGAGCAAAATTGCCAGGTGAAGTGAAAAGAATGCTTGGTGCCCAGTCCTCTGTCCTGACCCCCAGGGAGCTCCACATGCCCAGTTTGGGCCACCTCTGGGTTCTCCAGGAGCCTATACAAATAATACTTTCAGAACATGTCCTGACACTTCTCTTCTCATCCTTCTTACCCTAGTACCTTTCTGTTCTCTTTATGACCTCCATTTTAACAAAGAGGAGTAGAAAAAGAAGTGTCACGGGAGGGGCAGATAGCAAGAGCTATGGAGGGCATTTGAGGGCACTTTTCATGTGCTATGAAGAAGTGGGATGAAATTAAAGCCTTTCAAATAGAGCAAGTTGCTGTCCCCCCCGCCCCCACCAACTCAACTCCTGCCCCCAGGAGAAAGATCAAAATAACTGTCTGTGGGCTGAAATGATGACAATGACTTTGGATCCAATTACGTTATCATAACCTTGAAACAACCCTCTCATTTGAGGCTTGTTAAAGTACTGAACTGTGAAACTCAAAAACAGTGTGAGAAATAAAAGAGATTTGAATTCAGGGCCCTTTGGACATTTCCCGCAATATCAAAGTAGATTTTTAAAATCTGAAAACAACCTAAGAAATGGACAAGTGATATACGAACTGAGGTACGGTGGAAGCAATACCTAACTGGAAATGAAGCTCAGAGTAGAAAAGAAGAATAGATTTAGATTAATGTCAGGCTTGTATTTTATCACAGAATCTGAATTTTGTTTACATTATCACATAGCTTCAGAGTTACTCTGCTCTTCTGACGTGGAGTGTCTAAGTGTTTTCTTTCCCTTTGGAAGCTGAGGATTAACTAATTACTCAAGGCTGGAAACACTGGAGACAGAAGCATGCACACATCCATTCACAGTTGACTTGAGAGAGGGGAAGACAGCTCTAAAGCCCCCCTGCCCCTGATATTTCTAGAGGGATCAAATCACTCTGGAATTAGGGGAACTCCCCCACACACACATATTGGGGCTGAACTGGACCCACGCAAAGAAGGAACATTTGAGAGGGAAGGAAAGATGAGCAACATGTAGATTTGACACGTGTGCACACATCTATGTCTATATATTTACATGCAAACACACAAACTCCATGTGCCGTTTATGTTTGTGGGCACATATCCGTCGTTACATGCATATGCATGTATGGAGAGCACAAAGCACACCCAAACAAACACACACCAGATGTGCTGATTTGGAGCTCTGGAAGAGAAAGAGTACTATTGAGAAAGAAATGAAACAGGCCTTTTGAAGACACGCCCCTACTACCAGGTATCCTGGTTTTGGAGGACATGTCGTATGTTTTGCATATGTTGATTTTGGGTAAAAGAAGACTCGGGGTAACATAACAACTGCTTCAAAATTTTGGAGCAGTAGCATGTGGAAGAAGGATGCAACTTATTCCATATGGTTGCAGAGAGTCGAAATGGGGCTGAAGCGTAGCCGTTTTCTATTCTAAGTGAGAAAGACTTTCTAACAATTAGTACCACACAAAAGAGACACGGATTCCTTCTAAAAGTAGATAATGATCTGCCTTGCTCTTGGAAATGACATGCGGCAGAGGCTGCATGGCCATCTGTCGCAAAAGTTGTCAGGGGCCTTCTTCCATTTGGTGGGCGTTTGGACCGCAGTCATTTGCTGGGTCTGAAATCCACCATTCTGAAATTCAATGGTTCTCGAAAATATATAAACATATTTTGAGACAAGTCACATCAGCTGATGGATTTGGCTTTGTGACTGCTTTTATCTTGTTCAGTGACTTGTGAGCAGTTAGTTCCTATCTCAATAGGTCGTAGAGATAACATTTTTTTGTCTTCTATTTGATTTCTGTTCTTCCCACTTCTTTTCTTCACCTTTACTTTTTATATTTTCTGTTCTTTAAAAAATTTTTTTTACCTTTCCTCTCCTTCGTCCTGCCTGTGCCATCTAGACATGGCGGATGGAGTAAAGGCAATGTTTGTTTAGAAAGTAAAATGAGGAAGAAAAATGTTTGACTCAATTGACTTTTATTTCCCCTTCAAATTCTGGCTGTGTATGAGTACGTGAATATGTATATGTATACGTGGTGTGTGTGTGTGTGTGTGTGCATGTGTAAATGCTCAGAGAGCTGTGCTATTGCTTGGAAAATAAGGCTTGTAGTGTTTTTAACCTAGACAATTCCTCTCCCAAGTGCATGTTTGGAAAAACTGGGAATTGGGAACCACTTTTAACCGTCATAACGTATGAGGGCTATGAGTTGCATTTAATGGGAGAAGGGAAGGAATGTTTAATGTCCTAAAATGTGTGGGACAGTCTCATCTAATCAAGTATTATGCCTCCACAAATGAAACTAGAACCCCATTCATCCTGTAAACGAAGGCTTTGGTGATAGACAACTTGGGTTTGAATCTCGGTTCTGACTTTTTTTCCTTTGTGATGCTGGCCAAGTACTTTAACTTTCCTGGGCTTTTGTTTTTCTCATCTGTAACATGGAGAGTGATAAGAGCATCCACCTCATGAGGCTGTTGCGAAGGAGAAATGAACTAACAAGCCAAGAGATCAAAGGAGCACAGACAAAGAAAACACACACAACAAGTGTCAGCTCTGAGTTTCATGGTTCTGAAATGGCCAGGAATAGGCTACTTGGATTCATTGTAAAATTGAGTTTATGTGAGTTTTTACATGATTTAACCAGTTTTTAGGGCAGTAGGATGGACCAGTATTTGCAGAGGTGTGCCTCACGGACCACTTCAAGTTGTGAAGCGGCTATGATACCACCACGGACACTTCTGTGCAGTGAGCATTGGCAAGATAGAATGAGTCTTTCTTTTTCTTCTCTCACATATGCAAAACATCCCTAACCATTTCCCTAGCACGCGCGCGCACACACACACACACACACACACACACACGCGGCTGTAATTAATAAAATGTGAATGCACTAAAAGTCCTAAGAGTTTTGTCACTATACATTTGCTCAATAAGTGGATACAAAAACAACATGTAGGGACTACAGAATTTTGAAAAAGATTTTTCTTTAATTCCTTATGCTTAGGTTACAATTCATACCACAGACCATTTTTAACCATACCCCGATAATGAAGATTCTTTTTTTTTTTGTTTTTAAATTTATTTATTTATTTGAGAGATAGCATGAGTCGGGGAAGGGCAGAGAGAGAGGGAGAGACAGAGAATCCCAAGCAGGCTCCACACTTAGCATGGAGCCTGACTCAGGGCTCAAACTCACGAATCTTGAAATCATGACTAAGCCCAAATCAAGAGCTGGATACTTAACCGCCAGGCGTTGCAGATTATTTTCTTTCTAAAGAATGACTCGGAAGGTATTTCAAGATTTGCCATATCCCAAGGTCATACTCATGGACTTTAATGATAATTCTGTCATAAGCCAGCTCTGGAAGACACAGTTCATTAAGAAAATCTGTTCAAATATTGTACTGACATAGAAATTCCTTTTAGGAAAATACAATCCCTGGCATTAGCTTGTTTACTTTTCATTTTTAATCTATTTTATGCAGAGTCAAGATTCTTCATAATAATGTACATTTTAGTACGATGAACAATATCTCCAATGGATTTTGTCCTATTTATTTAAATAATTTCTCTTTCCATTTTATGTGGCCATTTGGAGGGAAACACAAGTACACATGACAATATGTGGTATGAACCGTATTATTCCCCCAACATATGACTATTGTATTTTTCTATAAGTCTAGATTGATTTCCTGCCTTTCCTGGATGCATTAGCTGATCTACCTCTGGCACATGTAGCTTGCATATGTGGATGCCACAAATTCCATGGAGAGAATGGAGACATTTATAGTTGATTAAAATATGTATACTCACCCACTTTTCACTATTTTTTAGGAGAATTAAATGACTTCTTAGAACTCAAGGGCTAGAAAAGCACAGACAAATGAAACATTGAGCAACTGTCAGCTACAATTCTGATATTTCTGAAATGGCTGGAGATGAGCTATTTGGATTCATCTTACATGTTGATTATATGAGAATTTCTGTAAGCCTTAACTGGTTTTCAGGGAGTTGGAACATGATGAACCAGCACTCAACAAATTCTATGGAAAGGATGGAAATACTGTATAACTTATTAAAATATGAGTACTCTATGTACCACTCTGGTCCATGATCTTGATAGTGGGGGTGGCTATGAATGTTGGCGGACAGGAAGAGTATGGGAACTCTATGTACTTTCTGCTCAATTTTGCTGGAAAATAAAACTGCTCTAAAAAATAAAGTCTATTGGGGCACCTGGCTGGCTCAGTCCATAGAGCATGCAACTGTTGATCTTGGGGTCGTGAGTCCAACATGCCATGTTGATTTGGCATAGAGTTTACTTAAAAAAGTCTACTAAATGCTCAAACATACTACCAGGACTAAGATTCAGATTGTAAAATAATAATAATGAATAGTTGAGGGTTTAGAAAACCAATACTTTATTTAACTTATTTCTTTTCTGTCATGTATACCTTCACTGGTAACTCCCTTGGGGGTGTCACCAGAATTTGACTCTATAAGGAATTTTTATTTACTGATTTCTGTTTGTCTGCCAGTGAGGAAGCCTGGCCTAGGAAGGAAAGCACACAACACCGGTCTTCATAGATGTATGGTTGGCCAGCTCAGGGTACAGCTGGTCTGTCTAAAGTGCTCTGGGTTCATTAGTGTACATGGCTATGAGCTGGCTATAATTTGCATTGTTTTCTTTTGCCTTTACTGTTCTGTTTGTTGGTGTTTTTGTGCATTAAAGTCTAGTTGCATTGACAAATGAGTATTTACCCATAATTTATTTTTTGTAAAAAACCAAAACATTGAGTAGAGAACCACATGTACAAAATTCTCTTAGGGAGACAGCCGGGTATAGTGAAGAGCTGACAGAGTTTGAGGTCACTGAGTCTCAAAGTTATATCTTAGCTGTGCTGTTTTTTTCTTTTTGTGTGTGTTGGGGCTTAGGTACCCCGGTGTCCTCAGGTACAAGCTGTGGATTTTGATGCATATTTGATGCATATTTTGATGCATATTTGTGAG
The DNA here is from genome assembly GCF_022079265.1 of Lynx rufus. Lineage (NCBI taxonomy): Eukaryota > Metazoa > Chordata > Mammalia > Carnivora > Felidae > Lynx > Lynx rufus. The sequence continues at coordinate 74,904,684 of NW_025814834.1, forward strand.
AACTGCAAAACACCTAGCTCTGTGTCTGGTTTTGGTAGATGCACGTGGTAGATGCTTATCAAATGCTAAGGTGGCAATTAATGGCAGTTGCCATGATTCTCTGCATGTACATTTGTTTGATAAATGGTTTTGTTAAATATTGTAATTTTTTTTTCAGTTATGACACTATAGAGTAGTGCTTGCAGCAGTAATAACAACAACAAAATGTTGGAAACTAAACCCAAGAACTCGCTATATCGTAAGAAAGCAGAAGCCCACAGTTCCCAGACCACATTGGCCACAGACCTTAGGGACAAGGCATGTAAATACTACCCTATGTGCCTGAAATGTGTATATAATGAACCTACATCGACACATTGTCATCACTCCAAGTCCATAGTTCACATTACAGTTCATTCTTGGGGTTATTTATTCTGAGGATTTGGACAGATGGATAATGACATGTATCCATCGTTATAGAATATAGACTTACGGTATCACAGTACCATATTTTCACTGTCCTAAAAGTCGTCTGTGCTCTACCTATTCATCCTTCCTCCTATCTACCTCCCGGCAATCACTGATCTTTTTACGGTCTCCACAGTTTTGCCTTTTCCAGAATGTCAAATGGTTTGGATAACAGAGCATGTAGCCCTTTCAGATTGGCTTCTTTCACTTAGTAATGCCAGTTAAACCTCTTTCATGTCGCCTTATGGTTTGATAGCTCATGTTTTTAGTGCTGAATAATATTCCACTGTCTGGATCTGTCACAGTTTATTATCTACTCGCCTACTGAACGACATCTTGGCTGTTTCCAAGTTTGGGCAATTATGAATAAAGCTGCTGTAAACATCTATGTGCAGGTTCTTGTGTAAATGTAAGTCATTCTCAAACTTCTTTCTTTCTTTCTTTCTTTCTTTCTTTCTTTCTTTCTTTCTTTCTTTTTGAAAAAAGACCACTGAGATAAATAAAGAATGGAGAGAAAGAAATACCTGTACTACCCCCAAATCCTTTAATGTTGAAACTGAAAATAGGCCTCCATGAGTGGACTGGCATCATAGTAGACTGACCTGGGGGACATTCTGAGAAGAGGGGTCTTTGGCTTTTCCTTAAGTCACTCAACCCAAAGAGGTCACTGATTTTGCTGCACTGAGGAATTTCCTTGCTAAATTCAGTGGTTCTCATTCTTTTCGATTTCAGAGTTTGCTACAAATTTTAGTGGTCTACTTAAAAGAATTACAAGACCCACAATTGCACTGGACAAACCAGCAATCGCTATTGCAGTCTGACAATATTCCGGTCTGTCTTGAACAGAACGTATAATTATTAAACTCTTGACTTTTTCACTAATCAAATCCTTTCTCCTATCAGATGCAACACTTACAGCCTTGATCATATCATATATCCTCACCAGGCAAGTTCTTAGAGGAAATGCCATTGCATGATTCTGGCAAGCACCACCACTTTGTTCTTCGAAAGTCGTGCCCTTGGAGTTGTGCGATACTGTAGCTTTGCGTGGTCTGTAATTACACAATATTTATCTGCTTTCGGCTTGACTGTTAGTCCATTCTTCCTTAACTTGTGCTTTTCACTATCTTTTCATACACCTGATTCAGCACAGTGTTCTATCTGACAAACTACAATAACATTGCCCATATTAATTAAAATAAAATGGGATCTTCTTGTTCTTGACTTACGACTAGTCTCAGCACTGAGTCCTAGGGGGTCCGATGGAGTGGGTGGAAAGTGCCATGATTATTTGTTCTCTGATAATTTTGTCCTTATTACATGCTTCCACGTGAATGGAAATTCACATGTAGATTAAATTAAATTAAATTGAAATTAAATTCAAATGTAAATTTTACATGTAGATTAAAAATTACCCACAATACCTTTTAAATATTTTGAACACAGTGGCCTACCTTGCAGTCACAGAGTTTATATATAGACATTTATATGGATAATTTATCAGCATAACCACCAAAGATCATAAACCCCTCAAATCCAGACACTTGGTTTCCCTTTTTGTTGTTTCCTTTACCTTATATAATATTGGGTCCTCATTTTTATTTCCTTTTAATCATTAGCTGAAGTAGCTTTCTACTTCACACAGAATATTTATCTTGTTCTGCTATTGTCACTACTTTGAAGAGTATCTCATTACTTAAGTAAGAAACTCCTCATCTTTGAGTGTTGAAACATAGCTCTTCATGCTATTTTAAAATTGGACCAGTATGGGCTTAACTAATCAATTTATCCATACAAAGATGACTGTTTTCTCAAGGGAGGAAGTGCTGTTCAAATAGACAGGAATATGTGTTGTATTTGTGGAGAAACTCTGTCTATAATACTTGCAGTGGGAATGTTTGGCCAGGCTAATAGAAATATTTTTCAGAGTTCAGGTCAAGAGCACAAAGTTGAAAAGTATAGAGGGTTGGGGCACCTGGGTGGCTCAATCAGTTGAGCATCCAACTCTTGATTTTGGCTCAGGTCATGATCCCAGGGTCCATCCCAGAGGAATGGAGCCCTGAGTCAGACTTTGTGCTGAACATGGAGACTGCTTAAGATTCTCTCTCTCTCTCTCTCTCTCTCTCCCTCTGCCCCTCTTCTCCCCTGTCTCTAAAAAATAAAAATAAGTTTTAAAAAGTATAGAAGGTTATCTATACTTTGGTGGATGATCAGCTATCCATCTGAGCTGTGTCAAATAATAGACTTCATTTTCTCCAGAAACTTCCTCCATCTTTTCGAACACAATAATTTTTTAAATGAAAATACAGTGGTAGAGTAACAAATTGCTACTGGAAATTTAATTTAGAGAACTTTATAATTGGCAGAAATGTGCATTGTATTCTTTCCTTTCTTATTAAAGACAGCTTCTTATTTAATTTTAATATAGAAATAGCTACCTTATTTAATGTCAGGGTATTCCACCAGGTACTGTATTGAACCCAGCTTTAAACCTCTAGTCCCCCTCCCACTCAAGAGGAGAAGAATTTTATTATAGGAACCATTTCATGATCCTCAAGTATCTGGAGAACCTTCCTTATTTTCTTTCCTCATTTATTCACTGTATCCATGTGCCTGGTGTGGTGTGAAGAAGGAATGTGGGATACATTTTTATTCTAGCTACCCAGAAGTTCCCTAATAATGGGGGGATGCAGACATCAAAAAATACCTAAATAAATACCAAGGAAATGGGGCACCAATGGGTCAGTGGAACCACTGAGAAAGGAGACGTGGACTGTGAATATTTGACTTTACTTTCCTGCTTACTCTTTGACCAAGGGTTTTTTTATTGTCTTTGATTGTGAATTCTCCACAGACTTATCTGTACTCTTTTCCCAAGAGTTCTGCCTTAGCATTATAAATCCTGATTTCCAATACATCATTCTTATCATTTATTGCCCAAAGATTAGCCAGTCATTAGCCCATGGAATGTAGTGGCCTAGTTATTATTTGCTTAACCAAGACCCAATTAAACAAATATTGAGCCTACTGAATTTATGAGTTAAATTATAAACAAAAATAAAGAATACTAATGAAGAGTCAAAGTTCTAGAAAAAAAATTTATGTTGGAGAAATAGTCATTTTCACTCTTTACGTCCCATTCCCATTCGTAGAGCATGAACCCTGAGGTGAGATGATGTGGTTTTGGTTTGAATCCTGGCTGTGACACTTTGCAATTGAATAGCTTTGGGCAAGTTGTCATTGGGTGTTAGTGAAGAAAAAGTAAGATAATGTAGGTAGAGAATACAGCACATTCCTACTTCTATAGTAAGTGTTCAGTAAGTGAGGGCTGCTGTAATTTCCTGATTAGCATTGTCACAAACCTGCTCCTGCGGCTGATGGACAACCCTTCTGCTCAGGGATGGACTTAGGGGGTTACTTGTGTGTTTTAATTTGAGGGACAATTTAAAAAAATGTGTCAAAATATTATCCCACAAGTCTGTAATATCTTCAAGCTCTGTTAACTGTGCTCCGAGTACTTTTGAACTCTAAAGCTTTTTCCACATTTCGTATTCTAAACCATTAACATCCTTATATGCACAGAGAAAGATGATTGATTTGAGGCCCCAAGACATACTTTCCACCCTATTCTGACATCACTGAGAAAAGTTACGGGCCTTGGGAAAGAGAATCCAAAAAGACACTCACTAAAGACAAATTTCACTTATTTCAGTGTTATGGAAATATGGATATCTTTGTCTCTGCTTCTTCACATTGTAGGTATCAGATATAACCCAAGAAACCAAGGGTATCAACCCCCCAAAATACTGTTTAGATACCTTTCTAGTTCCATAATATGGATGTCTTCTCAAATTTTGAGGATGATTCAGCCAATGGGAATGTAAGTGCATCAGTTTTTTAAAATATATACATATATATTTAGGCAGAGGTGTCGGTGGATGAGGTATATGAGACCTATCCTCCTGCTGAGAAAAACTAGAAAATTTAAACAAAATATAAAAATTAAACATTCACTTGAACTCTTTAGAACTTTAACAAAATAGAGAGAAATATGGACAGTATGAGAGACAAATAAAAGTGGGGCTGGAGGTGGGGAGGGCAGAGAGACAGGGTTTAGGGATGATTTTCCCCGGGGCGGGGGGGGGGGGGGATTAGGTAATTGCAGAGGGAGGACACAGAGAAGATTAGAGGCTGAGCGCCACTTTAGATAGTGATGCTCAGAGAGAGGAAAGAATGGAATATATAGAAGAGAGGGTAAGAGACGGGGGGGATACAGTGAGAAGAGTTAACATATGTTTAACCAAAGTCTAATAGGAAAGAAGAAAGTATGAGGCAGAAGCAATAATTGCAGAGATAATTGATGATAATTATCCAAAACTGCTAAAAGACATTAAGCCAAATATTTAAGATACTAAAAACCCCAAGCTATGATGAACAGGAAACCTAAGAAAATCATGGTTAAAAATCAGAAAGCTAAAGCTGAGAAGAAAAACTTAAATGTCACTAAAGAAAAGACACTGGTTACCTTCAAAGGAGTAACAATTAGCTGATAAGTGATTTCTCAAAAAGTAAACAAACCAAAACAGATAAATACAACCAAAACCAAGAAAAAAAAAAAGAAACCAAAACCAATACAATAATTTCTTTAAATTATTATTAGCAAAATAATTGCTGACAGATGATTTATCCATAGCTGATAAAAATCTTTAGGAAAAAAACCAAAGAAACAACCCAAGAGATTTATGACCAGCAGACTCACATACTAAAGGACATACTAAGCGATATTTTTCAGAGGAAAGGGAAAAAAAAATAATTCTACATAGAATTCAGAGAAATTCTTGGAGATTCAGAAAAGAACAAGGAGTAATGAGAATAACAAAATTATAAAATATATATAAATCTAAGTGGAACTGACTGTATAACCCAATAGTAATAATAATGATATAAAATTTAAAATACACAGAGAATTAAAATATAAAACAATGGCATATAATATGGGGGTAGTGACTTAAAATAATCCAAGGTGCTTATATTGTTCAGAAAGTGGTAAAAGTACCATGTTAGACTTTGATATGTTAAGAATGCACACTGTAATTTCTAGGCTAAGTGCACAAAGAATGGTAGAAATAAGTAAAACTTGCAAACTAATATAGGGGGGAAAGTGGAAGAATTTAAAATCAATCTAAATGAAGGTAAAGTGTGAGAAATGAAGATAAAGTGTGAAAGAAAAAAGAAAGAACAGGTAAAAAAATAGAAAACAAAAAGGCAAAATAATATATTTAAACCATGAGTATCAGTAGCTGTGTTTAATGTAAAGGGATTAATGTTTTCATTAAAAATATTTTCAGATGACAAACGTTTCAACAATATGATATTTCAAGAGGCACATTATATTAGACTGCAAATCAACCCTCAAATATTTCAAAGGAATGAAAACAGAGTACGTTATTGAACTACAATGCAGTTGGGCTAGATAGAAATCAGTCAGGAAGATAACTACAAAATCCTTATGTATTTGGAAATTAAAATGCATATTTCCAGGTAAATTATGGTTCCAAGAAAAAAAAAATTACAATATAAAATGGAAAATGTATGAATAAAGATGGTAAAGGGGAGCCTGGGTGGCTCAGTCGGTTAAGCGCCGGACTTCGGCTCAGGTCTCGATCTCACTGTCCGTGAGTTCGAGCCCCGCGTCGGGCTCTGTGCTGACTGCTCAGAGCCTGGAACCTGTTTCCGATTCTGTGTCTCCCTCTCTCTCTGACCCTCCCCCGTTCATGCTCTGTCTCTCTCTGTCTCAAAAATAAATACACGTTAAAAAAAATTAAAAACAAATAAAGACGGTAAAAACACTATATATATCAAATCTTATGATACATGTATTAGAAACGAAGAATGGTTGAAAATCAGTGAGGCAGACATCAATCTCAAAAAATTAAAAACAGTAAGTTAAACCCCATAAAAGTAGAAGGCAGTAAATAATTTTTAAAAAGCAGATAACAATGTAACTAAAAGCAATCATAAAATACACATCAACAAAGCCAAAAATTAGTTTTTTGAAAAGATTAAAACATAGATAAATATCTAGTAAGAATGATCAAGAAAAACAGTAAGAAGGCACAAACAGCCAACATAGAAAATGGAAAAACAAATGACATTGTAATAGATCCTTCAGAAATTAAAAAAAATCAAAAGAGGATATTATGAACAACTCTATAATAATAAATTTGAATATTGATAAATTCCTAAAAATACAAAACTTACCAACACCGATACAAGAAAAAAAATAGGAATGGTTCTTTGACTGTTAAAGATATTGAGCTTTTTTTTTTTTTAACTTTTTAAATGTTTATTTATTTTTAAGAGAGAGAGCAAACGGGAGGGAAGAGAGAGAGGGAGGCATAGAATCTGAAGTAGGCTCCAAGCTCTAAGCTGTCAGCACAGAGGAAAATGTGGGGATCGAACTCACGGAGTGTGAGATCATGACCTGAGCTGAAATCGGACGCTTAACCAACTGAGCCACCCAGGTGCCCCAAAGATATTGAGTTCGGAATTAAAAAAAATAAACAAATAAATCAACAAACAAAATTCAATTTGCCACAAAGACTACTCCCAATTCTTTTGTCATCTTTGATGAATCCTATCACATAAATTAAAAAGAAATACATCAATTTAGATAAATTCTACCAGAGAATAAAGGAACACCCCCCCCCAACTTGTTTTATGTGGCCAGTGTATAATCCTGACACTGAAAACTCATAAGGGCATTATAAGTAAGGAAATTTATAGGCCAAGCTTACTCATGAGCATAGATATTAAAAGCCCTAAACAAAATATTAGCAAACCCAATATAATAATACCCAAAAAAAGGTTCACCATGATTAAGTTCAGTTTATTCTAGGAATGCGAAGTTGATTTATCATTAAAAAACAAAGAGTACATTTCATAAATAAACAAAGGAGAATAATCATGTGCCCACATCAATAAATGGAGGAAACTTATGATAGAATTCAGTTCTTATTATGATCAAAAGTTTTCATAAGCTAGTAATAGAAGAAGATTCTTAATTTAACAAATGGTATCTACAAAATAAATCTAGAAATATCACCTTTAGTGGGAAATGCTGAGGCTTTCCTTTTTTTTTTTTTAAGTGATTGATTTATTTGGAAAGAGAGTGCAAGTGGGGGAGGGGCAGAGAAAGAGAGAGACACAGAGAGAGACTCAGAATCCGAAGCAGTCTCCAGGCTCAGAGCTGTCAGCACAGAGCCTGACGTGGGGCTCAAACTCACGAACCGTGAGATCATGAGCCGAGCTGAAGTCAGGCACTTAACTTACTGAGCCACCCAGTCGCCCCTGAGGCTCTCCTTTTGATTTGAAGGAATGGAAAAGTTAGCTGAATATTTGCTTCTTTTCAGTGCTGCCCTGCAGAGCCTAACCAACGTAGTCAAGAAAAAGGAGGTATGACAATTGGAAGGAAGAAATGCAATTGTCATCATATTTTAGGTGATATGACTGCCTAAACTAAAATATTTAGAAGCATCTATAGCTAAATTATTAACCTTTATAAGTTAATTTAGCAAGCTTGCTGTATAAGAGGTCAGTTGAGAAAAATATTGCTTGCTTTCATATATATATGATACACTTGTAGGAGCTGAAATGAACTTCAAAGTGTTAGCTACGCCACTGAGCCGAATGCGAAATTTTAGGCAGACTCAGAAGTGGAATTAATTTTAATCCAGTTGCATCTGTGAAAAGAGTCTATCCCAAATGACGTTAACATTCTCTGAAGTTTGTTTTTTATAAGCTTTCCGCAGCAGAATCCTATAGGTATGGTAAGTTATTTGAAGGATAACTTTAAGTGAAGTTATTTGAAGAATGAGCCTATTTTTCTTTTATCCGGGCATATCAGTATCTGCGCACAACTTCTTCCAAGATGGCAACGGACAGCCAGGTCTCATGCTGGAGAAGCCATCACGGAGCGTTAAATGGGGTTTTGTTCTGCCACACTTCCTCACTGCTTCTTCTCAGGTGTCAGCATCTCTTTGTGAACAGGCTCTCTCTTTCCAAGCCTTCCCTGTGGTGAACCCAAATGTTGTTTATCAGATGGGTAGAATTCCACCCACTAAAGCACATCCTTGCCAATGGGATTCGTGCTATGAACTCCAACCCCCTCTGTCTAGTGACATATGCGGGCTCTTCTCAATGTGCGTCATGAAGATCCGTAGGCAGAGGTAGGTGGCACCTGACACATGGAAACTTTTTTTTAATATATTTTTGAATTTTTCTTTTATCATTTGCACGTAATGCTGGAGAAAACAATCATTCCTTAGTTATAAAGGATTCGGGGAGAGAGCTGGCTATTGGGGTCACCTCCCAACCCTCACCTGCCTGATGTACCCTGCTTGATCTTTGGAGAGGTAAAACACCATATCAGCCTCACATTCTGCAGTTCATTTTCATCCCTCTCATGCGTTACTGTATTTCTACAGCTGGACTACACTAATCGACCGCACATCTAACTGGTAAGCAGGGCAGGAAGGCAAGATGTGTCCGAACAGAATCTGGGCCTATAAACACAGCATTTACCTCCACTCTTAAATTAATTAAAAAAATTTTTTTAACGTTTATTTATTTTGAGACAGAGAGAGACAGAGCATGAACGGGGGAGGGGCAGAGAGAGGGAGACACAGAATCGGAAGCAGGCTCCAGGCTTTGAGCCATCAGCCCAGAGCGCGATGCAGGGCTCGAACTCATGGACTGAGAGATCGTGACCTGAGCCGAAGTCGGACGCTTAACCGACTGAGCCACCCAGGTGCCCCACATTAATTTTAAAAATGTAGTTGATATTGGGGCACCTGGGTGGCTCAGTCGGTTAAGCGTCTGACTTCGGCTCAGGTCACAATCTCACCAATGGGAGTTCAAGCCCCGTGTCGGGCTCTTTGCTGGCAGCTCAGAACCTGGAGCCTGCTTCAGATTCTGTGTCTCCCTCTCTCTCTGTTCCTCCCCCCGTTCGCCCTCTGTCTGTCTCTCTCTCTCTCTCTCAAAAATAAATAAACATTTAAAAAAAAGGGTGGTTGATATTATTTGCCTCTAACATCGACACATTTTTAAAGTGGCTTCCAGGAGTCAGAAAATATAAACATGTTTTTCAAACCCAGCAACCTCCAATCAGTTTAGCAAAAAAATGAGAAATGTGTGAGAAGAAAATGAGAATATGATTTTAATAAAAAAAATTCTGTTTTAAAAAAAACAAACCCTCTTCTAGTACCAGAAGAAGAATAGGAAACTCCCAATATTAGGATTTAGAAAGATCCTCTGTTCAATTAAACCCCGAGGTAAACCAAAAAAACCCTCCAAATATGGAACCTATGTCGTTACCTCTTCTTTTTTTCCAAAACGTTGAATCCAAGGTGAATTTCTAAATGATGTGAACACTTTTTTTCAGATTTTCCAGGTACTACTGCAAACAACCATTCATAGAGTTTAAATAATCTTGAACGCCTGAAAACAAGAAGATGTGGCTTGTTATATCTGAACAAGATCATTTTAGAAATCAGAGTGGTGACATTTGACGAAGGTCTAAGGTTGGCAGAATAATGTCTAGAAAAGAAACAGTAGGTTTTGAAAGTATTGGAAGGCATGTGGTTTGTAATGAAAGAGTTCACCACAGATCAGATCACTTGTTCAAATTTAAATTCTTTCCCTTTCTTCCAAAGAAGGTGCGTGTTGATGCCTATCGTCCCGGTTTCAGATTTGGAACTGAATACCACTTTAGCAACCCAAGTACTGTTTTCAAGTTTTGCTGACAACTGTCGGAGTTGGATTATCTCCTCATGTAGTCAGTGGGTTTGCTGTATTAAAGCAAAGGGGTATTTTTAGAAAGAAGAGAAAGGTTCACATTTAGTACTTTGATTGATCGCGGAATAAATCCCGAGCTTTTCACTCCCAAGCTTTCGGTCTGTCACCGAACGAGGGAGGACGGCCACTTCTGCTGTATCCTTGCTTTTTACTTGTGACAGTCTACCAATTTGGGAGTATTGCCAAGACTACCATACTGTTTCCTTGGAGTCCTCCTCAATATCTGTTTCCAAAAGGCCAAGTCATTACTTGAAATATCTCTATTTGTTGACATTAAATCAAGGCCCTATTTCATTGTGTTTCCAATGGCTTAGGGCTTTCTTACATTTCCCTCTTTTCTTTTCACTGCACAGCCTTCAGAGCTGTATCAGGCATAGAATATCGATAGTGCAAAATGTGCCAGAATGCTCCAACACATGATTTTTGGTGTTATTTTAAGCATAAACCTGTTTCTGCAGCACAGTTCATCGTGGATTTCTTAAGACTTGTATTTTAGGGGGCACCTGGGTGGCTCAGTGGGTTAAGCGTCTGACTTCGGCTCAGGTCATGATCTCGCGGTCCGTGAGTTCGAGCCCCGCGTCGGGCTCTGTGCTGACTGCTCAGAGCCTGGAGCCTGTTTCGGATTCTGTGTCTCCCTCTCTCTCTGGCCCTCCCCCGTTCATGCTCTGTCTCTCTCTGTCTCAAAAATAAATAAAAACATTAAAAAAAATTAAAAAAAGACTTGTATTTTAGAATTGATTATGATCTACCACCTGAAATCCACACTTAAATATACTAACTTCTTCATCTCCTTTGGCAAATGGTCATCTGCCCCCTTGTCCACAACTCATGATGATTTCACCGGATTAGGGTCATAGTACGGCAGGCTCTCACTTTGTTCAGAGCCTGCTCCCTTTCCCTGACTCAGCAATGACTCCGCCTCACCTGCTTTACTTCCTGACCCCAGGGGAGCACTTCACTTAGCCACTTCTACTGGGGGTCCTCAGTCCAGAAGGTAACATCTTGGACAAAATCTCATGGACTTGATTTGAACCCATCTACTTTAAGTAGTGATCATTTGGCCTACGGAGAGTTAGGCTTTCTAAGCGTACCAGATGCTGAAAGGACGGATTGATCTCACAGCCAAACTGTCTCCTCTTACAATCCCCCAGATCCTTGCCTTCAAAATTTTCCAAGCAGGAAGCGAATGCCCATCTCTTTGTTCATCCATGTTCCCGGTCTCCATGGGACACTTTACAAACTCTCCAATCACCTCATCATGTCACTAACTTCTGGTCCCCTAAAATCTCCTTAATTTAGCAAATATTTAGCTGGGAAGTTAAATGCCTGTCTGAATTTCAGGCACCTCAACCTTTCTTTGCTCAAGGGTGGGGAGCAGTTCCTTTCTTTACTTGTTAGAGAAAGGAAATGAATGACACAGCATTCTCCATTTGATGATCCATCACAAATCGCTTTTCCAATTTACTGTCTACTCTCTATAGGCAGGAGGTGCGTTGTTGTGATTGATAAAATTGTTACATCATTTCTGCTATCTTAAGTCTAGCATAGGTGTATTTAAACATTGTTTCTTCAGAAGGTGAATATGTTTCTTGCTTAGGACTTTCATTATTGGGGCGTAGGCAGAATTTCCACAATAGGAAAAGTTCCCTCAACATCCTGCTGCATTACCTTATGGAGTAGTCAGTAGGTTGGCAATTTTCTTGGTTTTGAGAAGAGTTAACTATTCCTAGTTAGCCATTACTAACTTTCTATTCACACGTTTCTGACTAAATTTCTGCAAACTTAATCCTGTGATGTGATTGAATACATATTAAAAGAAATCATGAAATATTTTTTTTTTTCATTTATCCATTCCATAAGTCTTTCACTTTGCCAGGATATATAACATGGCTTGCCTCCTACTGATACAAAATATCAATTGGAGTTGAATTTGGTCTAATGCACAATGGCCTTGAAACTGGGAGTCTAAACCTCTCTATGTAGAGCGTAAAGGTGACTGGCTGGGCTCCTGTGACTAGGTTTGCACTAGTTTCTTCTTCCTTTTCTTTGCTGGAATGATAGCAAGGGCTTTCTATCAGAGGTAACCCATCGAGTCAAAAGGCAGAAGAACATCCAAGTTCACTGGAAAAGCTGAAGCTCAAATATCAGAAGTAGTAATGAAGTCAAGAGTCACAGATCCAGAAGACTGGGGGTTAATAAAGATAAAATGAGGGAATTGATTAGGAATAATTAAGAGGACGCTAATGAGAAAAGCTGTAAACCTTTGTAGATATTTAAGGTTTGCCTTAAGGGTTTGCGTAATACGCATGTATTTGAGTTGGCCTGGTTTAAAAAGCCAGAGCTGACCATGATGGAAATAAATATGTTTTTCTTATTTAAGTGGATTTTTTGGGTGAACACCCAAGATGCCTATGAGAATGACACTTAAAAGTTCCTTAAATATCTCTAAGGCTAATAGGCTATAGCCTTGCCACGCTAAGTTCCTGGCAAGTTCTTATTTCTTATTTATGGTAACACAAGCCAATCTATTTTAAACATATGCGCTCTGGGAAAGCAACAATAACATATACAATACAGTGAACCTTGGTGGGTCCAGAAGGTAGATTTTAGTCCACAATGTGAAATCAAATTATGAAGCAGGGAGTAAATGAATATCCCAAGTGATAGGTGACAGTCCAGAGCTTATTCCAGAAAAGAGGCTGGCACACTTTGAAAATCTTACCTACACAATTGTTATAGACGGGGAGCAGATGAAAAGCAGTAACACAACGACAGCCGTGAGAAATGAGAGCTGATTTCAAAGAAGATTAGAGAGCTCCTTGTGCAAAAGAGAAACATATTAGGGACAGTTTACACAGATAAGGCACCCAACCTGTCTCATGAGTTCCTACGTTCAATAATTAATAATCAGAAGAATAACCCTGAGGTTATCATTACAGACGTTTAAATAATTTTCTTTAAAAAGTGGGTTTGGGGGAGCCTGGGTGGCCCTGTTAGTTAAGCATCCGACTTCGGCTCAGGTCAGATCTTGTGGTTCAAGAGTTCGAGCCCTGCATCGGCTCTGTGCTGACAGCTCAGAGCCTGGAGCCTGCTTCGGATTCTGTGTCTCCTGCTCTCTCTCTCTGCCCCTCTCCTGCTCATTCTTTCTCTCTCTCTAAAAAAATAAACATTAATTTTTTTTTAATAATTGGTCTTCCTGATAATGCTAGGCATATTAGATTTTGCTGCTTGTATTCCAGATGATGCATTTGAATCTTTGAAGGTTTGGTTGGAAACTGACTGGCATATTACTAATAAGGAAAGCCATTAATTAGGAATTCTACTGTCTCACCAACATAAAGGAATAATACTGCTGAGTAGCTGTGTTTGAAATGGCAGTAAAGGGAAGGGGCAGGGTCCAAGGTTTTCACTTACTGTTACAGTACCTGCAGAGTTAGATCTCAATCTATGAAATCTTTAGAACCAGATTTCTCATTGCCAGTCAATGAGTGGTATTCGCTGGATTTTGTGGTATGTGTCTCCATTTTTATCCACTTCCCAGGTTATGGAGTTCAAGAGTAAGGGATTAGTTTAAGAAAGAGGAATGGAGCCAGAATCATCTTAGGACTCAGTTATACCTAGAGAACCAGCTAATTTAGGGACCCTCTATTATGATTGTCAGGGCTCCTTGTATTCTTCTCCTCATCATGGGAGGCGCCCTCATAAGACCCTGAATAGTGAGAACCATAGAAACCAGTATCTTCTTTTTGCCCTGGCTGAAAGAGAGCTCACAGCTAAAATCAGTGTTTAAATATGGCAGCCACCTTTTGCTACATAAAAAAAAAAAAAAAAAAAAACAAAAAAAAAACAACTATTTCAGGTTATGCTAAAGTGCTTGTTTTTTCCCTTTATTGTGGTGTTAATGGGTTGGTTCTTTGTCTTCTAATGTATGTCTTTTATAGTAAATTTTGATGGGAAATTAACTTGAAGCACTCCATAGGCTTCTTTGAATAGAAAGAAATAAGGGAGAAAAATTCCAAAAGAGAAAGGAAAGAAAAAAGGCTGGAATATTTCAAACAATGGAGGGACTGTGATTATGAACGACGTTAGAAAATGGCAAATAAAGCTTAGAAGCTCTTATACATGTTTAATAAATATCAAAGGCACTTGAGCTATGCCTTTTGAAGCACAAGTTGCCCTGGGTCATAATATTCAATCTATTAGAGGCATTGTGGTTTGTATGTGGTGATATTGCCTTGAATTGGGCACACTTTTTTCTCTCATTCATTCATTCATTCACCCGTCCATCATTGACACGGTCCCTAGTGAAGTGCAGATTGATTGGGTTTTATGAGTTTAGGTGTGAGATTTACATAATATATAATCATGATTTTTTTCCTCCCTCTTTTCCTCCCTCATTCCTTCCTTTCTTTCTTCTGACATAAGTGAGAGAATTTGTCTTTCCCTATGTATGGCCCATTCACAGGTTCTTTCTGTGAATGGGCCATACAATAACTCTGTTATTGAGTTATTGAGAAATGGCAGGGTTGTGATTTGTATGCCTTGCTTTTGGAGTTGTAGATGTAAAATTTAAGAGTGAGTGTTGCTTAGGATGAAATACAAGATATGAATGATGTGCCTTTTTATTTTAAAGACTGAAATTAATTTGAACACAACTAATGAAATAATTTACTGATGAAGTGATTTAAGTGAATGCTAGACTACTAGGGTGGAATTATTCTCCTTTGAATTGAAAGGGTAGTGCTTTTCAGTTCCACTGCCTCTTTTAGGAGATTTTTAGCCCAATCGTTTAATTATGCAAGCCATTGAATATCCATTGTACAATGAAAGATATTTATATAATAAAAATGCTCAGGTTTAAGGGAGGCCAGACTAGTTTATACTATCATTTTGAGCTTAATCTTTCTAGTATGGTTCCCAATTCTGTTTCATCATTCTTTTCAAGAATCTAGTTCCCATTTTTGAGTTATCTTTATTACTCTTCTCTGGGTTATTTAAATTCTCTCTCTATACCAACAGTAAAATAGCAATAGTTACCATAAGAATTGCTAAATTATATAAAAATATGCAAATTGCAGGAGAACCAAGACTGCTTAGCATCACATTACAGTCCTTCAACCTATAGTCGTTTACTCCAAACTCAACTATATCAATACGTACTTGTTTATCTCTATAAATGATAATATCAAACAAAATCTAAGAATAACTTTTCACGAGATGTACGTAAAGGTGTTCTCAGTAGATTTGTTTTAAGTGTGGGGCAGGGAAGGACAAACATAATCTGCAAGTTAAGTGAAGAGCAGGGAAGGACTAATGAACGGCTGATGAGCTGTGTTCAGACAACACTAGTTACGTGTTTAGTCAAGTTGCTAATGGTCATACTTTGACTTTCATCACGTGAACCAAACATTCTTTAAATTTCAATCTCCTCATGGGTTAAATAAGATAAAACACACATTCATGGAACTGAGCTAAAGATTGCCTAAATGGTATATAGCTAGAGATAATCTGAGTGGTGGTAGAATGAGTTACTTATCAAAGGCTTTTACGTCCATCTTGTAAACAGACTTTTGGTAAAGGCACTTAATTGGTCCTTCGGTCGTGTCCAGTCTTGATGCACCTGAGTCATAGGGTGAACACAGCTTAGTGTAGGATGGGAATAATTCTATAACTGTAATTATTTTATGATTCATTAAGATTCCAAATTGTCTATTTACTCAATTCATTTGGAAGCTTGCTATATATTTTTACCATTATGATTTCAGATATATTTACTTCTTCATACCATTCACTATAAATCAGTAAGCTTGAAAATTCTTGGCTTTGGTCTATGTTATCCAAACAACTTATTGGAGGAGAAATGTGTAAGGCCTTCTATATTTTGCAGCTTTGTGAAAATGTCTTGGATAGGTTATGACATACATCAAGGATTTTTTCCTCTATAACAACATTTTAATTGTGCGTATGGAAACAGAAGGTGGTGGTCACCATAGAGAAGAGTACAGTCGTGAGTATGGGTGAATACATGCGTATGGGTGTATATTTGAATGAAGAGTAGTGGTTAAACAGAGAGCTGCTTAATATTGATGAAGTAAACTTTAGTATTTACTGTGTATTTCATGAAAACATATTAAAGACAGGTTAATATGTTTTGCTTGTTTTTTTTTTTTTTCTGAATCACCATGAAAATAAACTCCAAATCTTTGGCAAAGTCAAATGAGATTTTAAGTGTTTTAGTTGTATAAGTGTTACCAGAGCCATCAAACTATTATAAAATATTAATTTAGTTTGATAGGACTTATTTTTTCAGGGCCATTTATGTTTTGTTTTTCAGTGTACTGTTTGATTCAAAGTATTTACAAATTAATCTCATTTTAAAAATGAGAATCATGATATAAATGTGTGTTTGTGCACGTACTATTTTTTTGAATGTAGCAAAAAAAGTGGGTAATAGTATAGTTTGCCTCTTTATGCATTCCACAATTTTGAAAGTAATTCTTATGAAAACACACAGTGAACTTCAGATTGTAAATGAAAATAAAATTAAGCCTTAGTAATTTGTGCAGTGGTTGTGTTTCATTAATATGTGTCTCATATAAGCAGACAGCATGTAAAAATAGATGGCATAGCTGACCAAGAGTTTAAAATTACAAATTATACATAAAATATGTGTTAAATTAATTAGAGAATTAATTGGGAAGCATGAGTTAAAGCGAAAACCAGTAGACGCTGTACATTTGATAATCAGAGTCATTTTTCTACAATTGTTAAATATAATTTATCTCATAATGTTATCCTTTGGTAAATTGTTACAACACTGTATGATATATGTAGCTTATTAACAGTTTCATTAATTGCTATTAGAGGAATGAAGCTACGAAAGCTGGTGCACATAGGAACAAATGTCGAGGCAGATGGTTGAAATTAGTGAAACGCGATCAGTTGCTGAGCTAGTTTACTTAATTAGCTTTCTACATCAGAATAGTTGAAATAGATTTGTGATCTTGTCGTCAGAACATTGAAATTCAGAGGACAATCATCATATAGCATAGCTGTAAAGATAACCAGACAGACGGCAAAGAGCGGTGGGCGCTGACCCATGACCGTTACTTTGCTCTGTAGTGAGTCCGCTGAACAGGTTAGAAAGAGTGAGAAATTTTCCCATCGGGGAAGACCAATTGCACTGCCATCTCTTCACTGCCTGTTAACAGGGAAAACAGAGGGAGAAGAGCAAGTGGAAGTTGGCCACTGCCCACAAAATGTCCTTGATGCTGTTACTTCTTAATGAACAATTCTTGAACAATTCCTAGAGAGGCTGAAATAGATTTTTGAAATAACAATTTTAGAGAACGTTTTCATTGTCAGTTAGACTCCAGAAAATCCTAAGGCGTCAAAATTGTAAGAATTTTCATGCTCAGCCCATTCTTGGCTATATTACTGGGGATGAGAGGGAAGCATAATTTTTCCAGGTACTTAAATCTTTGGTTAATTCTTGTGGGTTTGAATTTGGCACCGGCACGCGTAGCGTGAGCAACAATTAGTTGAAGACGGTGGAGATTTTCCTGGAAACATGATTCATATATTGGAGAAAATATGATGTGAGTTTAATGGAATTCTCCAAATTTAGGGGGAATATTACATGGTTTATACCTGCTGAGATTTATGTAATTTTGAAACAATTTATTATCTCTTCCCAAGGGAATGTTGGTCTGTATTTTCTTCTAAAGAAACACTTGCGGGGCACCGGGGTGTCTTAGTTAAGCATCTGACTTAGGCTCAGGTCATGATCTCATGGTTTTGTGAGTTTGAATCCCGCATCGGACTCTCTGCTGACAGCTCGGCTTGGAGCTTGGAGCAGGCTTCAGTTTCTGTGTCTCCCTCTTTCTCTGCCCCTCCCTCACTCGTGCTCTGCCTCTGTCTCAAAAATGAATTAACATTAAAAGAAAAGAAAAGAAAAGAAAATAGAAACTTCTCTTGTTTCATGTGTTCACGCATATGAATCTGAATAACCATAAACGTGTATCACTCATTAAGGACACATCTCCCCTTTCCCCTTTTAAGATGTAAAGTATGTTTCTTTCTGCTAGTGTTAGTTTATAAATCGTTTGCTTTGGGGACTATAGAGCTGCTGCTACTGGTGGTTTGGCCTTTGACATCTTCCCTGCCTTTATTACCACCCTTGGACTCGGGAAAGAAGGTAGGGGTGAGATTATTTTATTTATGATACGCTTAGAGGCATTGTGCCAAGAACCTTTGAATTTGTTAAGGTTCCAGAGAATGTTTGCCTCCTAAACTTTTAAAAACTGATCCTTATAATTTGATACCGAAGTTGAAACTGACAAGTTTTTTTTTTTACTTATTTACAACATGTAATTCAAAAACATAATCAATTGCTATTTTACTAAATTCTTCAGCAGTAGTATGTAAATAATCTTTATTGCGGGGTGCATTTTTTAATGTTGGTTATGAGAAAAACTTTAATATAAGATGTAGCCAATCTCTATCAAGCTACCTTCTTCTTTCCATGCTTTTATTCAGCAAAGAAAACAAGGTGCATCTTTGCCTCGTGATGAAGGCCATCACATTTTAGCTGCTAAATCTAATACTCCTCATAAAAGATAAGAAGATGCTAAGCATGATGCTTGTTGGAATTTAGGAATAAAATTTAGGGAGCCTAGGGGCGCCTGGGTGGCTCAGTTGGTTAAGCGGCCAACTTCAGCTCACATCAAGATCTCACAGCTCATGAGTTCGAGCCCTGTGTCAGGCTCTGTGCTGATAGCTCAGAGCCTGGAGCCTGTTTCGGATTCTGTGTCTCCCTCTCTCTCTGTTCCTCCTCTACTCGCACTCTGTCTCTCTCTCAAAAATAAATAAAGATTAAAAAAATTTTTTTTTAATGTAGGGAGCCTAGAATGATTATCAAAAAATAAAGAACCTTAATTTTATCCTTACAAAGGATGACAAATATAAGACAAAGAAAGCTATTACAAATATTCTGCATGTGAAATATCTAGAGATAGAAGCATACCATAAATTATCTTTTCGGGGGGCGCCTGGGTGGCGCAGTCGGTTAAGCGTCCGACTTCAGCCAGGTCACGATCTCGCGGTCCGTGAGTTCGAGCCCCGCGTCAGGCTCGGGACTGATGGCTCGGAGCCTGGAGCCTGTTTCCGATTCTGTGTCTCCCTCTCTCTCTGCACCTCCCCCGTTCATGCTTTGTCTCTCTCTGTCCCAAAAATAAATAAAAACATTGAGAAAAAAAAAAATAAAAAAAAAAAATTATCTTTTCGGGCCAATGATAGTATTATTTTAATATTGAGCAACACAGGACTGGCCTTATGCAAAATTTGAGTGACAAAGCTATTTTTGTAGTTTAGAAAGTGTCTGATCCTGGGTCCTAGCTTAAACAATATCATTATTTTCATTATTCCCACTGGACTATTAGAATTATTGTTGCACACCCAACATTCTCATGCACTACATTTATAATGCCTTAAGAGTAGAGACATCGCATCATTACTTGTCTTTCTAGTTACTGTGAAAAAAATAAAAACAAAGCTGACAGGCGTTTAATAAACATGTCTTGATTCAAGTTTTTTACTCTGAATGTTGGGAGTACTTGGGAAAACTGCCTATTCTTTGGATATAGATCATTCCTAATCTAACAACAAAAATATGGGATAATCTATAAAACCATGATTTATTTGTTGTCATCAAAGAACCGAGGTGCAGAGCAACTAGGATCACTGAATTCCAAAGGACGACAAGTCCCTCTAAAGAGATGAGGGCCACCAAACAATTACCTTTGGTAGAGCACAGCAAGATAAGGAGGCAGCCATAAAAGCAGATAAGAGAACAATTGTGCAGTCTTTATTTTGTGTGTCAATTTAACTGGGCCATGAGATGCCCAGGTAGTTGGTTAAATGAGTTTTCTTATTATTAAAATTATTATTCCATGTGTCTGTGAGGATGGTTTCTAAATGAGATTAATATTTGAATAAATAGACTGAGTAAAGCAAATTGACCTTCCCATTGTGGGTGGGTCTCATCTAATCCCTAATGGCCTGAATAGAATAAAAGGTTGAGTAAGAAAGTATTCTTTCTCTCTTCCTGTCTTTGAGCTGGGACATTGGTCTTCTTTCTGCCTTTAGACTTGAACTTGGACTGAAATGTATACTATTGGCTCTCCTGCTTCTCAGACCTTCAGACTCAAACTAAAAGTATGCCATCAACTCTCCTGGGTCCAGACTTCTCAGCCTTTAAAATTACATGAGCTATTTCCTTATAATAAATTTCTTTATACACACGTACAAACACACACACATCCTATTGGCCCTATTTCTTTGGAGAACTCTGACCAATAGAAACTAAATATTTAATAAATTCTTAAAAATTACATATGCACCTGTATGACAGTTTAGAAAACTTGAAAGCCCCAGACAAAGAAGAATCTGCAGGCACTCACCAATGCTTGCTCATGGGCCCTAGCTGGATGCTTCTGAATGAGAGGCATGGTAGGAGACCTGAGAAACTCTTTAATGGTGCAGGCATGTGGCTGGTGACAGGCTGCTACTGAGGAAAAGGTATAAATGTCTGGTCCTGTTCTGAATAATTTTATTACATGAATTAAAAAAAAAAAGGTATCTGCCACTGGGCAAGGGGTAGGTAAATCTATAGCCTCTCACCCCTGATATCAGACAAAACTTGGTTATTATTGGGGTAGGAGTAGCAGAAAAAAACTTTGTCTGCCACTAAGGAATGGAATAGGAAATTTACTTGAGCTTGGAAATTTACAAGATCTTGTAATTTACAAGAGGAAATTTACAAGATCTTGTACTGATAATATCAGGGTTCTGTTACAGGATAGGACCACATGAATCAATTTTTCACAAGACGCTCAACCACTACAAGGCAGACTTTCACTACCATCATGAAAGGCGAAGTAATGCTAAGAAAGCTAAAACAAGAGACTGAAAATTCTCAGGCACCCACATAAGCCTTGCACTTAGTAAGAAGCTAAAGCAGATAGTCTGTCTCAGCGGGAGGAGAGAGATTCTGGAGAGAGATCCTCTCTGTGGCACAGGCACGCAGAGTGTGCTAAAAGGTGACGATGGAGCAGAAATACTGATAAAACTCCTCCAGCACTCTACGTCTCACACTGCATACAAGATGGTAGCAGTCAACCACTGGAGGAGCTTGAAGTCTGCTGTGAACGAAAGGTAATTAAAGCAATAACCAAATGCACCTGAGTTCAACTACTGCTTAGATTTACCGAACCTTCACATTAATGGACTGACAGAAGAAGAAATGTACCCATTTCCTGTTTTAAATTTACTTTGCTGTCATTCTTTTATAAGCTGCATTTGCTCATTTATTATACAAAACACACAAAAAAGCAGCATTTGATCTGCATTTGACCGTTTCTCATACAATACACAAAAAAAGCAGCGGCAACAACAACAATAACCAATTAGCAGGAGATAAACTGTCAACAGACTCAAAGCAAGATATGACCCTGATTATGAAATATTAGATGAAGTCCTTTGAGATGACTATATTAAACATCTGAAATCATGTAGAAGAAAGGAACAATACATGAATGAACAGGTGGGAAATTTCAACAGGCATATGGAGATTAAAAAAAATATAATGAAAATGGTGGCAATGAAAAACATGCTAACAGAGAAGAAAATTTCAACTGTTGGGCTTAGCAGTCTGGATATAGCAGTGGAAAAAACTGGTGAGCTTAAAATTAAACCAGTAGAAATTATTTAAACTAAAACAAAAAATAACAAACTAAAAATAAGAAAGAACAGAATAGGGTATCCAGTAGCTACAGGGTAATATGAAATATTTAACATGTATGTGATTATAGTTTCATGAGAAGATAGAGACTATACCACAGAATTAATATTCAAAGAGATTATGGCCAATTCTTTCCCCACATAAATAAAAGACCGCAAACGGCAGACCAAAGGAGCTAAAGATGGGGTGCCTGGGTGGCGCAGCCGGTTAAGCATTGGCCTCTTGACTTTGGCTCAGGTCATGATCTCACAGTTCTAGGGGTCGGGCTTTGTGCTGACAGCATGGAGCCTGCTTGGGATTCTCTCCCTCTCTCTCTGTTCCTCCCCAACTTGCACATGCACCCCCACCTCTCTCTCTCAAAATAAATAAAATAAACAACAACAACGAAGAACAAAGAAGCTAGAGACTCTCAAGCACAATCAATTAAAAGAAAAAAAACACACTTAGACACATCATAGCCAAATTTCTTCAAACAAAATATGAAAAAAAAATCTAGAAAGAATCCAGAGGAGGAAAAAGAAACCTCATACACAGAAGACAAAAGATAAGAATGGCAATAGGCTTCTTATTAGAGACTAAACAAGGCAGATGGTAATGGACATGTATCTTTAAGGTGCTGAAAGGAAAAAAAAAAAAGGAAGCGTTAATCGGTAATTTTATACCACGCAAAATGGTTTTGAAAGATGAAAGTAAAACAGAGGACTTGTTCAGTAAGCACAATAATGAGAAAATTCATCAATGGTAAATTTGCACTGTAAGAACTGTTAAAGGAAGTATTTTAGGTAGAAGAAATATGATACAAGATGAATCTTTGGATCTATGAGATTGACTGCTGTGAATGATAAAAATGTGAGAATACAAAACATTTTTTTTCTGTTTTTAAATCACTTTAAGAAGATAATTGAGTGTCTAAGCAAAAATAGTAACACTGTATTGTGGGATTTATGACATAGGAGTAAAACATACAAAAATAATAGTGAGGAATTAGTGGAAGGAAATAATATTGTGTGGCTCATATTGAAGTAATATATTTTTGGAAAATATGTGGTGAGAAGTTAAACATGCATATTGTAAACCCTCTAGAAAACACTAAAAAGCAAAACAAAAAGCTGTAACTAATAGGCCAATGTTGGAGATAAAACTGAGTCAGAAAAACACTCATTTACCAAAAGACGGCAGGAAAAAAGAAAAAGAACAAAGAATATATGGCATACTTAGAAGGCAAATAGTAAAAAGATAGATTTAAATACAACCCTATTGATGACTATATCAAATATAAATGGTGTAAACATGTCATTTAAAAGCTGAATATTATTAAATTGGATTAACAGCAGCAAGATCCATCTATAGTCTGTCTACAAAAAAAACTCATTTTAAATATAAAGATATAGATAGATTCAAAGTCAAATGATGGAAAAAGTATATAAACACTAATCAAATGAAATTGAAGCATATATATTAGCGTTAGACAAAGCAGACATTAAAACAAGAGACATTACAAGAGATATAAAGGGACATTACATAATGATGAAGAGGTCTTTTAATCCAGGAACTTTAACACTCTTAAATATGCATTCTTCAAAATTAGAGCTTCAGAATGTATGAGAAAAAAAAAACTGATAGAATTGAAAGAATAAAGAGACATCCACAATTGTAATTGGAGACTTCAATATTTTTCTCTTTTTAAATGGTTCATGTAGACAAAACAAAGTCAGTAAGAAGATTCGCACAATACTATTAACCATCTTTATGATACTGACGTTTATAGATTATTTCAACAAATACTAGCAAAATGCATATCATTTTTAAGTAGATATGGAACATTAATGAATAACATTCTATCGGCCATTCAAAATGCCACAAATGCTAAAGAAATGAAACCATACAATTTATGTTTAGACCAAAATAAAATCAAATCAGAATTTAATATCAGAAAGATACTTGGAAAAATCTCTAAGTATTTGGAAATTAAACTTCCAAATATCCCATAGGCCAAAAAATAAATCACAAGTATATTAGAAAATACCTTGAACTGAATGATAATAAAAATATGACAAATTAAATTTGAAGGGATGCAGCCAAAGAGCTGCTAAATTGCAAATGTATAGCATCAAATGGTTATATTAGTAAAGAAAAAAAGGCAATGAAACAACAAAATCACAAGCAACAAAAGCAAAAATTAACAAGTGGGACTATGTCAAACTAAAAATCTTCTGCACAGCAAAAGGAAAAATCAACAAAATGAAAAGTCAAACTACAGGAAATATTTACAAACCATGTATTTGACAAGGGGCTAATGTCCAAAATATATTAAAAAATAAAAAAAAATGTATAAAGAATCCATACAGCTCAATAGCAGAAAACCCAAACAAACTAAAAAATGGACACAACTGGGGTGCCTGGATGGCTCAGTCACTTAGGTGACCCACTCTTGATTTCAGCTCAGGTCATGATCCCAGTGTTACGGGATCGAGCTTTGCATCAGACTCTGTGCTGAACGTGGAGCCTGCTTAGGAGTCTCTCTCTCTCTCTCTCTCTCTCTCTCTCTCTCTCCCCCTCTACCCCTCACCTCTACTCTCTCTCTTTCTCTCTCTCTCTTTCTCAAATAAATAAATAAATAGGCCTTCAAAAAATGGACAGAACTAAATGGACATTTTTTTTTCCAAAGAAGACATCAAAATGGCCAGTTGGTACATGAAAGGGTGCTCAATATCACTAACCATCCAAAAAAACACCAATCAAAACCACAATAAGATATCGTTGCACATCTGCTACAATGGATATTACCAAAAAGACAAGAACTAACACATGCTGGCAGCGATGTGGAAAAAAGAGAACCCTTGTGCACTGTAGGTAGAAACGTAAACTGGTAGGGATGCCTGGGTGGCTCAGCCAGTTAAGTGTCTGACTTGGCTCCGGTCATGATCTCACAGTTTGTGGGTTTGAGCCCCACATCAGGGTCTGAGCTGACTGGCTCAGAGGCTGGAGACTGCTTTGGATTGTGTCTCTCCCTCTCTCTGTGCCTCTACTCTGCTTGTGCTCTGTCTGTCTCTCTCTCTCTCTCTCTCAAAAAAACAAAACAAAACAAAACAAAACAAAACAAAAAAACAGAAAAAAAAAGAATCCTTAGAAATGTAAATTGGTATAGCCAGTGTGGAAAACAGTATAGAATTTCCTCAAAAACTTAAAAATGGAACTGTCATATGATCTAGCACTCACATTTCTGAGTAGATATCTAAAGAAGATGAAATCACTATTGTCAAGAGATATCTCAATAACTATGTTAATTGTGGCATTATTTATAACAGCCAAGACATGGAAATAACCTAAGTATCTATTGATGAATGAATTAATAAAGAAACTGTATATGCATATGTATATGTATATGTATATGTATATGTACATGTATAGTATACATATATACGTATGCATATGTATATGTATATATACACACACAATGGAATATTTTTCAGCCATATAAAAGAAATCTTGCCATTTGCAACAACATGGATGGACCTTGAATGAGCATTGTGCTAAGTGAAATAAGACAGACAGACAAAGACAAATACTATATGATCTCACTTATACGAAGAACCTTGAAATTTCAAATTTATAGAAACAGTAGAATGGTGGTTGCCAGGGACTGAGGGGTGGGAGAAATAGAAAACTGGTGATCAAAAGATATGAACATTCAGTTAAAAGATGAATAATTTCTGGGGATATGATATACAGTATGGTGACTATAGTTAACAATACTGTGTCATATATTTGAAAGTTGTTAAAAGTAGAGCTTTCATTTCATGTTCTCACGTGAAATGTGAAATGTACAAGATGTGTTAATGAGCTTTATTGTGGTAAATATTTCATAATATATATGTGTATCAAGTCATCACATTGTATACCTTAGAATTATAGCATGAAATATTCAATTATATCTAAATAAAGCTGGATTTAAAAAAAAAGGAAAGAGAAGCAACGGGCTAAACCAAATAATCTAAGCGTCCACTTAAGATTCCCTAAAAACAAAAGAAAATTAAACATAAAGTAAAGACGAAAGGAAATAATACATTTAAGAGAAAAATTGATAAAATAGAAAAAATAAAGCTAATAATGAAAGGGAAACCAAAAGCTGGCTCTTTGAAAAGATTAATAAAATGAATAATAGTTAGCCAGACAAAGGAAAAGAAGAGGATGTAGAAGTTAAAAATATCAGGAATGAAAATTTACATTACTACAGACCCTAAAAAGACATTTAAAAATATAATAAGGAAATATTATAAGGAATTTTATGGTTTAAAATTTGACAACTTAGGTAAAGGGAAAAAATTCTTAGAAGATAGAAACTGCCAAATGGCATGCAAGAAGAAATATGTAATCTGAAAAGCGTTGTCTTTATTAAAGACATTGAATTTGTAGTATTTGTAGTTAAAAATATTTCAACAAAGAAAGTTCTAAGATTACTTGACTTCACTGGTAAATTCTATTAAATATTTAATAAAGTAATCACAGCAAAATTTTATAAATTCTTCCAGAAATATAAGAAGATAGACTTCTAAACTCATTTTATCAAGTCAATATTACCTTGATATCTTGATACAAAATTATAGAAAGAGACTACAAGATAAGAAAATACAGACCAATATTTCTCATAATTATAGACACAAAAGTGATCAACAAATATTAGCAAATCAAATCTAGCAATATAGAAAAATAATAGAATATAATTACAAACGTGGATTTATCCTGGGACTGCAAGTTTGCTTGAACACTTTAAACAGCAGTTAATGTACTTTACTGTGTTAAAGGATTAAAAATAGTCATAACATTATGTTAATGAATATGGAAAAAGATACAAAGTCAACATATAAGAATTAATTGTATTTCTATATATAAGCAACAAACAACTGGAAATTGAAGTAAAAAAAATACCATTTATATAGCATAAAATAGATCAAATCCTTAGGAATAAAATCTTAAAAAATATATGCAAGGCCATTACAGTAAAAAAACCACAAAACATTATTGAGAGAAATTAATGAAGACATAAATAACTGGAGAGCAATACTGCATTTTTAGATTAGAAGACTCAATATTGATAAAACGTCAATTCTCATTGACATCCAAGAAGGCTTTTTTGTTGTTATTGCTGTAGAAATTGACAAACTGATTCCAAAATTTATGTGGAAATCAAAGCAGACTTAGATTCCCCAAAACAATTTAAAGTATCCAAAAATTTGGAGGATTCACACTACTTGATTTCAGAATTTACCATAAACCTATACTAAATGAAACAGTGTAGTATTGACTCCAAGATAGATAAATTAATGGGATAGAACTGAGTCTATAAATAGATCAATACATACATGATCAATTGGATTTTGATAAAAGCTCCAAGGTAAGCTAACAGGAATGAATAGTCTTTTTAACATGTGAGATTGAAAAAATTTGGATATAGGTGCAAAATAATGGAATTCAACACCTGTCTCAGAATATATAAAAAATTGGCTGAAAATGGATTATAGATCTAAACTGTAAGATCTAAAACTAAAATAATTACCATAAGAAAACATAGAGAAAAATCTATCTCATGTTTGGAAGGGATTTCCTAGACAAAACATGAATCATGAATGCAAAACAAATTTAGCATACTGGCTATATGACTTTGAAAATGTTATTTGCTTAATATGGCTCTCATTTTTCTTATCCATAGACAGAGATAACAATCCTACTTTCATTCGTATATAGTGAAGATTAAGTATGTAAAGCATATAGTAGCTGCTCAAATTAGTGGTATCTATTTGTAATTACTATTTTTGTTAGCAGTAATATTAACAGTGACATCTAAAACAGATGATTCTCAGGGTGTCTGGGTGGCTCAGTTGGTTGAGTGGCCGACTTTGGCTCAGGTCATGATCTCACAGTTTGTGAGTTGGAGCCCCGCAGAGCCTGATTCAGATTTTGTGTCTCCCCTCACTCTCTGCCCCTCCCTCAGTCACGCTTTCTCTCTGTCTCTCAAAACTGGATAAACGTTAAAAAAAAAAAAATTCAAGAACTTTCCTGCTTGCAAAGGCTTATCTTTTCAATAGGAAATGTTTACAGGTATCTAAACAGTTCTTGCAAAGATCGGAAAGAAAATTTATCCTAGAAATTAAATTTTTTCTTCCTTCTTATGTATAATCATTTTGTGGGGCAGAGTCACTAGAAAATGAATTACAGTGAATTTTAAATCCATTTCTTCCAATCTCTTTTTTCCCTCTCCTTGACTTTCTCAAATCTATCAAATGGATGGATTTACATTACTTTGATGCCTCCTTGTAGTTGATCTATGAGGACAGATTTATATTGAATAAATACTAATAGTTAATAAGTCTAACAAGCAAATTTATGTGAAATACTAATTTAAATTTTTCCTACTAGAAGTCATTTTCTTGTTATGGCAAACCGATGGAAAACAGGATATAGGCTTATCTTTGACATGAAAAGTAAAATGTATAACTACATAGAATGATATTAGAAATTGACTTTCAGACAAAAACAAATTTTTGCTTTTTTTTATACACCCCATTTGATTTTTTATTGTTATTTTTCAATGTTTTGTTTATTTTTGAAAGAGAGAAACAGCACGCGAGTGGGGGAGGGTCAGAGGAAGAGACACAGAATCTGAGGCAGGTTCCAGGTTCCGAGCTGTCAGCGCAGAGCCCAATGTGGGGCTGGAACTCACAAACCATGAGATCATGACCTGAGCTGAAGTCGGAGGTTTAACCAACTGAGCCACCCAGGCACCCCTATACTCCCCATTTTAAGCCATCGGTGAACACTTTGCCAGATCAGTGACCCAATCTTTTGTTTTTTTCTTCAATGATTAAAGAACCTAATAGATTAACAGTATTTTTGTTTTGGTTCCTTGTTGATTATGACTCCAATAAGTGAACAGAAGGGCTTATTTGTTAGAAATTCTGGTGAACAGCTTGCTGCAAGTTTAGTCAAAATAAGTTTTTATTCAGACCTACCTTGTCGTTCCCGGTACCTAAAGTGGACAATAGGTAGAGGCCTTCATGGGGTCTTGGAGGTGAGTCTAGACTAAAATACCCAAAACTTTGGAGGCTTCAGGTTACTTGATTTCAAAACTTACCATAAAGTTATACTAAATGAAACAGTGTAGTATTGACCAAAAGATAGATAAATTAAGTAACGGAACAGAATTGAGTCTATACATAGATCAATACATACATGATCAATTGGATTTTGATAAACGTGCCAAGGGAAGCTAATGGGAATGAATAGTGTCATGTTTACAAATATAAATTTTATAAAAGTAAAAATAGTATTATTTCTATTGTTCCTAGAAGGTCCTTGATTGAAGACTGCATGTTTACTGAGGTCTTAGGGGGAACTGACTGATTTTTGTGATCTTCAGTCTATCCCTTGAAAATCTGTCAAAATAGAACATGAAAATTTTATGATTTGCTATTTAAAGGGATTGTTTGAAAGATTTTACATCATTATCTTATTTTAATGATTGTATTCAATGTTTAGAGAAAGAATAAAATTTGAATATAATTAGCCTGCATAGTTAGTAAGTATCCTTAGAACTGTAACAAATTGGTAATAGAACAATGGGATATGTAAATGTGATTATAAAGGTTCAAAAGAACTTAATACTTAGGCTTTTATCACTTGCATTTTCAGATAAATGAAAACTAGGAGGAAGTTTCATTGGACCCCAAAGACAGTTCTGTTCAAAAAAGCCTCTTAGGAAAAGTGAAAAATATGAGGGCAGTTTTTCTGGAAAAAAGGTCAAGACGATTTCAGTTTTTTACCTTTTGAAGGTCACCCTCACTACTCTTTTATGGCAGGAGTGATTTTGCCCTCCTCCCCTCACCTCAGGGTATTTGGCAGTGTCCAGAGGATGTTTTTGGTTGTCACAACTGTGTAGGGAGGTTTGCTGCTGGCATCTGGACCATCTATAAACATGAGCTAGATAACCTCCCTTTAGGTTGTTCCAAAGTTGTTTCTCCAGAGGCAGATAAAATGAAGTAGAATGTCCCATGATTTTGTATCATAGATGGAAGTCTTATTTGATAATACATAGTTTTTTGTCAAGCACCAGCATTTTAAATACATTGTGTCTGCTCTTTATCATAATAAAATAGGTATTATTGTGTGCATTTACATGTGGAGAAACTGAAGGGAAGTGAAGCAAGAGAGCTTAAGACAAAATCTCAAGGTTACCGGACCAGGTAGTGCCACTAGCATTTTGAATGCAAGTGTTTTGACTCCTAACATATTCTATCTCACTGCATCCTTCTATCAACTGCTTTGCATACATATGACAAATTTTTCTAAAACTATAAGTGTAAAAGACAATTATGAGTTGTAAAAAGTTTTACGTGCCTGGTTGCAAAGTAAGGACATGGACTGTATCTATTATATATTCTTGCTCCCATTTTTCAAGTTACTATTTATTTTATCTTTTAATTTTTTTAATGTTTGCTTATTTTTGAGAGACAGAGAGAGACAGAGAGTGAGCAGGGGATTGGGAAGAGAGAGAGAGAGAGACACAGAATTCCAAGCAGCCTCCAGGATCTGAGCTGTCATCACAGCGCCTGATGTTGGGCTTGAACCCAGGAACCTGAGCAGAAGTCAGAGGCTTAACTGACTCAGCCACCCAGGCGCCCCTCAAGTTACTATTTCAAGATTAGTGAATCTCTGGAAAACACAAGAGAATATTTCATTATTCTAACTAGCAAAATAAAGGAAAAGAACACATTTTTTGTTTACCTTGACTATTTTTTTTTTCAACGTTTTATTTTTATTTTTGGGACAGAGAGAGACAGAGCATGAACGGGGGAGGGGCAGAGAGAGAGAGGGAGACACAGAATCGGAAACAGGCTCCAGGCTCTGA
This sequence comes from Lynx rufus, assembly GCF_022079265.1. NCBI lineage: Eukaryota > Metazoa > Chordata > Mammalia > Carnivora > Felidae > Lynx > Lynx rufus. The sequence goes on from NW_025814834.1 coordinate 74,935,691, forward strand.
GCCATCAGCCCAGAGCCTGACGCAGGGCTTGAACTCCCGGACCGCGAGATCGTGACCTGGCTGAAGTTGAATGCTTAACCGACTGTGCCACCCAGGCGCCCCTACCTTGACTATTTGTATGAATCCTATTTCAGGGGAACTGAATGGTTCATGAAGAGAAGTTTTCTTTTTTTCTTTTTTTTTTTTTTTTTGGTATGTAACTTTTTTTAATTAATAAACTTCATTTTTTAGGGAGGTTTCAGGTTCACAGCAAAATTGAGCAGAAAGTAGTTTCCATCACCACCCTCACCCTTGCCACCCTGTTAAACTTGCCCCACTCTCAGCATTCCACACCACAGTGGTACATTTACTTCAATCGATGAACCCACATTGATGCATTGTTATGGGAATTTCTCAGTTTACATCAAGGTTCCCTCTTCGTATGGTACTTATTATCTATGGGTTTTGACAAGTATGATAATGATATATAGCCAACATTGCTGTATCATACAGAATAGTTTCACTGCCCTAAAAATTCTGTTCTCTTCCTCAGTATCCCTCTCTCTCCTGTAACCCCTGGCAACTACTTTTTTTTTTTATTGTTTCTATAGTTTTGCCTTTTCCAGAATACCATATAGTTGGAGTCATACAGTATATAGTCTTTTCAGATTGGCTTCTTTCATTTAATAATATGAATTTAAGATTCTTCCATATCTTTTCATGGCTTAAGAGGTCATTTCCTTTTAGTGCCGAATAAGATTCCATTGTCTGGATGTACTGCATTTATCCATTTACCTACTGAAGGATATCCTGGCTGCTTCCAAGTTTTGGCAATTATGTTAAAGCTGCTATAAACATCTGTGTGCAGGTTTTCGTGTGGACACAAGTTTTTAGTTATTTTGGATAAATATCAAGAAGCACAATCGTGGGATCATATGGGAGGAGTATGTTGAGTTTTGTAAGAAACTACCAACCGGTCTTCCGAAGTGACTGTACCCTTTTGCATTCCGAGCAGCGGTAAACAGGAGCTCGTGTTGCCCCACACCCTCCTCAGCCTCTGGTGTTGTCACTGTTCTGGTTTTGGCCAGTCTAGTAGGTGTGTTGTGTTATCTCACTGTCATTTTAATTTGCATTTCGGTAATGATATATGATGTTGAGTATCTTACATGTTTTTTATTTTATTTTATTTTTGAGAGAGAGAGAGAGAGAGAGAGAGACAGAGTGAGAGTGTGGGAGGGGCAGAGAGAGAGGGTGACACAGAATCTGAAGCAGGCTTCAGGCTCTGAGCGGTCAGCACAGAGCCTGATGTGGGCTTGAACTCGTGAACTGCGAGATCCTGACCCGAGCCGAAGTCGGACACTGAACTGACTGAGCCACCCAGGCGCCCCTGATGTTGAATATCTTTCCACATACTTTCTTGGCATCTTCGGTGAGGTATCTGTTCAGGTCTCTTGCCCATTTTTAAATTGGGTCGTTCATTTCATTTTTTTATTCTTGAGTTTTAAAAGTTCTTTGTATATTTTGGGCAACAGTTCTTTATCAGCTGTGTATTTTGCAAATATTTTCTCCCAATCTGTGGGTTGTTTCCTCATTCTCTTGACATTATCTCTTATGGAGCAGAAGTTCTTAATTTTAATAGAGTCCAGCTTATCAACTATTTCTTTCATGGATTGTGCCTTTGGTGTTATATCTGAAACCTCACTGCCATACCCAACCAGTTAGGCTTTCTTCTATGTTATCTTCTAAGATTTTCATAGGTTTGCATTTTATATTTAGATCTGTGATCTACTTTGAGTGAATTTTTGTTAAGGGTGTAAGGTTTGTGTTTAGATTCATTTTTTTTTCTTTTAGCATATAGCTGTCTAGTTGTTCCATCACCATTTGTTGAAAGGACTATCTTTGCTTCATTGTATTGCCTTTGTTGGTTTGTCAAAGTGATGTTGACTATATTTATGTGGGTCTATTTCTGGGTTCTTGTTTCTATTCTGTTGATCTATTCATCTGTTCTTTAATCAGAATCATGCATTCTTAGGTATTATAGCTTCATAGTAAGTCTTAAAATTAGGTACTGTCAGTCCTCTGACTTTATTCCTCTCCTTCAATATCAAGATGGCTCTTCTGGGTCTTTTGCCTCTCCATATAAACTTTAGATAAGGTTGTTAATATCCACAAAATAACTTGCAGGTATTTTCATTAGGATTGCATTGAATCTATACTTCAGTTTGGAGAAACTGACATTATTCAGCCCGCCTACTCATGAACATGGAATATTGCTTCATTTTTTTAGTGATTATTTGAAAACTTGCATCACAGTTTTAAAATTTTCCTCACATTGATCATATATATGTATATATATATATATATTTATATATATACTTATATACTTATGTACATATACTTAAGTGTGTGTATATGTGTGTGTATATATATATATATATATACATATATATATATTCTTTTTTTTTTTGAGGTGGGGAAGACTGCTAATGTAAGTAGTAAAGTGTTTTGAATTTCAAATTCCAATTGTTTATTGCTGGTATATAGGAAAGTGATAGATTTTGGTATGTTAACTTGTATCTTGCAATCTTGCTATTATTGCTTATTAGTTCTGTTTTCATCAATTCTTTCAGAGTTCCTAAAAAGACAGTTTTGTAATCTGTAAACAAAAAGAGTTTGATTTCTTCCTTCCCAATCTCTAAACTTTTTACTTGATTTTCTTGTCTTATTGCATTAGCTAGGACTTCCAGTACAATGTTGAAAAACAGTTAAAAAGTTTCAAGTTTCTCACCACTGATATGATGTTATTAACTGTAGATTTTTTTTTATAGATGTTCTTTATCAAGTTGAGGAATTTCCCTTCTATTCCTGGTTTGGTGAGAGTTTTTTTGTTTTTTGTTTTTTGTTTGTTTTGTTTTTTAATCATGAATGTTGGATTTTGTCAAATGCATTTTCTACCTTTACTGATATGATCATGTAGTTTTTCTTCTTCAGCCTATAGATGTGATTATATTAATTGTTTTTAAAATGTTGAGCCGGACTTTCATACCTGGAATAAATTCCATTTGGTTGTGGTATATTCTTTTTAGACATTGTTGGATTTATTTGCTAATATTTTGTTGAGGACTTTGCATCAATGTTTATAAGAGATATTTGGCCTATAGTTTTTTTTGTAACGTCTTTGTCTGATTTTGGAATTAGTGTAATGCTGGCCTCCCTGGTTGATTTCTGTTTTAGAAGGCTATTAATGATTGATTCAATTTCTTTAATAGATGTAGATTGCCAGACTGTCTATTCCTTCCTGTGTGACTTTTGGCAGATTTCGTCTTTCAAGGAGCTAGTTCATTTAAATTAGGTTACAAATTTCTGGGCAGAAAGATGTTTATAGTATTCTCTTACTATCCTTTTAGTGACCATATTATTTTTACCGATGTTCCCTCTTTATTTCTGATATTAGTAATTTGTGTCATCTCTCTTTTTTCTTAGCCTGGCTAAAGGTTTATCAATTTTATCAATCTTTTGAAAGCACCAGATTTTGGCTTTGTTAATTTTTCTCTATGGATTTCTGCTTTCAATTTTATTGAATTCGGCTCTAATATTATTTCTTTTCTTTCCCCTGCTTATTTTGAACTTAATCTGCCCTTATCTTTCTAGTTTCCTCAGGTGGAATCATAGATTACAGATTTTAGATGTTTATTCTTTTCTCATAAATGCATTCAATCCTAAAAAAATTCCCCTCTAAGTACTCTTTTTTCTGCATCCTACAAATTTTGATATTATATTTTCATTTTCATTTAGTTCCAAGTATTTTAAAACTTATCTTGAAATTTCTTCTTTTACTTATGTATTATTTAGATGTATTTTGTTTAATCTGCAAATATTTGGGGGAATTGCCAGCTGTATTTCTGTTATTGATTTCCAGTTTAGTTCTGAGAACAGACGTGGTATGATTTCTATTTTTAAAATTTGTTAAGATGTGTTTTATGACCCAGAATGTGTTCTATCTTGGTGGATATTCTATGTGACCTTGAGAAGAACAATTTGTTGATGCTGGATGAAGTAGTCTATATATATCAATTATATTCAGTTGATGATATTGTTGGATTAAACCATGTCTTACTGATTTTCTGCCTGTGAGCTCTGCTCATTTCTGATTCAGGGGTGTAAAAGTTTCCAAATATGATAATAGAGTCATCTATTTCTCCTCTCCTCTTTATCCGTTTTGTCTCACATATTTTAATCCTGTGATGTTAGGTGCATGAATGTCAACAATTGTCTTCTTACAGAACTGACCCCTCTATCATTATGTATTGTCCCTCTTTATTTCTTATAACTTTCCTTTTTCTGACATCTGCTCTGTTTGGAATATATATAGCTACTCCCACTTTCTTTTTATTAGGTTATTATGGTATTTCTTTATCCCCTAATTTTTAATTATATTTCTTTTTATATTTAAAGTGGGTTTCTTGTAGGCAACATACAGTCGATTCTTATTTTTTGCCCTTTCTGACAATATTTCTTTTAATTGGTGTATTTAAACCATTAATGCTAAAGTGATTATTGATATAGTTGGATTAACTACCATATTTGTTACTGTTTTCTATTTGTTATCCTATTTGTTGCTGAGTCTTTGGTCCTATTTTTGCCTTCTGCTTTTTTTCTCCTGCCTTTTGTGGTTTTAATTGAACATTTTACACAATTCCATTTTCTCTCCCTTCTTAAGCATATCAGTTATACGTCTTTTTCCTTCCACATTGTTGGTGGCTGGACTATAGTTTACAATATATATTTACCACTAATCCAAGTCCACTTTCAAATAATACCTGTACTGCCTCATGACAGCATCATTGCTGTCATTTATTTCACTTATACACAGGAATATGTAAGCATTTATGAGTATATGTGTAAAAGTACATGCTTATATGTGCATATATGCGTGTGTGTGTGCGTGCATATTCAAATAGGTTGTTGTTATTATTTTGAACAAACTTTTATCTATTAGATTGACTAATTGTCCAACAGTTCTCAATATTATGTTCTAATTATTTTTAGCCTTTAGTTCTTTTTTTTTCACTTTCTGAATTTTCTGTTGTCATATCCCGAAACTCAGATTCTTTCCTTATGTGTCCAGTCTACTAATGAGCCCATCAAAGGCATTCTCCATTTCTCTAACAGTGGGTTTTTTTCCCCAGAAATTCTTTTTGATTCTTTCTTAGAAATTCCATCTCTCTGTTTACATTATCCATTTGCTTTTGCAGGTAGTCTATTTTTTTTATTATTATTAAAGCCCATAGCATACTAATTACAGTTTTAAAAAATTCCTGCCTTGGGAACGCAAGCTGGTGCAGCCACTCTGGAAAACAGTATGGAGGTTCCTCAAAAAACTAAAAATAGAACTGCCGTATGACCCAGCAATTGCACTACCAGGCATTTATCCATGGGATACAGGTGTGCTGTTTCAAAGGGACACATGCACCCCCATGTTTTTTAGCAGCACTGTCAACAATAGCCAATGTATGGAAAGAACCCAAATGTCCATTGATGGATGAATGGATAAAGAAGATGTGGTATATATATATACCATGCAGTATTACTCAGCAATCAAAAAGAATGAAATCTTGCCATTTTCAACTACATGGATGGAACTGGAGGGTATTATGCTAAGTGAAATTAGTCAGTCAGGGAAAGACAAAAATCATATGATTTCACTCATATGAGGACTTTAAGAGACAAAACAGATGAACATAAGGGAAGGGAAACAAAAATAATATAAAAACAGGGAGGGGTTTAAGCCATTTATGAAAAGCCCACAGCTAACATCATCCTCAACGGGGAAAAACTGAGAGCTTTTTCCCTGAGATCAGGAACACGACAGGGATGCCCACTCTCACCGTTGTTGTTTAACATAGTGCTGGAAGTGCTAGCATCAGCAATCAGACAACAAAAGGAAATCAAAGGCATCAAAATTGGCAAAGATGAAGTCAAGCTTTCGCTTTTTGCAGATGACATGATATTATACATGGAAAATCCGATAGACTCCACCAAAAGTCTGCTAGAACTGATACATGAATTCAGCAAAGTTGCAGGATACAAAATCAATGTACAGAAATCAGTTGCATTCTTATACACTAACAATGAAGCAACAGAAAGACAAATAAAGAAACTGATCCCATTCACAATTGCACCAAGAAGCATAAAATACCTAGGAATAAATCTAACCAAAGATGTAAAGGATCTGTATGCTGAAAACTATAGAAAGCTTATGAAGGTAATTGAAGAAGATTTAAAGAAATGGAAAGACATTCCCTGCTCATGGATTGGAAAAATAAATATTGTCAAAATGTCAATACTACCCAAAGCTATCTACACATTCAATGCAATCCCAATCAAAATTGCACCAGCATTCTTCTCGAAACTAGAACAAGCAATCCTAAAATTCATATGGAACCACAAAAGGCCCCGAATAGCCAAAGGAATTTTGAAGAAGACCAAAGCAGGAGGCATCACAATCCCAGACTTCAGCCTCTACTACAAAGCTGTCATCATCAAGACAGCATGGTATTGGCACAAAAACAGACACATGGACCAATGGAATAGAATAGAAACCCCAGAACTAGACCCACAAACATATGGCCAACTCATCTTTGACAAAGCAGGAAAGAACATCCAATGGAAAAAAGACAGCCTCTTTAACAAATGGTGTTGGGAGAACTGGACAGCAACATGCAGAAGGTTGAAACTAGACCACTTTCTCACACCATTTACAAAAATAAACTCAAAATGGATAAAGGACCTAAATGTGAGACAGGAAACCATCAGAACCTTAGAGGAGAAAGCAGGAAAAGACCTCTCTGACCTCAGCCGTAGCAATCTCTTACTCGACACATCCCCAAAGGCAAGGGAATTAAAAGCAAAAGTGAATTACTGGGACCTTATGAAGATAAAAAGCTTCTGCACAGCAAAGGAAACAACCAACAAAACTAAAAGGCAACCAACGGAATGGGAAAAGATATTTGCAAATGACATATCGGACAAAGGGCTAGTATCTAGAATCTATAAAGAGCTCACCAAACTCCACACCCGAAAAACAAATAACCCAGTGAAGAAATGGGCAGAAAACATGAATAGACACTTCTCTAAAGAAGACATCCAGATGGCCAACAGGCACATGAAAAGATGTTCAGCGTCGCTCCTTATCAGGGAAATACAAATCAAAACCACACTCAGGTATCACCTCACGCCAGTCAGAGTGGCCAAAATGAACAAATCAGGAGACTATAGATGCTGGAGAGGATGTGGAGAAACGGGAACCCTCTTGCACTGTTGGTGGGAATGCAAATTGGTGCAGCCGCTCTGGAAAACAGTGTGGAGGTTCCTCAGAAAATTAAAAATAGACCTACCCTATGACCCAGCAATAGCACTGCTAGGAATCTACCCAAGGGATACAGGAGTACTGATGCATAGGGGCACTTGTACCCCAATGTTCATAGCAGCACTCTCAACAATAGCCAAATTATGGAAAGAGCCTAAATGTCCATCAACTGATGAATGGATAAAGAAATTGTGGTTTATATACACAATGGAATACTACGTGGCAATGAGAAAAAATGAAATATGGCCTTTTGTAGCAACGTGGATGGAACTGGAGAGTGTGATGCTAAGTGAAATAAGCCATACAGAGAAAGACAGATACCATATGGTTTCACTCTTATGTGGATCCTGAGAAACTTAACAGGAACCCATGGGGGAGGGGAAGGAAAAAAAAAAAAAAGGACGTTAGAGTGGGAGAGAGCCAAAGCATAAGAGACTGTTAAAAACTGAGAACAAACTGAGGGTTGATGGGGGGTGGGAGGGAGGGGCGGGTGGGTGATGGGTATTGAGGAGGGCACCTTTTGGGATGAGCACTGGGTGTTGTATGGAAACCAATTTGTCAATAAACTTCATATAAAAAAAAAAAAAAAAAAAAAAAAAACAGGGAGGGGGACAAAACAGAAGAGACTCATAAATATGGAGAACAAACTGAGGGTTACTGAAGGGGTTGTGGGAGGGGAGATGGGCTAAATGGGTAAGGGGCACTAAGGAATCTACTCCTGAAATCATTGTTGCACTATATGCCAACTAATTTGTATGTAAATTTTAAAAAATAAAAAATTGAATTAAAAAAATCCTGGTTTAATAATTCCAGCATTTCTGCTATATCTGACTCTGTTCTGATACTTCTGATGCAATCTCTTTAAATTGCTTTTTGTTTTGGCTTATTTGTTGGGTTTTTGCCTTTAAGTTTGCCTGGTGATCTGTTGTTCTGATAGAAAAGTGGACATAATGTACTGGGTAAAAGAAACTGGTAAATAGGCCTAATGTAATGGTAAGGTGTGAGGACAGAGAAGTGTTTTGTAGTCCTATGATTAAGTCTCAGCCTTTTAGTGAGCCTGTGCCCTTGGACTGTGAACATCACCAGTGCATCTCACCACCAGCTCCCCTTAGTGAGAACGAATGGCCTAGAATGGGCTGGAGTTGGGGATTTCTATTCTTCCAGGTTGGTTAGGTTGTGGTAAAATCCTAGCAGTTCAGCTCTCATAAAATAGTGTCTCCTGTGGGAGACGTTTTAACAAAAAGGGAATACTCTGATGTATTTCAAAATGGTTGTTCTCTTCTTGCCAGAACATGAGGGGATTTTTCTCTGCTACAGCTCCTGGAGTAAAACTTGCAAAACTATGGTCCCCTCCCTCCCCCAAAAGTGGAATCTTTTGGAGTTTTTAACTCTCAGTGTTGTCCTTGCTTAGCATCCAGTATTTGCCTACCCTGACACAGGATCTCACAGTTTTCTGCTTGTGGGTTTCTGCTTTCATAAGTAGTGGTTCTCTGAATCCATCTGTCTACCTCTCCAATTTTAATGACAGAAGTTTGTCCTGCTACCTCACTTCTCCACTAGATTCAAGAGAAGTTGTTGATTTTTGGTCTGTTTAGTTTTTTACTTGTTGATAGGTCAGAGTGCTGACTTCTAAGCTCCCTACATGTTGGACCAGAAATTGGAAGTTGGGAGGTTTTTCTTTAAGGAAGGATTTCAACTATTAAGTGTGGGAAAATGATAAAATCAGGATATGATCATTTTACTATCCCTAATAAAATAATGTATCTAGGGAATGATCATCAATAATTGTAAAAACAGGTGAAAAGCTGATAGGAGTTTTTAAATGGATAGTTCAGGATAACACCCTGATCAATCATAACAACCAAAACAGTATGCACAATAGAAAGTACATATTATTACTTGTGAGGTAATCTTGCCAAAATATTGATTATTGTTATCAAGCTTCAAGGTCTTATTATTAGCTCATAGGAGAGGAGATAGAAAGACTTGCTAGGTGACACCAAAGGGGACACCATCAGCTAAAGCCAGAGTACGAAAAATTCTATGGAAAGAACTCTGTTTCTTAAGCAAGTGCATCGGGGGAAAAAAGAAAGAAAATAAAGTGTGTGTGTGTGACGGGGAGGGGATATATAGATTCAGAAAAGACCTAATAGCTTTTGTAATCTGTAGTTTTGATTGGATGTCAATTTGAAAAAAAAAATCAACTGTGAACAATAAATCATGAGACAATAGGGGAAATTTGGATGTTAACTGAATATTAGACAGTGTTGAGACTTTATTGTGATATTGTACTGCAATTAGCTGTGAAAAAAAAACAACTTTGTTTTTTAGAGGCATATGTTGAAGTGTTTATTACTACAGTGAAATTATGCCTCATTTGCTGGTCATAATCCATAAAGGTAGGAAAGAAGAATAGGAAAGTGTCATAGAGTTTATTTAGTAAAGAAAATCTTCATTTTGTTGGTAAAGGGACAAATTCAGAGAGGCTCTTATTCATTGATATCAAGTACAAGTAATAGCCAAACTGAAACTAAAATTAATTGCTGATTTTTATTCCAGTACTTAAAAAATAGAACAGTTTAAATATTCATAATCTTAACTGTATTGATTTGCTTAACAAAACAAAAATTTGGAAAAATAAAAATCTCTAACTGAATAATGACAAACTTTGAATCAATTGGGTTATGAACTAATGGCATTTTACTTAAATTGAATGAAATGCAAACTATAAAAGAGGTAAACTTTCTTTCCTTTTATTAGCTTTTTCTTTCCAGGGAAACAAAATTTCTACAAAAAGTATGTATCTTAACATGTTAGTACCATTCCAGTGTTGCTCTGATTATATTTGGGCCATTTATCATGTTGCTAGGTTCCCATATCCCCTCACTGTGGTTTCTCATTAATGCTGGCAATTTTTCACACATCTAACTTTATTCCAATTTCTTCATAATTTGAGTTTTCTAAACAGTTTCTTGAAAGTGACTAGCTAATATGATAAAGTAATTTCTGTTGAGATGTTAATGGATAATTCATTGGATGTGGGTGTGCCATCATTTTGAAATGTCTGAAAGAGTAAGACAGGAATTTAGGCAACTGTGGTAGACTGGTGATAACCAGGGATATTTTAATGTTTTTATTTTTCTAAAGGCTTATTTATTGGGGGTTGAGGGTAGGCCAGGGAGAGAAGGAGACAGAGAATCCCAAGCAGGCTCTGCGCTAGAAGCACAAAGCCTGATGTGGGGCTCGATCTTACAAACCGTGAGATCATGACCTGAGCCAAAATCAACAGTTGGACACTTAACCAACTGAGCCACTCAGGTGCCCTAACTAGGAAGATTTTTAAATGATGGATGGGAAACTTTTAGTGTTTCTTACATAATATTACATACAGCATGTAACCTTCTAATATTTAGGGTCATTCTTAATCCCATTCATTTCAATATTTAGCTATTGTTCAGTATTTTTTTAATATATTTATTAATTTTATTTGACTATAGTTGACATACAATGTTATGTTAGTTTCAAGTGTACAACTTAATTATTTGACAACTTTACGCATTATACTATGTTCACCACAAGTATAGCTATCATTTGTCTCATTACATCATCATGATACCATTGACAATGTTTCTTATGCTCTGCTTTTTATTCTTGTCTTACTCATTCCATCACTGGAAGCCTGTATCTCCTTCTCTCTTTTACCCATTTTTGTCTAACCCTCCCATCCCTCTTCCCTCTGGCGACCATTAGTTTGTTCTTCGTATTTATAATTCTGAGTCTGCTATTTGTTTGCTTATTCACTTTTTTTAAGATTCGATTTATGAATAGAATTATGTGGTATTTGTCTTTTTCAGTCTGGCTTATGATACCTTCTAGGTCCATCCATACTGTCTATCATTTTTCTAACTTTAAGGGGCATAAATAATCAAATTATGGTTCAAATGCATCATGATTATATTGGTATGCTGTAATTTAGTTCCTTTTGCTATCCATCAAACACTGGTAAGAACAACTCTTGGTTAGTTTCCTTCAAAGTAGCTGCCAAAATATCTCCCATTATTTTTTTTAATTCAAGTGTATAATATATTTACCAAAATAACTTTCCACAACCAGTGAAAGTGAAAATAAATTTTTCCATTTACCGTTACCATTCATAAAGTTTTTATTTTTCATTTCACATAAGTGAGAAAGGAAGAAGCAAAGTTATATAAATGCTTAAATGCTTTTTGGTTACTTTTTAAATTTACAAGAACTTTAGAAAAATATGAATTAAATTATCTTCAATTGAGAAAAAAATTTGAATTCTCTTTCACATCACTTTTTTTTTGTTTGTTTTTGTTTTTGTTTTCATTTCTCTTTCTCAGTATTTATTTTCCTCTTCTATTGCTTGGATGAATTTTGTGATGACAGGACATGTTGTTTTGTTAAATGACTTTTGTTCTAGATTACATAAGCTTTCTGCTCCTTTCGTAAAATAGCTAATATGTAACTCCAAAAGAGAATTAGAATGCATCTCAAAAGAAAACATTATTTCTGTGGTAGACCAAAAGCTAACTTTAAGTTAATTTCAAAAGGCTAGCTTGAAGTTAGATACAAGCTGGTTTTAAGTTAATTTAATTTCTTTTTGTCAGGTAATTTTTTTTTGACAATTTACTTATGTTAAAAACACCCTAAAAAACAAAGAACCCAGATGTTAAAGGAGATTCTAGAAGAAAAAGGACATGAAATTCAAAGTACAAGAATGAAACTTCATATATGAATATGGTTGAAAAATAGTTAAAGCAATATATAAAGTTAAGATATCGTTACTACAGATGAGAGGGGTAGATAGGAAGTACAGAGGTTGGGCAAGGGTAACAACTGAAATTGGGTTTGAATTATGACAGCATGTTATTTTCTTTGAGACAGGATAAATCAACCTGGATCAGTCAGTATACATTAATAATCAGGTGTGTTGAAGTCTACTCACATTGGCTTGCAAAAGCCAATTGTTAAATTTTTAGGAATTTGGAAATATAGTTTTTAAAATTGTCATTATTAAAATTCAATTAGATAAATTTTAATTAAGTACATTATATTAAACTCTAACAGATGTTCAAAACTCGAGAGTTCCTAATTTTGCTACATTTTAGTATTACATATGCTTTTGAAATTATTTATGTCAATGATACCTATAGGATAAATAATACATAATAGTATATACTGTACAAAAATTGACAATCATATAAATCAGGTTTTAATTTATCATTTCTTTTGATTTCTAGAATTAAGAAAGCGATGGTGAATGTTAATATTGTGGATTATATCTAGAAGAGTATTGTACCTGTACCTGCTACATGGTGAATAGCCCCAAAAAACTGAGGAATATTCTTCTAGTCTTTGAAAACAATTATCCACTTCAGCAAAATAGTTGCTTGTGATTGGTGAATGAATGAAATCCGACATGTGCCTTTTTTCATTTTTATCTTACGCATTAACCTAAATAAAATATCAATTACATGCGTGTCAAAACTACATTGGTTTCTCGGTCGCAACCATATAGATACAGATAAAGAGATGGATAAAAATCAATGAAAGCATCTGTGAGAATCAGATGGTTATAAAGAACTTACGATAAAAATTATTTTATATGTTGTTATTACTTAAGCATGATGAAATACCTACAACCTGTCTCATGGTATCTGCTACGTAGATAATGGTCATTGATGTTACCTTTAAGTCGTTACTTTTAATGTAGTGAAGGAGAAATTGAGAAGAGAAAATGGTTTCATCAGGGAAAGTTCTTAGAGTAAGTATGCTTTGTGGTAGAGTTTGAAGAACAAGAATTATGAATTGAGATAGCCTAAGACTGATAGCTAAAATGAAGTGAATTCACTGATGTTCAATTTCATCATTCTTTGTTTAAATAGCTTGCCTATAATTTTCAGCTTAAATAGGCTGGTTCATTTTACTAGAACCACAGGGGAGTTTTTTTAAACATAGATTCTTGGACTTCAGAGCCAACCTACTAATCGGAATCTCCAGGGATTGGGAACACATCCCTGATAATCCTGAGAGAGCCAGTCCAGCTACACAGAAGAACAGGGTCTGGAAACCACTAGAAAATAAGGAAGGAGACCCTGAGTTCTGGATTCAAATTTTGCTTCTGCTTTCTCCCAGTGTTGTGAACTTGGGCAAGTTACTTGATCTCTCCATACTTTGTTTTTTCCAACTCTAAAGTGGAAGCAAGGATATAAAATAGTAATAAAGTTGCAATGTATAAGAAGACAGATGATATTCAGTATTGGTAAAAGAGAAAAATACCCTGTGGTTATGTGCCCATAGTCTACCAAATTCTGTCAGCAGATCTTTTGCTGTTGAATCATTCTTATCTCAATCCTTCTCTTTTCCCTGTGAATGAAATTTGCCACATAGTGATGCTAATATTTTTAAAAATTTATTTTATTTGCATTAATTCTGAGAGAAAAATTGCTGCTTCCTACTGGACAAATTACTGATTATATTTCTAATTTAAAATGATCAATTGTAAACTGTTTATTAATGAAGTACAAAGACTAAAATTTTGTTTATTATTATTAAACTCTATTTTTGTTTCAAATTTGCCCATGGTATTTAAGTCTCATATGGTCATTATGTAGTGAGATTTGTAATCGTGAACCCTATCTGTATACAAATGTATTAAAGGTATACTCATTTCTAAATTGTATTAAGTCAGTTAGCCATCTGTTACAGAGAAAGTTACCAAGTGCTTAAAATTAAACTTGACAAATATTTCATAAAAAATATGTGTGAAAAAGTTATTTGTGACTCAGATTGGCTTATGTTGAAATATTTTTTTTTCTTTTTAGCCACAAGATGGTGCTTTTGCACTCTGTATTTCCTTTGAGAAAGTAAAAAGATCTTTAAAATGGTTGACAAAAGACTTTAATTTTATAAGAATCATTAGAGTTCAAAGCGCTTGTTATTTCTAAATAACAAGGGTGTAGTCCTCACTACACCCTTGGGTAAGAAATGTTAATATGAAGGTGAAAATGAAAAGCATTTTTTTAATCCTTTGGGACAATTCATTTGCTCTCTTTTTAAGCAGGGTTGTGACTCTCAGAGTGTGTTTGTTATTTCTGTTCATAACCGAGGAAAGTCCCTCCAAGTATATTACTGTATAATCCCTAACATACCATAGACCCATTTATTAAGATGTCAAAACTAGAGCTTGTGAAATACTAGTCACAGTATGTGGTTCTGTCAAGGTAGTCAAGTCCAAAAGTGAGAAGGTAGAAAGAATCCTCTAAAAAATGGACGTCGTGTGCTTTCTGTCCAAAAACCTTGCTTTCTTTTTCATATATGCCTTTGTTTCATTCTTCTTATTTTATTATTATTTTTTTCCCTAGCAAGGCTTCTTGGCCCATACCAGCCTGAGTATATTCCTTCCACAAGATAGTCATGGGCTTTTTTAATTTGGGGGTTGAAGAGCCTGTAAATACCTTTCATTCAACAACTTCTTAGCCAAAGGAGGCATTGTTTGTGTATCATCTCTTGATTGTCCCATTGTTGTCCCATCAATAAGAACCTTTCTGTGATGGCTCTTTCTCTCCTTTTTGTCAAATGCTCTGCTCATTTTTTTCTTTTTTAATTCTGCTAACCTTGTTTAGATTTTCCTGCCTTAAGAGAGTTTCTTGAAGATTCAATTATCTCATGGTTTTGTTATATCTTACCCTTTAAAATGTAAACCACTAAAGCAAATCACTTACCTGCCGGGTAGAGTTTTTGGAGATATTGCATCCCAACTTTTTTCACGAAGCTTTAAGGAAAAATTATAAAATAAATTCAGAGTTTTCACCTGGGACCATTTTTTCATCTAACTTCAAATTTCAATCTCAAACTGATGAGATTTTTCTTTTTCTACCTGCTGGACTTTTGCCTGATCCCAAGAGCAGTGCACAAGAATGAAGGTTGTCTCTGTGAAGCACAGTCTTTTTTTTTCCCCACTCAGTAATCATTATTTAATATTTTTAAATAAAAGTATTCACCAAATTGGCAAATTCTTGCATATCTCCACTTCTTTTGAGCCTTTGTGTGTGGATGTGATTATAGTTTGAAGGGGAGGAAAGCAGAGGGAAGGGGAAAGGAGAGGATGTGAGCTTACCTAATTTACATGGAATTAACAAGGAGACACCTGTATAAAAGACTCACCTCTGTAAGAGGTTCCCTGTCTTAAGCAGCTAAAGTCTCCCAAAGTCTCCAAAACAATTTCCTTTGACCTTTTGTTAAAGATGGCCTCTACCAAGCAACTGATTTTCCTGTTCCCAAGGGTGAAGGATTGAGACACGTTTTTCTGTTGCTGAGTGTTGAACTTCTATCAAACCACGTCTTTCCTATGTAGTGCCAAAAAAATTCTTAGTGATCTAAACATGGAGGAGAAGTCACAGTTACAATTCCTGACTCAAGAATTGTGTTACCTTGCTGTGAATACCACTATCTTTAAAAAAACTTTTTTTTAATGTTTATTGATTTTGAGAGAGAGAGAGAGAGAGACAGAGGGAGAGAGAAGGGGAGGGTCAGAGAGAGAGGGAGAGAGAGAATCCCAAGCAGGTTCCGTGTTGCCAGCACAGAGTCCGACATGGCTGTCAGATCATGACCTGAGCTGAAATGAAGAGTCGAATGCTTGGCCGATTGAGCCACTCAGGCTCCTCTGTTATTACCACTATCTTGAGTGACATTATTTCTTGAATTCTTCTCTCCTAAGAGAAGATTGAACAGTCAGTTTGTGCAAAAGGGATCTTTTGGGGGAAAGTTAGGAAAGGAAACTTGACTTCTCATCTGCATCCATCTTGGGTTAGTAATGTTAAAGCTCATGAACTACTGAGAGCAACATGTCAGCTTCCGTGTCTAGTTGCTTGAGGGGACAAAGGACTATTTGGCACACACTGCTGATGTAAAAATGATTCAGATGACTTTTCTTTTCCAGGTCTTCCAAGTCTATTGTCCTGTTAAAATTGTGATGTGATATCTGCCATGCTATAAAATATATTTTTGTGGATGTCACGTTATGTTTCCGTGGGAAAGTATCCTACAGTCTTCTGAGGCGCATATGAGGTGTTTTGATATGAGGGTGAGAGAGTGATTCTGAGTATGGTAGTCCGTGTGCACAAAGTCTGTATCGTAACTATAGTTGTGTTTTTCTTTTGACCCTCAAGTTACTTCAGGTGGCCCAGTTCACAGTTGGCATAATTTAAGGATGCCTACTATCTGGGAAGACATACATTTGTCCAACTTAGAGCATGAAAGAGGTAACATTTCCAGGAGTCGTTCCCATACATCTCTAACTTCAGTAGATCACCCAGTGATCAGTCATGTAGTTCTCAAGTATTATCACCTGATCAAAATTAATAATAGTACCAAAGGACCAGGATAACTGACACCTGTGAAATCTCTTCTCTTGCCCAGGATGGGAATAGATAAGAAGGTGTCCTTGGGTTTCAAAACCACAGACAGGACTAAAACCATGCTGAGCAAAGTAGGTCAGTATCTTGAATGAATCCAATGTTTAGGCCTATCTAAGTGTGGTCCCAGGATTCAGGTCAAAGAAAAGGAAAAACTGGCTCAGGAATCTGGGGGAGAGAGGGGGAAGGCAGAATAGTTGGGGATGTCTGCTGGCAGGAGAGCATAACATGGATGGCTCACCATCTGACTGGAGCACCTTTCAAGTCCTATGTAAAAATGTAGCCCTTGGTAGCTTTTATATAATGAATTGTGACCACTGACAGCAATTCAAACTGCAATTTCTTCTAACATCTGACTAAGTTTGTCAGAGGATAATTATTTACCATTCTGATGAGTCCAGGCGGTCCGCTAATTAATTCTTCAACGGGATGCTTGCCATCCTTGTTGTTACTTAATACTGCATACCGAGGGTTGTGCATAACTGGGATTGGCACGGGGCCTACCATAATGATTATACACGTTGAACACTTGGTGCCAAGTGCTATTTAATTCAGTCTCCCTGAGGTCAGGGAGGGAGGGCTTCTGCTGTGCCGGGTATTTACAATTTTTAGAAAAAGAGTAGGTGCAAATGTGGTTTCACATTAGGCAGTTTTAAAAATTCCTGGCCCAGTGAATATTGGAAAATAATTAGGGCTAGGTACAAATGTATGACAAATCTGTAAATTGAGGTTAAGTGCATCGATTGGACTGAGAATTTGGTAGCATAGTAACATTTCTATCAGTAAACACAATCACGAGACTTAAGAAGTACAAGGTCATAGCACCTTGCGAGTAATGAAAATAAATGAGAAATCAAGTTAACATATTTTAAACAAGGTTTTCTTAAAAGATGGGGCTGGAAATGATATAAATAAGATTTGCCTACTAGCACAAATGAATTAAAATATGTTTAATTGATACACGTTGTTGAGTTATGTTTTCTTGTGCTTTCTGCTGGAAAACTCAAACCAGGAGATATATTTTTCAGTTTCATTTTCTATACACTGCCATTTTAAAACTTCCAACTTATACATATTTTTTTATGTTAAACTGCATTGGGGGATGCAAGCTATGAGCAATATTTCACTTAGGACAGACACCCAATTAAGTTGACCTTGTCATTAAGAGAATCATGTGTTTCATTGCTGAATTTAAAGCTTTGATAATCATTTTAATGGTGCTTCAAAATGACCAGAAATCTCCAGCAACAGGGATTACAAATTCTCACATTTCCCCAGGCAAATAAAGGACAAGACAGGCCACCTAGTCATGTTCCAAAAGGCTTTTTCCCTTCTTTATCAGATAAGTATTTATGGCAGACAAGCTACCTCTAGGCTTTATCGATGATGATGATAAACTGAGAAGGAATGACAGCTGAAGGAGAGAGGAAAAACACGGGGGCGAGCACGAACCATCTACTGGGGCGTCAGCGTGCATCAGAGAGTGTCCCAACACATCCCTGGAAATGTGGGGGTGGGGAGGTGAGAACAGGTGTGTGGACTGACTCACCAACAACCACTGAGTTTTAAAAATTCCATGAAGTTGGGGAAAGCTAATACACTCTTAATTTCCAGACTTACGTTCTAAAATCTGAGCCATATTTATATTTCAGGTAGTTCTTGGGCATTACTGTTCCCGTCCCCTTTTGGAATGCCATAATTTTTTTAATATTACTATAGTAACACGAGGGGTGCCTGGGTGGCTCAGCTGGTTACATTAAGCGTCTGACTTCGGCTCGGGTCATGATCTCATGGTTCATGAGCTCGAGCCCTGCATCAAGCTCTGTGCTGACAGCTCAGAGCCTGGAGCCTGATTTAGATTCTCTGTCTCCGTCTCTCTCTGCACCTCCCCTGCTCATGCTCTGTCTCTGTCTCAAAAATAAATAAATATTAAGAATTTTACTACAGTAACACGAACATGGGTCCTGTAGGAAGTACTAAGATTCAAGCAGTACCTATCAGCCATGAACACCTAGTCCTTTCCAGATCCTTTTTTCCTCTGTTGTGTTCTGTTGGAGTCTAGGGTGACTGTGAAAGTATTAGTCATTGGGTTGTTTCCTCAGATGTGAACAATATGGTTACCTTCTGCAACTGAAACTTGTCTAACCTAACCTTACTTCCTAGCCCTCTCAAGGCAGAACCTGGTATTTTCATTCTATTTCAGCTCAAGAATAACTGAATTTCATAATTTCAAGAATAACTGAATCAACATTTAAAAAAAATAATTGCTCTGATTTATTTTCTAAAAACTATTAAAATGGGAGCAAGGTACAATGCCTCTCAATTCTCAATTTTAATGGTCAGGGTCTTGGTGTGCCAAAGTAGGTTTTTGTTGCTCCTCATTCCTAGGAACTATAGGCACTGCAACCTATGAACTTTATTATTATCTTTTTAATCTTTATTTTTGAGAGAGAGAGAGAGTGCAAGCAGGGGAGAGCAGAGAGAGAGGGAGACACAGAATCTAAAGCAGGCTCCAGGCTCTGAACTGTCCGCACAGAGCCCAGTGTGGGGCTCGAACTCATGAACTGTGAGATCATGATCTGAGCTGAAGTCAGACACTCAACCGACTGAGCCACCCAGGTGCCCCGATGAACTTTATTTAATATGTATAATCTCTTTATCCCAGTCACAGCCAAAATCCGGTGTACCTTGTTCAGTGGAAATTTGTGGCTCTTAATTACAGACTGTCCAAGAGAAGCAAGTCAGCAAGCTACTTAAGAGAGGGGAACAGACACCTACTATTTCTCTTTTCCTAACTGGACACTTTCAAGTGTTCCATGCTCTTTTTAAAGAAACATCCTCATGGTGCCAGGTCGGCTCAGTCCTTTAAGCATCTCACTCTTAATCTCAGTTCAGGTCATGATCTTGTGGGTCTTGGGAGCCCCAGCATCAAGCTCCATCCTGACAGCCCAGAGCCTGCATGGGATTCTCTCTCTCCCTCTCTCTCTGCCCCTCCACTGCTCGCTCTCTCTCTCTCTCTCTCTCAAAATGAATAAATAAGAATTAAAAATAAAAATAAAAAAATAAACATCCTCCACCCATCTGCTAACCAGCATAATCCTCTCTTTTAACCGCCCTACAATGTGCTATGTTAGAATTCCACTTCATGGGTATTAACAATGGTTGCAACAAACATTAGCCGTATCCAAGGTGCTTCTCTACATTAAGATTTTTACTTGTGTGCTGAGTGAATCCTTAATCATCACCTTACAGCCCTATACTATATATTTCATACTATAATAACAATTCAGTAATAATACAGTAGTATTGTTAACATAGTATATTAAACACAAGTATATATATATATATATATATATATATATATAGACACACACATATAAACTAGTGCAAACTAGTATCTAGTATATTATAAAATAGCATACTTTACTTGACATTGTACCATATATACACTATATAGAAAACAAAGAGCATAATATAAGAGAGCAAATATAAATATAAATACAAGGCTGATTGTTTTCCTCTCAAACTTAATTGACTGTCTTGTACAACACCCTGGGGTTCACACATCCTTCGCTGAATGCTGCCTTATCCTGGCAGAGAACATTAATGGAACTGTGACTACAACAAAAACATAATTTAAAATTATTTTATATCTGTCTATAGGACGTATGTTATGTGTCTTACTGATTGATTCTTTGACTTCACTTAGCAGTTCTTAAGACAATATTGAAAGTAATCTGCATCTCCTGATGGGGTTCTTGTGAGGTAATGAATGGAATATCTTGAGTAGTAATGGAAAAATGGCCTGAGATTAAAAATTTGTTCTGAATAGATTTAAAAGTAAATAATTTACAAATGGCTGATTGTGACTGTATGGGGAAAAAATGGAGATATAAGGACTGAGTCATTTTCCTAAGATTCATGGGGTAAGCCTCAGGCAAAAATTAGAACAGAAAGTAAGCCCACAAGCCCAGGGTTCTAAAACAATTATGTTGGTGTTTTTAATATTTACATTTTCTACAATTAAAGGATACACTACATCCCTATGCGTGTATGTAAATGTATTTTTAATATGATAAGGTTGCTATCAATCAAAGTTATTAGTTGTAGCCTTCCACATAAATAACATATATCCAAGATTCTTCTCCTTTATGTCAACTTTCACAAAGAAATACATAGTTAAGAATGGGAATGTATATTTGCTTCTCCAGATAGCATTTTTAGATATTTTAATTGACATAGATCATTGACCAACGTGTAAGTTAATGTTGATTCATGACCTCTTTTAACATTACCTATACCTTGGACACATATATGTTGCCCTCCATGCTTAAATTTCATTTCAAAAGTCTTTTTTTCTTTGTGGAAACTGATATTTAAAAAATCATTTACTGTTTTTTTAATATTTAAAAGAATG
The DNA here is from genome assembly GCF_022079265.1 of Lynx rufus. Lineage (NCBI taxonomy): Eukaryota > Metazoa > Chordata > Mammalia > Carnivora > Felidae > Lynx > Lynx rufus. The sequence continues at coordinate 74,956,896 of NW_025814834.1, forward strand.
TATAATTAACACATTGGGAATTTGATGAAGACTATAGGCTCTTTCTCCTGGAAAATGTACATATTTACCAAATGATGCAAGCTTAAGACCTTTGTTATAATAGTACAAAAAAATTATTTCATACCCATAAGATCAGAGCAAAATGTTTTTTTTTATTTTTTAAATTTTTTTAAAAAAATGTTTATTTATTTTTGAGACAGAGAGAGACAGAGCATGAACGGGGGAGGGTCACAGAGAGAGGGAGACACAGAATCTGAAACAGGCTCCAGGCTCTGAGCTGTCAGCACAGAGCCCAACGCGGGGCTTGAACTCATGGACCATGAGATCATGACCTGAGCCGAAGTCGGACGCTTAACCGACCAAGCCACCCAGGCGCCCTGCAAAATGTTTTTAAATAAATAAAGTTATATACAAAGTAAAATGTATTATTTTCCTCTGAACTTTGTATATGAAATTGTAGATGTGCCTCAGAGATAGCAGTTTCACAGATCTGGACAAGGAAACAGTAAGGAGGGAGGGAAAATAAGGGACAACTTTCCCCTACTATGATTGACTGTTTCAGCCTTTGGGGTCGGCTGAGTCAGTGAGAGTGGCAAGAGAATTATCAAAATCATGGGGTTGATTTCAGAATTGATGGACAGAGTCTGGGCGGTAAGTCTCAGGAATCTTGGGTGGTCTGTCCAGAGCATTTGCTGTGATGGTAAAGAGATAGGTGGGCCACAAGATTTGGGAGCTGAGGTCAGAAACAGGAAATATGAGAATGGAGGTCAAAGAATTAGTACATTTAGAAAGGGGAAGGGAATCCTGTGTGAATCAGGAACTAGGAAAAACCTGTGAACTGGAAAAAGTCCCATTTGCCAAACTGTGCTGAAGTCTTGTCCCGAAGTGGGTCTGTTTGGGAAGAAAAACTAAGATGTCCCTACTTGGTGTGACTGAGTCTATAGGGTTCCTCCCTATTTATGAATAAATATACCAGCCCTGACAAAGGTTGTAGCACTTACCAGGGCAATACAGAATTTAGATTTCCTTGAGTTGATAAATAGAAAATGCTTGAGAATGACATTATCTTAAAAACTCAGTGACAATCTCAGAATTCCTGGAGTCTTTACTGAGTCTAAGATTCCATATCCTTTGCCTTGCTTTATGATATTTTTCTCATTATTTATCATGATGTAACATTGGCAGTAACTTTCTTATTTTTTTATTGAAGTACAGTTGACACACAATAATATATCAGTTTCAGGTGTACAAGAGAGTGATTCGGTAATTCTATACATCATGAAATGCTTACTGCAATGAGTGTAGTTACCATCTGATCTTTTTTCTGTTTTATGTCCATTTTCTGTCTCCTTTCAATATAATATGACCTCCATGATGGAAGAGTGTGTGTTTCTTGTTCACTGCTCTGCCTTGAGTGACTGGAAAAATGTACATAAGAGGCACTGATAGATATTTATTAAATGAATAAGTGATGAATATTTATTAAATGAATAAATGAATGATGGAAAAACAAGTAATTTTATTTATCCTTCCAACAAATATTTATGCAGTGCTTTCTACGTGTGGGTCACTGTAGTGGTCACTTGGGATCTGATAGTGAAAAATTTCAGGGTCTCTGCTCTGAAGAAGCTTATCATATATCCAGGAAGACAGCCCCATAAGTAAATAAATATAGCATAATGATATAAATGCCATAAAATGCTGAGCGATTCCAGAAGGAAGAGCTGTTAACTCTTTCTGGAATAGTCAGGGGTTGCTGAAAAGGTGACCTTCGAATGAGTAGGAATTCACCTTGGAGAGAAGGGCTAGAAAGGGAGAACAAGTTTTATTTACTGTGCGTGGATAGGTCATTAGAGTCAAAGGGGTGTGGTTGGGGTAGCGTTTTCAGGCATGTGAATGCAAATGGAAAGAAAGAATGACCCTCAGTTCTTTTGCACTGAGTACCTCTGAAGATCACCTCGGCTAGCGGCATGAACTGCTGAGTACACGATTTCTATCTTATGGCCTTCTTTGCCTCCTAGCCAGTATTATGCTTTTGCTCAAAAAGAGCCACCTCATTCTCTGATTGTTTTATGCCAACTTGGTGTGGTGCCTGTGATTGTTTCCCAGCATTCCACAGCTTGAAGTTTGCTTTAGTGTTTCCTTATGGTGTTTCTTATGCCCGCCCTGCTTGCGGGCTACATATGTTGTACCGTTTTACACTTGGAGACCTTCCAAAATGTGTGAGAGAGAATGAGACCAAAGTGGTTGCCTTTAACCAGAAGCGGGTAGACAGGCAAAGAATCTTAGATTCTCAGAAACAATGAGTTGAAATAGACTTGAGAAGTCAACTAGTCAATTTTCTGGACTCTTGGCAGAATTGCAGAAAACGCAGTCCAGGAGTACCAGTTAACATTTTGTTCACATTTGACTAAATGAACTTTGTATTTGTAATTCTAAGTAACAACTGACTATTAAAAATTGGAAATTGATGGCAAAAATTTGAGTGCTTAGGATAATGCAAGTTTCCAGTTTTGGTAATGTATTTATTCATGCCGATGACAGGTACTATGATGTTAAAAAAATGAAATGTCTAATAATGGCCTTCCATTTCCTGGCATAGCTAACCAAACTATTAAGAAATGAAAACAACTTTTGCTCTTTTGTAAAACATGTTTGGGAGGAATTCATCTTTGAGAGGTCTATTATTGAGATGGAATAATTTTACCTTCACATTGATACTGACCTTTCAGAGTGACACAAATAGTTGGTACTGGTTAGAAAGTCACCTTTTAGAGGTACCTGGGTAGCTCAGTTGGTTGAGCGTCCGACTTGGCTCTCAGGTCATGATCTCACAGTTGATGAGTTTGAGCCTTGTGTCGTGTTCTGTGCTGACAGCTCAGAGGCTGGAGCCTGCTTCTGATTCTGTGTCTCCTTCTCTCTCTGTCCCTCCCCCACTCATACTCTCTCTCTCTCTCTCTCTCAAAAATAAATAAATATTAAAAAAAAAGAAAGTAAATTTTATGAAGTAATCACATCCAACTCTGTAATTGGGGCTTTACACAGTCTACACTCTTTTTTTTTTTTTTAAATTTTTTTTTTTCAACGTTTATTTATTTTTGGGACAGAGAGAGACAGAGCATGAACGGGGGAGGGGCAGAGAAAGAGGGAGACACAGAATCGGAAACAGGCTCCAGGCTCTGAGCCATCAGCCCAGAGCCTGACGCGGGGCTCGAACTCACAGACCGCGAGATCGTGACCTGGCTGAAGTCGGACGCTTAACCGACTGCGCCACCCAGGCGCCCCATACACAGTCTACACTCTTAAGAAGAGTCCCTCACAAGGAGTACAGAGTATAGTATTGTCAAAAAAAAAAAGAAAAAGAATCATTGGAGACTGATCAAGACAAATATCATTCAACAAATGTGGCAGGCAAATATTATTATTATAGTATACCATGAAAATACAAGACACGATCCTCTCCTCAAAGAGTTCCTATGCCAACTGGGGAGATTGCACATACACACCTGAAAATAGTACATAGCAGCTTCTGAATATTCTGAGCAAGCCTGTGATGACAGTGTTGCTGAGCATTATGAACAAGGGGTATATTGACAAGTACTCCAGATATTTAGTAGTTAAAGAAACTGCCATGGGTTGAACTAGACAGAGGAGATACGCAGGGTAGAAGAAGAACCCGAGAAGTGTTTGAATGGTAGGCTTTGCATGTATAGAGGGAAAGAGCAAAGATATCTTGGATTAGGAAACGAAACAGAACACATGACCAAATTGTGTAAAATGGTCAAATTGGAAGATACGGTTTGGAGGGTTTGATAGCGGCTATTGGAGGTTTGGAGTCTATTGAATGCCAAAGTGCCAATCTGTCTTTTATTCTTTTGGAAAGGCAGAGCTGTAGGGGAATCTCATCAGAGGAGAAGCAAGATGAAATCAGTGCTTTAAAGAAAGGAAACACGGGTCTTACTCCTTAAGGTATTAACAAGGCACAATGCTAAGGAATTCATCAGAATGTATATTAAGATCATCTAATAGGAATCAGAGCAGTGGTCAAGAATTATAGTTCTGTAGTAATACTAGCTGGGTTTCAATTCTGACATCACCTCTTAAACTACCTGGACCTTAGATAAACCAGTTAACTTTTTAATGTTGCTTTTTCCTCATCCATACATTATGGATATTGGCAGGAATTACCTCGTGATTTTGTAGATGAACTAAGACACGTGAGGTGTTTAGAACGGTGCACTGTAAGAGTCTCAGGACTGCTAACTATTTTTATTATCAGAGAACAGTGCCAAATAGCTGCCATGCAGAGATTATTGTTCAGGTGTCTATACAGCTCTAAAATGGAAACATGATGTCTCCGATATTGCAGGGGTGTAGCCATGATCAAATGAAATAATTTTTGTATGTTTAGTTGTTTGTTTTGTTTTTTAAAGTTTATTTATTTATTCTGTGTGTGTGTGTGAGAGAGAGAGAGAGAGAGAGCAGAGAAGGGACAGAGAGAGAGGGAGGGAGAGAATCCCAAGCAGGCTCCACACTGTCAGCTCAGAACCTGACGCAGGGCTCAAATTCATAAACCCATGAGATCATGACCTGTGCTGAAATCAAGAGTCACGGAGGCTTAACCGACTGAGCCACCCAGAGGCCTCAAATGAAATAATTTCTATAAAATGTGTCTGGCACAGGGCAGGCATTAACAATTATTAATTGGCTAATCCATAGCCCACAACCCCAGGCTACAGTTTAAATCTGGTACCTTTGAGTTCACGGACTCGTTTAGTGAAATTGTTTGGCCAAAGTCCCTGTGGTCTCTGGACTCAGAAGTCAGATTCAGATCAAACACCTTATTTGGGTTTCCTGTAGAATGACGAAGACACAAGGACATGAAATGAAAGCCTTTGTTTGGGGCAACTTGATACTTTCTGTTATTGCCAAAACAAACTCATTTGGACAAATAAAAATTGATTTGGAAATTTTAAAATAAAAACTGCAAACCAAACAGGATGCAGCCTGGTTAGGGAGGAAATGATTCACTGGATTAACGTAATGAGATAGCTCTATTTGTGCAAGACTTAAACAATCACTAAGTTCTTTCTGCAATACTTAGTGCTGCTGCTGCTGCCCTGCTCTGGTCTATTGTAGGTGGCAAATGAGAAGCTGGGGGAGGAAAGCACAAAAATTCCGTGTGTGTGTGTGTGTGTGTGTGTGTGTGCGCGCTCGCTCATGTGTGTGTACGTATGTGTGCTTGCATGCATGCACACACATATACTTAGTGCCTTTGCTGGCTATCAACTTTTCTTGCAACTTTGTGCTTCCAAATGATTTTTAAATTTTAGTGTGTTTTTGGCAGAGGAAAGCTTTCCTCACTTCGAGTAAAAGGTAGTGAGATCAAAGGCAGTAAGTAGAAACTGTCTGAAAGTAAAAGGTATACTGTTAAAGATCTCTCTCCTTTTCCTGTAAAGAGAGGTTAGAAAGTGGCATGTGGCTAGAGGGGCTGTAGCCACATGATGGAGGATGGGAGAGCTGTCACCTGCTTTGCTACGCAGGGTGCCCAGCTTAACCCATCTTTCTTTGGCAACCGTGCCCCAGTGAGAAAAGCTAGCAGTCCATATGTTGAGTAGGCACCATGCCATTTTGACAGGCGTGAGTGTCGGCAAGAAAGGGACCATGTATGAGCATCAAATGTGTTTGTTGTGGGAAGGATTCTAGGCCAGGAATATTAAAATAACTGTCTGTCCTTAGCTCTAGCACATATGGTTAAGGAGATATGCTATGATGACTCACATTAACGTTGGAAAAAATATATATAGAATACACAACCATGCTAAGTAAGTTTCTGGTGTTGATAAATCGAGTCTGGAATCTTCACAAAGGAAGGTTGTAGAGAGACATACATAGTGATAATAGACTCTTTTCTATGTATCAAATAGAACTGACTGAAGACTAAATTCACATACAATTATAGTTTCACTGAATTAATGAACAGACCGAAGGATCCTGTTAGATTTTGCTCAGAGGTCCTCAGGTATTTTCTAACACTATTTGAAAAGTAAATGGGATAGAATGGGCTCGTTTAATATTTCAATTCCAAAGAAATTAAATTAATTTTAGCAATGTTAGTTCAACTATTTTCCCGCTACAGGGACCATTTGTTTTAAAATCATTAAAGGGTTTTAAATGACATTGTCCTGACATTTGGTGTGATTAAATTAATAGAATTAGTAGTATAAAGTCATTTGATCTCTCCTTAGCTTTCTAAATGAATTGCACATCTTCTTACATAAGAAAAGGAATGACTGAGTGATTTTATCCTAATATCAATTTGTATATGTGTGTTTGGCAACTTTCTAAATGTTTCGGCATGGAACTATCTCATTTCACAATGGTCCCTTCGTAGATTCCACATGACTTGCTTAACTCCTTGGAAAGGCAGCGCTGTATGGTATAAAAATATATGAGTTAGATTCAAAAGAGATGTATGTAAGACTTAATAGTTGTCTACAAGGTGTTTAAGCTGATACCTATATTTGTACACACACATGTCCCCCTCCAAATTCACACAAGCTTAGCATTTTTTTTCGTTTTGAAGCCTAGGGGAGTACATCTAGTTTGCCTCTAACTCTAGTAACTTGGCTTCCTGGGAGAATGCCCTAGTAGCAATCTAAATATATATTAGGAGGGTGTCTCACTGAGGAATGTATAGCTTCGAAGCTAAGATCATGTTTCTCAGAGATGAGAAACATCTTTTAACACACCGTGAACTCTTTGATATCTTGGGTTTATTGTTTATTGCCTGCTTTCCTTGACTAAAATATAATCCACAGGGAAGGACTTTTGCCAGTTTATTATTATGATAATCATCCTTATTATTATTACTATTAATTATTATTATTACCGTGTCCCAAGAACCGACCTTGAACAATGCCTGGCGCATACTGGTAACTCAATATTTTGTTGAATGAATGAATCAAAAAACAAGGCTTTTCTATGGTGATGGATGAAAAGGCTGATGGCTGGGCTCCGTTCAGAGTTAGTGCCCAGGGCTGTAGCCACCCTCAGCTCCATTGGCTCCCTCCATTCTCAAGTGAAAATATTACGTTTAATATGGCCAATTTAATCATCCTTACATAAAGTGTGAATAAAAGTGTATTTAGGAAACTTTAATATCGATATTGCTCTGTAACATACACACCAAGTTAAAGAGAGTGTGCTTGCTTTGCAAACATAGCCTGATGGCAAAGCTCCCAGCTTCCTCTTCCAACCAGATGGCCTCCCCTAAGCCCTACCCTTCACAGAATTCTGGAGATGGAGCTGGCCCTACCCCAGATCCAAATCAGGATATCTGGGGTGTCCAGGAATCAGCATTTTTCATAAGCTGCCCAAGTGGATCATGTGGCACTAAGATCTGGGAACACATAGCCCCAGAGCTTCCTATTCTTACATAGATTCTTTACTCCTGTTCTCATCCATGGCTCTTGTAACTTTGCAGCAGTATCTGCAAATCTCAGTTTTATGGCTGCCTGAAGTTGGGTAAAGGCTGATTCCATTATCCCCGGTGTAAAATGTAGTGAATGAAGAAGCAACTACATCACAAGCTTGGACTGGGCAACAAATAAGGAACTGGATGTGATTTTGATTGTAGACTTCCAGCTCTGCACAAACTATAGTATAACTATCTCTGGTAAACAAAACAAAACTTAATCTCATAAAGCACTAACCTCCCCCTACCCCTCCCCTTTCTGGTATGCACACAGGCAGGGACACCACAGCCATATACAATGTCTTCCTGCAATTTAGGAAAAGGTACTTCCCGCATATGGACAAATTCTGAAAAGGTGTCCCTATTTGGGCATACCAATTACATAAAGATGTCTATATCTTAGGTTGACTCAAAGCTGGCTGACAGGACCCTGGGTTAGTTTTCCTGGGACTCTGGTGCCCTCTCGGCTGATGCCTTATGTGGAGTGCGATGACTCAATTGCACGATTGTATGGTAAGGAGTTCCTGACAAGAAGGGTCAAAAGCTGGTCTCTAGTGATGGGGCAACAGTGACAGAACACCGTGAATGTTTAGTGGGTTGCAAAGTAGGTGCTGGATCCGGAGATGGACTGTTATCTTTTCTATACAGTAAGCATTCCTGTTGCAACAAGTGTCCTTTGAGAAAGGTAGTAAGAATCCTTTTGTTCAAATGTCAGGGAGTTGTGATTATTACGCCTGCTTTTGAGAAACCCATAAGGAGGAAAGTTTACGTACATGGTATTGAGGAGGGGAACAAGCTATCATAGTGGGAACAGAATGAATCCGTTGGCAGCTGGACAAGAGATTACAGAGAAAACAGTTGCTTTTGAGTAGAATAGCTATCAGGAAGCATAAACATGCGGATCTCCACCTCTGCTATGCACCAGCTCCATGATTTGAGAAAAGTCATGTCACCAACCTAAAACTAACATTTACTTCTTGGGTGTCGCGGAATGATTTACATGGTGCTTTCAAAGTTGAAAAGTGTGGGGTTGTTATAATGTTAATGATTATTTTGAAAGAGTGTATTTTACCGTGGTAGGGTCTTTGATAAGTTTTTAAGGCTTTTGAGAGCCTGTACGTGTGTCATACATTTCTTTTAAATTTTTTTTTAACATTTATTTATTTTTGAGACAGAGAGAGACACAGCATGAATGGGGGAGGGGCAGAGAGAGAGGGAGACACAGAATCGGAAACAGTCTCCAGGCTCTGAGCCATCAGCCCAGAGCCCGATGCGGGGCTCGAACTCACGGACCGCGAGATTGTGACCTGAGCTGAAGTCGGGCGCCCAACCGACTGCGCCACCCAGGCGCCCCAGTGTGTCATACATTTCAAAGAAACAAATGTCAACCTTATGATCTGAATATTTGTGGGGTTTTTTGTGTTTTTGTGTTTTTCTGAAATGGCTGTTTTCTGAGGAACTTATCTAAAAATATTTGTGTAGTACTCTCATAATGTAGTATATGTGGTTAAATGTAGAGGAGGATGTCACAAAGAGTAGGTCATCCAAATCCCTGCCAATCTATGAAAGAGTAAAGGATTTTTTTCTTTTTTTCTATTCTTTTCTTTCTTCTTCTCTCTTCTTCTTCTTCTTCTTTTCTTCTTCTTCTTTTCTTCTTCTTCTTCTTCTCTTCTTCTTCTTCTTCTTCTTCTTCTTCTTCTTCTGTCTCTTCTTCTTCTTTTTTATAACTAGTCAACTGTAAGAGTCTCAATGGCCCCAAAGTAGTATATAAAAAAGATGAAAGATTTTAAGAATTTCTTGAATAGGGACTCATGAGTCTCAAGGTTCAGAGTTCATCAGTGTACAGTAGAATCACCTGTGGTCTGAGTGGAACTGTCATTCTTGGGCTCAAGCCCCAGAGTTTCTGATTCGGTAGATAGGGAATGGGGTCCCCAAACTGCATGTTCATGGGCACCTGATACAAGTGGGCTGAAAACCACACTTTGAGAAATACTGAAGGAGATGATCTCAAAGGCCAAGGAGATCCACTACAGTTTTCTTGAGTCATTTATTTACATTGATAGTGTTCTCCTGAATTTTTGTCAGGAATATGAGCAAAGCATGTCTTTTAATAATTTACACAGTTGTAGACAAAAAAAAAAAAGTCTTCATGGAATCTTCTCTGAATTTCTTCTACACCTTCAAAATTGGGGGGGAAAAGCTTTGATGTTTAAATAAACATTCAATATCTCAGATGCTATAAAGAATTGTTTGAATGTGAGCCAGTCACACCAAAAACTATTTAAGTCTTTTGAAAAATACATATAGAGAATAGAAATGTATTACTGTACATGGAAACTCTATTGAAGGTCCATTTTAAGAAGAAAGAGCAATATAGCTTTGGGATTTCTACTTAAATAATTATACTGCTGCTCTATAACCTGGGCTGCAATTAAAATGACCTGGGAACTTCAATCCTCTACTTATATTTATGTTCAATCTCAGACCAACAGAAAATAAATTTCTGGGGATGGGGAGAAGGCATAGATTTTTTTTTTAAAGCTCTTCAGATAATTCTGTTGTTCTTACTAAAGGTAACAACCACTGATTAAACTAAAAGATAATAATTAATATAATTTCTGGTTTGATATCTCTTTCCTTTATTTTGCATAAGATTAAGAAAATTTATCTAGTTTCTGATCTCAGCTGAATGGGAGTGAGAAAACATTAACTGCACTTGACAAATATTTACAAATGTGATTTCTGACTTCATGGGACTCACTAATTAACTGAAATACGTATGTTTGCCTCCAAGAAAAACGATATTAGCTACAATTCTGGGCATATCAGTTTGAACGAAGAGAAACTTCATGTCACTGGCTAAGGTTGAAAGTTAGTATCCTAACTTTGCAGAGGCTGTTTAGCCTCCCTTTACATATGATGACTACATCTGACCATAAGAAAGATGGTGGTAACCGGGCCATAGCCATGAGCTCTGAGTTCTTTGGTTTCCCATAGGTAGAGTTAATAGAGTGAACAAATATATTGAATTACTTAAAATTCTAGAATATTTATGAATTATACAGTATGTGAAAACTATAGTTTATCCTTTAGAATGATTTTCACTATAAGTAACAAAGCTGAATAGTAAGGTGATTTATTACCACACAAAACTAAAAACCAAGATGATCAGTGGATTCTAATCCAATAATTTCATGAACAACCTTACTTCTTTCTGACCTTCTACTCTGCTGTCGTAAGTGTTGGCCTCATCCTGAGTTTGGTTCTTGTAGTTGCAAGAGGAAGTTGGTTCCCTATGTCAACTGACCCCACAGGCTTTGTTCCCAGCAGCAGGAGCCAGCAAGACAAATCTTTTACGTCAAGCACAGAAGGCAAGTCTTTCCCGTTAGTATGATTAGGCCAACTCAGGTCAAGGGCCTGCCTCTAAGTCAGTAGAAAACACCAGGGAAGAGCCATTTGTGGACAAAGCAAGATCTCTCTCTGGAGCTGGGAATCAACTCACCTTCCCTTTCACAATAGGAAAAGGTGGACTGAGTTTCTGACGGCAAAAAGAGAAGAAATGGAAGCTTGCTAGTATACCTGAAGTTTTCAAAGTGTTAAGTGATGTAAATTTAAATAAAAAGGCTTTTCTTCTGCCTTCAGTAAATGTATAATCTACACTTTTTACAGACTCCTGTACTTTTTCTAAATAAAACTAATTCTGTTGCAGGATTTTTTTTTTTAACTCAATACCCAGGATTCATTGTCTCGCTGCTTGGAAGATTGAAGAGGTGGACACAAAATGAGTAGCAGGCAAATTATTAGAGTGTAAGATTAGAAAGTAAGAATAGTATGAAAGCTCTCTTTGCAGAGAGGGGACATTGGAAAGTGAATGCCTGCAACAATGCAAGGGCCCCCCAAACAAGGGTCCTTGTTTTATAAGGTTCTGATCAGCACCCCCAACCCTTCTCCCTTATTCCTTCTCGGGTCCTACCCTTATTGGCTTGATAACTCTAGGTGCTAGGTTGTCCATTCCTGATTGACCTGACTCCATTTCGTGAGGAATCAGACTCTGGTCATGCTGTCCCTCATATAACAACAGTTTTATGGTTTAGCTAGGTCTATTGATTGTCAAATTCCTGAGGGGAACCTGAGGGGGAAGTAGGTGGTGGCCATTACATTCTTAAGAGAAACCTTACGCCCAAAGGGGTTTGCTCTGGTCAGACACTCCCAGCGTTGTTCCAATATAGGTGTTTTTCCCCACCCAGGATCCTCAGGTCCTAACCTTTCCCTCTCTGCCTATTTTATCTTATCTTTTCCCTATCATAATTATATGTAAATATTATCAAAGAACTCCTATTAACTAATTACAAATTAGTCATGTAAAGAATGATTCAATTCACACCAAAGCAAGAGATTTGAAGTCATAGAAACACATTTTAAAAGAGAGAGACAGAGAGATTTGTGTAAATTCCAGAGGTTACCATGCACTGTTTAAAATAAATCTGGATTTTTCTTTCAAGTTTAAAAAAGAAACGTCTACATTGAATTTCTTGGGGTGGTCTTTTGCAGTCAGAAAAGAGTGTATCTCCTCTTTCTTGAAATGTCTTTCTGAATTCTAAGACATTTATAGCTTGGAACTGTTAAAAAACAAAATTCAGCTGAGTAAATTTGAAAGATCTTATTGGCTTTATTCAACAATTCACGAATTGGATAGCATCCCATCTACAGGAAGAAAGGAACTCCAAGAGCTATACAAAATGAAAGATTCTTGGGGTGCCTGGGTTGTTCAGTTGGTTAAGGTTCCGACTTCAGCTCAGGTAATGATCTCATGGTTCATGGGTTTGAGCCCTGCGTTGGGCTCTGTGCTGACAGCTCAGTCTGCTTTGGATTCTGTGCCTTGCTCTCTCTCTGCTCCTCCCTCATTCATGCTCTGTCTCTCTCTGTCTCTCAAAAATAAATAAATGTTAATTTTTCTTTTCAAAATGAAAGATTTTTATAGGCAGAAGGAGGTGGGACAAAGAAGTTACTAGTGAAGAACTGATTGTTTGTGAGAGGGTCATCACCCTTCTTTAGAAGACACAAGGGAGTCTATCAATCTGATAGCCTTACTAGTGCTGACCAGGTAATTCCAGATTGACTGGTTTAAGATTCCATTCCTGAGGGAGGCTGAAACTGTAATTAAGTTGGGTATTAAATCTCGGTTTGTGGATGTGGGGCTTATACAAGTGACTCCATTTCGGACCTGTTGTCTGTTTTGTTCTGATTTTGAATAGAACAAGTTCAAAGATCAATTTGAACATAGCATACTTTTTAAATTTAGTGTAATGGTTAAGACCTCAGAGGCTGGAGGCCGGCACCTTTGTTTACTCATGCCCTGCCTCCACCTTTCCCTTTATTATTTGTGTGATTTGGGGTATGTTTAATCAGCCGTACTTGGCCTGTTTCCTTATGTGCAAAGTGATGTGGAAAACAAAATCTACTTCATAGGATTACTTTAATGATTAAAAATACTAGAACTGGAACTGTGTCTATTATTTGGTTTGGTAATATTTGCTGACATAATCAGCTTCCTAAATAACCTAGATAGGTTTATTATTTAAATGATTATCCAAATCGTACTAATATGAATAGTTCCATGTGCTAGGAACTAGGTAATTATGAAATTCATGTAAACAGCACCCTATCTTCTTCTAACAACTGCATGAAGTGAATATTGTCATTTCACAAAATGAAGTTTGGAGAGTTTAGGTAACATCCTGTAGTTCTTAACAGCCAGGAGATGGCTGAGCCTGGGTTTCAGCTCATAACCAGCTATCACTAGAGCTCCATACTCTTCCTGCATTCCGTAAAGTGAAATTATTTTCTTGTCTCATAGTCATGGGACAAGAGTGTTACTGGTATTTTAAAGCATCTAAACTCCATTTTATTTTTCTCCCCAATGTTTAAACACTTTCACATAAAATAACAGGAAGTAGAGCTGTTGGCCAAAGCTTGCAAACTTGGCAATTTAGGCCACATCTGGCTTATTGATGTGTATGTTTGGCTTATCCGGTGTTTACATTTGTCTGAATTAATCGTTAATGTTTAAAATTATGAGATTTCACAGAAGAATAAAGATTTCTGGTTTCCAATCACATTCTGGAAGTCCCAGAAACCCTGGTTCTGTGTGGTCACTGAAACACTCCCCCACCCCCAGAACTGCGGCCTCCTTTCTCACTGGACGTTCACTCTAGTTTGAGCATTTCCATTTATCTGCTAGCTTGTTTTAGTTAGCATCTCCTCCCTGGAGGCATTTTAATTCGTGAACTTGCTGTAGGTGGTGAAAGTGAGTTTTCAGTATGGCTTATTTTTCTTGGAGGAAAATTACAGAATTAACTTTCCACTTACTTTTTCTAGTGTAGACTTAAATATATTGTTGTCCGGAAAAGTCCGTTCCTTCACTTTGATATCAGAGCTGAGGTGCTCATCAGAAATGCTTCAGAAAAGATCTCAAGAAGGGGACGCTGTCAAGCCCTCTCCTTGCCCAATAAAGGGCCCTCTGATTGGATTGAACAGGGATAAACAACCAGCCTCGGGAGCATGTCACTAAAACAGCACATTTCCTTGACGTCAGATCAGGTTTTTAAGCCATTAAGATCCTTGCTTCAGCTAGTATTTAAGATCTTAACACATGAATCATTCATAGAGTGAAGGAAAGAGCCTGCAGAATGTCTTCCTCTGGGGCAGGCATATGGATGAGATGTGGTATTGGAGGGTGTCCAAAACTCAGATTTCCAGAAAGCTTGGCAAGAATATGGAGAGAAGGATTAGGAAATAGGAGGTTCTTTTAAAGCTTAAAGCATCTGTGCCAGGGGGACAAAAACACCTTTACTTTTATATTTTCGGCCCCTAAACTAAGGAAGTTCTGTGGTTGTTTATTCTAGAAATATAGGTGTGCCTCATTTTAGGGAATTCGCATTGCAAAAATCTGTATTTACAAAAGGAGATTGGGGATTTACATCACAGAATACTGTCCTTTACTGAATGATTTTCTATGAACTTTTTTTTTTTGTAAGCTTTTTTGGGACAGTTATGTCATGGCTATAGTTATAAAAATTATAAGCAGATGAGGAAACTAGGGCTTATAGAAGGTTTCCCAGCAATCTTTGGGAGACCCAGGTTGAACTGATCGTACTTTCTTGGGTTTAACTGATCGGAGAGTACAAACTAAATACTATGTCCTATTTCTCCTGCACTTCAATTCCTATAACTGCCGTGCACCATACATTCATAAAATAGGTTCACCAAAACTAAGGATTTGTAGTTCGGAATCTGAATACAAGGTTCACAATGAAACTAAGTACCTTTCGATGTACTAACCATCTTTTATTGAAAAGCAAGAGAAGAAGATACTTGAGAATTATTAGTATCAACGTTTTGGCACCTTGAGTCATTGAATTGTCGGGAAGTCATTCAAATGAAGAACAGAAGTGGAAAGGAAAATAACAATAAGACTTTTGTAAATGGAAAAATCCACAGTATCTTTCAAACATTTTCCAGAAGACTGAACTTTTGTACACTCTTTGTTGTTTTAAAATGTGCTCATTTGTTTGGATACTTATTTGTAATGAGGCAAGTGACATTCATGCCAATGTATGAGTGTCCTTTTGAATCCAGGAAAATAAAGCAAAAGGGAAATTTCACATGAAATAGTCTTTTGGTTTCTATCTACTATAGTAGCTAGCCTCTTCTCCAAAGAGCATCTTTGAAAAGGGGGGGAGGAGACCTTTAATAATACTAATTTGCCTACTTTTTATAATATAACTTTATTATATTATATTATATTATATTATATTATATTATAGGTAATTGTATATAGTAATATATAAAATTACTTCAGAGGTTTGCGAAGGCACAGGTTTATATAAACCCTTAATAAAATTATGGCTCAATAGAAGACAAAAGCAACTTGGATTGCTTATTCTACAATTAAAAAAAAAAATTAACTTATTTGGTAAAGGGGTCAGGGCTCATGACTACTAGTCTTTTTCAGATATGGCTACAAAACAGTGATCTCTTACTCCTGAGAAGGAGGAGATAAAGAACAGAAAGCAAGTGCTGATGATAAATAATTCTCTGTATTCAGTCAGCAGTAATTATTTCCACAGACATCCTTAAATTGCTGCCTTTTGTTTGCCAAAGATCCACCTGTGGACTATAGATAATTTGATATGTTTAAATTTTGCATTTTTGCATTTGGACTCATGGAAATAAATAGCACCTCAGGTCAAGGACAGAAGCTCCAGGAAGGGGTTTGTAGTTGTATTTAGTCGTTGGGCCAAAAGTGAAGAGACTATTATAATCAAGACATCAAGTAGAATAAATGTAAATAAGCACACCAGCAAATGGTCAGTTTGGACCATTTTCAAGTTTAAGTCAAGAAAAAGGTTGTAAATAGATGGCATCTAAGTTTTTAATTTATTGCTCAATAGAAACACTTAGCCTGTGGATCAGCACAGATAAAGGGATTTTATTAGATATGTTATTACACATGTACAATGGCATAAACTGTGCACTTAGGAATATTTTCTCTTGTTTTAAGTTTATTTATTTTGAGAGAGAGAGAGAGAGCCAGTGAGAGAGGATCAGAGAGAGAGGAAGAGAGAGGGAAGGAGAGAATCCCAAACAGGATCCACCCTATCAGCGCAGAGCCCGATGTGGGGCTCGAACTCACAAACTGTGAAATCATGACCTGAGCCGAAATCAAGAGCTGGACCCTGAACTGACTGAGCCACCTAGATGTCGCAGGAATATTTTCTTTATTCATTTTACGTGCCATCAATGGCCCCAATTTATCCAGCCATGCCATCCCCACAGCTACTGGCTGTATCCATTACACCACCTCTGTGTAGGGCATGTGACATTTTTGGCCAACGTATTGGCAGTAAACTTGAAGCAAGGGAGTTTTGGAAAGGCATTTGCAGAGCTCTATACTTTCTTCCCAGCTTTTGCCTTTAGACTGTGCTCAAGCCACCTTGCTAAATGATGGAAGAAAGATGGCCTCGTCACAGCTGGGTCTATAGCCAGCTAACCATCAGATACATGAGAGCCCAAGCGAACCCAAACCAGCCAAGTTTAGCCGATCTGCTCATCTGAAGGCTTGTAAGCTGAGTGCACACTCATTATTTTAAGCCACTGAGTTTTAGGGGTGATTTTATCATCCAACATTATATGCAGCGGATAGAAATACTTTATTTTTATACATGGGTTGGACCCAAAGAAGAAACATATTTATAATGAAGGTATCAAGAAAAATAGATATAAATAACTATGTTCATTGCAATTGATACATAAGGATTTTTAAGCCAATCATGGAAATATATAGCAACTAAATGGCATCTGAATTCTAGTTATTATTAAAAAGAAAATATAGTTAGTTGATCAGCATATATAAATGAAAGATTTATTCATCAGATAGATTGTTGCACATGTAACACTGCATATCTTGGGTATATAAGCATGTTTTCTCTGATTGCCTTATAAATGTAGCATGAATATGTTTTATATGGTTAATGCTGTTCTTTTCATGTGTCTTTCTTCATTTTATGCTAGAGTTCTCTGCAATTGGACTGATGTCAAAATTGGAACATTTTCAAAATACTTGGGATAAAATCAAGGAGAAAGCGAGGTGAAGAAAATCTGTAGAGGTAAAACAAGATTTGGGTTTTATATAAAAATATGTCTATCAGAGAGCTGTTGTGATATGGATTTACCCAGATGGGCAAGTATCAATCCTATTGAAATAGCAGCCTTCTTGATAATTTCCACTTAAATAACACACCACAAATCGTCAGAGCCTATTTTGAGAGGAAATGAGATAAAAGAAGCCATATCTTAGCCTTGCAAATGTAAGTTGCCAACTATGAGGTGCTTTGGAAATGGGTGGATGGCCTTGAATTTTACTGACTTGAATAAGTATCTTCAAACTAAAGAAATTTTAGGCCTTTCTTGATTTAGAGATACTATGTTCTCATTCTGCTATTTTAGTTGGTCTGGTTGCAGAGACCTGGGTAAGCCATGTACTTTTTTTTTTTTTAATCCTTTCATCTTTTAGAGCAGTTTTAGGTTCACAGCAAAATTACGAGGAAGGTTCAGAGGGGCGCCTGGGTGGCTCGGTCGGTTAAGCGTCTGACTTCAGCTCAGGTCATGATCTCACGGTCCATGGGTTCAAGCCCCACGTCGGGCTCTGTGCTGACAGCTCAGAGCCTGGAGCCTGTTTCAGATTCTGTGTCTCCCTCTCTCTGTGACCCTCCCCCATTCATGCTCTGTCTCTCTCTGTCTCAAAAATAAATAAACATTTAAAAAAAATTAAAAAACAAAAAAAGAGGAAGGTTCAGAGATTTTTCCATATACGTCCTAACCTTACACATGCATAGCTTCCCTCATTAACAACATCCCCCACCACAGTGGTACCTTTGTTAAAATTGATGAACCTACACTGACACATCATAATCATTGAAAGTCCATAGTTTACATGAGGACTTGCTGGGTTTTATACAGTCTTTAGGTTTGGATGAATATAGGAGGATATGTACCCATCATTATAGTATCATACAAAGTATTTTCACTGCTTTAAAATTCTTATGCTCCACTTAGACATCCCTCCCTATCCCCAACCCTCAGAAACTATTGATCTTTTTACCATGTCCATAGTTTTGTCTTTTCAAGAATGTCATATAAGTTGGAATCATACAGTATGTAACCCTTGTAGATTGACTTCTTTCACTTAGTAATATGTATTGTCTTCTCCATGTCTTTCCATGGCTAGATAGCTCTCTCTCTCCCTCTCTCCTCTCTCTCTCTCTTTTTTTTTTTTTAGTGCTGAATAATATTTTGTTGTCTGTATGTGCCACAGTTCATCTTCACTGGTTCCAAGTTTTAGCAATTATGAATAAAGCTGCTATCAACCCTCATGTGCAAGGATTTGTATGGATGCAAGTTGTCAGCTCCTTTGGGTAGATATCAAGAGGTGTCCTTGCTGGATTGTATGTTAAGAGTATGTTTAGTTTATATAAGAAACCATCAAATTATCTTCCAAAGTAACCATGCCATTTTCCATTCCCACCAGCAATGAATGAGCATTTCTATTACTCCACTTTCTCATTTGGTGTTGTAGCATTTAATGTTGTCAGTAGTTTGGATTTGGGCTATTCTAATGGGAGTGTAATGGTATCTCATCATTGCTTTAATTTACATTTCCCTGATGGCATATGATGTGGAGCATCTCTTGATAGACTTATTTGCAATCTGTATATCCTTTTTTTGGTGAGGTGTCTGTTAAGGTCTGTGGCCCATTTTCAAATCAGGTAGTTCATTTTCCTATTGTTAATTTTTGAGAGCTCTTTGTATATTTTGGATAGAGCCCTTTATCAGGTAGGTCTTTTGCAAATGTTTTCTTCCAGTCTGTACCTTATCTTCTCATTCTCTTGATGTTGTCTTTTTCAGAGCAGAAGTTTTTAATTTTAACAGCTTATCAATTGTTCCTTTCATGGCTCATACCGTTGGCATTGAATGCCATGTATTTTCTAACTTAGAAAAGATTTTATATGTCATCCAGTATAGACTCACACTAGGACATCTCTTGATAGTAGCCCTACCTCCTATGGTTGGCCATTTTCAGTGATTGACAACTCAGACTTCATGAAGGAGTCCATTTAGTTTTGTTTATCAAAAGATTTTTCTTTTGTCCCCATTCACAATCTTATTCACTTTATTTCTCCCCATGGAACAATATAAACTACATTTGTTTCTTCTTCAGTGTGACCCACCTTCAATAGTAAAAATTATTCTTATATCACACCCCAAGACCTTTTATTCTGCTTCCTGTTGTGATGTCTATATCCTTCATTACCAGAGTCAATGGACACTGGACACTCTGCTTCAATATATTCTTCTTAAAATGAACCAAACCAAAAAAAATGTAGGTGTGGTTGGATCACTGCAGAACACTGGGACAGCTACTTGTCTTAATCTAGTCTCTCCTTCCATCAATCGATTCATCAGTATTCCTCAGATTGATTTAGCCTTTTTTATATTTCTTTGTTTTTAATGTTTATTTATTTATTTTCAGAGCGAAAGAGTGAGAGAAGGAGGAGGGGCAGAGACAGGGGAGAGAGAATCCCAAGCACAGAACCCAACATGGGCTCACTCTCATGAACCCTGAAGTCATGACATGAGCTGAAATCAAGAGTCAGACACAACTGACTGAGTCACCGAGGCTCCCCTTTTTCTTTCTTTCTTTCTTTCTTTCTTTATTTTTTTAATGTTTATTTGTTTATTTTGAAAGTGAGCACATGAGCAGCCTGTTTGTAAGTTTGTAAAATATCAAGAGAAAAATCAGAAAATGCCCTAGATGTTTTAAACAGAATGGTTGATCCAAGTAATTAGTTATACAAGTACTGCACAAGTGAAAAAGACAAGGAGGGGCAACCTAGACAATAGCCACACCAGGAAGCTTCTGCATGTGCAGGGCTGGGGAGACAAAAATAGGAGATAGAGTAACAGAGCCCAAGATCTGAGTCTACCTGGTAGAAAAGGGGGGGCGCTACAGGAGGGGCTATCCAAAAGGAACTGGAGTCATGGTCTCAGAGCCATGGAAGAAAAGTGTCTACTGCTGGGAATGTCATCAATAGCCGAGAGGGGTGAGGGGAGAGTGAGAGAAAGAAGACAAGATGAAGACAAAGACAAAGACAGAAGACGAAGACGAAGAAGAAGAAGAAGAGAGAAGAAGAAGAAGAGAAGAAGAAGAAGAAGAAGAAGAAGAAGAAGAAGAAGCAGAAGCAGCACACCCTGACCTGTACTCCGGTGCCCAGTTTCCCAGCAGTTCCTCCCATGAGTTGAACCTACTAGAAACCAGTTGCTGGGGAAGCCTGAAATAACATACCCTATGACATGAGGGTTAGCAGGGGGAGGATAAGAAATGGATCTGACACCAAACAGGCAACAAATGTGACACTTCCTTTACTCAAATTTTACATGCATCATGAACACAGAAAAATGAGTCCATATTTCTACTTCTAATGGCTGTTAAAATTGCCCTTTCCCATTTGTAAAGTAAGTATTCAGTATTTACCTGAATATGTTACATCATTTGTGGGGTTAACCTAACCCAATAACTTTTTATGTGATGTATTCTAATTTGCTAGGTATGAGGATTTAGATGAGATCACTGCCTTTAAGCCACTTGGAATCTACCAGAGAAGGGAAGCAATCACACTATCGAGAAAGGACACTTAATTGCCTCTGTTACATTTCGGTAAGGGACAGAAATGTCCTTTTTTATGACCCACGAAGGAGTAATATTGCAGTGAAGACCTCTTTCTATTGCCACTGATGGAGAAATAACTTATCGGAATGATGAGATCGTTAGTGAGCCCCAACGGCCAGAGGCAGGATGATCGCACTGCAGCAAGAACGACGTGGTCCTGTCTTGCAACATCTGAATCGATTTGACCACTTTTGCACGGACAAAGTGGGCTCGCCTTGCATATCCAGTCACCATCGGATAAAGAAGCAGCCAGGATTTGTTCTTTTCATTTCAGTTTCTCCATGTGTGAATGGCTGAGTAATAAGAATCGTGTGGATCTCAGGTTCTAGGTCTCTCTATACCATTTCAGGTCTCTCTATACCAATTTCAGATCCTTATATCCAACTCCTTAATAAAAATGTCCACTTCAAATCCATCATGGCTAATAACGAGCTTTTTGATCTTCAATGTTAAACCTGTTTCTCTAATATCCCGTACCTCAGTGAATGGCAACAACATCCTTTTGGGTGCTGAATCCTTTAATCTTCCATCATTTTCATATGTTTTCTTTCCCTACTTCCCCTTCCATGGCTAACTGCCATGTTCTGTCAATTCTACCTCCTAAACATCTTCAGAATTTTCATTTCACTCTATAACCAGAGCCACACCTGTCCGGATCACATCACAGTTTCTTAACTGATATTCTTTCCATTACTCTTACTCCTCCCCAAACTGTTCTTTGCGCTGACGCCAGCAGTTCTCTCTAAAATGTAAATCGGGTGATATCACTCTCACACAAAAAATGATCCCGTGAATTCCCATCGCCCTTGGAGTGAAGTGCAGTTTCTCTGTTGAAGAAGATGCCATTTTTGCAGATCAAAACTGATTGAATTCAGCAATTTCATATGATTCAATCTAACGTAATAGATCTTTTGTTATCTGGCTCATGCTTTCCATTCAGCCTCAATTCTTGACACTTCACACATTTTTATAGTCCAGATACAGAGAATGGAAAAGGTAGAATTACAGAGCAAAATGGTGAGTTTACTTTTAGGCACCTCCTAAATGTGAGCAGCCTGTGGAATATCCCAACGAAGATATCTGGTAGTTTTATGATAAGGGGAATGTGGCCTGGAACCCTGTCTGTGGGAATCATTATATAAATTGCAGTTGACGACACAGACTATGTAAGATCAAGGAATTATGAGGGATGAAGGGACTAAGGATGAAATCGAAGGACCACTAATATAAGAAGAGGCAAATGAAGAGAAGCCTATTAAGGAGCCAGAAAAGCATACAATAACTGAAGAAAATGTGATATTATGGGAAAATTAATTTGGCTTTGTAAAGATGGAGATAAAATGGGAAAGAGCTAAAAGTACACATTGACATTGGTTCTGGCTAGGAGGTCACTGACAACACCCTGAGTGAAGATAGGGAGAGGACGCTAGAGTACAGACCGTTGAACAGTGAAAAGGAGAAGTGGACATGAACACAGACAACTCTTTTTATTTTTTATTTTTTTATATTTTTTTTAACATTTATTTATTTTTGAGACAGAGAGAGACAGAGCATGAACGGGGGAGGGGCAGAGAGAGAGGGAGACACAGAATCGGAAGCAGGCTCCAGGCCCTGGGCCATCAGCCCAGAGCCCGATGCAGGGCTTGAACTCACGGACCGCAAGATCGTGACCTGAGCTGAAGTCGGATGCTTAACCGACTGAGCCACCCAGGCGCCCCCACAGACAACTCTTAAAAGAAGCTTTGTTGTGACAATAAAGAGAAAGATATGCCTGGCAACTATTAATTAATATGTAATAATAAACTGGTTATAACAGTGAACTGTTCTAAGTTCCTGGTGAGAAGTTACCAATCTCACTTATTAAAAAAGACTGGAACATAAACATTTATTTTAAAACATTGTAATTTGCTTATCTCTTAGCAATTCATAAATAATTGACAACATCTGCTGAGCCCTTGACTATGTGCCAGGCATTGTGATTTGACTTTGTTTATGTATGCCCTTAATTCTCATCAAGGGTTGATTTCTTTTAGACAGCTCTGAGTTTCTGTGGTCTTTGATCACCACCGAAAGTGTAAGTTATTTCAAGCATATATCCCTTCTCACAGACTGATCCTGATGTCAATTTACTCGTTATTTTCTATATCACACAGGAGATAAGGGACAGTAGCTAGTACCTCTCTCTTCATTTCTGCAGTAATCACGCTTACGTATTTCCTAGTGTTTCAAGTTATTTGCCTTCAGGTCATGTCACATGTTTGTACTTTTCACTCACTTGTTATTAGTCATATGACTGTGTGACCAATGAGACATGAGGAGAGGTAGCACGTGCTACTTCTTGGGGAAAGCAATTCACTGTAGGTGCAAGTTGGTCCAGAAGTGTTTCCTCTGCAACATCAGAGAACAATAGTCTAGAGATCGGCGTATCCATGAGCCCACTCACGGGAAATGAATCCCTAGGCAAATCATAATCAGCCTATAATGAGAAGGAGAAATAAACCTTTGTGGGTTTCCTGAGATTTGGGGCTTATTACCTCAGCATAACCTAACTAATATAGTTTCCAAATTGTTCCTCTTTGTCTTTTGGAATCTTCCTTCCAAGACAGATAGACTACTTTTTATTATTGTTAGCTTGGGAATCAGAATAGAAAAAAGGTTTAGTGAGCACAATTTGGACTTAAACTGCTCAGTTTGAAATGTTGGTTCCACCACTTTTGCACTTTGGGGTCTTTATGTGATCTCTCTGAGTTTACTATTCTCATCTGTAAAATGGGTATAATACTGTTAGTCACTTTAGAGGGTTTTTGAAAGGCTAAAATTAAGTTATTGTATGAAGTTCTCAGTATAAACTTGATTCATAGTAATCACTCAATAAAAGCTTGCTCCTTTTTAAAAATAAAATTATTATTATTATTATTAGTTTCACATTTTTATTTAAATTCCAGTTAGTTAACATAGTGTAGTATTAGTTTCAGGTGCAGAATTTAGTGATTCATCACTTCCATACAACCCCCAGTGCCCATCACAAGTGCCCTGCTTACTGCCACCATCCAGAATTCTTTCAATTTGTACCTTAACTAAAGCTTATACAGATGTATACGTATAATAGCTATTCATCCGTGGCTCATTTTTTAACATCCTTAGATTTAGGAGTCGAGACTGGAGTTCATAAGCTTTCACAGTGCCACTTCTAAAATCTCTGGTCTTTTGGGTTTATGTCATTTGTATCTATCACACCTGGTTCATTCCTAATTTCTGTCATCTGCTATCTCTTAGGTACTCCTTCTTGATATACTGGAAAATATGGAACCCAGCTCAATTTCCCATCAACTCTCAAGTGCTTTTATTTTCCTGGAGGATTTCATTTGTGTTGGCAAGCCATCCCAAACAAAACAACAAAGCAAAAACAAAACCAAACGCTAAAACCTAGTTTCTCAGTTTTCAACTACCTCACCCCCTCTACTTCATTGGAGATCTTAAACCCACTTAAAGAAATACCACCAGATGATATTCACAACCGCTTCACCTTGGAAAGTTTTAAATTTAAATATCTGACTCTCTTAATACTTCCTATGTTCCTATGCTTCCCATTCCTAACTCAATTACCCTTAGGATTTCCAGTCTGTTAAGACAAACATTCAGCCTCCTCATGTCCGCACTTCCTTCACTCGCCAGATTGAATGCATCCGGTACATTATCTTAATTAATCCTTTCCCCATTCCCTCATCAATGGCTCTTTTGCCATTCCATCCAAGTCAACTGTCAAAATTCCACCCATGAGTTAATACAGTAATTTACCTTCTCCACTATTACAAATGTTCCTGGAAAATATCTCACCATTACGGGCACCACTACCAGTTTGTGGCCTTTTATCATTGAGTAGAAATCAATCTTCATTTCCTCAGTCAGTTTTGACTCTTCTTCTGTTTTGGTTCACACTCAGTGGAATAGTTATTCTTCTGAATCACTGAGAATGTTTCTAACTTTCTGTGCTCCTGTTACAAATTTAGTTGAATCTAAATCCATACTTGCCTTGTTGGTTTCTGCTAGAATGGAAATAATGTCTCTTTCAATCTCAACTCAATCTGTCCACCAGTGTTCCGGATGCACCTCCATGTGCCAGTTATCCTCCCTTTCTCCTCATCTTCCAACTTTCCTTTCTAAATGCTCTTCGTCCTCGTTAAACTGTTGTGAAATAAGAGAAAATATGGACTGCTCTCTGCCCCCAGTTCCTGGTACAGAGCTCCTAAAACCCTTGATATTTTCTAAGTGATAGGAGTCTTTCGTGCTAATGAGGTGACTCTCAGTGGGTCCCAGGATAGCCTTTAGGATGGAAATTAATTACCAGAAAAACTAAACTATAAGTAGAAGCTTGGACCTTTTCACTATTTCCCATCCTCCATGAAGAGAAGGGGGCTGGAGACTGAGTTAATGATGACGGCTCCATAAAAATCTCGGAAGGATAGGGTTGAGAAAGGTCTGGGTTAGTGAACATATCTAACATACATAATCATACATCATATACATATACATATACATATACATATACATATACATATACATATACATGTACATATATATACATAATCATGTACAGCCAAGTCAGACAGAAGTTGTAAGTAAACTGAGGACCTACTATTGAGATTGATGTCTGAAGCGGAGGTCCTGAGCCCTTAACCTCTGGACCCTATGCTAGCTAACTCCTAGAAGTTAGTGTCAGAGTTTCCTGGTGAGGAAAATGTGTACCTATGGTGTCAGAAATCTGTGAGTATGGGAGTAAGGGAAGAAACTGTTTTGTTTAAAATTTTTTTTAATGTTTATTTATTTTTGAGACAGAGAGAGACAGAGCATGAACGCGGGGAGGGTCAGAGAGAGGGAGACACAGAAACTGAAGCAGGTTTCAGGCTCCGAGCTGTCAGCACAGAGTCCAACACGGGGCTCGAACTCACAGACTGTGAGATCATGACCTGAGCCGAAGTTGGATGCATAACCGACTGAGCCACCCAGGTGCCCCTGTTTTGTTTTATTTTGTTTATGTGCAACTATATGTACATAATTTCTTCCATTAAGTAAACCTTTCATAAGCCCACATTTCTTGCTACAACTTTTTATCTTTCTCCTTTTCTTATTGGATTTTGGGGAGATTTCCTATATTTTCGTTGTCTCTAATTCAATCCCACCTTCACCGTGTGTTACCTGGATCTCATTACCACTCTCTTCTCAGGAGAACATAACTTCCTGTTCCTCTTCTGGTTTGACTGCTGGGGAACATTTAATAAGGCTCAACACGTCCTTCCTAGTTTTCACTGGCACTGTCTTCCTATTACTGCTATCTCCTGGTTTTTCCAGTCTCTAGCTGCTCCTCCTTTAAAGGTTTTTAAAGTTTTTTTAATTTATTTTGAGAGAGAGAGAGAGAGACAGAGAGAGGGAGAGAGAGAGTGAGCATGAATAGGGGAGGGGCAAAGAGAGAGGGAGAGAGAAAATCCCAAGCAGGCCCCGCACTGTGAGCACACAGCCGGATGCAGGGCTCAAACTCACGAACCATGAGATCACGACCTGAGCGGAAACCAAGAGTCTGATGCTTAATCCACTGAGCCACCCAGGTGCCCCTCCTCAATTTATTTTAAAACTTCCTTACCTCTGCCCATGCCTTGATGTTTATATCCCTGACTGGTCTGCCCCTCACCACAGACTCCCAGAATGCTTGTGTTCTCTTTCAGGGCTTCATTTACATCACAAGGGCTCCCTTTAGTGTCAGTTCTGAAGCTTTGTCAAGTAGGGGCCCTGTTCCCTCCCCAGTCTCACGTTTGCTTTTCCTCAACACTTTACTCGCTTAACTATTCGTCCCACAGATGATGAAAGCATTATTTGTGAAGATTAAGTAACACTGTGATTGACCAAGGTCACTCGGGTAGTAAGTGTCAAAAAGAGAACTCAAACCCAAGTGTCTATTCTAGGCAGAGTTTAGTTTATACCACAAAATAGCACAGAATAGCAATGTTTAAACAATAGTTTCTTATGGTTCTATAAGATAGTATGATTTTAGGGCGAGACCTCAAGTTTTATCCCCATTAAGTTCTCCTGTGCATCTAGCAGCATGTTTTGTTTTTTTTTAAAACTATTTTGTATTCAATAGATGGATTTTAAAGGGATTAACTGTAAAGAAGACGGAAGATCACTTGAGCCTTTAACTAGAATTTGCTATTCATGTCTTCAGTGGCCAGGCAAATAAATTTAGGGATTGAAGCAATTCAGTGATTGAGGCTAAGTGATTAGGGTAAGGTGAAGATTATGGTGAAATCGAAAGCATATGTTCTGTCTAAATATATTCACAACCAAGGTTTTTCAAATAATATTCATGCCAAGCAAAATATATCTGTGGGTCAATGTTAATTTGCATTGTTTTCAACCCTTACTTCAATAACAGCCTGAATTAGAAGCAGTTTTGTGTCTAGAGAGATACAACTCTGTGGCAGAATTTTTATCTTACAGCAAATGTTACACTTTTTGGTTCCAGCCGAACATTAATTATGGTTGTTCACTCCACGGATGCTTGATGAGAGAAAAAAATACACTATTTGACCGGGAGGCCACAAGGAAGAGGAAACAATATATGAAAACATGCTGTCGTGGTGTTCTCTTAGAAACACACAGGGAGAAAGTGTACAGAGAGGGAGAGAAGAGATTTCTTTCTGCCCCAAGGTCTTCGTGAATCCTAATTTTGTTCAACATCAAATCTAGACTTCTCATATTATTGCTGAGGTCCACAACTAATGACTTATCTAGTCAACCAATGACTAGATGCTCCAATCTGGTCAAGAGAAACCAGTTCATAAAAGGGGTATCGGACACATGTATGGCTACGTCCTCAGTCCACCCAACTCCCTGTATCATGGCAGACTTTGGTAGCTGACCAAAGCACTTTTTTCAGATTCAGTCCCTGCCAGCCAGGTCTCAGACATCTTTTCAATATAAGGAGTGCTAGTATTTGATTGAGTTTTATATGGCTTAGATCAAAGTTATCTTGGAGGGTATCTATCTCCCTATCTATCTCTCTATCTTTATCTCTATCTCTGTCTCTGTCTCTGTCTCCTTCTCCGTCTTGGTCTTTGTCTCTACCTCTATCTCTATCTCTGTCTCTGTCTCTGTCTCCATCTCTGTCTCCATCTCTCTCTCTCTCTCTCTCTCTCTCTATTTCTGCTTCTGTCTCTGTTTCCGTCTCTGTCTCCATCTCTGTTTCTGTCTCTATCTCTAATCATCTACCTAAGAAGACATGCAATTTTCTAAATGATAATATAGAGCCTAGTAAGCACTGACATAGCTAAAAGAGTAAAATGAATGAAATCTGATTTAGTGACAGGTGCAGCCCACTGTGGATATGGGCCTTTTAGATTCATGACTACATGCTTAATTTTTACGTCTTTTCTCTTAAATCAAACCCTTATATGTTAACTGCAACATTCCCCTATCTGTCTGCCTTGAATCAAGCTTCTTGCTTCCTATCTACCCCACACATTTGCTAGATTGATCTACCATAAACTCCACTTTCCTCATGTCACTCCCCTCATAACACTCCCCAGTTGTTATCTTCCACTATATCCAATAGCTCGTTGTCTACTCATTTTATTTATTAAAAGAAAAAGTGTTGCGATTCAGTAAATATAGCTTCCTTATTGTATTTCTTAGGGAAGGAGTCCCAAGTTGCATGGCATGGGGAAATAGTGTTTTATACAAAAATCAGCTTGGAAAATCTTCCCATAATTCAAGCGTACACAAATACTCGCTTTAGGAGAATTTCCTGATCACGGACAACCTGACAAGAAATAGAATTGTATAGGTTGATAGCAAAAATATAACCTAGAATAAACAGTCGGGAATGATGCTGTGCCTTGGAATCCATATTCTTGTTTGTGGTGCTACCATTCTTAATTCATGACTTGCCTATTGTAATTATCTCAGCGGATTTAATTTTGGTTTTCTTTATTATTTCCTGTTTTTCTCTGATGCGTTAAGAATGACTTTCAAAGCCTTATTTATATTTCTAAATTAATGGTGTGTGTAGTGAAATAGGACCTAGCAGGGAAAGAAGAAGGTAAGCACTCAAAAATGAGTCCATAAATGAATTTCAGAGTAATGTTTGCTGACAAAATTGTGTTGTGATTTTCTTCTCTCCTAGTTTTCCATCCGTAGATAACAATGCTATATGTTTGTTTTTATGGTCTTTACTTTGTCTTTTATAGGGTCTGATAAGCAATTTGAAGTCTGAAAATAAAAGATCAACTTTTTGCATTTCCCAGGTGATATTAGGACTTCGTGGTTGTTTGCACAGCTCCACTTAAAGATCACAATCTCAAACACATTGATGAATAAAAATGTCTTCTCCATGCCTAAGGAGCCAAAGTAAATCTGCAAATGCTAAACTGTAGAATGTCTCAGGGAAGGACATCACATAACTCTGGCCTTCAAGTAAAATCATATATGAACACAAGTGCATTTCTCTATTATAGGGAAATGTGCAAAACAATTGCATGGAGGTGTGACGATGGTACAGTCTGAACCTGCAGATGTAGAGAATGGCCTTGGTACCAAGCATTCTTGGTGCTCAGGTGTGATGGACAGAATCATGCCACCTAACCCCAGAAACCTATGCTTTAATCCCCGGAACCTGGGAATATGTGGCCTTCCATGGGAAATAAAAAAAGGACTTTGTAGATGTGATTAAAGTTAAGGACCTTAAAATGAACAGATTATCCTGGATTAAGTAAATGGACCTGATGGAATCACAAATTCTTAAGAGTGGGAGAGGAAGGCAGAAGAGTTGGTCAGAGACATGTGACAGGAGAACCACTCAACCACCATTCCTGGCTTTGAAGATAGAGGAAACTGGCCATGAGCCAAGTTACCTGGTAGCTTCTAGAACTTGGAAATGACCCTCAGTTTATAGGCAGCAAGAAATGCATGGACCTTGACCCTACAATGACAGGGAACTGAATGCTGCCAACGGTGCCCATGAGTAGGAAACAGATCCTCCCCCGGAGCCTCCAGCAAGGAGTGCTGCCTGTTGACCCCTGGTGGGACCTTGTGCCAGACTCTGAACCTGTAGCACTGTAAGATAATACATTTGTGTTGTTTTAAGTATTGTTTGTGGTGATCTGTTGCTGCTGCGATAGAAAACTAATGCCCCAACGAACAAATAACATCAGGAAATCACATGAGAAGGATATAATGGAAATGAACTATAGCAGGGATTTATATAGCCTGAGACTAGCTTTCTGAAGCCTTACAAATAGATGCAAGTATTCATCTATGTTTTCTTGATAAGGCCTGTGTCCTATGCACTCTCCACGAATGTCTATTGATGGTTTTCACGTGTAGGCAATGGGACTTCCTGGGGGAGTAGTTTTCACGGAGGGCTTGTTGCTAACAACTACTCTCATGCACATTCTAAGACGTTCCTTTGTATGTTGTCATTTTACTGTTTTAATAGAGTGGCAACTATAAATTACTCGTAAATATTTTAAATCGTTAAAAGAAGTTATCAGAACTTATTTTTCCCATATAGTAGGAATATGAAACAAAACTAATAATAAGTGGCAAAGTCTTGATCATTTCCTTGCACACTCAATTTTGAATTCTTATTACATTGCTGCTTCAACTCTTTTATGATTATGATGTATTATCTTACATCTGCTTAGAAGAGTCTCAAAGCAGTTGTGTGAGCTCTAGGCATTAGTGGTGTTATAAATATTCACACATCTATTACTAGACATTTAACCCATCCTTTTAGGCCTTCAGCCGAAACTCTAGATTTATTTAACACTTTCATTATAACCAAAAGACCCAACCAACTTATTTAAATGTATCCATTTCATTCTTATTCAGCATTAACTACATGGTATATACTGCTACGAGTACATAGAAGACAAAGGTCAGCCCCGGGAGATGTCACAGTCCATTTGCAGAGTCCTAGTAGTCAACAGTGGGAGGACATTCTTGATGACCCAGTGAACCAGTTAGGGTAAAGCAAGACCTGTGCGTTAGGCAATGCTTCTCCACTAACTAGGGATATTCTTTGATTTAGAGGGGGCTAGAAACTTCTTGAGAAAGGTCTTGAATCCTGATGTCACAAAAAGTGACATACAAGAATGCCTGTCACCTTAGTTGAATTGAGAAGAGGAACTCGATTGTAGAGGTTTGAGTGAAAACCCTGGCTTTGAAAAAAAAAAAAAAAATCTCTTCAAGGGGATTTGATGACTAACCAGAAATTCCAGAGTCACCAACAGGGCCTAGGAGGTAGAAGGGAAGAACACGCGGCTCTTAGGAGACCCATGATGTCCCAAGCTCCTGCTGAGTAGTGTAGTGGTTAGGAGTCCAAGATTCAGAACCAGACAGTCTGATTTCCTGGGTTCAAATCCCGACTCTGCCTCATAATGGCCAGGTGTCCTTGGTTAAGTCACTTCTGTGTATTTTACTTTCATCAGCGGCAAAGTGGAGATAATTATATCTATATTAGAGAGATTTTGTAAAGATGAAAGGAGCCGTTACATTTAGAACACTTAGAAAAACTTCAGACATGTATTAAACATGACAAATGCAACTGTTATTCATACCCCTGAGATGAAGGACTGTGGGGCTTTTCTAAATGAGCAGAACACAAAGAAAGAGAAGCCACTTTTCCTTTTGCAGGTGAGAGAGAAACCCTGGAGACCCAGTGAGCCATAGAGGCTTTATCTGGTGGCTTCGAGATGAGAAGCAGAAGGGAAAGCAGATCCCCAGTCTGGAATGCAGCCATGGTGCAGACACTAACCCAGGGAAGGTGAGCGGCAGCTGAGATCAGAGGTGATGGGGAAGCAGCAAGCTGAGGTAGGATCAGTGACTCACTGCACCGTGATAGAAGCTGGTGGCATGCTGGACTGCCCTGAGGCAGTGACAGGCAGTGATCCAAGCAGAGCACACGGAGCACGGCCTGGAGCCGTGACCTGAGACTGCCCCCAGAAAGGAGTCTAGTACAAGACTGTCGGGGCAGGCTTACAGCTAACATGTGGTGGTCTTGCCACTTGTGGGAGCACCTGTAGGAGATTTTAGATGGAGGAGAGGATCTATAAAGGGGACAGGGCAGAGGTTCTGTGTTGGAAAAGTAGGAAAGGGCTTCAAGACAATAGGTTTTGTGTCTTTTATTTTATTTTTTTTTTTATGAAGTTTATTGACAAATTGGTTTCCATACAACACCCAGTGCTCATCCCAAAAGGTGCCCTCCTCACTACCCATCACCCACCCGCCCCTCCCTCCCACCCCCCATCAACCCTCAGTTTGTTCTCAGTTTTTAACAGTCTCTTATGCTTTGGCTCTCTCCCACTCTAACGTCTTTTTTTTTTTCTCCCTTCCCCTCCCCCATGGGTTCCTGTTGAGTTTCTCAGGATCCACATAAGAGTGAAACCATATGGTATCTGTCTTTCTCTGTATGGCTTATTTCACTTAGCATCACACTCTCCAGTTCCATCCACGTTGCTACAAAAGGCCAGATTTCATTTTTTCTCATTGCCACGTAGTATTCCATTGTGTATATAAACCACAATTTCTTTATCCATTCATCAGTTGATGGACATTTAGGCTCTTTCCATAATTTGGCTATTGTTGAGAGTGCTGCTATGAACATTGGGGTACAAGTGCCCCTATGCATCAGTACTCCTGTATCCCTTGGGTAGATTCCTAGCAGTGCTATTGCTGGGTCATAGGGTAGGTCTATTTTTAATTTTCTGAGGAACCTCCACACTGTTTTCCAGAGCGGCTGCACCAATTTGCATTCCCACCAACAGTGCAAGAGGGTTCCCGTTTCTCCACATCCTCTCCAGCATCTATAGTCTCCTGATTTGTTCATTTTGGCCACTCTGACTGGCGTGAGGTGATACCTGAGTGTGGTTTTGATTTGTATTTCCCTGATAAGGAGCGACGCTGAACATCTTTTCATGTGCCTGTTGGCCATCTGGATGTCTTCTTTAGAGAAGTGTCTATTCATGTTTTCTGCCCATTTCTTCACTGGGTTATTTGTTTTTCGGGTGTGGAGTTTGGTGAGCTCTTTATAGATTTTAGATACTAGCCCTTTGTCCGATATGTCATTTGCAAATATCTTTTCCCATTCCGTTGGTTGTCTTTTAGTTTTGTTGGTTGTTTCCTTTGCTGTGCAGAAGCTTTTTATCTTCATAAGGTCCCAGTAATTCACTTTTGCTTTTAATTCCCTTGCCTTTGGGGATGTGTCGAGTAAGAGATTGCTACGGCTGAGGTCAGAGAGGTCTTTTCCTGCTTTCTCCTCTAAGGTTCTGATGGTTTCCTGTCTCACATTTAGGTCCTTTATCCATTTTGAGTTTATTTTTGTAAATGGTGTGAGAAAGTGGTCTAGTTTCAACCTTCTGCATGTTGCTGTCCAGTTCTCCCAGCACCATTTGTTAAAGAGGCTGTCTTTTTTCCATTGGATGTTCTTTCCTGCTTTGTCAAAGATGAGTTGGCCATATGTTTGTGGGTCTAGTTCTGGGGCTTCTATTCTATTCCATTGGTCTGTGTGTCTGTTTTTGTGCCAATACCATGCTGTCTTGATGATGACAGCTTTGTAGTAGAGGCTGAAGTCTGGGATTGTGATGCCTCCTGCTTTGGTCTTCTTCTTCAAAATTCCTTTGGCTATTCGGGGCCTTTTGTGGTTCCATATGAATTTTAGGATTGCTTGTTCTAGTTTCGAGAAGAATGCTGGTGCAATTTTGATTGGGATTGCATTGAATGTGTAGATAGCTTTGGGTAGTATTGACATTTTGACAATATTTATTTTTCCAATCCATGAGCAGGGAATGTCTTTCCATTTCTTTAAATCTTCTTCAATTACCTTCATAAGCTTTCTATAGTTTTCAGCATACAGATCCTTTACATCTTTGGTTAGATTTATTCCTAGGTATTTTATGCTTTTTGGTGCAATTGTGAATGGGATCAGTTTCTTTATTTGTCTTTCTGTTGCTTCATTGTTAGTGTATAAGAATGCAACTGATTTTTGTACATTGATTTTGTATCCTGCAACTTTGCTGAATTCATGTATCAGTTCTAGCAGACTTTTGGTGGAGTCTATCGGATTTTCCATGTACAATATCATGTCATCTGCAAAAAGCGAAAGCTTGACTTCATCTTTGCCAATTTTGATGCCTTTGATTTCCTTTTGTTGTCTGATTGCTGATGCTAGAACTTCCAGCACTATGTTAAACAACAACGGTGAGAGTGGGCATCCCTGTCGTGTTCCTGATCTCAGGGAAAAAGCTCTCAGTTTTTCCCCGTTGAGGATGATGTTAGCTGTGGGCTTTTCATAAATGGCTTTTATGATCTTTTTTTTTTTTTTTTTTTTTTTTTTTATTTTTTTTTTTTATGAAGTTTATTGACAAATTGGTTTCCATACAACACCCAGTGCTCATCTCAAAAGGTGCCCTCCTCACTACCCATCACCCACCCGCCCCTCCCTCCCACCCCCCATCAACCCTCAGTTTGTTCTCAGTTTTTAACAGTCTCTTATGCTTTGGCTCTCTCCCACTCTAACGTCTTTTTTTTTTTCTCCCTTCCCCTCCCCCATGGGTTCCTGTTGAGTTTCTCAGGATCCACATAAGAGTGAAACCATATGGTATCTGTCTTTCTCTGTATGGCTTATTTCACTTAGCATCACACTCTCCAGTTCCATCCACGTTGCTACAAAAGGCCAGATTTCATTTTTTCTCATTGCCACGTAGTATTCCATTGTGTATATAAACCACAATTTCTTTATCCATTCATCAGTTGATGGACATTTAGGCTCTTTCCATAATTTGGCTATTGTTGAGAGTGCTGCTATGAACATTGGGGTACAAGTGCCCCTATGCATCAGTACTCCTGTATCCCTTGGGTAGATTCCTAGCAGTGCTATTGCTGGGTCATAGGGTAGGTCTATTTTTAATTTTCTGAGGAACCTCCACACTGTTTTCCAGAGCGGCTGCACCAATTTGCATTCCCACCAACAGTGCAAGAGGGTTCCCGTTTCTCCACATCCTCTCCAGCATCTATAGTCTCCTGATTTGTTCATTTTGGCCACTCTGACTGGCGTGAGGTGATACCTGAGTGTGGTTTTGATTTGTATTTCCCTGATAAGGAGCGACGCTGAACATCTTTTCATGTGCCTGTTGGCCATCTGGATGTCTTCTTTAGAGAAGTGTCTATTCATGTTTTCTGCCCATTTCTTCACTGGGTTATTTGTTTTTCGGGTGTGGAGTTTGGTGAGCTCTTTATAGATTTTAGATACTAGCCCTTTGTCCGATATGTCATTTGCAAATATCTTTTCCCATTCCGTTGGTTGTCTTTTAGTTTTGTTGGTTGTTTCCTTTGCTGTGCAGAAGCTTTTTATCTTCATAAGGTCCCAGTAATTCACTTTTGCTTTTAATTCCCTTGCCTTTGGGGATGTGTCGAGTAAGAGATTGCTACGGCTGAGGTCAGAGAGGTCTTTTCCTGCTTTCTCCTCTAAGGTTCTGATGGTTTCCTGTCTCACATTTAGGTCCTTTATCCATTTTGAGTTTATTTTTGTAAATGGTGTGAGAAAGTGGTCTAGTTTCAACCTTCTGCATGTTGCTGTCCAGTTCTCCCAGCACCATTTGTTAAAGAGGCTGTCTTTTTTCCATTGGATGTTCTTTCCTGCTTTGTCAAAGATGAGTTGGCCATATGTTTGTGGGTCTAGTTCTGGGGCTTCTATTCTATTCCATTGGTCTGTGTGTCTGTTTTTGTGCCAATACCATGCTGTCTTGATGATGACAGCTTTGTAGTAGAGGCTGAAGTCTGGGATTGTGATGCCTCCTGCTTTGGTCTTCTTCTTCAAAATTCCTTTGGCTATTCGGGGCCTTTTGTGGTTCCATATGAATTTTAGGATTGCTTGTTCTAGTTTCGAGAAGAATGCTGGTGCAATTTTGATTGGGATTGCATTGAATGTGTAGATAGCTTTGGGTAGTATTGACATTTTGACAATATTTATTTTTCCAATCCATGAGCAGGGAATGTCTTTCCATTTCTTTAAATCTTCTTCAATTACCTTCATAAGCTTTCTATAGTTTTCAGCATACAGATCCTTTACATCTTTGGTTAGATTTATTCCTAGGTATTTTATGCTTTTTGGTGCAATTGTGAATGGGATCAGTTTCTTTATTTGTCTTTCTGTTGCTTCATTGTTAGTGTATAAGAATGCAACTGATTTTTGTACATTGATTTTGTATCCTGCAATTTTGCTGAATTCATGTATCAGTTCTAGCAGACTTTTGGTGGAGTCTATCGGATTTTCCATGTATAATATCATGTCATCTGCAAAAAGCGAAAGCTTGACTTCATCTTTGCCAATTTTGATGCCTTTGATTTCCTTTTGTTGTCTGATTGCTGATGCTAGAACTTCCAGCACTATGTTAAATAACAACGGTGAGAGTGGGCATCCCTGTCGTGTTCCTGATCTCAGGGAAAAAGCTCTCAGTTTTTCCCCGTTGAGGATGATGTTAGCTGTGGGCTTTTCATAAATGGCTTTTATGATCTTTAAGTATGTTCCTTCTATCCCGACTTTCTCAAGGGTTTTTATTAAGAAAGGGTGCTGGATTTTATCAAAGGCCTTTTCTGCATCGATTGACAGGATCATATGGTTCTTCTCTTTTTTTTTGTTAATGTGATGTATCACGTTGATTGATTTGCGAATGTTGAACCAGCCCTGCATCCCAGGAATGAATCCCACTTGATCATGGTGAATAATTCTTTTTATATGCTGTTGAATTCGATTTGCTAGTATCTTATTGAGAATTTTGGCATCCATATTCATCAGGGATATTGGCCTGTAGTTCTCTTTTTTTACTGGGTCTCTGTCTGGTTTAGGAATCAAAGTAATACTGGCTTCATAGAATGAGTCTGGAAGTTTTCCTTCCCTTTCTATTTCTTGGAATAGCTTGAGAAGGATAGGTATTATCTCTGCTTTAAACGTCTGGTAGAACTCCCCTGGGAAGCCATCTGGTCCTGGACTCTTATTTGTTGGGAGATTTTTGATAACCGATTCAATTTCTTCGCTGGTTATGGGTCTGTTCAAGCTTTCTATTTCCTCCTGATTGAGTTTTGGAAGAGTGTGGGTGTTCAGGAATTTGTCCATTTCTTCCAGGTTGTCCAATTTGTTGGCATATAATTTTTCATAGTATTCCCTGATAATTGTTTGTATCTCTGAGGGATTGGTTGTAATAATTCCATTTTCATTCATGATTTTATCTATTTGGGTCATCTCCCTTTTCTTTTTGAGAAGCCTGGCTAGAGGTTTGTCAATTTTGTTTATTTTTTCAAAAAACCAACTCTTGGTTTCGTTGATCTGCTCTACAGTTTTTTTAGATTCTATATTGTTTATTTCTGCTCTGATCTTTATTATTTCTCTTCTTCTGCTGGGTTTAGGCTGCCTTTGCTGTTCTGCTTCTATTTCCTTTAGGTGTGCTGTTAGATTTTGTATTTGGGATTTTTCTTGTTTCTTGAGATAGGCCTGGATTGCGATGTATTTTCCTCTCAGGACTGCCTTCGCTGCGTCCCAAAGCGTTTGGATTGTTGTATTTTCATTTTCGTTTGTTTCCATATATTTTTTGATTTCTTCTCTAATTGCCTGGTTGACCCACTCATTCGTGAGTAGGGTGTTCTTTAACCTCCATGCTTTTGGAGGTTTTCCAGACTTTTTCCTGTGGTTGACTTCAAGCTTCATAGCATTGTGGTCTGAAAGTATGCATGGTATAATTTCAATTCTTGTAAACTTATGAAGGGCTGATTTGTGACCCAGTATATGATCTATCTTGGAGAATGTTCCATGTGCACTCGAGAAGAAAGTATATTCTGTTGCTTTGGGATGCAGAGTTCTAAATATATCTGTCAAGTCCATCTGATCCAGTGTCTCATTCAGGGCCCTTGTTTCTTTATTGACCGTGTGTCTAGATGATCTATCCATTTCTGTAAGTGGGGTGTTAAAGTCCCCAGCAATTACCACATTCTTATCAATAAGGTTGCTTATGTTTATGAGTAATTGTTTTATATATTTGGGGGCTCCGGTATTCGGCGCATAGACATTTATAATTGTTAGCTCTTCCTGATGGATAGACCCTGTAACTATTATATAATGTCCTTCTTCATCTCTTGTTACAGCCTTTAATTTAAAGTCTAGTTTGTCTGATATAAGTATGGCTACTCCAGCTTTCTTCTGGCTTCCAGTAGCATGATAAATAGTTCTCCATCCCCTCACTCTCAATCTAAAGGTGTCCTCAGGTCTAAAATGAGTCTCTTGTAGACAGCAAATAGATGGGTCTTGTTTTTTTATCCATTCTGATACCCTATGTCTTTTGGTTGGCGCATTTAATCCATTTACATTCAGTGTTATTATAGAAAGATACGGGTTTAGAGTCATTGTGATGTCTGTATGTTTTATGCTTGTAGTGATGTCTCTGGTACTTTGTCTCACAGGGTCCCCCTTAGGATCTCTTGTAGGGCTGGTTTAGTGGTGACAAATTCCTTCAGTTTTTGTTTGTTTGGGAAGACCTTTATCTCTCCTTCTATTCTAAATGACAGACTTGCTGGATAAAGGATTCTTGGCTGCATATTTTTGCTGTCTAGCACCCTGAAAATCTCGTGCCAATTCTTTCTGGCCTGCCAAGTTTCAAAAGAGAGATCAGTCACGAGTCTTATAGGTCTCCCTTTATATGTGAGGGCACGTTTACCCCTTGCTGCTTTCAGAATTTTCTCTTTATCCTTGTATTTTGCCAGTTTCACTATGATATGTCGTGCAGAAGATCGATTCAAGTTACGTCTGAAGGGAGTTCTCTGTGCCTCTTGGATTTCAATGCCTTTTTCCTTCCCCAGTTCAGGGAAGTTCTCAGCTATGATTTCTTCAAGTACCCCTTCAGCACCTTTCCCTCTCTCTTCCTCCTCTGGGATACCAATTATGCGTAAATTATTTCTTTTTAGTGTATCACTTAGTTCTCTAATTTTCCCCTCATACTCCTGGATTTTTTTATCTCTCTTTTTCTCAGCTTCCTCTTTTTCCATAACTTTATCTTCTAGTTCACCTATTCTCTCCTCTGCCTCTTCCATCCGAGCTGTGGTGGTTTGCATTTTGTTTTCCATTTCCTTTAAAGCGTTTTTCAGCTCCTCGTGCCTGTTCATTAGTCCCCTGATGTCTGTAGCAAGAGATTCTCTGCTGTCCTGTATGCTGTTTTCCAGCCCAGCGATTAATTTTATGACTATTATTCTAAATTCACTTTCTGTTATATTATTTAAATCCTTTTTGATCAGCTCATTAGCTGTTGTTATTTCCTGGAGATTCTTCTGGGGGGAATTCTTCCGCTTGGTCATTTTGGATAGTCCCTGGTGTGGTGAGGGCCTGCAGGGCACTTCCCCTGTGCTGTGGTGTATAACTGGAGTTGGTGGGCGGGGCCGCAGTCCGACCTGATGTCTGCCCCCAGCCCACCGCTGGGGCCACAGTCAGACTGGTGTGTGCCTTCTCTTCCCCTCTCCTAGGGGCGGGATTCACTGTGGGGTGGCGTGGCCCGTCTGGGCTACTTGCACACTGCCAGGCTTGTGATGCTGGGGATCTGGCGTATTAGCTGGGGTGGGAAGGCAAGGTGCACGGCGGCAGGGGGGGCAGGCTTAGCTCGCTTCTCCTTAGGTTATCCACTTCAGGAGGGGCCCTGTGCAGCCGGAGGGAGTCAGATCGCTGCCGGAGGTTTGGCTCCGCAGAAGCACAGAGTTGGGTGTTCGCGCGGAGCGAGCAATTTCCCTGGCCGGAGCCGGTTCCCTTTGGGATTTTGGCTGGGGGATGGGCGGGGGAGATGGCGCTGGAGAGCGCCTTTGTTCCCCGCCAAACTGAGCTCTGTCTTCCGGGGGCTCCGCAGCTCACCCTCCCTTTGTCCTCCAGCCTTCCCGCTTTCTGAGCAGAGCTGTTAACTTATGACCTCCCAGACGCTAAGTCGCGCTTGCTGTCGGAACACAGTCCGTCAGGCCCCTCCGCTTTTGCAAGCCGGACTCGGGGGCTCTGCTTGGCCGGCGAGCCGCCCCTCCGCCCCGGCTCCCTCCCGCCAGTCCGTGGAGCGCGCACCGCCTCGCCGCCCTTCCTACCCTCTTCCGTGGGCCTCTCGTCTGCACTTGGGTCCGGTGACTCTGTTCTGCTAATCCTCTGGCGGTTTTCTGGGTTATTTAGGCAGGTGTAGGTGGAATCTAAGTGATCAGCAGGACGCGCGGTGAGCCCAGCGTCCTCCTACGCCGCCATCTTCCTAGTCGGTTTTGTGTCTTTTAAAATGACCTGAAGTGTACCCACAATTTGGTGAATATTGGGCAACTTTCAGGTCGCACAAACTGTATATTATGTAATGTGATAGATCTTCTTTCTAACAGAAGGATCAAGTGGGAGCCCAGCGGAAGGAACAGATTTGGCCTGAACACACGGGGAAGGCTGAAGTACTGAAATGGAGAAGTGGTTTAAAGAAAAGTTAAAATAAAATGTGCTAAGGCTATGGGTAAGAAGGATATTTAATTAATTTACTTTTTTTTTTTTTTTTTTTGCATTCTGCTTACGTTAGTGCTTCAACTTACAATTGTATGCACCTCTATCTTGGGTGCTGTATAAAGAAATAATGCTGTATTGGCCTTAGACCTCCCCTGTTTTTTTAAATAAGCAGATTATGCTGATAGCTTCTGTCAATCATTTACATTTATTGTGCGTAGTTTGTATACCTGACCCTTTAATAAGCAGTGAGGAGATGGTATGTCCATTGAAAATCCATCTATTTCTTCTTCAGAGAGCAACTTTCTAAATGGTTGTAGCATACAAGGAGAAAATGTCACAAATCACCTACGAAGGTTATGCAAATATATATGCAGGTCACTGCAACGCAGCAAACTGTGTACACAGTAGTCAAAAGGAATGTGTGGAAATGCATGCTTGGGTGTGTGTGTGTGTGTGTGTGTGTGCTTTA
Organism: Lynx rufus; assembly: GCF_022079265.1. NCBI lineage: Eukaryota > Metazoa > Chordata > Mammalia > Carnivora > Felidae > Lynx > Lynx rufus. The sequence continues at coordinate 74,997,667 of NW_025814834.1, forward strand.
CAGTTGGCTTCTACTCCCCTGATATATAATAATGTCAAAAGATCTTGTAGTCCTAATCATTTTAATATTTAGTGTCTACTTATAAAAGCTACATTTTAGAATTCAGTAGTCAATGGCACAGACATAAAATACAATGTTGAAGTCAAGTTCACTAAAATCCACTTCACATTTTGCTACAATAATTGATCATAGTCTCTGAATTGGAAAGAAGTCAGATGTCAGATATTTCAACCTTTCTCCCAATGCACAAAAACCTTCTACATCCTCGCTGAGAGATTGCATCTGGAATCTGTTTGCCATTCCAATCTCATTGACACTTCTTTAGTATTCTTCTCTAGCTTCCGGTTTTCTTCACATCTCCCAAATTACATGTACCAGGAGTTACCTGCTTTCTCATCTCTTCTCACTCTCTGCCCCTTTCAGCCCCCTTACCCCCTTTCTTCTTTACCTTCCTATCCTATAGTCCTCAATAATAACTATAAATAGGACTTTTAATACATGATTCTGCTGTTGATCCCCAGGCCCCGGTCATGAATGTTCATATATTCTGTATAATAGACCTTTCCAGCTAGATAATCCAGTAGAGCTAGAACTGGACATTACTTCGCTCCTGGGTCTTCTATTTTGGCTTATGGCAGTAGCCTAACACTGGGTTTAACCCCCCACGTATTTCCACATCTTTCCTCTCTCTCCCTCTGCACACCAAGTTAGGAGAGAGAAAGGAATGAACTGGGAACTCAAAGAATTTGGTCTTGGTTTTAGCCTCACTAATTAACAGCTTCTGGGGCCATTGAACAATTCATGTAATTGCTTTAGGTTTCAGTTTATCTAACACATGAACTGATCGGAATAGATAATTTCTAAAGTTCTTTCCAGCTCTGACGTTCTGTTTCTATGTGTGATTCCAACTAGTATCAATTCTCTTGCATCAATTTTTGTTGTATCTCTCTCCTATTCTTTTTTTCTCTCTTCATCTCTATTGATTTCATCCCCATTATCTAGACTTTTATGACTTCAATGGATTTTCCTCAGTTAGTCATTTCTTCAACTTATCTTTCCAACACATTGTTTGAGTAATTACCAGAGTAATTTTCCTTAAATACAATTACAGTGATATCCTTTTTTTGTTCACTAACCTGCAGTGACTCACTATGTCCTAAGGTTAAAACCCAACCCACAAGGTCTGACAAGAAACTGTAGTTTGAGGGGCACCTAGGTGGCTCAGTCAGTTGAGCGTCTGGCTTCAGCTCAGGTCATGATCCCACGGCTCGTGGGTCCGAGCCCTACATTGGGCTCTGTGCTAATGGCTCAGAGCCTGGAGCTTGCTTTGGATTCTGTGTCTCCCTCTCTCTCTGCTCCTCTCCTGTCTGTGCTCTCTCTCTCTCTAAATACATAAATCTAAAAAAAAAAAAAAAAAAAAAAAAAAAAAAAAAAAAAAAAAAACCAGAAAGAAACTATAGTTTGAACTTCCTCTGTCTCTCTTACCTACATTCATCTATACTTCTTAGGTCTTTGGAACTACTTGCTCTTCCCAAACTTACTTTTTTTATTTTCCAGGCCATGCTTCTTTGTTCAATGTATTTCCTCTGCTTGTTTCTTTTTCTTTCCATTTCTGTATGTCCATGTCCTGTTCCTTGTTTAAATAAAAAAAAAATTTCCATTAAAATTTCTACATGAGTTGGTTGAGAATGCCAACTACTACAGTAAACAAAACTTCAAATCTTAGTAGCTTGATGCTAACACCAATATTCCATTGGCCAGAAGTTAAATGATAGAGAGGCTGAGAAATGTAGTCTCACTGTGTGTCCAGAAAGGGAATGAGTTGAACATGTGGATCTTTGAACTTTGTTTCCTTCCCCCAAAAAGCTAGAAATAATTTCTCCTTTTAAAAAACACTCTATTTATGCAACAAAAATTTGATAATCTTATTTTACCATAATTGCTGATAGTCCATATTCCCAGATATTCATACAAATTGACCATATTTTCAAATGAATTCTCATAGGCTTGAATATAATATTCTCATATATTTAAAAATGTCCCACATATCTGGGCTTACACTTCTCTTTTCATCTTCAAGTTTGTTAATGTTCTTCACCTTATTTTCTTGATTATATTTGTCAGATTTTTTTTTTTTTACGCTTATCTTTTCCAAAGACCAAGATCTTTGGATTTGTTTTTACATTTTTTCTCTCAGTCTTCTGGGCTACTGCTTTTACCCTATATTTTATTTCTTCTTCATGTATTGAAAGTTCTTTTTCCCCTGTATTTCTGACTTCTTAAGTTTTTATTTATTTAATTTAAATAAAATAATTTAAGTTTAATAATTGCCTCCGACTACAGTGTTGGTCCATCCCTTAACTATATTACAGTGGAATGTTCACTTGGCCACTTACTGCATATTTTACATTGGATACATGACTTAACTATCTTAAGCTTCACATTCTGAAAAGGCAAATGCCAATTTTTTTTTTATTTTTTTTTTCTCAACGTTTATTTATTTTTGGGACAGAGACAGACAGAGCATGAACGGGGGAGGGGCAGAGAGAGAGGGAGACACAGAATCGGAAACAGGCTCCAGGCTCTGAGCCATCAGCCCAGAGCCCGACGCGGGGCTCGAACTCACGGACCGCGAGATCGTGACCTGGCTGAAGTCGGACGCCTAACCGACTGCGCCACCCAGGCGCCCCGGCAAATGCCAATTAAATATTACTTTCCTCATACGCTTGTTGTGAGATCAAATGAGTTAATACATGGGATGCACTCAGCAGAATCTGTATCGCATTCAAATAATCAGGAAATGTTAGCTCTTACTGGTTTCATAATTTTTGGTATTGTCCAGCCTATAGTGCTAATTTGTGCTTCACCTTTGGTGCAGCATTGATTTAAGAGTGAGTTTTAAACTTTTCATATTGTTGGAGTTCTTTGTTTAAATTTTGCTTAAATAATTTACAATATTTTCATTGTGTTTTGAAAGTGTATATTAAACAATTTCTGCTTTGGAGAATTATTTCCATTCTCTGCATATCCTAAGCTATTGTTCCTTTTTAAGTGAGTCTCTGTGATTTTCTATCTTGAAAGTATGAATTTTAATATATATCAAATTCTCTATGCCTTTATTCATTTTGATTGAATTAGTTTGTCATGAATTGATGTCGGGTATTGAGGTTTCCTGCTATAATTATAATTTTGTTAAAAATTATTTGTATGGGTTTTTGTCCTTTATATTTTGATTCTTTGTTTGGCATATACATTGGATAATGAATGTGACTACATTTAGATTATTTCTTTCCTAAAGACAATGTCATTCCCTTTACATTTTTAATAGTTTTTATCTTGAATTCTACTTGGGCTTATATGAATATTGCCACTCCCATTGTCTTTTTGTTTGCATTTGATGGATATATCTTAGCCTATCCTTTATTTATAACCTTTCCAAGTCATTTTGTTTGAAGTTTGTCTCTTGTAAACAGCATATTGTTGAATGTTGTTTGCTACTCCAATCTGAGAGTCTTTGCCTTTTAATTGGGGAGTTCAACACATTTACATACATTGTCATAACTGATATGTTTGGTCTTACTTCTGTCATCTTGTTTTATGGGTTCTATTTGCTGTGCTTCCTTGCCAGTTTCTATGTTTCCTCCCTTGATATTTGGACCATATTTTGTTTGCTTTTGTCTTTTGGAGAGATTCAAAAGAGAGAACTTCTGTTTCAAATTCTACCAATTATATCTTTAAGTTTATCTTATACACATTTAAACCAATATTTCTCTAATTATGATACTGAAGAACAAAATAATGCCTTTGGTCCCATCTCCACACACCATGTTTTTCCTTTTCCTACCTCCCTATGCCAAGTCCTAGTTTATGACATAAGTTCTGTCTTTTGTTTCCAATAAAACTTTTTAATGGGAAGTTGAAAAAGGGTCTATCAAAGGCTTCTAGCATGTCATCAATCTTTTTATTGTTCCTGAGCATCTTCTCACTTTGTGGCAGCAGAGGAAATTAAGAGAGACAATGGGTCAAAGCTATGCTTATTCAAGAGCCAATTTGGTGAAATCTGTCACCAAACTCCAGCTATGCAGTCCTGGCTTCAGTTCCCAGGCACACAAACTCTTCCCACCATTGTTTCTTTGACCATGTCCCTTTCTGCTCCTTTGAGTCACCCTTAAGTGTCATCTCCTCAGAAACCCTTTTTTGAACTAACCGCAGTATATCTCAATACCCCATTAATCTCTTTCCTGGCTCTCTATTTTCTTTCATAGCATCTTTCATCATGCAATCACACATTTACTTACTTGTTTGCTTGTTCTATCTATGAACTTGATTAGACCATAAGCTTTATAAAGACAAGAATCAAGTCTATTTTATTTACCACAGTATATCTTAATCCTAGCAGAGTACCTAAATAGTGAGGGCTTAGGAGATATTTGTTAAATGAATGAATTGAGGGCAAAGTGTTCCAGTGTGAGACATACCCTTTTATATTTTCCACAACAAAGTCTCTGCTTAAGTCAAATACCAAGTTCTTGCTCCCACCTAATCTATTACTTAAGTACCCTGAATTATGCAATTCTCACCTCCAAGTTGTTTCTTGTAAACCCACTAGTTCAGAAACACATTTCAGCCCAGGGCTTAACAGCTTTATTGCTCTCTATACCCATCAACTCCTGCCAGATTTATACTGCATCTCTCTTAATCCATGGCTGCTGTGGGTGTGCCATCTTCTGGAGATATCCTTAGGCACGAACACATTTGTTAGACACTGGGAGCTCTTTCACTGCTGTTCTGGATGTTGACATTGTAATGCCAGAGTCCTCATCTTGCACAAGGCTACTATGTAGAGTGAGAAGTGAGAACACTGTGCAGGTCTTCTACTCCATGGCAAGATTTTCATAGGCCAAGTGGCGATTATGGTAACTCCAAATGCCTCAGGTCCTTTATGAAATGTTTCCTGTCTTTGGTTAGAAGATAAACTCAGGTGCCATTCGGTGAGATTGGGTGCTGAACAGACACTATTCTGATCTTTCCACTTAACATTTCTACCCATCTATGGACTAAATGTAGCAAAATGTTATCCTTTAGTTACAGGAAGCTACATTAGAATCAGTTTCCCTACCTTGTTTACCAGTTTTGCTCAGGGATGAAAGTGAGGTTTATGATCCTTATTATATACATAAGATATAAGGATTGATGAATTTTTACAGTTAGACATTTAGGTAAGTTATCCTAGGTTGTCTTTGAAAAGATTTTTATTCTCACCTGAGAACTACTTCGTTCTTAGATTTAGCTAAAAGAAAAAGGGACACTGTGTAATTTATGACAGTGGATGAGTTTCTGGTGAAGAAAATTAATTAATGGGCAAACAAACTGAAACCACCAAATCTTTTCATACAGACAGACCACTATGTGAAATTCAGTCTTTGGTCTCTGAGGAGTCCACCTTGAAACCTACAATGCACCAGCTAGCGTGAGGTCTCTAACCCACATTGGTCCAGGGTCTCAGAAACCTACAGCCACACTTGGATGGTGTGAAGAGAACTAGAGATATCTTCCCAATTGATTCCATTCTCTGTTTCCATACTTCCTCGGCCGGAGCACTTCTCTTCCCTTACACTAGGCAATTTATGGTGGAATTTTGCACGTCTACAGTGGAATCCGCGGAAAGAAAGCCCTGGATTTATTTCTTTCTACCTTTGCCCCAGGAACCAGGCAAATGACAGTTCTCAGATCTATGCTAAATAATCCTAGATATAGCCACCACTTACATGTAGGGTAATCCTTTCTTAAAGGCAAAGTGATCTACTCTAGCAAAGTGTTAGAAAATGTATTGCAGAAGCCAGGATTTCCCTTCAAAGCATGGAAGATTTTGTAGGACTAAAGGGCAATTTTAGCATCTTTTTCTTAAAAAAAGAAAGTCCTTATCTGTTTCCTGTGCATAATGATAACTAGCAATTATAAAGTGCTTCACTTCCTTTACTGAAGAAAGAGGCAAATGGGGTAGGCAGTAGAAATAGAAGATGAGAAAAAGACATGTAGGTAGCCTTTTCTGAAAGAATTGGCCAGTTGAAGTACAAATGGGTTATGTCATTGTAAGTTACTAAACACTACCCATAGGAAAGAGAATTAACAGGGAATTAATTAGGACAATTCCCCTGAATAAGAGAATGCAGACCTGGGACTGTAGAGAACATCTCGTCAAACTTCTTTTGTTTTGTGGATGAAAGAACAGAGTTCCAGAAAGTAGAACTGTATGTCACGTAATTAGTTATTAACAGAACCAAGACCAGAATGAGGGTTTCATGACTCTTTGTGTAATCCTTTCTTTCCTGAAACCTAGAAAAACCAAAATCATTTATTAAATATGTAGTTTCAACATAAAACAAAAGTATCGTTAGGCCACTTCCTACCTCAAGAAACACCTCTCCCTTTCATTCTGTCCAAGCAGTTATGATATTATATTTTAATTGTTTACTGTCAAGTTTTCACCTTTCCAATTAAACTGGCTGTTCCTAGAGGAAGGGACTTAAAAAAAAATCTTTGTTTTCTCTTGGATATAGCACAATGTCTGATACATATGGAACACTCAACAAATGTTTATTATATGCAGCAATGAATATATGAGCAGATGTGGTTCTATGCAATCAAATTCATAAATTTTTTCTTCCAGGTTCCAAAATTTTCTGACCTGAAGTTTTGTTTCTTTTGAAATAGAAAATAACTAAAAAGTAATAATAAATGCAGCCAAGTCTGGATTGTAGATAGGTGGGTTTATATGATGTTTCTTTGTGTCATTGGCTAACCCCAGTATCTCTTCATATATTTGGGACTCATCTACTCAAGCAGGAAAGGGAGCTCTGTTGGATTTATAACTAAGCTTGCTATTTTAATCTTTTAGTTTCCTCACACAATTTCTTTCATCTCATTTTGAATGTAATGACGGTTCATTTAACAACCTAAAAGGATGGAATCTGAGAGTCTAAGGTTCTAGGATAACCCCAAGGAAACATGGTTGTTAATTCCCTTAAGAAAGGTGCTTATTCAGACACAAATCACCATCTTTTATTTTCCACCAAAGAAAGAGATTGAAACTATGGTTAAAGGCAAATGTTCTTTTCTTTTTGGGACCAGATAAAGTCCAAGATCTTTTGAAGGTGGATTGTGTAGCCTAAGAATTGCCTGGAATATGCCATGGAAGGACATACCATTATTTGGGAATGAGAGGTGCCTAATATTAGGTATGAGGTTCAGTAAGGAATATTCTCTGGGATTTCAAGAGACCTTGAAGTTTACTGGATTTACTTTCTGTCTTTTCTCTATAATTTACCATAACTTACCATTAGTTGCATGAATTGGATAAGAGATGCTTTACATTATGCTATGGGTTTTTACTTCAGGGTCTACCCTTTCCTATCTTCTGGGGTGTGCAAATAAGATGTCCTTGTACTAGCTGTTTGGTTTTAGAAACTCTTTTATAATTGATTAGGAAGACAAAAAGATTGAGTTCAGACACTTACCAGCACTGTGTGTGTGTGTGTGTGTGTGTGTGTACACCTGCACTATGTGGCATATATAAGATTTTGAACAGACAAGGATTTTAACTCAAGCTACTGTTGAGTAGGAAAATTTTTCCTCTATCCTTCAAGATTTTTCTAGCTGGTCTAAGAACTAAACTGACATGAAACAGATTAACCAGAGAAAATTAAATTTAATTTTGTATATATAGGGAATCCACACAGACATGAGATTCCAAAGACAGTCAGGCAACATGAGGTATATGTGTCATCCTGAACCATGGAGAAGGGATAGTGGTCTGGGACTTCAAAAGGAAAGAATGCAATTCATAGGAAGATGGAAAAGAGTAAATATTTGGTAAACAGATGTTTGCTGGGCCATAGAGAAGTTATGGGACATAGAGGGGAATTTGATCAAACGGGTCTTGTTAGGTTCCTCTCTTTCTACCATACCTACTTCACATCATAATGTAGTTATCTATGATGAGAGCTCTCTTTCTGGAGCAGGTCTTCTATCTAAATTCTTTTAGGTAATTGGGGGGTGGAGGTGTCAAATTTCTTCCTGGGTCTTTTGGGCCTTGATTGTTTTCAACTCCAAATAATCTGCACGTTGAAGTGACACATATTGGGGCAGCCTGCTCTTGGCCCTTACACTGCAAAAACTTTGTATATCATTTAGCATCTTTATCATTCTAGAAAGATAGTAAGATTTAATCTATGTCATACTAACTTCATTGGGGTTAGAGAGGAAAACTTTTCTTTCTTTAGGGAGAAACTGTAAATAAGGCACTTCCTTTAGAAAAATTTCTTTTGCATTATCAATACAAAAAAAAAATTAAAGTCCCGTGATCCTTAGGAAGCCAACTTGAGCCCCTATGTTTCCTAGTATGTACATGGGTAGTATGTGATTCCTATTTCAGGGTAGAAGTAATATTTCTATGCCAGACTGCTTGAAAGGTAAAGAGAAGATACAGGTATTGTGAAGTCATAAACTTTGACAATTTGCATTTAAGAAAAATGATACAAATTTAAAGATGTGAAATGCCTGTGGCTTCTCCAATGCCCTGCTCACAATTAGTGTAACATACTACAAGGGAGAGTTCAAAACTGAAGGAGGCAACAGGCTTAGTGAATTGGAATTTGGAAATATTTTACAAAAACAAAAGCTATATCCTCCTAGAAACCCTCCTCAGGGACTTGGAAGGGGCCCACTAAAGACAAGGGCTCTTCAAGTTATGTTAGCTTAAGACACTGAAAGCACTTCTAATCACAATCTGTCTCTGCCTCACAAATTCTTAGGGAGGGCATATTATGTAAAGGGGAAAAACAAATGCAGACACAAGATCTTTTTCTGCCTTTAAAGAGCTTGAATGGTCACAAAATTGTGATCCTCTAAGTCCCTTGAGGACTCTGCTGTTTCTTTCATCTTCCATGGACTACAGAATTACGTTTGGGTAACAAACATCTGTTTGATGATTACAAAGTAGAGTATAATAATAAATGTCAGAGAACTTTTATATGTACATATTTCACATGTTTATAAAATTTATAAAATAAAATATAAAAGAATCGTCTTACTATATATGTATTACATAGAATATATATATCTTCTATAGACTATATATAGAGTATAATATACTACATGTACATAGTAAGAAGTTATGTAATGAGTAAGAAGTAAGATCTGCTTACTATAGGTATACACCTTGTATATATCTTCTAGACACTATATGGAAGTCATACAGACAATACACAAAATATATACTTATGTAGTAAGAAGATAAAGACTTTAATATTTTATTTTATAAATATTTCTTTTACAAATATTATAAATATGTAAGAATAAAAATGTTTATATTTTCCCATATGTATATACATGCATACATATTTACATGTGTATACAGATATGCACGTGTATGTATATATATGCATATATTTATATAATAAGAAAATGCATAGCGTAAGAAGATAAAGACTGTGGAAGGCATGATGGCATAACACTGTCCTCTCTACAAGAACTTCTTTACATCACAAATGAGCCTTGGTTTCTCTGTGCCTTTTTGTTGGACAACCAACTTAGGCACCAATTTCTCAGGTGGACAATGCCTGCT